>NC_056668.1:122049567-123402067 GCF_018350195.1 Panthera tigris | reverse complement strand
CCCTTTCTCTCTCTCTCTCTCTCCCCTCCCACCTCCACCCCACCCACTCGTGTGTGCGCACACACACACACTCTCTCTCAAAATAGATTTAAAAAAAATTACATACCCTTCTCATTTTAAAGAAAACAAGCTAACTAACTAACTAAATAAATAAATAAATAAATAAATACTAAGTCCCAGAGAAATTCATTATCAAGGATGACACAGAAACAGAGCCAGGACCAAAGTCAGATTTTTTTTCCCAAGCAATGAGCATACTTTTAAAAATTTTCCCCCTTATTTCTCTTTAAAAGAAATGTTCTTCACAGGGTTACCTAGCCCAGCAGAATCCTCAGTCTCCCATCCTTCTGTTTGAACCCTGAGGACAAGTATGAAACAACTATGAAAACAACTCTTCCAGGAAGCTATCAGAGGACACAGGAACTTTAGCAGTGACAATGAGCTCAACTAAACCCTTAGACTATAATTACAAACCTATATCCTGTCAATTGTTCACTGGCAGAAAGAGAGGAAAGGATTTAAATGTTCTCAGCTTCCCTAGCAATATGCCATCAGAGCCATCAGATTTTACTTTTTTAAATCAAATGATAAGCAGAAACAAACATAAACTTGTTATACAGTTGAACAGATTTAACCAAAACCTACTCTGGAAAATCATGGAAGAAACTCTGAAATTGAAAGAGAATTTTTTTTTTTTTAAATTTTAGAGAAAGAGAGTTCAAGCGGGGAGGGGGGTGGGAGAGAGAGTGAGAGACAGGGAGAGAGAGCGAGAGAGAGCGAGAGCGAGAGAGAGAGAGAGAGAGAGAGAATGAATATCTTAAGCAGGCTCCAAGCTCAACATGGATCATGACCCTGGGATCATGACCTGACCCATAACCAAGAGTTACTCAACCAACAGAGCCACCCAGGTACCCTTTGAAAAAGAATTTTTAAAAACTAAATACAATAGCATTTACCTAGTATTTACTTCTTTCCTATTATATGATAGAGCTAGAAGAAAAGTGAATGTTCATACAAGTACATTAACACTGAAAAGGGCAGGACACTTTTAAAGAGTACTACATTTACGATCTCAAACCTTCAGGTTTCAATCACAGACCATTAAGTGATGGGATCTTGATTCATGTGGGCTTGAGTCCTCGCATCCATATTGTTCAAAAACAACAAATAAGCCTCAACTGATTTGTTTACAGTAAAGTATGCATTATACTAAGCACTAAAAATCTGAAGAGAGTAGCACTTCATTTTTTAAAGATGGTTATTTTATCTGAATCATCACAAGTCTACATAAAAGATATCTCCAAAAATGGAGCTCCAAGCTGGCTCAGTCAGTAGAGCATTCTACTCTTAAGCTCAGGGTGGTGAGTATAATTCCCATGTTGGGCATGGAACCTACTTAAATAAAAACTAAATTAAGTTGGGGATGCCTGGGTAGCTCAGTCACTTAAGCGTCTGACTCAGGCTCAGTTCATTATCTCACAGATTTTGAGTTCGAGCCCCACAGCAAGGTCTCTGCTGTCAGCACAGAGCCCACTTGGGATCCTCTGTCCCCCTCTCTCTCTGCCCCTTCTCCGCTCATGCTCTCCCTCTCCCTCACTCTCTCTCTCACACAAAAATAAACATTTAAAAAATAATAAGAGTAATAACTGAATATAATAAACCACAGATTTATATTCTTACTACTTAACCTTAATATAGACAGAATACATTTATAAATAGTGTGCCTCTGTAAAACAAGTTTATTTTATAAGCCAGATTTATTTCAACGTCCATGAAAGCAGAACAAATATTTAAAATGACAACACAGGGGTGCCTGGGTGGCTCAGTCGGTTAAGTGTCCGACTTCGGCTCAGGTCATGATCTCATGGTCCGTGAGTTCGAGCCCCGCGTTGGGCTCTGTGCTGACAGCTCAGAGCCTGGAGCCTGTTTCAGATTCTGTGTCTCCCTCTCTCTCTGACCCTCCCCCATTCATGCTCTGTCTCTCTCTGTCTCAAAAATAAATAAATGTTAAAAAATAAAATAAAATAAAATGACAACACATACTTTACATACAGAAATGATTTCTGTGGATAACCCAGGCACAGACAAAACTTCAGTCTTAAGGAATTCTTCTCTTTTAAAACTTCCCAACAAACAATCTACAATGCACAAATAGTTCCCATCACACTACCTATCCTGAAGAGGAAAACATAGCTAAAACAGTACAAATTTAAATAAAATATTGTTACTAAAGTTTTCCCACCCTCAAAAAATAGATTACTGTCTTTATGTCTTAAAAGACAAACTCCAAAATACATTCAAACTCAATAAAGGAATCATCTCAGATAAAATTATCCAGTATATAAATGTTACTTTTCTTAACTCTGAACAGAGTTCAGAGTAACTGTTCATAGTTAAGAAAGAGTCATCAAGTATTTAACTTTGAATTTTATCATTCTCTTTAGTCTAGCATATAGCTCATCAATAATGAACTAGACCCACAGAGATTTTATTATTTAAACACTAAGAAGTCCTTTTCATAATCTGGTTTCATCTACATGCTTTGTTGTACAACTTGGCTGGTACAACCATGGTAACTTACCTAACTTCTCTGACTTTCAGTTTCCTAATTTATCAATAAGAATAAGCAATTTCCACCTTGCAGCATTAGTGTAAGAATTAAATAAAATGGTGCATACAGAAAAGCACCTTGCATAGCACATGACAAAAAGCACTCAATAACCAATGACTAATATTAATTTATAATAATACTTGTTTCTTTCCAATAAAAGGAACAGCCATGACTCCTTTTCACAGCATACAACCATCAGCCTTGACTGCCTGGTATGAAAGGAATTAGAGCTCCTCAAAAGGTGGTCTCTAGTGACCTACCAGGTGGTTTGCTCTTGTGCATTTCCCAAAATTACAATTTATACAGAAATCCCACAGAACAGTTCTGGGTTAGCTGAGCTGTACTAATTCCTCTTGGGTAACAGTTGACATGATGCTTCGAGTCTTAGCAAATGTATTTTTACTTCCTTGTTACAGCATTTATTTTTGTTAAATACTTCTTACTATCATGTTGTATCATTCTTTCTAAGATAAATGGTTCAAGGGGTGCCTGGGTGGTTCAGTCGGTTAAGCATCTGACTCTTGGTTTTGGCTCAGGTCATGATCTCAAGGTTGTGAAATCGGGCCCCACATTGTGCTCTGCACTGTTCTGCTCTAAGCATGGAGTCTACTTGGGATTCTCTCTCTGTCCCTCACCTGCATGTGTACAAAGCACAATCTCTAAATAAATGAATAAATAAATAGATAAATTCCAGTTAGTTAGCATTTAGTGTAATATTAGTTTCAGAATAAATAAAATCTTAAAAAAAAAATAGAGCACTTAAATTTCTAAGACACCTCATAATATAATCCTACTAAGAAAAAAAAGTTTCAAATACATGCAAATTTCAAATACTCCTCTGAAATAAGTTTAAATTAACTACAGTTTATCAGTTAATGGAATGCCCTAAGTAGACTTCACAGAATGCTAACGTATGTATTTGACACTTACGTTATGTTAGAAACTGTATTTTTTCAATTTTAATTGTACCACTGCCATTATTTTTTCCTTAAAAAAAATTCCATCCTCAGCACACTCTGGGTACTAACAGAATTCAGCATTCGAAAGATATTCTGGGGTTTTGTTGGGAAATATTACACATAGATCAATGGAATAGAATAGAAAACCCAGAAATAAACCCACAATTATATGGTCAATTAATCTCCAACAAAGAAGGCAAGAATACACAATGGGAAAGAGTCTCTTCAATAAATGGTGTTGCTAAAGCTGGACAGCTACATGCCAAAGAATGAAACTGGACCACTTTCTTATACCACACACAAAAATAAACTCAAAATAGATAAAGGACCTAAATGTGAGACCTGAAACCCTAAAAATTCTTGAAGAGAACACAGGCAGTAATTTCTCTGACATTGGCTATAGCCACATTTTTCTAGATATGTCTTGTGAGGGCAAGGGAAATAAAAGCAAAAATAAACTATTGGGGCTACATCAAAATATGCAAAGCAAAGAAAACAATCAACAAAACTAAAAAGCACCCTACAAAATGGGAAAAGATATTTACAAATGACATATCAGATAAAGGGTTAGTATCCAAAATATACAAAGAACTTACCCAGCTCAACATCCAAAAAACAAATAATCCAATTATAAAATGAACAAAAAATATGAACATTTCTCAAAGAAGACAAACAGATGGCCAACAGGCATATGAGAAGATGCTAGGCATCACTCATCATCAGGGAAATGCAAATCAAAACTACAATGAAATATCACCTCACATTTCTCAGAATGGCTAAAATCAACATAAGAAACAAGTGTTGGCAAAGATGTAGAGAAAAAGGAACCTTCTTGCACTGTTGATGGGAATGTAAACTGGTGCAGCCACTCTGGAACAGTATGGAGGTTCCTCAAAAAATTAAAAATAGAACTACCCTACGATCCAATAACTGCATTACTGGGTATTCACACCCAAATAATACGAAAACACTAAATCAAAGGAATACATGCACCCCAATGTTTATAGCAGCATAATTTACAATAGCCAAGATACAGCAGCAGCCCAAGTGTCCAGTGATAGATGAATGGATAAAAAAGATGTGGTATACATATGCAATGGAACGTTATTAGCAATAAAAAGAATGATATCTTGCCATTTGCAACAACATGGATACAGCTAGAGAGTATAATGCTAAGCAAAATAAGGCAGAGAAAGACAAAAAGCACATGATTTCCCTCATATGTGAATTTAAGAAACAAAACAAATGAGCACAGGAAATAAGAGAGAGAGAGAGAGAGAGAGAGAGAGGGAGAGAGAGAGAAACACCAAGAAACAGACACTCAATTATACAGAACTGATGGTTACCAAAGGGGAAGTGGGTGGGGCTATGGGTGAAATAGGCAATGGGAATTAATGAGTGCACTTGTCAAGATGTGCACTGGGTGGGGGCGCCTGGGTGGCTCAGTTGGTTAGGCGGCCGACTTCGGATCAGGTCATGATCTCGCGGTCCATGAGTTCGAGCCCCACATCGGGCTCTGTGCTGACAGCTCAGAGCCTGGAGCCTGCTTCATATTCTGTGTCTCCCTCTCTCTGACCCTTCCCCGTTCATGCTCTGTCTCTCCCTGTCTCAAAAATAAATAAACATTAAAAAAAAAAAAAAAATTAAAAAAAAAAAAAAAGATGTGCACTGGGTGATGTATGGAATTGTTCAATTACTATTTTGTACATGTGAAACTAATATAACACTGTATGTTAACTACACTGGAATTAAAACTAAATTAATTTTTTTAATGCAGTGAATCTCAAAATGCGTAGGGAACATCAAATTATAGGGTATTCTACAATTCAAAACATTTACCCTACTTTGTTTTTTACACCTCCCACTGATAATCACTGAACAAATGTTTGAAATAAGCTACATAAATTAGCTATGTTTATTTAAAAGGCATTAGAAAATTTTAAATAACATAAACATTCCAAACAACTTTTTAAAAGTCATAATTATCAGGTAAAAGTATAAACAAATTTAGATACAACAATGGTATTCCAATGGGGAGACGAAACATTGTTGGCATTATTTCTTCAGACCAAATGGGCTGATGAAAAATTTTTAATTCACCAGATTCCTAAATCTAAAGAATGTTGGTAATTTCCTATAAAGATTATTTTTCTTAAAGTTGTATCACCCCATTATTCAAAAATACACTGCTGGGGTGCCTGGGTGGCTCAGTTGGTTATGCGCCCGACTTCGGCTGAGGTCATGATCTCACAGTTTGTAGGTTCAAGCCCCACATCAGGCTCTGAGCTGACAGTGCAGAGCCTGCTTGGGATTCTCTGTCTCCCTCTCTCTCTGTCCCTCCCTGCTCACTCTCTATCCAGCTCTTTCTCAAAATAAATAGTTATTTAATTTAAAAAATTTGAAACATTTAAAACATTTAAAAAATGTTTTAAAATAGGGGCACCTGGGTGGCTCAGTCAGTTAAACATCCGACTTTGGCTCCAGTCATGATCTCATGGTTCATGGGTTCAAGCCCATCGTTGGGCTCTATGCTGACAGCTCAGGGCCTAGAGCCTGCATCAGATTCTGTGTCTCCCTCTCTCTCTGCCCCTCTCCCGCTCATGCTCTGTGTCTCTCTGTCTCTCGAAAATAAATGTTAAAAATTTTTTTTCAAAATTTAAAAAAAATTTAAAATTAAAAAAAAATATATACTGCTAACCTGTTTAAGATATTCCATTCAGAATAAATGGTCTTGGGGCACCTGGGTAGAATGAAACTAAACCACTTTCTTACACCATTCACAAAAATACACTCAAAATGGATAAAAGACCTGAATGTGAGACAGGAAACCATCAAAACCCTAGAGGAGAAAGCAGGAAAATACCTCTTTGACCTCAGCCACAGCAATTTCTTACCTCACACATCTCCAAAGGAAAAGGAATTAAAAGCAAAAATGAACTACTGGGACCTCATCAAGATAAAAAGCTTCTGCACTGCAAAGGAAACAATCAACAAAACGAAAAGGCAACCCAAGGAATGGGAAAAGATATTTGCAAATGACATATTGGATAAAGGATTAGTATTCAAAATCTATAAAGAACCCAACTTCACACACACAAAACAAATAATCCAGTGAAGAAATGGGCAGAAGACAAACATAGAGACTTTTCTAAAGACATCCAGATAGCCAACTGGCACATGTAAAGATGCTCAACGTCACTCCTCAGGGAAATACAAATCAAAACCACACTGAGATACCACCTCACACCAGTCAGAGTGGCTAAAATGAACAAATCAGGAGACTATAGATGCTGGAAAGGATGTGGAAAAACGGGAACCCTCTTGCACTGTTGGGAAGGCAAACTGATGCAGCTGCTCTGGAAAACAGTGTGGAGGTTCCTCAGAAAATTAAAAATAGATCTACTCTATGACCTAGCAATAGCACTGCTAGGAATTTACCCAAGGGATACAGGAGTGCTGATGCATAGGGGCACTTGTACCCCAATGTTTACAGCAGCACTTTCAACAATAGCCAAATTATGGAAAGAGCCTAAATGTCCATCCACTGACGAATGAATAAAGATGTGGTTTATATACACAATGGAATACTACTCGGCAATGAGAAAGAATGAAATCTGGCCATTTGAAGCAATGTGGATGGAACTGGAGGGTATTAGGCTAAGTGAAATAATTCAGGCAGAGAAAGACAGATACATATGTTTTCACCCATATTTGGATCCTGAGAAACTTAACAGAAGACCATGGGGGAGAGGAAGGGGGAAAAAAAATTACAGAGAGGGAGGGAGGCAAACCATAAGAGACTCTTAAACACTGAGAACAAACTGAGGGTTGATGGGGGTTGGGGGAGAAGGGAAAGTGAGTGATGGGCACTGAGGAGGGCACCTGTTGGGATGAGCACTGGGTGTTGCATGGAAACCAATTTGACAATAATTATATTTAATATATAAAAAAATAAAAATAAAAAATAAAGTTTTTTTTCAAAATTTAAAAAAATTTAAAAATTAAAAAAATATATACTGCTAACCTGTTTAAGATGCTCCATTTAAAATAAATGGTCTTGGGGTGCCTGGGTGACTCAGTCGGGTAAGCAACTGACTTTGGCTCAGGTCATGATCTAATGGTTTGTGAGTTTGAGCCCCGCATCAGGCTCTGTGCTGACAGCTCAGAGCCTGCATCAGATTCTGTGTCTCCCTCTCTCTCTGCCCCTCCCCCACTCATGCGCGCGCACCCTCTCTCTCTCAAAAACAGACATTAAAAAAATTTTTTTAATAAAATACAGAAAAAATTTTTAAATAAAAAATTAAAATAAAACAAAACAAAATAAAATAAAATAAAACAAAACAAAATAATGTCTTGGGGCACCTGGGTGGCTTGGTCGGTTGAGCATCCAATTTCAGCTCAGGTCATGATCTCGCAGTCTGTGAGTTTGATTCTGGAGCCTGCTACCGATTCTGTGCCTCCCTCTCTCTCTGCCCCTCCCCTGCTCACACTCTGTCTCTCTCACTCTCAAAAATGAATAAATGTTAATAAAAAATTTTTTTAATAAATGGTCTTGATTCAAACATTGATTTTTAAATATATTTTTGATGTTTATTTATATTTGAGAGAGAGAGAGAGAGAGGGTGCAGGAGAGAAGGGGTTAGGGACAGAAAGAGATAGAGACACAGAATCTAAAGCAGGCTCCAGGCGCTAAGCTGTGAGCACAGATCCTGATGCAGGGCTCAAACTGACGAACAGTGAGATTATGACCTGTGCCAAAGTCAGACGCTTAACTGACTGAGCCACCTAGGCGCCCTTCAAATATTAATTTTTTATTAAGTAATGCTAATTAAATTCTTCATTGTTCTATTTTTTAGTCTGCCCTCCCTTCTTCTAACCTAAATATTCGATCATGCTTATCAACAAGATAATAAATAATTCAAATTAGATACATATTTCCAAGTAGTTTTATTTCATCCCCACAATGTTCTCCCCTCACCCTATCCCTTCTGTTCCACTTCTAAATGGATGGTACTTTTGGGCATGGGAACTAATTGTTAAGCCTATTTAAATCACTGTTGACCATAATCATGTTTTAAGTTAAAAACATTTTTTTTTAATGTTTACTTATTTTTTTAAGAGAGAGAGAGACAGAAGGTGAGCAGGGGAGGGGCAAAGAGAGAGGGAGACACAGAATCCGAAGCAGGCTCCAGGCTATGAGCTGTCAGCACAGAGCCTGACATGGGGCTCAAACCCACAGACTGCAAGATCATGACCTAAGCCGAAGTCGGACACTTAACCAACTGAGCCACCCAGACGCCCCAGGTAAAAGGATTATTTTACTAAATAGATAAAATTAGTAAGACAAAAACTTACTACCAATATCTAGTTCAAAACATGGTGACTTTATTCTTTAGCCTTTGAAGACACAGCTGAGGGAATTCTCCTACATGATGGGCAAGTATTCCTTATTTTTAAACATTTTTATTGTTTAAAGTAATAAAAAAGTACACCAAAAGTATGCAATGAGTTACTATAAAGCAAACACCTACTGTAAAGCAAACCACAGTCCAAACCCAGAAATAGAACACTGCAAGCACTCAGAGCCTCCTTGGGTGTCCCTCTAAGATAGCAAACCCCTTCTTCTCCCTAACCTCTCACCACAACTCTGACTTCTGAAACAAGTTCTTTTCTGTTTTTTAATCACTGTGGCTAATAGTAGAGGAGTGAAGCAAATAATTCGCGTTTATTGGATATACTCTGACACCTACTATACAGATACATATATTTTAGGCAAAAGTTTCATCATCCAGACAATTGTTTCTGTTTCTCATTACAGTGGCAATGGGTCCAACAGACTTACTGGGTGTTTCTGTCCTTTGGGGTTTTGGGGGGTGGGGGGTATGTCACGCATCTTCATCCCAGAAACATTATCCAATCAATTCTGGTACCTATTTATAACAAGTGACATCATGACAATAAGAAATGACTATCTAGTAAAGGATACCCACATGTAAGTGCTGTGAGGGTGAGTCATGAGCCAAATTGTACAAGTGTGTGGTGATGCTGGTGAGTAACTAACCAACAGCCCTCACATCTAGGAACTGAATCAGTGCCAGAAAGCCATCTGGATGGCAAACAGTAACATGAGAAGAATTTTAAATAGCTTTACAGCTGTAGAAAAAAGAACTATTCCAGGCTCTGAACCTTTTAGCTCTGTCTGCTGTCATTTTGAAAATAAGTTGTAATACATAAAAATTAAAGCAGCATCCTAAAAAGCTGACATTTCTCCCAAACCACTTCAGGATTACTACTTTAGACACTAGTTTAACTTTGGTGTATGCAAGTATTTCTTTGTCTATTTAAATGCTTTTCTTCGGAGACCAATTATCCTCCTAAGCCATCCAGCCATGAATGACAAAATGCTTCTGTGTGTAGCTTTCATTTCTCCTTCACTACTGACAGTAAACAGAGAATTCGAAAAAATAAAAAAAGCTAGAAAAATGAAAGAGATATTTCCCTTGGTACCAACACTCTCTTTCACTGTCTATTCTATCTGGAGGACACGGTAAGTCCGGAGAGGCAGGCTGAGTGTCATTTCAGTGCTAGGCTTGACCAAGAGAAAAAGAAAAAAAAAAAAGGAATTCAAGTTAATAAATATTTATTAGCTACTTATAGTTTTCAAGATACTGTAACACACATGTGACTGGGGGAAGAAGGGCTTACAAAAATAAAACATGAAGCAGTCTGCAACCCAGCCTGTACCAGAGCACCTAGGTCAGCTGAGAGACATGAATGGGAGATTTGTCTATTTTGTTTCATTCAGATTATGCACCTTCTTAGATTGCTGGAATAAAACAGAGAGAGATAGTAAAGGCTCATATTACTGACTGTAATATTTTCCACCTCAACCCTTATAGAACCTCAATCACAAGAGATGATGATGGACTATTGGAAAAGGGAAGTATAAAATACCTGCCTGAACTTCACAAAGGAAGCTGGAAGGTAGTGTCTGGGGATCAGACCTCACCTGAAAAGCTGAGGCAGTACCACAGTATCACTGTCATGAAACCCCACCACCACTGCCACACACTACTCTGCCTATGACATGTGCACCACAGAACAAGTGCTGGGAGTTACAAGGTTTGGAGTATAGGAATTCATCATAGGTCACTAGGTCTAGGTTCTCAAAAAATCTGAAATCTTCATCTATTTATGCTTCAAACTCTGCTTTTGGCTATTGTTCTGTATTTAATTTATAACAAGGCTCTACAGTTAATCTAATAAATCACATTTTATTTCAAAAACCTCAAATACAGCATTATTTTTTTTCTTTGAATCACTTTATTTCATAACCAGACCTTACAGATGCTCATTTTTTTTTTTTTAGTTTTTACCAACCTAGACTTTCACTTTTTATAATTTTATTTTTTAAAATTTACATCCAAATTAGTTAGCATATAGTGAAACAATGATTTCAGGAGTAGATTCAAATACAGCATTATTTGTAAGACAATTACTTTTCTACTTGCCACAAGAACTTTAAAGATCTACTCTCTTAGCAACTGTCAAATACATAATGCAGTATTATTAACTATAGTCACCATACTCTACATTACACCCCCATGACTTATTTATAACTGGAAATTTGTACCTTTTGATCCCCTTTACTCATTTTGCCCACACCCCACCCCTGCCTCTGGCAATCACCAGTTTGTTCTCTGTATTAATTAGTTGTTTTGGGTTTTATTTCTTTTTTAAAATTCCACACCTAAGTGCCATCATATACTTGTCTTTCTCTGAATTATTTCTTAGAATAACGCCCTCAAGATCCACCCGTGTTGTCACAAAAGATTTCCTTCTTTTTATACCTAAATAGTATTCGTGTGTGTGTGTGTGTGTGTGTGTGTGTGCGCGCGCCACAACTTCTTTATCCATTCATTCATCAATGGACACTTAGGTTGCTTCCTCACCTTGATTACTGTACATAATGCTGCAATGAACATAGAGACATCTTTTCAGTTAGTGTTTTCATTTCTTTCAGATAAATACCCAGAAGTGGGACTGTTGGATCATACGGTAGTTTTGTGAGGAATCTCCATACTACTTTCCATTTTGGCTCCACCAATTTACATTTCCACCAGCAGTGCACAAGGGATCCCTTTTCTATACATTCTCACCAATACTTATATTGCCTCTCTTTTTGATATTAGCCATTCTAAATAGGGCAAGGTAATGATCTTGTTGAGGTTTTTTATGGTAATTTCCCTGATGACTAGTGATGTTGAACACCTTTTCATGTACCTGTTGGACATTTGCAAGTCTTCTTTGGAAAAATGTCTATTCAGATATCTAATTTGGGTGAGGGCAGGGCACATCTAACTTGTATGGGTTCCTTATACCTTTTGGATACTAACCCTTCATCAGGTATATGATTTGCAAGTATTTTCTCCCATTCAATAGGTTGCCTTTTCATTTTATTGATGGTTTCCTTTGCTGTGCAGAAGTTTTTCAGTTTGATGTAGTCCCATTTATTTTTGCTTCTATCGCCTTTGCTTTTGGTATCAAATCCAAAATATCACTGCCAGAATCAAAACAGGAAAAGTAACTGCGTATGTTTTCATCTAGGAATTTATGGGTTCAGATCTTAAGTTCACATCTTTAATCTGTATTAATTTTTGTGTGTGGTGCAAGATGGATTCAATGCCATTCCTTTGTATGTGGTTGTCCAGCTTTTCCAGCACCTTTTATTGAAGGGATCGTCCTTACCTCCACTGCATTTTCTTGGCTCCTTTGTCATAAATTAATTAAACATGTATGCATGGCTTTATTCCTGAGCTCTCTATTCTGTTCCATTGATCTACATGTCTGTTTTATAACAGTATCACACTGTTTTGATTACTATAACTTTGTAATATATTTTGAAATGAGGAAGTGGGATGTCTCTAGCCTTGTTCTTTCTCATGATTACTTTGCCTACTCAGGATCTTCTGTGGTTCCATATTTAGGATTGTTTATTCTATTTCTGTAAAAAACAAAAACAAAAGTTTTTGTTTTTCTGTAAAAACAACAAAAACAAAACAAAACTAGAATTATAATAGGGATTGCACTGAATCTATAGATTGCTTTGAGTTGTATGGACATTTTTACAACATTATTTTTTCCAATCCAGGAACACAAGCTATTATTCTGTTCAGTATGTCTTCTTTATTTCATCAATGTCCTGTAGTTTTATGTGTGCAGGTCTTTCATCTCCTTTGTCATATTTATTCCTAGATATCTTATTCTTTTCGTTGCAATTGTAAATGGGACCGTTTTAATTTCTCTAATAGTCTGTCAGTAGAATATAGAATTTTGCAGATTTTTGTAGACTGATTTTTGTATTTGCCAACTTTACTGAATTTATTACTTCTAACAGCTTTTTGATGAAGTCTTTAGGGTTTTCTACATCTTATCTTCATTTCTTCATCTGCTAAGAGTGACAATTTTAATTCCTTTCCGATTTGCAGGCCTTTTATTTCTTGTCCTTGCCTAACTGCTCTGGCTAGGTCTTCCAATAATATGTTCAATAAAAGGGGTGAGAGCAGGCATCCTTTTCTTGTTCCTTGATCTTACAGGAAAATTCTTCACATTTTCACTACTGAGTATGATGTTAGCTGTGGCTTGTCATACATGGCCTTTATTATTAGTTGACTTATGTTTTTCTCTGTACTCTGTTGAGAATTTTTATCATAAATGGATGTCAAATTTTGTCAAATGCTTTTTCTGTATCTATTGAGATGATAACATGGTTTCTAAACCTTTATTTTGTTAATGTGACATATATCACTGATTTATGGATCTTGAACCATCTTTGCCTCCCCAGAATAAATTCTAATTGATCACAGTGTATGATTCTTTTAATGTATTGCTGAATTCAGTTTACTAATATTTTGTTGAGGATTTTTGCACCTATTATTCATCAGGAATATTGGTCTGTAATTTTCTTTTCTTGTGGGTCCTTGTCTGGTTTTGCTATCAGTGTAATGCTGGCCTCATAAAATGAGTTTAGAAGAATTTGCTCCTCCTCTGTTTTTTGAAAGAAGTTTGAGAAGGTTGGTATTAATTCTTCTTTAAATGTTTGGTAGAATTCACCACTGAAGCCATCTGGTCCTGGACTGTTGTTTGTTGCAAAATTTTCAGTTACTGATTCAATTTCCTTATCAGTAATCTGTCCAGATTTTCTACTTCATGATTCAGATTTGATCAAATATATGTTTCTAAGAACTGATCCATTTCTTCTGGGTTGTCCAATTTGTTGGTGTTAAAACAGCATTATTTTTGTCTCTCATCTTCTTAATACACCATTTAAAATACTGCTTTGTTGTGGAATGTGATTTTCAATTTTATTCATTCATACCACCCACATCATTTACTGTCACAAATGACTTACTAAGAGAAGAAATAAACTAGAAAATGTCATTATTATCAATTTCATACCACTAACACAAAAGCTAAACAAAAATGTTTCCTCACTGAATGCAGCTCTTAAAACCAAACTATACTTTTCCTCTTGATCATTTTTTCAAGTAAAAGCTACTATTAGAGGTTCATTTATTTCCCAGTTTCCAAAATGACACCATCTGGAAACTGAGGAGATACTCTCAAGGAATTTAAAATATATTGGCTAAAACACTGAAATTAAAGAAAGCTTTAAGAATCCAAAGCAGGGGGCACCTGGGTGGCTCAGTGGGTTAAGCGTCCAGGTCATGATCTCACACAGTTCGTGAGTTCAAGCCCCACGGCAGGCTCTGTGCTGACAGCCTGGAGCCTGGAGCCTGCTTCAGATTCTGTGTCTCCCTCTCTCTCTGCCCCTTCCCCAGGTCATGCTCGCACTCTGTCTCTGTCAAAAATAAACTTAAATTTTTTTTTTTTTTTTTTTTTTTTTTTTTTTTTTTTTTTTTAAAGAATCCGAAGCAGGCTCCAGGCTCCAAGCTCTCAACACAGGGCTCGAACTCATGGACTGTAAGATCATGACCCGAGCTGAAGTGGGACACTTAATCGACTGAGCCACCCAGGTGCCCCTGCACAATGCATTTTTAATTCCCTGATAGAAATGAACATATTGACAGCCTTATTTCTCCTCCTGACTAGTCATCTGAATAGAATTACTATATTTTTAATAAGTTTAGACACACAAAGTATGTGAATTTGAGGCATATATACAAAAGAGTGCAAAGGAAAGGGGATTTTTTAACACATGCTAGAAGGAAGAGAGGAAGTTAGCTAAGCAAAGTTGAGAAAGAACATATGCAAAGACCTAAGAAGCCTTAATCATCTGAGGAGTTCAAAGACAGCTATGAGGGACACAGAGAAGCAGAAAACAGAAGCAGGATGATACTAGAGAGGTAGGCCATGTTAAGGTGTTCTTGATATATAAATAAATAAATAATAAAAATAAAATAACAGGGGTGCCTAGGCGGCTCAATCAGTTAAGTGTCCAACTTCAGCTCAGGTCATGATCTTGCAGTTTGTGGGTTCGGGCCCCATGCCGGGGTCTGTGCTGACAGCTCAGGGCCTGGAGCCTGTTTCAGATTCTGTGTCTTCCTCTCTCTCTCTCTCCCTTCCCCACTCACACTGTGTGTGTGTCTCTCTCTCTCAAAAATAAAAATAAACATTGATAAAAAAAAAAAAAACAGAAAAAGATTCAATGAAGAATGTTGAACAAGTGAATAAAATAGGTGGGTGAGGGGCACCTGGGTAGCTCAGTCAGTTAAGCATCCAACTCTTGATTTTGGCTCAGGTCATGATCTCACAGTTCATGAGTTCAAGCCCCGCCTCAGGCTCAGGCTGGCAGTGCAAAGCCTGCTTAGGATTCTCTCTCTCCCCCTCTTTCTCTGACCCTCCCATTCTTGAGCTCTCTCTCGCTCTTTCTCAAAATAAACTGTAAAAAAATAGGTGGGTGGGATGTGGATAAAATAGGTGAAGGGCATTAACAGTATATTTACTATAATGATCACTAGGTATTGTACAGAACTGTTCAATCACTATATTGTACACTTGAAACTAGTATAACATTACATGAAAATTATACTGGAATTAAAATTTTAAAATGATCAAATAAACAATTTTTATAAAATTTAGTGTGAAAATAAATATACAAAAATTATATAAATCAAAAATCATAGAAAAATGGGCAAAATAATTAAATACAAATTTCACAGCAGCCAGAAAAATCCATAAACACATGGTGGAAAAATATTCAGCCTCATTAGTCACCAAGGCAACATAAATTAAAATCACAAGGGGGGCGCCTGGGTGGCTCAGTTAGTTAGCCCTCTGACTCCGGATTTTGGCTCAGGTCATGATCTCACAGTTTGTGAGATCAAGCCCCATGTGGGGCTCTTGCTGAGAGCACAGAGCCTGCTTGGGATTCTTTCTCCTCTCTCTCTGCCACTTCCTCTGCTTGTGCATGTGTGATCTCTCTCTCTCTCTCAAAAATAAATAAACTTAAAAAAAAGTCATTTCAATTTAAAAAAAACAAAACCACAAGGAGATACCATTTCACAGATCACTGCTGGTGGGAGAATAAATTGAATCAACCTCTTCCAAAGAGTCTGGCACCAAAAATTCCATTACTAGGTATACAGCCTTGAAAAAACTCTCAATCTATGATGTCACATGTACCTGAATGTTAAATGTCGAATTTTTCATACTATCTGAAAACTAGACACAACCTAAATGTATATTAATAGAATGGATCAGTAAGTTCTACTGAATATTTCAACAAAATGGAAAATTAAGAAAATATAGCTATACACATAACTATGAATGGACCCTGTAAACAATGTTAGGAAAAAAAAGAATATGCACAATATGATTTCATTTACTCAAGTATAAATACAAAGTATTGGTCAAAGATATAAATGTAGATGGTACAGCCACAGAAAAACAAGGAAGCAACAAAAAATTCAGCTAAGAGTAGTTTAGGGAGAGGAAGAAAAAAAAACAATAGAGTAACGCACATAGAACTGGCCTGCCTATCATGCAGAAGTTTTATTTTTCTATTGTTCTTTAAATTCTAAACTTAAGGTTTTATGTGCTCTTCTGTATATATGCTAAATTTCACTTTTTTTTAATGGATTAAGAGCAATAACATATGTAAACCTCCTAGGCAGCACCAGGCATGAAGAGTCCATTTGATGGGAACCCATTTCCCATTCTGCTCTGTGACCTTCATGTCAAGTTCCACATTTTTCCTCTCACCTGCAGTTGCCTGTCCACCAGCACTGCTCCAACCAAAGAATCCTGACCATCCTCATGTCCTTACTGCTTCCCCTTATAACCTTTGTCTAGATTCTGGGAGGGAACTGAAATTAGCAGCTAGAGCAAGGAGTTTTGATCCTGCTAAAGTTTATTCCTATTACCCTTGTTAATATCTAGATAGTGAGTTCCTGTACAAAAGGGACAGGATCTTTTATCTTTCAGGTTCTGTACAGTGCCTGATACAAGACATCAGTAACTATCTGCTCAATGATGAATAAATAAATACAAACATTATAAAGCTCAGCTACTAGCTGAAAATAAAATTAAAGTTTAAAATCAGGCTGGTGCTTATTCACGTCCCCTAGGCCCTTTCACAGCATTCTGTTTTGTTTTAATGTTTATTTATTTTTGAGAGAGACAGAGAGACAGAGACAGAGCCTGAGCAGGGGAGACGCAGAGAGAGAGGGAGACACAGAATCCAGAGCAGGTTCCAGACTGAGCTATCAGCACAGAGCCTGATGCTGGACTTGAACCCACAAACCATGAGGTCATGACCTGAACTGAAGTCGGAAGCTTAACCGACTGAGCCACCCAGGAGCCCCTTCTTTTGTTTTAAATTGAAATAAGTTGACACTGGAGCGCCTGGGTGGCTCAGTCGGTTAAGCGTCTGACTTCGGCTAAGGTCATGATCTTGTGGTTTGTGAGTTCAAGCCCCGCATCAGGCTCTATGCTGACACCTCGGAGCCTAAAGCCTGCTTCAGATTCTGTGTCTCCCTCTCTCTCTGCCCCTTCCCGCTCATGCTTTCTCTCTCTCGTTCTCTCAAAAATAAATAAACACTAAAAAAAAAAAAAATTGAAATAAAAAAGAAACATAGTTGACATACAATGTTATATTAGTTTCAGATATTCAACATAGTAATTCAACAATTTTATAGCCCCATTACAGTTTTTTCTTTTTTAGTGTTTATTTTTGAGAGGGAATGAATGAGAGGCAGAGAGAGAGACAGCATCTGAAGCGGGCTCTGTGCTGACAGCAGAGCACCTGATGCAGGGCTCAAACCCATGAATCATGAGATCATGACCTGAGCCAAAGTTGCACACTTAACCAACTGAACCACCCAGGTGCCCTAGCCGCTTCACAGTTTTAAAGAAGACTCTCCTGACTACTCAAGAACAGCAGAAAGGTACCTCCAAAGTAGCTTTAAAAATATCTGCCCACTGGGGCGCTACAGTGGCTCAGTCAGTTAAGCAAATGACTTCGGCTCAGATCATGATCTCACAGTTCCTGAGTTCAAGCCCCACATTGGGCTCTATGCTACTGGTTCAGAGCCTGGAGCCTGCTTTGGATTCTGTGTCTGTCTCTCTCTGCCCCTCCCCTGCTTGTACTCTCTCTCCCAAAATAAACATTTAAAAAAATTTTTTTTTAAGTTTAAAAATAAATATATGCCCACTAAAATAGTGAATTTGTCATCATGGGCTGTATATAATGATTTCAAATCATTAATAGTTCTTAAAACTTTGAATAAAAAATTAACACCCTTTTTTTTAATGTTTTTATGTTTATTTATTTTTGAGAGAGAGAGCACGCAAGCACGTGAGCAGGGAGAGACAGAGAAAGAGAGGGAGGCACAGAATCGGAAGCAGGTTCTGGGCTCTGAGCTGTCAGCACAGAGCCCGACGTGGGGCTCAAACTTACAAATCATGAGATCATGACCTGAGCCAAGTTGGATGCTTAACCAACTGAGCCACCACCTATGTACCCCAAAGTAACATTCTTTTTAAAAGTAACATAAATTTATTTTCTATTTCAACTTTAACTTACAAATTTTTACAAAATTATACTTAAAATGTATCCTACGTATTATGCATAAGACTTGTTAATCTTCCACATAAATGAAACAATGTTATTTAATAACATATGTGACTATTTAGCATGCTCTTATATTGGAAAACTGTATTGAGATCAACAAGGCAGCCATTTATTCTGCCCTTATATACTACTTCCTCTGTCATGTGGCAGTCAAAAGGCTAAGTGAGATGCTTGCAGCAAAGAAAACAGTTTTGAAAGGTCATGCTACACAGATAGCCAGAATTTCCTTCACAATATCCTTACTGTCTATGGTAGACTATATGACAATCTGACCACAGTTATTCTCTGAGTAAAAGCAAAACCCATGTTATCAAAGGACCAGAAACAGTAGGCACTCAACAATATGATCTTTATGAACATTTTTTCTAACTGCGTAAACACTCAATACACATTGAAGAAAAAGAACCCTGAGGCAAAGACAAGAACTGGAGAAGGGGACCTAGTAAAGACCAGAACACAAGTTTAAAACACTCAGTTTATTCAGTGTTCATGTAACATGGTAAGAAGCTTCTAAAGTAAGCTTTTTGAAATTAAAACATGTCATTTACCAACAAAAGGCATAATTATAATAGTGAAGACAATGAATATGATCTATTTCAAAATTTTCAAATCTTAGCAACATGGATGGAACTGGAGTGTGTTATGCTAAGTGAAATAAGTCATACAGAGAAAGATACCATATGTTTTCACTCTTATGTGGATCCTGAGAAACTAAACAGAAGACCATGGGGGAGGGGAAGGAAAAAAAAAAAGTTAGAGAGGGAGAGAGCCAAACCATAAGAGACTCTTAAAGACTGAGAATAAACTGAGAGTTGATGGGAGGGCAAGGTGGGAGGGAGGGGAAAGTGGGTGATGGGCACTGAGGAGGGCACCTGTTGGGATGAGCACTGGGTGTTGTATGGAAACCAATTTGACAATAAATTAAATATTAAAAAAAATTTCAAATCTTAATGACAATTACAATCAAGGTGCAAAGTTTCAAAAACCTCTGCAGGAGCTATAATCCCATCGATATTCTTTGCCCTTAATAATTCTTATTGGTCTATTTATGCATCTGAACACAGAATATCTTTTCTGAACTGTTACACAGACAATGTGTTAGTCAACAGCAAGATGAAAACTTCTCTACATCCTTACAAAATTTCCAATCTCAAAGGTTAACAAGTATACTCTTTGGGGGGTAAAAATCATTCTAGGGGCGCCTGGGTGGATGAGTGAGTTAAGCGTCTGACTTTGGCTCAGGTCATGGCCTCACAGTTCGTGAGTTGGAGCCCTGCATCAGGTTCTCTGCTCTCAGCACAAAGCCTGCTTCAAATCCTCTGTCCCCCTCTCTCTGTGTCCCTATCTCTGTTTGTGCTGTCTCTCCCTCTCTCTCTCTCAAAAAAAAAAAATAAATAAACATTAAATAAAAAAATCATTCTAGCTCATTTAATCATCTTGTCCTATCCTGGGAAATCATAGTTATTCCTGCCTACTAATCAAAACACATAGCTTTCTCCTGAGCCAAGCAAAAGTACTTAGTACATTTGTTATCGTAAGCAAGTTATACAGACACAGTAACCATAAATTTCTGGCAACACATTCTTTTTTGTTGTTTGTTTATTTTTGAGAGAGACAGAGAGAGAGAGAGAGAGAGAGAGAGAGAGAAGGAGGGGCAGAGAGACAGGGAGACACAGAATCTGAAACAGGCTCCAGGCTCTGAGCTTTCAGCACAGAGCCCGACGCGGGGCTTGAATTCACAAACCGCGAGATCAGGACCTGAGCTGAAGTCGGTCGCTTAACTGACTGAGCCACCCAGGTGCCCCTAACACATTCTTTTTAAGCCTCCAAAATTTTAATTCCTGTGAGGCTCTCTCATTAAAATTTAACTAGAATACAAATCTCTTGGGGCACCTGTCTAGCTCAGTCTGTTAAGCATCTAACTCTTGATTTCAGTTCAGGACATGACTGCGCTGACAGTGCGGAGCCTGGTTGGGATTTTCTCTCCCTCTCTCAAAATAAATAAATAAACATTAAACCTTCTCTTTCTTTTAATGTTTATTCATTTTGAGAGAGGGAGAGAGAGCACGGACACATTCCACGTGCACGTGCTCATGCAAGGGGGAGAGGTTAAGAGAAAGGGAGAGAGAATCCCCAGCAGGCTCCAAAATGCCAGAGCAGAGCCCAATGCAGAGTTCGAACCCACGAACCGTGAGACCATGACCTGAGCCAAAACCAAGAGCCGAATGATTAACTGACTGAGCCACCCAGGCGCCCCTTTGTTTTAAATGTTTATTTTATTTTTGAGAGACAGAGAGAGCAGGGGAGGGGCAGAAAGAGAGGGAGACAGATGATCCAAAGCAGGCTCCACACTGACAGCAGAGAGCCCAACGTGGGGCTTGAACTCATGAACTGCGAGATCATGACCTGAGCCAAAGTTGGATGCTTAACTGACTGAGCCACACAGGCTCCCAGAGCATCCAACTTGATTTCAGCTCAGGTCATGATCCCAGGGTCGTGGGACTAAGCCCTGCTTCAGCCTCCATGTTGAGTGTAGAGCCTGCTTAAGATTCTTCCTCTCTCTCCTTCTGCCCCCTCCCCCACTTGCATGTTCTCTTTCTCTCTCAAATAAATAAGTCATGGAGATAAAAAATACAGGTATTAATTGATCTACAAGAGGCTTACATCAGAATATATGGTCACACTAACTATAATTCCAGTACTTAGGAAAATGACCACCACATCCTAAATACACACTACATGTTGACTTAATGAGTTAGAGCTGAAATATTCACTTTATCGCCTCCTCTTCACTCTTTATTCTACTGCAAGCTTATTTTCAGCCACAAACACTGTCCTGAAATGGTCCCTACTGTCCAGCAGTGTTACCTAAATGCCAACTCCAAAAAAACTTCAGTTTTCAATGAGCCTCTCTAGAAAAGCTTTCAACAACACTGATCCCACCTGTCTCCTTCATGAAGCTCCATTAACTATGGGGTAAACATAATCCTAAATATCAGACTATTTTAAAAGAAAGACTAGGGGGAAAAAAAACCACAAAGTCTAGGATTTCTACCCACCCCCCAATATAGAGATTAACTAAAAGATTTAGAATCTAAACAATATTTATATTTTCCTTCTATATTTAACTTTTGGAAAACTAATGTAAGTAAAGATACAAATTTAGACACTTACCTCAAATTGACAGCCCCCATTTCAGTCTTTTAGGATAACAGATGATGGCATTACTTATTTTTTTAAAGTGAAGTTTTCATGGAAGACTTTCAAATTAGACGATACGCTACAAAAAAGGGGGGAAGAAAAAAGGTATTAACACCTAAATTAGCTAAATTAAAAATAAAATAAATCTGGGGGCACCTGGGTGGCTCAGTCAGTTAAGTGTCTGACTCCTGACTTAGGCTCAGGTCTTAACTCCACGGTTTGTGAGATGTAACCCCAAACTGCGCTGTTAGTGCAGAGCCTGCCTGGGATTCTCTCTGTCTCTCTGCCCTTTCCCTGCACATGCTGTCTCTCTCAAAAACAAACATTAAAAAAATAATTAATAAATAAACATTAAAAAAAAAAACAAAAAGAAATCCGCCCACTTAAAAAAAAATAAAAGTGAAGATGGGGCACCTGGGTGGCTCAGTTGGTTAAGCGTCCAACTTCAGCTCAGGTTACGATCTCATGGCTTATGGGTTCGGGCCCCAAGTCGGGCTTTCTGCTGTCAGCACATAGCCTGCTTCAGATCCTGTCACCCTCTCTCTCTGCCCCTGCCCTGCTCGCACTTTCTCTCTCTCAAAAATAAAGAAACATTAAAAAAAATTAATTGATTTTTTTAAATGAAAAAATAAAATGAATTGATAAAATAGGGGAGCCAGGGTGGCTCAGCTCTGGTTATGATCTCCAGGTTCATGGGCTCGAGCCCTGAGATGGGCTTTGTGCTGACAGTGTAAAGACTGCTTGGGATTCTCTCTCCCCGCCTCTCTCTCTCTTTCTCTCTCTCTTTCTCTCTCTCTCTCTCTCTCTGTTCCTCCCCCACTTACGCATGCCTGCACGCATGCTCTCTCTCTCAAAATAAAATGGCTAAACTTAGAAAAACAATAAAATAAATCTTATATGACATTTGATTGCTTATAACTCTGTATTTTTAAATATGAGAAAAATATAAAAAACACATGAAATCCTATTAGAGACAGAAGGGACTTAAGTGGACATCCTATACAACTATCTAAGTTTTCTCATTTAGATCACCTCTTTCTTGAAACCTTATTTCTGTAACATGCTAATTTTCTTTCTACTTCTCAACCTATCCCTCTATCTACACCATAAGCTGCCAACTATAGATAGCTTATTTCATTTCTCCCCTTTTCTCCTTTAATATCTGACATACACAAAATATATGGAAAGATGCATGCAAGCAAACATAAGATGAACACCGTAAATCGCCATCCCACAGAAGAGCAATAACATCACATCTATGTACATACTCCTCTCATCCCCACCTTTTTCTTGAATAATTATTCCATTATGCT
Organism: Panthera tigris; assembly: GCF_018350195.1. Taxonomy (NCBI): domain Eukaryota; kingdom Metazoa; phylum Chordata; class Mammalia; order Carnivora; family Felidae; genus Panthera; species Panthera tigris. The sequence continues at coordinate 123,378,889 of NC_056668.1, read as the reverse complement.
TTAAAAAATAACTTTGTCCCATATGTATATATCCCTAACAATGTTTTGTTTAGGTTTGTGTCCCTGGCTCCCTTTTTCAGCTTGATAAATTCATATACTGTATGGAATTTTCAGGGACTTGAATTCTGTCACTCAAATATTTTTCTAAGCTTTATCCATGTTACTTTTTAATTGCTCTATAGTACTCCACTACACAAATAGCTATAGTATATTTATCCATTCTGTTTTCAGGCATTTAAATGGTTTACAGTTTTTTTGCTCTTATTAACATTATTACACAGGTCTCCAGAGGCAAATGAACAAGAATTTCTTTAGGGTATGCTTCAAACCTAGAAGTAGAATTGATGGGTTAAAGGATATGCAAATTCCCAACTTTACCAAAACACCAAGTTGTCTTCCAACTCACTCTACCAACTCACCAGCAGCATGTAAATTGATGACACAATCCTTGCCAATACCTGGTAAAGTGAGATTTCTTAATTGGTGGCAGTACAGAACATATACAACCTTACTGTGATTTGTTTGTATTACTTGATGAGATGTAAGACCTTTTCACAAGTTTTAATGTTTTTTTGTTTTGTTTTGTTTTATCTTTGAGAGAGAGACAGACAGCATGAGGAGGGGAGAGGCAGAGAGAGGAGAGAGATTCCCAAGCAGGCTCTGTGCTGTCAGCACAGTGCCCGAAGTGGGGCTCGAACACATGAAGACATGAGATCATGCATGACCTAAGCTGAAATCAAGAGTCAGATGTTTGACTGAGTCACCCAGGCGCCCTTCAAATGTTTATTAAGTATCTATGTTCCTTTCTGCATTCCTTTGTTCACAGTTTTTGGCCATTTTTATTGGGTTGTCTTTTTCTTATTAGTTAGTAGGCTTTATATATTCAGGACCAGGATTAGTTACATAATTTGCAGGGCCCATTCCAAAATTAAAAAGCAGGGCCATTATTAAAAAATTATGAATTATAAAACAGTGATAGTTTAGTATTAAAATAAGTGTGAGGCCCTGTGTGACTGAACAGGTTGTATACCCATGAAGGCAGCCCTGTTTAGGACACTAATTTTCTATTATATACATGACAACTATTTTCTTCCAAGTTTGCAATAATTGTTTTCTAAGTTTAGTTTATCTTTTCCTTTTCTTTATGGTGTCTTTAGGTGAACATTAATTTTAATGTGTTTACAACGATCAATCTTTTTTAAGTTGATGCTTCTGTCTCATTGAGAAAATCCTATAGTCTTCACAAAGTTTTATGGCTTTGCCTTCCCATGAGTCCAAAACCATGGGTGCTTTCCAATGATCAGTGAGCTCACAACCCTCTACTCTCAGCCATTATGTCCCATTCTTCACTAATAAAATCTTAAAGGACTTTATGACCTTTACTGATAGTAGCATCCTAATCACATCATTTAATTTACTTCTGGGCAAGCCCACTCAAACTGGATTAGAGCACAAAGCTTGGAACTATTTACATCTTGTCAGCAATACATCAAGTCAAAAATTTTAATACAAATTCCATGCATCTGATTAGAATATTTTACATTTAAATATTTAAAAGGGAGAAAAATCTTAAAGTTTCATAAAATTAGTAGGAATCAAAGGACAGCAGAATTGTTGCTATAAAGGTTGAAAATCTTTTTCATTTTGTATCTTCAAAATAAAATTGTTAGGAAGCAAGTAATTGAATTCTACTCTTGGTTTCTTTGTTTTTGTAATTAAGGTCCATAAGATTCTTTTTTAAATGAGAAGAATGTTATAAAACTTTAGAATAATGTCAAAATATATCAAGCTGCTTACTTTTCCAAAAGTAAGGGATCAATTAAGTAAAAAAAAAAAAAAGCAATTTGCAAAAAACAAAAACAATAAACCAATTTGCTAGTGCAGGATGTTGGTAGGGAGGCTATGCATGTGGGGACAGGGATATATGAGAACTCTCTGTACTTCCTACTCAATTCTACTGTGACCTAAAACTGCTCTAAAAAATGATGTCTTTTGAAAATATGAAAAAAGATATGTATCAAATGCCACCAAAAAAAAAAAAAAAACAATTTGAGGGACACGTGGGTGGCTCAGTCGATTAAGCATCCGACTTTGGCTCAGGTCATGATCATGGGTTCAAGCCCTGTGTTGGGCTCTGTGCTGACAGCTCAGAGCCTGGAGTGTGCTTCAGACTCTGTGCTTCCCTCTCTCTCTGCCCCACCCCCACTCGTACTCTGTCTCTATCAAAAATGAATAAACGTTAAGAAAAAAAATTTTTTAAATAACCAGTTTGACACAATATAGGCTAATAATGAATGTAAGTATACTGCTTACTCTTCTTGAACAGTCAACAAAATTACTGTGATTTATTCAAACACACAATTCAATAAAATGTATTATTAAAATTCCTAGTAATAAGCTTTAGGTAAAAATAATGTTATTAATAACCTTACACATGAAGATTCACTCTCACAACTTTATTATGAAAAGAAAGGGAAAAATTCTGGACAAACAATAAATATCCCTTAAACTTTAAAAAGACAGGTGGGAGGGGTGGATTTCAAAAGCTTACCTAAGCACTAAGAATGGCCTATGACCAAACCAAAACCCCTATACACATTCTATCTCTAGTCTTGTTCAAGTAAAAATACTTTTTGGGGTGCCTGGGTGGCTCAGTCAGTTAAGTGGCTGACTCATGACTCCAGCTCAGGTCATGATCTCATGGTTCATGGGTCCAAGCCCCAAGTGGGGCTCTGCACTGTCCATGCAGAGTGTGCCTGGAAATCTCTCTTTCTCTCTCTGCCCCTCCCCATTCGTGGTCATGTGTGCGCACGCTCTCTCTCATAACAAATAAAAGAAAAATTTTAATGTTTATTTATTTTTGAGACACGGCGAGAGACAGAGGGCAAGCAGGGGAGGGGCAGACAGAGGGAGACACAGAATCCAAAGTAAGCTCTAGGCCCAAGCTGTCAGCACTGAGCCTGGCATGGGGCTTGAACTCATGAACCACAAGATCACGACCTGAGCCGAAGCCGGACGCCCAACCAACTGAGCCACCCAGGTGCCCCTTAAAAAATTTTAGTAAGTACTTTTCTACAAAAACAAAATCAACACTATGCTTCAATCATGCTAGTTATATTATAATTTAGGAGCCAGCTAAACTACTTAACAATGATTTCAACCTTCCAGTCTCCACCCACAAATAAGCTAGCAAAGCCATGTAAATTCAAAATCACTTCATGATATACATTCATCTCTCTCCTCTTCCTCCTCTTCCTACTGAATTCAGAGTATTCCTCATATACTACCACAAAGTCCTAGCCCTACATCAAAGGAACGTGAATTTCCTCTACTTTTGTTTTTGTTTTACAAAACACAATTAGAACGGTCAATTCTTTGATACCTACTACCCAAGAAAGGACCAGATTAAGACTGCTAGTACAGGAGTTTGTCTGTTTTTCTTTCTTTCTGTTTAACAAATGGAGATTATATATTTTTTTTTTCTGGATATTTTTTAAATAAAGTTTTTCAAAAAAACAATATAGCCAATAAGCATAGGGAAAAAATGGACATTCTCATTAGAGAATAAAAATTAAAACCACAATAAAATAACACTGTGAACCCACCAAAATAGGTAAAATTTAAAGAAACTAAGCCTACCTAAGCTGGAGGCTGAGGATGTGGAGCAATGGAAATTCACATACCTATGACAGGGGGTTCCACCCTAGACATACATCAAAAAGAAATGTGCACACATTTCACCAAAAGATATTTACTAGAATGTTCACAGCATTATTATTCAAAATAGCCAAAAACTGGGGTGCCTGGGTTCATGGGTTTGAGCCCCACATCAGCTGTCTGTGCTGACAGCTCAGAGCCTGCTTTGGATTCTGTGTCTCCCTCTCTCTGCCCCTCCCCACTTGCACTGTGTGTGTGTGTGTGTGTGTGTGTGTCTCAAAAATAAACATTAAAAAAAAAAACCTCTAAAAATAGCCAAAAACTATAAACCCAAAAGAGAATGAATAAACTATAATATATTTTCACAATGGAACACTATATTGCAAGGAAAACGAACACTCGAGAGCTTTATAAAAAAGGACTGGGGGCGCCTGGGTGGCGCAGTCGGTTAAGCGTCCGACTTCAGCCAGGTCACGATCTCGCGGTCTGTGAGTTCAAGCCCCGCGTCGGGCTCTGGCCTGATGGCTCGGAGCCTGGAGCCTGTTTCCAATTCTGTGTGTCTCCCTCTCTCTCTGCCCCTCCCCCATTCATGCTCTGTCTCTCTCTGTCCCAAAAATAAATAAAAAACAAAACAAACAAACAAAAAAAACGTTGAAAAAAAAAAGGACCGATATAAAAATATGCAAGATGTTCCGGGCTTCTGAGTGGCTCAGTAAGTTAAGCATCTGACTCTTGGTTTTGGCTCAGGTCATAATCTCACAGTTCGTGGGTTTGAGTCCCATGTCAGGGTCTGTGCTGACAGTGCAGAGCCTGCTTAGGATTGTCTCTCTCTCCCTCTCTCTCTGCCCCTTTCCCACTCACTCTCTCTCTCAAAATAAATAAACTTAAAAAAAATTTTTTTTTAATTTTTTTTTCAACGTTTTTTATTTATTTTTGGGACAGAGAGAGACAGAGCATGAATGGGGGAGGGGCAGAGAGAGAGGGAGACACAGAATCGGAAACAGGCTCCAGGCTCCCAGCCATCAGCCCAGAGCCTGACGCGGGTCTCAAACTCACAGACCGCGAGATCGTGACCTGGCCGAAGTCGGACGCTCAACCGACTGCGCCACCCAGGCGCCCCTTAAAAAATTTTTTAAATAAAAATATGCAAGATGTTAAGCAAAAAATTAACAATAAAGTACAGGGTAGTTACTATAATGTGCTTTTGGTAGAGGAATAAAAATAGAAAGAAATAAAAATCTATATTCAGGGGCACCTGGGTGGCTCCGTCGGTTAAGCATCCAAGTCTTGGTTTCAGTTCAGGTCATGATACCATGGTTCATGAGTTTGAACCCCACATTTAGCTCCATGCTGACAGCACAAAGCTGCTTGGGATTCTCTCTCTCCCTGTCTCTTTGCCCCTCCCCTGCTTGCTCTGTCTCTCAAAATAAATAAATAAACTTAAAAAAAATCTATATTCATTAAGACACACCGAAAGATCACACAAGAAAGTAGTAATACCAGTTTCCTAGGCAGAGTGAGATGTTAGAGGTTAGGGGTTAGATGTTAGGGGTGGATATGAACTACTCACATACAGTTGGGAATAGAGGTGGGAGACTTTACCTTTTTATACTTTTTATTTCTGAACCACAGAAATCTATCACATACCATAAAAATAAATAATTCAGAAAAAAGATTCAAATACCAGACCTACATATATTTTTTAATTAATTTAGATGTGAATATCTGAATTACAAAAAGATATTTCAGCAACAAATATAATTTGCAAATCCCTCAATAAAAAACAGAAGTGTGCCTCTAACACACACAAATAATAGGAACCACTGTTTTACACATACTAAGAATGAGAATATATATAGCTTTGTCCATCTTATTATTAAGCTACACTTAGCTACAGATAACATGGATAAATGTAATAAGCATATTGCTGAAAAGAAGACCAGACACAAAGGCACTCCACTGCATGATTCCAGGTATACAACGTTCAAAAACAAGCAGAACTAATCTATGTGTTAGCTGTCAGAACAGCAATTACCTCTGGGAAAGAAGTAAGCACTAGTTATGGTTGGTGGGGGATGGTGACAGGATCGGTGTGCATAAGGAGAGTTTCTGGATTGCTGGCAATGCTATACTTCTTGGTGATGGTCACAAGGATCTTTTTTTACTTTGTGATAAGTCATAATGATTTTTTTGCCTTTTATGTGTTATACTCCATTGGAAAAAGTTAAAAGGAGAAAAAAGCACAGTGTACCACTATTTCACATGTGCCAGACTGACAAAAAGGTCTGACAGTATCAACTGCTTATGAAAATACAGAACAGCCAAAATATTTTACTTTCCTAGTGACAGTATAAATTAATATAACCTCTTAGGAAAACAAGCTGCCACCATCTAACACATTTCATCATTTTCAGATGAAGTAAAGTTTTTTTTCACTTTGTAACTCCTCTGATATCAAAATACACATTACAGGCACTATCAGGCAGCAGGTTTCATCTATAGGTCATTGTTAGTTCATGTGAATTTGAGTCTTTTTCCTGACAGCCTAATGAGACAATTACAACTTTAATATATTAGTATACAAACCATGTAAGGACCATCTGAAGAAAAATAAATATCCTGGCTGTGGTCTGAAATCTCTGTTGATACCTTCTGGTAAAAGATCACCAAAACCAGGGTGCCTTGCTGCCTCAGTCGAAAAAGCATGCCACTCTTAAGCTCGGGGTCATGAGTTCAAGCCCCACGGTAGATGCAGAGATTACTTAAATAAAGAAAACTTAAAAAAAATAATAATAATAACCAAAACCCTCAGAATGAGTGTCAGAAGCTTATAAAAATCTGTCTCACTATACCCTTAGGATTGTTGTACATGTTATACTCGAACTAGGAAAGAAAAAAAAAGTATAAATGAAGATAATATCATTTCTGCTTCAAAACTCCATGAAAGGGGTGCCTAAGTGGCTCAGGCAGTTAACATCTGACTCTTGATCTCAGCTCCCGTCTTGATTTCAAGGGTCATGAGTTCAAACGCTGCCTTGGACTCCATGCTGGCTGTGAAGCCTACTTTAAAAAAAAAAAAAAAAATTCATGAGGGGCACCTGGGTGGCTCAGGTCATGATCTCATGGTTGATGGGTTCAAGCCCCGCTTCAGGCTCTGTGCTGACAGCTTGCTCAGAGCCTGGAACCTGCTTCAGATTTTGGGTTTCCTTTTCTCTGCCCACACACACTGTGGGCACACACACACTGTCCCACACACACATTCTCTCTCTGTCTCTCAAAACTAAATAAATGTTTAAAAAAAAAATACAAACATACTTAAACATCATAAAAGCCATTTATGAAAAGCCCACAGCTAACATCATCCTCAATGGGGAAAAACTGAGAGCTTTTTCCCTGAGATCAGGAACACGACAGGGATGTCCACTCTCACTGCTGTTGTTTAACATAGTGTTGGAAGTTCTAGCATCAGCAATCACACAACAAAAGGAAATCAAAGGCATCAAAATTGGCAAAGATGAAGCTTTCACTTTTTGCAGATGACATGATATTATACACGGAAAATCGGATAGACTCCACCAGAAGTCTGCTAGAACTGATACATGAATTCAGCAAAGTTGCAGGATACAAAATCAATGTACAGAAATCAGCTGCATTCTTATAGACTAATAATGAAGCAACAGAAAGACAAATAAAGAAACTGATCCCAGGGGCGCCTGGGTGGCTCAGTCGGTTGAGCATCCGACTTCAGCTCAGGTCACGATCTCGTGGTCAGTGAGTTCGAGCCCCGCGTCGGGCTCTGGGCTGATGGCTCAGAGCCTGGAGCCTGCTTCCGATTCTGTGTCTCCCTCTCTCTCTGCCCCTCCCCCGTTCATGCTCTGTCTCTCTCTGTCCCAAAAATAAATAAAAAACGTTGAAAAAAAATAAAAAATAAAAAAAAAAAAAAGAAGAAACTGATCCCATTCACAATTGCACCAAGAAGCATGAAATACCTAGGAATAAATCTAACCAAAGATGTAAAAGATCTGTATGCTGAAAACTATAGAAAGCTTATGAAGGAAACTGAAGAAGATATAAAGAAATGGAAAAACATTCCGTGCTCATGGGTTGGAAGAATAAATATTGTTAAAATGTCAGCACTACCCAAAGCTATCTACACATTCAATGCAATCCCAATCAAAATTGCACCAGCATTCTTCTCAAAGCTAGAGCAAGCAATCCTAAAATTTGTATGGAACCACAAAAGGCCCTGAATAGCCAAAGTAATTTTGAAGAAAAAGACCAAAGCAGGAGGCATCACAATCCCAGACTTTAGCCTCTACTACAAAGCTGTAATCATCAAGACAGCATGGTATCGGCACAAAAACAGACACAAAGACCAATGGAATAGAACAGAAACCCCAGAACTAGACCCACAAAAGTATGGCCAACTCACCTTTGACAAAGCAAAAAAGAATATCCAATGGAAAAAAGACAGTCTCTTTAATAAATGGTGCTGGGAGAACTGGACAGCAACATGCAGAAGGCTGAAACTAGACCACTTTCTCACACCATTCACAAAAATAAACTCAAAATGGATAAAGGACCTGAATGTGAGACAGGAAACCATCAAAACCCTAGAGGAGAAAGCAGGAAAAGACCTCTCTGACCTCAGCCACAGCAATTTCTTACTTGACACATCCCAAAGGCAAGGGAAGTAAAAGCAAAAATGAATTATTGGGACCTCATGAAGATAAAGCTTCTGCACAGCAAAGGAAACAATCAACAAAAAGAAAAGGCAACCAACGGAATGGGAAAAGATATTTGCAAATGACATATCAGACAAGGGCTAGTATCCAAAATCTATAAAGAGCTCACCAAACTCCACACCCGAAAAACAAATAATGCAGTGAAGAAATGGGCAGAAAACACGAATAGACACTTCTCTAAAGAAGACATCCGGATGGCCAACAGGCACATGAAAAGATGCCCAACGTCGCTCCTCATCAGGGAAATACAAATCAAAACCACACTCAGCTATCACCTCACGCCAGTAAGAGTGGCCAAAATGAACAAATCAGGAGACTATAGATGCTGGAGAGGATGTGGAGAAACAGGAACCCTCTTGCACTGTTGGTGGGAATGCAAACTGGTGTGGCCACTCTGGGAAACAGTGTAGAGGTTCCTCAAAAAATTAAAAATAGACCTACCCTATGACCCAGCAGTAGCACTGCTAGGAATTTACCCAAGAGATTCAGGAGTACTGATGCATAGGGGCACTTGTACCCCAATGTTTATAGCAGCACTCTCAACAACAGCCAAATTATGGAAACAGCCTAAATGTCCATCAACTGATGAATGGATAAAGAAATTGTGGTTTATATACACAATGGAATAGTACATGGCAATGAGAAAGAATGAAATATGGCCCTTTGTAGCAACATGAATGGAACTGGAGAGTGTTATGCTAAGTGAAATAAGCCATACAGAGAAAGACAGATACCATATGTTTTCACTCTTATGTGGATCCTGAGAAACTTAACAGAAACCCATGGGGGAGGGGAAGGGAAAAAAAAAAAAAAGAGGTTAGAGTGGGAGAGAGCCAAAGCATAAGAGACTCTTAAAAACTGAGAACAAACTGAGGGCTGATGGGGGGTGGGACGGATGGGAGGGTGGGTAATGGGTATTGAGGAGGGCACCTGTTGGGATGAGCACTGGGTGTTGTATGGAAACCAATTTGACAATAAATTTCATATATTAAAATAAATAAATAAATAATAAAAACTGAAAAAATAAATACAAAAAAATAAAATAAAAATCATAAAATAGTTAAGGAAAGCTCACAGAAAAAAAAAATTTTTTTTTTAAGTCTTAATAGCAAGGGCGCCTGACTGGGTCAGTTGGTTAAGTGTCTGACTCTTGGTTTTGGCTCAAGTCATGATCTCATGGGTTCATGAGTTCGAGCCCCACATCCGGCTCTGCGCTGAGCATGGAACCTGCTTGGGTCTCTCTCTCTCTCTCTCTCTCTCTCTCTCTCACTCACTCTCTCTCTGCCCCTCTACCGCATGTGCATGCATGAACATTCTCTCTCTCAAAATAAATAAACTTAAAAAAGAAGCCTTAATATGAACAGACTCTTAATCTCATTCATTATAAAAATGCAAATCAGGGGCACCTGGGTGGCTCAGTCTGTTACATGTCGGACTTTGGCTCAGATCATGATGTCACTGTTCATGAGTTCAAGACCCACATCAGGCTTCTCTGCAGTCAGCAAGCAGCCTGCTTTGGATTCCCTGCCCCCCTCTCTCTCTGCCCCTCTCCTGCTTGTGCTTGATAGCTCACTTTCTCTCTCTCTCTCTCTCTCTCTCTCTCTCTCTCTCTCTCACACACACACACACACACACACACACACACAAATAAACATTTTAAAAATGCAAATTAAAACTACACTGAAGGGGATCTGGCTGGCTAAGTCCGTAGAGCCCATGACTCTTGATCTCAGGATCCTAACTTTGGGTCCCACGTTGGGCACAAAGCTTACTTACGAATAAGTAGAGAAAGAGAGAAATAAAACAAAACTACCCTGAGACACCATTTTCCATCTATCAGTTTAGCAAAACTCCCTGTTTTACAAGGTACTTTCCTGGCAAGGCTGTGAAGAAATGTACATTATCCACCATAACAACAACCAAATGGTAATTATGTGAATTATGTGAAAGGTGTATAACTAGCATTATAGTGGTGAATATTCTGCAATATATACACATGTCAAATCATCACACTGTACACCTTAAACTTATATAAAGTTATATGTCAAACAAATGTCAATAAAGCTTGGTGGAGAGAAATACACATTTCTCATAATCCCTTATAATCAGTGGGAGAGTCTGGGTCCAAACATAAGGGCATTTTGGCAATATCTATCAAAATTACAAAGATATACGGCCCTTGATTAGTAATATCACATCTGAATTTTTATTCCATAATTATATACTTGCTCATGGGCAAAATGACATGTACAAGGTAATTCACTGCAACACTGTTACAATAATAAAAAACTAGAACTAAAATGTCTACCAAGAGAGAACTGGCTAAATAAATGATCCAAAAGGAAACCATACAAATTAAACAAAACAAAACTGTACATACTCTTTGGAAAGATCTTCTATGAAGATTTCCATTGTTTAGTAATAAACACAATGTGTAAAGGGAAGGGTGGGAAGACCAATTTGTAAAACAATAAGTATAATATGCTGGCTTTGGAATTGGTGGGTTTTGGAGGGGAAAGAAATAAGGGTTTTGGAGGGGAAAGAAATAAGAATCTGTGTTTTTATTAATATAAAGAAACTCTAGAAGGATACGTAAACTAATAAATAGTTTCCTGGGTGGGATAAGCACGCTGGAGGAATGGGGTGAACAGGAACAGGGTGGCTGAGGGCTAGGGGTGGGAAGGTTTACATTGTTTAACTTTTTTATGTTTAAAAAGTTTTCAATCCCATGGGAATCCATTACTACTAAATAGATCAGTAAATTAATAAGCCAAAAACGGTCCAAATACTATCAATATACACACATGGTGACAGGAACTATCTTGGTTGTTTTTTTTTTTTTTTTTACCATCTCTATAACCAAGATCCCAGCAATGCCCATCTATCTCACTGAAGTCTGTAGTGTGACCACGTCCATTTGGCTTAAGCCATCAGCCCAAGATCTCTAACACTAGTCTTCTAGAGAAAAGATATTTTCTCTGTAATTCTGTTTTCCTTCTCTCAGGTTCAGGGTCAACCTCTTCTCCCTTAGTAGTTTTGGTGTGTGTGTGTGTGTGTGTGTGTGTGTGTGTGTGTGTGTGTGTGTATTATTTCTCCAGTCACTTCAGAACAAAAGCCTCACCTAAGGATTCTCCTTCTTGTCTATGAGTCCACAGGTTAGACTTTTCTATTCACCAGCAATTCACCCTAACAACCAAGTCATGGTCTAATAAATAAGGGAAACTACAAAATGAAGGCATCCAGAGTTTGCCAACCAATAATATCTCCTCCTCAAACTAAAACAATGAGATAACCCATATCCTGGATTATCCTCCCTAATGAGTTTATCATCCACCTCTCATTTACCTAAAATGCAAAATAGTATGGTATCTATGCAAATGCTGCTCATTCCAGCACCCTGTCCATTAGGCCAACTCCTATGTACCTACGTCAGTTGAGGTGACTTCTTCTCTAGAGCCTTTCCTAATCCCCCAAGACTCACTCCCATCCATGGGATCCTGCTGTGACCTGTGTGTATCTCATTTATCACAGTGCATTGCAAATATGAGTTTGCTTATCTTCCCTTCTGGACTATGGATCCCTCAGGAAAAGGAGACAGTCACACTCATATTATAACCCAAGTACTCAGCAAAGTGCCTTTACAAACGGCAGGTAATCAAAAATGTTCAGTGACTGAATTAAAGAAACTACACATGTAGACAAATTGTGAGCATGGAGGAAATTCCACTTAATGTTCTCTTAGCCCCAAAGGCATTTTACTTCATTCAGTCCCTGCTATGAAAGAAACAGCAACTCCAATAACACTTTCCCTTACTGATATCTATTAATATTCTAGGTTAATATAAAACAACTGAAAATATTATCTCAATCACTTCAAGAATGTTGCATAAAACTATGTTAAAAATGTGTCTATTAAAGGATAATAAATAGTTGATGAAGTGCTAAATTTTTATGACCTTTTGTTCATGTTTTGTTTTTAAGAAATGATATAATGACAAAAAACAAGGATATATAGTATCTTCTAAGAAGGTAGATAGGATTATAGGGATCAAGTATTCCTCCACATTGTCTTTTTTGTTTTTTGTTTTTAATATGGAACCCTTCACGAATTTGCGTGTCATCCTTGTGCAGGGGCCATGCTAATCTTGGTATATGTGCTGCTGAAGCAAGCACCACATTGTGTCTTAAACACTGACTTGTATGAGCTTTCCCACATGGGCTGTCCCAAGTGGCCTGATGAAAAGAAAGCAGAGAACAAAATAATCAACTATTCATATATAACCAAGAACTGTATGGCAGGTGCCTATAACCCAGAATGGGTTTCCAAATTTTATCAAATAATGGTAAAAACTAGGAACCAGAGAGAAAAACAAATTTTAAGGATGCCTGTTAAAAACTTCCTAGTTAACCATGAAACCGTCTTCAAATCCAGGAATTCAATAAAGCTTTCTGTTTTCTGTCAGAGGATGTTAAGGAACAGTAAACATAACTAGGAAATACATGGATGTATACTGAACCATGGATACACACATTTCTATTTATCTCTGTGTCAATCTAAAAAGACTAGTAATTTTATACTGATATCTCAAATTCCAATCTAACACATCGTTCAATCCATATTTACAATTCCCTTTTTAATTTTATTTTTTTAATGTTTATTCATTTTTTTGAGAGAGCGTGAATGGGGGAAGGACAGAGAGGAAAACACAGAATCCAAACCAACCTCCAGGCTCTGAACTGACAGCCCAGAGCCTGATGCGGGGCTCGAACCCACAAACCATGAGATCGTGACCTAAGCCGTTGTATGCTTAACCACCTGAGCCATCCAGGCACCCCTTTAATTTTTTTTTAATATTTATTTATTCTTGAGACAGAGAGACAGAGCACGAGCACGGGAGGGGCAGAGAGAAAGACACAGAATCGGATGCAGGGTCTAGGCTCTAAATTCTCAGTACAGAGCCTGATGAGGGTCTTGAACCCACAAAATGTGAGATCATGACCCGGGCCAAAGTCAGGCACTTAACCGACTGAGCCATCCAGGTGCCCCTACAATTCCCTTTACCATAGTGATAAATCTCTTTATCTTCAACATATTGGTAAACACATTCAATCCTAAAATATGTAAAGTAGTTACAGAATTCTTAATTCAAACCACTGTGAAAAACAATTCTACTGACAACAGTTCAGTATTTGTTTAGAGATTTTTTTCTTTTGAGCTTGTGGTGTATAGTCAAAATTCTGTGTAGTTAACTGGTTTAGTTTTTATTCTTTTTCCTTTTCAATGTGGTTGTTATTTACTAGAAATCCAGTTAGGTTCATTTGTTTGTGTCTTTATTTCACTTGGGCTGTTTTCTTTCCACCCAGATAGATTTTATGTATTTGTTTTTCATTATGTTAAACATTCATATAGTTCTAAAACTCAGACTTAACACAAAAAGATACTCTCACAAAAGCATCCCTCTCTCTATCCCTACTACTTCCATTGTCTTCCCCTTCATCCCTTCTACACCATTTCCACCCAAATCCTGTAAGAAACCAATCTCAGTAGTTTCTGGCTTATCCTTCTTGTATTTATTTTGGCACCTATGTGCAAATACATATTTATATTCCTGTTTCCTTCTTTTCTTACATAAAAGGCTAACACATTATAGTTATGCTTTTGCACTTTTTTCCATTAACAGTAGGCCCTGGAAATAACTTTGTATCAGTTCACAGGGCTCTTCCTCACTCTCTTCTTACAAGTGCACTGCACTCCACTGTGTGGATGTACCACTGTTTATGGGTATTTATATTGTTTTCAATATTTTCACAATGCAAAAATGTAAACTAATGACATCCTCCTGTTCTGCATCCACCATCTCAGACACAAACAGAAACAATCAAAAAAACTGGCTCTACCTCTAAAACACACCAAATTCAACACTTCCATTGTTCCCGACACAGTCCCTGTCTAAGTCCTCATCAATACTTCTTGGCTGTTTTGCTCCAACACCCTCCTAATCAGTCTCTCTGCCTCTACTCTAGCCTCTCTACAGTTCATCTGTGCCAAAGCAACCCAAAATGTACTTCATAGACCATGAATCAGGTAACTCCAATTCCTTGTTTAAAACCTTTCAAAAACATCCCATTGTAACCCTACCTGAGTTGCACCTATAACCTGCAGAGACCCTATATGATCTGATATCTGTCAACCTCTGACCTCAGCTTCCACTCTCTTCCTCATTCACTACTCTTTAATCACACTGGTTTGCTTTCTGTTCCTCCCATAATTTGTTCCTTACTTTGTGCTTTTATACTTGCTGTGCTTTCAGCTTCAAATGTTCTGCCCCTGGTTATCCGCGACCTTCTAACATTCATGTCTCAACCAAAAGTTACGTCTTCTAAGAGGCTTTCTGTGTACTGCCACAGTTAAGCTATAACCTGGGTCATTTTATACCACTTTATTACCTTCATAATTCTTGTTAGTGCTTATAATTCTCATTTATTATTTACATGTTTGTTTCTTCCACTGGAAAAGGAGGAAAGATAGATTTTCTTTAAGATTTTTTTAAGGTTTATTTGTTTATTTTGAGAAAGACAGAGAGAAATGACAGGGAGGGGGGTCGGAGGGGAGTCCCAAGCAGGCTCCACAGGGTCAGTGAAGAGGCCAACACGAGGCCCAAACTCACAAAACCCTGAGATCATGACCTGAGCCAAAATCAACAGTCATACACTTAACCCAGTGAGCCACCCAGGCACCCCTAAGATTTTATTTTTAAGTAATCTCCACACCCAAGGTGGGGCTCAAACTCACGACCCAGAGATCAAGAGCTGCACGCTCTACTGACTGAGCCAGGCAGACACCCAGGAAAGACAACTTTTAATCCATACAACTTTAACTTTGTTATTTTTTAAACTTTCTCTAAGTCTGAAATTATTTCAAATAATTCTCCATGGAATTGCCTATTCTGGACATTTTATATAAATGGAATCATTAAATACTTTTGTGAATGGTCTCTTTCGCTTAGCATTGTTTTCAAGGTTCATCCATGTTGGAGCATGTATAAACGTAACTGCACTCCTCTTTAAGGCTGAATACTACTCCACTGTATGGATGAATTACGTGTCATTACGCATTCATCAGCTGAAGGACATCTGGGTTGTTTCTACTTTTTGGCTATCGTGAATAATGCTGTTTTGAACATTCATGTACAAGTTTTTGTACGGGCATGTGTTTCAATTCTTTTGAGTATATACCCACAAGTAGAATTGCTGGGTCACACGGTAATTCTATATTTAACTTTTTGAGGAATTGACAACTATTTTTCCAAAGTGGCTGCACTGTTTCACAATCCAACTAGCAACGTATGAGGGTTCCAACTCTACATGTAATACTTGTTATTGTCCGTGTTTTCATTATAGCCACCCTAGTGGTGTAAAAAGTGGTATCTCTTATGTTTTGATTTGCATTTCCTTAATGACTAATGACATTGAGCAATTGCTCATGTGCTTATTAGCCATTTGAATAACCTCCTTGGAAAAATGTTTACTCAAACTTTTTGCCAACTTTTAAATTAGATTATTTAACTTTGTATTACTGAATTGTAAAAGTGTTCTTTATGTATATTCCTTATCAGATATATCCTTTGCTACTATTTTCTCACTGGCCATCTATTTGAATGAGGATCTGAGTTTTCCTATCAACTTAACCACCTGGTTCAGAAGATCTCTATCACTATTAGCTAATAACCATAACTAGCATATTAAAAACAATTTATAAAAATGTTGTATCACTGACAATGGTCACTTGAAACCTACATTTTATAGGAAATATAAAACTGCATTCAGGTAGTACTAGGACTCAGAAGACGCAAATTACTAATATGTTGTCAATGCTAAGTGGTAGTGTCCAGAATACTTTTTCACTTTA
This sequence comes from Panthera tigris, assembly GCF_018350195.1. Taxonomy (NCBI): domain Eukaryota; kingdom Metazoa; phylum Chordata; class Mammalia; order Carnivora; family Felidae; genus Panthera; species Panthera tigris. Next base: position 123,362,578 of record NC_056668.1, on the reverse strand, counting down.
ACAATTCACACAAAATCAAAAACACAATCTTCTAAACTCCTTATATTTAAAAATGCACATAGTAAAACAGCTTTTTAGAGTACTTCACATGTAAGGATAGAAATGAGCACATTTTAGAAACTTCCTATTTAGGACTACAGGAGCAGGAAAAAACTTCTCAACCCGACAAACAAGACATTGAGTGATCCATCTCTTTCTACCTATCTTCTGCAACTCCCTCCCACTTTACATCCCAGCTGGAAATTATTTAAATACTTGTGACTGAGCCCTAGTATCACCTACTAGGGAAAATCCTTCCTTGACCACCTTGCTCCTAAGAACTAGTTTAAAATTTTCTATTCCAGTGGTTCTCAAACTTTTTGGTTGCAGGTCCCCTTCACACTCTTAAAAATTATCAAGAACTCAGGGGCACCAGGCCGGCTCAGTAGGAGGAGCATGTGACTCTTGATCTCAGGGTTGTTAAGTTCAAGCCCCTCATTGGGTGTAGAGGTTAGTTAAAAAAAATAAAATCTTAAAAATAATATTATTGAGGGGCACCTGGGTGGCTCAGTGGGTTGAGTATTTGATCTCGGCTCAGGTCATGATCCAACAGTTCATGAGTTCGAGCCCACATCGGGCTCTGTGCTGACAGCTCAGACCTCGGAACCTGCTTGGGATTCTATGTCTCCCTCTCTCTCTGCTCTCCTCTATTCACGTTCTGTCAAAAATAAATAAATATTTAAAAAAATTTTTTTTAATTATCAAGGACTCAAAAGCTCTTATTTAAGTTATATCAATATTTGCTGAATATGAAGTTAAAAACAAGGATTTTAAAATATTTACCATGTAAAAATTAATAGATCTATTAAATGTTTATTTAAAACATTTTAAACATATTTTAACTTTAAAAACCATAATTTTCAAAACAAAACTTTTAGTGAAAAGAGTAATACTGCTTTATATTTCTGCAAATCTACTTAAATGCCTGGCTTAACAGAAGACAGCTAGATTCTCTTCTCTGCTTCTGTATCCAATGTACTGGCATATCACAAATTATATTGCCTCTGGAAAACTCCATCATATATTTGTAAGCAAATGACATCAAAAAAGCAAATAATGTCTTAAGTTATGAAAACAGATTTGACCTCACAGATCCTTATGAGCTCAGGGATCACTAGGGCCCCCATATTGTGAGAACCACTGCTCCATTCTGGGCTCCCACAATACTCTGGATTGGCTCTATCACTTGCACTCACCACACAACATCAGAATTATCTGTTCATTTGTCTTTCTTAAAGTTCCTTAAAGCCATGAATGTCAAAGCCTTCGACTTTGCATCCCCAAGTGCCTCATACAGCATATACCATATATCCTCTCAATAAACACTCCACAAATAAGTATTACTATATAGGAAATATATAGTAAACAAGAAAACAGTCATACACCTTAATATCAAAAGGTATATGTGAATAAAGCAGATTTTTCCATGGCCAGTTCTTTAGCTAACAGAAATGCACAAAAGAAAATCTTGCATTTATAACAATTCCAGAAGTTAGAATAAAGGATACCATTCAGACTTGGTCTGACCACACTAGATTAGACCTTTTCAAAGTTCAGCCCTGAGGGAACAAGGAAAGCAGATCCTAAAAAGTATCTTAGACTGTAAACAAACACCCACTGCTCCAGTCTTCTGACTAAATAAAAGTATCCACCTCTGTAACAAGACAATTTACCCACTGTTTAAAAAAAAAATGGGTGGGGAGGAGTGTTGGTGTTAAGGTAGGGAGAGTGCCAGTGACTGATGACTAAGACTCAAACAGGTATTCCCAGCTCATGAATTTCCTGAAATTTTGTCAATCAAATTAGAATGTGAAAAAATGTATTTTCCTGTCTTTATTTGCATTGATTTTCAAATCAATGCCACCTTGCATTTTTATAAATGAACATCATCCTCCCAGAGCGACTGGGTGGCTCAGTCAGTTGATCGGCCAAGTGACTCTTGATTTCGGCTCAGGTCATGATCCCAGGGTCATTGGATCAAGCCCTGTGTTGAGCTCCATGCTGAACGTGGAGTCTGCTTAAGGTTCTCTCTCTCTGTCTGTCTCTCTCTCTCTCCCTCTCCCTCTCCCACTCTCCTTCTGCCCCTCTCCCTGGCTCGAACTCTCTCTCACTCTCTAAAATAATAAATAATAATAAATATCATCCTCCCAATCAAATTAAATACCAACATCATAACATTATTGAAGATAGGACACATATGTGCATCTCTCACTTACACCTAGCCCAGTACCTTGATGCTCAACCAATATGTTTAGGTTTGTCCATTAATTGGATATATGAAGAAGTACTTGCACCAAGGAAAAAGAGATCCCTTTCCAGTAAGACTTAGGATGGGTTGGGATGCGATGTCACACTAACCAAGATGAAGAGAAAAGCTCTTTGAACAATTCTCAGGAGTGATGGGGAAATTCAATGCAGAGCTAAAAGAGCCTGGGGCTCTAGGGGAGCAGCCTGCACACCCTAGAGAAATGGCCTCCTTCCCTAGGTCTGTACTCTAAACTGTAAAATGAAGTTCTAAAATGCAGCTGGCCTCCTTCCCTAGGTCTGTACTCTACACTGTAAAATAAGCTCTAAAATGCAGAGGCTCTTGGCCACCCTTTTCAGGAAGTCTTGGTAGCTTGCATGCCCAAGAAAGCCCCAACCCTTAGCAGAACAAATCTGACATTCCAAAGGTCTGAATTTTGACTGGAGTCAGCTCACTAGTATTCCATATATTGGCAAAGCACTCATTTACTGTTAAATCACTTACAACAAACAGATTAGAAATGTTACTACTTTTTCTAGATAAGGAAATAGGAACACAAGTAACCTGACAAATTATTTGACCTCTTCTGGAGAAAAAGCCATGTGAGTATTTTAGAAAATAACAGTCATCAAAATAATTTCCTAGCTCCTATTATAAAATTTAATGAAAGCAGAATTCTTATTAAACTTTTAGTAGTTAAAATCACAGAATATTTTTGCATTAGCAACACACCATAAATACAGAACCAGTACAAAGACATTCACTTTGGCATAACCTTAGAACACTGTTTATAGAACCGTAATATCATGGTTTAGAAAATAAGTGTTTCTTCCAGTTTTCTTGTCACAGGAAACTAATATCCATTATGTTCACTAAAATTTCACTATATTCTAAATTTTATTTATTTTTATATTACCTAATCAAAAAGCCTTCTATGGCCTTTAAGTGGATATAACATTATTCTCATTTGATAATCTCATCAACTATTTTTTTTTTAATTTTTTTAACGTTTATTTATTTTTGAGACAGAGAGAGACAGAGCATGAATGGGGGAAGGTCAGAGAGAGGGAGACACAGAATCCGAAACAGGCTCCAGGCTCTGAGCTGTCAGCCCAGAGCCTGACGTGGGGCTCGAACTCACGGACCGCGAGATCATGACCTGAGCCGAAGTCAGACGCTTAACCGACTGAGCCACCCAGGCGCCCCTCTCATCAGCTATTAAGAATAGCTCTACAATGGGGCGCCTGGGTGGCTCAGTCGGTTAAGCGTCTGACTTCGGCTCAGGTCATGATCTCGCGGTCCGTGAGTTCGAGCCCCACGTCAGGCTCTGGGCTGACAGCTCAGAGCCTGGAGCCTGCTGTCAAGCTCGCTCGCTCTCTCTCTCTCTCTCTGTCTCTCTCTCTCTCTGAAAAATAAACGTTAAAAAAAAAATTTAAAAAAAAAAAAAAAAGAATAGCTCTACAAGAGGTGCCCGGGTGGCTCAGTTAAGCATCTGACTCTTGATATTAGTTCAGGTCATGCCGTCACGGTCATGAGACCAAGCCCCTCGTCTGGCTTGGCACTGAGCATGAAACCTGTTTGGGATTCTCTCTCCCTCTCTATCTGCCTCTCCGCCACTTGTGCATGTGTGCACCAGCTCTCTGTCTCTCAAAATAAATAAACATTAAAAAAAAAAACAAACCCCAGCTCTACAAAATAAGCTGTAATCTGGTCATTAAATGCAAGATACACAATTCCTTAGGAATTCTTTTTCTTTCCTAGGTATACTGAGAGTAGCCTTTAACAAACTCATTAAGAATAAAAAATCAGGGGCGCCTGGGTGTCTCAGTTGGTTAAGCATCCAACTCTTGGTTTCAGCTCAGGTCATGATCCCAGAGTTTGTGAGTTTGAGACCTGTGTCAGACTCTGCTCTGACAGTACAGAGCCTGCTTGGGACTTTCTCTTCCCCACCCCCCTCTCTGCTCCTCCCCTGCTCCTGCTGCTCACTCTAAATAAATAAATAAATAAATAAATAAACAAACAAACTTAAAAAAAAAAGGAATAGGGGCACCTGGGTGGCGCAGTCGGTTAAGCGTCCGACTTCAGCCAGGTCACGATCTCGCGGTCCGTGAGTTCGAGCCCTGCGAGCCGTGAGTTCGAGCCCTCTGGGCTGATGGCTGGGAGCCTGGAGCCTGTTTCCGATTCTGTGTCTCCTTCTCTCTCTGCCCCTCCCCCGTTCATGCTCTGTCTCTCTCTGTCCCAAAAATAAATAAAAAACGTTGAAAAAAAAATTTAAAAAAAAAAAGGAATAAAAAAGTCAGCATTAGAAAATCCACTTCCCATTTTAAAAGGATTTGTCCTTCCCCTTACGAAAAGTATCAGAATTTCCTTAATTATATCAGCAGAGCAACAGGTTTTATATAGACTAAGAGAAAGATGGGTTAACATACTATCATAAACACATCAGTGCTTTGTTTATAAAATCTTAAGTGGTTTTTCAGACTTGAAAAGAAACATTACGGAGGACCACCAGTATATTCATCCAGCCACATGATAACTAAACATGCTCAGCAGACAGAGGAACCCCAGGAATGACTACATTGGCATCATCCTATTTGGTCAAGGCTGGGACTGAAGACAGAAGGCTCTGAATCTCAGGGTATCTGGCACCTATTTATTCAAAATTATTCTGGAGTAAGTTAGACTTGAAAAGAGACCAATAGGAGATAAAGAGCTAGAAAGACCAACAGAAAAATAAGCTAACATTTATGTAGTGAGAGGATGGGCAATTTCTGGAGTTACACAGGAAAACAAGTAGACTGGCCAGTGGTGATGCTGCCCATGGCTGGATGTTGAAAAACACGATCATCAAAATACAAGAAACTGGGACATCACAGGGATCCCTATGCAGGGGAAAAGAGGCTTACTTTTTACAATAAATTTTTGTACTTTTAAGCTTTATACTATATGCAATCATTCCATGGCTCCTACAGCTCTTTGTGGAAGTGCCCACAAACACATAAATTATATCCATACACATAGATTTGTTAATCACTACTCTGAATTTGAGCCATTTATTACAGTATGTCAATTTGCCTTGTTTCTTTCAATGGTCATAATCCAGATCTTAGATCATATAGAATCTGAACGAAATGTTTCAGAATAAAATCTAAATGTTATTTATTCATTACAGGATTGCTTGTAATGTCTAAAAACTGTAAACCTAAAAGTCTACCAATAGGGAGCTGGTTAGGTACATAATGGTATATCCACGTAAGAGAATGCTACGCATGCAACTATTAAAAAAACAAAGTCTCTAAATGGGGGAAAAAAAACAGCAACACTCAGAACAATGTTTGGAGCACACTATCATTTTTATTTTTTAAAAAAGTTAGGATATATATAAAAACATATGTATTTGCTTATATAAGCACTCAGGAAAAATGCGTTTGTAACCACTGGCTGCCTCAAGTAATGAAAATTGGGTGGCTGGACAACAGATAGAAGGGAGACTTTTCAGGGTGGCTCAGTCGGTTGAGCTTCTGACTCTTACTTCCAGCTGGGTCATGACCTCATGGTTCATGGGTTTGACCCCACATCCAGCTCTGCGCTGACAGCATGGAAGCCTGCTTGACACTTCTCCCTCTCTCTCTGTCCCTCCCTCACACATGCATGTGCCTTCTAGCTCTCTCTCTCACTTTCTCTCAAAATTAATAAACTTAAAAAAAAAGACTTTTCACTGTATGCTTTGTTTCCTTTTGAATTTTGAATCATAGAAGTGTATTACCTATTCAATAATCAATAATTAAAAAATTAAAACTAAACCCAGCATCTTGAGGCATCTAATTCCTGTACTTACCTCACTTGCTAGCATTTTCAATCCCCTCCTACCAACCAGATCTTTCCCTCTGACTCCAGAAACATACATACCTCACTTGTCCCTCTTTCCCTTCTTCCCATCCTTTTCCTTTTCCTTCCTTAACAGCCAACATCATCTCCATTAGTCTCTCCCTACTAGCTCCCTTAATGCCTGTAGTCTAGATTTTGTCCCATCCCTCCACTGAGAAAGTTTCACCATCAAGTCCTTCAAGACCAAATTCAAGTCTGGTTTCCAGGATGTCTTCTTTTACCAGTCCAGCTCACATTGACCTTGGTCTCCTCAGAATCAAGGATTTTTAAAACACAATTTAGCATTATACTGTAGGTTGTCTTACAGTGCTGGTTATTTTATTATGTCTTGTACCCTAAATCAAATTAAGGGCTGGGAAAAAATGGATTTATAAATACCATGACATGGTATTTCAATTGACTTTATTAGAACTCTTTATTCATCCTCTTCGTGGGGTGACTACAATGTACAGAACAATGTACAATATTTAGAGTACACACTTTTAAAAAAAAAAATTTTTTTTTGAAAGAGAGGGAGAGCATGAATGGGGGAAAGACAAGAGAGACAGGGAAACAGAGAATCCCAATCAGGCTCCATGCTGTCAGTGCAGAGCCCAATAGGGCTCGATCTCACAAAATGTGAGATCATGACCTGAGTTAAAATCAAGAGTCAAGACACTTAACCGACTGAGCTACCCAGGCAGCCCTAGGATATGAATTTTTAGCCATTGCTTGCCTCAGGGAATGAAAGTGGATGGCTGGGGAATGGGTGGAAAGGTAAGTATTTCTCTAGGTTCAATGTTCCTAAGGCCTAAGGCTTTCTTCAGTTTAATTCAAACATTATCAAGTGCCTACTGTATGCCAGGCACTGTGCTAAGTATTTTAGTGGTGGATGCAGGGTGAAACTAAATTGTAAAAGACATTACAAGAGATGGTTCTCCACCCTAAGGGGTAAATAATTAGCTATGGGAATTTCAAAAGAATGGGGTGAAAGCTAAGACAAAGGTATAGGATATAAAAGTGGGGCTCTTAGTGCAACCTAGAGGGTTTTGGGGGAAAAGTACACCTGAGATGAAAATGAATAAGAGCAAAGTTTGGAGGTAAAAGGGAGCAGAAAGCTTTCTCAATGTGGATGGATGCTACACTAACAGCTCTGTATGAATTAACACATGATGAGGTATTATCCCATTTATCCCATTTTACAGATGAGGAAACGGAGGCATACAGAGGACAGATAACTTGCCCAAGATAACATGCTAATAAAGATGATTTCAGAGGGCACCTAGGTGGCTCAGTTAGTGGAATGTCCAACTCTTGATGTGGCTCAGGTCATGATCCCAAGGGCGTGGGACTGAGCCCCACATCAGGCTCCATGTTGAGCATGGAGCCTGCTTGAGATTCTTTCTTCCACCGCCCCTTCTGCTCCTCTCCCCAACTTGTGCTCTCAAAAAAAAAAAAAGTCAAGCTTTCTTTAAAAAACAAAAACAAAAACAAAAACAAAAACAAAAACAAAAACGGGGCGCCTGGGTGGCTCAGTCAGTTGAGCCTCTGACTTGGGCTCAGGTCACAATCTCACCGTTGTGGGGTTCAAGCCCCGCGTCAGGCTCTGTGCTGACAGCTCAGAGCCTGAAGCCTGCTTTGGATTCTGTCTCTCTCTCTCTCTGCCCCTCCCCTGCTGGTGCTCTGTCTCTCTCTCTTTCAAAAATAAATAAACATTAAAAATTTTTAAAAAACAAAAAAACAAAAAAACCAACTATGAACTCAGTCTGGTCCCAAGACAGTAACAGAAAGGTTGAGTCTTGGGTTTCAGTACTGCCTTGGGAAGACCAGGGCTATTTCACTCCTATCCTTATTCCTCTCTCCCTTTTTTTCCTCCAATCATTCTTCTAGCTTTTCCCAGATTATCTCCTGTTCATCTTCCTTCCCTGACTCTATCAGCATCATAGCCTTTCTCTTTCTCTGTCTCCACACATATCCTGCACAAACTGTATCATACCTGGCCACTATAAAACTAGACAAAACTGTAGCAGAAAGATTACAGATAAAATTTAAATGTCCATTCATACACAAATAGAGAAAAATATTGACAACAAAATAATTAGAAGCCATGGAAAGGAATAAAACAGTTCAATACCTAAAAACTATCAAATATATTGGTAACTGACAAACAAAAGACACAAAGAACAATGAGTATGCTATACTACTTTTTGTGAGGGTGGACGGTTTGGGGGTATATATATATTAATAAATGTAATAGATTCTAGTAAGCTGGCAGCTTAATTCAAATCTCATGCTGGGGCAACTTACAAGTACAACTCATAACTTACAAAGTATTTGAGCCAAAATATATAGGAAGTAAAAAGTCACGGGCATACTTACTAGAAGACAAACCAAGCACACTAACACAAAAAACTATTAAATAACATCATAAGTCAAGATCAGAACTCATATTTAGTGATTCACTTTGATCAGAGGGTAAAATCTTAAGGGCCCTGACTTTGTGGCTTCCTATTACCCATTGCCTCCAGCCTGCACACAGCCATCCAGCCATCTCTATCCTGAAATTCTCTTGGTGAAATCTGAAATGCTCCCAACGGTCTAAAATGTAATCCCTATGGGAGGCACCTGGCTGATCAGTCAGGGGAACATGCGACTCGTAATCTTGCGGTTATGAGTTCAAGTCCCAAACTGGGTGCAGAGATTACTTAAAAATAAAATTTTAAATTAATTAAAAAAAAAAAAAAAAAAAAAAAGCAATCCCTCTGCCTGGCAGTCAAGTGTAAACAATGAATTACCAAGGTCAAGTTCTAGCTCCAGCTCATTCATGATTTGTCTCACCTTGGGAAAATTCCCTCAATTTCCATTTTCTTATTTGTAAAGCAGGATGATTAAGCTATATGATCTTTAAGTCCATTTCAGCTATAAATTGCACTTGACTGAGTCACTCATACCTCGAAACTCCTCAGCTTTTGCTCTAATCAAACAACTCTCCAAGCTTCCTCCTACAAGGTCCCACATGGCCCTTGCCTCCCTGTTGGACTCATCCTACACATCTGTCCCCCTCACTCTCTCTTCTAAAGTTATATACAGTCTCCTTTCAATTACTCCAAGATGCCAGCCTCCCTCCCACTGGAGTCTTCCCATGCACTGCACCACCATATCCCATCTATTCTAGGGGTGCTCAGTCATGTCAGACCCAATGGTCCCTTTTGTAAAATAACAAATATTTCATAACATCCTCTTACCACACTGCAATAAAATTTATAGATAATACAAAGGAAACATAATTTTAAGTAATTACATATATATCTTTTAACATAGCATACTGCCTTATAAAGGAGAAATAGGGGCGCCTGGGTGGCTCAGTCGGTTAAGCGACCGACTTCAGCTCAGGTCATGATCTCGCGGTCCTTGAGTTCGAGCCCCGCATCGGGCTCTGTGCTGACAGCTCAGAGCCTGGAGCCTGTTTCAGATTCTGTGTGTCTCTCTCTCTGACCCTCCTCTGTTCATGCTCTGTCTCTCCCTGTCTCAAAAATAAATAAAACGTTAAAAAAATTTTTTTAAATAAAAAAATAAAGGAGAAATAAAAAGAATATAATTTAGTACAAAACAATACATATGCTAGGGGCACCTGAATGGCTCAGTTCGTTAAGCATCGGGCTCTTGATCTTGGCTCAGGTCTTGAGCTCATGGTTCTTGTGAGTTCGAGCCCGGCAATGGGATCCACACAGTCAGCATGTGGAGCCTCTTGGTATTCTCCTTCTCCCTCTCTCTCTGCCCCTCCCCTGCTCGCTCACATGCCCTCATGCGCAAAAGTAAATAAACTTTAAAAAATACATTTACATATATGTGGACACACACAAATACCAAATACCCTGGTATAATTATATTAGAAGAGAACGGAGCAGCATAATACTATGTTTTTCATCACAAACTTTGTGGGGACTATTTGACCATTCAAATAGTTGTGACTATTTGACCATTCAAAATGTACATATGAAAGTATAATCCTGATTTATAAAAACAACAAAAAACTCAGAATCAAGAAACCTGAGTGCCAATAACAGCTCTGCCAGTAATAAGCCTAAAATCACTCCTAAGTCTTTCCCCACCCCCCAAATTTTTATTTAAGTGATCTCTATACCCAGTGTGGGGCTGGAACTCAGGACCTCGAGATCAAGAGTCACGTGTTCTTCTGACTGATCCGGCCAGGCACTCCCCACCCCCCACCTTTTTTTTTTTTAATTTTTTAATGTCACTTCAACTATACAGCCTTGGATAAAGTTCCAGGCTGGAAGAAAAGTGCACACACGGCTGGCACAGTCACTGGGTGGTGATCAAGCAGGTGTAACTCCAAGCTTACTTCAACCAGAACAGCAGCTCAGCTAGGATTTGTTTATATACTGCAACTAGCATCTGTTTATATAAGGATTCTGTGTTACTCCTCGTATGATAAAAGGGACTATGGCAGTTTCTTATAAAACTAAACATGTAATTACCCGACAACTCAGTAATTGCACTCTTTGGCATTTATCACAGAAAAGGGAAATATTTTGTTCACACAAAAAAATAAATGTTCATACTTGCTTTATTTATAACAGCCCAAAACTGAAAACAATCCAAATCCAATCTAAATAATCCAAAAAAAGAAGCCAATTGGAGACAAAAAACAAAACACTTCAGGAACGAACCTCTTTCTAAAAGACAACACATGAGAGTTAAATGTCTGTTTAAGCCTCATAGGTTAACTAAGAAACCATTCTTCAAAATACACACACGGCAAAATACCTGAGATTACAGTAAAGCAACTCAAGGTGTTCTGTGAAACTCTGTGGGAAACTAGTCTGGACTGGGTTTCAGGATAGAAGTGCTCTGAATATGACACTATCTCTTCTCCAACACTCCAATTCTACAGCTAATTACCTTTGTCCTTAATTTAGGTTCAAGTGTAGATAGTATACACAGTATTAGCTCAAAGGAATATAAGACACAATAGGGGACTGAGAAAAAACATGAAAAGTAAAATCTAGGTGTAATTTCCAAATTTTGCTTCATTTATCCCATAGTTTCAAGCCCCTTTTAAAATTCTTGCCAAGGACATTAATAGGTAACTTTTTTTTTTTAATGTATGTTTGTTTGTTTATTTATTTTGAGAGAGAGAGAGAAAGAGCACATGCACGTACGCACATGTCAGTGAGGGAGGGGCAAAGAGAGAGAGGGAGAGAGAATCCCAAGCAGGCGCCACACTGTCAGAGCAGAGTCTGACACAGAACTCTGTCTCACAAACTGTGAGATCATGACCTGAGCCAAAATCAAGAGTTGGACATTTAACTAACTGAGCCACCCAGGTACCACTAAACTCACTTTAAAATTTACATCATTTCCCTCTCTCTAACAATACTTTTACAGTTTAATGAATATGCAGCAAAATGTTAACAAGCAGATGATATACAGAAAGAAAACCTAGGGCATGAATAATCTCCTGATTAACAACCATAATACTTAGCAAATCACATTTATTAATGAAATTTAAAAAGAAAATAGAATTATTCAGCAAAAAGAAAGTACTGATATATGTTACAGTATGGATGAACCTTAAAAATATTATGCCAAGTACAAGAAGCCAATCACAGAAGACTGCGTAATAGGCAAATCTACAGAGATAAAGTAGATTAGCCATTGCTTAGAGATGGGGCATGGATGGGATTGAACAATGATAGCTAAAAGATTTCTTCTCACACTGATAAAAAATGTTCTAAAATTGATTTTTGTATGTATTGGAATATACTAAAAACTACTGAATTATACACTTTCAATGGATGAACTGTATGGTATGCAATTACATATACACACATACACACACGCACACATATATATGTATAATCAATAAACCTATTGTCAAAAAAAATTGAGAAAAACTCTCACCACTGTACAAAAAAATGTTTATTTTCAGCCAGGGTGTATGCACACACACAGGCATGTACTCAAGTGGGAGAAAGTAAGAGAGAGAGGAAAGGAGAGAAAGAGAGAGGGAGGGAGACGGAGGGAGACGGAGGGAGAGGGAGGGAGAGGGTGAGAGAGGGAAAGACGGAGGGAGACAGAGGGAGAGAATCCCAAGCTGACTCCATGCTGTCAATGTAGAACCCAACATGGGGCTCAACCCCATGAACCATGAGATCATGATCTGAGCCAAAACCAAGAGTCAGACACCTAACTGACTGAGCCACCTAGGCACCCCTCGCCACTTTTAATCAACATTGTACTGAATGAACTTCTAGTAACCACAATCAGACAAGAAAAAAGAAATAAAAGGCATCCAAATTGGGAAGGAAGAAGTAAAACTGTCATTATTTGCAGATTACATGATAGGATATTTAGAAAACCCTAAAGACTTCACCAAAAAAAACTATTAGAACTGATAAATTCAGTGAAGTTGCAAGACACAAATCAAGATATAAAAATCTGCATTTCTATACACTACCAATGAAATAGAAGAAGAAAAACTCAGGAAACAATCCCATTTACAAGTGCATCAAAAAGAATAAAATAACTAGGAATAAGAATCACTAAATTCTACTCCTGAAACCAATACTACACTATTAAGTTAACCAACTGGAATTTAAATAAATAAATAGGAATAAATTTAACCAAAGAGGTGAAAGAACTGTATTCTAAAAACTATAAGACACTGAGAAAAAAATTCAAAGTTGACACAAATAAATGGAAAGATACACCTGCTCAAAGACTGGAAAAAATATTGTTAAAATGTCCATACTACCCACAGCACTCTACAGATTCAACACAATCCCTATCAAAATACCAATAGTACTTTTTGAAGAACTCTAGCGAATAATCCTAACATTTATAAAGTAAAACAAAAACCCAAATAGCAAAGACAATCTTGACAAAGAACAAAGCTGGAGGTATCACAATCCCAGTTTTCAAGCTATACTACAAAGTTACAGTAATCAAAACAGCATGGTACTGGCACAAAAACAGACATATATACATCAATGGAATAAAACAGAAAGCCAGAAATAAACCCATACTTACATGCTCAATTAATTAATCTACATCAAAGAAGGCAAAATATACAATGGGGAAAAGACAGTCTCTTCAATGAATGGTGCTGGGAAAAGTGGACAGCTACATGCAAAAGAATGAAACCAAACCACTTTCTTACACCTTACACAAAAAATAAACTCAAAATGGATTAAGGAGCTAAATGTGTGACCTGAAACCATAAAACTAAACTTAAATAGTAATCTCTTGGACATCAACCTTGGCAATATTTTTCTGGATCTGTCTCCCCAGGCAAGGAAAACAAAAGCAAAAATAAACCACTGGGACTACATCAAACTAAAAAGCTTTTGCACAGCAAAAGAAACCATCAACAAAACAAAAAGGGCAACCTAAAGAATGGGAGAAGATACCTGCAAATGATATATCTGATAAGGGGTTAATAGCCAAAATATATAAAGAACATGGGGCTCCTGACTGGCTCAGTCAGTGAAGCATGTGACTCTTGATCTTGGGTCATGAGTTCAAGCCCCACGTTGGGTGTAGAGCTTACTTAAAAAATTTTCTGAAAACTAAAAATTTAAAAATATGTATATATAAAGAACTTTTACAACTCAACACCAAAAAACAATCTGATTAAAGAATGGGCAGAGAGAGGTAGTTGGCTGACTCAATTGGTAGAGCACGTGACTCTTAATCTTGGGGTTGTGAGTTCAAGTTCCACTTTTTAGGCATAGAGATTACTTAAATCTTGGGGCGCCTGGGTAGCTCAGTTGGTTAAGTGTCCAACTTTAGCTCAGGTCATCATCTTGAGGCTAATGAGTTCGAGTCCCACATCAGGCTCTTTGCTGACAGCTCAGAGCCTGAAGCCTGCTTCAGATTCTGTGTCTCCCTGTCTCTCTGCCCCTCCCCCACTCACACTCTATCTCTCTGTAAAAAATAAAAAATAAGTCTTAAAAAAATAAAAATAAATAAAATCTTAAATGTTCAGTTAATAAATAAAATTTTCTAAAAATTGGGCAGAGAACCTGAATAGACATGCTTCCAAAGACATACAGACAGCCAATAGACATTATGAAAAGATGCTCAACATCACTAATCATCTGGAAATGCAAATCAAAACCACAATCTCACTAATCAGAATGGCTACTATCAAAAACATAAAAAATAGTAAGTGTTGGTAAGGATGTGAAGAAAAGGGAACCCTCGTGCACTGTCAGTGGGAATGTAAATTAGTACAGCCACTGCGGAAAACACTATGGAGGGTCCTCCAAAGACTAAAAATAGAAATACCATACAATCCAGTAATTCCACTTCTGAGTATTTACCCAAAGAAAACAAAACTGCTATATGCACCCCATATTTACTACAGCATTATTTATAATAGCAAAGGTATGGAAGCAACCTAAATGCCCACTGATATAGATGAATGGATAAAGATATAGTATATATACAAAATGGAAGATTACTCAACCATTAAAAAGAATGAAATTTTGCCATTCATGACAATATGGATTGACCTAGAGGTTGTTATGTTAAGTGAAATAAGTCAGAGGAAGACAAATACCGTATGATTTCATTTATATGTGAAGTGTAAAAAACAAAACAACAACAAAAGAAAGAGCAACAGACTCCTCATAAATACACAGAACTAGGGATTGCCAGAGGGTAGAGGTTGGGGGATAGGTGAGATAGGTAAAGGGGATTGGCAAAATAGGTTAAGGAAGTTGATACAAACCTCCAGTTATAAAAAAAAAAAAAAAAGTCACAGGATGAAAAGAACAGCATAGGGAATACAGTCATTAATACTGTAATAGCTCTATACCTGGAGCTAGTACGATACTGTATGATAACCACACTGGAGTTAAAATTAATATTGTAATAACTCTGTACAGTGTTATATGGTAACTACACTTATCTTGGTGAGCATTTCATAATGTATATAATTGTTAAATTACTATGTTGTACACACGAAACTAATATAGTATGTCCAATTGTACTTAATTAAAATTAAATAAATTTAGAGGGGGACCTGGCTGGCTCAGTTGGAAGAGCATGCAACACTTGATCTAGGGGTCATGAGTTCAAGCCCCACACTGAGTGTAGAGATTACATTAAAAAATGACATCTTTAAAAAAATAAATAACAAAATTAAATGAGAACAGATAAAATGTTTATATAGAAAAAAGTAAAGAACTTTTTCATACACACCTAATGGCTGAGACACCGAATAAAAACCGAACAAGTCCACTGAGTACAGAAATAGATGAAAGGAAAATGATTGATTTTAGAATACTTCTATGCAGATCGCTAAAGAGCTATGCACACTGTGTAGATTAGGACTATCTACCATTCACGATGCAATATACATTAGTTTCCCTTTCCCTATATAATTCCAACCTCTGCAATTTATATAATTTAAAAAAAGGAAATTAAAAAAATAATAATAATAAAATAAAAAAAGAGGAAATGTGATACTCAAACGCAATTCCAAGTCTTCATGTGTCATACCTAAGAAATGATTGTATCTAAAGATTCAGTTCAAAGATGTTCACTATAAGGTTATTCATAACAGCAAAGTAAGTTTAATCTTATCTAATTAAGCTTTTGTTGAATACTTTTGTTATTAAATTGTATTACATCCATGTGGCAGTAGAATTTTAAACTTTTTTTAATAAATGTTTACTCCTTTTTGAGACAGAACACGCAACTGAGTGGGGGAGGGAGAGGTGGGGGACAGAGCATCCAAAGTGGGCTCCATGCCAAGAAGAGGGGCACCAACTCACAAACTGAGCATCCCCTTCTATGTGTCTGAATACTATTAATGATAGATATAATGTTCATGCTCACATTCTTTTCTCATGTGAATGTGGGGGAGGGGGGAGGCCAAACAGCACAAATGTAATGCTTATCTATTCATTTTTTTAATTAAAGGATTAATAACTGTAATCTACTGGTTCATTTATTCAAAAGTGAATTCATGAAACAAAAGTAAATTTATGTCTACCTTCCTCTATTCCCAACACTTTAGGATCCAGTTTAGCAAGATGTTTCAATATAGCACCCAACAAATTACCTAGGCAGGAGAGGAAAAAATACTTCAGAGTTTTCGTATTTGAAAATTCCGTAAAGATGATCTACACCCACTTACTAGAACATCTAATAATACCAGATCATACATTAAGCATTTTTGTTAGCTACATATATATAACAAAGCATAAAACCACAGGTTTCTTTTTTTTTCTCTTCTTTTTTTTTAAGAGAAAGAAAGAGATCATGAGGAGGGGGGAAAAGTCGGGGAGAGGGCAAAAGAGAAAGAGAGAATATCTTACACAGGCTCCATGCTCAGCACGGAGCACAATGCGGGGCTGGATCCCACAACCTTGGGATCAAGACCTGAGCCAAAACCAAGAATCAATGCTCAACCCAATGAGCCATCTAAGCACCCCTAAAACCACATACTTTCTAACTATAAAGCCAAGGCAAAAGCAAAGCTTTTTATACATTCAAAACAAAGGCATACTACATCAAATAATTTGTTTTTTTTTTAATGTTTATTTATTTATTTTCAGAGAGATAAACAAGAGAGCAAGAATAGGAGAGGAGCAGAGAAACAGGGAGAGAATCCTAGGCAGATTCTGCACTGCCAGCTGGGGAGTCCAACACAGGGCTCAATCATGACCTGAGCTGAAATCAAGAGTCTGACGCTTAACCAACTGAGCTATCCAGGAGCCCCAATTTTTTAACTCATAACTCGTACAATAAAACTAGGCTATATCTATATCAAGTTATTTAAGAGTAGTTAGAAAAAGAAAGTTAATGGTTGAGAGGTGAGTGGGGGGATAAGTAAAATAAATGGATTAAAAGACACAAACTTCTAGTTATAAAATAAATCAAGGAGGTGAAAAATGCAGCATATGGAATACAATCAATAATACTGTAATAACATTGCTTGGTGACAGATGGAGACTATACTTATCATGGTGAGCAATGAGTAATGTATTAAACTGTTGAATACATATATATATATACACACACACCTGAAACTAATACTTCAATTAAAAAAAAAGGTTAAAGGTTCAATGAACAGAAAATTGCATCCTGTTTCCAAATACTACACAGGTAGCGTAAGATGAAGGTGGCGATTATTATACTAAAAAAAACACAACACTTTAAACTTATATAGTATCTTTTAACCTTCCTCTGAAGGGCCTAAAAAATAAAGAACTGTATGATGCAATCAGTTAAAAACATAAATTCTAGGGGCACCTGGCTGGCTCAGCCGGTGGAGCAAAACACTCTTGCTCAGGGTTGTAAGTTCAAGCTTCATGTTGGGTGTAGAGAGTACTTAAAAATAAAATCTTAAAAAGAAAGAAAGAAAGGAGGAAAGTAAAAAAGAAAGAAAGAAAGAAAGAAAGAAAGAAAGAAAGAAAGAAAGAAAGAGAGAAAGAAAGAAAATACACGTAAATTCTAGAGTCAGATCTGAGTTTGAAACCTGACTTTTCCTCAACTATGTGATGCTTGGCATGTTAACATCCCCCAAAGCTTCAGTTTCCTTATCTCTTAAGCAAGGATATCATCACTACCTTCATTTCAAGTTTATGAAGATAAAATCTAGGAAGGCCACTAAGCATAACATGGCATGTAAGTAAGCATACAATAAATGTTAACTACTATTATAGTCTAATCCCATATAGTAAGCACAAAGAGCAAGTTCTTTTTTTTTTTCTTCTCCCCTTATTTTCTGAATTTCATATGGTACAAAAGGTATTACATACTTGAACATATTCAAATAGAAGGTTCTTTCCATTCTTTGGGCCAACCTTCCTTCAGAGGCAAAAGAGCGGTTTTTCTAACGGGCTATATTGACAGCCACAACTTTAAATGACAAAAAATGATATAAAATAAAAGGAGGGGCACCTGGCTGGAGCAATTGGTGAAGCATGTGACACATGATTTCCAGGTTGTAAATCGAGCCTCACATTGAGCTTGAGATTACTTTAAAAAGAAAAAAAGAAAGAAAGAAAGAAAGAAGAAAAAAAGAAAAGAAAGGAAGAAAGAGAAAAAGAAAGGAAATAGGTGACAATATACAGAATTAAAGAAATCATAAATTCTTCACAAGTTAAGGATGAAATCATTGCTGCTGGTTGATATGGCATACATAGCTACCATACACACACACACAGTAGACATTTCTTGTAGGTAGAATCAGGACCTAAAACCCAGAACAATACCAATTACTTAGGAAAAATATTAATAATGAAATGGTGGGTAAAGTATACTAAGACTTAAGACAACCAATGATTTTCAATGAAAATGTGAAAGTTTCCTAACCACCAAAAAAAAAAAGCACCCCAAAATAATTTCAATTGATCACCACCTTGTCAAAACCAACTATCATCTATCTACTCCTATGGATGTTTCCTTAGGCTCTCTAGCAAAAAATAAACATATTAAGAGAATCCCAGATGGTTGTCCCCCAGGACACCCCTCCCCCAAAAAAACTACCTATAATGAATCTCAATTAAGGGGAATTATACACACACACACACACACACACACACACACACACACACACACACATATATATCTAGCTGATAAATATGGAACCTTTTTTTTTCCCCTATGTCAGACAGGCAATGTGCCAAGGTCGTAACAAGGTTTAAGGGAGGCACATATCACACAACAGCATGAACACCCAATCATCATGCTTATGAACTACAAGAGGATCAGAAACCTAACTTTTTTAAAATATACAACTGGAGAGGTAAGTTTTAGCTAACAAATTATAATTTTTGTTCAGATAACATAACAGCAGCAATTTGTAATGATTTATAAACACTGCTTTTATTAGTATATAAATACAAGACCTACACTAAATTGGTAGTTCAAGAGTACAAAATTTTAGGCAGCTATTACCTGCCCATGGGCCCTGTCCTCATGCTTTAATAACACATTTTTGCACCAAAAAAAAAAAAAAAAAATACACAATTTTAACTGACCATATTTCAACGATTTAATAGAAATTAATTACTGTGTAAGTAACTTGTCAGAGGTAGTAGTAAGTGGTCTGGCTACAAAAACTGAGCATCTCGGGGCGCCTGGATGGCTCAGTCCGTTAAGCATCCCACTCTTAGTTTCGGCTCAGGTCATGATCTCATGGTTTGTTGACTCTAAGTCCTGTTATCAGGCTCCGCACTGACTGTGGGGAGCCTGCTTGGAATTCTCTTTCTCCCTCTCTCTCTGCCCCTCCCCTGCTCTTGCCCGAGCTCTCTCTCTCTCAAAATAAACTCCAAAAAAAAAAAAGAGAGAGAGAGACAATCTCTATTTCAAACTGCAGTTTTTCAGTTTAATTCCTCTGAAAATTGTTGAAAATTTAAATTTTTAAATAAACATTAAAGAAAACTTCAAATTGCATTAAACTTATAATTCTCATGGTCTGAAGTACTCATTATTTAAATCATGAAAGCTCAATCATTTAAACTAGTAAGGAGCAAATGTCTCAAAATGGAGTTTGCCCTTTTGTTGACAGTCACCTCAAATTTCTTCCAGTGGCTCAGCAGGTAAGGAATTCATGGAATTCAGGTCTTCGAGGTCTAGTAAGCACTGTGGTTAAACCACCCAGTCAACACCAAATTATGTAGGGCAAAGCCTGTTCATTATCTAATTCCTTTGACCCCTCCCATCCTTTCCCTACTTCAGAATTGCCAATACTTCTATATGGTAGGAGATAGATACGAAATTAGTAAATATTACAGTTATTAGAAATGCAAGGAAAAACTATCGTCAGGAATGTGGTTAAACTGCAGTTTAAATAAAGCTTCTGGATTACTCATGGATTTCTTTTAATCCACATAATCCTTCTCCTGAAGGCATGGATAATCAGGATCGCATTTCCCCTGAAGACAAGTAAGCATTTGCCTGGTGGTCTCCCAAGTGATTCCAGCACCAGGGGAGGACAGGCTAGAGTCAGGAACAAGCATGTCAGTTCTTCCTAGCTTGCACCAGAGGACTGTGAGTTGCAGACCTGGCTCTAGCAATACCACAACAGAGAGGATGGTCCAGCAGTAAATACACCCAGTTAAAAGGGCAATGATAACCTCAAGCGAACTGCTTTGAATACTGCAGGAAATGAGGAGGTATGCATTCTTGGCGAAGAGGTGGGGGAAAACAGATCCTGAAGCCAGGATTCAGGGTAAGGATTTGTGAATTTTGTAAGGAAATGATGAAGTTTCTACATTATTAACTGCTTTAGGTTGAAACTAATATATATAAGATAAATGAAAGCTACATTTGCAACACACCATAGTTATACAGATAGCATATCCTCCCTTCAATCCCTAGGAAAGTTGAATGGTTAAAAACAACTTTAAGTGCTAGGAAAAAATAGGCTAGCAGAAAGTGACAATGCTAGAGAGAAGTTAGGAAGAAAAACTGAGACTTCGTAACATAATCCTTGGCAAAATTAATCTCTAGCTAACCCTGCAAGAGCAGTAAATGGGAAGTCTAGATTTACCAGAGAGATGAATCCATTATTATCACAGACTTAGCCTCCAAATTCTCTTAGACGGTCCTTTATAGAAGCTGACATTATGGGATTCACCTCACTTGACAGTTTTCAGAAGTTATACAGTAATTTTTTAATTTAAAGCCTTTATAAACATTCCTTCATCTACAAGGGTAATTAGTTTATTGCATGTTGAAGACTGGAATTATCTCATTTATATTTCCAAAAGAAAACCAACAATTAGGGTGATCAGTTATCTACTCATTCTAGTTCTAACATATTCTAGCCATGAAAAATTTTCTCTTTAAAACACAAATAAGGGCACCTGGGTGGCTCAGTTAAGCATCTGACTTCGGCTCAGGTCATGATCTCATGGTTCATGGGTTTGAGACCTGGGTCAGGCTTCATGCTGACAGCTCAGAGCCTGGAGCCTGCTTCAGAGCCTGCTTTGAATTCTGTGTTTCCCTCTCTTTCTGCCCCTCCCCAACTCACCCTCTGTCTCTCTCTCTCTCAAAAATGAATAAATATTTTTACAAATAAATAAAATGAATCCAAGTGCTCAGAATGAGAAGGGAGAGGACTACAAAGGAGTAACACAAGGGAATTCTTTGAGGTGTTGGAATTGTTCTGTATACTGTTAGTGGTGGCTATGATTACAAAAATCTATGCGTGTGTTAAAACTCAGGATGGGAGCGCCTGAGTGGCTCAGTTGGTTAAGCATCTGACTCTTGATTTTGGCTCAGGTCACGATTTCAGGGTTTGTGAGATTTGAACCCCATGTTAAGCTCTGCACTGACAACATGGAGCCTGCTTGGGATTCTCTCTCTCCCTCTCTCCCTGCTCCTCCCTGGCTCATACTCTCTCTCCCTCAAAATAAATAAATAAACATTTAATAATAATAAAAAAAAAAAAAACCCAGGACTGTATATGAAAAAAATTGAGTTTTGACAAACCAAAGAAACAGACTTAACTACGGAGAACAAACTGATGGTCGCTAGAGGAGCGGTGGGTGGATGATGGGTGAAATTAGGTGATAGGCAATAAAGATTATACTTATCACAATGAGCACTGAGTAATGAATACAATTGTTGAATCATTTACACCGTATACCTAAAACTAATACACTGTACATTAACTGTACTGAAAACATTTTTAATTAATTTTAAAAATTAGAGTTTTACTGTATATAAAATTTTTTAAATTCAATGTCATCCTCTTTTAGAAATGTCTTTTTATCAAAATCTCTTTGGCCATCTAAAAAAATAGGGGCACCTGAGTGGCTCAGTCGGTTGAGTGTCCAACTCTTGATTTTGGTTCAGGTCATGATCCTAGGGTCCTGGAATCCAGCCCCATGTCTGCCTCCATGCTGATTGTGGATAATATAATAATAATTAATTTTAATATTTAAAAATATTTATATAAAAGTGTATTATATATTTACTGTACATCATATATTATACAAAAATTATATATTTATATGAAATTTATATAAAAAGTTTTTATTTAATGAATAATAATAAACAAGTCTATTGAAAAAGAAAGGTCTAAATTAGAGACACAATCTGCATTATCAGAGCAACTAGAACAAACACACTATACACACCCAACCACACATCTAATCCCTTTCATTTTTCTCCCTCTCAACTAGAAGCTTGTGACTCAGAACTATTTAACCTGGAGATAACATAAAGGCTACTATGGATCTATGGTAGAACAACAACTTAAAAAGGAAGTGCCCCAGTTTGGAGCCAGTCTAAAGAGAAAGCTGGACCCAATGGCTAGAAAATGTAGGCAGAAAGACCTTGACTAGGAGAAGAAAGGCCTCTTCAAGAAAAGGATAGTTTCCTCTCACAAAGCATTACAGCAGCAGACATTAAACTACTGAAGGCTCACAGGTACTCCTTAGAAAAAAAGCCCATACCAATCAGGGAATGAAGAGTGAGGAGAGGGGAAAAAATCCAAGTGACAAAATCTGGGGAGGGCAGTGAGAGGTAAGAGGAGTGATAAGGGAAGTTGTCTCACACCAGCCAAAAAAACTGATGATATTCTCACCTATCTTCCTTTTCTTCTTCTCTTTCACTAAACGTTAAGTCAATATTATTCTTCTAATCTAAGCTTTTCTCCTCCAACATATTTTTTCTCTATTTCTACTTTGACAATGGAATTATACACTCTTTTTTAATTTTTTTTTTTTTAATAAGAGAGTTCAAGTGGGGGAAAGGCAGAGAGAGAGGGAGAGAGAGACAGAATCCCATGCTTTAAAAATAAAATCCTGAAAAAAAAGAAAGAAAGAAACCAAATGGTAAGAATTTATCCCCAAGACATGATAATTCCAAATCAAATGGTTGAGAAGATGGATACACACATACACATGCACGCACACACACACACACACACACACACACACACACAGAGGAGCAGGGGTCTCCGTTTTTGTTTTTTTAAATAGTGTAATTGAAATAAACACACCTGCTCTCTGCAAACATCCCAACTGCTACCCTATCGGATTTGGTATGCAATACTAAATGAAAGTACCACATTCTAGAACCAATCTCCTCCAGTCAAGACCAAAATTCAATGTCTCAAAAGAACAACACAAGCCTGGAAAACCTGTTTGGTCCCTTATTTACAAAAATACTAATGAACCAGTACACAATGAATAAAAATCACATTTGTTGTTATTAGTGGCTTAATGTCTAGCCTCTTCAGGAGGTACAGCACCCCTTAACCAAGACTGAGGAATAAGGATGCCTAACAGAATACCTCTAGGCCCTCTGATTACTTCCTTATTTGCACAAATCTGGGACCAAAAAGAATAAGTTTGTTCAACACACGTTGAACTTATAATCAAAAGACTGACTTATTTCATTCACACATTCATTCATTCAACATTAATTAAATGTTTTAGGCACTGCTCTGGTTACCAAGAATACCAATATATATTGAAGACAGACAAGATCCTGGCCCTCAGAGAGTTTAGAGTATGCCGAAGGGGAAAAAAGCCATAACAAATAAATAAGTAAACAAGCAAGATAATAGCAGATAATGCAAGTAAAGAGTATGGATTTACTTCTTAGTGTAATAAGCCACTGAAGCAGGAAAGTGAGTAAAGATCACTCTGATCACTATTTGAAACAGGAAAGCAAGACCAGAGGCAAGAGACCAGGTAAGAAGCTACTGCCCAAGAAGAAATGGGTTGGTGGCAATAAAAACAAAGAAGTAAATATACCTGAAATGTATTTTGGAGGTAAAATTGACAGGGTTTGCTGAAGGACTGATTATGTGGGGAATGGAGGCGCAGTGAGGCAAAGGGATGAATTAAGAATGACCACCAGATTTTTCACTTAACAAGGGTGGAGAAGGAGGGCAGAGGGGTGCTGAGGAAGGAAAAGGCTGAGAAACAAATCAAGAGCTCCACTCTGAACGTGTTCAGTTTTGGATGCCTAAAGGCAAATGGAGTGAAGATACCACAAAGGCAGTAAAAGAAATCTAAAGTTCAGGACTGGAGATAAAAATCTGAGCGTCGGGCACCTGGGTGGCTAGTCAGTTGAGAGTCCAACTCTTGATTTCAGCTCAGATCACGATCTCACAGTTTGTGAGATCGAACCCCACATCAGGCTCTGCTCTGATAGCACGGAGCCTGCTTGGGATTCTGTCTCTCCCACTCCCCTCACCACACTCTTGCTCGCTGTCTCAAAATAAATAAACCTTTTAAAAAATCTGAACGTCAACAGCACATGGACAGTGGACATGATGAGATCACCTGGAGAGAGCACAGGTAGAAAAAAAGTAGAGGGAACATAGTGATATTGTTAATAGTATTGTATGGCAACAGATGGTAGCCACACTTGTGGTGAGCACAGCATTATGTCATGTACACGCTTGTTGAATCACTATGTGGTATACCTGAAATTAATGTAACACCGTGTGTTAACTACACTCAAAAAAAAAATTTTAAGAAAAGAAAAAAGTAGAGGGGATGGGGCACTGGGCTGGCTTAGGCAGCAGAGCATGTGACTCCTGATCTTGGGGTTGTGAGTTCAAACCCTGCATTGGGCACAGATCTTATTTTAAAAAAAGGTTTTTTTTAAGTTGAGGGAATGGCTTGGAAGTGCTAAGGCATTAGGATGTTTTGAATTCAGGGAGAAGGAAAAATCAACAAAAGAGAGAAAGGGAGTGAAGAGAAGGAAACCATAAAAGTGCAGTATCCTGGAAGGTTCTTCTATATAATGTGATTCACTAGTCCATCACCACCCTCCCAAACCTTGTGACACACACCCACTCAAACTCTATAAATAAAAAGACTAAGGCAAAACCAAAAAGACTGAGTGACATCCCCAAAGCCCCAGCTATTAGGGACCCAAGTCCAGGCCTAGAACGAAGCAAGATGGGACTTCTGACCCCTAGCCTTTTCAGCAGCTAGCATAGTACTGCTTCTACTGTCAGGTTCACCAATCTAAAGTGAGGCAAGAGGAAAAATCACAATTTAGGAAGAACGTATCTTAGATTACAAGGTCTAATTTTAATTTTTTTTCTGTGTATTTTGTTCACATTCAAAAATAAGTTGAATCAAAGTCTCTGTGGATGAGTCTCTTTACAAAGTAGAAAACACAGTCAAGAGGTGCAAAATGGCAATAAATTAAAAGACAACTCAATTTTCTACACTTCTAAAAAACACCCTAAAGGTCAAAGATCCTCATCAGAGTATGAATCAGGGGTGTAAAACAAAGTTTTTTTGTTCTTAGTCATTTTTGCTTTAGTGAATACAATTTTCATTTTTAAAGCTTATGATTATTACTTGTTTCTACACTTGCCTTCTGAAACTAAGATCTTTATCCTGACCACTGTCTTATGCTACATTATCATGACTTAAACAGTTCTGCTTTTACCATAAAAACCTTACAGCGTTGCATAAAAATCCCCAAATGATTAATGAACTGCTGAGAATACTGACTCGGAGATGATTTTATTAGGAATCACATTTCCAAACATTCACTCAGTGCTTCAAAGTAAGTACTCATCTAATTTAATTAAGATGACTTCACCAGACACTAACACTACCCACAATGATGTTTACAAAAGCACTTGTCACTCCCTTCGGATGTAGCAACGCAGAAAAATGAGTCTGTTTCCATATTCCTCGTGTGTTTATACTCTGTAACAAGTGACAGTTAAGTGTGACTTAAGATTATTTAAACTGCAAAGCACTTCCAGTTTGTGTCCCACCATTTTCTATCCTAAGCGAATCCTAAAATTCTTTCGGTCTTATTTCAACAACTGCCACTCAGCACCTGAGACAGGTAGCCCAAGTAAGCCTTAGCAAGAAAGAGACTACAAGATTCTAGTATGGGAAATAGAGGATTCTATTTTGGCCACTGTAAGAGAAAAGTCTCCAATATTAGGCAATTTCAGTGGAGGTTACTGCAACACCAGAGCAGTCTGTAAATAAATGTGCCCCCAAACGTACACCCGCAGCCTGGAATCAGCAATGGCTAACGAGAAAAGATGCTGCACCAGGGTTGCTCCTAATAGCTTACCACTTACCGAGCGCTGGCTGATCGGTCATGCACATCATCCAGTCCTATCCTCAAAACAACCCTGTGAAGTACGTATTATTATTCCCATTAACAAATCGGGACACTTGGGCCCAAGGTCCCAGGGCTGATCAGTGGAGGCGGTGGAATTTGAAAACACGACCGTACCCCAACAGCCCAGGATCCCCGCCCCTAAAATGCACTTCTACACAAAAAGGCACCTGAGGGTGGAGAAGCCGCGGGGACGTCCGCAAAGGCGGAGGAGAGACAGGGCGAGGGCGCCGCCTCTCCAGAGAGGGCCCTTCAGGAACGCCACCAAAAGCGCCAGCGGCCGGGGGCTACCGGTCGCGTCTCGGCCGCCCGGTGGCCAGGAAGCGCCGCTCACCTAAGAGAGCCCCGGGAGGGCCGCAGTGGAGCGAAGCGCCCCCGCAGGCCGGCGGGCGGGTGTCCTCCGCGACGGCAGGAAGCGCGCCGCGGGTACACAACTCGCCGGCGCCGCAGGCTGTGGCGGGCTAGAGCGCGCCGCCCGCCCGCGCGGGGGCACCTCACCCGCCGCCGCGACCGCGCCGCCACTCGGCTGCGCCGCATCCGGGTTCCGCGCCGCCGCTCTCACCTGCCCGGTGTTCCGCCGCCGCAGACTCCTAGCTCCGGTTACGCGGTCAGCAGCCCAGGCCACCGCGACAGTCCCGCTGAGGCACCCCCATCCCTGCCTCTCCCGGTCGCCTCCCGCCTGCCCCGCGCGGCGTTACACTGGCCCGCCACCCACAGCCATGGCCCGCTCTGCCGCCGCCGCACCGACCGACGGAGCACGCGCGCGCCGCCGCCGTGCCCGCGCGCGCGCCCACCTCCCCGGCAGGCCTTCCAGCAGCCTTCGCCCCGCCCCGCGCGCTGCTCGGACCAATCCCCGGCCCCGCAGCGGCCGCCGCCAGACCTGCGGGACTGGCCCGGCAGGGCAGAGGGAGAGGCGGTGCTGCCGCCTAGTTCTCTCGGGCTCCCTGCCCTCCTGGGACGCTACTGCTCGCCGTTTCGGCTCCTCTTTGTGGCTTCTGGAAGACAGTGGGATTGGGGATCTCCAACAGGCCGCCTTCAGCAGAGAACCGCCACCTGCCCCGGTTTTCGTAGCCCCCTCCCGAGACACCCTCTGTTCTAGATTTCCTTGTTGGCCTTCGCTTCCCAGTCCCTCTCCCGAATTCCGTTCTGGAACTTTGAACTGACTCCTCGATGACTGGGCGCAGCCCATCGCTTTTCCCCCTTCTTCTGTCACTCCACTTCTGGAGATGGAGTTGCTAGATTGGCTGCTTCACAGCTGGTTCTTCAAGTCCTGCTATATTAATGGTCATAAAAGCAGAAGTACAGCCTTCCAAGCCCAAGATTATTTTTTTGTGTGTTCATTTTTGCGACAGTAACAGCTAACATTTGTATGTAGTGCCTTATAGTTTACACAGCCCCCTTTGCTGTGTACCTTATCTCCTGTTATCTTTGGACCTCTACCAGGAAATTTTATAGACTTTCTTAGAGGCACACTTCAATTTCACTTACTGAAAAGCTAAAATCTTAACTTATTGTAAAGCTACTATATCGTAGAGTTATTTTAACTTTTGCTGCTATAATAGCTCAAGCAAATATTTGAGTAACCGAGGATGGAATCTAGAAGTAGAACCTACTATAAAGCAAAGATGGCAAACAGGCCAGTGGTAAAACAGTAGTTTGATAAATTATCCTAGTTTAATTGAATATTTATAATACATCAAAGCTAGAACCATACCACATTCAAAAATAAATTCCAGAAGAATTAAAGATATAAAAATATACAAAACAGGGGCGCCTGGCTGGTTCAGCTGGAAGAGCATGCAACTCTTGATCTGGGGGTCATGAGTTAGAGCCCCACTTTGGGGGTAGAGATTACTTAAATAAATATTTTACATATATATGTATATATATGTGAAACAAACACTTAGAGGGAATTTTTTAAAGAATAGTGATATGACATTTATTTCGTGAGGGGGAAATTTTAAGCCAGACAGGAAGCCCAAAATCATTAAAGAAAAAAATTGTCTACATAAGTATTGTGAAAGTTTTGCATGACATCACAATGACAAGACAAATTAAAGAAAAATGGAATAAAACAACAAAATGTATGGCAGACAGGGGCACCTTGATGGCTCAGTTGGTTAAATGTCTATCTCTTGGTTTCAGCTCAGGTCATGATCTCACAGTTTGTTTTGTTGAGCCCTGCATCCAGCTCTTTGCTGACAGTACAGAGCCTGTTTGGGATTCTCTCTCTCCTTCTCTCTCACTCGGCACCCCACCCCCTGCCCTTGCTTTCAAAATAAATAAACTTAAAAAAATAACTTTTAAAAAAATGGGAAACACATTGTATCTCTAACATACATATCTCTATGTATCAGAAACATAAGAGTTTCTAAAAATGGATTTTTTTTAAGTAAGCTCTCCTGCCCAAGATGGGGCTTGAACTCACAACCCAGAAAGCAGCAGTCACATACTCTACCAAATGAGCCAGCCACATGCCCTTATAAATGGATTTTTTTTTAAAGCCAGCTGAATCAATGTTATAAAAATATAGGCAAGGTATACAAGCAGGCAATTAATGGAAGAGAAAATCCGAGTGGTCCATTAAAAAGATGCTTATTTCACTAATAGTTATGGAAAAACATTAAAACAATAATCCATTTTCCCTCATTAGACTGGCAAACATTAACAAAAGCAATCAATGATACCTGGGGAAAGGAGCCCTGGTACACCTCTGATAGAAGTATAACAGCTGCAAACTTTCTAGAAGTAACCTGGGAATATTTATTAACCTTTAAAATACACACACTTGCCAATTGACCAAAAAATACATTAACTCTGCCCTATGGAAAAGCTAAAGAAAATATCCATAAGGATATACACAAGAATGCTGCAGTGGGTTGAATGTTGACCCTTCTACAGATATATCCACCCAAAACCTGTGAACATAGCCTTATTTGGAAAAAAGGATCTTTACACATGTAATTAAGTTAAGGATCTTGAAATGAGATCATGTTAGAATTAGGATGGGCCCTATATCCAATGACAAGTGTCCTTGTAAGGGAAAGGCCGAAGGAGATTTGAGATACAGAGACACAGAGACAAAGGTGATGTGAACGATGAGGCAGGGAGAAAAAAAAAACGAGGCAGAGATGGGAATGATGCATCTACAAGCCAAAGAATGCCAAGGATCACTGGCAGCTACCAGAAACTGGAAGCGGGGCATAGAACAAATTCTCCTTCAGAGTGTCTAGAAGGAAACAACCCTGCCAATTCCTTTATTTCAGCCTTGTAGACTTAGGAATTATGAGAGCATAACTTTCTGTTTTAAGTCCCCCAGTTTGTGATAATTTGTTAAAGTAACCACAGGAACCTAAGACAGATGCTTATCATATTGTTTGTGGTGTGAAACAAACACAAACAAACTGGGAACAAGCTGATCGTCCATAGATAATGGGATCTATGAATCAGTTGTGTTGCCTCCATACTATGGAATATCATTCGATGATGAAAATGAGTTAGAACTATTTGTATTGACCCAGAGGGATGTCCAGATATATTGTTAAAGTCAAAAATGCAAATTATAGAGTGATAAAGAGTGGTATGATCCTTTTAGTTTATTTTTGACCATGTATATATGTTTATATGAATATAGAGAAAGGGGTGGAAGGAATTACAGTAGGCTGATCACATTGGATGCCTCAGAGGGCTGAAAGAGGAAGACTTGGGTGGGAGGGAGTTATCTTTTTTAATATGTGTAGATCTTTGAATTATCTTACTCATTTTTTTTTTAACTTGATTTAGTTATTTTGAGAGAGAGAGAGAGAGAGAGTGCATGCACAAGCAGGGGAGGGCAGAGAAACAGGGAGAAAGAGACAATCCCAAGCAGGCTCTGCACTGTCAATACAGAGCCCCACGCAGGGCTGGAATTCATGAACTTCAAGATCATGACCTGAGCCAAAACCAAGAATCAGTTGCTCAACCAACTGAGCCACCCAGGTGTCCCAAATTGTCTTACTTGTTATAACCAGTGTATGCATTAACTTATTCTTTTAATCCAATAAATAGTTTTACTTTATTTTTTTAAGTAAGCTCTATGCCAAACGTGGGACATGAACTCATGACCCCAAGGTCAAGAGTCACATGCTCTACTAATTGAACCAGCCAGGCACCTCTAGTAAACACAGTTTTAAAAGGAAAAACAATTTGTGACTAGTTCTTAAATTGTAGTTAAAGTTGTAAACACAGGCGTGCCTTGCTGTTTCAGTCAGAAGAGCATGCGACTCTTGATCTTGGGTGTGAGTTCAAGCCCCACACTGGGTGTAGAATTACTAAAAAAGATAAGTAAACTTTTCATAAATTTTTAAAAATTTTTTTTTTACATTTATTTATTTTTGAGAGACAGAGTGAGACAAAGTGAGAATGGAGGAGAGGCAGAGAGAGAAGGAGACACAGGATCAGCAGGCTCCAGGCTGTGGGCTGTCAGCACAGAGCCTGATGCAGGGCTTGAACCCACAGACTGTGAGATCATGACCTGAGTTGAAGTCAGATGCTCAACCGACTGAGCCACCCAGATGGCCCCCCTTTTATTTTTTTTAATTTTTTTTTTTTACATTTTCATAAATTTTTTTAATGTTTGTTTACTTTTTTAAGAGAGAGACAGAGAACAAGAAGGGGAGGGGCAGAGAGAGAGGGAGACACAGAATGTGAAGCAGGCTCCAGGCTCTGAGCTGTCAGCACAAAGCCTGATGCAGGGCTTGAACCCACGAACTGTGAGATCATGACCTGAGCTGAAGTGGGATGCTTAACCAACTGAGCCACCCAGACGGCCCAAAACAGGTAAATAAACTCTAAAAATAAATAAGTAAAGTTGTGAACATAAAGAGAAGGTTCTATCTGTCCAATTTTATTATTTTTTTTAATTTTTTAAACATTTTTATTCGTTTTTGAGAGACAAACACAGAGCAGGAGTGGAGGAGGAGCAGAGAGAGAGGGAGACACAGAATCTGAAGCAGGCTCCAGGCTCTGAGCTGTCAGCACAGAGCAGGACTTGGGGCTGGAACCCACAAACCGCAAGATCATGACCTGAGCCAAGATTAGGTGCTTAACCAACTGAGCCACCCTAGCACCCCTGTCCAATTTTAGAAGACTCAAGTGTTCTCCATGTCCCCCACGTTCCCATCACTGATTTCTGTGTTATACCTTCAACATATCTTTTGGTGGTTTTATTCCCCCTATTTTCTTTCTTTCCAAGTACTTCTGAGTATTTCCTAAGATCACAGAACTTTTTTATGAGTGTTTTAGGATGTGAGTGTTTTCTTTTCATTGTATAAGTAATATATTCACATGATTTGAAATTCAAAATGTACAACCTAACGGCAGTAAAATTCTCTCAGCTATGAAACTCTCTTCACAAAACCAATGTTGTCAGTTTCTTGAGCATCCTTCAGAGGTATTGTATGCACATATAAGCAAGTACAGATATGGTTCCCTACTTTTTTTAAGTTTATTTATTGAGAGAGAAAGAGCAGGGGAGGGGCAGAGAGAGAGGGAGAGAGAGAATCCCAAACAAGCTCTGCACTGTCAGCATGGAGCCCGGACTTGGGGCTAGAACACATGAACCGCAATTATGACCTGGGCCAAAACCAAGAGTCAGACACTCAGAATGGCTAACATTAACAGCTCAGGCAACAACAGATGTTGGTGAGGATGCAGAGAAAGAGGATCTCTTTTGCACTGCTGGTGGGAATCCAAACTGGTGCAGCCACTCTGGAAAACAGCATGGAGGTTTCTCAAAAAATTAAAAATAAAACTACCCTAAGACCCAGCAATTGCACTACTAGGTATTTATCCAAGGGGTACAGGTATGCTGTTTCGAAAGGGCACATGCACCCCAATGTTTATAGCAGCACTATCAACAATAGCCAAAGTATGGAAAGAGCCCAAATGTCCATCGATGGATGAATGGATAAAGAAGATGTGGTATATATACAAGATGGAATACTGCTCGGCAATCAAAAAGAATGAAATCTTGCCATTTACAAGTACGTGGATGGAACTGGAGGGGATTATGCTAAGCGAAATTAGTCAGTCAGAGAAAGACAAATATCATATGACTTCACTCATATGAAGACTTTAAGAGACAAAACAGGGGCTCCTGGGTGGTTTAGTTGCTTGGGCGATTGACTTCGGCTCAGGCTATGATCTCACAGTTTGTGAGCTCGAGTCCTGCGTTGGCTCTGTGCTGACAGCTCAGAGCCTGGAGCCTGCTTCAGATTCTGTGTCTCCTCCTCTCTCTACCCCTCCCCTGCTCACCCTCTGTGTCTCTCTGTTTCTCAATAATAAATAAATGTTAAAAATATATATATATATACAAAACAGATGAACATAATATAAGGGAAGCAAAAATAATATAAACACAAGGAGGGGGACAAAACATAAGAGACTCTTAAATATGGAGAACAAACAGAGGGTTACTGGAGGAGTTGTGGGAGGGGGGATGGGCTAAATGGGCAAAGGGCATTAAGAAATCTACTCCAGAAATCATTGTTGCACCATATGCTAACTAACTTGGATGTAAATTAAAAGATAAATTATTAATAAAAAAAAGAAAAGAAAGAGATAATCTTAAAAAAAAGAGTCAGACACTTAACTGACTGAGCCACCCAGGCACCCCTATTTCCCTACTTTTATTTATTTTTTTTTTACACAAATGGAAGTATTTGATTCATACTTGCTTTTTTCATGTAATATATATCAGGTTGTCTTATATCAGAGCATATACAGTAACTGTATTCTTTTTAAACTTTTATGGATGTGTAGAATTGTACTACACATACATCATAAATTTTCACAAACTGAACACACCTGTGTAACTAGTTCCCAAATCAATAAAGAGAACATGAGGAACATCTTTTTTTTTTTTTTTAATTTTTTGAAGTAATCTCTACACCCACTTTGGGAGGGGCTCAGACTTATAACCCCAAGATCAAGAGTTATATGCTCTATCCACAGAGTCATCTAGGCACCCCATGAAGAATATCTTAAAACCCACTTCTCTGAACCCCTTCCACTCACTGCCCTGTCCCCAGAGACAACTATTATCCCAGCTTCTAATGCTGGACATTTCCTCTTTCTGTTTTTGAACTTTCACTGTTGGTGGTGTTATTGGTTTTGAACGTTTAATTAAATAGATTGATTCATTAGGGGTGCCTGGGTGGCTGAGTCAGTTAAATGTCAGACTTCAGCTCAGGTCACCATGTCATGGCTCCCGAGTTCGAGCCCCAAATTGGACTCTGCAATCACAGTGCAGAGCCTGCTTCTTTCTTTCTTTCTTTCTTTCTTTCTTTCTTTTTTTTTTTTTAATTTTTTTTTTTAACGTTTATTTATTTTTGAGACAGAGAGAGACAGAGCATAGACGGGGGAGGGTCAGAGAGAGGGAGACACAGAATCCGAAACAGGCTCCAGGCTCTGAGCTGTCAGCACAGAGCCCAATGCGGGGCTCGAACTCACAGACCGCGAGATCATGACCCGAGCAGAAGTCGGCCGCTCAACCGACTGAGCCACCCAGGCGCCTCTTTCTTTCTCTTTCTTTCTTTCTTTCTTTCTTTCTTTCTTTCTTTCTTTCTTTTCTTTCTTTTTTCCTTTCTTTTTGCTCGTGGATGTGTATTTTAATCTGCTTTCTTAAAGTTTTTTTTTTAATGTTATTTATTTATTTATTGTAATTTTTTAAATTTATTTTTGAGAGAGAGCATGTGCACGCAAGCTGGGGAGAGGCAAAGAGAGAGGGGGACAGAAGATCCAAAGGGGGCTCTGTGCTGACAGCAGAGAGCTCAACGTGGGCTCAAACTCATAAACCATGAGATCATGACCTGAGCCAAAATCGAGAGTTGGATGCTTAACTGACTGAGCCACCCAGGCACCTCAGGACTTTTTTATTTTTTAAGTATTCTCTGTACCTGATATGGGGCTCTAACTTGCAAACCCAAGATCAAGAGTGTCATGCTTCACCAACTGAGCCAGCCAGGACACACACCCCCTGGTGTGCTTTTTTTATGTTTAGCTTCTTTTGCTCTACCTTTCCCCTACATTGTTTTGATATTTATACTCTACTGAATGTAACAGTACTTTGTTCATTCTCATTGCTAAATAGTATTTCATTGTATCTGCATTCTTTTTTTTTTTTTTTTTTACTATATAGTGGTCCATTGTAAGGATATACTATAATCATCCAGTCACTTGTTAACGGATAGACTGTTTCCAATCTTTTCCTATACAAACAATGCTACAATGAACAACTTTGAATTTATATTACTTTGTGCATATGCAAGTGTAACTGCAGAATAAGTGCCTAAAAATAAAATTACTAGATCAACAGGCATAGATATCTGTAAATTTTTTTAATGTTTGTTTATTTATTTGAGAGAGAGAGAGAGAGAGGCAGAGAATCCCAGGCAGGCTCCATGCTGTCTGTCAGTGCAGAGCCCGATGTAGGCTCAATCACACAAACTGTGAGATCATGATCTGAGATGAAACCAAGAGTCAGTTGCTTGACTGACTAAGCCACCCAAACGGCCCAAGAGTATATCCCTTAAAAAAAAAATTTTTTTTTAAAAGAGTATATCCCTTAAGATGGTAATTGGTCAATATCCTTCAAAATTATAAATATCTAGGGGTGCCTGAGTGACTCAGTCAGTTGAGCATCCAACTGTTTCTGCTCAGATCATGATCTCACCGTTGATGAATTTGAGCCCTGCATTGAGCTCTGTGCTGACTGCAGAGCCTGCTTGGGATTCTCTCTCTCTCTCTCTCTCTCTCTCTCTCTCTCTCTCTTTCTGCCCCCTCTCTCTCCCAAAATAAATGAAAAGGGGATATACTCTTTTTTCTTAAGTTTATTTTTTGATTTTGAGAGAGAGAATTAGCAGGGGAGGGGCAGAGAAAGAGGGGGAGAGGATTTGAAGCAGCCTCCATGCTGACAGCAGAGAGCCCAATGTGGGGCTCCAACTCATGAACTGTGAGGTCATGACCTGAAGCTGGATGCTTAACCAACTGAACCATCTAGCTGCCTCAAAAGGGGATATACTCTTAACACTCATACCAGCGGATTATTAGAAAGTATTTTCTTAAAATTTTAGACTTGGAGCCTGGAGACTTAGAAATCACATTATACAACCTACTCATCTTACCCAGAGATAAATTAAAGCCCTTACAGGCGATAAAACTTGTACAAAGTCATAGAGCAAGTGGTTATCATTCTAAATTCTAAAGGAGGAGGCCTGGATGCTGGTCTCACTTATCAGAGAACCAACAAAGCCTCAAACATCCTGTCCTGCCTTCAGCTGTGGGAATGCTGCCTCTCTCTCTCCTCTTGTCTTCTTCAACTGCCTTCCAAGACCAGCACAAAAAGGTTGAAACTGTACACAGACCAGGACTACCAACCATGGGAGGAAGAGGATAGAAAGGGAGAGGCAGATGAGGTGCAGAGGTTACTCAAGGGGCACCAGACACTACATTTTCCTGGAACGCAAAGTAAGAGATACATAAGGCTTTAAAGGAAAATGTAATAAAACACTTAGACATGCACACATGCAGAGATTATAGCTGAATTATGTGATATTATACAACTTTTAAAAGAATGAGGCATTTCTATATGAACTGATCTGAGCCAATCTCCAAAACAGTATTCAATGAGATATGTAAGAAACAGAACAGTAAAATATGGTAGTGTTTGGTTATGCTTAGATTATCATCAGAAGGACATAAACTAACAGGGGTAGCCTGGAGGAAAGATAGCTAGAGGCTTAATTTTGATGGTTATTCTCCTTTATGCTAGTTGAAATTCTTAGCATGTTCAGGTGTCATGATCACATATATATATGTATGTATATATATACATATATATAGTTCATAAAGAAATATTATCATAAGGAACAGTTATATATATAATATATATTTAATACATAAGATATATATATAAAGAAAATGTATAAAAGGGGGGTAATTTAGTGAGAGATACAACTATCCCTGAGAAAGGAGAGGAAAAAAGCAAGAGAGGAAGGGGTGGAGCCTAGTGAGGGAGTCAGCTTGGCATTGAGGGCCCTAGAAGGACACAAAATGAGTTCAGAGACCACCTTTGCAAAATGAGGGAGTCTGGTCACACAGTATTTTAAGTGCAATTAGTCTTCAATCCTATTAACTTGCAACTCTTGAATGGTGTCATACACTGAAGAAATAGAAGTTGAATGTTGAAAAACAATAAATCAGGCACTTTTAAAACGAGTTAGGGCTGGTATGCAGAGTTAGCCAGATCAAAGATTGTCGCCCCGGTTCCCAGGGGGGTTGGGTGTGACTCTGCCTTCTGGAATGAAAACTATTTATCAACAAAGGCGCTGCCCTGTTTGTTGTTTCAGACAAGCTACCCGGGACTCCAATTTAACCTGTTTTTTTTTTTTTTGTTTTTTTTTTTTTTAATGTTTATTTATTTTTGAGACAGAGCGAGAGTGGGGAAGGGGCAGAGAGAGGGAGACACAGAATCTGAAACAGGCTCCAGGCTCTGAGCTGTTAGCACAGATGCGGGGCTCGAACCCATGAACCGTGAGATCATGACCTGAGCCGAAGTTGGGCGCTTAACTGACTGAGCCCCCCAGGCACCCCAATTTAACCTGTGTTTATAAATAAGGAAGATAATGTAATGTAATTAAATTAACATCAAAAATAATCTGCTACCTGAACACATCGGATCAAGAATTTTCTGGCCTCTTAGGAAGGCATCAGAGGCAGAAATTTCTCAAGCTCCAATGCCAGTGGCCTATTTGCAGTTTCACCCTGATTCATTCATTACTGAATTTTTATTGAGGAGCTTATTTTCAGCTCCTCAGGCAGCTCACAAGAGTATTTACAAAACAAAGCCCTAACTTCAAAGGGCATTATTTTGGCTAAAAAAATGGGCTCCATCACAACTTTTTTCCTTAAGCAAACAATAAAATGAAGAGTTGATTTACTTTAATTTCTGCTGCTTCTTAAACAAGTCTTTTTTTCCAAATGTAGGTAGTTTGGTTTTTTACACCAGCTTTTGATACTGAAGTCAGGCCGAGCTCACAGGTCTAGAGCAGTCTTGAAATACCTATGCAAATGAATGGGGAAGCTTGCAGGTGTAGGATGGGTCTTGAAAACAAAAATCTGGATTGCTCAATCTGAAAGGGTGGGGACCAGAGTGAAATGTGAAATGACTTCCCTAGTTCTCACCCTCACATTGGTCAAAGGGCAGATAAATACTGTTTTTCTTACAAGATCAAGACTTACACACTCAGAGGGTTTAGGGATGTTCCATCCAGACTCAACTTTCAGGATGAAATCAGCAAGTATTTGTCAAGTATCTCCTTAACAGCTGCCAAGAGAATTTCATACAAGGCTGTGTTTTTCAAATCCATGGTACACAGACATTTTGGAGGGTAAAAAATGTTCCCAGACCCTTGAGAATATTCACTTCTTCATTCACTCAGCAACAGTCCCAGACACTGGAATAAGTCGTGGAGATACAGGGCTGAGCAAAACAACATGATTCCTACAGCATATGTTGCAGAGGAAGAAACAGTCATTAATGAAGTCATCACATGATTAACTGCAAATTACAACCAAGTGCCATAATGTGAGGGTGCCTGATGCTGTGAAAGTAAATAATAATGGGAGAGGAAAGCAAAAGTTTCCCTAAAGAAGGGAAAAGTTGCCTCGGTCTAAAGGAAGGGTAGACCAGGCAAAGAATGGGAGCAAAAAGTGGTCCAGAAAATAGCCAAGTTAGGGGTCCTATGGCAGGAGGGAACATGGTCATTTAAAAACCAAAAAAGACCAGGTGGGGTGTAGAAAGCATGGGATGCCCTAGGTGGACATTACCACACTAGATAATATTTCTGCTTCTCTTACCCTCCAGAGCACTTGGGAGGATTGTACTTCCCTGGTCCTCTGAAGTCATGTGGAACTCTTGAAGTTGAGTAAAGCCATGAGCCTTCCTTTGGCCAGTGAAATGTGAGAAGAAATGTTATCTGTTACCTCACCCTCTCTGTGGAAGCATTCAAGAAATGGTGGGGAGTTTTTCTCTCTTTCTCACTAGCTAATATGAAGGTACCACAAGAAAGGAGCAGGATCTCAGAGCCAACACATGAAGGACAGCTACCCTGAGAGCCAACAGGAGCTGATGCAGTCTGTGTGTGAACTAGAAATAAACCTTTGCCATGTTAAACCAATGAGGTTTAGGAGCTCTTTATAATTGCAGCAAACCCAGCCTAGCCTACTGATGTAGACCCACATTTGAGAAACACATAACCTAAAGGGGGAAAAAACCCACTAAAATAGTTCAGAATTTATTTTTAAATTTTTAAAAATTATTTATTTTTGAGAGAGAGAGACAGAGAGACAGAGACAGAGACAGAGAGCAAGGGGGGAGGGGCAGAGAGAGAGGGAGACAGAATCCGAAGCAGGCTCCAGGCTCTGAGCTGTCAACACACAGCCTAATGCGGGGCTCGAACCCAAGAACTGAGCTGAAGTTGGTGCTTAACTAACTGAGCCACCGGGAAGCCCCAATAATTCAGAATTTAAACACAAAGAATCTTTTGTATCTACAACTATTATCTACATCTCATCTGCATTTACATTCATTCACTCATTTATGAATTTCAGTGTTTAGTTTTTCAAAACTACATCTGATTTGCAGCATCTGATTTTCTATACAAAGTTGTAAACACTGAAGAAGAGTGGTTTTTTTGTTTGTTTGGTTTTATAAAGTTGAATAGAATACATTTATCAAGTGCTTCTCTATTAGTGCCGACTAAAGTTCTGAATTTGTTCATTTAATCTTCCTAATAGCCAATGATGTAGATCTATGACTGTATGCATTTTCCAGATGCATATGTTATTTCAGATAACTGAGGCTCAGAAAGGTTTAACAAGACCTGGGAAGCAATGTACCTAATATTGGATTCAGATATGCCTGACTCCTTAATAACTGGGCCTAACTCTTATGGAATATTGTGTACACCTTGGCACTGAGCACTGTGGGATTGAACTCCTTCAAGGCGAGGATAATGTCTTCTTGGTCTTTTCATCTCCAGCAGAGTCTGCCACCTAGATAACTTCAAAGCATATTTTTGGAAGTATTGAATGACTGAAAAACATAAATGAATTTATTGGGGCACCTGGGTGCCTCAGTTGGTTAAGTGTCCAACTCTTGTTCCCAGCTCAGGTCGTGATGTTACGGATCATGGGATTGAGCCCTGTATCAGGCCTTGTGCTGACAGCTCAGAGCCTGCTTGGATCCTCTCTTTCCTTCTCTCTCTGCCCCTCCCCTGCTCATTCTATCTCTCTGTCTCTAAATGAATAAATAAACTTAAAAAAAAGAAACTGTAAAAATAAATGAATACATGAATGAATGAATAAATAAATAAAATTATTACAGATAAACTACATTAACATCTAGGGGTTATATTTTGACTATTTATTTATGTACTTATAACTCCACTGGATGCTAAACTCTTAGAGACAGGCTATTGTTAAATACCAAAAAGCCAAATGAGTAAATTTTAATGAACGAATTGGCTTTTTAATTTTTATTTATTTATTTTTAAAGATTTTGCTTTTATGTAATTTCCACACCCAACATGGGGCTTGAACTTACAACCCTGAGATTGAAAGTTGCATGCTCTACCTTCTGAGCCAGCCAGGCTTTTAAAAATAGTTCATGGGGGGCACCTGGGTGGCTCAGTCAGTTAAGCGGCCGACTTTGGCTCAGGTCATGATCTCGCGGTCCGTGAGTTTGAGCCCCACGTCGGGCTCTGTGCTGACAGCTCAGAGCCTGGAGCCTGTTTCTGATTCTGTGTCTCCCTCTCTCTCTGACCCTCCCCCATTCATGCTCTGTCTCTCTCTGTCTCAAAAATAAATAAACCTTAAAAAAAAATTAAAAAAAAAAATAAAAATAGTTCGTGGGGCACCTGGGTGGCTCAGTCCGTTAAGTGTCTGATTTCATTTCAGCTCAGGTCATGATCTTGCGTTTGTGAGTTCAAGCCCCGTGTGGTGGTCTGTGCTGACAGCTTGGAGCCTGGGGCCTGCTTCAGATTCTGTTTCCTCCTCTCTCTGCCCCTCCCATGCTCATGCTCTCTCTGTTTCTCAATAATGAATAAACATTAAAAAAAAAATCATGAGTTGGGCAGTATCCTATCTAGCAAGTGGAGGGGAACTCTGAGGATTTGTACAAAATGGAAGGTTTTCATCAAAAGCAGAATAGGGAAAGAAAGTTATAAAAAGATAGGATTGTTGGGCCATCTGGGTGGCTCTTGATTTCGTCTCAGGTCACGAGTTTGAGCCCCGTGTGAGGCTCTGCACTGACAGCACGGAACGTGCTTGGGATTCTCCGTCTCCTCCTCTCTGCTTCTCCCCTGCTTGTGCTCAATCTCAAAATAAATAAATAAACCTAAAAAAAAAAAAAGGATTGTTTCAGGCAAAATCACCTTCCCATGTGTGCAAGGGTAAGGTCTTATTATACAGATTACCTCATCTTCCTTTGGGGAATGGAGAGGGCCCAGGTGACAGATTATCTCATTGGTGCTTATGAGGAAATTGCTAACTGACAGGTGAAGATATGCATTTTGCGGGGAGGTTGCAACTGCAATCATGTTAGCTTGGGTTTGGTAACTTGGGTGGCCCAAGTGACCCCATTTTGGGCTTGTGGTTTTCTCCAAAGATACAGTGTTTATTTTTATACCTCCCGTAGATGACCTTGCTGAGGACCATGTTCACCAAGGACAAGACCTTGCTGAGACCATGTTCAGCAAATGGAGATTAGGTTTCTTCTGAATCCACAGAGCCAGCAATTGCTGAAGTAGAGATTTTGTTCAGGGCAATAGCCCCTGGTCCTTCCATGCCATACTAACTGCCGTCCTCCAGCCTCCCTGAGTTCTGGTCCTCCAGGAAAAAGAGTTAATTCAGTGTTTTTTTCTAGGAATATGCAATTTAGGGTACCTTCATATGGTACATAATGGTACCCACCATACCTAACAGAAAAAAATTCTTTAATTTTGTATTCAACTTTGAAAACTGTTAAGTCATTTGTTATGCAGGGGAAAAAGAGAGAGAGAAAGACAAAGAAAGCACACACCTGAATGTACATATGATAAAATGGCCTTGAGGATGTAGCACAAGCCAAACAAAGCACAGAAATCCAGAGTTCACCCTGCAACAGCATCCTGAAATTGTGTCTCCACTTCCACTCTGGTTCTTTGAATGAGCTTCCCAGGTGTTATTTTCCAGTGACATGACTTAATACCTGGAGCTCTGGGTTGCTCTCAACTGGAGGGATACTATCTTATCACACTTCAGTACAGGCAGCCCTTAAGGGAGACTTTTTGAAACTTTTGACCAGCTCCCAGTAAGAAATGCACTTCACACTGCAACTCAGTACATTGTGTGTGTGTGTGTGTGTGTGTGTGTGTGTGTATTTATGATGTTTATAATGAAATAAAAATGTAATAGAAAAATATCCCTATTGTGTGTGATGCACTCTGATGTTGTCTAGTCCATTTGTATTTTCTATTCTATTCTATTTCATGGGGTGTTTTTCTTAAACAGAACAAGCTGATTTTTTATTTTTTTTTTAATTTTTTTTTATCGTTTATTTATTTTTGAGACAGAGAGAGACAGAACATGAACGGGGGAGGGTCA
Organism: Panthera tigris; assembly: GCF_018350195.1. Lineage (NCBI taxonomy): Eukaryota > Metazoa > Chordata > Mammalia > Carnivora > Felidae > Panthera > Panthera tigris. Next base: position 123,320,631 of record NC_056668.1, on the reverse strand, counting down.
GAGAGAGAGGGAGACACAGAAGCTGAAACAGGCTCCAGGCTCTGAGCTGTCAGCACAGAGCCCGACGCGGGGCTCGAACTCATGGACCGTGAGATCATGACCTGAGCCGAAGTCGGCCGCTTAACCGACTGAGCCACCCAGGCGCCCCTAGAACAAGCTGATTTTTTAAACTGTATTACTATTTATTTTTGAGAGAGACAGCATGAACAGGGGAGGGGTAGCGAGGGGCGTGGTTACAGAGGATCTGAAGCAGGCTCTGCATTGATAGTAGAGAGACCAATGCAGGGCTCGAACTCACAAACCATGAGATCATGACCTGTGCTAAGGTCAGTTGCTCAACCAACTGAGCCACTCAGGTGCCCCTCTATTTCATGTTTTAAAAATTGTCATTGTGGGGTACCTGGGTGCCTCAGTTGGTTAAGCGTCTGACTCTTGGTTTCAGCTCAGGTCATGATCCCAGGGTCGTGGGATCAAGCCCTGTGTCGGGCTCTGTGCTGAGCATGGAGCCTGCTTGGGATTCTCTCTCTTTCCCCCTGCCCTTCCCCCGACTTGTTCTCTCTCTCCCTCTCTCCCTCTCAAATAAATAAAATGAAACAATTTTTTTTTTTTTAAATTGCAGTTGCAATCCACCAAGTTCACTTTACCACCCGATGAGTCTTCTGATTTGAAAAACACCGGCCCAATGCAGATGTATAAGTTGTTACTCCTTGAGTACAAGGACACATATCTTTTTTACCTGTGTCTTTAGCACCTTTTTTCCCCCCTGAATAAATGAAGAAGTGAATGTCTACCATGTGCTAGAAGAGCAAGGATGACCAAAACTGAGAGCGGAAGCTGTAGAGATCCTTGCCCTGGTGGAGCTTACAGCTTATTGAGGAAGGGAAAAAGTACCCACCAACCCACCATCAATAAAGAGAGACCAGAAGTTGGACACATGTAAAATCTCTTCCCACTCCTACTCTATAAAAAAGTGCCTTGACCTCTGTTGTTTCTGGCCCCATTTTTCCTTTGGAAGCCCCAATCCCTGATGCCACAGGGGCTTGGTAAGACTCCTTATGGGAGAGCTCTGTCCCTACCCCCAGGAGTAAGTAGGGGACCTAACCACATAATAAATATGATTGGTTCAGGGAGGAACAGATGACTTCAACTCAGCCAACTGAAGTCATCTTTATCATTATCCGTAAACAGCAGGGGTCTCTTTTCTCCTGGGACTACAGACAGAAGATCAAGGGAAGCTAGAGCTGTCTTCCATTATGTGAAGAGAAGAGGTTAGAAAATGAAACTGAAATACAGAGTAAAAGAGAGCTAAGAGAAGGAGAAAACATCATTTGAAACTCTAGGTCTAGATGGGCCTAAAGCCAGAAGATCAGCAACACTTCACAACTGTTTGACCTAATGACTCCACGTTTCCGTAGCGCAGGTTTTAGTTGGATCTCTGTTATTTTCAACTAACAGTAACTGTGAAAGGAAGGGTAGAAAGCCAATTAATTTCCTTGATTTATTTATTTTAAGATTCTTATTATTTTTTTTTAATTTTTTTTTTTTTTAACATTTTATTTATTTTTGAGACAGAGAGAGACAGAGCATGAACGGGGGAGGGCCAGAGAGAGAGGGAGACACAGAATCTGAAACAGGCTCCAGGCTCTGAGCTGTCAGCACAGAGCCCAGCGCGGGGCTCGAACTCATGGACCGCGAGATCATGACCTGAGCCGAAGTCCGCCGCTCAACCGACTGAGCCACCCAGGCGCCCCTAAGATTCTTATTTTTTTGAAAGCACCTCACTTTATTTTATTATTATTATTTTTTAATGTTTATTTATTTTTGAGACAGAGAAAGAGCATGAGTGGGGGGTGGGGGCGGACAGAGAGAGAGGGAGACAGAGGATCCAAAGAGGGCTCTGAGCTGACAACAGTGAGCCCCATGCAGGGCTCGAACTCACAAATTGTGAGATAATGACCAGAGCCCCAATCAGATGCTCAACTGACTGAGCCGCCCAGGCACCCCGAAAGTGTTTCAGTTTATTATTTTTTTAAGTTTTATTTATTTAACTAATCTCTATACCCATTGTGGGGCTCAAACTCACAACCCCAAGATCAAGAGTCACATGTTCCATCCATGAGCTAGTCAGGCTCTCCCCCTAATTTCTTTCTTTGAAAAAGAACAGAAAGGGGGGTGCCTGGCTGGCTCAGTTGGTAGAGCATGGGACTTGTGATCTCAGGAGTTGCTTGAGTTCAAGCCCCACAATGGGTGTACAGCTTACTTTAAAAACAAAGAAACACAAACAAACAAGAAGAACAGAAATATATTTGTGGGGCCACAGACTTCTTCCATGATTGGGAAATTTGCCTGGAATATGCCACGTTTCAAGTGTTCCAGAGGTATGAAGCTGGCTGTTTACTTTCCTTTTTTACTTCCTTCTTTCCCTCTTCCTTTCATCTCTCTAAGATCACTGTATCAGCTGTGTGGAGAAAGGTTAAGGGAGTTTATAGAGAAAGCAGGAAAGCTATGATATATTACTAGGTAGAAAAATACCTAGCTCAAGAAGTTTAGACCAGAATGTGATGGGGTGGCAAAAGAGAGGAAGAGAAGCAGATTTAAGAACAATTAACAAATTTTTTTTAATGTTTATTTATTTTTGACAGAGAGAGAGAGAGAGAGAGCACATACACACATGCACACACACACACACACACACACACACACACACACACAGACATGAGCAAGGGAGGGGCAGAGAGAGATGGAGACACAGAAGCTGAATGGGCTCCAAGCTCTGAGCTGTCAGCATGGAGCCTGATGCGGGACTTAAACTCACAAACTATGAGATCATGACCTGAGCTGAAGGCAGACACTTAACCAACTGAGCCACCCAGGCACCCAGATTAAAGAACAATTTTGGTGGAGCTGCTAGGACTTGGTTATAAGCTACATAAATGTAAGTTGGTTATGGACTAGATAAATGAACTTTCCTGATGAATGAATAAAATGCATAATTAATACACAGTGAGTTTAGCAGTTACAGAGCAGGTGGTATGTCTTAGACCCTGTGGTAAAAGCTAGGACAATGAAGATAGGAATAGTCTCTGACTTCAAGGAGTTGATAGCAGAGGAGGTCCTAACATTGAGAAAAGAAAAACAACAACAACAATAACCACAACAACCACCATACAGGAATAGCAAAGGGCTCACCTGCAGTTGAGAGAATGGGCTTTGTATTCCTTGTAGATGTGGGAGGCCTGAGCCTTGCCTTGTCCTAACACAGGACTTATGTTATCTGTGGTAAATTAGCCTCTAGGCCCCCCAGACCGTGGTGGGGATTAGGAGAAGGACTGCTATTGAGAGGACAGTGGGTGAGAGGAAGGGAGAAATGATGGCAGCAAACTATATCCAAGATGGGAGCCCATGCTGAGCTTCAATGTCATAGCCAGCTAGATAGGATTTGGAGAAACAAGGGCTGTGAGAGTAGTTGTCATATAGTGATGGAATAGTAGCTTCCAAGTGCACTCAAGCCAGCTATGTCAGAGGGCATGGAACAGAAAAGGTCTTAAAACCAGGGTAATGTTCAAATCATGTGCATTATTAAATTAAGGAAAAATATATAGGGAGAAGCAAGGGGAAGGGGGTAGGATGGTGTATTTAGGATAAGATGTGATGGGGTGGAAGCATGACACCACCTGAATCCTGGCATGGATTACAATGTTTGTATGTTCTGCCTCTTGGCCGCATCAGCCTTCCTTGCTAATGGTACAGTTACAAGGGCCAGAGTTGAGGTTTGAGCAAACGTATGCTCAACAGATGGGAGTTTCCCTGGATCAGTGACACACACTGACACCAAAGAAATGCACAGGCCAGTACACCTGGCCACCAATGTTGCTCATCAATTAACCAGGTGAGCAGTTATGGGTTTTAAAGACTTTATTTTATTATTTTATTTCATTTTATTTTATTATTTTATTTGATTTGATTTTCTGTAAAGTAAACTCTACACCCAACATGGAGTTCGAACTTACAACCCCCAAATCAGGAGTCTCATGCTCTACCAACTGAGCCAGCCAAGCACCCCAAGCAGCTATGGGTTTTATTTGTCTATTCTGGTCAGAGGATGGGGCCAGACTGGTTGATATATTCTTTTCTTTCTCTCTTTCTTTCTTTTTCTTTCTTTCTTTCTTTCTTTCTTTCTTTCTGTTTATTTATTTATTTTGAGAGACAGAGAGAGCATGCTTGCAAGCAGGGGAGGGGCAGAGAGAGAGAATCTGAGCAGGCTCCACACTGTCAGCGCAGAGCCCTACTTGGGGATTGATCTCACAAACAGTGAGAAAATCAAGAGTCAGATGTTTAACCAACTGAGCCACCTGGGCATCCCAGGTTATCATCTTCTGCTTTAAGACTTCACACATGAATATTCAGTGTCTTATGCATATTTAGGATATCATGAATATTTACTTATTTTATGTTTACTTACTTAAAAAAAAATTTTTTTTTAACATTTATTTATTTTTGAGACAGAGACAGAGCATGAACAGGGGAGAAGCAGAGAGAGAGGGAGACACAGAATCTGAAACAGGCTCCAGGCTCTGAGCTGTCAGCACAGAGCCCGACACGGGGCTCGAACTCACAGCCCTCACGGAGCGCGAGATCATGACCTGAGCTGAAGTCGGCCACTTAACCGACTGAGCCACCCAGGCGCCCCCTATATGTTTACTTATTTTTGAGACAGAGAGAGACAGAGCAGGAACGAGGGAAGGTCAGAGAGAGAGAGACACAGAATCTGAAGCAGGCTCCAGGCTCCGGGCTGTTAGCACAGAGCCTGATGCGGGGCTCGAACTCATGGACTGTGAGATCATGACCTGAGCCGAAGTCGGCCGCTTAACCGACTGAGCCACCCAGGCGCCCCGGATATCATGAATATTTAGAGTTCCAGTGTCTCATATACTACTTAGTACCTCAAAAATATTAGGTGTCTCTTAGTCCTTCCATCCTTTCCATGTTTAACACACACATATTGTACTCATTATCTTTCCTGAACAAATTTATAAAAGGTTTTGTTTTTATCTTACAAACCATAAATGTATTCATCTTCTAAACTGGAGTAGAGTGGTCTACAAAGCAAATGCACATTACGGTAGGACTTCCAGGTATCCAAGTCAGAGAAACGAGGAGTGGTGAAAGCTAGTCAGGACAAAAGGGCCCAGAGCCCTGGGGAGGACTCTTCTAAGACCTAGGAGGAGAGGGACTTTCTCCCTCAGGAGTCAGGAGCTGAACCCAGGAAGGGAAGAGGGTCAGCCAGAGCCTGCAAAGGAGTGTTCAGGGGCAGGTGGACCGAAGTGTGATAGGAAAGCACCTTGGATAAGCAGGTGCAGAATCCAACCCAGACAGGCAGAATTGCTGACACCCAAACTTCCAGGAAGACTTTTCCCTGAGGCCCTGAAGAAGGGAGAATTCAGAAAAGGGGTGAGAGGAAGCTTGGCCAGGCCCAGGTCCAGCCCAGCCCAGTCCAGCCCAGCTCTAGGTCCTGTGAACAAAGACCAGCTCACACCAGGACTCTCGCCATTTCTTACAAATCTGTAACTTCCTTAAAGTTAGCTATTTTTGTTACTCCTTGTTTCCAGGCAGTTCAACTAGTAATGCGAACAGGGTTTAAACAAAGAAAGGAGGAGGTGCAAAGAGGATTGGTTACTTGCTTAATTTTTTTTTTAAACATTTATTTTTGAGAGACAGAGCACAAGTGGGGGAGGGGCAGAGAGAGGGGGGTACACAGAATCCAAGGCAGGCTCCAGGCTCTGAGCCGTCAGCACAGAGCCCGACGCAGGGCTCCAACCCACGGACCGCGAGATCATGACCTGGGCCAAAATCCGCCGCCCAATCGACTGAGCCACCCAGGTGCCCCATTTTGGTTACTTATTTAAAAGCTGGTCAGTGGACTGGGAAGCAGCCCCTCATGGGGAAGGTATGTGTGTGTTGAGGCAGGGGCCTCGGGGTGGGCGACAGCCTGGTAGCCTGTGGGGAGAGATAGGCAAGCCAACTCCATCCCAGAGGAGGTGTGGAAGCTGGATGGGGCCAGGGTGGGGGTAGGGGTGAGGTGAGAGCTCTGCCCGGGACTACTCTGCTAGCCCCTCAGGGAATACTCGGGCTTTTAAAATCGCTTTGCTTTGTATTGTAGTCAGAGGTATAGGAACTGACTGCTGTAGGCGGGCGGGGGGGGGGGGGGCTGTGGGAAATAGTTCTGCCCCTCCCCTCGGGGCTCCCACCGCCCCTCCCCCATCACTGTACAAGTATTGTCTGTTCTCTGTGGGTCTCCCCCGCCAGACGTGAGCTTCCCGGGAGCAGGCACTGTGTCCGATTCACCTCTTTCTGCCTCACAATGTGGCCCAGCATGGGGCCTGACACTTGGAAGTTTCTCAAAGAGTTACTTGTTGAATGAATGAACAAATGAATGCTTTCTCCGAACTGCTCTGAACTTTTGATGGGATTTACAAAGAAGGAAAGGCCTGATCACTGCTCCGGATTCCTGACATCACTTCACCAGGCATTCGTGTGGCTCTGGAACTCGGGGAGGCAGTGAATCCCTAAGGTTTGCTTTCTATGTGTATGCGCATTTTCCTGGGGATAAGATTCTACATAACTTCTCAGATTTTCAGAGGCGACTGTCCAAAAAGAATGAAAGTAATCATTGAGAAAATAGTCCCAGGATGGAAATTTTACATACGTTTTCTCACTATTGATTTCTCTGAACCAAATTACTTTTCTTACCAACATTACTGTTTTCTTCCTGTGTATGATCTCTTTCTCTCTCTTTTTAATGTTTATTTATTTTTGAGAGACAGAGAGAGATAGAACACAAATGGGGAAGGAGCATAGCGAGAGGGAAACACAGAATCCCACGCAGGCTCCAGGCTCCAAACTGTCAGCACACAGCCTGACTGGGAGCTGGAACCCACAAACTGTGAGATCATGACCTCAGCCAAAGCGGGATGCTTAACCGACTGAGCCACCCAGCCCACCCAGCCGTCCCCCGCCCGGTCTATAATCTCTTCAGTTCATTTTGTAATGTCAGAATCATCCACATTCACCTTAGTAAATAGTAACATGCTGATAGGGGCCAGGATGCGCTACCGTAAAATATGGCATTTTGACTTATTAAAAATATTTTAAGCTGAAGGAATTTTTTAAGGTTTTATTTAATTCATTTTTAAAAAGGTTTTTAAAAAATGTTTATTAGAGAGAGAGAGAGAAAAAACATGAGTGGGGGAGGGGCAGAGGGAGAGGGGGACAGAAAGTCCCAAGTGGGCTCTCTGCTGACAGCAGAAAGCCTGAAGCCTTCTGGAACTCACAAACCGTGAGATCATGACCTGAGCCAAAGTCGGACGCTTAACCGACTGAGCCACTCAGGCATCCCGAGGTTTTATTTTTAAGTAACCTGTGCACCCAATGTGGGGCTCAAACCTACCATCCTGAGATGAAGAGTCGCAGGCTCTATGGACTGAGCCAGCCAGGTGCCCCTAGCTGAAGGAAGCCACAAAAGCAAGAGGGTCAGTCTGACCTCTCCCACCTTCTTCCCCTAAACAGGTCATAAAACTCCTCTGTGAAAGGTACCCTCCCTATACCATTAGAAAGGAGGACATTCTAATTACCAGGGACAGAGAATTAAGGGCCGAGAAGGCTGTGTAAACAAGCCTTGTTAAACTAGCTCTTATCTTCCAAGTTACTTCTTCACCATTTACCACCCCTAGCCCAAACCCCTTGTCAATTCTTCACAAATTTTTATAGCTCTAAAAGGTATAAAACCTTCTTGCTCGGGTCACTTCTTTGGGTCTTTTCTTGGGAAGGCTTCCATGTACATGTAAAATTTTTATTTCTGTTAATCTGTCTTTGTCAGTTTAATTTTCTGATCAACCCTCCCTACGAGGGTTGAGGGAAACTTTTTCCTCTCCTGCAATGCTATGACCTTTGCAAGGTCCCAAAACCTCCCTTTCATCACCTCAGCCAAGGCATCCTTAATTGATTTCTCTTACACTTGGGGCTCATCGGCTGTTTTGCAGGTGGATGACAGTGTGGAGCGGGTGTGGGGCTGTTGGAAGTGAGACCTTAAGGGCAGAGGCAGAATCAGGAAGAGAGCTGCTGAGATATTCAACTACCTAATCCAATTCTCCTTGCACACTCAGCAGCCTCCCCTCCCTCTGCACAACAATGGAAGGAAAGAGGCAGTGGGGAAAAAATAAGGTCCTGTAATACGGTTAGAAGGGGTAATTACCAGGACCGTGGAGCACAGGGAAAGTACCTCCCAGAAAGAAGGGCTAAAGACAGCCTACAAGGATGGGGAGTAAGGGAATTAGTAACAAATGTATGCTTGTGCAGGGAACCAAAAAAAAAAATAAATAAATAAATAAAAATAAATCTCTGTGCTGAATTGGCCAGGCACTGGAGAACCTGAGGTAGGCAGCAAGGACTGGGCTACAGTACATTCCAGAGAGGAGGAGAAAAAGCTCCAAGCCAGGCCGGGATTTTGCAGCAGCTGCTGTGCCGTGATACAGAGTATCGGTGCCTCGAGGGAGGGATGAGTCAGTCCCAGCAGATCCAAGTTTAGGATAAAAGAGCCAACCAGGAAGGCACTCGGCAAACACCTTCCCTGTGAGAGGGCTACTGACCATTTAGAAGTGGGATCCCCAGCCCCATACAGGACACCAGGGAGGCCCTGGAACGGCTGGAAGGGCTCATTCGCGTAGGGACTGAGAGTGAAGAGCTGTTTTAAACTATGTCCCTTCCTCTACCCGGAAAGTTCCGCCAGATTTGCCACCCGTTGATTGATTTCATAGAGTTGTCTAAAACCAGGGTTGTGTTAGAGCAGAAGGCAAAAGGGTAAGTGCCAGATTATGGTTGTGAATGTCACATCTTGCTGTAGGAGTCAAGGAAGGGTGTTTTGAAACAAGAATTCTTGGTTATGGGTGTGGCTGTAAATGCATCCTGCACCCTGATGCCTCATGGGAGAGAGCTTTGAGTTGTATGGGGATCCGGCCAGAAGGTAAGCTCCAGCACCCCCATCTTGACCTTCATGGCAGTTGGAAGGATGGTGGGGTCAGAGTGCATCACTCAGCCTAAATCTGTGTGGAAAAAGAAAATGACCTGGAGCACATACTGGCCCACTGTTAGTTCATGGTGAGCAGTCCCTTAAACAGTATGTTAGAGAAAAATTCCTGTTTTGGGGAGGAAGTTTGTGACAGGCGACTTTGGTTATATGGTTTTGTGGTACGATATATACATCATGAAACTTGCCATCTTTTAATGATAAAAAAAAATTTTTTTAATGTTTATTCATTAAAAAAATTTTTTAAATGTTTATTTATTTTTGAGACGGAGACAGAGCACAAGTGGAGGAGGGGCAGAGAGAGAGGGAGACACAGAATCTGAAACAGGCTCTGAGCTGTCAGCACAGAGCCAGATGCGGGGCTTGAACCCACGAACCACGAGATGATGACCTGAGCCGAAGTCAGATGCTTAACCTACTGAGCCACCTAGGTGCCCCTATGTTTATTCATTTTTGAGAGACACAGAGCAAGCAGGGGAGGGGCAGACAGAGAGGGAGACCCAGAATCTGAAGCAGGCTGCTGGCTCAGAACTGACAGCACAGAGCCTGACACGGGGCTCGAACCCATGAACCCATGAACCCAGAGATCATGACCTGAGCCAAAGTTAGATGCTTAACCAACTGAGCCACTGAGGTGCTCCTAAGATTTTATTTTAAGTAATCTCTGTGCCTAACATGGGGCTCAAACTCACAACTCTGAGATCAAGAGTCAGACACTCAACCGACTGAGCCACCCAGGCACCCCAAAGATTTTTTATTTCTAAGTGATCTCTACACCCAACGTGGGGCTCGAACTCACAACCCTGAGATTGAGTCATATGCTCCACCGATTGAGGCAGCCAGGTGCCCCTTATCCATTTAAAAATATATATAAATTTATGGGGTGCCTGGATGGCTCAGTCGGTTAAGCATCTGACTTCAGCTTAGGTCATGATCTCACGGTTCGTGAGTTTGGTCCCCCACGTCGGGCTCTGTGCTGGCAGCTCAGGGCCTGGAGCCTGCCTCTGATCTGTGTCTCCCTCCCCTCAGCTCCTCCCCTGCTCACACTCTGTCTCTCTCTCAAAAGTAAATAAAGATTAAAAAAATATATAAATTTAATGACATTAATTAAAACCACAATGTTGTAAACCATCACCACTATTTACAAAGCTTTTTCATCACTCTAAACAGAACCTCCGTACTCATTTGTGTGCTTATTTTTGTTGTTATTGTTTAAATAACTTCTTCTCTAGAATATGTTGGTCTCTGCTGGTAGGTGGGGTCAAGTTATGCCTAGTCAAGAGATTTCTTCACCTGAGTTTCTTTCGTCACAGGGTTGCTGTGAGTTCTTTTTTATGTAAACAGTTTTGCTACTTTCCTTCTCCATATGCACACTTACTTTAACAAAATGGAAATTATATCAAATGACCCCAAATTTAGTGCTTAACACTACAACTCTTTTACTTGCTTACAATTCTGTGAGTCATCAAGTTGGGTAGGAATCAACTGGGCATTTCTTCTGTTGTCATTAACTAGTCTCATTTATGCCACTGCAATCTTCTGGCGGTTCAGCTGGGGCTGGATGGTATTACATGGCCTCATTTGTATGTCCAGTGCTGTCTATGGGCATGGGTGGTACATTTCCTCCAGCATGTTACCTGTGGAGTAGGGTTCCAGATGCAGGAAGAGAGAAAGGTTAAAAGACCCACTGTGCAAACAGTTTTCAAGCTGCAGTCTGGCTCGTTGCTAATGTCCCATTGTCCAAAGCAAGTCACTTGGCCAAACCCAAAGTCTATGTGAGAGGGGACTTCATGAAATATGGATACATACAGCATGGTTCATTGGGGCCATCACTGTAACAATCTACCATACCTATGTACTATTTTGCAGTTTGTGTTCCCCCTTAACAGGGTGTCTGTTTTCCAAGTTGATATAATTATAATAATTACATTTTTAAAAATGTTTATTTATATTTGAGAGAGAGAGACAGAGCGCCAGTGGGGGAGGAGCAGAGAGAGAGGGAGACACAGAATCCAAAGCAGGCTCCAGGCTCTGAGCTGTCAGCACAGAGCCTGATGCGGGGTTTGAACCCAAGAACCATGAAATCATGACCTGAGCCAAAGTTGGAGGCTTCACTGACAGGGCCACTCAGGTGCCCCTATCATAATTACATTTGTAATGACGACAAAAGAGTTAATCAAAGGACTATGCCAAAATATACCTAATCATTATTGCTTTTTTTTTTTCTTTTGTGGTTTGTTTTCATTTTCACTGTTATAAAGAAGTCATTAAGGTCTCCCTCCTCCACTGTTGCCACCTCCTTCTGCTGCTCCTGGTGCTGCTAGTATGCTAGTTAAGTGCGGATCTGGTGCCTCTTGTGAAGCAGCAGCTGAAGAGACCCCAGCACTCAGCGAGGCCCGCAAAAAGCCCAAGGAAGGAGTCAAGACTGAGAACAATGATCATATGAATTTGACGGTGACAGGGCAGGATGATTCTGTGGTGCAGCGTAAGATTAAGAGGCACACACTGCTTAGTAAACTAACGAAAGCCTTTTGTGAATGGCAGGATTTGTCCATGAAGCACAACAGATTCTGATTTGATGGGCAGCCAATTAATGAAACAGACACGCCTGCACAGTTGGAAACGGAGGCTGAAGATACAGTTGATGTGTTCCAGCAGCTGACGGGAGGCATATCCTGAAAAGGGAAACTGCCACTTCACTCCAGAACTCTGTTCCTCCAGACCAAGAAGGCATTCTCGATTAGAAAGCCACAATTTGGTTCCACCACATCCTGAGTACTATAGTTTTCTCTATTCTTTCATTTTCCCCTTCCCCATTCCTTCATTGTACATTAACGTACTGTGGATGTGCACAAGCATATTGCAGGTTTTTTTTTTTTTTTTAATTAAATGGCCAATGTTATGTTTGGTGCATGTCACATGGAGATGGGATGGGGAAAAATACTGGTTCTGTGATTATACCCCCTTTCTCCATTAGTGGCATGCTCATTCAGCTCTTATTTTTACATTCCAGTAAGTTATTTTGCTCTCACTGTTTAACAAAAAATGAACAACATAAAAATCCTTGCACACCTTGTGTGATTGGAGAATTTTAATGTTTTTCATTTATCATTGTAAAACCAAGGGCAATTTTATAACATTTTTGTACATAGCTGTTAGATATAGGGCACTCTGTCTTTAAGTAGGGATAAATTACTCTAAGAGAAATGAATCCTAGATACTTTTCCCTTCAAGTCAGCATCTTGTTGTTGAAACAAATTTCTTGTTTTAAAAAAAGTAATTAAAGGGGCGCCTAGGTGGCTCAGTGGGTTGAGCATCCGACTTCGGCTCAGGTCACGATCTCGTCGTTCGTGAGTTCGAGCCCCGCGTCGGGCTCTGGGCTGATGGCTCAGAGCCTGGAGCCTGCTTCCGATTCTGTGTCTCCCTCTCTCTCTGCCCTTCCCCCGTTCATGCTCTGTCTCTCTGTCCCAAAAATAAATAAACTTAAAAAAAAAATTTTTTTTTAATAAAAAAATAAAAAAGTAATTAAATAGATATTTGTTGAATGTCTACTATGTGTAAGGACTTATTCAAGAACACTAAGGATACCTATTTGCTTAAATTTTTTTCAGGGGAAATTCAGACAAACATGAATATATAAAAAGCACTGTGGAGAGAAAGCAGAGAAGGCAGATTACATCCTGGAGAGAAGTTGGGTTGGGTAGGGCTTGCTATTTAAAGTTCATTTAGGGGAACCTGGGTGGCTCAGTCGGTTAAGGGCCTGACTTTAGCTCAGGTCATGTTCTCACAGTTCGTGAGTTCAAGCCTTGCGTTGTGCTCTGTGCTGACAGCTCAGAGCCTGGTGCCTGCTTAGGATTCTGTGTCTCCCTCTCTCTCTCCCCCTCTCCTGCTCACACTCTCTCTTTCTCTCTCTCTCAAAAATAAATGAACCTTAAAAAAATGCTTTTGGGGGCACCTGGCTGGTTCAGTCAGGAGAACATCCAACTCTTGATCTCAGGGTCATGAGTTTGAGCCCCATGAAGGCATAGAGATTGCTTTTAAAAAATGGCTTAAACTGGGCACATGGGTGGCTCAGTGGGTTGAATGTTTGATTCTTGGTTTTGGCTTGGGTCATGATCTCTAAGTTTGTGAGTTCAAGCCCTGTATCCAGCTCCAAGTTGATAGCTTGGAGCCTGCTTGGGATTCTCTCTCTTCCTCTCTCTCTCTCTCTCTCTCTCTCTCTCTCTCTCTCTCTCTCCCCCTCTGCCCCTTCCCTGCTCTCCTATGCTCTCTCTCTCTGAAAATAAATAAACTTTTAAAAAATGGCTTAAGGGGCGCCTGGGTGGCTCAGTCGGTTGAGCGGCCGACTTCGGCTCAGGTCATGATCTCACAATCTGTGAGTTCGAGCCCCGCGTCGGGCTCTGTGCTGACAGCTCAGAGCCTGGAACCTGTTTCAGATTCTGTGTCTCCCTCTCTCTGACCCTCCCCCGTTCATGCTCTGTCTCTATCTCAAAAATAAATAAACGTTAAAAAAAAAAATTAAAAAATGGCTTAAATGATAAATGGAGCCTTAAAAAATAAATAGGGGTGCCTGTCTGGCTTAGTCAGTAGAACTTGTGACTTGATTGTAGGGTTGTGAGTTCAAGCCCCACACTGGGTCTGGAACCTACTTAAAATTTAAATACAGACACACATACATACATACATACATAAAATAAACCCACAAACAACTAAATAAATAAGATACCTGTGTAACTCCCACCCTTAAAAACATTTTTTGAGGGGCACTTGAGTGGCTCAGTTGGTTGAGTGCCAACTCTTGATTTAGGCTCAGGTCATGATCTCACAGTTGTGGGATCAAGCCCTGAGTCCAGCTCATGGAGAAGTGAGGAACCTGCTTGGGATTTGGGATTTTCTTTCTTTCTGCCCCTCCTCGCCGCCCCCCTCCCCCCCGCCACCCATGCACACATGGGCTCTCCATTTCTCTCAAAACAAATAAACTTTAAAAAATGTTTTTGAATTATGTTCTAAGAATAAAAGATTATTTCTCTTGCATCATATCCTTGTAAGAAGAAGTGAAATCAGTGGGACATAGGGTAGGAATATTAAAACTTTCACAATGCATTGCTCAATTGCTCTCCCAAGGGCTTTACCGATTTATACCACCACCAACAGGAATTTGCCAGTTTCCCTGCTTTGACCACAGTTAACATGGAACATTCTAATTAAAAAAGAAAACTTTGTTAGTTTAATAGGTAAGCCTGGATTTCCTTCTTTTAAGACAGTATTTTATATAGTCTTTTACCTTTTCTTTTTTGAAGTTATCTCTAGAGCCAACGCAGGGATTGAACTCACAACCTGAGATCAAGAGTCACATGCTCTGCTGACTATCCCAATAGTCTTTTATCTTGACCACTTCAGTCTTTTTTTTTTTTTTTTTTAAGCTTATTTATTTACTTTGAGACAGGGGGAGAGAGAATAAGAGGGGGAGGGGCAGAGAGGGGGGCAGGAAGAGAAAGAATCTCAAGCAGGCTCCTGGGTCTGCTCTGAACAGGACTCAGGACTCCATCTCAGAACCATGAGATCATAACCTGAGCCAAAATCGGGTCAGAGGCTTAACCGACTGAGCCACCCGGATGCCCCTTGACCACTTTAGACTTTTGCACTTTTTAGTTTTTGAGCTATAATTGCTATTTTCTGTTGCTCTGTGGTGGGTTTGGCTGGGGTGGGGAGGTTGAGGAGACTAAGAGGCACACCCACGTGTGCACACACATGCAAAAACGTGGGCATGATCACATTCGGACATATTCACGTTTCCTGGTGTGAATAAAAAATGGTGTGAATCCTGCAGTTACCAGGATATTAACGACTTAAAAAAAACCAACAAAACAACAAAAACCAAAAACTTTTGCCAGGAAACCTGGGTGGTTCCATTAGTTAAGTGTCTAAAGTTTCTTTTTTTATGGAATCATAAAGGGCCAAATATAGAGGAAACCAAATATTTTTAATCAGGGGACTTAGGTAGGTATTTCTTTGAATAGTGGTTGTATTTTGGCCCTTAAGAGGGATAAAATGTTCCTTGGCAGGAGCCCATCTGGGTCTGTGCAGTTCTGACCCTGTGCTATGTGTTCTGCTTGGCTAGGCACACTCTTGGGCACTGACCAGGAGGCGGGGCTGCCTTTGGTCCCCAGTCTCAGGCAATTTGTATCTATTTCTACTTTCTAAGTCAGTCAGTAAGGGCAGGATCAGTATCCCTGGCCTATGTATGTCTGTCTGCCCCATGAAAAAATGTTTCATTCATTAATTAATGCATGCATTTATGCATCTGTTTATCCCATAATTTGTCTATTCATTTGGGCATGTATTTATACATGATTGCATTCATTCAGTCAGTACACATTTATTAAGGTCAAGGTTTATGCCACAGGGATCAATGATAACTAATTAGATAATTAATTAGATAACTAAGTGGGCACCCAGGAAAAGGTCGTAGCTTCCAGATCTATAGTAGTTGGTGTCCTGTAGACTGAGATCCTGGCAATGTACTGATCAACCCTTCTTGGTCCATTAACTGTGAACAAATAAACTCGTGTTTTACCACCCCAAAGCCAAAATGTGCTGACTGAGCTTTCTTTACCAGGAAAATGGTATTACATTTCTCTTTGTGATAGGAAAGGTTAGAACAACAGTATGTGACCTTACAGCTCTGGGCACTGATTCCGCACTATGTCAGCTGTGAAAAAACACGTCCCCTCATTCAAGTGACACCCTTTATTTGGCAAGTGGATGTACCTTTATGCTTTCTTTTTGAAAGCTGAGGGCTATTTTTAAGAATTTTTATTTATTTACTTATTTATTTTTTAAAGTTTATTTACTTATTTTGAGAGAAAGAGAGCATGAGCAGGGGAGGGGAAGACAGGGAGGGAGAGGGCGAATCCCAAGCAGGTTCTGCACTGACATCAAGGAGCCCGATGCAGGGCTGGAATTCGTGAACTGTGAGATCACGACCTGAGCCGAAACCAAGAGTTGGATACTTAAGTGACCGAGCTACCCAGGCACTGTGAGGGGCATTTTTTTAAAAAGCAAAATTCAGACTCCCTGTCCTTAAGGAGTTTATAATCCAGTTGGAGTAATAAGGCCAGTCCACCCAGGGTTACAGAGTATAGAACTAAAGAGTGTTTTCTTTTTACTGAAGGCTGCCATCTGGTCTGAAATTCCCTACCAAGATGGAACTCTTCCTTCAAAGTACGTTATAAGTAGTCTTTTCAGCTTTTTTTTTTTTTATTAAAAAATTTTTTAAAAATATTTATTTGAGAGACAGAGAGAGAGAGAGAGAGAGAGCAGGAGTGGGGGAGGTACAGAGAGAGGAAGACACAGAATCCAAAGCAGGCTCTAGGCTTGGAGCTGTCAGCATAGAGCCCGATGGGAGACGTGGGGCTCGAACCCATGAACCGTGAGATCATAACCTGAGCTGAAGTCAGATGCTTAACTGACTGAGCCACTCAGGTGCCCCAGCCTTTTTGGCTTTGTACCAACACTTTTCTGGTGAAGAACCTACTATGTGTTTTTGTTTTTTTCATTAAAAATTTTTAAAGTTTATTTATTTATTTTGAGAGAGAGTGAGAGAGAGAGCTTATTTTGCATGCGTGATCAGAGGATGGACACAGAGAGAGGGAGAATCCCAGGCAGGCTCCGGGCTGTCAATGTGGAGCCTGACTTGGGACTTGAACCCATGAAATCAAGAGTCAGAGGATGCTTAACCCGCCTGAGCCACCCAGGTGCTTGTTTTTAAATAGAAAAGTAATGTATGCTTAATGTAACACATTGAAACAATATGGCAGAGTATAAAAGTAAAAAGCTAAACTTCACCTGGAATCTCCCACCTTCCTACCATTGATAAGGACTGTTACAGGGTGGTGAGGATGCCATTTTCTATACTTGTTACAGGCACATATATAAACATTTTACCCCATACTTTTGATTGCAATCTATTTTTAAAATTAGATAATATTTGAGCAATATAGAATTTTTTAAAAAATCAAATGGCATTAAAGAATATATATAATGAGGAGAAAGTCTCTCTTCCATCCCCATCTGTCTCCTTCAAGTCCCTCAGTTCACCTCCCCAGGGGCAACCACTGTCACTTTCATGTGTAGCCTTCTAGAGATAGTCTATGCTTTTTACAAGCACATATGCTAATTTTTTTAGCTCTATGCTTAATGTGGGATTTGAACTCATGACCCCAAGATTAAGAGTGTGATGTGTAACCAACTGAGGCAACCAGGTGTCCTTTTATACACACACACACACACACACACACATATATATATATAAAAATTTTAATTTTTTTGGTAATGTTTATTTATTTTTGAAAGAGAGGACGGAACATGAATTGGGGAGGGGCAGAGAGAGAGGGAGACACAGAATCCAAAGCAGGCTCCAGGCTCTGCTTGTCAGCACAGAACCCGATGCAGGGCTCCAACTCACGAGATCATGACCTGAGCCCAAGTTGGGCACTTAACTGGCTGAGCCACCTAGATGCCCTGCATTTGTAATTTTGGTCAACATAGCCAGTTGCTCTCAGTAGAGACTTTATGAATTTGCATTCCTTTCTTCAATTATGAGAGTAATTTTTCTCCATGCAGTTACCAGGATATTAACGACTTAAAAAAAACCAACAAAACAACAAAAAACCAAAAACTTTTGCCAGGAAACCTGGGTGGTTCCATTAGTTAAGTGTCTATCTCTTGATTCCGGCTCAGGTCATGATTTCACAGTTTGAGATCGAACCCTGGGTGAGGCTCCTCGATGGCAGCATGGAGCCTGCTTAGGATTCTCTCTTTCTCTTCCCCCTTCCACTGCTCTCTCTCTGTCTCTGTCTTTACTCTCTCTCTCTCAAAATAAATGAATAAACATTAAAAAAAAACTTTGCCAATTTGGTAGATCAAAAATAGTTACCCCTAGCTGTTTTCATTTGTAGTCCTTTTATTATGAGGTTGAGCATCCTCTCATATATATGAGGGCCTTTTGTATTTATTTTCTATGTATGGGCTGTTTATATCCTTTCCCTATTTGTTTTTCTTTTTGCAGCTTTTCTTGTCAATATCTACACTTGAAATGTATATTATAATGTATATATTTTTGATTAGCCTGATTTAATAAGAGAGAGACAAATACTACATGCTCTCACTTATATGTGGAATCTGTAAAAGTAGAACACATAGTAACAGAGATAAGAGTGGTGAGGGGTGTCTGGCTGGCCCAGTGAGTAGAGCATGCTACCCTTGATCTTGGGGTTTTGGGTCTGAGCTTTATGTTGGGTGTAGAGATTACTTTAAACAAATAAAATCTTAAAAAAAAAAAAGAATAGTGATTACTAGAGATTGAGAGTGGGAGAAATGGGAAGATATTGGTCAAAGGTGCAAATTTTCGGCTCTAAGATAAATTCTGGAAACTTAATGTATAGCATGGTGACTAGATTTCATAATAATATATTATGTACTTGAGGGGCACCTGGGTGGCACAGTCAGTAACCAACTTTTGATTTCAGCTCAGATCATGATCCCATGGTTCATGCACTGACATCACAGAGCCTGCTTGGGATTCTCTTTCCATCCTCTCTCTGCCCTTGCTGCCACCCTCTCTCTCTCAAAAGTAAATAAATAAACATTACAAAAATAATGTATACTTGACATTTGCTGAGAGTAGATCTCAAGGGTTCTCACCAGCACCAAAAAAAGAGTAACTAGATGAGGGGATGAATATGTTAATTGGCTTGATTGTGCTAATCACTATGTATATGTATATCAAAACATGTATATCTTAAATATACACAATTTCAATTTTCAATCATAGTCTTATAAAGATGGGGTAAAAAAGCTGGAGGTTATTAGTATTTTCTTTAAAAAAAATTTTTTTTAACGTTTATTTATTTTTGAGACAGAGAGAGAGACAGAGCATGAACGGGAGAGGGTCAGAGAGAGGGAGACACAGAATCTGAAACAGGCTCCAGGCTCTGAGCTGTCAGCACAGAGCCCCATGCGGGGCTCGAACTCACGGACTGCGAGATCATGACCTGAGCCGAAGTCAGACGCTTAACCGACTGAGCCACCCAGGCTTCCCCCCCAAAATTTTTTTTAATGTTTATTTATTTTTGAGACAGAGAGAGAGACAGAGCATGAACGGGGGAGGGGCAGAGAGAGAGGGAGACATAGAATTGGAAGCAGGCTCCAGGCTCTGAGCTGTCAGCCCAGAGCCCGACACGGGGCTCAAACTCACGGACTGCGAGATCGTGACCTGAGCTGAAGTCGGACGTGTAACCGATTGAGCCACCCAGGCGCCCCTAGTATTTTCTTTTAGAGCTTTTTGTTTTATGTATTTATTTGTGTGTCTGTTTTACAATACTGAAGAAGGCTTGTCCACAGCAAGATGTTATAATGTTATATATATGTGTATATATATATATATATATATATATATATACATATATACATATATAAATTCTCTTTATACATGTATAAATTATATACATATATAAATTCTCTGGTGTTTTCTTCTGGTACCTTTGTTCTTTCAGTTTTCACATTTCAGCCTTTGCTCCATCCAGAATTTATTTTGCTATAAAGTATGAGGCAATGGTCCAATTTTATTTTTGCTCTTCAGTTTCTCCAAGACCTTTTTTTGAATAATATGTCTTTTCCCAATTGATTTAGAAGACTATGTTTTTTAAAGCAGATTCCACACCCAACATGGGGCTTGAATTTACAACCCTGAGATTAAGAGAGGCATGCCCTACGGATTGAGGCAGCCAGGTGTCTAAGAATACTATTTTTATGATAAACTCAGTATATAAAAATTATAGATATAATTTTACACATACATATTTAAATGTTAATTTATTTGAAAAAGAGAGGGGAGTAGCTCCTGGGTGGCTCAGTTGGTTAAGCGTTCGACTTCAGCTCAGGTCATGATCTCGCAGTCTGTGAGTTCGAGCCCCTTGTTGGGCTCTGTGCGGCGGGCTCAGAGCCTGGAGCCTGCTTTGGATTCTGTGTCTCCCTCTCTCTCTGCCCCTCCCCTGCCCATGCTCTGTCTCTGTCTCAAAAATAAATAAAAACATTAAAAAAAAAAAAAAAAAGAAAAAGAGAGAGGGCACCTGGGTGGCTCAGTCAGTTGAGTGTCCGACTTCCCCTCAGGTCAGGATCTTGAGGTTTGTGGGTTCGAGCCCCACATCGGACTCTGTGCTGACAGTTCAGAGCCTAGAGCCTGCTTCAGATTCTGTGTCTCCCTCTCACTCTGCCCCTCCCCCACTTGTACTCTGTCTCTCAAAAATAAATAAATGTAAAAAAAAAAAATTGAAAGACAGAGGAAGCAGGGGAGGGGCAGAGAGAGAGAGAGAGAGAGAGAGAATCCCAAGCAGGTTCTGTAGTGTCAGCACTGAGCCTGATGTGGGGTTCTCTCTCACAAACTGAGAGATCATGACCTGAGCAGAAAGTAAGATCAGACACTTAACTGCCTGAGCCATCCAGGCACCCTTAATTTTATTTATTATTTATTTTTTATTTTAGAGAAAGAGAGAGCATGAGCAGGGGAGAGGGGCAGAGAGAAAGAATCCCAAGCAGGCTCCATGCTCATGGTGGAGCCTGACTTGGGGCTTGATATCATGACCTGGGATCATGACCTGAGCCAAAATCAAGAGTCAGATGCTCAACCAACTGATCCACCCAGGCACCGCTGGGTTGTTTATTTTATTTTTTTAAGATTACTTATTTTTTTGAGAGAGAGAGAGTGAGCAGGGGAGGGTCAAGAGAGAGGGGGACAGAGGCTCTGAAGCAGGTGCCAGGATGACAGCAGAGAGCCCCACATGGGGCTAGAACTCACAAACCCGAGAGATCATGACCTGAGGTGAAGTTAGATGCTTAACTGAGCAACCCAGGTGCCCCACACCTCTGGGCTTTTAATTTTGGTTCATGGTTCTATCTGACTAGTCACATTCCTATACTGTACTCTTCCAATTATTCTATGTTTAATATGCTTAATATCTAGAAATAAGTAGTCTGCTTTTTTTTCAGAATTATTTTTCAGAATTTTCTCAGATATTCTTGGAGTATTAATTTTAAAAAGTTTTCTAATTGGGGGGGGCACCTGGCTGGCTCAGTCAGAAGAGCATGCGACTGTTGATCCCAGCATCCTGAGTTCAAGCCCCACATTGGGTGTGGAGACTACTAAAAATAAATAAATAAATAAATAAATACTTAAAACAATAATTGTCTAGTTAAGAAAACTCGATTCTTTTAAAAGTGCACTTTTTAAATATCTTATTTATTTAAAAAAATTTTTTTTTTTTACGTTTATTTTTGAGACAGAGAGAGACAGAGCACGAACGGGGGAGGGGCAGACAGAGAGGGAGACAGAGAATCGGAAGCAGCCTCCAGGCTCTAAGCCATCAGCCCAGAGCCCGACGCGGGGCTGGAACTCGCGGACCGCGAGATCCTGACCTGAGCTGAAGTCAGACGCCTAACCTACCGAGCCACCCAGGCACCAATATCTTATTTATTTTTGAGAAAGAGAGAGCACGAGCGAGAGAGGGGCAGAGAGAGAGGGAGACAGAGGATCCAAAGTGTGCTATCCATAGACAGCAGTGAGCCCAATGTGGGGCTAGAACTCAGGAACCGTAAGATCATGATCTGAGCTGGAGTCGAACACTCAACCAACTGAACCACCTAGGCACCAAGAAAACTTGATATTTTAATCCTGGTTATGTTAAATATATAGATTAGTTTATTGTGACTTGATATCTTTATGATATTGAGTCTTCCTAACCAGTATGTATATTTTCTACCTCCTATCACACTATTTTTTGAGGCAACTTATTCCATCATTAGATAGTTCTGCTAATTCTTAAAGCTCCTCCTTGTTTTGAAGTACACGTCTTTCTGTGTATTTTTTAGTCAATGGTTCTACTTTTGTCCCTTGAAACTCTACAGGTGTTAAAATGTAAAGTGTTTAATATGATCTACAAAAACCTACATTAGCATTTCCTAACCTTCCATGTCATGAAACACAAAGGAAATTATAATACGTACACAGAACACAGGTAAGTAGATAGAACTTTTTTCTGTCCAAGGTGATAGTGCTAAGGGGGGAATCAAGTTTTCCTAGGTCTTACTGCTGCAGGGGGCAGGGCTGAGGTGATCAATAGTTGGGGTCATGTGAAACCCCCCTGGGGAACATCATCCGGGAGGCTCTTCACAAGCCGTTTCACTCCTTGCCCATCTGTGTCTTTCTCACTTCTTTAGAACCTGCTTTTCCTTCCAATACCTTAAATATACCAAACACATTCTCATTTTAGGGACTTTGCATTTGCTGTTCCCAATGCCTGGAGTGCAATAGCTCCACAATTTCACACAGTTGGCTCCTCATCTTTTTTTTTTTTTTTTAAGGTAAGCTCTATGCACAACATGGGGCTTGAACTCACTTCCCCGAGATCAGAAGTCACATGCTCCACTGACTGAGCCAACCAGGCTCCCCTGCTCCTCATTTTTTTTTAAGATTTTATTTTTATTTATCTCTTTATTTTTTAAAGTTTATTTATTTATTTTGAGAGAGAGAAGAGGAGGAGGGGCGGAGAGAGAGGAAGAGAGAATCCCAAACAGGCTCCTTGTTGCCAGCACAAAGCCCCACGTGAGGCTCTGTCCCATGAACTGTGAGATCATGATTTGATCTGAAATCAAGAGTTGGACACTTAACCATCTGAGCCACCCAAGTGCCCCAAGATTTTATTTTATTATTAAAAAAATTTTTAATATTTTTTTATTTTTGAGAGAGAGGGAGAGAGATGCAGAGAGAGAGGGAGACACAGAACCCAAAGCAGGCTCCAGCTCTGAGCTGTCAACACAGAGCCTGATGCGTGGCTTGAACCCACAAACCTCGGGATCATGACCTGAGCTGAAGTCGGATGCTCAACCAACTTGATGTGAGATGCTCAACCCAGGCACCCCCCAAGATTTTATTTTTTAAATAATCTCTACACCCAGCATGGGGCTCGACCTTACAACCCCAAGATCAAGGGTCGCATGCTCTCCCAACTGAACCAGCCAGGTGCCCCATCCTCATTCTTTAGAGCATTAGACTACTATACTTAAAGGAGCACCCCTCTTTTGCCCCAAGTCATGCGATTCTCTTGGTAACACGTATCAGCTTTAGAAATTTCCAGATGATTTGCGTGTTCATTGTCTCGTTTCCCACCACCAGAATGAAAGCTCCAAAAGTTTTGTCTGTTTTGTTCTCTTCTATCCATAGAGACTTACCAGTGCCCCACACAGGCCCTCAATAAATATTTGCTATGTGGATGAGTGGATAGACTTCGTAGCAGTTATGACTTCTGCTATCTAACCTTTCTACTACTTTTTCTGGCTGTCCTGGCCACAGAGAGACCACGGGACCTTATCATCCCCTTTGCAGAATCCAGATATACTGTGTCAGCAGTATTCTCGGAACCCATTCAGTTTAGTAACCCTATCAAAAACGGAAATGAAGTTAGCTTGGTGGGAAATGAGGTCAGTTTGGCAACTGATGGTGAAACATGTGAACAATGTGGGAGTTCACAGTTCGAGTGAACAATGTAAGACACGTCCTATGGCAGAGTAATAGGAAGATCAAACAGACCATGAGCTGTGTTGGGCAGTTTGGGCTCAGAGAGGAAAGATCCCTATACACTGGTGATTGATTCCTTTCTGTGTAACTGGGGCAGGTGAATGTGTACTGGAGCATTGCTGAGTCCTCCTGACCTGGGATAAGGATCTTTCAGGGCATCTATAGGATGTGGTTTTGGCCAAAATCAATAAAAAGCACCATTTGTTAAGCCTCTTATACCCTGTGCTAGACATCTGTTATCTCTACTCCTCCTAATACCCCTGTCAAATGGGAAATATCCATTTCAGAGAGAATGATACAGAAACTTAAATGAGTAAAGGACCTACCGAAGGTCACAGGATGTCTGATAAGGCAAGGAGTCAATCAGGCCCTGCACCCCTGTTTGGGCCCCCCTTCTTCCTTTTTTCTATGCTAAGTGAGAAAAACAATGCAAATCTAAGGCTCTAGTGAATTCTTTTGCAAGCAAACACTGAATCTGTCTGGTGGGGTATACAATGCTTTATTAATTTTGAAATGTTATATTTAAGTCCTTGGAATTATTCTTGTTAATAGACCACATAACAGAAATATAAGATTAGTCAAGGGGCGCCTGGATGGCTCAGTCGGTTAAGGGGCCCAGTCTTGATTTCAGCTCAGGTCATGATCTAACAGTTCATGGGATTAAGACCCAGTTGGGCTCTGTGCTGACAGTGTGGATCCTGCTTGGGATTCTCTCTCTCCCGCTCTCTCTCTTCCCAGCCCCTGCTCTCGCACATGCGTGCACTCTCCCTCTTTCTCTCAAAAATAAATAAACATAAGAAAAATAATAAGTCTTTTAAAAAAAGAAGAAGATGAGTCATTGTAAAAAGAAAAATATCTACCAAAATATCTCTGGCAGTTAGTTATCAGCAGAGATGATCAGCAGAGAAGATCTCTGGCAGAGATGATCAGCATTCTCAAATTTCCATGTGTCACAGTCCCTCAATGCCTAATAGGCATAAAAGCTAATCAATAGAATATACCCATAGATAAAAATAATGATGCTGTTAAAATAGATAAAAGATACAGTTGAGCTCATTAACCTCCTGTTTTATCCATATTTTCCCCAAATTTGTGGAAACAGTGATGTAATTGTAACAAGAAAGAACAGAGGCCAATGAAAATTAGACTTCCATGTGGAGGACATTTAGTTGTTTAATTGCAGGCTCACGTCTTCCCATTTCTTCTGGATAATTAAAGCCACTGGCTGCCTTCCCCTTCCCCCTCTCTAAGCCCCAAATCCTACACCAGGATGTTTGAATTGGCACTAAGAGAAGGAGTGAAGCTCTCGGGTGGGGTAGTTGGGAGATGTGGTCTGAAAACTGCCAACAGCTATCCTTGAATTCACTTGTAGGAACATGTCGGAGCGAGAGTGGAGTTGACATGCAGAGAGATGTACAGACAAGAAAAAGAGGAGGAAGAGAGAGAGCTAGTTAGATGCACTTGCCCTTGAGGCTCTTTCTGTGGTTGTCTAAGCTAGTTGAGCTGGGTTTCTTTCACCTGCAGCCAGGAGTCTCACTGTTTACTTCATTCATTCCAAACACCTCAACCAACAGCTTTCAAATCTTTTTTTTTTTTTTTAACGTTTATTTATTTTTGAGACAGAGAGAGACAGAGCATGAACAGGGGAGGGGCAGAGAGAGAGGGAGACACAGAATCTGAAACAGGCTCCAGGCTCTGAGCAGTCAGCACAGAGCCTGACGCGGGGCTTGAACTCACGGACCGCGAGATCATGACCTGAGCCGAAGTCAGACGCTTAACCGACCGAGCCACCCAGGCGCCCCAACCATCAGCTTTCTAGTGGCTATTTGAACGTCATCTCCTCTGATCTAGGGAGAATTCTGTGTGTTGGTGTGTGTGTGTGTTTATCCATTTTCTCCTAAGAAATCTTCCTTTCCAGGCTCTGCTTTTACCAGCGATGTGTTCTCAGGGACTGTAAATAAGTTTTAGTACTCACTTTATTGAAATAAAGTTAGTTCTACTTTTTAAGTCAACCTCATCTGTTTAACAAGAGTCTTTTTTTCTTTTCCCCAATTCACCCCTAATACTGGATGTGGGCAAGTTTTGGAGAATCAACTGTGGAATAGTAAATAAAGCACTAGGACTGGGGACAGTGCTAGTCAGGACACAGGGGCTTGAAAATTGCCCTTTTATTTTATTTTTTATTTTTATTTTTTAAAGGTTAATTGATCTACTTATTTATTTAGTAATTTTTACACCCAACATGGGGATTGAACTCATGACACTGAGATCAAGAGTTGCATGCTCTTCCAAATGAGCCAGCCAGGCTTCCTGAAACCTAGATCATTTAGACTGACTGTGTGAACTTGAGCAAATTTCTTGAAAGGTTTTGAATTTGTCCTCATCTGTTAAATGAAATGAGTGTGTGCAAACCCAAGTGCAAGCGTCTCGTACAGTGTCTGGTGTATACTGCGTGTTCAGGAAATGTTTGTTAAGTGAATAATGTATGAAGGAATTGAATCACAGCATCCCTTTTTTAATCTACCATGTGGGCCATAAATACATTCCCTTTGGGCTTTAGAGTTCTACCCAATTTCTTAGCCCACTGAGATCAAAGGTCATACCCCTCCTCTCAGTTTGTTCAAATGTCAAAGCCCTAAAAGAGAGGATTTGATTGGTGGACTCTATGTCACATACACCACAGGGTCAGTGAGAGGAAGTTTCTGCCAGAAGGATCTTTTAGACACACTTACAACTTCTTCAGTGAGAAGGACATTCCTGGATTAACTATTAAACATGCTGGGTGACTACCAATAAAGGCTAATTTACCAAAACAATTATCACAATACATATATGCTTCAAAACCAAATATATTCGTGGAGGGGTGCCTGGCTGGCTCAGTCAGTAGAGCATGGCACTCTTGAATGCTGGGCATGCAGCTTACTTACAAAAATAAAAATAAAAAATAGATATATTTATGGAGTCGATTATTTGCATCATTTCTGACTTTTCCCTACTCCTTGGGGGAGAATTATCAGAATTGACAACAGAAACTCAACAACTTTGCCATCAACCACAAACATTTATGAAGCTCCTTACTTTGGTAGAAGAGCTGGGAAAATATAGAGGTGGTGGGAATCACGAAGACCTTGGCCATGCCAAAGACCATCTTACTGCAATAGTGTTCATTTACAAATCAGCAGGTATGTTTACTAACGGTACTGCTAAAATCTTTTAGGGTCTAGGGCATTTAGAGTCTATGTGACTCAGGCAGTTAAGCATCTGACTCTTGATCTCAGCTTAGATCTTGATCTCAGAGTCCTGAGTTCAAGCCCCATGCTGGGCTCCGTGCTGGGCTCCGTGCTGGTCCTAAAACCTACAAAGAAACAAAAAGTTAAAATCTTTAGTGTCTAGACTGGGTGGGGGGGTGGGGGTGGGTGGAGGGGAGGGACCAGAGGACCATTTTACTTTAAGGAACGGGTTTGCATTTAAAAAATTTCCAAGTTTTATCGAGGTGTAATTGATAGGTAACATTGTATTAGTTTAAAGTATACAACATAAAAAACAAAGTGTGTAACATAACTATTTGATATGTATCTATTGCGAAATGGTTACTGGAAAGAGATTTGAAAACATTTCATAGTCTTGGTAACTTTCCTTTTCTGTTCTGCAATCAGTTCTGCCTCCTTCCTGACTCTTATAAACTAAATGTTTATTTCCTCTTATTATAAACTTGTCCATAGATTCTTATCCCATACTGTGCAGAATTACAATTAGATTATATTCAGAGGCTAATGCAACTGGTGGTTCCCCTTCCATCCTCCATAATGCCTCCACCTGCTCACCTACGTGCTGGTTCTGCTCTAGGCCGTTCTGCGCAGGCGCTGCTGGGGCCTGAAGGATGCTGCGGGCAGTCTAGCTAAGACCAAGCGAAAGTTGGACCTGCTCCTGCTCGTCATTGTCTAAGTCTAAAGGAGCGTTGGTCAAGAATCTTTTGTAAACCACAAGTGTGGATTTACCCTTGATGTCTAAGTAAACACTCACCCTTGTGAACTAGGCTAAAGTGTAAGGTTTTCCTACTGCAGAAAGCACGTTGCGCGGAAAGTACCGCTTTCAACTCATGCTATCCTGCAACTCACATGAAGGGGGCAAAGTTCAGTCTCTGTGGAGTCGGGATTCCCCGGGGCAGTGCGGAGCCTCACCTTGGCTCTACTTCCTTTACTAATTGTGTTCTAGCAGTTCTTTTCAACAACCCAGTCAGCCATACTCAGGGCTCCTTGGCCCCCTAGTTTGATCCCTTGGTCCTCAGCCCAGCATCTTGGTGTACCTTCAGCTTACCATGAGACCCAAAGTAGTCTGATGCTCATAGTACCGGGTGGTAGTGGCTCCCCCTAAACCGTTCCTGTGCCCTGGGGCTAGGATCTGGAGTTTCTGGTTTAGTGATCAGCAGAGGAGTGTCCTTCCTGAGCTCAGGGCTTTGACTTTCACCCAGAGGGAGAAACTGAATGAAAATAATAACTTTAATGAAAGAAGGAGAATTCCACGGTAGACAACTTGTAGAGAAAAAGTGAAGAAAGAAAAACAGAATTTGAATACTGTTCAGTCTGTATCTAGGTTAAAAAATTAGTTATACAAAGAAAAGGAGCTGAAAAGATTTATATTAAAATGTTGGCAGTTTTGGGGTGCCTGACTGGCTCAGTCTGTGGAGCATGTGACTTTTGATCTCCAGGTTGTGAGTTTGAGCCCCTCCTTAGGGTGCACAGATTACTTAAAAAAAATCTTGGAGCGCCTGGGTGGCTCAGTCAGTTAAGTGCCTGACTCTTGATAGCTGCTCAGCTCATGATCTCATGGGTTCAAGCCCCACATCCGGCTTTGTGCTGAGAGTGCAAAGCCTACTTCAGATTCTCTCTCTACCTCTCTCTCTGCCCCTCCCCTGCTTGTGCTCTCTCTCATTCAAAATAAATAAACTGAAAAAAAATTTTTTTAAATAAATAAAATCTTTGAAAAAATGTTGACAGATTTTCTCTTAATGGTGGGATTACAGGGACGTCTGGCTGGCCCAGTCCATAGAGCATTGGATTCTTGATCTCGGAGTCTGAGTTTGAGCCCCACATTGGGGGTAGCGTTTACTTTAAAAACTAAAAAAGGAAAAAAATTAAAAAAAATTTTTTAGTGTTTATTTTTAATAGACACAGAGACAGAATACGAGTGGGGAAGGGGCAGAGAGAGAGGGAGACACAGAATCCGAAGCAGGCTCCAGGCTATGAGCTGTCAGCACAGAGCCCGATGTGGGGTTTGAACCCGCGAACCGTGAGATCATGACCTGAGACAAAGTCAGACACTCAACCAACTGAGGCATCCAGTCACCCTGAGAAAGAAATTTTTTTTAAATGATGGGATTACAGCTGTTTTTTATATTCTTTGGTACTATCTTATCAATCAGTATTAACTTTTCCTTTTTGAATTTGTTTTTTAAATCACAAAAATAATGTAGACTCATTGTAATAGTGGAAGTGTTACTTTACCCAAGGATCAATTCTGTACCCTCCCAAGTTTATAGCCACTGATGAAGGTTGTTGTATGTGTGCACATGCATGCATATATATGTTTAAATAAGGATATATATGTGTATATATGTATGTATATATATTTAAATATATGATCAGGTTTTTTTCTTAATACTATGTGTTTATTGAAGACCTCAACATCAGCTCTGTCTCATTCTTTTAAATTACTGTTTAGTATTTTACAGCATGACTGTATTGTAATTCGACTAAATGTCCTCATTAATGGATATTTAGGTTATTTCAAACCTTTTGCAATAACAAACTGTACCGCATTCAAGATATTGCATTTACTTCCCTGTACACATGTGTATTTCTTTAGGATCAATTTAGAGAGGTAAAATTTATGGGCCAAAATGTGCCCACTTAGGGTGCCTTGGTGGCTCAGCTGGTTGAATGTCCAGCTCTTGATTTTGGCTCAGGTCATGATCCCACAGTGGTGGGACTGAGCTCTGCGTAGGACTCCACGCTGAGTGTGGAACCCGCTTAAGATTCTCTCTCTCTCTCCCTCTGTCCCTCTGTCCCTCTCCCCTACTTACACACAGGCACTCTCTCTTTCTCCCTAAAAAAAAAAGAAAAAAAAAAGATATGACCACTTAAATTCTGGAAAGAACTTGCTAAGCTGCCTTTACCAATTTCTTTTCTGTTCACCAATAAAATAGAGCATCCATTCTTCCACAGCTTGGCCAGTAATGGATATTACTGATGTTTATATTCTTTTAAAAAATATTTATTTATATTTATTTATTTATTTATTTATTTATTTATTTATAAGTAAGCTCTACACCCAATGTGGGACTGGAACTCAAGACCCCTAGATCAAGCATTGCATCCTCTACTGATTGAACCAGCCAGGTGCCCAAGACGTTTAAATCCTTTTTTTCTTTTTTTCAGTTTATTTATTTATTTTGAGAGAGAAAGAGAGAGAGAGAGAGAGAGAGAGAGACAGAAAGAGCATGGGAGAGCAGGGGAGGGGCAGAGAGAGAGGGAGAGAGAGAATCCTAAGCAGGCTCCTCACTGCCAGTGTAGAGCCTGATGTGGGACTCAAACCCACTAACCATGAGATCAGGACCTGAGCTAAAGAGCCAGACGCTTAACCAACTGAGCCACCTAGTCACCCCTCTTCTTTATTCATTATATATCTTGTGTATTAGTGATCTAGATGCTTATATGCATTTCAAATATATTTTCCTAACTTATCACTTGTCTTACAATCTTGTTTTTTGTTTTGTGTGAGTGTTTAGTTGCCTACAAGATTTTAAATTTTATGAGCCTGGGTGACTCAGTCAGGTTAGGCATCGGACTCTTGATCTCAGCTCAGGTCTTGATTTCAGGGTGATGAGTTCAAGCCCCTTGTTGGGCTCTATGCTGGGTGTGGAGCCTACGTAAAAAAAAAAAAAAAAAAAAAAAAAAAAAAAAAAAAGTCAAATTTTTCCTTCATGGTTTCTGGGTTTCATTTTATGCTTGGGAAATGTTGCCATTATAAACTGAGGTTATGGTATTATTTTCATATTTTCCTCTAATAGTTTTATGGGTTTTTTTTTTTTTTAATTTCACAATTTTAAATCTGGGAGCCCCTGGGTGGCTCAGTTGGTTAAGCATTCAGACTATTGATTTTAGCTCAAGTCATGATGTCCCAGTTCAGGAGTTCAAGCCCTGCTTCTGGCTGTGCACTGACAGCACATAGCCTGCTTGGGATTCTCTCTCTGTCTTTCTCTGCCCCTCCTCTGCTTGCTCATTCTCTCTCTCTCTCTCTCTCTCTCTCTCTCTCTCTCTCACACACACACACACATACACATGCACACAAATAAATAAACATTATTTACTTATAAATAATAAATAAATATTTATAAATAATAAATGCCTGAATGGCTGAGTCCGTAGAACATGTGATTCTTGGTCTCAGTGTTGTAAGCTTGAGCCTTACACTGGGCGTAGAGTTTACTTAAAAAAATAATAAAATAAAATGAAATGTTCTTTTCTGTGCTCATGCATTTTCAATTCAAACAATCTTGAGAGTCAGATAAACTTGAGGATGACTATACGATCACTCCAATAGATGTCAAAAAAGCATTTGATGAAATTGGACATCCACAATATGGAATATTATGCAGTTGTTAACAAAAGAGAGAGTTATTTGTACCTGAATGGAAAGATCTCCAACACAAGTGAACAAAGCAATAGAACGATGCATGTCTTATGAATCATTTAAAAAACAAATTTTTTTTGTAATGTTTATTTATTTTTGAGACAGAGAGAGACAGAGCATGAACAGGGAAGGGTCAGAGAGAGGGAGACACAGAATCCGAAACAGTCTCCAGGCTCTGAGCTGTCAGCACAGAGCCCGACGCGGGGCTTGAACTCACGGACCGTGAGATGATGACCTGAGCTAAAGTCGGATGCTCAACTGACTGAGCCACCCAGGCGCCCCTCTTATGAATCATTTGAAGCAAAAAAAGAAAAGCTCTATACATATACGTGTGTATATGAAAATAAATATGCATATGACTTTAAAAACATAGATCTGGAGAGAGACACATAGGTCATGGTTTTTGTTTCTGGAGACGGGAATAGGAGTATAGGGGTGTACTGGATACTGTGGGATGTTATCCACGTGCTTTTCTTTAGGACAAGGCACTTCAGACAGTTGCCAGGAATGTTGTCTGCTGACAGCTTATACAGAGAGCTGCTTTCAGTTGCGTGTAGCTGCTTTGCCAATTTTAAGCCCCTCCCTGGTGACAGGTGGCATCCAATGACTAGTAAATATGCAGTACAAACACATGCCCCTTTGCCTTAATTTGGGACAGTTCTGAAGGACCGTCCTAGCTTTAGAGGTCCCCAAGGTATTGCCTAATATCTCTTTCAGGGCTTTCAGGAGCCCCTTCTCCAAATTTTCATTGAGTGCTGGGTTGGAATTCTCAATGTAAGCAGAAAATCTGGCAAATATGTCCAGTCCAGCAGTGTTGGATCCAGGGTTCAGAGCTGCCAGCTTTGGGTACCTGGGAGGGCACAGCACCACCTCCAAAAACTCCTCAGTCTTGTTGGTGTCTGTGTGCACTTCGGTGCCATATGGCAGGACTGGGAGCTACCCTCCTGGGACATCTTCTGTATTGTTTCAGTCAGCCTTTTCGTGTCAACAGCGGTGACGTTGAAGGGGACTCCCTTGAGCCAGAGTACCATGAACAGTCTCTGCGGAAGGCGCAGTTCCTGGTCTTGGCCCATCACTGCCAGCCTTCGTGAACAATTCGAACTGTGGTTGTTCTTCAGCTGTGGTTGCGACAGGGACCAGGGAGCAGCCAGCGCTGGGGAACTCTAAAATCACCTTTTTGTACCAAAGATGTCTTCAAGAATTCTTTATTGGGCGTCAGCTCTGGACCACCCCACCATGACCCCAAAACTTCATCACTGGTGCCATGTACACCTTTCTTCCCACCCAGTGGTCTCACTGCCATAGCAAGAGTCATTTCATTTCCACATATTTCCCTGAGTGGGAATCACAGAGTCATGTTTTTGTCTAGCTTGCCGTGGTGCAAAGAACCACATAGAAATGCAAAGACTTCCCATAAAGGTGGATTTTTCACTGTTCTATAAAGACAATTAAAAAATAAAACAAAACAATGCACAGATAAGGAAGAACAAGCATTCAGAGAACTGTGACAGCCATTGTGCCAGCCTTGGAGCCAGAGATGAGTTAGCTGTATTCCCTGAAAAAGAAAATTCCTGGAGGAAGTTTGCCTAACATCACAAATCCTCTGAGCCAAGGTACCAGAAGTGAAACCCAGGGTTCTGAGCTCCAAAAAATAAAATAAAATAAAATAAAATTGTCATTTATTTTCTTCTTTCTTTCTTTCTTTCTTCCTTCCTTTCTTTCTTTCTTCCTTCCTTCCTTTCTTTCTTTCTTCCTTCCTTTCTTTCTTTCTTTCTTTCTTTCTTTCTTTCTTTCTTTCTTTCTTTCTTCTTTTGAGGGAGAGAGAGAGAGAGCTCGTGCACAAAAGTGGGAGGAGCAGACAGAGAGGGAGAGAGAGAATCTTAAGAAGGCTCCACCCTGGGCATAGAGCCAGACTCAGGGCTCAATCTCACAACTGTGAGATCACGACCTGAGCTGAAATCAAGAGTCAGATGCTTAACTGACTGAGCCACCCAGGTGTCCCAGAGGTCTATTTTCAAATTTCTCTGGGGACTGACCTACAGAAGCTGTGGGGAAACACTATTGCACCTTGTTTTCACACATCCATGGAACTCCCCTTTTAGTTTGTATCTCAGGTTGGCCAAAGAACAATCAACTACAGTAGGGTGGTTGGAAACTTCCCTCAAAAATGAGGAACTTCAAAATTGAGGAGTCTATGTTTGTTGTTCCAAGACAACTGTGCTTTATTCTGCCCCAAACAAACATTATGCAACCCTACATGCAGAAAATAACAAGTGTTGATGAGGAAGTGGAGAAACCGGAAGCTTTGTGTATTGTTGGTAGGAATGTAAAATATTACAGGTGCTGTGGAAAAAAGTAGGGCAGTTACCATATGATCCAGAAATCCAACTTCCATGGATATACCCCAAAGAGATATTTTCACATTCATGTTTATAGCAGCATTATTTCCAATAGATAAAATGTAGAAGCAACCCAGGTGTCCATTGATGAATGAATGATAAACAAGCTGGTATGTACATACAATGGAATGTTATTAACCTTAAAAAGAAATTCCGTTACATGTTACAACATGGATGAACTTTGGGAACATTATACTATCTGAAATAAGATAGTTACAAAAAGATAAATACTGTATGATCTCCCTTTTTTCTAAAGTTTATTTTATTTTTTTAGTGATCTCTATACCCAACATGGAGCTCAAACTCAGAACCCTGAGATCAAGAGTCACATGCTCCTCTGAGTGAGCCAGCCAAGTGCCCTGTATGATCCCACTTATATGAGGTATCTAGAGTAGTCAAATTTGGGGCATAGGGCTGCTCAGTCAGTGGAGTCTATGACTTTTGACCTTGGAGTTGTAAGTTCGAGCTCCACATTGGGTGTAGAGATTATATAAAATGACATGACATGACATGAAATGGGATGAAATGAAATGAAATAAAATCTTTAAAAAATCACAAAGTAGTCAAATTCATAGAAACAGAAAGTTGAATGGTGGTTACCAGGGGGAAGGGAAAATGAGGATTTGCTGTTTCGTGGGTACGGAGTTTCAGTTTTGTCAGATGAAAAAGTTCTGGAGACTGGCTGCACAATAATGTAAATATACTTAATACTCCTGAAATGTACACTTAAAAATGGATAGGATGGTAGATTTTATATTCTGTGTTTTTTAACCGTTAAAAAATATATATAAAACACCAAAATTAATATAACATTGTATCTCAACTATACTTCAACAAAAAATAAGTAAAATATTGAGGTGCCTGCATGGCTTAGTTGGTTAAGCATCCAACTCTTCATTTCAGCTGAGGTTATGGTCTCACAGTTCGTGTGTTCAAGTCCTGCATTGGGCTCCACGCTGACAGTGCAGAGCCTGCTTGGGATTCTGTCTCTCTCCTTCTCTCTCTGCCTCTCTTGCGTTCTATTTCTCAAAATAAATAAATAAATTAAAAAAAAAGAGTAAAGTATTTTTTTATTAAAAAAAATTTTTTTAACGTTTATTTATTTAAAAAAAATTTTTTTTTAACGTTTATTTTATTTTTGAGACAGGGAGACAGCATGAATAGGGGAGGGTCAGAGGGAGAGGGAGACACAGAATCGGAAGCAGGCTCCAGGCTCTGAACCATCAGCCCAGAGCCCGACGCGGGGCTCGAACTCACGGAACACG
The DNA here is from genome assembly GCF_018350195.1 of Panthera tigris. Taxonomy (NCBI): domain Eukaryota; kingdom Metazoa; phylum Chordata; class Mammalia; order Carnivora; family Felidae; genus Panthera; species Panthera tigris. The sequence goes on along the minus strand of NC_056668.1, from coordinate 123,285,561 downwards.
AGATCATGACCTGAGCCGAAGTCGGATGCCTAACCGACTGAGCCACCCAGGCGCCCCGACATTTATTTATTTTTGAGACAGAGAGAGACAGAGCATGAACGGGGGAGGGTCAGAGACAGGGAGACACAGCATCTGAAACAGGCTCCAGGCTCTGAGCTGTCAGCACAGAGCCCGACGTGGGGCTCGAACTCACGGACCGCGAGATCATGACCTGAGCCGAAGTTGGCCGCTTTACCGACTGAGCCACCCAGGCGCCCCAAGAGTAAAGTATTTAAAACACTAAGCGAACAGGTCAAAAAGCAAATTAGATATAATTAAAGAGGAAGTTAATAAACTAGAAGATAGATCTGTAGGAATTATTCAGAATATAATACAGAGAAACAAAGAAATGTTAGGAAAAATGAATGATGCAATGAGAAGGTCTAACATATAGACAACTGGCTTCTAGAATAAAAGCATGGAGAAAATAGAGAAAAGACACTATTCAAAGATAAAGTGCCTGAGAAATTTCCCAGAACTGATGAAAAATATGAATCCTCTGATTCAGAAATTAGAATGAATCCCAAGAATAAATATAAATTAAAAAATTTAAATAAATTCACCTTACACTCTTTTTAGGGAAACTGCAGAAAATCAAAGGTAGGGAGATGATGTTAAAAGCATCCAGAGAACAACCAGTGACTGAGTAGGTTAACAGGTAAACATTTTACATCAATATGTGGACTATCCAGAGCTAAAAAAGAAATAAGCTATTAACTCATAAAAAGATATGGAGGAAACTTAAATGCGTATTACTAAGTGAAAGAAGCCAATCTTGAAAAGGCTACAAACATATTGTTTGATTCCAAGTATATGACAGTCTGTAAAAATGCAAAAAAAATTCTGAAAACCATGGAGATGGTGAAAAGATCAGTGTTTGGCAGGTATTATTGAGGAAGATAGATGAATAGGTGGAGCACAGGATTTTTAGGAGAGTGAAACTATTCTGTATGATCCTACAATGGTGGATGCATAGCATTATACATTTGTCCAAACTCATAGAATGTACAGCACCAAGAGTGAATCTACTCTGAGTGATAATAATGTTAATATAGGTTCATTGATTGTAACAAAGGTATCAATGGTCAAGAGTACTTTTTTTTTAGAGAGAGACAGATAATTTTTTTTAATATAATTTATTGTCAAGTTAGCTAACATACAGTGTTATATATACAGTGCTCTTGGCTTTGGGAGTAGGTTCCCATGATTCATCACTTATATAATATAACACCCAGTGCTCATCCCAACAAGTGCCCTCCTCAATGCTCATCTTGCAATTTCTCCTTCCCTCTTCCTCTTCCCGCCGCCCCACCGATCAACGCTCAGTTTGTTAGAAAGAATCATAAACAGGCTGCATGGTCAGCCCAGATACTAACACCGGGCTCCATCACGTGACCCTGGGTTTATGACCTTAGCCAAAATCAAGAGTCAGATGCTCAACTGACTGGGTCACCTAGGCACCCCACAAATGTAGCACTCTGGTATAGGATGTTGACAGTCTGTGTTTAGGTGTCAGGGGGTCTTTTAGAATTCTCAGACCCAACGTGTAGGGGTTCACCCCACAAAACACCAGGCAATTCTTGGATACCAGCAGGGTGTTCAAAAATTTAACTCAACTCTGACACTACCGACCCAGAGATAGCATCAGGTTCCATAGGTTAAGAGTTTAGTTGTACAAGATTGCCCCCACCTCCCACTTCAGACACCAGTCACAAGCCCCACACTATTACCTGTGTTTCTGACCTACTAGCTACACACTGGAAATTCCAACAACCTCCTCCTTAGGATGGATTAATTTACTAAAGTGGCTCACAGAACTCAGGGAAACACTTATGTTTTCTATTAAAGGAAATGATACAGAAAAAGATATGATAAAGGATATGAATCAACGGCCAGATGAAGAGATACATACAGCAAGTTCCCCAACAAAGGAGCTTCTGTCCCTGTGGAGCTTGGGGCCTGACCTGGTGGTATGTGGAAACATACGGTTCCCTAAGTGTGAAAGCTCTCTGGAATAAAAAGACCAAAAAGCTCTCCTCTTGGGTTTTTATGAAGGTTTCATTACATAATCATGATTGTCTAAGTCATTGGTCATTGGCTGAATCAACCGCTAACTCCTCTCACCTCTGTGAAAGGGGCGGGACTGAAAGTTACAACCGTTTAATCACCTGGTTCGTCCATCTGTCAATCAGATCCCACCCTTGGGTGGGGTCCAAAAGTCACCTTCAATAATAAGACACTCATTTCACTTTTATGTCTCTGAAGCGTTTTCAGAAACTATGGAGGAAGAATACATATATCTGGGAAATATATATTATGAAGACCAAATATATCTGAGAACTATATGGCCAAATACATATTGCTTATAAATCATTATATCATACGAGGTAAATAGAAGCTTTCTGTATTTTCCACTCAATTTTGCTGTGAATCTAAAACTACTCTTAAAAAAAGTCTATTTAAAAAAAAAAACCCAAATGGAAAAAAAAAAACCCACCCAAACATCTAGAGAGAAAAAACAAATAATCAACAAAAGAACAATAATTACACTGACAGCAAACATTTCAAAACAAAGCAACAAATTTATTTATTTATTTATTTATTTATTTATTTATTTATTTATGAGAGTGCATTCATGAGCAGGGGAAAGGCAGAGAGAGAGGGGGACAGAGGATCTGAAGTGGGCTCTGCACTGACAGCAGAGAGTCCGATGTGGGTCTCGAACTCATGAACTGTGAGATCATGACCTGAGCAGAAGTTGGATGGTTATCCGACTGAGCTACCCAGGCACCCCTTTGAATTTTCTTTAGTAATCTCTGTACCCAACATGTGGCTTGAACTCATGACCCTGAGGTTAAGAGTCGCATGCTTTTCTGGGGCGTCTGGGTGGCTCAGTTGGTTAAGCGTGAGACTTTGGCTCAGGTCACAGTCTCACGGTTCGTGGGTTTGAGCCCTGCATCAGACTCTGTGCTGACAGCTGGGAGCCTGGAGCCTGTTTCAGATTCTGTGTCCCTCTCTCTCTGCTCCTCTCCCACTCACGCTCTGTCTTTCTCTCTCTCAAAAATAAATAAATATTTAAAAAAAAAAAAAAGCTTGCTTTTCCGACAGCCATCCAGGCACCGTACAACAAATTTAAAAAAAACCAAAAAACACATAACAAGAAATTTAAGGTTGGTTATTGCTATATAAGGTCTTGCTCTTTTCCTTACTCCCTTTCCCCTACCCTCTGTTTGTTTTCATTAATATGCATGGAAGCTTTTATTTTGTAAATAGGAAAAGGGATAGGCCCAGGTAAAGGGATGAAAAAAGTTTACTGAGAGAGGAAAGGGTGTTTGGTTTTTAATAGTCATATTGCCCTTGTGAGGGAAGGGACCTGGAAAGACCATTGGTGGATTTCCATTTTAGCAGGGGTAAGACTATTCCTACATTAGTCCCTATGGGTTAGGAGACTGCTGTAGACAGATTTAGTAATGGTGCCCATGTGTATAGGAGCTTAGAAGCTCTAAAGTCTATTTAAATACATTATCTCACTTAGTCTCTGGGAGAGGTGACTCTCCAACTCTGTCAGGCAATGTTAGTCACAGTATTTCCAGATATCTTGCTTAATCTTATGCTTCCTGATGTTTACTGGTTGAGATTCTGTAGGCTCCTCTAATTCCAATATTTCTTTTTACTTATGAACAGAGAAAGGCAGGCTAAGGTTTTGAAAATTTTTACTTATATAGCCTGGACCTTTCTCAGGAACTTTGGACTGCTATCTGAATATTACCACTGGAATGTCTAAATAAGCATCTCAAACTTAACATGTCCCCGTTGATTTATTTCTTTCAATTTACTTGTCTTGCAGTCTTTCCTATGGCAGAAAATGGCAATACAGAGGCATAGCCTCTTAAAGATATATAGGCCAAAAACTTGGAGGCATCCTTCTCTTCTTTTTTTAAAAAAATGATTATTTAGTGGGGGTGGGGAGGGGCAGAGAGAGAGAATCCCAAGCACTGACAGTGCAGAGCCCAACACGGGGCTCCATCTCACAAACTGTGAGATTATGAGCTGAGCCAAAATCAAGAGTCAGACACTTGACCGACTGAACCACCCAGGTGCCCCTCTCTTCTTTAAAAAATTTTTTTTTTAATTTAAGTAAATTCTGTGGCCAATGTGGGGCTCAAACTCATGACCCTGAGCTCAAGAGTCGTATGCTCCACAGACTGAGCCAGCCTGGCACCCCATGCATCCTTCCCTTCTTCCTTCACACCTCATGTCCAGTCCATTAGGGAATCCTGTTTGCTCCACCATTCAAAATGTATCTACCATCCAACCACTTTTCATTACCTCCATACTGGTCCAAGTTTCCATTATCTTTCACTTGGATCACTGTCAAGCCTTTTTAATAATCCTATGTGGTAGGAGCTCAATAAAGACTTATTTTTTTAATATTTATTATTTTGAGAGACAGAGTGTGGGCAGGAGAGGGGCAAAGAGAGAGGGAGACATGGAATCCAAAGCAGGCTCCAGGCTCTGAGCTGTCAGCACAGAGCCCGATGTGGGGCTCGAACTCACAAACTGAGAGACCATGACCTTAGCCAAAGCCGGTCACTTAACTGACTGAACCACCCAGGCGTCCCTAGACTTATTGAATGAATAAATGAAGCAATGTCCAGGTATGTGTTATCATTGGCTCTTGAGACCCCTTGCCATATTTTGGAGAGAGAGTGAAGAAGTAATATTTGGGCAGTAGGTACTGTGAGCCCTCGGAGGAGACAGTTGGGAAAAAAATGAACAAACATGAAAAATACAGACAAGAGGAGTTAGTGGAATTGGGACTCTGAGTGGGAATCGGCAAAGGGACTCAAGTCACTGAGTGACCCGTCCCTGCTGTTGTGATTGCCCATTCTTTGCCTGTATAGAGACTGGCTGAACACCCTGCTTCCCTCTGTTGACTGGTCCAACATGGGATCCTGTGATGTGATCTCCAAGAAGCCCAAGATGGATGAATGATCTTTGTTGAAGACCAGGTGAAGAGAGTAACCTTCCTTCTCAGCTCTGGGAGTGGTGCATCCTGTGGAAGGAGAGAGTTGAATGGAATGGGCAAGCTCCTCCAACTGTGGCTGGAGAAGAAAGGGGAGGAAGTAAGGAAAAAGGCAAGGAAGGAAAGGTGAGGAAGACATATAGTTGTGGCCTGGCCTAGGATCCCTTCTTCTCCTCTGGGGCCACCCTGTACCCCTCCTTCTCCCTCTCCCCATAGGAGATCCAGCAGCTTTCTAGCAGCTTAGGTCTTTTCCTGCTTTGAGAGTCCTTCCAGAAGCTCGTTGTTCTTTGCCCTCTTTTTTTAGTCATTCTTTCAGTGAACACCTAAAGCCCAGTTCCCTCCTCTTGGACACTCAGGAGCTCTTCTCCAGACTGGCTAATGGAGTATGGTCTGGGAAAGTGCCTGGCTGGGTCCCCTCCATGTTGAGTTCAATTTCCTCCTTTGGGTGTGTTTCAGCTTCCAACTGGGATGTTTGCCACAGCAATTGTAACAACCACACTCTGCATGGAGGTTCTTAAAGCTATATAGGCAAACGAAAACCAGAAAGGAATTCTTAAGAAAAGCCAAGTACTTATCAGAATTTCCACTCCCATCAGACCCAGAAGCTCTGTACTAGCCTGCCCATAACTGCTTAGTGAGAATTATTTAACCAGCTTGAATTCTTTCTCTAACCACATCGAAATCCAACATCCTGAGGGAACGGGAAGTCTCCCCCCACCACTACCCTCTCTGCTCTTCCCCAAGCCTTCCTCATCCAGCCAGTACCATTGTTATTCACCAGGCTGCTTGAGAGAAAAACCTAGAAGTTTGTGTTTATTTTTCCTTCTCCCTCACTTCCTATCATTTCCATCAGTAGGGCCTGCTGCCTCTATGGACATCGTGGACAAGTGCAGTGGTCTGCTAACTGGTCTCCCTGCTTCCACGCTTGTCTGCCTACAGACAGCCCTCCTCACAGCGGCCAGAGCTGTCTTTTCAAGGACGAGACAAATCCCCTCTCACTTTGCTCCAAAGACTCCCACTGCACTTTTGATTCGTTTCTAACTTCTTCCCATGGTGAGCGAGGCTCTGTGCAATGTGGGCTCAGCCGTTCTCTCCAGTCACACGTGTGCTGCTCTCTCCCTCAGCCCCACGGCTGTGTCTGTTCCTTCAGCGTGCTAAGCTTGTTCCTGTCTCAGCACCACAGGATTTGTTGTTGGCAATGCTTAAAATGCTCCGTGAGGATTTCCTCATGGCTGGCTCCTTAGTATTTAGGACTCAGTCCAGTACTATTGCTCTCTAATGAAACCTTCCAAAACTCAGTGGCTTCAAAACAGAAGTCATTTATTTTGCTTATATATCTGTAATTTGGGCTTGGCTTGATGGGAAAGATGCATTTTTGTTCCAAGCAGCATCAGCTGGGGCAAATCACCAGAGAACTGGGGATCTGCTTCTTAGATGGCTTACCCACATGGCGGGCAGCGTGGAAGCCTGGGGGGCCTTGGTTGTTCATGTGGCTTGGTTTCTAGAGAAGTGTCCCAAAAGATTTAGATGGAAGCTCTATTGTCTTTCACTTTTTTTTCCTAAGTTTATTTATTTATTTTGAGAGAGGGAGAGAGACGGAGCTCGAGCATGCATGAGTGGGGGAGGGGCAGAGAGGGGGGAGGGAGAGAGAATCCCAAGCAGGCTCCACACTGTCAGTGCAGAGCCTGACATGGGGCTCGATTTCACAAACCCTCAGATCATGACCTGAGCAAAATCAAGAATTGGACGTTTAAACAACTGAGCCACCCAGGCGCCCCAGCTGTATTGTCTTTTATGACAGAAGTCACATAGCATCACTTCTGCTGTACTTTATTAGTTGAGCAAGTCAAAAGACCTGTCCAACTTCAAGCGGAGGGAACATGGAAGAGGGAGTTGAAGAGGGAGTGTCAGGGTTTACACAGAATGGAAATAGTGTTCTTCTGGATGATTCTGGGTATCGCTATCTGCCACAGCTATGTCCTCAGGGTGGCTTTCACTGACCACCCTGTGTAATTTAGCTCTTCTTCCCCACCCCTAGATAGTCATTCTTTATCACTTCAGCCTCTGCTTCCTTCGTACCTACCACCTACCATCATCTTAAATTATTTTGTCTTTTTATTTATTTGCTCACTTTCAGCCTTACACAAGAATATAAATCCTTTCAGAGCAAGAGCCTTGCATGAAGGGAGGCCAGATGGGAGGCTGATGCACTGAGCCCTGGCAGTTGTGGTCAGAGAGGTGATGGCTATTTAGAGATACGTAAGGTTGGAGATGTTGGTCTTTGGAGACTGACTCACTATGGGGGATGAGGAGAGAAAGGAGGACACTGGGTTACCGGTCCATGTCAGATGGAGAAAGGGCTCAGGACTGAGGGAGTGCACAGCTCAGGATTCCCTGGCAGAGGCCATGCTGAGACCTGCACTCCTGGAAGTGTAAAAGGGTGTTATATGTGTGGGGAGGCTGGCTAGATGCACCCTGAACCCCTTTCCTCTTTTCTCCAAGCTTCCAGCCACTTTCTCAACCCTCCTGCAGTTAGGTGGGGGTCAGGTGAAATTATGGTCAAAGAAATGCCAGTGGAAGCTGATGGGTACCACTTTCTCAGGTGACCTATTAAAAGCCACCACGCAAGATTCTGCACGTCCCCTTTCTCTTCCTTATAGGAGGTGTGTTAGTGATGGCAGCATCACAGATGGGGTAGGCCTGGTCTCCTGAACGACTTTGTGGAGGAGAGAACCACTCCCTCACAGCCTTTTTAATTTTATGATGCAACATTTTTGAAGAGACAAGGGCAGTTCTACGGTGTCCCCACATTCCGGATTTATCTCGGTGTTTCTTCGTGTTGTTATTTAACTTCTTCCTCTATTCTTTGTATTTCCTGCCAACTGAAAGTCAGCTCTACAGCTTGATTAGATTCAGGTTAACTTTTCTCGTAAGAAATATTTCAAAGATAATGTACTTTAACATTGCCTCCTATCAGGAGGGACATCAGTGTTAGGTTGTTCTACCTCGGCGATGTTATGTTTGAAGACTGAATTTAGATGGTGGTTGCTAGATTTCTCCATTGTAAAGATGCTTCCCCTTTTTGCATTTAGTATGTAAACTATGGGGTAACGCTTGGTCACCATTCTGACATCCTGTTACTGAACAACATTTCATTTAATCTTTTTAGCATCTGTTGTGGTTTCTTCCCTCAGTTGTTTATATTTACTATTTTTCTAGCATTTTTCAGCAATTTACTATGTGTTGGGCATTCTTTTATGGTTCTATCTGTATTTTCTTTATCTCTTTCTCACTCTCTCTTTTTCCTCCTTCCTTCCTTCCTTTTTTCCTTCCTTCCTTCCTTCTTTTCTTTTCTCCTTCCTTCCTTCCCATCTTCCTTCCTTCCTTCCCATCTTCCTTCCTTCCTTTCTTTTTTTCTTCCTTTCTTCCCATCTTCCTTCCTTTCCTTCCTTCCTCTCCTTCCTTCCTTCCTTCCTTTCTTTTCTCCTTCCTTCCTTCCCATCTTCCTTCCTTCCTTTTTTTCTTCCTTCCTTTCCTTCCTTCCTCTCCTTCCTTCCTTCCTTCCTTCCTTCCTTCCTTCCTTCCTTCCTTCCCATCTTCCTTCCTTTCCTTCCTTCCTCTCCTTCCTTCCTTCCTTCCTTCCTTCCTTCCTTCCTTCCTTCCTTCCATCTCTACACCCAACGTGGGACTTGAACTCACCACTCCGAGATTAAGAGTTGCGTGCCCTGCCAACTGAGCCAGCCAGGTGCCCCTATATTTTCTTTTCTAATTTCACAATAATAGAGATAATGAGAAAACTTTATTTTATAAGTGAGGAAACTGTGAAATGGAGAAGGTGTGTTAGCTTTCCACTGCTACTATAATAAAACACCACAAGCTACGTGACTTAAAACAACAGAAATTTATCTTAGAGTTCTTGAGGTCAGAGGTTTGAAATAGGTCTCACTGGACTGAAATTAAGGTGTAAGTGAGGCTGCTTTCCTCCGGAAGTCTTTAAGGCAAAATCTGTTTCCTTGCAGCTTTTATTTTTCTATTTTATTATTATTTTTTAAAGTTAATTTATCAGAGAGAGAGAGAGAGAGAGAGAGTAAAGTGCAAGTGAGGGAGGGGCAGAGAGAGAGAGAGAGAGAGAGAGAATCCCAAGCAGGCTCTGTGCACTGTCAGCACAAAGCCGGATGCAGGGCTTGAACTCTTGAACCATGAGATCATGACCTGAGCCAAAGTAGGACACTTAACAGACTGAGCCACCCAGGCGCCCTTTCCTTGCAGTTTTTACAGGCTGCCTGCATCCCTTGGCTCATGGTTCCCTTCCAACTTTTTTTTGCTTTGGTCTTTTATTTATTTATTTATTATTATTATTATTATTATTATTATTATTTTAAGTTTATCCATTTTGAGATGGGAGGAGGGTAGAGAAAGAATTCCAAGCAGGCTGTGCATTGTCAGTGTAAAGCCCAATACAGGGCTTGAACTCAAGAGCCGGAGGTTCAATGGACGGAGCCACCCAGGCACCCTCTCCCTTCCGACTTTAAAGCCAGCATTGGTGGACTGAGTTCTCATACATTATCACTTCGATCTTGCTTCTATTGTCACATCTCTTTTTCTCTGGGGACTTCATCCACTTTTAAGGACCTTTGTGATCCCATTGGGCCTACCCTAGGAAACCCAGGACAATCTCCTTATCTTAAGGTCAGTTCTTTAGTCCCTTTAATTCCATCTGCAACTTTAATTCTCCTTCGCTATGTAACCTAACATATTCCCAGGTTCTGGGGATTAGGACATGGACATCTTTAGAGACAACATTATTGTGCTGACCACAGAAGCTAAGTAACTTGCCTTGATCATACAGCAAGATAGCAGCAGAGCTGGGATCTGGGCTCTGGCAGCCTGGTTCCAGAGCCCACATTTTGAATCCCTATGCTATGCTTTCTCTAAAAATGTACTAAGTTGTGGGGTTGGGATAGTTTATTATGACTTGCATAAAACATCCCTTCAGACTTCCTCTTCTGATTTCATAAAGTATCATTAAATTCTCTATTACAGTTTGGCTTCCCACGCTATGCTAGAGTGTCTAGATCCAGAGTCTGGAACTTAGACTCAAATTTCAGCTAGACCACTTACTTGCTATATGATCTGGGCAGATTATTAAATTTCTCCATGCCTTAGTTTCCATAATGTAATGTGTAGTGAAAAAATAGTATTTCCCCTATAAGGACGATTTTTTTAACTAAAATGATTATATACAACTGCTCTGTGTTAGTCAGGATTTCATTCTTTCTGTATATTTCTAAGGGATCACCTGGCCAGATTAGCTTTCTGGATCTCATTTTGCATCCACAATCACCAAGTAAAGGAGTCACTTGGAACAATCTTGCTACAAAGAACACAAAACTTCAGTGGAAAACAATTGACCTATTATAGTGACCACTAGAGCTGGTATAAGGATCCATTGATAAATTTTTCTAGAGCAAATACCACAATAAACTTGATCCCCTTTTAAAAAATGCTGTTAACTTTTACAATTTTTTTTTTTTTTAGAATATTGACATTTTGGCAGTATTTGTGTTTTATTGTCTTTTCAGAAACTTTAAATGGATTTTGATTTTTACCTAATGTCCTTTTTCTGATTCAGGATCCCATTCAAGATACCATATTGCCATGCGTTATCTCCTTGGGCTCTTCTTGGCTATGAGAGTTTCTCAGACTTTCCTTGGTTTTGAGGGTCTTGACAATTTTGAGGAGCACTAGTCCCTTTTGTACCATGCTCTTCTACTGGAATTTCTCCAATGTTTCTCTCATGGTTAGCTTGACATTATAGGTTTTGGGGAAGACAACCACAGAGAAAAAGACCCATGTTCATTATATCATATCAAGGTACACACCATCAGTATGAGTTATCATTGTTGATACTGACCTTAATCCCCTGGCTGAGGTGGTCAGGTTTCTCCACGGTCAAAGTATTCTTTTTCCCTCTTTCCATACTGTTATCATTAGAAAGAAGTCACTATGTCCAACATACACATAGAGGAGGAGTAGGGAGTTATGTTCAGGCTCCTTCAGGGGGTGTAATAATTTCTAGGGTTGAGTAACAAACTAACACAAACTAGGTGGCTTAAAATGACAAATTTATTCTCTCACAGTTCTGGGGGCTGGAAGTCTGAAATCAAGGTGTCAGCAAGGCCATGTTCTCTCTGAAGTTTCTAAATGTTTATTTATTTTTGAGAGAGAGAGAGCACACGCGCCTGGGTGAGTTGGGGAGGGGCAGAGAGAGAGGGAGACACAGAATCTGAAGCAGGATCCAGGCTCTGAGCTGTCAGTACAGAGCCCGACATTGGGCTCAAACTCACCAACTGTGAGATCATGACCTGATCTGAAGTCGGATGTCCAATCAACTGAGCTACCTAGGTGCCCCATCTCTCTGAAGTTTCTAGAGAAGTTCATCTGTGCCCCCTCCTAGCTTCTGGTGCTGCTGGCAAACCTTGGGGTTCCTTGGTTTGTTATGTAACACTCCAGTGTGCCTGCTTCCACTGGCACCAGGTGTTCTTCTCCTGTTGTCTTTGTCTGTGTCCCTCTGTTATAAGAATACCAATTATATTGGATGGGGGCCCACCCTAGTGATCTCATCTTAACTTGATCCCATCTGCAAAGACTTTCCAAGTAAAGTCACAGTCACAAGTACTGCGGTTTAGGACTTTAACATAAATTATTTGGAATTCTTCTGCACAGGAGATTTATCACTTCTCCCCTATTCATTTATTTATTTAATCATTTGTTTACATCAGTATGAGTTAACACTTTGCTATATTTATTTATTAACTCCAGAAGTCATTTTGGGATTTTCTACATAGATAATCATGTCGCCTGTAACTCCTTCCCAATCTGCGTATCTTTTTTTTTTTTTCTTTTTCTTTTAAGTAAGCTCTAAGCCCATTAGGGGACATACATGAACTCACAACCCTGGGATCAGGAGTGGCATGCCCTACTACTAACTAAGCCACCAGGTGCCCCCCGTCTGCATATCTTTTATTTCCTTTTCTTGTCTTATTGTAGTAACTAGGACTCCTAGCACAAGGTTGATTAAGGGGGGTGAGAGAACGGGGCACCTGGGTAGCTCAGTCAGTTAAGAGACTGACTCTTGATTTGGGCTCAGGTTGTGATCTCATGGTTTGTGAGTTTGAGCCCCACATCCGCCTCTGAGCTGACAGTGGGGAGCCTGCTTGAATTTCTCTTTCTCCCTCTCTCTCTGCCTCTCCCTCACTCATGCTGTCTCTCTCAAAAGTAAATAAATAAACATTTGGAAAAAAAAAGAGGGGTGAGAGAACGACCATGCGCCTCACCCTACCCAGCGACAACAGCTCAGCAGAGTGTATCCGAGTATAGAAGGGCAGGCTCCCGGAGAGGGAGTTTGTGGGACCAGGGAGAATGGATTTACATATGAAGAATATCAGAACTGCAAAATGGCCCCTGTGCCACACCAAACACTGGCCTCGAGTGGCAGCGATCTGTGGTCCTGGGTTAGGAGGTCTGGCCAATCAGTTGACTCGGGCCTAGATCTTCACTAGAGTGAGATACCAAACTTTCCCCAAAGCACAGTGCCAGCCAAACACCCATGTGTCTGCATTCCTGAATGGCAGATCCTGAGTGATGATGCAGGCGGGTTCCACAGGGATGAAGGCGACCTGCTTTCAAAGGTGACAATCCCAGTGAGTGTTTTCTGCCTTCCGGGTGTGGACACCCTGGTGATCACTGATGCAGCTCCAAGTTTGAGGTTGGAGACATCATGCTGATCTGTCATCACATCAACCTACCTGGTTTCTGTGGTTCGAGCCCTCTCAGAAGGCCCAATGATGACAGGTTTGGAACTTGTTTCCCTGTCATGTCTGAGGCCTATGACCGGGATGTGAGGCAGAAGGCTCACGGTGCCTGGAAACAAATGGGGGGGGGTGGGGCAGAGAAAGCTTCAGCAAGGCACGTATGTGATGGTGGTGGGCCCCACCTATGAGACTGTGGCCTTACCTGCTGCAGAAACTGGGTGGGGGCAGATGCTGTCGGCATGAGCACAGTACCAGAAGTTCTAGTTGCAAAGCGCCATGGACTTTGAGCCTTTGGCTTCTCCCTCAACACCAAGGAAGTCATGCTGGATTATGAAAGCCAGGAGACAATCACGAGGAAAGTACTAGAGGCCGGGAAACAAGCTGTGCAGAAATTGCAACAGCTTGTCTCTATTCTTATGGCTGGTACTCCACTGCCTGGCAATGCCATTTAACCAGTCCTGGAGTGGCCTCTCCCTAATGGGATCCAAGTAGGTACCTCCTGCTTTGGTCCCTTGCTGGGGTCACACGCCTCAGCCACTAAGTAGGAGGAGAGAGGAGAGCAAGATTCCTTCCTTCACCTTCCCCTTTCCTCCCACCAGACCCTTCTGTGCTGGCTCCTCTTTGCTCAGTTGTCACAAAGCTCTTTTCACCCCCTGTTCTTCCCCCAGAGCTAGAGCCCAAGCCCGACCACACAGCTGTGTGTATGCCCTGGGTGTGGCTTGGGCTGTCAAACTTGACACGGTAGCTGCTGCTGTCTTTTTGAGATAATGTTTTCACATTCCTGGAGACTCAGTTCTGCCTCCTCCCAAGCACTAGAGACCACATAAGGGCCAGTCCAGTCCAGTCCAATACCTCTTGGACTTTAATACTATCATAAATAAATAAATAAATGAATAAATAAATAAATAAATTTATATATATTTCTCCTACTACTTTATATACATATATATATGGCTTATTTATTTATTTATATAAATTTATATATATTTCTCCTACTACTTTATATATATATATATATAACATATATATGGATTATTTATTTATTTATATATTTATATAAATTTATATATATTTCTACTACTTTATATACATATATAACACACATATATATATATATATATATATATATGACTTATTTATTTATTTTTGAGAGAGAGTGAGAGAGGGAGTCAGTGAGAAAGGTGGACAGAGGATCTGAAGCAGACTTTGTGCTGACAGCAGAGAGCCCTATGTGGGGCTTGAACTCACAAACCATGATTTCATGACCTGAACTGGAGTTGGACGCTTAACTGACTGAGCCACCCAGGCAGATGAAATGGAAAAAAAAAAAAAAAAAAAAAAAAGAATGGTGAGAGAAGGCATCCTTGACTTGTTCCCAGTTTTAGGGGAAAAGCATCCAGTTTCTCACTGTTAGGTACGATATTAGTTCTAAGGATTTTTGCCCATTTGGACAATCTCTCTTTTTTTGTTTTTTAAGTTTTTATTTTAATTTCAGTATAGTTAACGTACAGTGTAATATTAGTTTCAAGTGTACAATATAGTGATTCAGCAATTCCATATGTCACCCAGTGCTCATCACAGCAAGGGCACTCCTTCATCCCCATCACCTATTTCACCCATCCCCCCCCACCACCTCCCTGCTGGTAACCATCAGGGGTATGGTAACTGGTAACTGTTCTCTACAGTTAAGCGTCTTTTCTTCTCTCTCTCTCTCTCTCTCTCTCTCTCTCTCTCTCTCTTTTTTTCCTATTGCAAGTTTGTTTTGTTTCTTAAAATCCACAAATAAATGAAATCATATGGTATTTCTCTTTCTCTGACTTATTTGCTTAGCATTTTACTCTCTGGCTCCATCTGTGTTGTTGCAAATGTCAAGATGTCATTCTTTTTATGGCTGAATAATATTCCATTGTATATGTATACCACATCTTCTTTTTCAATTCATCAATCTATGGACACTTGGTCTGCAGCCATATCTTGGCTATTATAAATAATGCTGCTATAAACACAGGGGTGGATATATCCTTTTGAATTACTGTTTTTGTATTCTTTGGGTAAATACCCAGTAGTACTATTGCTAGATCATAGGGTAGTTCTATTTTTAACTTTTTGGGGGACCCTCCATACAGTTTTCCAGAGTGGCTGCACCAGTTTGCATTCCCACCAATAGTGCATGAGGGTTCCTTTTCTCCACATCCTTCCCAACACTTATTGTTTCTTATATTGTTGATTTTAGCCATTCTGGCAGATGTGAGGTGATATCTGATTGTGGTTTTGATTCACATTTCTCTGATGATAAGTGATATTGAGCATCTTTTCGTGTGTCTGTTGGCTATCTGTGTATGCTTTCTTTGAAGAAATGTCTGCTCATGTCTTATGCCCATTTTTAAATTGGATTATTTGTTTTTTTGGTGTTGAGTTGTATAGTTCTTTATGTATTTTGGATACCAACCCTTCATTGGATATGTCATTTGCAAATATTGTCTCCCATTCCATAGGTTGCCTTTTAGTTTTGTTGATTGTTTGCTTTGCTGTGCAGAAAATTTTTATTCTGATGTAGTCCCAATAGTTTATTTTTGCTTTTATTTCCCTTGCCTCAGGGGACCTGTCTAGAAAAAAGTTGCTGTGACCAATGTCAGACAAGTTACTGCCTGTGTTCTCTTCTCTTCTAGGATTTTAATGGTTTCCTGTCTCACATTTAGATGTTTAATCCGTTTTGAGTTTATCTTCATGCATCATGTAAGAAAGTGGTCCAGTTTCATTCTTGTGCGTGTTGCTGTCCAGTTTTTTCCCCGACACTATTTGTTGAGGAGACTTTTTCCCATTGGATATTCTTTCCTGTTTTGTCGAAGATTAATTGACTATATAATTGTAAGTTTATTTCTGGGTTTTCTATTCGGTTCTATTGATCCATGTGTCCATTTTTGTGCCAGTACTATACTGTTTTCATTACTACAGCTTTGTAATATAACTTGAAGTCCAGAATTGTGATGCCTCCAGTTTTGCTTTTCTTTTGCAAGTTTACTTTGGCAATTCGAGGTCTTTTGTGACTCCATGCAAATTTTAGGATTGTTGGGGTGCTTGGCTGGTTCAGTTGGAGGAACATGCAACTTTTGATCTCAGGGTTGTGAGTTTGAGCCCCATGTTGGGTGTAGAGATTACTTAAAAATAAAATCTTCAAAAAATTTTCAAGATTGTCTCTTCTAGTACTGTGAAAGATGCTTTTGGTATTTTGACAGGGATTGCATTGAATGTGTAGATTGCTTTGGATAGAATCTACATTTTAACAATATTTGTTCTTCCTATCCATGAGTGTGGAATATCTTTCCATTTTTTTGTGTCCTCACAATCTCTGTGGTTTTTTTTTTAATGTTTACTTATTTTTGAGAGAGAGAGAGACAGAGAGGGAGAGCATGAGTGGGGGAGAGGCAGAGAGAGAGGGAGACATAGAATTTGAAGCAGGCTGCAGGTTCTGAGCTGTCAGCACAGAGCCTGACATGGGGCTTGAACTCACAGACCATGAGATCATGACCTGAGCCGAATACAGAGGCCGGCTGAGCCACCCAGGCGCCCCACAATCTCTGTTTTTTAATCTGTGTATTTAGATGATTCACATTTGAAAACTATTTGCGAAATATTCTTGTTTTTAGAGCAGTTTTAAGCTTACAGCAAAATTGAGCAGAAAGTAGGAGAGTTCTCAGGTATTTTCTCCCTATTTGTAGCTTGTCTTCTGATTCTCTTGAGACAATTCACATTTAAAGTGATTACTGATATCACTGGATTAATATTCACCATGCTTGTAATGTTTTCCTATTTTTATTCTTGTTCTTTATTTGTCTGCCCCCTTTTATCTGCCTCCTCTGGTTTTAACTGAGGATTTTTGTATGATTCCATTTTAACTTGATCTCTTTTTGAAGAAAAGTTTTGCTGTTATTAGTTATATTAGTGGTTCTCAGCTGACAATGATTTTGCTCCCTAGGTGACATCTGGCAATGTCTGGAGACATTTTTCATTGTAATAGCTGTGAGAGTGTTACTGGTATTAGCAGGTAGGGGCTGGTGATGCTGCTGAATATCCTACAATGCATACTACTGTCTTCCCCAGCAAAGAATGATCTAATCCAAACTGTCAGTGGTTCCACATGTGCTCCCCTTTATTCACTGTGTAAAAGCAGTTCTACCTCCTTCTGCTGATCAGGGTCAGTTGCCTTTTCCACAATGGCGACTGTTTCTGTCATCGGCAGGATGCTAGTGAGGAGCTGTAGCTTGTAGTTCAGTGGGAACTTGTATTCCTTGGCAAGAGTGTAGCCCGTTTGGGGACCAGAACCTTCTACCTTGCAGAGTCCAGAGTTGCAGGCATGGGAAGCACAAATTTGGTCATGGGAGAGATGGTAAATGGGCCACTCCTTCTTCTCCTCTTTAGTTTCCAGACCCTGGAGGATGTTCTGTTCCACTGCAGTTTACCTTCTTCCCCAGCTTAGCTGACCGATTGCCTCTTGGCCATCTGCACGCCAGTCTCACTTTGTGGCTCTTCAGTTCTGTCTCCTCTGTCTCCTACTTGGATTAGTTTTGCCTCCTCAGGGTGCCACTAAGCTCCTGCCACTGGGTCCCTGACTTCCCCCTCTGGGAAGCTTCACTGATTCCTCAGGAAGCTCAGACCAGCACCTCAGACTTTCCGTCTAGTGTTACTGAATGCCTCCCCAGATCTTTGCCCAGATAAAATGTCCTGAGACAGTAACTTAACAAGAATAGGGAAGACTTTTGGAGGAGGAACCTGTATTGCTGAGTTTATTTATCTGTCTAATTCTTGTTATATTAATGCTTTGGTTAGAATGGGATATTTTATAGGATATACCAAGAGGCCTGCTAGGACTGGTTGTTTTGTTGTTGTTGTTGTTGTTTGTTTTGAATGAATAATTATTCACAGTGCTCAAAGTTCAAAAGGCACAAAACAATATTCAATGAAATGTTTCCCTCCTACCTCTATTTTCCAGCCACCCAATTCCCCCCCCGCTTTTTCCAATGTTTATTTATTTTTTTGAGGGGGGGAGGGGAGGAGAGAGAGGGAGATACAGAATCTGAAGCAGGCTCCAGGCTGATGCAGGGCTCAAACTCACAGGCCATGAGATCATGACCTAAACCGAAGTTAGCCACTCAACCAACTGAGCTACCCAGGTACCCCAGTTAATTTGTGTTTTTAACTTCATTCATCTTGGAGATTTTTCCATATTGGCTTCATTAACTTTAATGTCTACACAATCATTGGATAAATGCATCATAATTTATTTAACTATTCCTCTGTTGACAGACATTTAGGTTGTTTTCATCTTTTTTTTTTTTTTACGTTTGTTTATATTTATTTTGAGAGAGAGAGAATTCCAAGTAGGCTCTGTGCTGTCAGCACAGAGCCCGATGTGGGGCTTGATCCCTCACACCATAAGATCATGACCTGAGCCAAAATCAAGAGCCAGGTGGTTAACTGACTGAGCCCCCCGGTGCCCCAAAGTTGGTTCCATCTTTGACAAGACTGCCACAAACCTCGTTCATGAGTCTTTGTGCAAATGTGCTCGTATATGTTTACAATAAGCTCCTAAAAGTAGAATTGCTGGGTCAAAAACTACGTGTATTTTAAAATTTTGATTGATGTTGACTGACTATTCAGATAACAGGTCAAACTAGCTCTCATGGGAGGAACTGAGGCCCCTAGAGCCAATTCCTCCTCAGTCCTCCCATGACACACATTCCAGCATTGCACAGGACTCACCATTTTTTGACATTTGGTCTGACTTGCTGATACGGGTCTCAAGATGTCTCTATTGGCAAGATCTTCCTAAAGTTATATTTTATTCTATAGAAGGTGTACATCACAATCTGCCTAGTCATGTCCCTATTGAGGTTGCGACAAAATGGAGCTAAGCAGATGACCTTATAGAGAGCATTTTGGTGAACAGGTCAACTTGTGTTTTTTGTCAAGTAGTTTGTCAAGTAGTTACTATTTGCCTAAGCAAATAATGATAGCTAACACTTGGTATGAGCCAGGCACTGCTCTAAACCATTGTGATATATTTTCTCAAAAGTCCTGAGTTAGGTATCATTATTATTAGCTTAATTTTATACATGTGAAGGCTTAGGCATACAGGTAGACAATATTTCCTGGGTCCTAGACCTGATAAGAGATGGGGCTGGAGTTAAAACCCAGTCATTCCAGACATTCTAGGGGCACCTGGCTGGCTCAGTCAACAGAACATATGACTCTTGTTCTTGAGGCTGTGAGTTCAAGCCCCACATTGGGTGTGTAGAGTTTACTCAAAAAACAAAAACAATGGGGCACCTGGGTGGCTCAGTTGGTTAAGCCTCCAACTTTGGCTCAGGTCATGATCTCACGGTTTGTGAGTTCCATCCCTGCATGGGGCTATGTACTGATGGTGTGGAGCTGCTTGGGATTCTCACTTTTCCCCCACCCCTCACCCCCATCCTCTGCCCCTCCCCCAACTTGCTCTCTCTTTCTCTCAGAATAAATAAATAAACTTTAAAAAACAAAAACAAAAACCCAGTCAATCTAGCTCCAGTCAGTAGTCCCATATTGAGGCATTTGGTTCAATGGGTAACTTTATTTACTTATTTTTATTTAAATCCAAGTTAGTGAGCATATAGTGTAATAATGATTTCAGGAATAGAATTTAGTGATTCATCACTCACATGTAACACCCAGTGCTCATCCCAACAAGTGCCCTCCTTAATGCCCATCACCCATTTAGCCCATCCCCCCACCCAACACCCTGCCAACAACTCTCAGTTTGTTGTCTGTATTTAAAAGTCTCTTATGGTTTGTCTCCCTCTCTGTTTTTATCTTATTTTTGCTTCCCTTCCCCTATGTTCATCTGTTTTGTTTCTCAAATTCCACATATGAGTGAAGTCATATGATATTTGTCTTTCTCTGACTGACTTATTTTGCTTAGCATAATACACTCTAGTTCCATCTACAAAGGGTAAGTACATTTACAAGTAAGATGCTGTTGGGGCGCCTGACTGGCTCAGTTGGAAGAACTGGCAACTCTGGATCTCGGGGTTGTGAGTTTGAGCTCCACGTTGGGAGTATAGATTGCTTCAAAATCTTAAAAAAAAAAAAAAAAAAAAAAAAGTTATCAAATTACTCTCCAGGAAGGCTGTGACAGTCTCTGTCCCACCAGAGTGAAGGTGGAGGCCCTTTTTTCTTTCAAGCAGTATGTCTTTTTTACTTCCATATCCTGGCTGTAGAGGATATGAAAATGAAATACACCCAGCATACAGTCCAGCATAAAGTAGGCAGGTGCTCCCCTGACTGCTGACTAAAAGAATGGATGGATGGATGGATGGATGGATGGTTGAAGGGGGGCAGACAAGTGTGGAGAGAGGGCACCTAGGTGTCTCAGAGGAACCATTGCCCAGTTCGGTGCCCTACTTGGAAAACTCATTCACACAAGTGTGAAGTGTTTGTTATTTTTCTGCTCTTACCTCAGCTAGCTGCTTAGGTGCTGTCGCCCCTTCTTTTAGGTATCTGCTAAAACGTCTCCCTCTGAGAGGCCTTCCCTGACAACACTGCAGAAAATAACAATCCCCACCCCACTCTACAACTCCTTACCCCCCTACTCTGCTTTACATAGCATTTATTCCCTTTGACATCTATGTGCTGCTTTTTACTACTTCTATCTTATTGCTCGTCTTCCCTGCCTCCCCTCCCTGCCCCTGCAACAGAATATAAACCTCACAAGAGCCTGGGCTTTGTTTTGTTCACTCATTTATCCCCAGTGCCAAGGACATTTCCTGGCATTAGCAGGCTTTAAATCAATATTTGGTGAATACGGCATTTATTATGCACTGTTCCAGGAAGTGACGGTGCAGCAGCCAGCAAGACAGAGGACCTGCCCTCAGGGCCCAACGCGAATCCTGCTGGGGGTAGCAGCCAAAGAGCTTCTCCCTACTCTGGGCTCAAGGTCCCTCGGCTTCTTTCTGAGGAAGTGTGACCAGCGGCGACGCCCTCCGCGTCTGCCGGCCACGCCCCCGGCAGCCGGCCTGCGCCGCAGCGCCCCCTGGCGGGCCTCGTTGGCCCGGCGTCCCTGCCGCGCGAGTCGGCGCCTCGCTCGGCTGCGCGCAGGACCTCCCCCCTGGCCTGGCGCGCTGGGAACCCCGGGAGCTCCCGGCCCGTTTCCTGCCGGCATTCACACACTTCTGCTTCTGCCCCAGGCGGGAAGAGGAAGGAGGGCAGAGGGAGGGCGGAGCGCAGGGCGAGGCTGGCGGGGAAAGGGAGGAAGTTCGGGGTTCTGGCCTCTTCTCCCACCTTGTCATCAGCAAACGTGACTTTTCAAGCGTGAGGTCTCCTCATTTTTGGACGGCCTGGCTTCTTCCCCGGGCCCACCTCGGGTCTCATCTGACCCCCCTTCTCCGCGCGGAAGGAGGTCAGAAGGCGGGGCCGAGGGCTGTGCCAGTGTCCTCCCGGGGACCTGATGTCCCTGCCCGGTACTAGAGTTTGGGGGGTGAAAGCAAGCGGTGCCTATGCATTTGGGTCGAGTTCTACGGGTTCACCGGCACTAGGCGCGTCCCGGCGTGCGCCGCGTGGGTGGACGCCCTGCCCCCAGACTTTAGGGAAAGGCAAAGCCGGCAGCAGTGGGAGCAGAGGTTAGGGTGACACCTGGCGGCCGCAGGCTTCGAACCAGACATACCTTAGGGGTCACTTGCCCGAGGGATCCTGGTTTTGGGCGTCTCTTTCTAGGCCTGCCCCTAAAGCAGATCCTCAGTCTACTTCACTTAGTGGCTGGGAGCCAGGATCATTGGAAATTTGCACGATTAGGAGGGGATCGGTTTTGAAGAGCTGAGGAATGACAAAACAGGATAGTTCTTGGTGTTGGAACTCAAGTTTCTTGCCTTCGTGGTTGGTGTAGTGGCCCTCTGTAGTCTCCCTCCTCACCCCATCTATATATATTTTTTTATTTTTCTAATTTGTAATTTTTTATTTTAGAGCGAGTTAGAGCACGAGCCGGGGAAAGGAGCGGGGGAAAGATTGAGAGAGAATCTCAGTCAGGCTCCATGCCCAGCCCTGAGCCGACTGTGGGGCTCCATCCCACGACCCTGGGATCCTGACCTGAGCTGACATCAAGAGGCCGCAATCAACCCACTGAACCACCCAGGTGTTCCCTATATTGTTCTTTTTATTCTAATCTTGAAAGGGCCTTTGTGATTATAAAAATGATGCCTAGTCATTGTTAAAAAAAAAAAAAGGACAAAGAAAATATTGTTTCCGTTGGAAGTCCTCCCCTTCCCTTCAACATAGGCCTGTGATCCCTGGGAGTGCAGGTGTGCTAGTTCTCTTTCCCTCATCCTGGCAGGAGCCTTCCGTTAAGGGTCAAGTCCACACCCTTCCTGATGTTGGCAGGATTGGCCCATCCACCCCAAGGTTGGAACCCTGCTAGAGGCAGCTTTATAGCTGGTGGAGCCCTCCCGCCAGAGGGTGGCAAGGGGCTTCCCCCAAGGTTTCTCACTGTCTCTTTTTGATTAAATTTGATTAAATTTTTTGTCCTTTTTGTCCTTATAAGGTTGTTGCCTACTCAAAGACAATTTTATTTATTGTAGTAGATTTACCTTAATGTATTATTGGTAGCCACTCTTACCGTGGGTGATTCCCTTTTTCAGTTGATGGGCCAGATCCCAGGTCTGGGGTGGGAGAAACCAAAGGTTGTGGGCCGCTCTTCTGGTTTAGTTATGCTATCCTTGTTTTCTACCTTACATAGTATGTGACTGTATTTGTTTGTTCCTCATAAGCCCACAAAAATAGCCAGTTCAACAATTCTGCGAATATCATGCTCCAAAACTTAGGTGTTCTCTTTCAAAGAGCTGACAATCTGGGCGTGTCATGCAGTTTATTGAGAAAGGCTGTGGGTAGACAGAGTGGGGACAAGTCTGGGTGCAGAGGCTGAGGTTCCCAGAGATTCCCACTCATATGAGGCCTAGAGCCATTGTCTCATGTGGTGGTTCCCAGGTTTTTGGAGTTCATGAGCCTGTGAAGTATCCCCTATAGTTATTGGGGAAACAACACGGACTTGCTTTGGCACATCAGGATGTTGGCCAAAACAAATGCTATGATCACTTCAGAAAAGAAGGGGGTGTTTTAACACCAAGAATCTCTAAATGGAAGTTTTTCGCATTTCACTAAGGACTGGTGGAACAGGCAAGGACAGTATGGGTCCTATTGGGCATCTAGGAGCCCTGGGTGATTCCCTTCACCAGGGGCTGGCTGCCGTGAGCACCCTGAGGCCTTGGTGATCAGGGAGGGACATCCACTCAGAGTGGAAGTCTCTGAAAACGCAGGCTTCACAGTATCAAGCTCCGTGTTTCATGTCCCTGCTCTGTGGCTGGTCACCATCTCTGGACTTTGGGACCTTCGGGACAGGTCTCTGTCTACTTCCCACATTGTTTTGTGGTTCTGACTGCCCACTCAATGACTAGCTGGCTAAGGATAGGCACCTTGATAGATGTTCATATTATATCGGGCATAGTGCCCGATACTCAGCAGGTGCTTACAACATGCTTATTGCCGGAATAAAGTATACTCACTTTCCCCCTTTTGTATTTCCAATTAAATAATTAAGGAAGTACTCACTGTAAGCTACTTTAAAATGAGAGGGGAAATGGCTAATTTCATGCTGAGAGAGGAAAAATATGTGTTAGTTTTCCCACAGGCTACTTTATAACCACTTGATTTCCTTTAAGTTGTGTATTTTCTGTTGCACAATCTACACTCCTCAAAAGAGAGGTACTCATGCCTTTCACTGTCCCACCTTCTAGAATAGGGATTCTTGGGGTGCCTGGGTGGCTCAGTTAGTTAAGCGTCTGACTTTGACTCAAGTCATGATCTCGAGGTTCATGGGTTTGAGCACTGTGTCAGGCTCTGTGCTGTCAGCGCCTGTGTGATTCTGTGTCTCCCTCTCTCTCTGCCTCTCCCCCTACCCCTCAAAAATAAATAAACATAATTTTATTTTTTAGAACAGGGATTCTCGGCCTCACTGCCCATTAGGAGAGTGGGAGGTTAAAATATTGACACTCAGGGCCCTTCCTCTGATGAACAGAATCAGGGTCTTGGGGTGGGGGGGGGGTAAGGTGGGGGCTGGAGGTCTGAATGTTGGTTTTTGTTTGTTTTTTAAATCAGTTTTACCAGCGATTCTAATGTGCATCCGTAACTGAGAACCCATAGCCTAGATGCATCTTTTGGTGCCCTAGCAACTGAGTAAGAGGAAGGGATGAGGTAGGAGGAAGTTATGGACAAGGATAGGAGACTGGGGTTTCAGACCTGGTTCCCCACTTGTTGTGGTTTCTGTGGTTTAAGCCCTTGGTTTTGTCTTTTGTAAAGTGGGAATGATGATGACTGCCTATAGGGTTGTTTTGGGGATTATCTGAGTGCCTGGCACTGAGTAACAGGTTGTGATGGTTATTTTAATTACTTACTCAACTAATTTATTTTTGAGTGGGCTCTGCACCCAGCATGGGGCTTGAACTCACAACCCCAAGAACGAGTCCCATGCTGTACCACTGAACCAGCCAGGTGCCCTGTGATTTCATTTCTTTTCTTTTCTTTCTTTCTTTCTTTCTTTCTTTCTTTCTTTCTTTCTTTCTTTCTTTCTCTTGCTTGCTTTTTTGCTTTCTTGCTTTCTTGCTTTCTTGCTTTTTTTTTAAATGTGTCACTTGTCTAGGTTACGATATCCAGCTCTCTGGTCAAACACCAGTCTAGATGCTGCTCTGTGGTTATTTTTTAGATGTGATTGACATTGAATAAAGCAGATTACCTTTCAGTAATGTGAGAGAGCCTCGAAACAGATGAAGGTCTTGGAGGAAAAGACTGCAGTCCCCTCAGGAGGAAGAAAGTCTGCTTCAGACTGCCTTTGGACTAGAGATTGCAACATGGACTCCTGCTGCAATTTCCAGCCTGGTGGTATGCCTTACAGGATTCAGGATTTCAGACTGGCCAACCCCCTAAATCTCATGAGCCAATTCCTTAAAATCTCTCACCTTTTGCACTGGAGAACTTTGACCAGTGTTCCGTAAATAATGGCTCCTGCCGTTATCATCTAACTCAGCAGTGGCTCCGGCTGGTTTGGGTTAAAAAGGCTGCAGCTTTATAGGTCAGGGCAATAGGCATTATTGTGAGGAAGTGATAGCAATGAGCTTCCACTCTGAGATTCCAGTGTGTGAAGTCCAGATCCAAAGATAAACACATGGCACAAAAATCCTTGTCTCTTTCTTCATCTGAAATATAGAGATTTCCCTCAGGAGGGGAGTCCTATAGCACATGGCACAGAGCCCCAGACTTGGAGGTCGAGAGGCTTGGCTTTGGCTCCTGGCTCTGTCACCAACTTATTGTGTGACCTTGGGCAAGTCCCCTGCCTTCTCTGGGTTTTGGCTTCCTGAGGGACTTGGGCTGTGTGATGTGTGAGGGGCTTTTGGTCGCAAAGCCTCTGAGTCTAGAGTTTCCTCTGGTGCTTCGACTTGCAAAGCACATTTCCCACCAGTTTGTTTACCTGCTGGAGTCTGGTTTCTGCTTCCTAAGTTGTTGCAGGTTGGTGCACTTATATTTATGCTCAGGGGAGAGGCCACATGGCTGAACTGTGGATGTCCTATCCTGGCTTGAGAGGATGCCTCAGATCTCACCCCCAGCTGTCCCCAGGCTCCTAGTGGCTAGGAGGCTCCAGGACGTGGAAAAACCTGGCTCCTATAGGTCCCTGCTGCTGGGATTCCCTTCCAAGTTTACTCACGCACACTGGACTTTCCCTTCCCTGCCAGCGTGCCCTGGAGAGGTCTGAGACCACACACAGAGGACCTAATGCTGTTCCACAAATACGCTGAGAGAAACAGCGCAGCTGTGGTCCTCTTCAAATGATACCGATTCTGACTAATCCCCATCCTGCTTGATGTCGGGGCCCTTGTGACATTGGTCCCCACATATTACAGCCGAGTTGTTTGCTGTCCCTTTGGGCCTGGCATCGCTGCTGTCTCACTGCCATGCTGGTGAAGCTGGGAACCCCGGTGTAGCCTGTGGCTGTTCCCTCTGAGCCTCTGCCTCCTCCCCAGGGCATCCTCAGGAACATTACTAAACTAAGGTCCACTGAGCCTTTCCCTCCGGTGGGTGTTAAGGGTACCCAGCTCTAACCCTGACTTCAGTGACTTCAGTCTCTATCTGCAGAATGCAAGACCTCGGTTTGCTGCAGAGCTACCCTGTCCCCACAGTGCTGCCGGACTCACCAGGGGAATTTTCAGAGAACTCAAACACATTTCTCTCACCTTGGTCTATTCTGGACTGCCCCGCCCCCTTGTGGAACTTTGCTGCCTATGAAGTCACTTGAGGGTGGTGGCTCTTCCCTATCCTGGCTGTGAGGCTATTTTCAATCCAGGGGGCATCTGCCAAGCTGTCAAAATGGCAGTCCTCAAGGATCCACAGGGACCACACAGTTGTGGTCTCGCTGCAGCCGGGCTGTGACCTTGGCAGGGGTAGGAGGATGCTCCCTCCCTCGCATCAGGGTTGCATCTGGTAACCTGGGCACGGATGCGGTACTGCTGGTAGTTGGGGGCTCTTAGGACCCTCCTGATGAAGATTTCTAACTCAGCCTGTGGCTGCATAGGATCCCGACACATATCCGTGATGACCCGACTCCTCAGACAGCCCCCACACGTTAGCCAGGAGTCTGCTGTTTGCAGTGATGGAAACTCAAGCTGCTCAAAAAAAATTTTTTAAAGGAAATTTATTGGGGCACCTGGGTGGCTCAGTCGGTTAAACATCCAACTTCAGCTCAGGTCATGATCTCAAAGTTCGTGAGTTCGAGCCCTGCATCAGGCTCTGTGCTGATGGCTCGGAGCCTGGAGCCTGCTTCAGATTCTGTGTCTCTGTCTCTCCCTGCCTCTCCCCAGCTCATGTTCTCTTTCTCTTTCTCTCTCTCAAAAAAAAAAAAACAAAAACAAAAAAACCATTGAAAAATTTTAAAGGAAATGTATTACTTTATATCGCCAAAAACTCATGGCAAGTCTTCAGGTATGGCTGGAACCATGAGCTCAAACAATGTGGTCAGAACTCAGTCCTTTCTTTTGTGTTGGCTTCAATCAGGCTGACTTTTTCCACTTGGCTGACCCCAAAACTTCCAGGTTTTTATCTTCCTCATAGCCACCAGTCTTGGTGGAAAGGGATCTTCCCTTTGTCTTTAGTCCCCACAAAAGTTCTGGAATTAGGTCTCCTTGGCTTATAATTCACTTGCCTGCTACTGAAGCAATCTGTGTGGAAGATGGGTTGAAATCAACATCCTCTCCCATGAGAATAGAGGTGGCCCCATCTGGACCACTGAAATGAGAGTGAGGGAAGGTCATTCTCCCATAGAACATCAAGGTTCTCAGGGCGCCTGGCTAGCTCAGTTGGTGGAAAGTGCGACTCTTGATCTCGGGGTTGTGAGTTTGAGCCCCATGTTGGGTGTAGAGATTACTTAAAAATAAAATCTTTAAAAGAAAAAAAGGAAGGATGTCAAGGTTCTCTTAGAAGAAGAAAGGAAAATAGATGCCAGATAGAAACAATTTCAGTGTGTGCCTCCTCTAGGCGTACCTGCATTCCTGGACTGAGAACACGTGGGGCTTAAGCTGGGCCTCCCAGCTACAGCTAAATGCCAGTACAGGAGAGGTGTGAGGACTTGTCCAGTAAGAGGCACAGGTAGCAAAGGGGGTGAGAGTTCAGAGGAGAGGGTGAAGGGACTACAGCTCTATCGTAGAGCGATGCTTCTCAAATTTTAACATGCATGTGAATCGCCTTGGATCTTGTTAAAATGTAGATTCTGATTCAAAGTCTTAGGGCAGTGGTTCTCAACCAGGGGTGATTTTGTCCCCCAGGAGACACGTGGCAGTGGCTGGAGACATTTTTGGTTGTCACAGCTGAGGAAGGGCGTTACTGGCATCTAACAGGTAGAGACTACTGTTGAAGAACAAAAATTCAACTCAGTAAGTATGAAGATCTAATTGGCTTTATTAAGTGATTCATGAACCAGGCAGCATTTCATTTAGCAAGAAGAAGGGAGCTCTGGGGAGTTACACAAAATTGTGAGTTTTTACGGGAAGGAGGGTGGGGTAAGAAAGTTATTAGTGAAGGAAAAGATAGGATTGTTCACAACAAGGGTAGCTTCCCTTACAGGGAAAGAGAGGGAGTCTTATTAGGTGGATTACTTCATCTTCCTTTGGGGTATGGAGAGGGCCTAAGTGACATGTTACCTCATCGGTGCTTCTCAGAAAATTCCTGACTGATTGGTTGAGACATTTCTTTCTTTTCTTTTTTAAGTTTAGCTGTTGTTTTTGTTTGTTTGTTTGTTTTGACAATGACAGAAAGCACAGGGGAGGGGCAGAGAGAGAGAGAGAGAGAGAGAGAGAGAGAGAGAGAGAATCCCAAGCAGGCTCTGTGCTGCCAGTGCAGAACCCAACACGGAGCTTGAACTCCCAGACCATGAGATCATGACCTGAACTGAAGTCAGACGCTTAACTGCCTGAGCCACCCAGGCCCCCCTCTTGTTTGTTTGTTTTTTTTAAGTTTATTTCTTTATTTTGAGAGGGGGAGGGGCAGAGAGAGAGAGTGAGAGAGAGAGAGTCTCAAGCAGGGTCTGTGCTGTCAGCCAGAACCAGAGGAGGGGCTTGATCTCAGGAACCGTGAGATCATGACTTTAGCAGAAAGCAAGAGTCAGATGCTTACCCGACTGAGCCACCCAGGTGCCTGGAGACTTACATTTCAGGGGGAGATTGAAACTGCAATTAGGTCAGGTAAGCCCCAGGTTTGGTGACTTGGCCTGGCCCAAGTGATGCCATTTTGGGCGTATGGTTTTCTTTTTAACACCAGGAATGTTGCTAAACATCTTCCAGCATACGGGACAGCCCTTTACAACAAAGAATGATTTGGTCCCAAATATCGGTAGTGCTGTGGTGATCTGGAGAACATGGAACTAAGGGAGGACTTTGAAGCAGAGGAAATGTCCAAGCAAAGGAACTGAAGGAGGAAAGTGTCTGGTTGATGGGGGCAAGTCACAGGCAGCCTGGCGGCAGGGGAGGGTGCACGCTGATGGAGTCTTAACACTATATATATCCTGGGTTAGAAGGAAGCCCAAAGGTTGCCCACAACTTTGCTGCTGAAAGTGTGCTCCAGAGGATCTGCAAGGGTATTGCCTGTGAGTGTTTTAGGACTTCAGGCCCCACCCTAGATCTTCTGAATTAACACCTGCATTTTCATAAGCTCTAGGTGGTTTGCATGCATGTTAAAGTTGGATAAACACTGGCCTATAACAACTCCTTGGGATGAGGTGACTAACTAGTTGGTACTTATTGAGCACCGACTATATGCTCAGAATTGAATTAGATAGGGTTGACTTACCTGGAGTGCTCGTTTGGTTATAGAAAAGCAAAATGAATTTCAGGTGTCAGACCTAATGGGAAGTGCCCTGCCCCATCCCCACTGGGACTTCCCAAAGGGGCACATTTCAACAGTCGGGTTTTGTGACAAGTGACTCTGTTCTCTTTCTTGGTCAGAGCTGATTGGAGCTGGGGTAGCTCATTTCCCCCAGGGCAGCCACTCCAGATGCTGGCCAGGCCAGCAACCTCTCAGGTGGCTTGTCTTGGCAGGATGATCAGCCCCAAACAGAGTCACTAGTCTTGGCGATTGGAATTAGGAATTTCCAAAAGAGGTTGTCAATTTGCAGAGGAAGTGGGAATTGGAGGGGCCTCAGTGGCCACTAAACCCAGGAGGGACCCAGTTGAGAAAGTAGAGACTAGGGGTACATGCTGAGAAGCAGGGAGCCCCTGGGGGAGACCAGGAAGTCCAGGAGAGACAAGGCCAGACCACAGAGAAACCTCTGATCTTGAGGGTAGTCTGGTCTCCAGGCCACGGAATTGAGTCCCTTTTTCTTTCCCCAAAGAAATTTCAGAGTCTAACTAAAACACTATCATTTGACAATTGTCATTTAACTAATTTACTTAAGTCTATAGACATAGGGGCGCCTGGCTGGCTCAGTCAGTGGAGCATGTGATGCTTGATCTCTGGGTGTAAGTTCGAGTCCCACGTTGGATGTAGAGGTTACTTAAAAATAAAATCTTAAAAAAAACCCCAAAACTATAGACATATTTAAAGAAGAGTAATAATATTCCAAGTGTGCGTGGCGGCGGGGAGGAAAATTTCAAATTGCTTTCACTTTAGCTCACATTCATTACTTTTTTGGTATATTTCCCTTTAAGATTATGGTGTTAGCTGCCCCCCAGCCAATTCCCCCCTCTCCTTCTTCAGAGAAGCCTAATTTTGTTCAGGGATGCAGGTTTAGGGATGCAACTCAAATACTGCAGAGACCCTGGCTCCACTCTGGGCCAGATCCCAATTTGTCTGAGCCAGCCACGGGGGTCTCATTTTTTTGCCAGCAAATAGGAACAAGCGTGTGGCTCAGCCTTGGCCAATGAGATGAGTGGGGAGGTCTGCTGAGGGCTTCTGGGAAAGTGGTCCAGACTCCTAAGAGAGAGCCTCAAAGAAATGGGTCCTTTTCCCATTGGACATTTTATTTTTTATTTATTTTATTTTTTAAAAATGTTTATGTACTGGAGCGCCTGGGTGGCTCAGTCGGTTAAGCGTCCGACTTTGGCTCAGGTCATGATCTCATGGTCCGTGGGTTCAAGCCCTGCGTCAGGCTCTGTGCTGACAGCTCAGGGCCCGGAGCCTGTTTTGGATTCTGTGTCTCCCTCTCTCTCCGCCCCTTCCCC
The DNA here is from genome assembly GCF_018350195.1 of Panthera tigris. Taxonomy (NCBI): domain Eukaryota; kingdom Metazoa; phylum Chordata; class Mammalia; order Carnivora; family Felidae; genus Panthera; species Panthera tigris. Next base: position 123,254,908 of record NC_056668.1, on the reverse strand, counting down.
ACTCCCACTCTGTCTCTCTCCCCTCAAGAGTAAATAAACATTAAAAAAATGTTTATGTATTTTTGAGGAGAGAGAGAGAGAGCACGCGCACATGGGATGAGGGCAGAGACAGGGGGACAGAGGATCCAAAGCAGGCTCAGTGCTGACAGCAGAAAGTCGGATGCAGGGCTCAAACCCACAAACCATGAGATCATCACCTGAGCCAAAGTTGGACACTTAATGCTTAACTGACTGAGCTACCCAGGTGACCCTATTTTTTAAAATTTTATTTTAGAGGGAGACAGAGTGTGAGTGGGGGAGAGGGGCAGAAGGAGAGAGAGAGAGAGAGAGAGAGAGAGAGAGAGAGAGAGAGAGAGAGAGAGGGAGAATCTGAAGCAGGCTCCATGCTGAACCGACATATGGTTCCATCCCATGACTCGGATCATGACCTGAGCTGAAATCAAGAGTCAGACATTCAAGTGACTGAGCCACCCGGGAGCCCCACCCATTGGACATTTTAAAATCTAAATGTGATGCTTGGACCTGCTATAGTCCACAGAGGTAAAAGCTAACAAGTAGCAGGGCTCCTGCTCAAGTCTTTGAGTGACTGTATCCAGAGCCTGGAGCCACTAACCTCAAAGTCTTCTCTTTTGTGAGATAATAAAGCCCTCACTGTTTAAATTCTTAAAGTGATTTGGAAGTATTGTAATTGATGCAGAGATACAGCAGGTTATTAATCACAACTAGATTAATATAGTCCTGAATCAGAAGAGATTTTAGCGGTCATCTATCAATGCAATTCTACTCTAAGCTCACACAGGGAGAGGGCATGAATGTGATGTCACTTCTGTTCCAAGGCTGGTATTTACAAGATGTGTGCATGACCTTGCACAAGTTATTTAAGTTTGCTCAGCCTGACTTTCCTCATATAATAATAGGAAATATAATATAGTTTATGGGAATTCAGTGAGATAACATTGTATTAGGTCTGTTACAGACTAGGTACCCAGTAAAAAGTAACTGTTATGGTTATTATCCAGATGAAAAAGGTTTGGTCTTTGCTTCAATGATATCATAATGAAGAAGTATGTAAAAGACAAGCAGCTATTAAATACAAAGCAAGATGAAAGTGAGTGAAGTTGTAGGAATCTAGGGATGCATGATATTAAGAGTTCAGAAGTAAGAAAAGCTTGATGAACAAAAGGGGAGTTGGGATGGATGATAGTTGATTTTTATTTATTTTTATAATGTCCTGGATTTTTCACATTCCCTGCAAAAAATATCTATTGCCTATATAATCACACAAAAGTTATTAAAATATAGTATACACTCAACAAACAATTAACATTTTTTAATGTTTATTTATTTTTTTTTTTTAAATTTTTTTTTTTCAAAGTTTTTTTTTTTTTAATTTATTTTTGGGACAGAGAGAGACAGAGCATGAACGGGGGAGGGGCAGAGAGAGAGGGAGGCACAGAATCGGAAACAGGCTCCAGGCTCCGAGCCATCAGCCCAGAGCCTGACGCGGGGCTCGAACTCACGGACCGCGAGATCGTGACCTGGCTGAAGTCGGACGCTTAACCGACTGCGCCACCCAGGCGCCCCTTAATGTTTATTTTTGAGAGAGAAAGAGACAGAGCATGAGCAGGGGAGGGGCGGAGAGAGAGGGAGACACAGAATGGGAAGCAGGCTCCAGGCTCTGAGCTGTCAGCACAGAGCCTGACACGGGGCTGGAACCCACAAACAGTGAGATCATGACCTGAGCTAGAGTCCCACACTTGACCAACTGAGCCACCCAGGCACCCCTCAACAATTTAAAGGAAAGAAACAAATATCAAAGATCCCCACTGCAATGTGTGTGTTTCTTTCTTTCTTTCTTTCTTTCTTTCTTTCTTTCTTTCTTTCTTTCTTTCTTTCTTTCTCTTTCTTTCTTTTTTAATGTTTACTTATTTTGAGAGAGAAAGAGGGAGAGGGAGAGACAGAGAGAGGGAGACAGAATCCCAAGCAGGCTCCATGTTGTCAGTGCAGAGCTTGACTCCCCCAGGAACCATGAGAACATGACCTGAGCCAAAATCAAGTTGGTTGCTCAACCGACTGAGCCACCCAGGTGCCCCCGTTCTTTCTTAAGAGTGAAAAATTTGGGGGGGGTGCCTGGGTGGCTCCGTTGGTTAAGTGTCTGACTTTTTTTTTTTTTTTTTTAAGCTTATTTATTTTTTGAGAGAGAGAGAGAGAGAGAGAGCGGGCAGGGGAAGAACAGAGAAAGAGTGTGAAAGAGAATTCCAAGCAGGCTCTGTGTTGTCAACGCAGATGCCGGGCTGGAACTCACGAACCCATGAGATCATGACCTGAGCCGAAATCCAGTCTGAGGCTCAACCGACGGAGCCACCCGGGCGCCCCCAAGTGTCCGTCCGCCTCTTGATCTCAGCTCAGATCTTTATCTTGGGGTTGTGAGTTCAAGCCCCACGTTGGGCTCTGCGCTTGGCGTGGAGGAGCCCCCTGAACCAACTTCCACTGAAGAGATGAGGCCTGGAAGTGCCCTCTGAAGGGCAGTGCCTGACTCCAAGGAGCACCTCCGACGGGGTGATGGCAGGAACCGTGCCTGCCAAGCCGCGGAGGTGAGCTCTTTGGACGGCCTGGGTCGGATCCCGCCACCGGGGCCATCTGCCATCAGGGTGGGGAGGGATGAGTCTCTGGGTGTCGCGGCGCAGGGGCGGGTCAGCTGCGTCCGGTTAGCTGGGACAGGCTCCGCCGCGTAATGGGGACCATGCCTGCGCTAATGGGAAGCAGCCGCGGCGCGGGGCCGAGCCTCTTCCTCCCGCCCCGCCCCAGGGCGGCCGGGATAAAACGGAAGCGCCGCGAGAGGCGCTTTGATTCCAATACGAAACAAATTATTCCTCCCGGAATGGAACAAAATAAGTCAGAGTGGAGTCTCACGGCCGTCATTCCTCCCCGCGAGGCCACTGCCTGCGGCCCCAGGCCTGCAGACCCCGCGACACTTGGCAGGGACCGCGGACTGGGGGGCAGCTCGGCCAGGCGGTGGGGACGTTGCAGTCCCCGGCCTCCGTGCCGACAGCCCGCGGGGGGTCCTAATCCTTTAAGTCAGCTAGGCACCCCGCTGCTGGGCTGGCTCCTGGATGAGCTGAAATCAGCTCCCCGCCAGTGGTCCTCACATTTGGGTAAGGGAGCCTCAGACTCTCCTGGAGGGCTGGTTAAAGCACAGATTGCTGGGGCCCCTGGGTGGCTCAGTCGGTTGGGTGTCCGACTTCGGCTGAGACCATGATCTCTCAGTTCCTGAGTTCGAGCCCCGCGTAGGATTCCGTGCTCTCAGCTCAGAGCCTGGAGTCTGCTTCGGATTCTGTGTCTCCCTCTCTCTGCCCGTCCCCTGGCTCAACTCGCTCTCTTTCTTGAAAATAAACGTTAAAAATTAAAAAAAAAAAAAAGAAAGAGTCCAGATTGCTGAGCCCCACCCCCAGGATTTCTGATTCTGTAGGTGGAGTGGGGTCTCATAGTTTCCATTTTCCAGGTAATGCTGATGCTGCCGGTCCAGAGACACCACTTTGAGAATCACTTGGTAGATATGAATATGCCTAGCTTCACTTTCCTTTGGAGCCTGTTTTTCATTGACCACCTTTGTCCAGCAGTATACCAAGCAAGTCCCACTCCAAAGCTCAGGGGCTGGAATTTCCCAGCAGCCTGTGTAGGTAAGTGGGCGAATGCTGAAGGCCTTTGAAAAACACTGGTGGGGCACCTGGGTGGCTCAGTCAGTTAAGCAACCGACTTCAGCTCAGGTCATGATCTCATGGTTTGTGGGTTCAAGCCCTGCTGCCATCAGCATGGAGCGGGCTTCAGATCCTCTGTCTCCCTCGCTCTTTGCCCTTCCCCCACTCATACTGGCTCTTGCTCTCTCTCTCTCTCCCTCCCTCTCTCTCTCAGAAATAAATAAACATTAAAAAAACTAAAAAAAAAGAAAAGAAAAACACTGGTAACTAACTGCCCTAGGACTCCAGGCAGGGTGATGTTTCTCTCCATATCCCCAGCCTCCAGAGAGGCCCCTGGCTCTGTGTCATTGTGCCTGGGCTGTGAGTCATCTCTGACAGGGAGAGTCTGTGGGGGTGGGGTAGGGTGGGGGAGGGGTTATAGGGGGTGGGTGGTGGGGAGGACAGTGGCAGTAATTCTTGCTGGGGTGACATCTGAGGTCATGGAACCTGGTTAGAGATCTAAGAGCCTGGAAGAGGTTAGACTTACTATGTGATTCAGGAGTAGGCTATCTGGGACAAGTAAGTGCCTTCCCTCCCTGCATTCCCTAGAGTGGACCAATGGCTCTCAAACTTCAGTGTGGATCAGAATAACCTGGAGGCCTTGGGTTGCTGTCCCCACCCCCTAGAGTTGCTGATTCAGTGTGTCTGAGGTGGTGCTGAGAGTTTGTATTTCAAACAAGATCCCAGGTGATACTGATGGTCTGGGCTCCACACTTTGAAAAGTGCTACCTTAGGCTGTTTTTGGCATCTCCAAGCCCTTTCTGTACCTCAAAGTGGTCATGGTATGTATGCCCAGCCTGTACAGCCTGCATCAGCCACTGGCCTTTGTGTGACTGCCTTTCCCAGTTTTCTGAAGGCAATTTGGTCTTGCCGTCTGTGCTACCTGGTGCTGGGGCCAGGAAACAGTTCTCAGGGTGGTTCAAGCTTGGGAAGAGCAGCATCCCCCAACTCCCACCCCCATTCCTGCATTCAACCAAGCATGACAGCTCCCTTTTCCTTCCTGTCATCCTTATCCTCTCCCATTTGCTTGAGTCCCAGCCCTGGGCCAGGCTGGAAAGAACAGGAAGCTGAGAAAGGGATCCCTTTCATATGCTGTTGGGATCCACGCAAGGCCAGGCCTAGAGGGGTCGCTGTTGCACTTCTGCCAGTGACTGGATCTCTCCGAGATGATACTTCTCTTTTTACTCTGTGCCTTGCACATCATAGCTGTTTATGAAATATTTGCTGTTTGGCTGATAAATTGTTTGGGAATTCACCAGAAGGGAAAACAAGGCAAAACAAAATGAAGACACTCCTCAAGCTTGCCATGAACTAGGACAAAGTTTTGATCATTGTTAGCTAGCTTGATGAAGGAGGCACAACCTCTCCTCTTTGGTCTCCTGTGTCAGACGCTCCTGGGTGGGAATCCTGAAGCACAGGCCTGTGGGCATGAGCAAACAAGGTCAGTGCGATTCAGCGTTGGGAGCTTTCAGATTGCCCCAACAAGCAGGAGACCTTGGAAAAGAAGGGGCAGGTGGTCTATGGGGGGGGGGGGGGGCTGGGGTCAGTCAACCAAAGCCATGGGGAGGCATCCTTTGTTCTTGTGGTTTAGGATCTCTAGAAAAGGCACGTTTCTTTAGGAATGTAACTGAACATTTATATCAAGAGGTTTAGAAAATGTTAAATGTTAGTAATCATGGCATTTGAAATTTGGATTAAGATGTCACTTTCCAATTTAGATGAAAATCAGCCATATGCAACCCATTAGGTTTTAATAATTATCCTCTTAATTGGTTGTATTTTGAGGCTGTGTATTTAAGAAATGGCTAAATTGGCTATAGGTTTCCTATTTGGTTATTTCTATGATTCTCAACCCTTGCTGTATATTAGATTCACCTGGGTTGCTTTGAAAACTCTTGATGGAGTTTTCACCCCAGATGTAGAGCCTGGGTGCAATATTTTTTCTGACTTCCCAGGTGGCTTTTGGAGTGCAGCTCACTACTTATTGCATGGTTGGAGGGGCCAGACTGAAGCAAAGCAGAGTTTGGGGGTTGTCTTCTTACCCTCCAATGAGTGCCGTGGCTGCCCTCTCCCCCTAGGAAGAGACCCTCAGAAATAACTGCAGGACCTGCCACCTTGCCAGTGCCTCCAGTTGACAGGACCACCGGTGGACCTCCAGGATAAGATCTGACCCAGGTGAGCCAGTTTCTCTCTCACAGGGAAGTGGAATTGGGACTCAGAGATAATAGCTATAATTGAGGTCCTCCCTTAAAAAAAATTTTAAACCTTTATTTATTTTTGAGAGATAGAGAGTGTGAGCTGGGGAGGGGAGCAGAGAGAGGGGGAGACACAGAATCTGAAGGAGGTTCCAGGCTCTGGGCTGTCAGCACAGATGGTGCTTGAACTCACAAACCGCAAGCTCATGACCTGAGCCGAAGTCAGACGCTTAACTGACTGAGCCACCCAGGTGCCCCCTGAGGTTCTCCCTTGGACAGGGCAGAGGAGAGGCTTGAAGAGGCAGCAAGAAAAGTTAGTCTGCGGCAGGAAGCTACCTGGGCTGCCGCCACCACCCCAGCCCCTGTTCTAGCCTTTCAGGAAGTCTGGCTGCCACCCCTCCCAGGGCTCCAGGGCTCCCTTACAAGTCCTTATAACAACCCCTCACCCCCACTGTTTGGTTTAAGCCAGCTCTGGTGGATTTATGTTACTTGTGGCCAAAGAGGACTGACACGTGCACAGACAACAGCACAACAAAAGCACACGAAAACAAACATGTATTCCCCCCACCCCCATACACACACACACACACTCACACAAACATCCGCTGTTTGAACCAGGCTCTTTGTGAGTCCATGTGGTCCCAAAAGAGGATTCTTTGGAATCTGTATTTTTGTGGAGTCCACTTGGAGAAACTTCAGTTTCCATTCAATTGGGCACAGCAGTGGTTCCCTAATGTGGGTTCATAGTCTTTATCAGAATCATCTGGAGGAATTGACTTATACACACAGACGTGGATCGCCAAGCACCAGCCCCAGAGAGACAGAAGCTGGACAGTTTGAAGAGGATCTGGAAATCCACTCCTTAAAAACTTTCTCCATGAGATTAAAAAAATTTTTTTAACTTTATTTATTTTGGGGGGTGGGGAGGGGCAGAGAGGAGATAGAGAATCCCAAGCAGGCTCCCCGCTGCCAGCACAGAGCCCAACAATGGGCTTGATCTTAGGAAACACAAGATCATGACCTGAGCCCAAATCAAGAGTCAGTCACTTAACCAACTGAGCTACCTAGGCTCCCCTCTCCATGAGATTTTACTGTGCTGTTGAGTCTCCTGGGATCAGACTGGCTAAATTAATGTGATTTCTGAGATTCCTTATTTTTAGATGGAGCTGGTGTCCCTGTCAAGTCTGGGAGATGGCATTTTATTTGGGAGATGGATAAGAGCCTAGTCTGTGTGCATACAGAGTAGAACTCAACAAAGTTCAGGCTTGTTGGAGCCCATATATACAAGCAATCAGGCCAAAGGGACCTTTCCAGATTGACTGCCTGAGCCAGTCAAATGAACCAGGTCATTCGCTTTGCCCTCTTAGCTCTGTAGACACAACCAAAAAAAAAAAAAAAAAAAAAAAAAGTGTGTGTGTGCAAAGGAACAAATGTACCTTTTATTTTAGAAACAAAAATATCATTTCTGACCCAACAATAGCCGGATCCCTGTGAATGAAGGGTTTGCATATTTTCCTGTTTTAACGGTTCTAGTATAAACAGTCCAAGCCCAGGCCTGATTGTCAGAAGGTCCTGAGCAGCCCAACCAGAGTGCTGGAAATGACTCCTTCAGCCCTGAGAACCTGGACCCGGCTTGGTGCCAGGATTTGGGTTTGTGTTTAACAGTAGCAATGGGGTCAGGAGTTGAGGGAGAGGGCAATTGCAGTGATCCCCAAGACCAAAGCTAATGCCAGAAGCAACAGCAGAGGCAGTAGGAGCAGTAACTACCATGTATTGAGGAGTTCTTTGCACAGGCACCGGGCTAAGTGATGTAATTATTTCTTTGAATACTTTAAAAGCTCAATGTGGTAGCATTATTATTCCAATTTAAAGAATGGGGTTCTGAGAGGTTGAGCAGCATTTCTGAGGTCACACAGCTTCTAAGGGGGACGATTCAGGATTCAAATGCAGGTGTGTTTGTGTCCTAACTATTACAAGATACACAGAAACCCAGGGCACAGACACTGTCTTGTGTGCCAGCTGGGGGTGTGGGGGTTTGGTCCTAGAAGCGCTCCAGGGCAGCTCTCCTGATACATTGCTGGTCCCTGCTTTTTTTCTTTCAAGACCTTTCTCCCAGCACTCCAGCTTCACTGGTCTGCAAAGGGAGACAGCTGTCAGCAGGGACTGGAAGGTCCTTTCCTGGCTCCAGGCAATCCCAAATTTTGGGTGGATCCTTTGTGCCCTGCGGGCGGGCCCATGAACTCTCTTTTTTGGGCTAACAAAGGACTCTAGATGTATTGATTAATGACTGATTACATATTTAGGGACCCAGAGAATGAGGCTAAGGAGACTTTCCTGGACCTGAAACAAAGAGATTTGTTCTGTTATATAAAAAATTATGATTCACTCATGATGGATTATTAAACGTTCATTGAAAATCATGTTTCAGGGGCACCTGACTGGCTCAGTTGGTAGAGCATATGACTCTTGACCTCAGGGTTGTAAGTTTGAGCCCCACATTGGGTGTAGAGATTACTTAAGTAAAATCTAAAAAAAAAAAGAAAAAAAAAAAAAAAAAGAAAGAAAAAAAGAAAATCATGTCTCAATAAGATATGGTGAAAGATTAAAAGATGCAGGATACAAAACTGCAAATTCTATATAAAATATGGCTTTAATCATGTACAATTATATAAAATATGAAAATCAAAATAGAAGGAAGTCACCAAAATGTTAACTGTGGTTACCTCATGGCGGAGGGATGGGATTACCTGTAATTTTGTTTTCTTTTTGAATTTTAATATTTTATTTCCCCACCTTTCTTCATTATCTTTCTGAATTATCTTTGTAAAGGAGGGAAAAAGTGAAAATGTGAAAAGTCCTGGAAGTAGCACTGGAAGTAAACAGGTATGATTATTGGTTGATTTGTATGTCAGCTTGGATTTCAGTCCACAGAATGTCTTCCCGACTCACCGTCTAGCATTTATTTCAAGAGCGTGGATAGAGGCGTTTTAAATCGGTTCCCTCACCACTAGGCAGAACCTGAGAGAGACTCGGTGCGGGGCAGGTTGCAATCGGCCCCTGCAAGTCCTTGAAGGCTCTTAATTTGGTTCGGGAGACAAGTGCACTATAACTAGAGGCATCCAGGCGCCGAGGCTACTGTTAAAACGGGATTGGAAGTCAATCGGAGCGGAAGGGCAGGGTTTTCTTGGTGTGGGCAGTAACGCACGGGATACCGATCAATGCTATGGTGCTGGAGTAAAGAGGCTTGAGCACAGCCCGGGGCTCTCCCTGAGGTCCCCAGAGTCCACCAGCGGCCTTCAGGGAAACGCCCGATGGACGCCTGCGGGTTTGCGGCTTCCCACGCCCTGTTCCGCTCCTTCCCGAGGGCCAGTCGGCTGGGGATCCCGGCGGAAGCCGCAGAGCAGCTGGATTGCCAATGTAGAGCTCTGGCTCTCCAAGCAGCCCCCTAGTCCCAGCACTTGGAATCTCTGGCGCCGGCGTGGGGGATGGGGGAGGGGGGCCCGAAGGGTGGTGCAGGGGCCAGGGATCGAGAAGTACGGGAGCGTCCAGGCAGTGGTTGCAAGTGGGGCGGCCACTCCCAGGATCCAGCGAGAGTGGGGCCACTCGCTCTGCGCTGTGGGGTCGCCTTGCCCTGCGCGACCCCCTCGTCGGTACAACTCCCGGGGCCGCTAAGGGAGGTGGCGATGACGTCGCTTGGTGCCAGCAGAGGGCAGCCTCGAGGCTACGCGGCCGCCTGGCGACCTCGCCATACAGTGGGCTCCCTTCCAGCGCCCAGGCTTCGCTGGGTGAGGGTGGCCTTGTAGCGTGGCGACCAGCGACCTCATTCTTCAGGAGTCAGGCGCCGAGGCCCAAGGGCACCTGGCAAATTGTGGTCAATTACACCCCTCCCGCAACCTCAGTTTGGGAGACCAAGGGCTTGGGGCCCATAGTAACCAAATGCCCCAGAAGAGGAAGCAAGAAGCAAAACCCTACACACACAGGGAATACCTACCTACCTACCTACCTACCTACCTACCTACCTACCTACAACAGATTCCAAGCGTGTAGGAACCTTTTTAAATGATGCTGTGAGAGCTAGGATATTCACGTCCTTGGGGAGGAAAGTCAGAGGCTAGGAGCTGGGAGGCTCCCAGAGGCGTGCAGGAGACATGGCTCAAGCTGCAGCCTGGAGATCTGCACTGGGGACAGAGGGATCCGGACAGAGATCATTGGGGATTCCAACCCAGACTAAACACTTCTGTAAAATGGGCATGGTGGGCTCCAGGTCTTGTATGGTTTTGAGAGATTCAAGACAGCAGAAACTCAATGAATTCAAGTTTCATCACTGCTTCGGCTCTGGCACAACACAGGGCTGCTGCATTTGCTGCTCCAGTGAAAAGATCCCGGCACCCCGTGTTTGCCCGACGTGACTGTATTGGAGACACAGGCACGCCAGGCTTTGGGATCAAGCTGCTCGTGACTGCCTTGTCCCTGGAATCTTCGGGTACTCCGTCTCCGTGCTCCGGGGTGACCTGAGCTCCCCTGTCTTGGGCATCGGGTTCACGAGCTCTGGCAGAGCTCACTTATCCGCCAATGGAATGAAGCTCAGCACCTGATTGTTGAGTGTCTCGGCAAGCTTGGCGAAGGGCCAAAGGCCCAGGGGCCTGAGTTGCTTGGGCGCTAAACAGGCCAACCTAAGCACACTAAGAGCACACTGGCCATCACATCTACATTCCACAGTGGGCAGTCTTTGCCTGGCCTTGGTCTCTTATAGACGGTGTGCAAACGGGCATCCATGAACTTCTCTTGGCTTGTTGTTTCCCCGTCTAAAATTCCACAGGAGAGCATGTCCCAGGGTAGTTGTGAAAATCGTGATGGAAAATTGAATAGGCTTGTGTAAATGTGAGGCATAATTCACTCATGAGCAGCCAGCTTCATCTGTGTTCATAGCCTGTGAACAGGACACATGCAAGAACAGCACACAAACGTGGGCGCATGCACGTCACTCGTGTGACAATGTGTTTGCTTGTCTCCCTAGATGCATGGCAAAGGCACACATGTATGCGTCTACTGTACATGCGCATAGATACGAGACACCCTCGTGCTGACGTGTGCATGCACACTCCGCACTCGAACACTACTGTTTGTGCCTAGAGGCAGAGTGTGCGCGCGGCTCAGCCGACCCGTTTCTCTCCAACTGGGTCGGTGCCACCGGGGGAAACGTGCCGCTCCACGGTGCGGGAAAGCCCGGATCCGGTCAGCGACTCGGCGCCGCCCGGCTCCTTCATCTTTCATCTGCAGGCCGGTGGGCAGCTCCAGTTTCGCTGGGGACCAAGATCCACGAATCGGCTGGTGGGGGGCAAGGGGCAAAAAAAGGAAGAGGTGGAGGGCACTCCAAGCACGCGAGGCTGCAGGTCCTCACTCCTCTGTCGGGTTTTCTTTACCTCCCTACGTTGCATCCCGAGGAAGACAAAAGAGGGACCCAGATTCCTCCATTCAGCTCAGGAAAGACGGTCTGGGCCCCCTACCTTCACAAACCATCAGGAAGACAGGCGAACCGAGGGTTCTCCGTTGAGGAAGATGTGCGGCTGCAGCGGACTGGGGCCCTCCGGGCCCGCATATGGTGTGCGTGGGAGGCGCGCAGCGTGGCTACGGGAGGTCAGTCCACCTCCTCACCCGAAGGTCGCGGGGCTCGTTTTCCCTCTCTCGGGTAGGATTCCGAGCCGCCCAGCCCTCGCATCACCTGGATGTGTCTGCGGAGAAAAGGAGTCCATGCATACTCTACTCTGGGAAACCGAGGCTGCCGCCACGCAGAGGCAACGCCGCAGAGGCTCGAGTCCTTCGGCGACCCGCGTTTCTAAACCACACACACCAATAGGATGGGGCCACAAACGCTCTCCCGCCATCTCCCGCAGACCCTTCGGCGGACGAGAGAGCGTGAGGCAGAGAAATTGAGGCCAGGCGCTGGAGGAGCTTCCCGGGCCGCGAGAAGGCACAGAGGCTTAGCTGCGACGGACACCAAACGGGTTCGGATCCTGTTGGCCAACCGAGCCCAGCCGCAGCGAACGCGCGTCTCCGCAAAAGTTGCGCACGGTTGCACTCTGAAGACCAAGTCGGGCGAGGTCCGGCGGGGAGCCACGGCCGCTCACCCTCTGAGAGCCTTTAGGGAGCAGACGTAATGCTGGTGGGAACGTAGTGGCAGAAGGAATTTAGTGGCGGAAGGCTCTCGGGGAAAGTCGGGCGGCGCGGCTCGGTGCCGGAGCTGGGCCTGGGGTCGGGGGAGCAGCGCCCGGCCTGGGAGCCCCGGTTCCGGCAAGGCCGGCCTGTTGGAAGTGGCCAGTGGGAAGGCTCTGCGGCCCCCTCCCTCGGGATTCCGCAGGGCTCTGACCCGGCCTTTATCTCGGCGCGGTCAGCAGTCTTGGGGGCTTCAGGAAAGAAGACAAAGGCCCGGTGTCACTGCAGGCTGGGGCTCGGTTTCCTGACTCTGCTCACACTCACAGACTTTAGCGTTTGTTGGGGGGAGATTTTTTAAAAATATGTGTCGAATTTCCTTTTTTCCCCCTAGAAACAAACAAAAAAAGCAAAAAGCATATTCGCCTTCCCTCCTCGTCCATAGAGATGGAAGTTTCCTGGGATCCTGCCCTTTCCTTTTCTTTGCCTGCCTAGAGGAGTAATTTTCCTTTGTACGTAGAGGAAAATCCGGGGAAAGGTTTTGTTTGATTCGGCTCGTTAGTATTATTACCAACACAGTCAGGCTGGACTCCCAACTTGGAGAACCGGAGTTGGCCTGCCGGTGTGGCGGGGGCTCGGGCGGCCTCTGTCCTCTGCGCTCGGCGTCGCTGGGGACGTTGAGGGTCTCCCGCGCTTCCTCTGCCCTCCCTGCCGGCGGGAGCACCCGGGGCTCACAGCGGCCCGGTCGTTTACCCCGAATTTTGTTTAGAGCTGCCAGGAAGCGACCGCTCCGCGCTCGCAGCTCCGCGATTGCAGCGCCGCCACCGGGCCTGCAAACCGGAGGCTCCGGCGGCACAGGCCCGGGTCTTCGGAGCCACTGGCCCCACACCGTCCCTGCTCCCCTCCCGCCCGCGGCGCCCCTGCCCGCCGCAGCTCGGCCCAACCCGCTTCCTGCGTTTGCCCCTCAGATTTCTCGTTTCTCCACAAATACCGAGGGCGGGAGGGGGGGGGGGCTCTCCCACAAGCTGACCTCCGCAACTTCCCGCCCGGTCGCTACCTACCGCTTTTCTGAAAAATCGGGGAAAATGTTCAAACAGCTCCGCGTTCCAAAGGGAGGCGCCTGAGGGTGGGAGGCGTCGGCCCAAGAGCCTGAGGGTGGCGGCTGTGCCTGGACGGGTGTCACACTCCGCAGGTCAGCTGGGCCTTTGTCAGAGAAAACCTCGTTTATCCGAGAAGATTGCCTTAGGAGAAGAAAGGGCGGTTGGAGGAGCCCCAGGGCTCGGGCATTCACTGCCACAGCAACAGCACGCACCTCATTCTGAAGGTCAAGGGGCTGGGGCAGGGAGACGCAATCCCCTGCGCCCAGACTTGGAAAGGTGCTCCATGGTCTGGGCTCTCGGGGGCCCAGGGGTGGCTATGGCCACTGGGATAGAATATCAGACCTTACAAGGTTACTACGGAAAGTGTTTCCTCCCTCCCTTCCGTCCTTCCTCCCTCCCTCTCTCCCTCTCTCCCTTCCTTCCTTCCTCCTTCCTTCCTTCCTTCCTTCCTTCCTTCCTTCCTTCCTTCTTCCCTCCCTCCTTCTCTCCTTCCCTCCCTCCTTCTCTTTCCTTCTTTCAATGTGGGACGGAAAACCATATTGACCATCTACTACAAACTGAGCATTTTTACATTAGAGCATTTAATTACTTTAATAACCCCGTGAAATATATATACTTATTTCTATTTCATAGATGAGAAAACTGAAATTCAGAATGGGTGCTTTGCTCAAGGTCACACAGTTATTACAGGGGGTTGTTGGGCTCTACACTAGTTCTTCCCAGCTGAATAGGCCTTGCCCCATCCCGCATAGGCCACCTCCCTGGGAGGACATGGTCTCACAACAAGCTTGTCAGAGCTTATCGCTAAGCTGGAGCCTGTGCAGCAAACAGCAGGTCCAGTGGAATGTCCTGGGGGGACAATCTGCTTGCAGCTCAGTCCTGGGCTTCTTTCTCCTCTGGCTGGCTGTCCCTTTACCCACTGAGCTTCTGGAACATCAAACATCGGGCTGCAGGGCCTATGCCACTCAGAGAGCCCAGTGAGCAGCTGGGCTCAGTGCTCACAATGCTTTCTAAAATTCCCAAGGCCGTTTGCCCCACAGATAGTTGGATGACCATTGGATGGGCCTTTTCTTCTCAGGACCTCTGGTTCCTTAAATGTAAGCTAAGAGACTTGGGGTCCATTCTTTTGTGACAGAATAGAGCCCTGTCTCCAGAAATTAGAAAGCAGATACAGAGTGCCTGGTTTTAAGAATCCTTAATTTCTTGCTGTTCCTAAGGCAGAACCAGGGGCATGACGATTACTCCCAACCGCTCCATGGCTCTGGTCCCTACCACACAGGAGAGGTATGCTTCCTAGTCCCATCCTTTCCTGTAGGTCCCACAGGCTACTCCAAGAAGCAGGGACAGCCCCATAGAAGTAGCGAGTGGGACCAATAAGGCATGGTCACCACCAGCTTAGCTCCACAGGGTAGGGGCACTGCAGGGCTCCTTAGCCCAACCAGGCAGCTTCCTGACCGTGATGCCCTCCCTGGCCCAGTGGTGCTGGTGCTCCAAGCCTCCGTTAAGGGAAGAGCTTATTCATGGGCAGACTGTCTTGGGTCTGACCCAGTTCCTTGGCCCATCCTCTCTTGCCCCACTGACTGCAAGAAGCTGTGGTTTGCCCCTGATTTCCACCCACCACCAGGGGGCTTTTAGAAGCTTGGAGCTCCAGCCTCCCTTAGTGGGACAGCCCAGCACCTAACCTCAGGTGAAGTATCCTAAGCTTGATGCCCGCCCAAACTGGGGATGTAGGGCAGTGAACTCTTTACTTATGCAAAGGGGAAGCGGGGCCACGACATCCTCTGGAGTAGGGTGTGAGGCCATCCCAGAAAACACCCTAGGTCCCCATTTGACAGTTCCTTGGTACATGTACTGCACTGGCACTGATTTCTCCCTCATCCCCCTGAGAACAGGACACCTTACCCCGTTCAACCCAAGTATTTTGGCTGGGCAGTCTTAGGGGGTCAGGGATGACCAAAAATTTGTGTGTAAGTGTGAGGAGGGGGGCTCATTTGTCAGTGATGAGTGTGAGGATGTTTACCTGCATAAATAAGCACACACATACTCCTCATTCAATATCATGTGTAGGCACTCATTACCCAGGAGATGCAGAAACTGGCAGGGTATTTGCATCAAACTCTAAATTGTATTTATAGTATACACTGACAAACATAAATACATACACCAACACAGTCCAGCCATCTAGACCAGACTGTAAGTGCTAAGGCATAACTGCTATATATATATCAGGAACTCTCTTAAATACTTTTGCCCTCACTGAGGGAATTTCTTAAATCATCTTCTCTATTAGAAACTCAAAAGTGCAAAGAAGGAGAGGAGAGAAAGGAAATGAGAGATGAAGAAGGTCAGTCATTGCCTCAAACTTTTAGCAGTGGGGGAAATGACCAAACTATAGAGTTATGGAGAAACCCCTAGGGCTGGAATTAGAGACAGATGTCTTCCTGTGGGCATCCATTGGGAAGTGGGGGTATGATCTATCTGCCTTCTCTGTGTGGGATCTCTCCTCTAATCCCTGTGTAGACCAGGAATCCCTCACTGATTCCTTCATTTCATCCTCCATACTTGGTGAGACTCCCACTCCCTCTGCAGCCTTGGGTGCCTCTTGCCTTTCAGCTCTTGGGGACAGAGAGAAGCTGTCCTCCAGCGCTGGCCTAGGCCAGCTTCCCCCACCTCACTGAAGGCTCTGCTCTGGAGACTTCCCTCTTTTGCTTTCTCTGCTTGGGATAGCGGTTAGGAGGTGCTGAGAACTAACCCTGGAACAGACAGCCTTACCCAGCTCAAGCAAAGTGTCTGTATGTATTCTCTCTTATCATTCAGCAAGCCAGGATTATATACCGAGAACATAACTGCACACATTACCGATGGCTTATGAATGCAACACACACTGTCCTCCCAGTAAGCACTCCTTGAGTAGTAGGCATATGATTATTACAACGCCCCAAATATATGCCCTCTCCGAAGGCTAATGACAGACGTACACACCTCCCATCCTGTCACCAGGACATGACTTACACTGTACACACATATTTGCAGCAGGCATAGACAACACAACTGCCCATGGGATACATGTTCACACCACAGAAAGCACAGACAGACAAGCACACGGCAGTCCACTTTCTTTCCTGCAACTCCTTTTAGCCAGACAATGGTGCAATGGTTCACTAGAAGCACGCGGATACTAGGCCTGACCAGTCTCTTGGGCTATTCACCCCAGCTGAACCTCCCTCACCAGCCTGCTCTTTCCGGCTCCCCTGGCATTGGCAGGCTCCAGTTGAGGGCACAGGGTGATGCTCCTCAGAACAGCGATGGCTTTATCCTCTACCTTCCAATCTCCCCGGTGATACCCAAGGGAGGAAAGGTGTCCTGAATCAGAGCTACTTCCTCTTGGGGCCCAATAACACATAACAGGGATCACCCCCCCACCCCCCGCCATGATCCTACAGCATGGCCAGTAGTATAGATTGAAGTGGGAGGCCTGTAGCCTTGGTCCCTGTCACGAGGTGCCCCTGGGCCGCTGGTCAGCCTGGACCTGTGGCCACTACTGTCTGGGGCCTGAGTAGGGGTGGTGACGGACACATGGATGGAGCGGGGTCCAGCCCAAGCTGTACCACAGTCCTGGGAAAAACCAGCCAATACCTGTCATCCCATCAGCCGAATGAAGGCTGCCCACCCATCATACCCCTAGAGCTCCCGGGTCTGCAACATGGTCAAGTGTCCGTGTGCCAGTGCAGAAGCACCAGTCTGAATTCGTTATTTGAAGAGTCTCAGTAGAGGACAAGAAGGAAAAAAATTAGATTTCTACAGCCATGCAGTGTCCATTCCTCTCTGATACTCCTAAATCTCTTACACATATCTTAAGGTAAATGAATTCTGATTATTAAAAATAATAAAGCAATCAATGTAAGTCGCTCCTTACATTTGTACAGAGGTTTGCAGCCTGCAGAACATTTCCCCAACCAGGATTTTCTCTATTTGGAATAAATTCTTCTAGTTACTATATTTGTCTGGAAAAATATAAACGTATGAGTTCAATATAATGAAAACACAGTCCATACACTTAGTACCACTGTGTAAGAGGTAAAATACAAACCTGAACAGTTGCACAAATCGAACAAATCCTACCTACACCTACACCTTGTGAACGAACCACTGATAAAGTCTCTTTGATGACGTTAAACAGCCGCAACAGACCAGCGATGACACAGAAAACAATCTCCCGGAAAACAAAGCAGCAGCGACAACCACAAACGCCCTCCACTCGGGCTGCCCTCAACTCTTATTTATCTGAAAGAGTATAAAATTTTGCTGGACATCTCCCTCTTTTAACCAGCTGCTGAACATACTTAGGCGAAGCGGAAATAATAGAAGTCCGTGTTAAAACAAAAAATTTATTTGGGAATTGACAAGACAGTAACAACAAACAAACAAAACAACAAAAGTGCTCTAGTTCTTTCTAGAAAATTTGGTCCTCCAAAACGACACACTACGGAACAACCAGGTCTAGGGGTTTCGGGCCAGCCGGCTCGGGGCCACAAGCCCGCCTGGTCCGACTGCTGCCGGGTTTCACATTTCTCCTGCCCAAGGTGGGAGAAGCAAGACGTTTGCAAAACAAAAATCAGAGAGAGCACAAGCCGTCCCTGTAGCGTCCGCCAGGCAGGCAGTGATCTCCCCGCACTCCGGGCTTGCATCGGAAGATCCGGGGAAACTTGTTTTTGATTTGTTTTTAGATAGAGGGGAGAACCCCCCCCCCCCCAATTCGTAAAGGAAACCATCTTTTACTGAGCATATTCTCCTACCTCTCTGAACATAGCTTTCTGAAGGCCCGACAGGAATTCTACTTCAAATCTCCTGGAAGAGATTTTCATGTTTTGCTTTAGCAAATTCCAAGGCCACAATACTTCGCCGGTTTTCCCGGTTAGTTTTTTCTTTAAAAAAATATTTTTTAAATGTTATCTAAAACAGCCCTCCCGATCTTTTGGGCGAAACTGTAGCCAGCCGCCTGGGGCCTGGAGGTTCCCGAAGCTCCGGGACCGGGAACGGAGGACGCGCAGCCTGTCTCTGAGGCCGGACGTGCTGTAAACCCCCCGCACAGGCCGCCGCGCGAGGCAGTCCCGCTCCCCGCTCGGGCCCAACCCCCGCCCCATCCAGTGGGCCCCGGCTAGCCGCTTCTGAGCTGCTCCAGGAGGCTACGTGGAGCGTGGAGCAAACACACGTTTGTCCCTTTCTCTGGCGGCGCGGGTTCTCGTTGCCCGCCCGGACCGACGCTTCCAGCCAAGGACTGCGCGGCAGCCGGGCGGGGAAAGCCGAGCGCGAGCGCACCGACCTGTGTGAGAAGGCCAAGAGGTCTGCACGGCCGACGCCCGGCTGCACCTCGGCCCCGGCACTTCCTCTCGGTTCTGAATTTTGGCATGGGGTGTCCAGCCCGGAGGCTTGGGCGTCGGGAGGAGACGAGGCCTGCAAAAGGCGCACGGAGAGGCGGCCTGCAGGCCGGAGGAGCGAGAGGGCAGAGAGGGCAGGGGGGCGAGTAACAGGAGGAGAAGCGGAGGAGACAAAGAGGGGCGAGAGGAGCTGGGGAGCGAGGAGGCGCAGAGGGCCTTGGACGCTGGCTCAGAAGATGGCCCCACAGAGGGCGCGTGGTCCGGCCGGAGGCGGTGGCTGCGGCTAAGGCCGGCGTCGCACGTCCCTGCATCCTCGCAGCCGGCGCGCGCTGGGTTCTCAGAGATCGAGGCGCGAGTGCAGCGCGCCGGTCTTGCTGTCGTGGTCCCAGTAAGAGCAATGCATCATGGCGAGCTCGGGCTGCCGGGCGCAGGCGAACTGCAGGCCCGGCGCATTAGTGGGCGCGGGCGCCGGGGGCGCGGCGGTAGCAGGGCTGGCGGGGCTGAGCTGGCCCGGGGGCGGTGCGGCTGCCCCGTGGTGCGGCGGGGCCGGCGGGGGTGCGGCGGCCGCGTGCAGATGGTGTGCGTGCGGGTGTGAGTGAGGGTGCGGCGGCGGCGGGGGGGCGGCCGGCGGGCCTCCCAGGCCGTTGTACGAGTTCACCACGCCGGGAGGCAGCGCCATGCTCTGCACGCGTGAGTACGGCCCATACGAGGCTGCCGGGCCAGCCAGCCCCTTGACCACCGCGGCCGCGCCCGGGCTGCCCGGGCCCGCGGCTGCAGCGGCGGCGGCCGCCGCTGCAGCGGCCGCCGCCATCTGGCAGGAGGCGTAGGGCATGGGCGAAGGCGGCTGCGGTAGTGGCCAGGAGTTGTTGAGGAAGCCGGACTGCAGGTACTTGGGGGGCGCCAGGTAGCCGTAGCCGTCGGCCCCCGCGCCAGCGACGCCGCAGCCGCCCGCGGCGCCTCCGGCCCCGAAGAGCCCCTTGCCGGGCTGGAAGTGCGCGGGCGGCGGCCGGAAGGGCCGCTTCATGCGGCGGCGGCGCCGGTAGTTGCCCTTCTCGAACATGTCCTCGCAGGCCGGGTCCAGCGTCCAGTAGTTGCCCTTGCGCTCGCCGCCGCCCTCGCGCGGCACCTTGATGAAGCACTCGTTGAGGCTGAGGTTGTGGCGGATGCTATTCTGCCAGCCCTTCTTGTTCTTCTCGTAGAACGGGAACTTGGCAATAATGTACTGGTAGATGCCGGACAGCGTGAGCCTCTTCTCGGCGCTCTCTCGGATCGCCATGGCGATGAGCGCCACGTACGAGTACGGGGGCTTCTGCGCGGGGTCGGGTTTCTCCGGGGCTGTCCCGGCGCCGCCGCCGCCTCCCTTGCCGGGGCTCGGCGGCGGCGGCGGCGCCTCGGGCTCCTTGGCTGCGCGGCCGGTCTCCGGGGCCAGCAGGGCCCCCGCGGCGTCCTCGGGCTCGGGGTAGCTGGCCATCATGACAAAGCCGGTGCGCGGCGGCCAGGCAGCCCCTGCTCTTTTCCCTTGGCGCTGGCGCGGCAGAGTCTGGGCGCACAAGTCCGCTCACCGCCGAGTCTCAAACTTCTGGAGACTGCGGATGCCGCCAGTGCTCGCTCGCTGGCGGCCTCTCGCTCCTTTCCTCTCCTCTTCCCCTTCCCCTAGGGAGCGGCTGGCGGGAGTGGAGCTCAGCCTCTGGCCATGGGGAGTCCGCCCAGCAGAGAGGGGCTCCGGCCCCGCCGCCCCTCCCCGCCCAGGCCAGTCCCCGCCTCGGTGGGTTTTCTTTTCGGCGCTCTTCCCCTCCCCCCACCCTCCGGTTTCCCGAGGCACGACCCGCGTCTCTGGCGGAGCTGCCTCCTGGAGTCCCTAGTGCGCCAGGAGCCTCGCTCAGTTCTGATTCGTATGGGCTCCGCGGAGTTCCGCTTGCGTCAGGCGCCTTCGCCCCTATAGCGGGGCGGCCAGTCGCGCACGGGCGAGTTCATCTCCAAGTCACTTTTTGTAAACGCCCCGCACAGCCCGGACCGGCCTGCCCCCTCCCAGCGAGCTGAGGGGGCCCGGCGGACGACCGGGCTCACGCTTTCGCAAGCCCTTGCAATCCGCGGGTGCTGGCTCTGCGGATTGGGCCGGGAGATGCCGAGGGCTCCGGCGGGGTCCGTCCGCACTCGGCCAGTGCCCAGGGAGCTCGGGCCCTAGCGAGGAGAGGCGCGCCAAGCCTCCTCGCGGCTTTCAGGTGAAGGAAAACGACTCCTCTGCTCTGCCCTTTGCGGCGGTCTCGGGGCTAAACTTCTAGCTTGGGGCTGGGGGAGGGGCGGGACGGGGAGGGGGCTGGATGGCGGTGGGGTGGAGAGAGCTGCGCGGTGGCTTTGGGAAAATCAGCCTAGAAACGAGGGTCACCGAACCAAGAAGCCTCGGCCTGGCCTGGCCTGTCCGTGGCGCTTTCAGAGTGACTGGGCCGAATGGGGTTGGGGAGAGGATCGGGAAGGGGTGCCCAGAAGCTCCACCCGAAGCCCCTTGACTTTTCCTTGCGCTGCCCCTGGACCTAGGGACCCTCCTCAGAATCCGCGTTGTAATCCTACGGGTAGGGTTGTATGTGTGCTTTAACAACACCAAGCAGACCCTACTCTAGTCCTGCTCCTGCACGGTGTGACTGTTGCTGTGGGGCTTTGGGGAATTTTATTTGCATGTGCACCGGTATCACATATAGAGGTCATGGGGAGGGTCTATCTTTGAGACACATGTACTGGTGCAAAAACACAGGTATGCACACGGACAAGGTGCGATTTATATTTCTGGTAAAACATTTATACTTACAGATATGTAAGGGTACATGTGTATCATCCAGCAGTAAACGTGGTTCCGGGATCTTCTTTCTTTTTCCTCTCTTTTCTCTCTCCTCCCCTTTCTCTTTTCTTCCTTCTTTTCATCCCTTCCCCCTTTCCCCCTTCTTTTGTCAATATTCTGTTACAGACTGGGAAGAAAAGCAAGAGGCTGTGAGGGAGGCATTTGTTCAAATCTCTCTCTTGACAAGACATTTGTTCTGATCTTTCTCTAGGGCTGAGGGGTGAATGAATGCTCACCTGCCTTAAGCAGAAGTCTGAATGGGTCCCAGTTACACCTGCATACCCTGAGATTGTCTCAGGGAAAATGAATGCTGGCAGAAAAGGCAGCTGTGCTTTTTAACAGTTTTAACTTAGCTTTGACAAAAAGTCTGCAATCATAAAATGTGAGAGAGATGGCTGGTGTTTTGAATCCCCAGGCTCCCACCTCCTTGGTACTGAGGTCAGGATACTTTGGGGGAGGAAGGTGGACTGAATGGATGTCATACAGGGGTGTGTCCTATGTCTGGAAGGCAAGGAGTGGCTGCCCCTGTGCTCATTACTACCTCTTCCTCCTAGGCTGCCCAGTCTCTGAGGAAGCCTGAAGAGCCCTTAGTGGCCTGTGGGCCCAGCACCCATGGCCACCTTCATGTGCTGCCTACTTCCCTCTCAGGTCTCTGATCTACATTCCGAGATTAAAGGAAAGGAGGACAGGGTGATGGGGCTCTTTGGAATTCAGCCTCTTGAAAATGACTCCAGAGAGGTCAGCAGGACAGCTTGGTCTGACCATTACAGTTAGAGGGAGCAGGGCTCTCCTAAACTCACCTCAGTAAATACCCTCTTCCACCCACCATTGAAAATATCTCAAAGTAGCTTGATTGTTTTCTCCCACCGCTCCCAGTATACACCAGGACAAGCAGCACCTCTTCATAACCTCTGTGGCTGTCTCCTGAGTAGGCGTGCAGGTGTATTTCTTCTTCCTCACCCCCATCCACGCCCAGGCTATGGGTGGGAGCAGTGTGGGTTAGGTTTGGGGCTGCTGCAGATTGACCCCAGTGCCCATCCTCCCCCTGGGCCTGGGCAGGGGAAAAAACAGCTGGGTCCAGCCCCAACCTGTGTGTGTGTGTGTTCTGTCCTCTCTTTTTTTCTGACCACCCAGGCTGGCTCTCTGTCTCTTTCTCCCCCTGGCAGGCATTTCCGCTGCTGGCCTGCAGCAGCCAGGTGTAACAGCATTGTTGTGTGTGTCATCACTTCCCCGAATTCCAAACTCGGCTCCCTTTTCAGCTTTTAAAGAGTGTGAGTGTGTGTGTGTGTGTGTGTGTGTGTGTGTGTGTGTGCGCGCGCGCGCGTGCGTAGGGGGTGGGGGTAAAGGAAGGAGTTCTTCTAAAGAATTTTCTGAGTGGACAGGAGTCCTGCTCCTTTCAGGTATTGATCTCTCCAGGAAGCGGTGGGGCGCGCCTTGGTTTACTTCTCAACCGTCTCAGGCAGGCTGGGTAGGGCCCCGCTTCCTGGCGGGGTGGGGATCCCGTCGGGCAGGCAGTCCAAGTCGAGGCTTGTGGGGGGGGGCATCCTCTTTCTCCCCGCGGCATTGCGGCGAAGCCCGCCCCCAGCTCAGTGACCTCGGGGCGGTGCCCACCTCTGAGGGCGGAGCGGAGCTTCTATCCTCTCCGCCCGGGTTTCCCGGGGGCCTGCAGCTGCCGCTCAGAAACTGCCGGTCCCTTCTGCAGGTCTTCCCGCCCGGGCGCCGCCTGCGGACGCAGTGCCAGAGACCCGCCGACCGGGCGCGGCGTCCGCTCCCGCACCTGCCCTGCTCCCACAAGGCCGGATAGCCGGCGCGAGCAATTCACTAAGATCTGACGGAGGGATGGAGGAAGACGCTTCTCTCGCACGGCCCGGAATCCTGCAACAGCTGCGGAAGGGGCTGCGCCTGGGGATCCCGGCGGCCGGGTCCTGCCAGGTGAACGGCCCAGGGGCCCAGAGGCAGGCAGCGCTTCCCGGGCGCGATTCAGCTGGCCCCGTGTTGCCGTGGGCTGCCCCGAACCGGGTCCCGCGGTGCCCTTTCCTGGCGGGGCCCTGAAATAAACACCGGATTCCCGCCCCGCGCGAGGACCGAGGAACTGAGCCCGCTGCAGCCTTCTCCTGTGGGCCTTTCGTGCGCAAGGCGGGAAAAGGAAGCCTGGATGCGTTCATCAGTACATCCCTATACAACTGCACGCCTCACCTGTTAGCGCTACTCCTAGCCCCATCTACATGCCCGTGAACTCCAGGTCTCTCTAATCCCGTTACATTCCTCCATCACTTCTCTCCAATCAACCGTGTATCCCCTCCGGTTCTCTTTTACCCACTACTCTCTCACACTCACCTGTTACATATATTAGTTCAGATCCTGCACATTTTGGTGGAAAACATGTCACTCTGATGCCTGCACTTTAAGCCTCCTTACACCCTTGGGCACTCAGCAATCTCATGACACAGAGTACCTCTTGAGTCCACATCTCCAAGTCTGACTTCTAGAAGCCTGTTGATTCTCTGATGTCTTTGGCCTGGGGTTAGGGTGACTGGGCTGCCACCTGGATATTCCCTTGGTGATGTTGCTGCTCAGAGTTCTTTAAGAAGCTCAGGTACAGAACATACCCTCATGCACTTTATTTAAAATTTTTTTAATGTTTATTCATTTTTGAGAGAGAGAGAGAGAGAGAGAAGAAAAACATGAGCAGGGGAGGGGCAGAGAGAGAGGGAGACACAGAATCCGAAGCAGGCTCCAGGCTGTCAGTACAGAGCCTGACTTGGGGCTCAAACCCACAAACTGAGATCATGACCTGAGCTGAAGTCAGAGGCTTAACTGGCTGAGCCACCCAGGCGTCACTCTGTCACATACTTTAACACACACAGGCCACTCACACAGGCTTCCTCTCTGTTTGGTAGCTGAGCTCCCTATCACTTTGACAGGCTGCAGCCTGGTGCTTGGTTCCTCTGCACACCCACACGGTGCCCCCAGGCCAGCCATATTATTCTGCCAGGTTGGGATTAGCAGTCACTTACCCAAATATGTGCTTGGGAGAAAGAGTGAGAGAAGAGGGAAGTGGAGAGAGAAGGAGAGGGAGAGAGGGATAGAGGCCACTACCCATTCTGGGGAATGGCTGTTTGATGAGAGCTGTTTCCAGTTGGTATCTTAGTGGATCCTACCCCCCTCATCCCATGGGTGGTTGGGCTGGGAGGCAGTAGGCTGGAGTTCTGGGCTTCTCCTTACCTCACTGATGTTGGGCCTCAAGTTCACTAGCACCTCTTTGTCCCGAGGAGAGTGTGCCCTACCCTTTACCAGGCAGACTGTGGGGGCTGTTGTAGCCATTTCTCCTGGCTGAGCCTAACTTAGGGAAAAAAGGCAGAGCGGGCTGGTTCATGAGTCCTGCAGGACCTTCTCTCTCCAAAGACTTCTGGAGTGCTCCCAGAGAGAGAATTCTAGGGTGGCAGGAGCTGCTGACCTGCTTCCTTTGGTATCCCATGGCCATGACTCCCATGGCCAAAAGCCATTTTGTTCAGCCCTGAACAGTGAGTGCCTTGCCACCAGCGCTCCTGCCCCATGCTTGAGAGTGTGATGTGTTGTTGTTTAAAGTTGCCTTGTTGCCTTTCTCCACATCCAGACTGTAAGTCTTGAAGGGTAGAGACTCTGTCCTTCAGTTCTCACTCAGTGCTTCCCACCAGGATTGGTTTAATGCACTCTAATGGCATTGGAGAATGCCTCCACTCCATGGAGAGAGTTGAGAGATGCCACTTTCCTTGTAGTGAAGCTGAAATTTCCAAGAAAGGGACTGGAGGTAGGGAAGAGTGGCTGGACCATGGGGGGCCAGCTCAGGATCCAAGAGTCCTCTGCCATCTGGGGCTATCTGTTCATTACAGCTGCACAGCCATGCTGCTGGACCTTAGGCTAGGACACAGTACACCTTCCTGGTTCCCTGATCATGGTGAGGACCTGTGTGAAACATTTAAACTAAACTTTACTAGTATAGAATGGCTTTGCATCTGCAGCAGCCAGCTAAATGTAAGGCCTGCTGTCTGGAGTCCCAAGTAGGCCCAAGAGGCGGTGGCTGAAAGAGCCCTTCCTCTTGGTCCTCATTCCCTGCTCAAGTGTTTTTTCTACAAATGGGCGCCGTGTAAGGAGCCTTTGTGCAGGAGGGCAGTTTTAGATTCCTATCTTTGATGAAGTTTGGAAGAAGGGAAAGAGAAGGCTGAGTTTTGTGTTTTGCATTCTGAAGATTTCCCTCATGCTAAGTTGGGGTGTGTGTGTGTGTGTGTGTGTGTGTGTGTGTGTATGCTGTATAACTTGCATATGTAAACAATAAGCATCTCAAGTATACAGTGTGATTATTTTTATCTACACTGCACCATGTAACCACCACCCTGATCAAGATATGGAATGTTAACATTTTTGTCACCTCAGAAGGTTTCCTTATATTTTTTCCTCTTCAATACCTGCTCCCAAAAGATAACTGTATTCTGATTCCTACCACCATAGATTAACTTTGCCTGCATATAAATGGGGCAGGCAACATGTACTCTTTTGTGTTTGGTTTCTTCTGCATAACATAATATAATTTATTGTCAAATTGGTTAACATACAGTGTATATACAATGGGCTCTTGGTTTTGGGGGTAGATTCCCATGTTCATCGCTTACATACAACACCCAATGCTCATCCCAACAGGTGCCCTCCTCAATGCCCATCCCCCACTTTCCCCTCTCCCCCATCCCCCCATCAACCCTCAGTTTGTTCTCTTAATATTAAACACTTAATTTAAGAGTCTCTTGGTTTGCCCCCCTCCCTCTCTGTTTGTAACTATTTTTCCCCTTCCCCTCCCCCATGGCCTTCTGTTAAGTTTCTCAAGTTCCACATGAGTGAAAACATACTGCATAACATATTTTTGATAGCCATTCATCTTTGTGGCATATGTCAGACATTAATTTCTCTTTATTGCTGTGTAATATTCCATAAGTTGCTTATCTGTTCACCTATTGTTGAACATTTGCATTGTTTCCAGTTTTGAGATATCATAAATGAAGCTGTTGCCAACATTTTTAATTTTTTTTAACGTTTATTTATTTTTGAGACAGAGAGAGACAGAGCTTGAACGGGGGAGGGTCAGAGAGAGAGGGAGACACAGAATCTGAAACAGGCTCTGGGCTCTGAGCTTTCAGCACAAAGCCCGACGTGGGGCTCGAACTCACAGACCACGAGATCATGACCTGAGCCGAAGTCGGACGCTTAACTGACTGAGCCACCCAGTCGCCCCTGTTGTCAACATTTTTGTACATGTCTTTTTGCGAAGGGCATTTTATTACTCTTGAGTGAATACTTACAAGAGTAGGCATATGTATAGTTTTAGAAGATATTGCCCAATGTTTTTCTAAAGTAGAGCAAACTACAGTGCTGGACAGACAGACAGATAGACATGCTGTAACAGGTCCTTTTCCCTGTGGATAGCATTCATTAAAGACCACTGTGTACCTCCAGCTATCATTATCATTATCCTCATTATAAAGGAATAAGATAGATATCCTTTATTAAACACTTATTTTGAGCCTGGAACTTTACATGCATTCTCTCATTTCATTTTTATGACAAATCTAAGGTGTTGGTACTTTTCCCATTTTATAGATGAAGAAACCGAGGTGCACAGAAGTTAAGGAACTTGCTGAAGGCCCCCAGCCAATAAGTGGCAGCTTGACTTTGGAGCCCTGTGTTTCACCTCTGCACATGTGCCTCTATTTGCCCGGGCAAGATCAGGAAGGCCTTCCTTCCATCCGCCCGAACCTAGCTGTTATTTATGAGACCTGTTTCCTATAACCTCTGGTCTTCCCCATATACATTGTCATACCCAGGACTGAGATGTGTGTACTCATATGTATGCACAGTCTTCCTCATAGCCACACACACTCACTGTGAAGAAGGGCATGGGGGACAATTCAGTGAAAAACTCAAAGTTTTCCAGGCCCTGGGCCCAGCAACCTGGTAGTGTGCCTCTTAGGGAATTTGCAGAAGATTGGACCAGGGACAAGTCTGCTTCTGAATGCCACAGGGCAGAATTCAGAGGCCATCCTTCCCTGAGAAGAGATGGGCATTTGGTCCTCCTCCCAACATGTTGAGCCAAGCCCATTATCATGATGCTTCAGGGGCATTAATCTGGGCATCTCTTCATCTGCAGGGTTTGTCCAGGGGTGTTCATCTTCTCCTAGAAGGTGATGACAGCCTGGGAGTGTTGCACCTTGCCCAGGAAAGTGTTAAGTGGGGAGGCAGATTTGCATGATCTGAGTAGGGAGAAAGCATGGGAGTCTGCGCTTCTGGTCAGAGGGCTTGACCGGGCCGTGCAGGGAATGGTCACTCTGAGGAGAGCCAACAGCCTTCTCGTGGTCCTAAGGACGTTATCAAGGATCCAGGCCCCTAGGCTTGAGTCAGAGGAGTGTGCTGCCCCTGTGGGTGAAGACAATATAGGGGGCTACACTCTATGCAGCTGGCTCCTCCTCAGGCCTCTTTTTAGACTAATTGAGGGCTTGCTGGGCTCTGGGTTTGTAATTGGTGGTAATTGCTGACAGGCTGCTGTGGTGGTACAAGCAGGCTTTTGTTGGGGAAACAGTGGTCAGGATTTTGGTGCTTTGAGTGGGAACAGTCCAGGATTCTGGTGTGCTCTGTTTCAGGTACTTCTTGGTACCTAGCTTTTTGCTAGGAGGCGGCATTTCTGAGGAATGGGGACTGGTAGCATGTCTGAATGGGAAGGGACCCACTCGTGCAGGTGATGGGAACTTGGGTCCAGAAATATACAAGGTCTGCTTTAGGCCATAGAGCTAGTGCAGTTGAAAGGGAGGTCCTGGTACTGTAATTGACGCATGCCCCACGGGCTGGGAGGCACCATGGTGGGGTGGTTAACACAGACCTCTGTCCCAGTGCTTATGGGTATCAGCCTGGGAAGTCATGAAACCTTGCTGAGCTTTAGGGTTTCAGAATTTCATCATTTTAAAATAGGCAACATATTCATGTATACCAAAAATTAAAAACATAGAAAGCTTATAATGAAAAGTCTCCCTCCCACTTCTGCCGCAGGTCGCTCATTTCACAGGTAGCCAGCGACCCTGGTTTGACACATATTCTTCCAGACATATTTTAGGCATATACAAACACATGTACATGCATTCTCTTGCCCTCCTTCACCTTTTGCACATGGCAGCATCTAATGCATGGTGTTTTGTATCTTAAAAATCTTTCCATACCAATGCATTTTCTTTTTAGAGCATTGGATTTTAGAGTGTTAGGTTTCTTCCAGACTTTTGCTTTTATAAACAATACTGCAATGTATAATCTTGTATATACCTAATGTTTTAGGTGTGTGCATATATCTGTAAAAAATTCTGTAAGTATAGAGTTAGGTCCAAGGATGCCAAAGGATATGTGCATTTATAACTTTGGGATGTTACCAATTACCCTTCCTATGGATTGAAACATGATAATGTCCATAAGAGGTGTATGAGATTCCTGTTTCTCCACAGCCTCACTAACACACATCTTTCTTTTTAAGACACAAATCTTACAGATATAGTTGAGGACACTTCTGTACCTTTCCTTGATCCCTCTCTGTCCGTCCCTTTCCTGAGGAGATTACTGGGGTACACTTGAATAGTCCCAGAGCTGTTTGAATACTTGTACTACATGTGTATCCACTTGTAGGCAGTACTTAGTATTGTTCTATGTTTCATAACTTTATATAAATGGTATCCTGCTGTTGCAGAAAGACACGTGCTTGCTTTTTCATTCAACCTTATGTTTGTGAAAAGTTCCTAGTTGATACTCAAAGACAAGCTCCATTCATTTTCACTCTGTTGTCCAATTCCATTGTATGAACACACCATGGTTTATTTATCCATGTTTCTGTTGAGGGACGGTTGGGTTATTTCCCATTCTTTATTATTACCAATAGTCCTGCTATGGGTATTATATATACCTGCTAGTGCTCATTTGCTACAGTTTACCAAGAAGTGGAACTGCTGGATCAAAGGGCACAGACATCTTCAAACCTTACTAGTTATTGCCAAACAGCTTCTTCATCTGTAAATCAGAGAAGGAGTGATGCCCCTACTGCCGGAAGTCAGTGTCAGTGAATGAGATGGTGGAGTGGGAGAGAATCTGGGTTTGGATTTCAGCAAATCTAGACTTAAATCCTGGCTCTGTGTGATTTATTTGCTGTGTGATTTTGGGCCTCTTGTTTAGCCTCTCTGTTCCCTTATCTACAAAACAGTAATGATAGTGTCTAGGTCGCGGGGTTCCTGAGAAGATTAAATAGGATTTGGTGTGAAAAGTAACACGGGGTCTGTCACAGAGGAGGCACCAAACATATATATATATATACACACACACACACACACACATATATATATATATATATATATATATATATATGTATATATATACACATACACACATATATATGTATATATATGTAAAAACATATTATATATATATATATATATATATATATAATATGTTTTTTATTGTTGTTGTTGATGTTAAGTAAACTCTACCCCAACGAGGGGCTCAAACTCAGGACCCTGAGATCAAGAGTTGCATGCTTTACTGACTGAGCCAGCCAGGTGCCTCTATTATTATTATTATTATTATTATTATTATTATTATTATTATGTCTTTGACCTCTTTGGTTTTTTTTTAATGTTTATTTATTTTTGAGAGAGACACACAGAGTGTGAGTGGGGGGAGGGGCATAGAGAGAGAGGGAGACAAAGAATCCAAAGCAGTCTCCAGACTCTGAGCTGTCAGCACAGAGCCCAATGCGGGGGTCAAACCCACAAACTATGGGATCATGACCTGAGCTGAAGTCAGACGCTTAACTGACTGCACCACCCAGGCGCCTACGACATAAGAGAGAGAAAAGTACAATGAACCCTCATCTGGTTTCCTCTATATCCCACCCATTTCTTCACTCATCCCTAATGAGATTTTTTTGAAGCCAATTCAAGACATCCCATCTATTACTTCACTAGTAAATATATACATTTATATCCCTAAGGCATAAGCACTTAAAAGAAGCATAGTCACCATACCATCACAATACCTAAAAACTAAGAGGGATTTTTTTAGTATGTCAGATCCACAGTAAATGTCCAGATCTTCTCAATAGTCTCAAAAGGATTTTACTATTGGTTTGTTTGAGTCAGGATCCAAAAAATATCCATACATTGCATTTGGTTAATATGCCTCTTAAGTCTTTTAATCTATAGATAGATAACTGTCTCCTCTCTCTTTTTCCCCTCCTTGCAGTTTGTCTGTTAACAATAGTGGGCCCTTGTCCTATGGAGTTTCTCACAGCCTGGATTTTGCTGATTGCATCCCTGTGGCATCTTCTAGCATGCTTCTCTGTCCTCTATTTCTAGTGCATCAGTAGACCTAGAGGCTTGGTTAGATCAGGTTTGACATTTGGGCAAGAACGCTTCACCAATAGTGTTCATTAGTTCCATCAGGGGACACTAATGTCTGATTTTTTCTCTTTTGGATTTTAACAGTCATTGATGACCACTGACTAGAGCCATTATTCATTAGAGTTCATTGGCAAAATGGTGTTATTCTAATTCTGTCGTTCCTTCTTCATTAATTAACTGGACTATTCCATAAAGTGAAACTTCTCCTTATAAACCGTTCGCCTTCCCTGGGGTAGAGTTCTTCAAGGACAGGCAGGATGAATGCTTGATTCTTCTTATATTTAATGACAATGACAGTGGGACTCTACGTGATTATTTAGGAAATGGCTGATTTTGTGGGTCCTGAAAGATATTAGTCAGTGTCTTCCATTCAAAAGAAGAAAGGAAGAAAAAAAATGAATGCACCAACTCCCCAATCATGTCATTTGTTTCTTTTTAAAAAAATTTTAAATGTTTTTTTAATTTACTTTTGAGAGAGAGAGATAGAGTGTGAGCGGGGGAGGGGCAGAGAGAGAGGGAGACAGAATCCAATGCAGGCTCCAGGCTCTGAGCTGTCAGCACAGAGCCCGATGTGGGGCCCCAACTCACGAACTGTGAGATCATGACCTGAGCCGAAGTCAGACACTTAACTGACTGAGCCACCCAGGTGCCCCCATGTCATTTGTTTCTTCATACATATTTCTTGGACCCTTTACTGTGTAGTGGCTTTCTGGGTGTGGGGATGCCAGGAGTAGCAGTGCATGGTTTCTGCCCACAGGGAGCTCCAGGTGACCAGTGCACAGCCTGAACACAGCTCCTACACCCCAAGACACAGGTGCCATAGGATGCATGAAGATGAAGAAAGGAAGGATTTCTGGCTGGGTAATCTGGAAAATCCCGATGGGTAAAGGTCAGGTCCGCCAGGAGAGGCCACAGTAGGGCTGAACTGCTCATCAATGCCACTGCAGGTGCTGGGTGCCAGAGGACAGCACATTATTGCTCTAACCAAGAGGTACTTCCAGCTGCGTACCTGACAGGTGCCCAGGGAAATGCCAAGTGCTCTGGTGGACATAAGAAATGACGTAGTTTCCAACTGGGAAGAGTTTTCTTCAGTCTGATTGGGAAGAAAAAAACCCCACAGTTGACTGGGTGTTAATTCAACAAATTTCTGAATGTTTATTGTGTACTCCAGAAGTAGGCTCTGAAGGTGAGTTGGGCTCCCTGTTCCCATACACCCCTCCTCTTACCTCAAACTAGAGGTGCATCCTCAGTCATATGGGCCTTCTGTTTGCCCTACTAGGGCATGGTAACGGAGACTCACTTACATGCGTCCTCTCAGCTACTTGCTGTTCATCCTTCAAGTTGGCTCATCACCTCCTGGAGGTCTTCCTGGCCGCATCCTCCACATTAGCAGGCTGGGTTGGGTGTTAGAGAGCTCCCATGGCACCTTGTCTGTGCTTCCTTGTATCTCAGCAATGATTACCCTCTTTTGTAATATATATACATATATGTATGTATATGGATTTTTTCCATCTTCTCCTAGACTGTGAACTCCCTGAGGGCAGTGGTTGTTCTTAATATCTTTGCATACTTAGTGCCTGATGTATCTGTGCGTCTGGCAGAAAATGTTAAACGAGTGTCGGTAATTCCATATTTAGCGCTTGTTTCTTTCTTTCAGGTGAAGATTAGTCTCAGAAAAGATTAGACATTCAAATGTTCTAAGTCACTGACAGTGTAGTATGAATTGTATAGTTCTGCCAGAGGTCTAAAACTGGGAGTGGGAAGGAATCTAGGGTGTCAGGGGCCCAAATGTGCGTGTTCAGTGATAGCGAGGGGTCAGCATGAAGAGGAGAGGAATTCAGGATAGGAGAGGGCCCTGGAAGGCTGTAGGGCAAACGCTGTCAGCAGTCTCAGCAGGCTCTCCAGGGTGGGAAGGCAGGCACAGCTTCCGGGTGTGCCAGGCGGACGGCGCGCTGGGGTGCAGGACGCTGACCGAGCGCCGCGCGTCCCATCGGGCCGGAAACGGGGCTCGCCCGAGCGCGGGGGGCTTCCTAGCTTTGTACCGCGCCACTTCCCCCACGGAGGCCCGCCGGAAGCGGCGGCCGGCCGCCGGGGCCAGGGGGGTGTTATCTTTCCCCGCGGCGCGCAGGAAGCCCGCTGGAGCCCGAGCCCGGCACGCCGGGCCTTCCAGCCCAGGCCTGGCGCGCGGGTCTCAGGGCGCACCGGCGCAGAGCGCGCGCGCAGGGCGGCCCGGACGGGCTGAGGGTCCTGCGCGGCGGTCGCCTGGCCATCTTCCTGCCTCAGCGATCCCAAGGACTCCGGCTTTCCTACCGGCAAGACCGGCCAGCTCTCACTGCCTCCCGCTGCCAACCCCTGCTTCGGACGCCTGTCCCAGGAAGGGAATAGAGCATCCTTTCTGAGATGGGGAGTCCGACTGCAGCTTAGCTGTGGCTGCTTCCGGAGGCGTTTTAATAGGGGCTTTTTAGGCCCAAAGAAGGAGCAGCTAAGACATTCCTTAGGTAGGGGCAACGCTGGAGACAAGGTGAAGTCCACGTGGAGGGAACACCTTGTGTGGGAATGGCTGGCACTGCACTAAGGACAGGAGGGACTGTCTCAGCCCTAGTTTTCTATGAGAAATGGTGCCCACGGGTTCTGGGACTGGGTAAAGGCTTTATTTGTATGTCAAGGGATGGGCTTTCCTTAATCTGAATAGTATATAAATAGAAAACACAATCACGTAGGCTTGGGTGTGTCCATACATACAGTTGCACATACAAACTGCACACTTGTGTGCTCACACATGTACACACAGTTGTGCTCACAGATGCATGTGTGTCTTCCCTTGAATGTGTGCCGGATGCGCGCGTGCACACACACACACAAACGCACACACACACCTTTTCTGTCCAGGTTGAGTCCTAGGGAATCTGTCCATACAGAATACCTATTATACATGGCAGTTTGTGTTTACTGAATGCTTCCTTATACTTCTTTATGCGTCAGGTCTGGGAAGGAGATTTCTGTTGAGATCCCGCCAGATTTTCTTTGGCTCCTGGGGCTTTGGGGCTAAGTGTTTTTTGTTTGTTTTTGCAAACTTTAAACTATAGGAGCCATTTACGAGAAGGAAACTTCTGCCACAGATGTGGGTTTGCTTGAGACGTCTGCCCTCCCAAAGACTGCCTTCAGGTGCCACTCCATGGTTGGTAGAGTTTGTCATTCATTTATTCATGTGTTCAGATGAATGTGTCTAGGCATCGCCTCTCAACTGACCCCGTGCTAGGTTTGGGCATCTGAAGAAGACAGATTTGTTCTTGCCCTTCGGGGAGCGCGGTTTAGTGGGGAGTTGGATAGGTAAACAGACAAATGCAAATATGGATGATAAGAACTGCGAGGGGGAAGGTCAAGGCTGTGGGAGTGTGGGGGATGTCTTTCTGGAGGAGCTGAGAGAGGGAGTAGTGCTCTCTGGGAACCATCAGTGGCTGGGTTTGGCAGCATCCAGTGTGGGGGAGGGGCAGTGGGAAATGGGCAGTGGGTCGTGAGGCTGGACAGACTGATAAGGTCTAAATTACTGATGGCTGATGGTGCCTCTCTGAGAGACTTGGACTTCATTCTGAGGCCACTGGAGGTGTCATATGAGAGTGGAAGGGAGGGCTTGTGCGTTGGGAAGATGCTTCTGGCTGCAGCACAGAGAGTCCGGGGGAGAGTTGATGGGCCTGCATTAATGAAGGAAGAGATGGATGGAGACAAGGGCTCACCTTGAGAGGCATTTAGGAAGTGGAATCTAGGAGACTTGATTGATTGGAGGGGGAGGGAGGGAGGAGTCAGAACCACTCCCAGGTTTCTGGCTTGGTCCACGGAACATAGAGTTCGGCCATTCTCTGAGACAGGGAAGGTTGGAAGCACGGGTTCTTGGGCCAGGTGATTGTCTGGAACACATTGAGTTTGAGGTGCCTTGAGGCAGAGATGTCTTAGGCAGTGGGACATGAAGACCTGGCTTCAGGAGAGAGGTGAGGCAGGATGACATCGCCCAAAGAGGATGTGGGGACAGAGAAGAGAACACTGAAGGAGAGAGATGGGTAGAGTGGGGAGGCTGTACCATGCCTGAGTGGAGTGGCCAAAGAAGTGGAAGGTGGCCAAGGGTGTGCCATATTGCAGAGATCTTGGGAACATGGTGGTCAAGCCTACTCAGGACCCTCTCTAAAACCCACCCTCCCTGGTTCCCTAGGCCTGGGGTGCCTTGCCCCTTATGGGGTTGTTGGTATCTGTGGTGATAGAGTCTCTCTGATGGAGAAAATTCACATACTGCAGTAGACTAGCTGTGGGACAAAAGTGAGGGTTTCATATGTGCTTCAAATATTCATATTTCCTATTTAAAAATTTAAAAAGTTTATTTTGAGAGAGAGAGAGAGAGTTGAGTGAGAATGAGTGGGGGAGGGGCAGAGAGAGAGGGAGAGAGAGAGAGAGAGAGAGAGAGAGAGAATCCCAAGCAGGCTCCATGCTGTTAGCACAGAGTCTGACTTGGGAGTTGATCCCACAAACCGTGAGATCATAACCTGAACTGAAACCAAGAGTAGGATGCTTAACTGACTGAGCCACCCAGATGCCCCTCATAGTTCCTATTTATTCAGCTCTTATGAGGTGCTGGTTAGGCACACTATATGTTTAATCTTCAAACAACCCTTTGCAGGTAGAGAGTATTTTCTCTACTTTACAAATGAGTAAACTGCAGCTCAGAGAGGTTAAATGTCTTGTCCAAGGTCCTACAGCTAGCTGGAACTGGAGCTGGGATGTGGAGTATGGTCTTTTTGCTTTACATGTCCCCCATTTTTTTTGTTTTTTGTTTTTTACTGCCCTATGCTTTCTTCCTTAGTGCATGCTCTGTGGTGGCTGCCTCCTGGATTGGCATCTGAGGCTGGCCTGGCTTGCCCACACCCTTCAAACCCCTAAGCCCCGGGGACTTCAGAGGAGGCCTGTATCCCAGATTAGCCCTAAAGACAACATACTCCTGAAGAAGAAAGAGGAGGTCTAGGCACAGCCAAGGCCTGTGATGGGAAGGGCTTCCCGAGAATCAGTGGGGAACTTCCTTCTGGAAAAGCCATGAGAAGGGCAGTTCCTCTCCTAGGCCAGGCATCAGGGAGTCAGGGCCCCAGCTGTTCCTGCCCAGCCGCCCGCAGCCCTGAGCACCCACCGGAGACAGGAGGCCCGGCCTGCTCACTGCCCATTGTCCCAGCACCACAGTGCCGCTTCCCATGCGCCTCCTGTTTATACAGGAAGCTCCTGCTCTGGGATGCCACCTCCCAATCCTGATGGCTGGATGCAGGCTTGAATTCCTCACAGGCAACCCCAGGGAGCGAGGACTAGAGTAAGTTATCACTGCTCAGTGACTTTAAGGATTAGGATAGCGGAGCGGGTAAAAGCATGGCCTTGCTGTGTGGCTCTCATGGCTTTGAGTCTGACCACTCATTAGCTGCATGACCTGGGGCATTCACGCCAACCCTATGAGTACAGGTTCTTTCTCTGTGATATGGGGAGTAATATTCCTACATGTCTCAGAGGTTTGATGTTTGATGTCGGATAAATGAAATATGGAAAGTATCTGGAACACAGTATATATGATCAATAAATTATAGATCTCGTTGTGGTTACTTGTTCTCTACTTCTCACTTTTAGTTGCACCAAATTTCAGCTGTGTTTCAATTGCAGGTGATAGTTTTAAAATATGGCCTCCAAATTCTGTGACACTTCTCCCATTGAGAGGTAGGGTCTATGTTCCTGCCCTTTGGGTCTGGGTGGGGTTGTGACCACCTTGACCAATATGGTACAGTGGAAGTGATACTGAGTGATTTGTCAGGCTTTGTTTTGGTTGTTGGAACATTTATACTTAGAGCCCCTATATCACCATGTAAGAATCTAACTACTCTGGGAGTGCCTGGCTGGCTTAGTCGGTAGAGCATGTGTCTCTTGATCTTGGTCATGAGTTCAAGCCCCACATTGGGCATGGAGCTTACCTAAAAAAAGAAAAATCTACTTTGGAGTTTGGTAGGCAAAAAGGGATTCTTCTTGGGTGTACTGTCAGTGGGATGGGAATAGTTTTTTCCATTTCAATAAAAACTTATTATTTTTCAAATGTTTATTTATTTTGAGGGAGAGAGAGACAGTGCATGCACATAAATGGGAGAGGGGCAAAGAAAGAGGGAGAGAGAGAGTCCGAAGTAGGATCCGTGATGTCAGTTCAGAGCTGGATGAGGGGCTTGATTTCATGAACTGTGAGATTATGACCCGAGCCAAAATCAAGAGTAGGTAGCTTAACCGACTGAAACACCCAGGTGCCCCTCAATAAAAACTTATTGACTTGAGTTTCAAAATGGTAGACTGTACTCAAACTGGAATTTCCTCCCTTACCAACAGAAGATGGCGAAAATTAAAAAGATAAAATAACAAAACAGAATTGTCCTTAAATTATGAATGGATACTCTTGATAGACCAGTAATGATAAACATTCCTGGAATAAAGAAGTAAATAGAATGTGATAGCTATACGCTGAAGTGCTTCTGAGTTCATGACCCAAACGTATGCAGAATTATGTCTCAGAAGAGGGGCACACAATCAAGAATCACCAACCAATAAACATTTGTCAAGCACTTATTATATGCTAAGCCTTTGTCAGCATTATCTGTGTGTTTTTATAGTCAGTGCTTGTTTAGAGTTACCTACATGTTTCCCTTTTCTTTGCTTACCCCATTCCTTCCTTCTGAGTTCCCTTTCCTTTTTCCTGAAGTGTATGCTTTATAGTGCTTTCACCAAAAGCCTGTGAAGAGTAAGTCTGCTGAAATTTAAAAATTTCATTCTCCCTCTTAAATGTTAATATAGCTGGATATAGAACACTGAGGTTGACAGTATTTTTCCATAGCACATGGAAGATACTTGGAATATTCTATTACTTTCTGTCATCTGTAGAGAAGTTGAGAAGTCTGCAGTAAGCCTAATTCTTCCTTTGTAGGTAATGTGTCTGTTCTCTCTAGTTGATTTTAAGGTTTTCTTTTGGTGGTCTGCAATTTTAATATGATATGTCTAGTCATGGAATTATTTTTATATAATCTGCTTGGGGATTGGACTGATTTTTCATATGAAGATTCTTATTTTTTTAATCATTATTGAGAATTCTTGGTTGTTATGTTTTAATACTACCTCTTCCCTATTTCTTTTGCTCTTGCCTATTACATATTTGTCAGACTTTCTCGT
The DNA here is from genome assembly GCF_018350195.1 of Panthera tigris. NCBI lineage: Eukaryota > Metazoa > Chordata > Mammalia > Carnivora > Felidae > Panthera > Panthera tigris. The sequence continues at coordinate 123,216,842 of NC_056668.1, read as the reverse complement.
TCACTCTTTCTTTTCTCTTAATTATCTTTCATACTTTCCATTGCTTTCTCTCTTTGTGCAATATTTTTTTTAATGTTTATTATTTGTTTTTTAAGGGAGAGAGACATAATGTGAGTGGGGGAGAGTCAGGGAGAGAGGGAGACATAGAATCTGAAGCAGGCTCCAGGCTCTGAATTGTCAGCACAGAGCCCCACATGGAGCTCGAACTCACCGACTGTGAGATCATGACCTGAGCTGAAGTCAGATGCTTAAACAACTGAGACTCTTAAGTGCCCCTCTCTGTGTGTAATCTTATGGGTGATTTCCTCATAGCTGTTTCTAATTCAGTAATTCTCTTTTAATCTCCATCTAATCTACAATTGTACTCATCTATTAAAAATTTACGTTTGCATTCCTAGTTTTATTTGGTTCTTCAAAAAACCTGCCTAGTATTTCATTATGGTTTCTGTTTCTTCTCTTTTCCTTGTTTTTATTATTTTAAATATACTTATTTCATTGTCTTTCAGAAATTTTCAGTTATCAGAAGCTCTTGGTATGCCATTTCTCCTATTTGTTGTGTCTGAAAGCTCTTGTTCATGGTAAACTTTTCTTTGTATGGTTTGCCATTTTCATTGGTGATTTCTTTCCCTATGGGACTTCTGTACTACTGAGTCATAGGAATGACCCTGCAGAGGAAGTTTTATTTTATTTGTATTTTACTTATTTGTTAGCTATTTGACATAAGATATCTGCACAAATGTGAGTGGTATAAGTCCAACTCTAAACTGTCACTTGGTGTAAGCTTGGTGTTTTGGTTTCTCATAGGAGACTAAGAAGAGACAAGCTTTGTCTCTAGACTCTTGGGGGGAGCTTTTCTAGCCCTTTTTTCACTAAGGGAGGAGTTCCTAAAAAATCCTGACTTTATGTTGGATACTCCTAATTTAACTTGAGTAATCTCAAAACCTTGTCTCTTGTCCCTTGTCTCTTGTCTTTTAAGATGGTTAGAACTGAAGCTTCTCGGAGAACCTGAGTGGCTCAGTTGGTTACCTGACCAACTCTTGGTTTCAGCTCAGATCACAATTTCACAGTTCCTGGGTTCGGGTCCTGCATTGCGCTCTGTGCTGGCAGCTCAGAGTCTGCTTGGGATTCTGTCTCCCTCTCTCTTTGCCTTTCCCCCACTCACTCTCTTTCTTTCTCAAAAATAATTAGAAAATAAATGTAAAATAGAAGAACTGAAGCTTCTCATCTTTAGAGATGTTTTCCAGTCTCTCAGCCCTCTGCCGGTAGGTCTCTCCAGTGTCAGCTCATGTACTCCTCCTGGCTTTTAGTTCTCTCTATTTCTGGTGTCTAGAGGTTTCTCTTTACTGAGAGCTAGAAGTTGAAAAAAGGGACTTTTTTTTATTAGTTACTTTTAAGCCTAGAATTTCTGTAAGTTTGTAATGGAAGACTTTTTTTATTTTTATAGCTGTTGGTCACAATGAATCTTTCCAAGCCCTTTGCACATATTCTCTCATATCATCCTCACAAGAATGCTGTGACACAGATGTTATTCATCAGCTTTCTTTCATGTGTTACGACTGAGACTTGGCAAGTTTAAGTGTTGTCCTAGATCAGACAGGTAGGAGATGGCCTCGACAAGATTTGAACCCAGGTTTCTCTGATTCCACTTAAAGTAACATGCAGGAAGTTATGGTAACTCCCTTTGCCCCCGGTCATCTCATTATGAAAATCTTAACACACATAATACGTACACTATGCACCCAGATTCTACAATTATCATTTTTCTTTATTTGCCTTTTTGTATATCTATCCATTTACTCATCCTTCTATTCATCCCTCTATCCATCTTATATTTTGATATATTTCAAAGTAAGTTTCAGACATTAGGATACTTCAACCCTAAACAGTTCAGCATGCATTTCATTAACAAGAGTTTAATATTTATTTATGGTTTTTTTTATCACCCTACTTACAAATGAGCCAATATTAAGTCTCCCATCCCTGAGTTTTGACTAATACTTACACCTGTGTAATGCAAACCCATATCAAGGTCTAGAACATTATCAACGCTGCAAGAAGTTCTCTCCTACCCCTTCTCAATCTCGGCACTCACCCAGAGGTAACCACTCTTTTGATGTCCCCTCCCCTCCAGGACTAGTTTTGCCTGTTCTAGAAATTCATGTAAATGGATTCTTACTTTCATTCAGCCTAATGATGTTGAGATTCCTCCATGTTGTGTGTGTGTGTTATCAGTAGTGTGTTAACTTTTATTGCAGAGTCGCAGCTCAGCCACAACACAGTTAGTTTATCCATTTTCCTGTTGTTAGAAACTTGAGCTGTATTCAGTTTCTGGAAATCATAACATTGCTAAAACATTTTAATATATTTTGCTATTGTAACAGTTTCTGTGACATGGTGGGGGAGTAGTGTAGTAGCCAGACTGTAGTTGAGAGAGAGTAGAAGGGCAGAAAATGAACTCAGAGTTTTCTTAAGATGAGTAGATGAAAAGCAGGAGACAAAGAATATAGCTAGAGGGATGTTCAGGGGTCAGGGACAGTATAGATATGCACCATATATAACAAATGATATGTAATATATATTTAATAATATTATGTGTTATAATAGAAACAATATATTATAATTTTTTTGTAGAAGTGCATGTAAATTAAACATATATATGTGTACAAATACAGACATATATATTTCTATTTAACAGGAGTAAGAGGTGCCTGGGTGGCTCAGTCAACTCTTGGTTTCGGCTCAGGTCATGATCTCACAGTTTGTGGGTTTGGGTCCCGCGTCCGGCTCCATGCTGGCAATGTGGAGCCTTTTTGGGATTCTCTCTCTCACTCTCTCTCTGCCCCTCCCCTGCTCGTGCTCTCTCTTTCTCAATAAATAAACTTAAAAAAAATTAATGGGAATAAGTGAAGCATGTTTTTACAGTGGAAGAAAGGGGGGAGAGGAGGGAGAGAGTGGGAATCCTGGCTCCTGGGGACAGCTCATGGCTGCCCTCCTCGTGGCCCTGGTTGTCAGATTCTGGGCAGAGCCCATGGTCCCTGTGGCTGCTCTCTGGTTTCTATTGGCAGAGTCTCAGTTCCTAAATCTTTTTCTCTGTCAGTCTGACATCCAGACTGACAACTGAAGGGACAGCAGAACTCTGTCTTGGCCATCGTTCAGGCTGTTGATGCTCTGGAGGGGACAGCAAGTGTCACTGAGAGATGGGACAGGAGCTCCAGCCAGGCAGTGGGGAAGAACCTACTCAGAATAATAGAGCCACTTCTTGGGGTGATGATTGCATGAACCTTGCCATGGGAGAAGCATGAAGATTCCTTCCAGGTCTAAGAAACTGTGGCTAGGGGAAGGGCTGATCTCTCCCTGGTGAGTAGTCACTGATTGGAGCTGCTGGGTGAGATCATCTGCTGACAGACATACAGTGGTCCAGGGCAGGGGCTGATCTACTAATTCACCTCTGCCCATGTCTGCTTCTCAAGATTGTCTGTTGCATTGATAAAAGAAAATCTGCTTTTATTTATTTATTTTTATTTTTTTAAATATTTATTTATTTTTGAGAGAGGAAGAGACAGAGCACAAGTGGGGAAGGGGCAGAGAGAGAGGGAGACACAGAATCTGAAGCAGGCTCCAGGCTCTGAGCTGTCAGCACAGAGCCCGATGCGGGGCTCAAACCCATGAACCATGAGATCATGACCTGAGCCGAAATCGGACACTTAGCCTACTGAGCCACCCAGGTGCCCCAAGAAAAATCTGCTTTTAATGTTTATATATTCTTGAGAGAGAGAGAGCGAGCGCACGCACAGGGACAGAGAGAGAGGGAGACACAGAATCTGAAGCAGGCTCCAGGTTGTCAGCACAGAGCCCGATGCAGGGCTTAAACTCACAAGCTCAGCTGTGAGATCATGACCTGAGCCCAGGTGGATGTTCAAGTGACTGAGCCACCCAGGCACCCCTAGAAAATCTGCTTTTAAATATAACTTGGGATTAATTGGGTGCAGGTAGGCAGGTTGGACCAGTGAGTTCATATGACTTTTCTAACCATCGCTTTCTGGGTGAGGTCAGGCTTGTTATGAAGAGTTTTTCTCATTAAGCTTTCAATACTGGACTTTGTTGCTTTAAAAACTCTTTATTGATTTGTATCACATACATATATTTTCTTCTCTAAAAAATCAACTTTACTGAGGTATAATATTCATATAATAAGATGCACTGATTTTAAGTGGGTATTTTGGGGCAGTTTTGACAAATTTAAACATCTATGTAAAGAATAATGAAGGTATAGAACATTTCCATCACCCAGAAAAGTTCCTTTGTGCCCCTTCCTAGTTAGTCTGCCATCTCCCACCCAGGCTCCAAAACCAGTGATCTGCTGTCTCTCACTACGGATTAGATTTGTCTTTTTGGAGTTTCATGTAAATGCAGTTATACTGTGCACTGTCTTCTGTATCTGACTTCTGTGGCATAGCATAATATTTTCTAGATTCACCCATGTTGTTGACTTTATCCATAGTTCATTCCTGTTTACTTCTGAGTTGTATTCCATTGTGCATATAGATCCTTATTTACTGAATAGGTAATACAGACACAAGGTACAAAATTTACAAGTGCACAAGTTTTTCCCACCCCAATGCCTACCCAGTCAGCTCCCTTCCACAGGGATTCAATATGATCAGCTTCTTGTGTATCCTTTTGAACTATATTATGCATTTAGAAGCAGATGTGTATGTGGGATCTTCCTCCAGTCCCTGAAAAATATATATAATTCTGCATGTGTATGAGTATAATTTTAGAAGTGGACTTGCCAGAATAAAAAGTTCACCAAAAAAGGGTTATTCACATGTAATTTTGACAGATATTACCACCCCTCCAGACATAATACAGATTCCCCCAAACTTTTTTTTAAAAGTTTTTGAAAAGCTTAAACAGAGAAACCTCAAAATAATAGGATAGTGGACACTTGGTTAGCACAGGCTTTTCTTTGGATACACTTGGGTTTTCAGCTTCACACTCTGGGAACCTCAAGTGAACCTGTGTTCAGTCACATAGTCTTTGGGACCTGTTGTTCTCACTCACTTTGAGGTGATCTGCTTCTCACCACCTGGGTGGGACTTGGGCTTTCTGGGTTCCTGACCAGAGATGGACAAGACAAAGGCCCTAGGCTGGATTGGGTCTGAGGGGAGCTTGGTCCACAACAGCCCTGATTGTAGAAGGGGAGATAATTGGATCGGATGGTCAGCGTGTGTGTGTGTGTGTGTGTGTGTGTGTGTGTGTGCATAAACAATCCATATCCATGCTGCAGCCAGGGCAGGTCTTGGAATATGCCAATCTGGTGCTTTTGCTCTGGTAGCTTGTTGGGGGAACTCTTGGGGACAGTAGGAAATCCTTATGTTGTCCTACAAAGGTCATAGTGGTCTGGCCCTGCTGGCTCCCAGCTTCCTCTGAGGAGCTCTTTCTGGGTTACCTGCACTTCAGCCACTCTGGCGTTTCAGTTCCTGTCTCCCTCCTTCCAAGCTCACGTGGTTCTCTGCATCTTGAAGCACTCCCTTGTGCCCACATGCCCCTCAGCACCCCGGCTTCTCCTAGTTACCACAGATTCACCCTTCAGGGCCGACTCCCACACTGGACAGAGCCTCCTGGTAAAGTTCTAGAGCATTTATCATGATTTATGCTTATATATTTCTTTGATTTGGTCCTATGTGTCTATTTCTTTCTTCATAAATATCATGCAGGCATGGATCATATATGTTTTGTGCACCATTATAGTCTCTGTGCTCTAAAAGAGATTAGCACATAGTAGGTGCATGGTAAAGTTGGTGAGGCGTTTTGATAGCACAAGCACGTAGCTTGTAGTTTGAACTTGGGGGTGAATTCCATTTCTGCATCTTGGCAAGTCACCTAACCTCTCTGGGTTGCAGTTTCCCAATCTGAAAAATGGGTATAACAAAACTGAGTGTCAGAGCAGTTGGGAGTATTTGGAAAGTACTGGATAAATAGCAGGTACCTGAGCCCTGGTAACTATCATAGTAGCATCTCTGACGCAAAGCCAGTGAGCACACTTCTTCATGGGCAGCTTGTGCTTCTGGTGACCAGCGACAGCTGGCTTCAAAGTCTGGGGTCAGGCTGGGCCACAGGTGGGAGTTCAGGGCCTCTCTGACCCAGGAGGTGAGAGTGACGTTGGAGCTGGGGGTTGAGGAGGTCACTGTGCCATTTGGCAGCGGCCACCAAGACCTTGGATGGAAGACGGCCCTGGGGCACCTCTAGTGTCTAGGCTTCTGCCAGGGCAGAAGAAGGGAGCAGCAGGGAGCCATGGGAACAGAGGAGGGCTGGGAAGCCAGGTGGTCCCAGGAAGCTGCAGGCTTGGCTGGCAGGCGGGAAGGGAGCTGATGAGAATGTCAGGGCTCTGGAGGGGATAGGGTTTCTGCCGCCTCCAGCTGCCCTAAGCTGCCTCTGCTGTTTTCCAGAGGGACCCAATTACACCCCCCTTGTGGAGCCAGAGCTGCCAGAGATCCTGCAGAGATAGGAGACGGCTCTCAGCAGGGCAGCAGGGACCTTTTAAGCTCCCCTAACCATACACCTGTTCCTGATCATCTAGGATTTGGGGCCTGGTTCGGGGAAAATGTTAGGACTTCTGAACATGGTCCCTCAGATCTCCACAGAGCCTCGGGCTTTCAAAGTGTTCTCATAAGTACCGACTCATTTGATCTTCTTCACAGCTTGGGAGCTGCCTGGGAGGGTTTGTTGACTTCTTTGGACAGTGTCCCTGTGGTCAGAGAGAGGGAAGCTGGTTGGCTATAGTCACCCGGCAAGCAAGCGATCCAGGACTTCTGTCTCTGCAGAGCCTCATCGCTGTGCCACTCGATCGACCAATCAGCATACAGCAAGGCTCTCCATCTTGCCACAGGCCCCACCATGCCCTATTGTGTGCCACCAGGCATGCATCCCTCAGTGTTACCTGCTTGGTCCTTGAAATACTTGAGCAGCAGCCCCTGTACAGCATGCAGTGTGTGCCCAGCTTTGTCCTGGGTGCTGTGGAGGAAAAGAAAGGTGTTCTTTGCCCCCCAGGAATAGGTGGCCAGACATGCCCTCTGAGAGAGCACCATATAATGTTGGGTATACTCTTGGGAGACCATGTGATGGCAGGCCTGAGGATACTGAGTTGGGCCTTGAGATGGGTCTCCACGGGGGATTTGGTTAGGCTGAGGGAAGGAAAGGCATTCCAGTGAGAAGCTTGTACCCGCAAGTATAGGAGGCAAGAAGGGATTAGGGTTTCATAGGATGGAGAGAAGGCTTTTCTGTGTAGAGTGGAGGCAAGTTTGGATGTTATATGGCTTTGACTCCGTTCATACCACAAATATTTCTGGAGCCCTCCAACACGTAACTTCACCAGTTGGTACCCTGTGCAGACTTTGTGCCACTGCCAGGCTCTTCTGGTTGCCCGCACTTGATTGTCACTCCTACCCTCTCCATCCATCCAAATCCTGCGTAGCCTTTTGTGGTCCACTGGAAATTTCAGCTCCTCCAGGAAGCCCTTTCTGACCTTGGCTGTAATCTCCTTTTCTCCTCTGAACTCCAGTTGTCCTGGTTCTTAACTGAGGGTGCCCAGGCCCCTTTCTAAAGTCAGTCTTATTCCCTCAGTTTGTAAGCTCCCCATGTTCTGGCAGAGGCCACAACTCCAGCCCCCTCTTTGCAAGTCCCAGAAGCCTCACAGGCAGTGGTAGACCATTGATAAAGCATCTGCTGTGGGCTAGGCAAGGGGCCAAGCCCTTCACATGAATTTCTTCATTTACTCCTCACAGCAAGCCCTGAATCTGACTAGCCCCAAGTGGAGAGGTGGCTTGAATAAGGGTCCTGCTCACAGGCACCCACAGTAAGAGATGTGAATGCAAGATAGTCTGGGCCTGGTGAGGTGGCTGGCCCCTTGCAGGTGCCTTCTAGCACACCCTTCCCGTTTGTCCATTTTTTCTTTTGCATGCTGATGGGGTGTGTGTGTGTACGGGGGGGGGGTGGCTTTCCTACAAACCCATCTCTGCCTTTAATCAATTTTCACTTGGAAAGTGAGCCTGGATGGCCCTGGTTTGAGATGGTACTCACCTCTGGGAGTCAAAATAAACCCATCTGGGGGTGATGATGAGGGGACTGTGGAGATCCTTCACCAACCCCAGATGCTCACAGCTCAGCCCACTGAGGCCCTGAGGCCTCCATCCTCCTGCCCAGGAGGGATGGACCAGCCTAGAGGCAGGCAGCAGAACAGGAATGCAGCCTTCTGGCTGGCTCCTGACAGGGCATCTCTGGGAGGCCCCCCAGCTCTTCCAGGCTGCTGCTCTGCTGGGGAAGCCGGGGATTAGGAGCCTAATTCCGCAGAGAATCCTGTTTTTCTTAGCTTCACACGCATTGCTCTTTAGGAAAGGCCCCTCATCTAATTAGCCTGAGTCAACAGCTCCATTTATTTGGACACGTGATGTTATGAAATGGGCTGCTGCTGGGGTGTTTTTGTACTGCATATCTGGGCTGCCCCTCCAGGATGGCATCAGGAGGGAGGCACCATGGGCCACCGGGCCAGGGTGAGTCCAGCCTGAGAGGGGATGCAGCAGAGGCCGGAAGGGAGGCCGCAGGTCTGCTAGCCAGGCGGGAACTTCTCACTCTCAGATTTCATAACAAGAAAGTGACCCATGGAGTGTCCACATATCCAGCTTCCTCTCCCGTTGGTGTTTCTGAACCAAAATAAGAAAGAGATTAGGGGCCCTTTGACTGAAACTCCTTCCTCTGTCCCTGGTCAGAATCAAAAGGGACTTCTACAAGGGGCTTTTAATGGTGACAGACCCTTTACCACATCCATAAGTACCCAGGACTTTTGGAGAAAAAAATGTGTCACAATAGTTACTATTTATTAAGCATTTACTATGTGCAGGGTTCTAATCATATTATAAAATAAATCACACACACACGCACACACACTTTTTTTTCCCTCTCTCCCTGTCCCCTCCACTGTTCTCCTTATCTGCCTGGTGAAAGTGTAAACCCTCCTCTTTCTCTCCTGCATTCAATCCCTTCCCAGTCTCTCTTCCCCATACCTTGACTGGCATTTAGCCTTCTAGATTCTTTTGTATGCATTTACATACATATGTATCATATGTAATTTCTAACTCTAAAGACAACCCTTTAAGGAAAGGAAACTACTGTTATCCTTGTTTCACGGATGAGAAAGCTGAGGTAAGAGAGGCTAAGCAACGTGCTCAAGGTCACACAGCCAGGAAGGAGCAGAGGTGGGCTTTAAATCCAGGCCTGTCAGACTCCAGAGAACGACAGGAACACTTTTCCTCTGGCAGCACACTGATTCCTGGCAGGTCGCAGACTTTGGTCTTAGTGAATTATAGTGTGCTTCTTACCTGTTCTTCCTGCCCCCCTCTTCTCCATGCTGTTATTATTTTTGCCAAATGGGTCAGTCATGGTGGGCATTTGATACATTGGGTCACATGGAAATCACCCTGAATAAATGGGGCGGGAGCTCTGCCTTGCTGCCTCCTTCTTGTCCCCTGAATTCCCGCCAACCTAACTGTTTTACCTGGACCACTTACTGCTTTGTGCATACCAGAGCCAAATGGAAATAAGAAGCATTGCCACCCTTTCCCCAGAGGATGGTTGATCTACATGCACATAGCTCAGACCACAGAGCACTCGGGACTGAGTGTTAATCTTTGGACAAGCAGAACATTGTTGTGAACAGCAGCAGTTCAGCAGAGTTTCAGCGCTCTTACCGCATGTGGGGAGTCTGGGAGAGCAGCTGGTCATTGCCTGCTCCTGCCTGGGAGGTGAGCCCAGTGGGAGGAAAAGTCTCCTAAATGTTTTCCTATCTTTTTTTTTTTTTTGATGGGGGAGGATGCAAGTGAGTGAGGGGCAAAGAGAAAGACAGGGAGAGAGAAAGAGAGACAGAGAGAAGCCAGGTGCACCCGAAGCAGGGCTCACCTGAAGTGGGACTTGAGCTCATGAACCGTGAGATCATGACCTGAGCCGAAGTCAGATGCTCAACAACTGAGCCATGCAGGCACCCTGTTTTCCTCTTTCTCATGGGGTTTGTGGCCAGGAACTGCTGTGTGTGTAAGATACTGAAACAAACTCTTACAATTGATGTGGGCTGGAAAAGCAGAGGACAGGGAGAGGCAGGAATCAAAGAGACATTATTTGATGGATTAAAAAAAAAAAAAACAAATTTCAGTGCTGGGCCTGGAAGCTTCTGAAAAAAGCAATGGGACCTTTTTTTCCTGTTGAACTTTCAAACCTTTACTGACCCTGCACTTTGTGCTCTGGAGTTTATCAGGGACACCGGAGGCCAGGAGTGTAGCATGACTAAAGTTACTAGGACAAAGCTGGAGGCAGGTCAGCCCTCCACAGGGGAGTCCCAAGGGCCTGCAGGCAGCCACTGCCACCAAGAACTTCTAAGGCCAAGAAAGGGAAGCCTTGAAGCCAAACATCCCTGCACGGTCCCAGGCAAATGTGTTCCTCATCAAGGCAGATACAAACAAAGTTTATTAAAAAGCCTTCTAAAGGACATTCCAAATCACCAGCAGACCCCTGTGAGGTGACCGTCCATCCTCCTGCAGACTCTCATTCCAACCTCATTGGAGCTTTTCAAACACCAAGTCACCACTATGTCCAGGAACGAAAATAAACAGGGGGCTCCAGTGGACAGCCCTGCAGCTCACGGTGACCCGGCTCTCAGTGCAGGTCTGCACTTTTTGACACCACAGCCGGCGGGGTTGATAGGAATGACCCGGGAACCGAATACACACAGGGCAGTGAGGCCTTTTGGCCCGTGGGGTGGGCACTCCCCGACCTGTCCTAATGGCAGCCCACCAGGCAGAGGAAGGGCCCCTGCGGTTGCAAGAATGGCAGCTTGATACAGTGGCGTGGGCTCTGGACCAGGAAAGTCATGTATATGCCTTTTGCATTCTGGAAAGAGAGGAGACCTCTGCCTCCAGGTAACCGGAAATTTCCTCCTCTTGCAAGATTGTTGATTTTCCCAATAGATGGGAGTGGGGTTGCTTTCACTAAAGTAGGGGCTGCAGGTCTCAGAGCCGATTTTCCCACAGCATGGCAGGGTACCCCACAGAAACCTGGGCCCTGCGGAGCACAGTTTAACAACGCCCCTCCTGGTATGTAAGCTAAAATTCTGTAATTTTACAATGATCTGAATAGACACATGGACAAATAAGCAAGTTGTGAATCATAGTCTATTGCAGTTGTAGTATAGGAGATAGGGGAGGGGCGCCTGGGTGGCTCAGTTGGCTGAGTGTCTGATTCTTGATTTTGGCTCAGGTCATGATCTCACGGTTTGGGGTTCATGAGTTCAAGCCCCACGTCTGGCTCTGCGCTGACAGCCCAGAGCCTGCTTGGGATTCTCCCTCTCTCCCTCTCTCTCTGCCCCTCCCCCACTAATGCACTCTGTCTCTCTCTCAAAATAAATAAATAAACTCAAAAAAATTATTTAAAAAAAAGAGGGGAGAACTCTGTCTCTAGAGTCAGATTAGGTCTGCACTGCCATCACCTACTTGTGGTACTTGGTCAACTGCATTGCCTAAACTCCCAGAACCTAGTGATAAGAGGGGATCATAGTAGTTGCTTCATGCTGTTTATGTGAGCATCTGTGCTAAAGTCTAAACCATTAGCGAAGAGTCAGACATGTAGTTGGTACTTAATAAGTGGTAGCTATTGTTATTTTTATTTCTTGGGCCCTATGGTCCCAGCACTGTTCAACATTTTGGAGAAACCAGGGGGTATCCAGAGAATAAAGAAGGGGAGGAAGAAGAGAAAAAGAGTCGTGGAAGGTAGGAAGAACTTTGCTACTGATAAAATTATACCTGTAATGATTTATTGAGAGCTTTCTATGAGTGTGTACTATGTATGGAGATTATAGTAAGTCCCTTCTATGACAAGAGCACATTGCAGGTTGCTGTATGGTTGTTGTTTTTCTTTCTCACAGGGGAGGAATGAGGCTCAGAAAGCTTCAGTGATTGCCCAAATCCAAGGTCTATGCTACAGATACAGATGAATGTTTGTGTCCCCTCCCGATTCATATGTTGAAAACCTAATGCCCAGTGTGATGGCGTGAGAAGGTGGGGCTTTTGGGACATGATTGGGTCATGGGGCAGAACGACCCCTTGCCCCTTAACCACATGAGGACATAGTAAGAAGGAAAGGTTACGAATCAGGAAGAGGGCTTACACCAGACACCAGATTTGCTGACATCTTGATCTTGGACTTTCTAGTCTTCTCCAGAACTGTGAGAGATATTTGTTGTTTATAAGGTACCCAGTTTATGGTATTTGGTGATAGCAGCCTGAACAGCCTATATAAGAGAGGGACCTAGGTTGTTTGATTCCAGATTCGGATTCTCAGCCTCTAAGGGTTATAGATCCCAGATTCTGAGACAAAGGAGTGTCTTTCTCCTGCCACAGATAATCATTGTCTTGAAACACAGGAATCCAGCCAGAGCTGCCAAGTGCAGTGCTTGAGAAACCCTTACTGTCATGGTGTCGTGTACAAGGCCAGGGAATGATTTCACCGGTTTCGGCAACCCTAGCTTTCTGGTTCTAAACTAGTGATTCTCACCCCCCCGGCTGCACATTAACATCACCCGGGGAGCTTTAAAAAATCCATACTGCATGAGGCCACCCAGACCAATTACATCAGTGTCTGTGGGTGGGGCCAGACATCAGTATCCTGTTAAGCTCCCTGGTGATTCCAGAGAGCATCCAGGCCTGAGAACTTCTCTGAAGGGCCATAGCAGGGTTTGAAGCCCTTGTTCCCTTCCTCTGAGGGGCTGGGGCTGGGAGCTGGGAGTAGAGGAGGTTTTGAGGCAGGGATGGGGCCTGGGAGGGAGGTAGTAAAGGGGAGGGATCAAAGGCTGACAAAGAATAAATGCAGTGTGGGTACGGAGGCTCAGAAAGGTTAAGTAACTGGACTCAGGGTGCACACGGGGAAAATGGCAGAGCTGGAAATCACACCGCTGAAGGGGTGGCAAAATGATAGGAATCTCCTGTTACTGGGGAGATCCCAAGGGTTGCTCAGTGCTAGAACTCCCCAAGACCTACTTCTGCATCCAGTTCTTTCAATAGTTCATCCTTTCCTCCCAGTCAGCCTCTTCCAGGCCCAAGGGCCTGGTCATCTGACTCCCAAATGTCTATTTTCAGACCAGAGTGTTCCTTGGACCTTCAAACCTATAATGCAGTAAGACATCTCTTTTAGATGATTTTACGGCATCCAGGATTTTACATGCCCAAGACGAAACTCATAACCACCTGTGCTCCCAGCCTGGTTCTTATTCAGGGTTCCAAGCCCAGTGAATGGCACCAGCATCATGCTGTACTGTTCCCTCATTCCCCACCCATGTGTCTCACCAGTGTTCTCCCTCCAACTTTCAAAGTACCTGTACGTCCTGTCTTCTCTCCATCTCTGTTGACACCCCTTTAGCCAAGCCACCATCCTCTTTGGTAATTTAATTCTTTTTCTTTTGGTAATTTATTCTTGCTTAAATGATTATTTATGTCTGCCTCCTCCACTAGCTTATACCCTGTGTAAGGGCAGGGACTAGCTTTTTTTTTTTTTTTTTTTTTTTTTTTTTTTAAATGACTTTTGTATCCCCAGGACCTAGCACCTTACCTGGTCCTCAATAAACATTTGTTGAATACCCAAGTGAGTGAATAACTTTATTTTGAACTTTGAACTCATTCTGGGGGCTGTCACTTTATGATGGCTGTTTCATTAGAGCTTGCTGCTTTTCAGGCTGAAAGCAGGGTTCATATGTTTGGATGATGCTGCATTCCATGAAGTCTAGGGCAAAGAGGTCTTGTCTATGGAGGTTTCACAGACAGTCTGAGGGGACCACGTGCTCTGAGATGAGCCATAGCCACACCACAGGGCAGGTGAACACACACACACTTGTATCCATCCTTGGTTAGCTCTGGCCTGCTTACTCCACAGACATTATCTTTATTTGGAGAATCAATTATGAAATCTATCCCTCACTATTTCTCCAATAATGTAGCTAATAAAAAGAAAAGCTATTTTGACGGTGTCTGGTTTTCAGCTAAAAGGAGGGTCAAAACAGCAATTTTATCAGTTGCCCTTTGAAAGTGCTTCTCTTAGTCACGGCAGTTCACAGGGGGAAACACAATGATTCCAACCCCATTCTTAATATTGGTTCCTGCCTGAGGTGACAGATTATGTTACCTCTGGACCAGGACATCTGTGGGTAGACATCAAGGTCAAGTTAAGGTTACACCATGCTGGCTCTGTCATCAGAACATGGCCCAGCTCTCCCCCACTGTCTGATATAGTGAAGCACCAGTCAAAATAGCATGTCTCTGGGATTCTGGCAGAAGTGGGCCATGGGAAGTAGCTCCAGGCCTTGGGGTCTTGGTGCAAACTCCTCTTTCAGAACCTCCTCATTTTAGATTCTTCTCAAAAAAAAAAAAATGTCCCAGCTTCGTGGTGTCAACTTTGACTGTTATTCTTGCCTCCAGTAGAGGGAAAAGCCCGTAAGGGCAGTGACCATGGTCTTTCCACTCCCCACCCTCACTGTCTGAACGTTTATGGTGCTTAGGATGTCCTTGGGTGGTGGGAGAGATACAGCCATGAAATTGTCAGAAATTAAGTACTAGAGTCAGAGATGAAGTCTGCCTCCTGGACCTGCCACTTCCTGGCTGAGAGCTTTGGGCAAGTTATTTAACATCACTGAGCCCCAGTTTTCTCAACCTAAAGATGGAGACCATAATAGTAGTTATGCTACTTGCATAAGGTTTTTTGAGGAGCATTCAATGAGATAATGCATATAAAGCACAATAAGTGCCAGTTCGTAGAATGAATAAGGGTAGAGAGGCCCCTTCTTGGATCAGGAGGTCAGAGGAGATGCTGGCACACGCTGGAACCCATTGGAGGTGGAATCTCAGGCCTTCTAAGTTCACTACTCCTTTAGATCTGATTTCCAAAAATAGAAAATAGAGACTACTGCCTTTTACTGCCAAGGCCTGGATTTAGAAACTGTTTCTTTTGCAGATTAAATGTCATCAGAAGACGTAAAACAGATTGCAGTGTCCCTAGCAAGCAGCTTCCTTATTTGCATGTGTCACAGACACAGTTAATTTTATTTGTTCTTTTCACTAACTCTTTTTATTTAAGCATATATTTTGGGGACACTTAATCCATCAAAGAAGCATTTAAAAGAAACTCATCAATTGTTCTTGGGCACCAAAGAGTAAATAAAAGCACAACGCCTCACTTTCTTAGGTTAAAACTCCAACCACCTTGCTTTGATGTGCTAACAACCCCTAATGAAGGTCAGGAAAGCAGTAATTGCCTCAGCAAGAGCTTTAAAGAGGTTCTGTGCATAGCCAGGGCCTCCAGGCACTGGTGTGAACAAGGCTGAGAGAGACCCCGTCTGACAGAGAGCCCACGGTGTGGGATATGGAGTGGCTTAGAGGAGTTCTTCTAACTTATGGCTACTTCTTAGGCTGCCATCTTGTGGCAGCTGCTCTGAGGTGAGTCTGCCTGTGGGTACTGGGTTTGCTAACTTCTCCAAAGACACACTCCCCTGTGATTTATATAGTTCTTGCATACATTTGCAAATGGAACTCTCGGGTCCTAACTCCAGCTGTAGGAAAAAGTGAAACAAACAAGATGATCTGAGAAGGGGATCTTCTTCAAGTGGAACATCCAGACCAGCACTGGGTGGCAGGTGTCTAGGTCATATACATCCAGGGCAGTGTGGTGCCAGGGCAATAATGGTAAGAGCTACCATTTATTGAGCATTTACTATGTGCCAAATCTGGCTTAGCACTTCCCATGTGTTATTTCATTTGATACTAACAACAATCCTCTGAGCTAAGCCCTGCTATCTCCCCATTTTATAGATGAAGAAATCAAGGCATGGAGAGGTTAAGGCACTTGCCAAAAGTTACAGAGCTAGTGTGTGGTAGAGTTGGGACTCCAAAGACTTTCTTTTTTTTAATTTTTACTTTAGAGAGAGGGAACATGCAAGTAGGGGAGAGAGGTAGAGGGAGAAAGAGAGAATCTTAAGCTGGCTCCATGCTCAGTGTGGAGCCTGACACTGGGCACAATCCCATAACTCTGGGGTCATGATATGAGCCGAAATCAAGAGTTGGATGCGCACCCAACTGAGCCACCCATGTGCCCCAAGAGAAGCTCTTTCTGACCCCAAAGCATATACTCTAAACCCCCCTGTGCAGTTGTGGGGGGGGGCGGCTATAGAGCCACAAAGACCTGGGAGCCTGTCCTGGCTCAGCCACTTGGGTAATGTGAACTTGGCTTAGTCATTTAGACTAAGACATCCTCTGCCTGTCTCTTCCTCTGCAAAATGGAGCTTCCTCACAGGTTAATTGCAAGGATTAATATGAGATAAGTGATATAGTTAGGATGGTGCCTGGCACAGGTGAGAGCTCAGTAATGTGGGTTTCTTCCTTCTGCCCTTGGACAGGGAGAAATGGGAGGGACATCTCCCTAGCCAGTCCTCTTACCATTTTCACCTCCTCTGCCTCCCCTGGGCTGCTCAGGACTCTTTTCACCAACACCGGAAAGTCTTTGATTCCTTACTGATCCATTTCTCAGTTTAATTTTCTTGGCTGCGTGGGAAAGGCAGCACTGGATAGTGCGAAGAGACTTTGGCTAGAATTTTGGAGACCTTGCTTCTTAGTTCAGCCCCTGGTCTGAGACTTGGACAACTTTTGTGTCTCTGGGCCTCAGTTTCCCTATCAATGAAATGTAGGAGTGATGTGCCTGTGCAGTCCATGTACAGTTAGTTACTCCCTAGTTCTGCACCTAAGGTACATATGATTAAACAATTGTAGCATCTTTGTCAGTGATCCTGGGTGTGGCTGCAGAGCCTCCCCGCCCCCCCTCACAGTAGAGGCGCAGTTAGATTCAAAATTATAATTACAGCCTCTTGATATTCCCAAACAATTAGTCATCTGCTAAGGGTCCTTCTGGTTCTGATGATGCCACCTGAGTCTTTAACACTGTGAGGGGCTATGCAAGAGAGCATGCACCTGAAATGAGGAGAGTGGATTCTAGCTTTGGCCACATTGCCTAGCAGCTGTGTGACCTTGGCACGTTGCTTATACCCTCTGTACCCTGCTTTCTAATTTGTAGAAAGAAAGTCCTACCATAGCTCTGGCTGTTGGCTTTGTTATGAGTTTGAAATCACTGTAACCTCCCTGAAAGAAGGCCCTGGACCTCTGTCAGCGCTGTGCCCCCTGTGCCTGGAACAGAGTCCTGTCAGGAGCAGGCTTTCCATGAATTTTTGTTGAATAGAAACACGCTAAAATATGAAACCTATAGAAATGGAAGAAACTACACCCTAGTGAAATACATTTCTAGAGAAGCAACTCTCAGTCTTGTGGAGCATGAGGCTGATCAGGTAGCCCTTTCAACATGCAGATTCCTGGGCCCTACCACAGGAAACTGTTCCAGGATGCCTGCGGCGGGAGGCAGGAATCCACAGGTTTAACAAGATGTCCTGGGAATTCTGCTGCAGGTGGTCTGGTGCCCACTCAGTGAGAAATATAGCTCTGGAGTTGGGAGGCTCAGAGTGGAAATTAAAAAAACAGAGAGAGGCCTTGGTTTGCTTCCAGTTGTTCTCTGGGAGTTGAGTTCCAACTTGGAGGTCCCAGAGCTCCAGCATCTGTTAGGGAGTCACCTGGAAGGACAGTTCCATCCACCCATCATGGCTGCCACAGAGGCTCGATGCTTAGCTGACTGATGCTCTCAGGTTTCTGTGCCCTGACCTGGGAAGCCCACAGAGAAAGCAGCCAGGTCAGGGGCAGTTTCCCTTTTATCTCAAGTAAAAGGGGAGTGGTGGGGACCTAGGCTGTCAGTGCTGTCCATCACCAATTATTCTGTGTGGATCATATGTTGCTCTCCCCAATGCCATCCATAGCCTCAGATCAGGATCCTCCAGGAAGGGCAGGTTGGCTGGGACTCAGCCAGGGTACTCTGGTTGAGGTGATGGTGGTGATGTGTGTGTGTGTGTGTGTGTGTGTGTGTGTGTGTGAGAGAGAGAGAGAGAGAGAGAGAGAGAGAAAGAGAGAGAGAGAGAGAGAGAGAGAGAGAGAGAGAGACCTGGTGTTGGCTGCCTACTAGTTTCCCAAACAACTGAGTGGAAAGTGAAAAACAGATAAATATTTGGGATTTTTTTTTCCTGCATGTTGCTAAACTTAGAGATCTTTGCAAACATTCATGCAAATATTTCATCCTTAGGTTTCAGGGTGGTAATGCAACTTGCAAGTAGATGACTGATAAAGACATATTTTTGGATTTAGGATTTCACAGTCCTATTCATCATTGTTGTCATCATCATCATTCAGACTGAATTCATGAATTATTAAGAGATAGTTGGATTTTGAGCTCTTGTTAAAAATTCAAAATAAATTCAATTAAAAAATTATGATTCTTTCCTTTTCCTCCTAGAGCCTTTTCCCCACAGCTAACAAGTTCTGTTAACTACATGGGCTTCTTATAAGGATTAAACAAGTTAATATGTGAAATGGGCTTGCAACAGTGCCTAGTAAATTCTCATAAAATGATGCCCATTTTTCTTCACTACTACTGCAACTACTGATACAATACTATTTAATATAAATCCAACCAGAGCAACCCCTTAATTATTCCAAACCAATAGGGAATTGGGATTCTCCAACCAATGGGATGTCTGGCAGACATTAACTTCTCAGTCAGCTGAACTCTTATACTTTATTTATTTATTTGTTTGTTAATTTTTTTTAAAATTTTTTAACGTTTTATTTATTTTTGAGACAGAGAGAGACAGAGCATGAACGGGGGAGGGGCAGAGAGAGAGGGAGACACAGAATCGGAAGCAGGCTCCAGGCTCTGAGCCATCAGCCCAGAGCCTGAGGTGGGGCTCGAACTCATGGACCGTGAGATCTTGACCTGAGCTGAAGTCGGACACTTAACCGACTGAGCCACCCAGGCACCCCTGTTTGTTTATTTTTGAGAGAGAGAGAGAGAGAGAGAGGCAGAGAGAGAGAGAGAGAGAGGGAGACACAGAATCCAAAGCAGGCTCCAGGCTCTGAGCTGTCAGCACAGAGCCCAACGCAGGGCCCAAACTCAGAGTGAGATCATGACCTGAGCGGAAGTCTGCTGCTTAACCGACTGAGCCACCCAGGTGCCCCTGAACTCTTATACTTTAAAAGAGAAGGTCTTTGTACCATTAGTCACCTGGGGCTATGGAAACATGGAAGCCATCCTGGACTCTTTGCTTTTATAAATAAACTAGATGGGCACAGCCTAATTTTTCCCTGGTTTGCTGGGCTCAGAATGCAAAACACCAGCTGGTGATTGTCAGGCCTTTGAAGGTCCACAGCAAGTACTTCTTGAGTTCTTTTTCTCCTTGTTTTTTTATGGTGCCCCCTCCCCATTCTGATATTCAACTGTCTCTGCTTCAGGGCCTCTTCTCTCCTCTCCCTTCTATCTTGCTGCACCAAATCTGCCAGGCCTTAGGGACAAGTAAGACAGACAATGATGCTAAACGTGTGTGAAACATAAGAATATCTCCAATACCAGAAGGCTGCTTTTATTGAAGCCTAGGTTGTTAGTGATGTCCCGGAGAGTTATAATTGTCATGCCAAAAGCTTCTAGAGAAGCACAGTGTTTGTTATCTGGACATTACATCCTGGTGGGACCTGGAAGACCCTCCGAATCCAGGGTAAGAACCAGTTATGCTCAGCCATTCCGGATTCAATACCTGGCCCGGTCAGAGTCTCCAACCAGCCTCCTTGCTTGGGTTCCCTATTGTCCTAGCTTGCTCAGCCTGTCCCAGAAGTGAAAACAGATGGCCAGGGAGGGTAGTACGGGAGACCCACAAAAAGACCCCAGGGAAAACTGAGCTTCTGGTCCCACCCACTGCCCCAAACTGCTTCTGAATCGGTTCATCCATGAACAAACCCAAAAATTCCTTTTATCTCCCAATCACCAAGAATCCGATCCTTTATTTAGTCCCGAAACTCGGAAACTAATCTTTTATTTATCTCTACTGTAATCCCACTTCAAGCTGTGTATGGAATATACCGCTTGGGAACAAACCTCTAGGATTTCAGAAGGACCCTCAGTCAGGGCAGCGCAAGGGCTTATGAAGGAAAGTAAAACCAGGGCCAGGATGTTTTGGTTCCATGTGCGAATTGGAGGAAGAACGCTGGGCTCATTTGGGCTTGTGTGATGGAGAATGAGCCACAGGCAACTCCCTAATCACCAAACCACAGTAGAAGGCGGGAAAATGGGTGGCATGATGTCAGGCCCCAGCAAGGCAAGTTGGTTAAAATAGTTTTCCAGCTCTGCGCTCAAGCCAGGTCAAAGAATCCCTGACAGGCTGCTTGGAGCATGCCGAGTAGCTGAGCGGCTGTCAGCTTGGTTTCTTCCTGTGTGCTTCTGGGGCAAAATGCCTGACCGGTAGCAGGGGTGCCACGCCCCCCCCCCCCCCCCCCCCCCCGCCCCCCATCCGTCCTCCGCAGGCCTCCTCCTATCAGGGCCCTGAGAGGACCTCCTCTGCCTTCTTTCACTCGTTTTTGCATTCGACAAGTACTTCCCGAGTGCCTACCATGTGCCAGACCCAAGGCTGGGGGTGGCCATTCAGTGGGACAGGGCACTGTCCCTGCCCTCACAGAGTGAATAGACCCTGTGGGGAAAGCAATCAGATGCTGAACGTTTAATGAAAATTCTGATGGAAGGAGGGGGAGGGGCCACGCTGGGGTTTGGCAGTTCATAATGGGGGAAGGATGTTAGCACAGGCCGTCAGAAGCAGTTAGCTGACTGTGGGAGGATGAGCAAGAGTTAGTAAGGTGCAGAGTTGGGGCGTCAAGGGGTGTCTTCCCACTTGCTCTGGCTTTCTGGCTTCTTCATGCGTCCCTCCAAACCTTAGCTCCTGACTCAGGCCTCTGGGGAACTTAGCATGACTGCAGAACTTCATTTCTGGACCTGCCTCTGGGCCCCAGACTCTGGCATCTGCCCCCGGAACCAGCCAGCTGGTGTGTCCCTTCCCAAGCCCTTCTGGGGAGGCAGCTGCCCAGTCTTGGTCCTTCTTTCACCAACTCACTCTTTTATATACTTACACATCATTGATCCACATGCCGAGTCAGCTCGATTCCACGGGGCTTTCCCAGCACCTGCTGGCCCCACAGGGGAGGCCGCTCATTTTTTTCATGTATCCTCTCCCTTGAAGTTTGCTTCTTCACTTCGCCAACATTCCCTCCACCGGGAACAGGCCTTGTGCTGGGCTCCGGCTGAAAGCTAGAGCGGAGCCCAGAAAAGGGCCACAGGGGTGAGGTTCAGGGAAGGCTTCCTATGAGAGGCAGGCTGAGTGGGAGTTGGCCAGGTGAGATTGGCCTTCTTTCCCATATTCTACCTCTTATCCTCTTTCCCGTACTTTTTTCACCCTCTACTCTGGCCCATCATGGATGTTTCCTGGCTTTTGCCTGAAGGAATCTAGCCTGATGCCTGCCTCTTTGAGAGTTGGGGATAATGAAGTCCCAAGACCAGGAGGGATTTGCACAGTCAGGCCGCTCAAGGAAACAAGATGACTAGTAACTTGTATCGTTCCAGAGTCCGTGTGCCTAAGACTCACTCCTTCCCAGATGTGAAGGCTTTCTTTAAAGCTTACAGCAGTTCTCTCCTCTGAGTGCTACCGGGCTCTTCCCCTTCATCATTGCCTGATTCTCCCAGGGAGGGATTTTTAGAAGTCTCAGTGCTTTCCTGCTTTTGGACAGGGGAGCCTCATGAGACTATCCAGGGAGGGCCCTCTGGGCTGCTGTCCTTCTTGATCTCTCCTGAAAGAGGGAAGCTTCACTGGTAAAAGCTGTGAGACTTTGGGCACACCCAGTTTTCTTATCTGTAAAATGAGGATAACAATAGGGCTAGTAGCAGCTTGAATGAAATCATGTTTGAGAAATGTCCGTACATAGCACGTGCCCAACATCAGCTGCTACTATTTCAGTTCCCTGTTCAGACTTGCCCCAGATAGTCATGGTCAGTGGTCAGGGAAGGCATGGAAGCTTCTGGAATGCTGTGTCCAAAGGTCTGTTGGGGAGGGGAGAGGAGGGAGAGGAAGGGAGGCCAGGCCTCTGACAAGGCCTCTGGGAAAGTGAGTCTTGCCTACCTGAGTTTGATGGACAGGTTAGTGGAGGATGGGACTGAAATTAGAGGGCCACAGGGTAATAAGCAACAATGTCCTGGACCCTTTGCCAATCTGACAGGAAAAGGAAGAAATCTGTGGGAAATGTCCAAAGGCCCCTACTAATGAGCATGACAGGGACTGTTGGTTCAGTTGTTTATTCTTGCCTGTGTTTTCAGGGGTTTCCATGCAGGCTTAGCTTGGGGGCTTTAAGCCTGTGACAGCCTCAGCTTGATGAGTGGATTTAAAAGGAACCCAGCTCAGAACAGAGTTCATATTAGAGCCAGAGTTCATGTTAAGTCTCTGCGGAGCAGGGGGCAAATGATTCCTTGCGTGGATTTCTCTAGGCACACACACCAGCTGATGGATCCCTCCAGAGAAACACACTATAATATCTCATTAGAGCAAAGAAAACTGAGACACAGACAGTTTGAGTGACAATAAATCTGTTATAGAGCAGCTTGGACTAGAAGTCTGTGGACTCATCTTTTCTTCCTTTCTTTTCTTTTTGGAAGAAATTAGACTTTTATTCTAAAAACACTGAGGAACCATTATTGTAAGCCGAAGAGTGAGATGGTCCAATATACATTTAAAAAATGATAGCTGTATTGAATTATAATTCACCTTTTTATTTCTGCCTTGGCTGACTATAATTCTCTAAAGCTGCCTTCCCTTCCTTCCTTCCTTCCTTCCTTCCTTCCTTCCTTCCTTCCTTCCTTTATTTTCTTTTTCTTCCTTCCTTTCTTTCTTCTTTCTTTCTTTCTTTCTTTCTTTCTTTCTTTCTTTCTTTCTTTCTTTCTTTCTTCCCCACAAAATAGAGTTTGCTTCTCATACCCCTCACCAAAACAGTGCACTTTTTGTAAAGCTTATGTTCAAATCTTTCTAAGACTATTTGTTTGATAGGAATATCATTTGGAATACTTTTTCAATTAAATAAATTTTTAGATAGAAGCCTTGCTATACATCCCTATTCCCCCCATCATCTTGCATTTCATCAGGTCAAAAGAACCTATGGTTCTTTCTTCATGAAGCAGATTATCTTTAAAGAAAAATAAAAGTGAGTGAGGTGAAGGGAAAAAATATTTAAAAGAGTTATATTCTTTTCAACATTATTGTATGCTTTTTCGTCAGACATTTGAAAATGAGATTTTAAGAACTATGCTAATTTGAAGAAAGCCATAAAATTGATTGTTTAGTTCTTATAAAAATATAGTATTTTAACAACGTTGTCTGTGTGTGTGTGTGCATGTGTGTGATTGTTATGCCCAGAAAGCATTCTTTGTCCAAAGAAAGTACAATAGGTTCTTTTTCTTAAAAAATTAATTTTTATTTATTTATTTTTTAAATATGAAATGTATTGTCAAATTGGTTTCCATACAACACCCAGTGCTCATCCCAACAGGTGCCCTCCTTAATGCCCATCACCCACTTTCCCCTCCCTCCCACCCCCCATCAACCCTCAGTTTATTCTCAGTCTTTAAGAGTCTCTTATGGTTTGCCTCCCTCACTCTCTAACTTTTTTTTCCCCTTCCCCTCCCCCATGGTCTTCTGTTAAGTTACTTAGGATCCACATTAGAGTGAAAACATATGGTATCTGTCTTTCTCTGTATGACTTGTTTCACTTAGCATAACACTCTCCAGTTCCACCCACGTTGCTACAAAGGGCCATATTTCATTCTTTCTCATTGCCATGTACTACTCCATTGTGTATATAAACCACAATTTCTTTATCCATTCGTCAGTTTATGGACATTTAGGCTCTTCCCATAATTTGGCTATTGTTGACAGTGCTGCTATAAACATTGGGGTACAAGTGCCCCTATGCATCAGCACTCCCGTATCTCTTGGGTAAATTCCTAGCAGTGCTATTGCTGGGTCATAGGGTAGGTCTATTTTTAATTTTTTGAGGAACCTCCACACTGTTTTCCAGAGTGACTGCACCAGTTTGCATTCCCACCGACAGTGCAAGAGGGTTCCTGTTTCCCCACATCCTCTCCAGCACCTAGAGTCTCCTGATTTGTTCATTTTAGCCACTCTGACTGGCGTGAGGTGATATCTGAGTGTGGTTTTGATTTGTATTTCCCTGGTGAGGAGCGATGTTGAGCATCTTTTCATGTGCCTGTTGGCCATCTGGATGTCTTCTTTAGAGAAGTGTCTATTCATGTCTTCTGCCCATTTCTTCACTGGATTATTTGTTTTTTGGGTGTGGAGTTTGGTGAGTTCTTTATAGATTTTGGATACTAGCCCTTTGTCTAATATGTCCCTTACCCATTTAGCCCACCCCCCAATCCCTCCAGCAACCATCTGTTTGTTCTCTATATTTAAGAATCTCTTATGTTTTGTCCCCCTCCTGTTTTTATATTATTTTTGCTTCCTTTCACTTATGTTCATCCATTTTGTATCTTAAATTCCTCATATTAGTTAAGTTATATGATATTTGTATTTCCCTGACTAATTTCATTTAGCATAATACCCTCTAGTTCCATCCACGTAGTTGCAAATGGCAAAATTTCATTCTTTTTGACTTCTGAGTAATACTCCATTGTATATATATACCACATCTTCTTTATCCATTCATCTGTCAATGGACATTTGGGCTCTTTTTGTACTTTGGCTATTGTCAATAGCATTGCTATAAACATTGGGGTGCATGTGCCCCTCCAAAACAGAACACCTGTATCCCTTAGATAAATACCTAGTAGTGCAATTGCTGGGTTGTATGGTAGTTCTATTTTTAATTTTTTGAGGAACCTCCAAACTGTTTTCCAGAGTGGCTGCACCAGTTTGCGTTCCCACCAGCAGTTCAAAAGAAATCCTCTTTCTCCATATCCCACCAACATATTTTGTTGCCTGAGTTGTTAATGTTAGCCATTTGACAGGTGTGAGGTGGTATCTCATTGTGGCTTTGATTTGTATTTCCCTGATGATGAGTGATGTTGAACATTTTTTCATGTGTCTGCTAGCCATCTGGATGTCTTCTTTGGAGAAGTGTCTATTCATGTCTTTTGCCCATTTCTTCACTGGATTATTTGTTTTTTGGGTGTTGAATTTGATAAGTTCTTTATAGATTTTGGATACTAACCCTTTATCTGATATGTTGTTTGCAAATATCTTCTCCCATTCTTTTGGTTGCTTTTTAGTTTTGTTGACTGTTTCCTTTGCTGTGCAGAAGCTTTTTATTATGATGAGATTCTAATAGATTATTTTTGCTTTTGTTTCTCCTGCTTCCAGAGATATGTTGAGTAAGAAGTTGCTGCGGCCGATGTCAAAGAGGTTTTTTTTTGCCTGCTTTCTCCTTGAGGATTTTGATGGCTTCTTGTCTCACATTTAGGTCTTTCATCCATTTTGAGTTTATTTTTGTGTATGGTGTGAGAAGTGGTCCAGTTTCATTCTTCTGCATGTCGCTGTCCAGTTCTCCCAGCACCATTTGCTGAAGACACTGTCTTTATTCCATTGGATATTCTTTCCTGCTTTGTCAAAGATTAGTTGCCCATACGTTTGTGGGTCCATTTCTGGGTTCTCTATTCTGATCCATTGATCTGACTGTCTGTTTTTGTGCCAGTACCATACTGTCTTGATGATTACTGCTTTGTAATACTTCTTGATACAATAGCTTCTTGGTAAGCAGAGTTTTTGAGATGAAGTACCTATGACTAATGTCAGAATTAAAAGCCCCAGCAGGACTGCCCATCCAGCAAAATTTTGTTTCCTCATTGTTAACATGGGCTAATGTGCTACTGTAGCCCTGGCCCCCACCTTCTCCATAGCATGATTATCCTGTCCTACAATATCTCCATCTTCTGCCCCTGTCCAATCCCACCATCCTCGCTTCTCCCTCACTCTGACCATAGGTAAACCAAGTTAGATGTGATCATTTTTTAAAAGGATGAATTTGAGGATTCTGTTTTCTTTTTCAGCAAGAAGTTCAAATGGATGCAGTACCTTCAAACTAAAACATATCCAGCAATAGAGTGAAGAAACTAAATAATACTCTAGTATTCCAAAAGAACTATTTTTAATATATATTTTTATTTTTCAATTTTCATTTTATTTATTAATTTTTTTTTACATTTAAGTAATTTCTACACCCAACATGGGACTCAAACAACTCACAACCTTGAAATCAAAAGTTGCATGCCCTTCTGACGGAGTCAGCCAGCTGCATATATATATCCACAGACACACACATATATAATTTTATTTTATTAATGTTTATTTATTTGTTTTTGAGGGGGGAAAGGGCAGAGAAAGAGGGAGAGAAGAAATCCCAAGCTGACAGCATGGAGCTGGATGCGGGGGCTCAAGGCTCAATCTCACCAACCGTGAGATTATGACTGAAACTGAGGTCAAGAGTCAGATACTTAACTGATTGAGTCACCCAGGCACCCCCAAAACCTCCTTTTTATTGGCCTTCTCCTATACCATTGTGAAGAGTTTTTACTTATAGAAGCTGAAAGTCATGAGACATGTGAGTGATGAGTGCTTACACTCTTAAATCTGTCCCTCTTTTCCTTTCCACATACTACTCTTAGGTAAGACTGGCCTTTTTTTCTTTCCATTCTTGCCCAGTTAGAACTCCTCTGTCTTCTGTGCTTAATGGTTTCTATTAAAACTCTATGTTCCAATTTCCAAAATTGGCTGTTGATATTTAAAGGTTACTTAGGAAATTAAGATAACAATTTTTCTGCCTGGAGAAAACTGATTCTCATATTTACCTAGTAATGGGCTAAAAAGAGTCAGCCTGAAACTCTGGACTGACAGCTAACTGCTTTAATCTAGGGTGTACTTGTCTTATCCACTGAAAAGGTAAAGACATTAGATTTAATGAGTGAGAAGTTGAGAGTAAGATTTGCAGTATATGAAAATATATCTGAAATTATTTTTAAAGTATCATTCCAATTACACATGAAAAATTTCATTGTCTTACCAGTAATTGGGGAATTGCAGTTTTAAAAAATGAGGTACCATTGGCAGGGGGCGCCTGGGTGGCTCAGTTGGTTAAGCGTCTGACTTCGGCTCAGGTCATGATCTCGTGGGTCATGAGTTTGAGCCCTGTGATAGGCTCTGAGCTGACAGCTCAGAGCCTGGAGCCTGCTTCTGATTCTTTGTCTCCCTCTCTCTCTGCCCCTCCCTTACTTGCACTCTCTCTTTTCTCTCTCAAAAATAAATGAACATTAAAGTTTGGTGCTACAGTGTGGTGAAAGACTGCTAGAAGCTGTTTAAATTGTTACAACCACTCTAGAGAACAATTTGGCTATATCTTACAAAACTGTATATGTACATGCCATACTACCCATAAATATAATTTCTAGGTATATTTCCTACAGAAACTCTTCCTTAGGTGCATAAGATGACAAGTGTGAGGATGTTTACTACAGTATTGTTTGTAATATTAAAAACTATAAACACAAATATCCATTAATAAATTAATGAATAAAATATGGTATATCCATGTGATGGAACTGGAAATCTTTGGGAGAAATGAGCCATATATATACAGGTGACGCTTAAACAATGAGAGCATTAGGGGTGCTGACCCCACACAGTAAAAAATCTGTGTGTAACTTTGATTAACTACTGATAGCCTACTGTTGACCAGAGCCTTACTGATAACATGAACGGCCAATTTAACACATATTTTGTGCACTATATGTATGTGTATATGTATGTGTTATATATGTATATATTTATTCACCATAAAAAAGAGTGAAATCTTGCCATTTGCAATGACAGGGATGGAGCTGGAAAGTATTAGGCTAAGCTAAATAAGTCAGTCAGAGAAAGACAAATACCATATGATTTCACTCATATGTGGAGATGGGGGGGATGGGTGAAATAGGTGATGGGGATCAAGGAGTGCACTTGTGATAAGCACTGGTGTTGTATCAAAGTGTTAAATCACTATATTGTACACTTGAAACTAATATTACACTGTGTGTTGGGGCACCTGGGGGGCTCAGTTGGTCAAGCATCTGACTCTTGATTTCGGCTCAGGTCATGATCTCCCGGTTTGGTTTGTGAATTTGAGCCACACATTGAGCTCTGCTCTGTGCTGACAAGTGCACAACCTGCTTGGGAGTCTCTCTCTCTCCCTCTGCCCCTTCTCCCCAGTCATGCTCTCTCTCTCTTTCTCTCAAAATAAATAAATAAACTTAAATAAGAAATATTACACTGTATGTTCCCTGAAATTTAAATAAAAGCTTAAAAGCAAAGAAATACCCATTTGACTGTTTAGCTACAGGAGAATACAGGAGAATAGTGTACAGTCTGCTTCTGTAATGAAACAATGTCATGGCTTTTCCTTTCCTCCTTCCATTAAATATTGTTTTCAGGGGTGCCTCGGTGGCTCAGTTGGTTAAACATCTGACTCAGCTTAGGTCATGATCTCACAGTTGGTGAGTTTGAGCCCTATATCAGGCTCTGCACTGATAGTGTAGAGCCTGCATGGGATTCTCTCTCTGTCTCTTTCTCTCTGCCCCTCCCCTAATTGTGCTCTCTCTCAAAATAAGTAAACTTTAAGAAAACATTATTTTCACTGTTTTTTTATTCTAATTTTAGAAATACTTCCCCAAAGCCCAATGCATTACATTTGTGTGCCATTCATTCATTCATTCACTATGCATTTATCTTGATTGACCAGGTCCAGGGAAAGGAGTTTGGAAAGCAAGAAGAGAGAAAGAAAATTAGTGATTAGATTTTATCCAAATATTCAAGACCTATATGAAAAAAATTATAATTTCTTTACTGCTAATCATAAAGATCAGAATAAGTGGAGGTGAACAGACGAATATTAAGATAAAAGGAATCAATATTATGATGTTGCAGTGGGCAGTGCAATGCACCACCTAGATCCTCTTTATGAGAAATTTTTCCATAAGTGCTAGAAGAAGTGCTATGGACAGCCTTCAGCTGCCATGCCCTTTAGAAACTGTCTCACCTGAAGAAAGTGGCCTTGCCCTGGGCTTTGGTCCTTCCCTGGTCTGTCACACCCAATGGCTGATTGATGAGGGAAGAGGGCTATTTCAGCCTTCCCTGGGACAACGCTGACCAGCCATTCTGACTCCCGAGCTCCCAACGAGGTTGCTGAGGCTGTCACTGGATCTGCAGCACTTTAACTTCTCCTCGTCTCCCTACTGTTTACTTGGCCTTTTTTTCACGAAGCTCTTCTTAATAAATATTGAGCATGCTAAAAGCAAGCAAACAAACAAAGAAACAAACAAACAAAAACTGGTGATCAGAAGCACCTCCAAGGACATTGGAAAATTCATAGAGGTAAATTCACAATTACAAAGGTAAGGAAAAACAACCTGAAGTGGAGAGAAAGGAGACAGGCATTGGGAGGTGATGAAAAAAGGGGATAAATTGGAAAAAAAATGAGATGACTTTGAAGCAAGAGTAGGGGTGAAACAAGAAGAATAGGGTTGGCTGAAGATGACAGAAGTGGAAGAAACAGCTCATGCACCACAAGCAAGGGACCTGAAAATCCATCGTTGATTATGTGTGGTCTACTCTCCCTGCTAAAGGTCCTTACCAGACTCTATCTATCTATCTATCTATCTATCTATCTATCCACCCATCCATCCATCCACCCACCCATCCATGCCTGCTACCGATCAAGGCATTTAGCTAAACAAAATGAGACAAAAACTAACATAACAAAAACTGCAGCTGCCCATTGTCTACGATCCAGAGTGGTGGTATGTGTTCACAGCGTGTAGTGGAGGATCACTAGTGCCGAAGCCGGGTGGTGAGAGATTGTGGGGGTAGTTCATTCCTGGAACAGGCGTCTCCGGGCCTTGCGAGAAGGACCCGGAGGGCGCTGGGGGCGCGCGTGGGGACATGGACTCGGAGAAGCAGGTAGAGGTTGGAGTGGCGAGTTGGGGAAGGGCTCCAGAAGGTGGACGTCCAGGTTGAAGTAGCGGAAAGAAGAGCGTCTCTCTGGACTAGGAGTGGGGGTCCAAGACCGGGGCTCTAGTACCTGGCCCACAGGTTGGGGGTTGGCCACGCTTCCCGCGCAGGAGCGGAGCCCAGCGACGGAGCCGGCTGCAGGGTCCATCCGAGGCGGCAGGAACGCGGGGTCCGCGTCTTCCTCGTAGGCCTCTTCTTGGGGGGCCATCTGTGGGACAGATGCGCGGAAGAATCCTTGCTCGACGGCGACGTCGTGCCCGGGCGCGCCCAGGAAAGCGCAGGGTTCCAGGCCGACAAGCGAGTGGCCCTGCCCTCCTGAGCGCAGGAGGGCCTCGGGGACCAGCAGCAGGGTGAGCTCTCCGACAGACACTTGCAGGACCGACGTTGGCTCGGGCTCGAGCACCAGGTCCACGTCGTCCAGGGGCACTTGCAGGGCACAGCCCTCGGCCAGAACCACCACGGAGGTGAGGGCGCCGGCGGCCGGGGGCCCCTCCAGGCCTTCCAGGCCTGCAAGCTCCTCGGTTCGGCTGCGCTTGGCGGGGCCAGGTCCTCCGGACGGCGGTCCGGGACAGGGCGCAGGGTAGGCGCTGGGGCTGCGGGGCCGGCTGCCCATCACCTGGACGGCGCTGCGGGTGGCGCTGCCGGGCGGGGGTGGGGGGGCTGGCGGAGGGCGTGAGGGGCTGGGTCCTGCACGCAGTGACAGGTCTCGACGACAGGTGAGGCGGTGGGGCGCGGCGGGGCGCGGTATGGCGCGACGCAGAGTGAGTGTCCGGGAGTTCTGGGGGCGCCTCCCGGGAGACCCTAGGTCCAGGTTCTGGTGGCGCAGAGTAGGCCCTCACACGTCAGGGTAAGCATTGAATTATTAATAGGAGAAGTCAGGTGACCGGCAGAGGCGGTTTCAATATAAGCCCCGCCTCCTGCCTAACGGGGGATTAGATTTAGTGACGTGCAGTAGCGGGAGGTTTTTAAGAAACTGTAGGGAGAATACCCCTTGGATGTGCCTGTGGGTTCCACTGGCCTTTATTGCCTTTCTTTTGGGGGGTGGGGTGGGGTGAGGGGTGGAGAGCCAGAGCACAGAATCAAAAACTGCTTGTTTACTTTAAGAAGTAGTCGTTGCCTGGGGCGCCTGGGTGGCTCAGCCCGTTAAGCTTCCCACTTAGGTTCAGGTCATGACCTCGTGGTTCCTGGGTTGGAGCCCCGCATGGGGCTCTGTGCTGGCATTGAGGAGCCTGCTTGGAATTCTCTCTCTCTCTCTGCCACCCCCTGACTCGCACGTTCTCTCTTTCAAAATAAATAAATAAACTTTACCAAAAAAAAAGTAGTCTGTGTCTAATGTCCTCTAAGATTTTACAGGAGATATGAAAAGCCTTTACTTCCTCATGGATCACTTGTTTCCCTGCCCCACTCACATGGTCCTTGAAATTCTTCTCATTCGGGAGAGAAATTAGAAATCCTAATTTTCTGTGATAAAAAAAGCTTTAAAAAAATGATCAAGGCAAACTAACTGCAGTTTTGTTTTTCCTACCTGCAGTTTTGGTTGTTGTTGTTGGAAGCCAGACTGTGGTAATTATTAATAACGGTAGCAAAATATATCCTAAGGTTAACTGTATATATTCAAACTTACTACCTGACTTGTATTATACTTGTTTAAAAAATTAGTTTATTCAGTCCTCACTAGTAAAACTCACAGGAAAGAAGGAATTTCAGAAAATGAAATAGTATGTTTTCTGGATCTGTTTCCTCAGGCAAAGGAAACAAAATGGAAAAAGATGATTTCAACACGTTAAATAGAAAATGTCCCAAAACTCAATAATATCAAAGGTGGCAAAAACATCAACACACATTACACAGAAGATGTGGCATGAATGGCTGGTATATAGTACTGCTAAAGCCAATGTTCAAGAGTTTACTGCCTATGTTTCCTTTAGGAGTTTTATTGTTTCGGATCTTACATTTAGGTCTTTAATCCATTTTGAGTTTATTTTTGTGTGTGGTACAAGGAAATACTTCAGATTCATTCTTTTTTATGTAGTTGTCCAGTTTACCCAGCACTGTTTATTGAAGAGGCTGTCTTTTTGCCATTGGATATTCTTTCATCCTTTATCATAGATTAATTTATCATGTAAGTGTGGATTTCTTTCTGGGCTCTTAATTCTGTTCTATTGATATATGTGTCCTTTTTTGTGCCAGTACCATACTGTTCTGATTATTGTAGCTTTGTAGTATATTTTGAAACATGGGGTTGTGATTCCTTAAGCTTTGTTTTTCTTTCTTACATTTGCTTTGGCTATTCAGGTTTTGTGTGTGTGTGTGTGTGTGTGTGTGTGTGTGTGTGTGTTGTGTGTGTGAGCTTCCATACAAATTTTAGGATTATTTGTTCTAGTTCTGTGAAAAATATTATTGGCATTCTGATAGGCATTGTATTGAATCTGTAGATTTCTTTGAGTAGTATGGATATTTTGGCAATATTAATTCGTCTAATCCATGAGGAATGTATCTTCTTTCTTTTCATTTATATCTTTTCATTTATTTGTGTCATCTTCAAGTTCTTTCATCAATTTCTTATAGTTTTCAGGGTACAGGTCTTTCACCTGCTTGGTTAAGTTTACCCTTAGGTATTTAATTCTTAATTTCTTCTTCTGCTACTTTGTTATTAGTGTATAGATGTACAACTAATATGAGATTCCTATATCCTGCAACTTTACAGAACTCATTTGTCAGTTCTAACAGGTTTTTCTTTTTTGTTTTTTTTTAGTGTTTTTAGCGTTTTGTTTTCCATATTGTATATTGTCATCTGCAAATAGTGACAATTTTACTTCTTCCTCATCATTTTGTATGCATTTTATTTATTTATATTGTCTGATTGCAGTGGTTAGAACTTGTAGTACTATGTGAATAAAAGTTGTGAGAGTAGACATCCCTGTCTTCTTCCTGATCTTAGAAGAAAAGCTTTTAGCTTTTCACCACTGAGTATAATGTTAATCGTGGGTTCATCATAGATGGCTTTTTATTTATTTATTTATTTAAAAAAATTTTTTTTTTTCAACGTTTTTTATTTATTTTTGGGACAGAGAGAGACAGAGCATGAACGGGGGAGGGGCAGAGAGAGAGGGAGACACAGAATCGGAAGCAGGCTCCAGGCTCTGAGCCATCAGCCCAGAGCCTGACGCGGGGCTCAAACTCACGGACCGCGAGATCGTGACCTGGCTGAAGTCGGACGCTTAACCGACTGCGCCATCCAGGCGCCCCGGCTTTTTATTATGTCAAGGTATGTTTCCTGTAAACCTACTATGTTGAGTTTTTATCATGAATAGAGGTTGAATTTTGTCAAATGCTTTTTCTGTCTCTGTTGAGATGATCCTATGGTTTTTATCCTTCATTTTGTTAATGTAGTTTATCATATGGATTGATTTGTAGTTTTTGAGCTATCATTGCATCCCTGAAATAAATCCCACTTAACCGTGGTGACTGAGGATTTTTGCATCTATGTTCATCAGAGATATTGGTCTGTAACCATTTGTCCCAATACTTTTTAGTTGAAAAATTCTTTCCCCACTGAACTGCATCACTTCCTGCATTACATAATTTTTTGTGTGGGTCTGTCTTCAATTTTCCTTTATTTTTTTTTTAGGTTTTATGGATTTTTAACAGAGCCAACATTACATTTCTTTTGGAATATTGTTGTTTTGGTGGCAATATAGGACTCAGGAAAAAAAGCTGTTAATCTTCTGGGGCCTTCAGCTGAATGAACTATCCTACCTGTTGTTGTGGTTTGATTTTTCTATTCTGTTGCATTGATTTAATTGCCTAGCCTGAGGCAATTTCACACAATTAATACTTTTAATACTTAAATTTGATACATTTAGTAAAATATAATAATTAACACAATGCTAATGAAATTGGTATGTTTTCATCATAAGGTTTTTGGGTCTACAAAATCTTTGTTTATGCTCATTTAAAAATTTTAAAAAATGTTTATTTATTTGAGAGAGAGAGAGGGAGAGATCAGGGGAGGGGTAGAGAGAGAGGGAGACACAGAATCTGAAGCGGGCTCCAGGCTCTGAGCTGTCAATACAGAGCCCGATGTGGGGCTCGAACTCACAAACTGCAAGACCATGACCTGAGCTGAAGTTGGATGCTTAACCTACTGAGCTACCAAGGCGCCCCTGTTTATGCTTATTTTGAAAGATAATTTCATTAAATGAAAAATCCCAGGTCAAAACAAATGTTTTCTAGCAGTACTTTGCTGCTGTTATTTACTGGCTTCCATTGTTGGTTTTGAGTTGTCTGATTGATTGCCTTTTCATTGTAATTGTCTTTTCTTTCTGTGTACAAAAAGTACTCTCTTTGAATTTTTGGGCTTACAAGAATCCACCTAAATATGCATTTTTTTAAACGTATCAATCTTGAAAGTTATTGTTCTTTCTGAATGAGGACACCATACTGTAGCCAGAACTGTGTATATTATTGGAAATGTTTCTTTTTCTCCGTCTTCAGTGCTGAAAGTCTTGCTACTGCTATCTGCCTTAGGGTCATGAAGAATAATCTCATTTTACTTTTGTTCATGGTAGGATCTGTTCATCCCTCATATCCCATATTTAAATCCTCAAACACCCAGTATATGGTATTTTCTACCTTCCACTCTTCTACGTCTCCTACACTTTTTCTTCATTTTGCCTTCTGGAGTCCAAAGTTAATCACAGTGAAAAATCTTCAACTCCCCTGATATTACCTTTAACTTTCTACTATAACTGAAATCTTCTGAGTACCGTGCTTTCCCTGGAGGCTTCTGAAGTGGAACCTGTTTTTCTCCCACACCCTTAGTACTGATGACTAGACGTCTGATACATGTTCTTCTTGCTCCTCATTGATGCTCCCCAAACATTTATTCATCCTTCCTGAATTTCATGTCATCAGAGTGTAGCCAGCGTCTAACCTGTGTTGGTGCAGTCCTCTACCCTCCCAACTCCCCTCTACCTCCCAACAGGGCTCCTCTCCTTCCTCCTTAAATGGTATTTACTCTTGGCTTTCTGTCACTCTCTCCCATTTTGATGCTTTCATAATTCCTGGCAATTTCAAAATATACTTAGGTCGTTCTTCCAGAATACTGGTATGTCTCCATCCTATTCAACTCTCATGCAATCCAGACTCCCCTATCTCACTTCCTAGTCAGCATCTCTACCTGGATATGTAAGAGGCACTTCAAATGACACATGTTCAAAACTAAATGTATCTCAGTTTTTCTATACCTGTTCCCTCAGGGTCTTTCCAAATCTTAGAGAATAACACTTCCATCCTTTTTGTACTCAGGCCCCAAACTCTCGAGTTTTCCTTTTTGTTACCCTTGACTCTTTCTCATCTTTTACATCAAGAAATCTAGTTTTCTCTATCTTCAAAATATATCCAACCAACTACATACTGCTTCATACCTCTCCTCTTATGACTATGGACTACTTTAATGTAAGGCAGCATTATTTCTTGTGTGAATTGTATTCCATGAAGACAGTGATTTTTTAAAAAAATTTCTTTTTAAGTTTATTTCTTCTGAGAGAGATGGAGACAGCGTGACTG
This sequence comes from Panthera tigris, assembly GCF_018350195.1. NCBI lineage: Eukaryota > Metazoa > Chordata > Mammalia > Carnivora > Felidae > Panthera > Panthera tigris. The sequence goes on along the minus strand of NC_056668.1, from coordinate 123,181,183 downwards.
GGGGAGGGGCAGAGAGAGAGGGTGACAGAGAATCCCAAGTAGGCTCTGCACTGCAGTGCAGAGCCAGACGCGGGGTTGACCCCATGAACCCTGAGATCATGACCTGAGCAGAAACCAAGAGTCGGACACTTAACTGAGTGAGCCGCCCAGGCACCGCTCCATGAAGATAGTGATTTTTTTTTTTAATTTTTAAATTAAAAAAAAATCTTTATTCACTTTTGAGAGACAGAGACAGAGTGAGCATGAGCGGGGGAGGGGCAGAGAGAGAGGGGGACACAGAATCCAAAGCAGGCTACAGGCTCTGAGCGTTCTACACAGAGCCTGACACGGGGCTTGAACCCACGAACCGGGAGATCATGACCTGGGCTGAAGTCAGATGCTCAACCGACTGAGCCACCCAGGTGCCCTGAAGATAGTGATTTTTTAACTGTTTTATTCTTGGCTGTATTCTCAGAGTTTGGAAAATGCCTGGTACATACCTAGCACTTAGTACATATTTGTTGAATGAATGAATGAATGAATGATTTTCTTCTATCATCACATCTGGAGAATTCTCATTCATTATCTCTGTGAATAATGGTACTTCCCTATTCTCTGTGTTCTCCCTCTCTATCTCCAACAATCATGTAGAGCTGCTCCTTTTCTTTTCTTTTTAAAAACTATTTATTTTGAGAGAGAGAAAGAGAGAGAGAGAGCACAAGCAGGGGGAGGGGCAGAGAGAGAGAAGGAGAGAGAGAATCCCAAAAAGATTCTGCGCTGTCAGCTCAGAGTCTGATGTGGGGCTTGATCTCTTGACTGATCATGAGATCATAACCTGAGCTGAAATCAAGAGTTGGATGCTTAACTGACTGAGTCACCTAGGTGCCCCAGAACTGCTCCCTTTCTGACAATGTTTCTTAGTCTCCCTTTCATATCTTATGTTTTTATTGTCTTTAGTTTTATGGATGATTTATCTAGTCCAGTATTTCCATTTTCAATTCTGTCTACATTGTTGTTTAGCCCATTTATTGTATTTCTTACTTCCAGGTTTACATATTTAATCCTTAGAAATTTTCTTTAGTTCTTTTTTTAAAGCTGCCATATCTTTTGGTATTTTTTTCTCAGCTACACTTCTGTTGCCCTTTTTTATGTACCCAGTCAAATTAAATTTATTGAAAAATATTTTTATATCTTATAATTAATGAACATCTATGATTTGAAGAGCTGATTCTCCTTTTTCTTGTTTTGGATCTATGTCATTTATTCTCACTTATAGTGGTTTGTTTTCTTACATGTTCTTTGATTTGAATTATGAGTTTAGAATCACTGGAGGGTTATGTCTGAGAATAAGGTGTATTCTTCTTGGAGAACATTTGTTTTACTTTTGCCAGGTTCACCATCTACCAGAGAACATTTTTTTAAATGTTTATTTATTTTGGAGAGACATAGAGACAGAGTGCGAGTGGGGGAGGGGAAGAGAGAGGGAGACACAGAATCTGAAGTGGGCTCCAGGCTCTGAGTTGTCAGCACAGAGCTCCATGCGAGGCTCAAACCAAGATCATGACCTGAACCGAAGTTGGACGCTTAGCCTTAACTGACTGAGCCACCCAGGCACCCCTACCAGAGAACTTTTTAAACTTGGGTCCTTCCACCCCTCAGTGGATTGTGTTTCATTCTACCTGGAGCCAAAGCTGAGACAAATACATTTAAATCCCATCTCCTTTTTATTATGTATTTTTTCCCCCTTTTGCTTGTTAGATTACCTATTGGAGGCATCACATTCTGGAAGCCTGGAGCTTTTTTCAGGGCTATGTGACTACTGAACTTTATTTTATATCCTTTATAAACGGGCCATTAATACCAAAGCTTTAGGTCACCATAGGATGTTAGGTACCCCTGTGTACCCTCTTGTTTCAGCACCCATTTTCCTCTCTGGATTTGTGATATGTCATCTATTTTTTGCTTTGAGGATTTCTCTTACATTTTAAAATGTTTATTTATTTATTTTGACAGAGAGAGAGAGAGCAAGCGAGCGAGCAGGGGTTGGGGAGGGGCAAAGAGAAGACAGAGAGGGAGAGAGAGAATCCCAAGCAGGCTCCTCACTGTCAGCACAGAGCCTGATGTGGGGCTCCACGAACCATGAGATCATGACATGGGCTGAAATCAAGAGTTGGATGCTCAACTGACTGAGCCCCTCTCTTACAGTTTCTTTTACAAGCTGTGATATGATTTTAAAAATATTAAAATAATTTTTATCCACCAGTTTCAGTAGTGTTGTTCTTGAGGATTTTTGGACTATTTGGCTCACATACTGTTGAAAATGGATGTCCTCAGTTTTTCCTAGTGTAGATGAGGAGAGTCATGCGATAGAAGACTTAGTTTTGCAAACAAGGCCATCTTCTGTCTTTAGAATAATCAGGAGTTTAGGCTAGGACTTGTGACTGATTAATTTCTGTGTTATAGGGGGTGGGAGGAGGCATGATTGTGGTGAGAATTGTGGACAAAATGGTAGAATAGGGGGGTTCCTTCTACTGGAGGCAGAGAGCACTGAAAGGAAGTGTTAAACCATATTAAATAGAGATATCAACTTTTAAAAGAAAGATTCAAGAATCCAGGGGCCAGACATACAGTAGAAAATCCAATTTCTGAATGGACAGCTGATATTTTGATGTATTTGTGGTACTGAAACTAAAATCTATAGTAGCAACTAGGATTTCTGCTCCTTTGAGGGGACTGAAAACCAGCCCATGGCCAATCCTCAGAGGGTGAAGAATCACTGACCACCATTCCATGGTTGTGTCTGTAGTTGATCAAAGAGAGATTGAAACTCAGAATTGCCACTGTGTGATTGTTTGGGGATTAGACCTGTGACTTTTCAGGGAGACAAGTTATAAGAGTCCCACAATCCTTGGTTCTGAGTTATGGTCCACCAGGAAGTAGAAACTAAAAATTCTAACTGTGGGATACAGAAGATGAATTTCCACTTGAAATGTGCCCGCCAGTGAAAATTACCAAGAACATGAGGCAATCTCACATTATTAAAAGCAAATAGGAGATTCCACCTGTGAGGGAATTGAGTTAATTGAGTTTTAAATTAATGTTAAAAATTTTTATAATATAAAAGATGGAATACCATCTATGCAATAAAAACAAAAGTTTATGATACCAAACGGGGAAGTGTTGAAATGGAAAGGAAGTAAAAATCTTTAAAAGAAAAAAATGTAGTCTTTGAGATGAGAACTTTCTTGCAGATGTATAAACAGAACACTGGATGCTGTTGAAAAAAAGACCAGTTAATTAGATTAAAGAATAAAGAAATCTGAAATTGACACACTCTAAATATGTTAAGAATCATGGGAGATTGAGTGATGCCATTATATATCTGATTAGATTTCCATACAGAAGGATATATGGGATATTTCAAGAGATAGAGTCCAAGATTTTGTGGGATTCCAGGCAAGAGAACATTTCCCATAATGATGGTTAATCAAATTTCATCAAGCCAAATAAAAATAGAATATACCCCACAGGTATTACAGTAAAACTGTAGAACACCAGAGGGAAAGAAAACATTAAAAAATATGCTAAAATGAACAGCAGAATCAAATATAAAAAAATAACCATTTGATTGGCAGAAGACTTCTTGCCTACAATGGCAACAAAAAAAGCAGAACAATGAACTAATATATTCAAAGTAGTTAAATATCACTTTAGAATTAAGAATGAATGTGTACTATAACATTTTCAGACATGTAAGACTAATAGAGTTTACTACACATAAGCATGTTCAGACTTACAAAATCAAGATAGTTTTACTACACATAGGATCTAGTGGAAAGAACTATTAAAGGATATTCTTTAGCAAGAAGAAAATTGAGGCTAGAATTGAGAATGTAGTAGGAGAATAAAAGGGGACAGAAGAATTAATAAGGCATGTTGGCAAACTGAAAGAGTATTGATGTTTAAAAATGAAATGGGGACCTTGAGTGGCTCATTCAGTTAAGCATTCAGACTCTTGATTTCCGGCTGAGGTCTGGATCTCAGGATCTTGAGATCTAGCCCCTCCCTCAGACTCCCTGCTGTAGGTGGAGCCTCCTTAAGATTCTCTCTCTCCATCTTCCTCTAACCCCTTCCCCCTGCGCACACACACACACACACTCTCTCTCTCTCTCTCTCTTTCTCTCTCTCAAAAACAGTCATTTTGTTGACTTCAGCATTACCAGTAGTACTTTATTTTATAAATAGATGAAACAAATATGGTAATACATTAATTTAAAAAAATTAAAAGTTTGATTTACATAAGAAAAAACTCAGGGTAGAATTGGAAAGGTATAAAACTATGTGGAATAGCAGGAATGCAAACATTTTACATCAGTCTATTGCTTGAAATTACTGATGACGAGATTTAAAAGAGAAATACATATCCCAATGCATGTTGAAAACATCTGATAAGATCTAAGATTTACTCACAACGAAAAGGGAACTGATTGGAAGAGAACTTCAGGCAGTTAAGATGTAGCTATGAACAAACATTATACTATTATGTATGGTAACCATCATACTATTTTGCAGTTTTCGAGAAAAGCATGTGGAAACACCAAGAAATTGAAAAGCCATGGCTAAATCTCACAACATGAGAAATCCAGTGATTTCTTGATTTGGGCAGAACCAGGAGACCAACGGTGTAGTGCTGGAGAAAGAGTAGAGTTTGACAGAAAATAACTGACGTAAAACGAAGGGGAATGGAGGGGTCTTTCTTGTAAAGAAGCCCAGAGTTCTGAAAACACATTGGTATCTCTGGGCAGATTTTCGACTTCAAAGATAAGATCCAGAATCCTTTCTCTTTCTGACATCTTCATCTGCTACGATGGTCAGTCTGCACGGAAAAAGGAATTGCTTGTACCTGAGGTGCACAGTTTCCAGGTTGCGGAATATCCAGTGCACAGGGTTTTGGGAATGCCATAGGGCCTCCAGGCGGGTTGCCAGAATCGTGTGTGTGGGGGCGCGCGCGCAGGGAGCGCGGGCAATTCATTCCTGGAACAGGCGTCTCCGGGCCTTGCAAGAAGGACCCGGAGGGCGCTGGGGGCGCGCGTGGGGACCTGGACTCGGAGAGGGAGGTAGAGGTTGGAGTGGCGAGTTGGGGAAGGGCTCCAGAAGGTGGACGTCCAGGTTGAAGTAGCGGAAAGAAGAGCGTCTCTCTGGGCTAGGAGTGGGGGCCCAAGACCGGGGCTCTGGTACCTGGCCCACGGGGTGGGGGCTGGCCACGCTTCCCGCGCAGGGGCGGAGCCCAGCGACGGAGCCGGCTGCAGGGTCCATCCGAGGCGGCAGGAACGCGGGGTCCGCGTCTTCCTCGTAGGCCTCTTCTTGGGGGGCCATCTGTGGGACAGATGCGCGGAAGAATCCTTGCTCGACGGCGACGTCGTGCCCGGGCGCTCCCAAGAAAGCGCCGGGTTCCAGACAGACAAGGGAGTGGCCCTGCTCTCCTGAGCGCAGGAGGGCCTCGGGGACCAGCAGCAGGGTGAGCTCTCCGACAGACACTTGCAGGACCGACGTTGGCTCGGGCTCGAGCACCAGGTCGACGTCGTCCAGGGACATCTGCAGGGCACATCCTGTGGCCAGGACCACCACCGAGGTGAGGGCACCGGTGGCCGGGGGCCTCTCCAGGCCTTCCAGGCCTGCAAGCTCCTCGGTTCGGCTGCGCTTGGCGGGGCCAGGTCCTCCGGTCGACGGTCCGGGACAGGGCGCAGGGTAAGCGCTGGGGCTGCGGGGCCGGCTGCCCATCTCTTGGACGGCGCTGTGGGTGGCGCTGCCGGGGGGGGGGGGGGGGCCTGGCGGAGGGCGTGAGGGGCTGGGTCCTGCACGCAGTGACAGGTCTCGACGACAGGTGAGGCGGTGGGGCGCGGCGGGGCGGGGTATGGCGCGACGCAGAGTGAGTGCCCGGGAGTTCTGCGGGCACCTCCCGGGAGACCCTCGGTCTAGGTTCTGGTGGCGCAGGGATCGGCCTCAGGCATTCAAATCCCAAGCTCCTCTCGCTGACCGCCTTGAGCCTTGATATGGCAGGTGCCAGGGCGAAACCAGTCTTTATCTGTCACACTAAGCTCCGCCCCTTCCGAGGCTCCGCCCTGTAGAGATCGGTGCAACCCAATATCCGAGGAAGGGGGTAAGAACATACTTTTATAGGACTTTAAGGGGGAGAACACTTGTGTAACTCATTATTAGAACAAAGGAAAGATATACTGGTAATAGAACTACAAATATTGTTCCCCTCTAGGACCAATGTTTTCCTGTGATTTTATCCATTGTAGAGAAAAGACCACTCAAACAGATCACTTCCCCCCCCCCATAAAATGGACTTGCCCAAATGCTCCATAAAATTTCTTTAGGGCTTGGTCTATCATTGCAGGAGTAAATGGAAAATACTGATTTCTCTTTAGAAAAACTTCTTTAAAAAATTTTTTTAATGTTCATTTATTTTTGAGATAGAGATAGAGAGAGAGAGAGAGAGAGACAGAGTGTGAGTAGGGGAGGGGCAGAGAGAGAGGGAGACACAGAATATGAAAAAGGCTCCAGGCTCTGAGCTGTCAGAGCAGAGCCCAAGGCAAGACTTGAACTCACAAACTATGAGATCATGACCTGATCCGAAGTAGGACGCTTAACCGACTGAGCCACCCAGGAGCCCCGAAAAACTTCTTTTTTAATATGAAAGTAAAATATTTGTGGCAGGTTCTTCCTGAAGGTTAAGGCTGTTGTAAAATTATTATTAATATCAATAAAAATAAAAAATAATATAATTAAATCGTTGTTTGAGAAATTATTATGACATTTTCACCATTGTACTGAGTGTTTAAAAAGTGATCTTTTTCTAACAAAACCAAAGAAAACCTAGCACTTTAATGAGGTATGATTGGCATACAAAAAACTGTATGTACTTAATTTATACAACTTGAATTTGGGAGAAGTGAACACCCATGAAACTATCACACTATCAATGCCATAAACATATCTACCACATCCAAAAGTTTCCTCCTGCCCTATTTAAAACAAATGATCTTTTCAGTCTTCACAATAGCTGGCACTGGGATTGGTCAGCTAAGTTATCCAAAATTAAATACCTAATTTGGGTTAGATGTGGGAATCAAATGCAGACTTATCGGGTTTTAGATCATGGGCTGTTTACTCATGTGTTTATTGTATATACCTAGGAGTGGATAACTAACTGGTATTATGTGTGCCTTGTCAAATTAATAGGTAATACTTCCCTCTCTTTTTTCCCCCCAAATGTTTTTCATAGATCACACTCCTGAGCAAAGTGTGCTTCTATTTCACTACATCCTTGCAGAGCTTTCTTTGAAAATGTTTATTTATTTTGAGAGAGAGAGAGAGAGAGAGAGAACCCGCATGCACGGGTGGAGGAGGGGCAGAGAGAGGGAGAGAGAATCCCAAGCAGGCTCCGCTCTGTCTGCACAGAGCCTGGGGTGAGGCTGGATCTTACAACCCGCGAGTTTATGACCTGAACTGAAATCAAGCGTCAGAGGCTTAACCACTGAGCCACCCAAGCACCCAAGCGCCCCTAAACATTTCTTACTGCCAGACTCTAAATCTTTTCCAACCTGGTGTAGTAAAATACTCTCATTGTGTTTACATTCTTCATTTCTGATTGCCAGTCAAGGTTGATTATTTTTTTCATATGCTTCTTGGCCATTCTTTTATTTTCTTCTTTGAAATGTTCCTATCTTCTTTTTTTTTTTATTTAAAAAAATGGGTTTCAGCACTTCCTTCAGCTGTATGCAGTGCTGGTGCCTTCCTTGTCAAACACCAACCCAGATAGCACCTTCAGAAAAAGGCCATTGCTGACTGTTTTATTTGAAATGGCTTTCTCCATTCACTTTATCTCATCACTCTCTTTATGACCTTCATAGTATTATCACAATCTGTAAATAATCAAAATATTGTTTAAAAAACTTGGGTTTCAGACATACTGTATACCCACCATTTATCAAATGTATGTGTTGCACATATCTCTGTTATGGTCTGAAGACTTTAGTGCTTCATCCATTACAATCCTCATTCACTCTATCTTCAGTGTAATGTGTGGTGATTTTAATATTCTCATGGATTCTTCTCCACCCCCCCCCCACCCCTCCAGATGTTGGCTTCTGACTTCTTTTTCCCTTCAAAAATGTTGTCCTCTTTCCTCATTGACCCATACTCTTGACCTTGCCTTTACTCCAAATTGAAGCCCTTCCATAATCACAATTTGAAACATTTTATTCTCAGAGCACCACCTCCTAACTTTTTAGCTTAGTCCTTCAAATATCCAAACTCTATTGGTCCTTCCATCCCTCTGATGAAATCCATCGATCCTACCACCTTTTCACTGAAACGGACACCATCAGGTCCTTACTTCCCTCCTTACCTAGAACTTAAATTCCATGGGCAGTCATCATAATCATTGTCGTGTTTATATCTTTTTTCTCCCTTTCTTGTTTCCTGCTTTGTTGGTTAATATATTTGGTATTTTGTGGCTGCATTTGTGCAGCTGAGGGGGGCTGGAGGAAAACACTCAACCCCACTGACTAGTCTTACTTTAAATTCATAATCACCAACCTCAAGGAGGCTACTAATTGCTGCCCAGTGATCTTAATATGTTTCATTCACTTTTTCATTCTTTCAGGTGAACACCGCATACTTTCTTCTCTCTTCAAACCTCTGATACCTCATCCCTTATTTTCTCACCTAGATGGTCACCTTTTTCTTTTTCACTGAGACGATAGAAACAATAAAAAAATATTTCCCCAAATTCCCATAATCACATCTCATTAAGCTTAATTGGGATTATATGTTGTGCCTTTTGTCCTCTTCCTATACATGAAATGTCTGTGCTTCTAGCAAAGTCTATTCCCTCCATTTGTGCAGTTCATCTCCTCTCATTTTGGCTCTTCAAGAACATCAGTCTAGAATCCCCTTCTCTCTGTCCAGAACAAATTTTACTACCTCCATCAATTAAGTATCTTTAATATATAATTGAGAGGTAAAGTTTTCCATCTTCAACAAAAACTCTGCTGATGTGACTTTCTCTTCCAATTTCTTCTTCTTTTTTTTAATGTTTATTTATTTTTGAACGAGAGACACACACAGAGAAAGAGAGAGAGAGAGAGAGAGAGAGAGAGAGAGAGAGAGAGAAAATGAGCAGAGGAGGGGCAGAGGGAGGGAGGGGCAGAGAGAGGGAGACACAGAATCCAAAGCAGGGTCCAGGCTCTGAGCTGTCAGCACAGAGCCCAACTCGGGGCTTGAACTCACAAACTATGAGATCAAGACCTGAGCTGAAGTTGGAAGCATAACCTACCAAGCCACCCAACCATCCCTGTCTTCCAATTTCGACATTAATTTTCTCCCTCCTCGTACACCAAAACGCTCAAATTAGTCAACTATATTTGCATTCTCTAATTTTCCATGTTTCACTCACTCTTGAACACGCTCTAATCAGACGTCTTCCCAGGCCAGTCATTTATAAGCGCTCTCATTAAGGTCATTAATGATCCCCACGTTATGAAATCCTGTGGTTAATTGTCAGTTCTTCTCTTGAGTTATGAGCAATACTTGCCACCGTCACTCTTTCCTTTAAACATTTCCCCCCTTGGCATCCAAGACTTTTTACTTTCCCAGTCTGTCTCTGGCTTCTTCTCAAGTTTCCTTAGCTGTTTGCTCCTCATTCTGAAGGTGGGAATATCCCAGGACCCCTTTCTTGGCCTTATCTTTTTTTCTGTCAACCTGCATTGCCTTCCTTTAAATGCCATCTGTATGTTCATGACCCCCAAACATGAGTCTCTCTCCTGTACTTTTACCACCAACATCCAACTGCATTGTCAGCATTTTCTCCTGGATATCTATTAAGTTGAGCCACATGCAGTTTTCATTTTTGTAGGTAAGAATGGTTGTATATTGCCAATTTTATGTATGTCAGTCTAATAATAGGCAGTCCAAACCTCAGGTCCAAATTTGAGCTCCTTATATTTCCCCAAACCTGATCTTTTCAAAATGTTCTCCATCACAGTAACTGGCAATTCCTTTCTGTTGCTCAAGACAAAAACTTGAAATTATCCTTGAGAATCTTTCTTTCATGTATCACATGCATTCTACCTGGATATTCTGGGCCGTAGCCGTTTTTACCATCCTTCCTGCTACCTCCTGCTATCATCTTCATCCCTTTAGTGAATTACTGTGGAAGCCTCCTAAGTGGTCTCCTTGCATCTTTGTTTTTTAAAAGTAATCTCTATGCCCAATGTGGGGCTGGAGCTCTTGACTGGAGACCATGGGTCGCACGTTGTACTGACTGAGGCTGCCAGGCACCCCATCCTTACATCTTTTCTTTGTTTCTTTTCAGGCTAGTCTCCACACGTGAGCTAGAGTGATTCTATTAAACAGTAAGTCAGACCATGTCAGACTCTTCCACTTTCACTCAGAGTCAGAGCCAATATTTTTATATGGGTTTGCAGAGCTCTCTCTGTGTGATCTGGACTTCCTATCCCCATCACATCAGAGTGTATTTCCTGTGATTCTCCCACTTGTTCCTTCGGTTACAGCTCTCTGGCTGCCTCTATGCTTCTCCTAAAAATGGACAGGCATACTCACAAACTTTGCAGTTACTTTCTCCTACCTATCTGTATGGTTCCTGATTTCTTTCAGACTTTACTGAAAATGCTCCATTTCTGAGGCTTTCCATGAGTACACTATCTAAAATGGTAATCTCTGACCTTCTACTTCCCGTAAATCGTTTGCACATACCAGTATTTAACATGGCGTGCATTTTCTTTATTTATCTTGTTTACCCTCTGTATTATCTTCACCAGAGTGTAAGCTTATGATGACAGTGATTTTTACCTGTTTTGCTTTTTGCTATATCTTCAGTTTTGGAACACTGTCAGCTGCATAGTGGACACTCAACAATATATACAAATGTATGTGATTTTTTTCTTTCATCAATAATAAGCATTTTTTAAAAGAATTTTATTTTAAGTAATTTCTACACTCAACATGGGACTCAAACTCACAATGCCAAGATCAAAAAACACATGCTCCACTGACTGAGCCAGCCACTCACACCATGAGCATTCTTATTCATTATGAAGCTCTTCAAATATTGCCCTCCATTCCATTTTCTCTATTTCCTCCCTCTGGAATTCCTTTCCTCAAATAACTCCTCCTCCTCCTCTTCCTTCTCCTCCTCATCCTTCTTCTTATTTTTAAAAGTTTATTTATTTATTGAGAGGGAGGGAGAGAGAGAGAGAATGAGCAAAGGAGGGAGGGAGGGAAGGAGAGAGAGAGAGAGAGGGAGAGAGAGAGAGAGAATGAGCAGGGGAGGGGAGGGGGAGAGAGAGAGACAGAATCCCAAGCAGGCTCCATGCTGTCAGCGGAGAGCCCAATGCAGGGCTTGATCCCATGATTGTGAGATCATGACCTGAGCTGAAATAAAAATTCAGATACTTAACCAACTGAGCTACCCAAGCTCCCTTCTTTTAATTATTTTTATGGCTGTGCTCTTTTATGATAAATTATAGGAATATTTTAAAAATGTATCCAACACTTTTACCTGTTTTGATTCTGGGGATTTTTTTTTTTTTTTTTTTTTTTGGCTCTTATAGACCAAAGTGGTTGTCTTCAGGTATTTCTTTATGTGTAGGGTGTGATGCTTTGGAGAAATAGAAGTCACTACTTGTGGAAATAAAATCGTCTTAGGCTGGGACTTGAGGCTGATTAAGTGCTGATTCTTTATTCTCTGGCATATAGGAGGGCACAAATTATAGTGTTTGTGTGTGTATGTGTGTGTGTGTGTGTGTTTGCGTGTGTAAATTCTTTTTCTAGTTTAAGTGCTCTATGTTGATAGTTGTATGGTGTTGTACTATGTTGAATTGAAGTGGTGAGAGTGGGTATTCTTGTATTGTACCAGATCTTATAAGAAAAATTTTCGGTTTTTGCTCATTGACCATGATGTCAGTTGTGAGATTGTCAATTGTGTCTTTATTGTGGTAAGGTAACTTCCTTTTGTATCTATTTTGTTGAGAGTTTGTATCATGAATGGATATTGAATTTTTTCAAATGCTTTTCCTGCATTTATTGAGAAGTTCACATGGTTTTAAATCTTTCATTCTGTTAATGTGGTGTATGACCTTGATTGATTTGTATATGTTAAATCATCTTTGCATCCCAGGGACAAATCCTACTTGGTCCTGATACTTAATCCTTTTAACGTGTTGATGAATTTGATTTTCTAGTATTTCTTTTCTTGTGGTGTGTTTGTCTGGATTTAGTATGAAGGTGATACTGACCTCATAAAATGGCTTTGGAATTCCCTCGTCTTCTATTTTTTGCAAGAGTTTAAAAAAGATTGGTGTTAATACTTCTTTGAATGTTTGGTAGAATTTACCAGTGAAGCCATCTAGTCCTGGGCTTTTCTTTGTTAAGAGGTTTTTAATTATTGATTAAATCTCCTTATTTGTTATTGGTCTGTTAAGGTGTTCTATTTCTTCTTGTTCCAGTTTTAGTAGGTTGTAGGTTTCAGGGAATTTATTGGCTTCTTCTAGGTTATCCAATGGATTGGTGTATAATTCTTCATGATAATTCCTTAAAATTCTTTTTATTTCTTAGTTATCTACATAATGTATCCTCTTTCATTTATGATTTTATTTGAAACTTCTGTCTTTTTAAAATGTTTATTTATTTTTTGAGGGAGAGAGAGCGAGAGAGAGAGAATGAGTGGGGGAGGGGCAGAGAGAGAGGGAGACACAGAATCTGAAGTAGGCTCAAACCCATGAACTGCGAGACCATGATCTGAGCCGAAGTTGGACATGTAACTGACCGAGCCACCAAGGCACCCCTCTTCTCTCTCTTTTTTTCCTGGTCAAGCTAAGGGTTTGTTTATTTTGCTTTTTTTTCCCAAACAAAACCAAGTGTTAGTTTTGTTGATTTTTCTATTGATTTCTATTCTCTATTTGGCTTACTTTTGCTCTAATCTTTACTATTTGCTTCCTTCTTCTAACTTTGGGATTTGCTCTTCTTTTTCTAGTTCTTTGAAGTACAAGGTTAGGTTGATTTCTTTGAGATCTTTCTTCTTTTTTAATGTAGGTGTTTATTGCTGCAAACTTCTTTCTTGATACTACTTGTGCTGCATCCCTTAAGTTTTGGTATGCTCTCTTTTGGTTATCATTTGCATGGACTTTCTTACCCCTTCACTTTCAACCTTTGTGTTTCCTTAAATCTAAAGTGGGTCTCTTGTAGACAACATATAATTGAATTTTGTCCTCTTATCCATTCAGTATGTCTTTTGACTGGGGAGTTTACTCCATTTATATTTAAAGTAATTACTGATGGTAAAGACTTACTACTGACGTTTTGTTAATTGTTTTGTCTTTTTTGTAGTTCTCTTGTTCCTCTCTCCCATTGTTCTCTTTCTTCATGGTTTGATTTTTTTTTTAGTGGCGTGTTTTGATTCTTTTCTCTTTACCTTTTGTGTATCTACTGTACTTTTTTTTTGTGTGTGTGTGATTACCATGGGGTTTGCATTGAACATTTTGTAGTTATAGCAATCTTTTAAAAACATGTTTCTTTATTTATTGAGAGAGAGAGAGAGAGAGAGAGAGAGAGAGAATCCCAAGCAGGCTCTGCAGCATCAGCACAGAGCCCAATGCAGGGCTTGATCCCATGAACTTTGAAATCCTGACCTGAGCTGAAATCAAGAGTCAGATGCTTAAATGACTGAGCCACCCAGACACCCCATAGCAATCTTTTAAAAGCTGATAACACCTTAACTTCAATTGTTTGCAGAAACTCTATACTTTACTCCCCCCACTGTACTTTATGTAATTGATGACAGATTTTACTTTTCTCTATATTGTGTTTCTAGTAACATATTTTTGTGGTTATTGTTATCCTTACTGTTTTTGTCTTCTAATTTATATACTACTGTTAAAGTGATTTATGCACCACTATTACATTATTACAACCTTCCGTTTGTCCTTATATTCACCCTTAGCAGTGAGATTTATACTTCCATAGGCTTTTATGTTGTTGTTTAGATCTTTTCATTTCAACTTGAAAAACTTCCTTTAGGGCTTCTTCTAAGGCAAGTCCAATGTTGGTGAACTCCCTCCGTTTTTGCTTGGGAAACTCTTTCCTTTTTTTAAATGTTTATTTATTTTTGAGAGAAACAGTGTGCATGTGAGTGGGGGAGGAGCAGAGAGAGAGGGGGACAGAAGATCTCAAGTAGGCTCTGCACTGACAGCAGAGAGCCCAATATGAGGCTCAAACTCACAAACCAAAATGTGAGATTATGACCTGAGCCCAAGTCGGACACCTAACCAACTGAGTCACCCAGGAGCCCCTGGAAAAATCTTTTCTAGCTTTGATTTTTATTTATTTATTATTTTAAAATTTTTAATGTTTATTTATTTTTGAGAGAAAGAGACAGAGCATGAGCAAGGGAGGGAGAGAGAGAGGGAGACACAGAATCTGAAGCAGGCTCCAGGCTCTGAGCTGACAGCACAGAGCCCGACATGGGGCTGGAATTCATGAACCTTGAGATCATGACCTGGCCAAAGTTGGACACTTAACCAACTGAGCCACCCAGGCACCCCTTTGATTTTTATTTTTAATTATTTTAATTAAAACTTTTTAATCATTGATTTTTAAAGGACAGTTTTGCCAGGTATCATATTCTTGGTTGGCAGTTTTTTCTTTAAGTACTTTGAATAAAGCATCCCATTTGTTACTGGCCTGCAAGGTCATTAATGACTGTCAAATCATTGTTTCTATGGGGAGAAGAGTGTTGGGGACTTCCTATTCTGCCTTCTTGCTGATGTCACTCCTTAGCCGTTTGGTTCTAAAGATGGGCTTTTCTACAGGATCTCTGAGAATACTCAATTTGATGTCCCTTAGAGACTTTACATTTTATGGAATTCTGAGTTGCTTTTTGGTTGTGAAATGTGAACACAAGGATTGATTCCCTGGAGTTTCACTGCTGTTATTTATTGTTAACAGTATCTAATAGGGTCAGGGTCTCTTCCAATGAGGTTCAAGAGTAGTTTTTCTTTGATATCTCTTCCAGTAGATGAAATCTCCTAACCAAAAATCATGAAGAGGCTTTTTAGGAAGATATGGTTGGAATGTGGACTTCCCTTGTTGGTGATTGGACTGGGTATAATATATGAGTCTCCTGCAATATTTTGCCATGTCTACATATAATAGGGCAGATTCTAGTATTGGAGGTAAATCTCTAAATGCATGGGCTTTCCAGTTACCCATTCATAGGGAGATAACCAATGTGTCCCCAAGGGAGTGGAGTGTAAGGCCTCATAAGAGTTAGTAGTAATACACTTGGCCAAGGGAGTGTAAGGGTTTCTTAAGGTTTTGCTAATTTTATTTTAAGGATGCCATTGCTACTGTTAATCTTTCTAGGAGATTGTGGGTGGTAAGGACAGTATAGTTTTTGAGTAAGAGGCAATGCCTTCCAGAGATCTCTTATTTATTTTTATATTTAAAAAATTTTAAATGTTATTTATCACTGAGAGAGAGACACACACACAGACAGAGACAGAGAGACAGAGAGAGACAGAGAGTGAGCAGGGAAGGGGCAGAGAGAGAGGGAGATACAGAATCAGAAGCAGGTTCCAGGCTCTGAGCTATCAGCACAGAGCCCTATGCAGGGCTCGAACCCACAAACTGTGAGATTGTGACCTGAGCCAAAGTTGAACACTCAACCGACTGAGCCACCCAGGCGTTCCCAGAGTTCTTTTATAATGATTCCCATAAAGTATATGCCTTGGTCATTGATAAAAAATGTGGTATACTTCAGGTTGGAAACACAACATCAAGCAGCTTTTTAATTACCATAAGGGCTGTAGATTTTCAGACTGGAAATGATACAACCCATCCTGAAAGTAGACATACAAAAACTAAAACATATTCATATCTCATGGGGGTGGAAGCTGGATAAAATCTATCTGATGGTGTTCAAAGACCCACTGAAACTTTGGTTCCTGGTTATGTGCCATCTTTATAGTGTTCCCAGGATTATGTTGTTGACAGATGATGCGTGAACTAGAAATAACCTCAGGTGTCTTTTAAACAAAACTGAGGGAGGGGCGCCTGGGTGGCTCAGTCGGTTAAGCGCCCGACTTCAGCTCAGGTCACGATCTCGCGGTCCGTGAGTTCGAGCCCCGCGTCGGGCTCTGGGCCATCAGCCAGCTTCCGGTTCTGTGTCTCCCTCTCTCTCTGCCCCTCCCCCGTTCATGCTCTGTCTCTCTCTGTCTCAAAAATAAATAAACGTTAAAAAAAAAATTTTAAACAAAACTGAGTTAAAATACACACAACATAAAAGTTACCACCCTAACCATTTTTAAGTGTACTGTTCAATAGTATTAAGTATATTCATATTGTTGTGTAACCAATCTTCAGAACTTTTTTATCTTGCCAAATGGGAAGTCTATATCCTTTATACAACAAATCCCCATTGCCTCCTCTCACCAGCTTCTGGAGACCGCCATTCTACTTTCTGTTTTTTATGAGTTTGAGTCCTCTAGATACTTGATATAAGTAAAGTTATACAGTATTTGTCTTTTGTGACTGGATTATTTCACTTAGCATAAGGTCGTCAATATTTATCCATGTTATAGTGTGTGTTAGAATTTCATTCCTTTTTTAAAAATGTTTATTTTTGAGAGAGCGAGAGAGCGAGAGCGTGCGAGCAGGGGAGGGGCAGAGAGAGTGGGAGACACAGAATGTGAAGCAGGCTCCAGGCTTTGAATTGTCAGCACAGAGCCTGATGTGGGGCTGGAACCCATGAACCATGAGATCATGACCTGAGCCCAAGTCGTATGCTTAACTGACTGAGCCACCAAGGGGTCCCAAATTTTATTCCTTTTTAAGGCTGAATAATATTCTACTGCATGCTTCTGCCATATTTTGTATATCTGTTCATCCTTCTGTGTACATTTTGTTGCTTCCACTTTTTGGCTATTTTGAATAATGCTGCTATCAGCATGGGTATACAAATATCCCTTCAAGGACTTGTTTTCAATTCTTATGGTTATATACCTAGAAGTAGAATTGCTGAATCATATGGTAGTCGTATTTTAATTTTTTGAGGAACTGCCATGCTATTTTCCATAATGGCTGCACCATTTTGCATTATGCCCAATAGTGCATAGTGGTTTCAGTTTTTCCATCTCCTTGGCTACACTTGTGCTTTTTCTCTTTCTTTCTTTCTTATTTTTATATTTTTGAGAGAGAGAGAGAGAGAGAGAGAGAGAGAGAGAGAGAGTAAGTGGGGCAGAGGGGCAGAGGAAGGCAGAGAGAGAGAGAGAGAGAGAGAGAGAGAGAGAGAGAGAGAGAGAGAATTCTAAACAGGCTCCACACTCAGTGCAGAGCCGGACATGAGGCTTGATCCCACAACTCTGGGATCATGACCTGAACCAAAATCAAGAATCGGACACTCAACCAATTAAGCCTGGCACCCCTTTTTCTTTCTTCTTCCCTTCCTCCCTCCCTTCCCCTTCCATCCTTCCTTCCTTCCTTCCTTTCTCTTTCTTCCTTCCTTCCTTCCCTCCCTTCTTCTCTTCTTCCTTCCTTCCTTTCTTCTTTCTTTCTTTCTTTCTTTCTTTCTTTCTTTCTTTCTTTCTTTCAAATGGCAAACATCCTAACGGCTGTGAGGTGACATCTCACTGTAATTTTGATCTGCATTTATCTAATGATTAGTGATGTTGAACATCTTTTCATATGCTTGTTGGCCATTTATAGATTATATTTGGAGAAATGTCTATTCAAGTCTTTTCCCATTTAAAAATCAGGCTAGGGGTGCCTGGGTGGCTCATAGGTTAAGCCTCCAACTCCTGGTTTCAGCTTAGGTCATGATCTTGAGGTTTGTGAGTTCGAGTCCCATGTTGGGCTCTGCTCTGACCTTGCAGAACCTGCTTGGGATTCTCTTTCCTTCTTTCTCTGCCTCTCCCCTGCTCATGCTCCCTCTCTCTCTCAAAATAAATAAATAAACATTAAAAAAATAAATAAAAATTAGGATTTTTTTCTTGCCATTGAGTTGTAGGAGTTCTTTATTATTCTGGATATTAACATCACATCACATATGTAGATATTTTGCAAATATTTTCTCCCATTTCATAGGGTGCCTTTTCACTCTATTGGTTGTGTCCTTTGATACATACAAGTTTTCATTTTTGATGCAGTCCAATTTGCTTATTTTACTTCTGCTGCCTGGGCTTGGTGTCATATCCAAGAAATTATTATCAAAGCTAATGTCATGAAACTTTCCCCTATATTTTTATCTAGTAGTTTTATAGTTTTAGGTCTTATGTTGAAGTCTTTTATCCATTTGACTTACTTTTGTATGTAGTATAAAGTAAGGTCCAACTTCATTCTTTTACATGTGGATGTCCAATTTTCCCAACAAAGTTCGTTGAGAAGACTGTCCTTTCTCCATTGAATAGTCTTGGCACTCTTGCTGCAAATCGTTACACCATATCTGCAAGAGTTTATTTCTGGACTCGTTATTGTATTCTATTGGTCTTATGTCTGTCTTTATGCCAATGCCACACTCTTTTGATTACTGTAGCTTTGCATAAAGTTTTGCAATCAGGAAATGTGAGAGCTCTAATTTATTCTTCTTTTTCAGGATTGTTTTGGCTATTTGGGGTCCCTTGAAATTCCATATGCATTTTAGGATGGATTTTTGTGTTTATGAAAAAAACATTGTTGGTATTTTGATAGGGGTTGCATTAAATCTGTAGATTGTTTTTAGTAATATTGATATCTTAACAATATTAAGTCTTCCAATATGTGAACATGGGGTGCCTTCCCATTTACCTTTGGTTTCTTTTAGCAATGTTTGATAGATTTCAGTGTACAAGTCTTTTGCCTCCTTGATTAGGTTTATTGCTAAATATTTTATTCCTGGGGCGCATGGGTGGCTCAGTCGGTTAAGCAGCCGACTTTGGCTCGGGTCATGATTTCTCGGTCTGCGAATTTGAGCCCCGCGTCGGGCTCTGTGCTGACAGCTCAGAGCCTGGAGCCTATTTCAGATTTTGTGTCTCCCTCTCTCTGACCCTCCCCCATTCGTGCTCTGTCTCTCTCTGTCTCAAAAATAAATAAACATTAAAAAAATTTTTAAAACATTTTATTCCTTTTGGTGCTATTGTAATCATTTGCCCTTTTAAAGGTTACCCACCATTGTTGATTTAAGATAGTAACCAATGAGTAGTTTTGTGGAGAAATTTAGCTAATATCCATATGAAATACTCTGATGCCATCAAGCATCTGTCTTGAGAGCATCAGAGATTATCTGAGTGAAAAGGACAACCAGATTTTTTTTCACTCTTCCTTTTTTAGGGGCTTATTTGGGATGTTCTTTAATGGCTCATTTGAGCCCCTCCAGGGATTTATACCACTGTAGCTTTGGTTAAGGCTGCTTGTTTGACATAGTGATCTGCTAGAACATTTTTGTTAGTTTGCATATTATCTATTTTTGCATGGGGTTCCACCTTTCTAGTAGCCACCTCTAGAAAATAGGAGTGCATTTAAAAGTTGTTTAACTTGTCTGTTTTTGAGGGGATACCAGCAGAGGTGAGAAATTACCTTTGCTTCCACACGTCCCAAAGTCATATACTACTCCAAAAGCATGCCTGCTATAGTATATGTTTACTTTCTGGTCTTTGACTAATTGACAAGCTGCTGTAAGTGCAATAAGTTCTGCCATGTGGGCTGATTTTACCTGAGGGAGAGGACTATATTCTAAAGGAGAGTTTAGATTAGTGATAGTATATACTGCTTGATAACCTATAGTCCCAGTTTTGAGGTATGATCCATCAACAAATAATATTAGGTCAAGGTTATCAATAGGAGTCTCTAATGAATTGGAGTGAGACACAGAGAGTTCCCTAACTGAGGTAAAACAATCATGGGCTTCCTCTTCTTTTAATAGAAGAGGAGAGTGGCAGGATTCAGGATATTGCATGGGTGAGTTATGTATGATATGAAAAGGAAAGAGTAGCGGCATCTCATAGGTTATTAATTGGCTGGTTGAAAAATGTGTGTTCTCTTATGTGGATCTTGACAAACTTAACAGAAACCCATGGGGGAGTGGAAGGAAAAAAAAAAAAGAGGTTAGAGTGGGAGAGAGCCAAAGCATAAGAGACTGTTAAAAACTGAGAACAAACTGAGGGTTGATGGGGGGTGGGAGGGAGGGGAGGGTGGGTGATGGGTATTGAGGAGGGCACCTTTTGGGATGAGCACTGGGTGTTGTATGGAAACCAATTTGACAATAAATTTCATATATTGAAAAAAAAAAA
Organism: Panthera tigris; assembly: GCF_018350195.1. NCBI lineage: Eukaryota > Metazoa > Chordata > Mammalia > Carnivora > Felidae > Panthera > Panthera tigris. The sequence goes on along the minus strand of NC_056668.1, from coordinate 123,160,856 downwards.
GAAAAATGTGTGTTCTGTTAATAGTAATATCTGTACTGAATGAGAAACCATAAAGTCAAGTGGGGAGGCTGGAAATAGTTCAGCAGAATCTTCAATTTTTTTCAATGATAGCTACCACCCTAAAATAAAGGGGATAAACCTTTCCAGGTGCATCAAAGGTGAGGCTATAATAACCAGTGTTTGTGGTAATTTGTTTTTAGAGGTTGAAGTAGATAAAAATTGAGCATTTAGTGATCTCTAGAACTTGCCTCTGACAGACTTCTAACAAAATCCTCATTTATTGTACATGAGTCATGTTCTACTTCCCTTTATGTCATGAAGCTATCAACTTGTTTTTTAATGTATGTTCATCCAAAAATCGTATCCTTGAAGTTAACTTCTCTAATGGATCTTTTTCTTCCTTACCTTTTAAAAAAGTAATAGATTTATTTTCTTTAGAATAGTTTTATGTTAACAGAAAATTGAGCAGATAGCAGGGAGTTTCCATAAATCACACCTCTCCCACACAGTTTCCACTATTATTAACATCTTGCATTACTATGGAATGCTTATTACAATTAATAAGCCACTATTGGTACATTATAATGAACCCAAGTCCATGGTTTACATTAAGGTTCACCCTGTGTTGTAAAGTTCTAGGAGTTTTGACAATGCATAATGTCATGCATTCATTAATATATAGAATGGTTTCACCACCCTACAAATCCCTTGTGTTTCACCACCCCCCTCCCTCTGAACCTAGGCAATCACTCATCTTTCTACTGTCTCTATAATTTTTCCTTTTTCAGAACATTATGTAGTTGGATTCACATAGTATGTAGTCCTTTCAGACTGGCTTCTTTCAATTAGCAATATGCATTTAAGGTACCTCCACGACTTTTCATGGCTAGTTTCTTTCTTTCTTTCTTTCTTTCTTTCTTTCTTTCTTTCTTTCTTTCTCTCTTTCTTTCTTTCTTTCTTTCTTTCACACTGAATACTATTCCATTGTATGCATATATTATAGTTTGTTTACCTGTCTGCCTGTTGAAGGACATCTTAGTTGCTTCCAGTTTCTGGAACAATGGTTTTTTGGTGGTTCTTATCAAGTTGAATTAAAATCTCAAGGTCTTGTCTAGATGGCTTATGCATAAATAGATACAAGAGCTTTTTGTAGTTAGAGATGCCTGGAGAAAGAGGCTGTTGAATGGCTTTCTTTAGGTTACAAAGGTGAGGGTTTATTACTGAGGACTTAGTTCATAACGGGGTGTTTCAATTTCAGAAAAATTTGGCACCCATTGTTTGCAATATCCAGTTAAAACCAAGAATACTCTTAATTGTTCTTTATGAGGGGTCTAGGATATGTTTGGATGGTCTTTAGCCTATCTGGAGAGAATTTTTTCCCCACTTAAGATAGACCATGTTCTAAATACAGGATTGTAGTTTGGCAAAATTATAACTTATCTTTTCAAACTTTATGTTTTTTTTTTTTAAGACTGGGGGGCAAGTAAATTGAATCCTTTTGTAGGCTTCCTTGTTCTCTGAACAAAGTAGGAGATTATCTACACATTGTATTGGAACCAAATCACAAGGGAATTTGGATCTTTTAAGTCTTGGTTGAGGACCTGGGAAAAATAAGAGGGTGCTCTAGTGAACTCCTGAGACATGACTGTCCAGATAGATTGTTGTCCTCTCCAGGTGAAGGCAAAATGTACTGATCTAGAAGTACACTCAATAAAGGTGAAGATCCATTATAGAGAAGCAAGTGGTTTCAGGTGCAGTTGGTGATAGGCTGGTATTTGGGTTAATTTCTACCAGGAAGTGAGGTATACCTATTTTGTTGATGGCTTTGAGGTCTTGAACAAATTTATATCCTTGTCTGTTTGGTTTCTTTTCTATTGGGATGAGAATGTTATGAAGGGCAGGGTGTGAGAAGACCTTTGTATATAAGGCCTTTGCCTGTAGGTTTAGTTCTTCCTTTGGCTTCAAGATATGTTGGGGAAGTTTGGGTAGTGGTTTAGTAGAATGTAGCTGAACTTAATGGATTCTGTTTCCATTACCTTTCCTATGTCAACAGAATTTCTAGCCCATAGAGGGTCAGGTTGGGTGTCAAGATATTTATTTGAATATGTATTAAATATGGAGAATGCGAAGGTATATTCAGAAATGACACAACTGGTTATGAATAGAGAAGTCCTCTGAAACCTCAAGAAAGTTTCTCAGGTGTGATTATAGCATAACAATTCTACGTGCAAAGTAAGTCTCTTCCTGTTAAATTTACAGGTGTGTTATCACAGAACAGGAAGAAATGTTTCCGATCAAGAGCTAAAGGACTTCATAATAGCTGACATAATATTCAGCCTTAGGTAGTATATCCACTGTATCATTTCTACTGCTTGAACCTTTTGATCCATTATTCTACTGTCTGCCTTGGCAGTTATGGTATTTTTACTTAACTTTGTGTGGGATGTCATTTTCTCTCCAAGCCTCCAAGAGCCACCTGCCTAACTGTGAACACTGCCTTACAGGGTCTTTACCAGGATTGTTCAATCCTGTATCATGAGAGAGTGCCTCTACATTGATAGACTCTCCCTTATCCAGGCTGATATCCAGCACCCTTAGTCCTATACTTGGCTCCTGCTGGTATATGTTGAGTGAGGTCTGCAGCTCTTTCAGGGCATATGCAGTCCCTTTCCATATGTACAGGCCTCACATTTTCCTGGCTGGGATTATATTGTATATAACTTTAGACACTGGTCTGGTGGCAAAGAGAGATGAGGGAAGATCTTGAAGTTGGTGTGTGTTATCTTGCCAGGCAGAGGCTTCTGCATCATTTTAAGCAAGGGAGAAGTACCAACTTTTTACAGAGAGGAGTGGGCCACTTCTGTGGTTCAAGAGGCTTGAGAGGGATCTGGGAATTTAAAATGTTCATTTATATCTGTATGGTTGTCTCCATGCAATGTCTTCATGCTCAGTTAAGCTGTGATCTCACCATTACAGACTTGCCTAGTTTGGGAATTCAGTCTTTTATGGTACTCCATTATCTGCATAGCAAATCCTGGGTTGGATTCTTAGGCCTCCCAATGACTCCTTTAGCTTCAAGAGACAAAAGTCTATTTGTATGCTGCCAAGGAGACTGTTTGAATCTCATATTTAGGTTTTATTGGTAATTAGTCGCCCTCAGGCTTTCATTCTGTTTGTTTTTGTTTTTTGCTTGCATAGATTTTATTTTATTTTTTTCTAAATAAAATTTTTAAAAAATGTTTAATTAGTTTTGAGAGAGAGAGAGAGAGAGAGAGAGAGAGAGAGAGAGAGAGAGAACGAACTAGGCTCCAGGCTCCAGGCTCTGAGCTGTCAGCACAGAACCTGATGCAGGGCTCGAACTCACAAACTGTGAGATCATGACCTGAGCCAAAGTCGGATGCTTAACCAACTGAGCCGCCCAGATTGCCCTCAAACTTTTGTTTAAATCCTAGTTAACATATAGTATAATATTGGTTTCAGGAGTAGAATTTAGTGGTTCATCTCTTACATATGAAACCCAGTGCTCTTTGTAACAAGTGCCCTCCTTAATAGCCATCATTCATTTTGCTCATTCCCTACCCACTTAGCTCCATCAGTCCTTAGTTTGTTCTCTATTGTTGAGAGTCTTTTATGGTTTGTTTCCTTTTCTTCCTCTTTTTTTCCCTTTCCATATGTTCGTCTGTTTTGTTTCTTAAATTCCACATATGGCTGAAATCATATGGTATTTGTCTTTCTCTGACTTATTTCTCTTAGCATAATACACTCTAGCTCCATCCATGTCATTACCAATGGCAAGATTTCATTCTTTTTGAGGACTGAGTAATATTCCATTGTATGTGTATACCACATCTACTTTATCCATCCATTCAGTCAATAGACATTTGGGCTCTCTCCATTGTTTGGCTATTATTGGTAATGCTGTCGTAAACATTGGGGTGCATGTACCCCCTTTCACTATTTTTCATGAATGTATGGATCATCCCAGCAGTAGTCATTTAATTCCATGATGCTTATAAATATTACTTCTTATAATTACTCTGTCCCCCAAATTTCTCAAATGCCTGGGATACTGCTAATGCCAGTGTATTCCTTTCTACAGTATGTCAATAAGTTCACCACTGATTAAGATCTTATCTGCTTTGCTGTAGCATGCTATAGGCTACTCATGCTCCATAATTCAGCTCTGAAATCCATTTTAGTGGCTGCTTCCTATGATAACTCCTGGCACCAGCTGTATTGAATTGGTTTGGGAAGACTTCAATGGGGATTTTAATGCAGGAATTTGGAGGAACAAGGAAAATATGACTGGGCCGATGGAGCTTGAACTTGGATGAAATTGCAACAAAAGCTTCAGCCAACCCATGGAGAGCTCTAGAATTGGGATAGTCCTTCAGAGTTGTCTTGAACCAAGTGAACTCAGCCTTTGCAACCCCTAATTGAATAATCTTTGGAGTGGAGGTTGAGGGTAATTCTTTAAAAAAATTTTTTTTAATGTTTATAGTTTGAGAGAGAGAGAGAGAGAGAGAGAGAGAGAGAGAATGAGTGGGAGAGGGGCAGAGAGAGAGAGAGGGAGACAAAGAATGCGAAGCAGGCTCCAGGCTCTGAGCTGTCAGCACAGAGACCAACATGGGGCTCAAACTCACGAACCGCAAGATCATGACCTAGGCTGAAGTCGGATGCTTAATGAACTGAGCCACCTAGGTGCCCCTAGGGTAATTCTTGGAGAGCAATTCAACTGAGTTAGCCCAGCAGTCATGATGGAGTGGCATAGGGATAGTCCACTCCAGCATCACTATAGCAATGAAATAGGAAATTGGGTCATGTGTGATTGCTTGAGGATGAGAACTATGATTTTCGAGTGGCAAATTAGCTAAGCTCCATATGCTTAGCTCTGAGTTCTGGATCTTAGAGAGCCAGGATGAAGCACATGCAAAATTCCAATATGGAGAGAAAATGAATTCCCATTCAAAATGTGTCCCCAAAACAAGATTTCTTTCCCCAGGAGGAAACCAGTCTCATTAATGGTTGCCAAATAATTGGAGATTTCATGTCCAAGGAAATGGAATTATTGAGCTAATTGATACAGAACTTAAAATAAGAAGGCTTAAATTCTTCTAGAGATAAATAAGGAGATACCCATTAAGTAAGGAAAGTTTATATTGCATTGATTAAAAGTTGTGAAATAAGGGCAGATAGATATTTTTAAAGTAATTTTTAAGTTTTATTTATCTGTTTTGAGAGAGACAGAGAGAGTGCATGCAGGGGAGGGGAAGAGAGATATATACAGAGAGAATCCCAAGCAGACTCTGCAGGGTCAGTACAGAGCTTGACATGGGCTTGAACTCATGAAAGCCTGAGATCATGACCTGAGCCAAAACCGAGAGTCAGATGCTTAACTGACTGAGTCACCCAGGCACCCCCCTTTTTAAAATAAATTTTTAAGTTTACTTATTCATTTTGAGAGAAACAGAGAGACTGCAAGCAGTGGAGGGACAGAGAGAAAGAGAGAAACTATTTTTGAAAAACAAATAACTAGAAGTCTTGAAAAGGAAAAATGCAATATTTGAAATGTACAGTGTCTTATAAAGAACATAAACATAATTTTGAAAATAGAAAAGGAAAGAATCAGTGAATTAGAAGAAAGTGGATTATTATAAAGGATCCAAAAACATAATATAGATACTAAGAGACAGGAGGGTAAAGGGATTGATTAAGCAGTATCACCATTTTTTATTATAAGTTCCAGATATTGGAGAGGGATTCAATGGTCCAAAAGATACTCATTCTTTTCTGAGATTTTAAAATATTTTTTAAGTTTATTTATTTTTGATAGAGGGAGAGAGAAAGAGAGAGAGAACAAGCAAGGGAGTGGCAGAGAGATGGGGACAGAAGATCTGAATGGGGCTCTGTGCCGACAGCAGAAAGCCTGATGTGGGGCTTGAACCCAAGAGCTGAACCCAAGAGCTTGAACCCAAGTTGGTTGCTTAACCGGCTGAGCCATCCAGGCACTCTGAGATATTTTTTTTAAAGTTAAATCTCCAGATTTAAAAATCTCATTGAGTTGCAGCAGGCAAAATTTCTACCACTAAACACATCACATTGAATCTGTAGAATATCAAAGTCAAGAAAAATACTAAAGGGAGTGCCTGGGGGGCTCAGTTGGTTAAAGGCCTGACTTCAGCTCAGGTCATGATCTCACGGTTTGTGAGTTCAAGCCCCACATTGGGCTCTCTGCTGTCAGCAAAGAGTCCACTTTGGATCCTCTGTCTCCCTCTCCCTCTGCCCCTCACCCACTCTCTCTCTCTCTTTCAAAAATAAACATTAAAAAATTTAAAAAATAGTCTCATTATTTGTTTCCCTCTTTTTCTTTATTCCCCTTTCCATATGTTCATGTGTTTTGTTTCTTAAATTCCACATCTGAGTGAAATCATATGGTATTTGTCTTTCTCTGATTGACCTATTTCATTTAGCATAATACACTCTAGTTCCATCCATGTCATTGCAAATGACAAGAGTTTATTATTTTTGATGGCTGAGTAATATTCCATTGTGCATATATACCACATCCTCTTTACTTTTTATTTTGTTTAATTTTTTAAAATGTTTATTTTTGAGAGAGAGAGAGGGAGTGAGAGCAGGGGAGGGGCAGAGAGATGGAGACACAGAATCTGCAGCAGGCTCCTGGCTCTGAGCTGTCAGCACAGAGCCCTAGAAGGGGCTTGAACCCACGAACTGTGAAACCACTACCTGAGCCAGTTAGGCACTTAACCGACTGAGCCACCCAGGTGCCCCTGAGCAGTATCTTTGAAGTAATGAGAGACTATAGTCATTATTTTAGAATTTGAACCCTCGCTAGAATGTTACACAAGTGAGAAGGTGTAACTGAAATATTTGCAGACATACAAAACTAAGATTTACACATAGGCCACAGCTGAAAGAATTTTAAAGAACATACATTGGCAAGAAGAAAAACGAGGATGGATGAATGAGTGGAACGTGAGAATAGAAGGTGAGCAAAGATACTGGCAAAGCACATTGGCAAATCTGAATAATAATTATTAATGTTCAACAGAAAAAAAGGAGTATCTTGTTGACGTTAACTTTATCATGAATAGTTTATTTATTTAAAAATATGAGGCAAACCTGGCAAAATAATGACATTTTAAAATGAGAAGTTGTGTGTATATGGTTGTTTGTGAGAACAGAACAAAACTAAAAACAAAGAAAAAGGAACCCTGGGTAGAATTCAAATTGTCTAAAATAATGTGGAATAGCAGAAAGGCAAAGATAAGACACTGTCACACCACCAGTGACAGAAAAATGATAAGAAAAATGATAAGACATCACCACACCAATAGATTAAAAAAGAAAGTACAGAAGTCATCTACACATACAGAAGAGTTTGTGTTAAAATTTAACATTTAAAACTCTTAATGTGACCCAGCAGTTACTGCTTTTCCCCTTCCACCTTTTCTTCTCAAGGCCTCAGGAGGGCATCCAATTTTTAAAATCCCTGAAGCCCCAAGCTTGGTCTCATTTCGTCTGTAGGCAGGTTTCTGTAGCTACTCTGTGACCCAAAGGTTCCATGCAGCTATTTTATGTATATACACAATTAAATGCCAACATTTACAATAATTTGAGAAAGTCTTTGTAGTCTGTCAAAACAGACAAGACAAAAATCCCAAGATTGTTCATGACTAGAAAGACTGAAAACTAACGTCTTCAACAGGATAAGGGTTATCTACCAACTATTCCCAGGAAAAAAAAAAATCATGCTTTATGGTAAAATTTAGAAGCACTTGCATCAATACAAGGGGCAAGATAGGGATGCCCCCGTCAACGACACTATTCAACCTGGACTTGGAGTAACATCCAATAAAAAAATTAAGGAAAAATAACATGTAAGAGACTTGTCAAAAAAAGAGATAATATTCTCATTGTTTTGGAGATATTATTGTCTTTATTAGTTAAGTAAAACATCTATAGATAGGCCATTAAAGAAATGAAATCATTTTTCTGGATACCAGATCAACATAACAAATTATTTCTATATGCCAGGAATAATGTACAAAATATATTCAGGATCTTAGAACTATCAACACAAAGTTTATAGTCCTTAAACTTTTCCAGCACAGGAGAATTATATGAAAAATATATAGGAAGAATGGAAAAGAGTTGGTTCCTTTGGGGAACCCCCACCCCCCAACCTAGCAGTAGAGTTAAACCATTTGATAGCCTTCTCATTAAAAAAAGGAGGGCACATATCATCGCTCCTCATTCTGTGTGTTTGTAGCCAACAAACATTTGTCCACATACACCTATTTGTTAGATTCTCCAAAAGCGTCTACAGCCACTGAGAGGTCAAAATGGCAAAGTTGTCATAAACTAGCATGCACACTAGGGCCAAAATACATTAGGCAAAAACCAAAACAAAACAAAAGTAATTACTTTAATTTGGAAAGAAGAGGTGCTGTGGTAGAGTGCTGTGGAAAGGATGGGTTTTTAGAAAAAGTGCTGAAGTTGGGGTTTGAAGCAAAACTAGGGAGAATGCAGCTACTTAAGGGCAACCTTTATAGAGAAAACAACCTAAGCAGCATGTCAGATGTCTAAAAGTACACTGTACTTAAAACAGCATCTCTTTGCTTCTGTGACTTCCTTCCAGATGTTTTGTTCCACCACCATTGATCCACAATTTTGCAATGCAGCTTCCATCAAAAGAGCATCTGTCCATTATTCATGCTTGGTGATTCTTGCAGGTTGTGCAAAGTACACACAGCGCTCTTAAAAGACTCTTTTAAGGTCTCTACCAGGTGGCTAGGGGTTGTGGGTACAGTTCATTCCTGGAACAGGCGTCTCCGGGCCTTGCGAGAAGGACCCGGAGGGCGCTGGGGGCGCGCGTGGGGACCTGGACTCGGAGAGGGAGGTAGAGGTTGGAGTGGCGAGTTGGGGAAGGGCTCCAGAAGGTGAACGTCCAGGTTGAAGTAGCGGAAAGAAGAGCGTCTCTCTGGACTAGGAGTGGGGGCCCAAGACCGAGGCTCTGGTACCTGGCCCACAGGGTAGGGGTTGGTCACGCTTCCCGCGCAGGGGCGGAGCCCAGCAACGGAGCCGGCTGCAGGGTCCATCCGAGGCGACAGGAACGCGGGGTCCGCGTCTTCCTCGTAGGCCTCTTCTTGGGGGGCCATCTGTGGGACAGATGCGTAGAAGAATCCTTGCTCGACGGCGACGTCGTGCCCGGGCGCGCCCAGGAAAGCGCAGGGTTCCAGGCCGACAAGCGAGTGGCCCTGCCCTCCTGAGCGCAGGAGGGCCTCGGGGACCAGCAGCAGGGTGAGCTCTCCGACAGACACTTGCAGGACCGACGTTGGCTCGGGCTCGAGCACCAGGTCCACGTCGTCCAGGGGCACTTGCAGGGCACAGCCCTCGGCCAGAACCACCACGGAGGTGAGGGCGCCGGCGGCCGGGGGCCCCTCCAGGCCTTCCAGGCCTGCAAGCTCCTCGGTTCGGCTGCGCTTGGCGGGGCCGGGTCCTCCGGACGGCGGTCCGGGACAGGGCGCAGGGTAGGCGCTGGGGCTGCGGGGCCGGCTGCCCATCACCTGGACGGCGCTGCGGGTGGCGCTGCCGGGGGGCCTGGCGGAGGGCGTGAGGGGCTGGGTCCTGCACGCAGTGACAGGTCTCGACGACAGGTGAGGCGGCGGGGCGCGGCGGGGTGCGGTACGGCGCGACGCAGAGTGAGTGCCCGGGAGTTCTGGGGGCGCCTCCCGGGAGACCCTCAGTCCAGGTTCTGGTGGCGCAGCACGCGGCGCAGGGCTTGGCCTCAGGCGTTGGAATCCCAGGCTCCTCACACGGACGGATTTGCGCCAATGATATTGCAAGTGACGCCGGCGGAACCAAAGTCGCAAAATGTCACGCTAAGCCCCGCCCCCACGGAGGCTTCGCCCCTTAGAATTCGCGGTATCTGTGCCGCCCGGTAGCCGAAGCTTTGCGTAAAGAGATACTTTTATAGGCCACTAGGAGGCAGAACAATGATGCCACTCTAGGGGCTGGCTTCCAGTGTCAAGATCTTGACCTTCCTTGAGTGGATCTCAAATGAGGACGACCTTAATTGGAAAACTGATTAAGTTTCAAGTCCCAACAGTGTGACGCTGCACCAGGACAGCGAGATGTAAGGCCCTCCTCCTCCGAAGCCCCGCCCCGGAAGTGAATATCGCTTTTCCTTCAGTTGAATAGTGGGAAGAGTTTTTAGATTATATCCTTACGTCTGTGCGGAAGTTGTAAACCACTGTCGGAATCTTTCACTGGTGTTGAAAGACGACATAAGATTAGAATTGAGTGTGTAAGCAGGTGCGCATGATCAATTTACTACTATACTATATACATACCATTTCATACTAATTTATTACACTGCCGTCGTCAGAAGTAAGAGTTTATCTAGTTTGACCAGAAATACAGTCAGAAAATGTTTGTTTTAGTCCAATTTACAATGATGAAAATATTGTGCAGAATTTTACTCAGTTTGCTCGGAAGCCTGGAATTAGCAGAACTGGGTCTGACATGTTAAGGCCCACATAAGATGATGCAGCATCAGCGCCTTTGATCTGAGTGTCTGTTCAAAAGCGCATTTGCGTGATGTATCATGGGTGCAAAAAGGAAGGTGTGGCTCAACTCCTTATCTAGTGTTAACAGGAAGAAACACCAAACACTGATTTTGGAATAGGTGATACTCCTAATGGGGTTATAGAGGACAACGAAACATTTCCTTCCACCCCTGTTCCTTAACCCCGCAATTGCTCGTCTTATTCCTTTTTACAAAATAACATATTTATATTTTCATTTTTATAGCTGCATAGCATTCCTTTGTATGGAATTACACTTAAGTCAGACCTCTCTTAATGGACATGTAAGCTCTTGGTCTGTGACTTGGTGGCATTGCCATTCCCTGGCAAATTTATGGAAAATGCGGATGCTTTCCTCCATCCCAGAATCACTGAATCAGAATTCCTGGGGCATGAAACCTAGGAATTCTCTGTAAGTACCTCCCCGCCCCCCAAACTGTTTTACCCTAAAGTTTTTTTTTAAAGTTTATTTTTCAGAGAAAGAGAGAGAGGGAGTGGCATCGAGAAAAGAGAGGGAATGGCATCGAGAGAAGAGAGGAGGACAGAGGATCCAAAGCCGGCTCCGCACTGACAGCAGTAAGCCCGTGTGTGGCTGGAACCCACCAACCCAGAGATCATGAGCTGAGCTGAAGCCCCACGCTCAACCGACTGGGCCACCCAGGAGCCCCTGTTTTCCAGTGTTTAAGATCGATCACTAAGTTTGTTTTCATTTAGCGGTTGAGAGGTTCAGGTACCCGGGTAGTTATACTTTCGATCAGGGCCCTGATTGTTGGTGACAAAGTTATGAAGAGAACTCAGATTTCCTGGGCTGCGTCAGGGTGTTTCCTTGCTCAGCTGGCGGGCATCAGCTCTCACCGCTGCGTTTCCGGTGTTCCTGGCATTGCGGCTGGAAATTCCCATGAGTAGGTGCGACCTGGAGCGAGGCACTGGCTGCGTGAACTCGCAAGGGCTCCGCGGGGCTGCGGCGATGAGGGCGAGGGGAGAGGGGGAGAGGGGGAGAGGAGAGTGCCGGCTGCCGGGAAGCTGCAGTCTCCGTGGGGGTAAATGTGGACGCCGCTGGAACCTACGCCCAGGGTGCCAGGTGATGGGAGCAACCGCTGTGCTGCTGGTGTCCAGGCAGAAGGTGGTGGTGGTGGTGCGGGGGACTGGGGGTGGGGGATGAGGGAAGGAACTTGCAGGAACAACTGCTTTGACCCTTGACATTTCCACGCTCAGAGTATAATGGGGGTTCCACTAAGGAGAGTGAAAGTGGACGTGCCCTGGTGTAAGTGACAGATAGACTGGCCTAAAGCTGTCCAGGACACGCGGTGGGGGGGGGGGGGCTTGGGGCTCTTGGTCTGGCCAGTAGTGGGGCTCTGTGCAAGGTGGAATCGGGCCTTGACTGGTACCACCTGATGTCCGCTGCTGCCCTGACCTCAGCAATTCCACTTTGGAGCTCAACATTGTCCTTAGTCCTGTGGATCCTCACTGTGAGCTCCCCTTCCAAGGGAATATGGACCTGTCCTGAGACCGAAGCAGTTAGCAGGGTTCCTGGAGTAGATGTACCCGATTTCCTCTTCTGGTCATCCACTTTCTAATTGGGTGATGACGGACAAGTCATTTCACCTTCTCTCAGCCTCAGTTTCCTTACATGTAAAATGGGAGAATGCCATCCCCTGTGCAGGGCGTTTGTGAGGTAATGTAAGTAGAATGTTGTTGGAACATGGTAAGTGCTTAGTAAGTAGTAGCTGTTTACTGTTTATTATGTTTAGAATCTGTCTCTCCCACTTGATAATGTCAGCGTTGTTCCCCAGAGTCTTGGCATAAAGCAGGTGTTGAATGAATGGTAAAAAAAAAATACCGTCATCTTTATCATCATGATCATCATCCTAAAAGAGGGTCTGATATGTTAGAAAGTACTTTTCCAGTTATTTTTATGACATAATATTTATACGGTTCAGGAATGGCTCGCTAGGCACCAGATCAGATATCTTTCATCCCGCCTGACTTTCCTGCAGGAGTCCCAGGGACTTTCAGGGCCATTCATTGGGTTTCCTTGATGTCAATCAATACTGGTTAACCAATCAGCATGAAGTGCTTGATCCATTATGGAGGTGGAATTAGCAACTATAGCTTCAGGGTCTGCGCTGGAACAAGGTGGCCACCGACAGTTCCATTGGAAGAAGAAAGCGGAGGTAACTTGGGTACTGGAAGTTAGGCGCAATGAAGAGGACTCAATGAGTTTCCTCCGCATTAGGCATCAGAGCACTGTGACTCTTTCATTGCTTCATTCGAGACTCTGAGGCCCAGGTCCTGCGCTCCGGTCCCTGACAATGCTCTTGGCATTGGCTGTTCTGTTATCTCCTAGAATGAATAACTGGCTTTAAGAAAATTATGTTTCTATAAGTAATAATACCTGAATACATTTTCAAAAAAATATAAATAGTGTAGCTCTCCCTTCAACTCCCCACCAACCCCCAATTTAGGATTGATGTGGTAAGATCCTTTTCTTTCTGCTTACAAACATAGGGGATTTGTTTTCTTCCTGGAATGACCAAGCATTGTGGGTATTTTTCTGTAGTATTGTTAAGATAACAATTTTCTATTGTTATCTTCAAAGTACATGATCTCTTCTGTCTTTTATGAAGAGATCTTTTTCAACATGCAATACTGGCGTTTGTATCTTGTTTGAAAATTTTGCATAAGTACAAGAAAAGGTGACTTCAAATATCTCTTGTATAGAAACTCCTTAGTCTTTGCCTCGAGAAGGATTACAATGGCCCATTCACTTTCTGCTTATCTCCCAATAATTCTGGTAATTCCGGTATGTTATGCTGTACTATATGTCCTGAACACGTTTCTGAGGGGTGAATGGCATTTTACAATTATGATGCTCTTATAGTGATTAGCTATGATCATGGTCTTTGTGATCATAAAATTATTAATACCTTACTATTTTAAGAATGCCTAAATTGACATAAAGTTGTTATTCGGGTATTTGGCCTTTTAAAGGCTGAGGCTGAAGCTAAATTACATTTTTTTTAAACCAAATACTTAGGTTTCTCTGTTATAAGTGAGAGCCAATGATTTCTCTGTATGTGTATGTGTGTGTGTGTGTGTGTGTGTGTGTGTGTGTAATCTTAAATTTTATTTTTTTACATTTTACGGTACAAATGGCCTTTATTGTTTGCAATGGGAAGTGGAAGAGGAGGGGACACGACAGCTCTAGGGACGGCTTCAAAGACTGACTCCATTGCCATCCTCCCAATGATTTCTGTATAGTAGCTTTGTATTCATATTTCTTATGGAATTGTCTTATTTTTCCAGTTTACAATCATATGGTCGGCAAATGGTCTTGTTTTCTTTTCCTTTGAAGTTTTATACATTTGATTTATTTGTCTTTTCTAATTTTGTTGGCTAGTACTTCTAGTACAATGTTAAGTATTAGTGAGAAAGTGGCATCTTTCTCTTGTTCTAGACTTTGGTGGGAATGCTGCTGGTGTTTGCCCCTTAAGCATGACACTGGCTGTTGCTCAGAAATACATGTCATGTCAAAGAAGTATTAGTCTTTTTCTGTTTTGTTAATTTTTTAATGCTTTATTTTGAAATATTTCCAAATTTCTAGAAACATTGCAAAAATAATACAAAAAACTACCATTTATCCTTCATCAACTTTTTACATTTTGCCACATTTGCTGTATACTGTCTCTCAGAAAGACCACAGGAGATATGCACATATATATTAATATGTATATATTCCTTGAATCACTTGACAGTAGGTTGTATATATTGGGCCTCTTTACTTCATAATATTTCAGTGTATATTTCCTTTAAAATTTTTTTTCGTGTTTATTTATTTTTAACAGAGAGAGAGAGACAGAGCATGATTGGGGGAGTGGCAGAGAGAGAGAGAGGGAGGCAACAGAATATGAAGCAGGCTCCAGGCTCCTAGCTGTCAGCACAGAGCCCAGTGTGGGGCTCAAACTCACGAACCATGAGATCATGACCTGAGCTGAAGTCAGACGCTTAACCGCTGAGCCACCCAGGAACCCCTCCTTTTTTTAAAAAAAATATTTATTTATATTTTTTAATTTACATCCAATTTAGTTAGCATATAGTGCAATAATGATTTCAGGAGTAGAATCCAGTGATTCATCCCCTACATATAACACCCAGTACTCATCCCAACAAGTGTCTTCCTCAGTGCCCCTTGCCCATTTAGCCATCCCCTCACCTACAATCCCTCCAGCAACCCTCAGTTTATTCCCTATATTTAAGAGTCTCTTATGTTTTGTCCCCCACCCTGTTTTTGTATTATTTTTGCTTCCCTTTCCCTTATGTTCATCTGTTTTGTATCTTAAATTCCTCATACAAATGAAGTTGTATGGTATGTGTCTTTCTCTGACTCATTTCACTTAGCATAATACCCTCTAGTTCCATCCATGTTGCTGCAAATGGCGAGATTTCATTCTTTTTGATATCCAAGTAATACTCCATTGTATATACATACCACATCTTCTTTATCCATTCATCTGTCAATGGACACTTGGGCTCTTTCCATACTTTGGCTATTGTCTATAGTGCTTCTGTAAACATTGGGTTGCATGTGTCCCTTCAAAACAGCACACCTGTATCCTTTGGATAAGTACCTAGGAGTGCAATTGCTGGATTGTATGGTAGTTCTATTTTTAATTTTTTGAGGAACCTCCATACTGTTTTCCCAAGTGGCTGTGCCAGTTTGCATTCCCTCCAGCAGTGCAAAAGTAATCCTCTTTCTCCGTATCCTCACCAACATCCATTGTTGCCTGAATTGTTAATGTTAGCCATTCGACAGGTGTGAGGTGGTATCTCATTGTGGCTTTGATTTGTATTTCCCTGATGATGAGTGATGTTGAGCATCTTTTCATGTATCTGTTAGCCATCTGGATGTCTTCTTTGGAAAAGTGTCTATTCATATCTTTTGCCCATTTCTTCACTGGATTATTTTTTTTTGAGTGTTGAGTTTGATAAGTTCTTTATAGATTTTTGGGTACTAACCCTTTATCTGATATGTCATTTGCAAATATCTTCTCCCATTCTTTTGGTTGCCTTTTAGTTTTGCTGATCGTTTCCTTCACTGTGTGGAAGCTTTTTCTCTTGACGAGATCCCAATAGTTCATTTTTGCTTTTGTTTCCCTTGCCTCTAGAGATGTGTTGAGTAAGAAGTTGCTGCTCAGTGTATATTTCCTAACAAGAATATTCTCTTACATATCTTTACTACCATTATCAAATTAAGAAAAATTTTGTTGTTTTAAAAAAAATTTTAATGATTTTATTTATTTTTGAGACAGAGAGGGACAGAGCGTGAGTGGGGGAAGGACAGAGAGAGAGGGAGATACAGAATCTGAAGCAGGCTCCAGGCTCTGAGCTGTCAGCACAGAGCCCTACGTGGGGCTCAAACTCATGGACCGTGAGATCATGACCTGAACCGAAGTCAGACGCTCAACCGACTGAGCCACCCAGGCGCCCCTCAACTTTGTTCTTTTTAAAAATTGTTATTGCACGGGTGCTTGGGTGGCTCAGTTGGTTAAGCGTCTGACTCTTGATTTCGTCTCAGGTCATGATCTCATGGTTGGTGAGTTCAAGCCCTACTCGCTCTGTGGTGGCAGTGCTGGCCGCGTTGGCAGTGCACAGCCTGCTTGGGTTTCTCTCTCTTTCCTTCTCTCTCTGCCCCTCCCCTGCTCACACTGTCTCTCAAAATATATAATTAAAAAATGTTATTGCAGTTCTAGGTCCTTTTCATTTTCATGTGAATTTTAGGATCCGCTTGTTAATTTCTAATAAACACCTGTTGGATTTTCATAGGGATTTTGCTGAATGTATAGATAAATTTGAAAGGAATTGCTCTCTTGACAATATTGAGTCTTTCAATCATGAACACGACTTTAATGAATGTATCTCCATTTATTTAGACCTTCTTTAATTTATCTCATCAATGTTTTGTTGTTGTCAGTGTTGGGCAGACAACATAGAGCCCAATGTGGGGCTCGATATCATGAACCATGAGATCATGACCTGAGCGGAAATCAAGAGTCGGACACTTAACTGACTGCCACCAGGCACCCTAGAAATTTTTAATGTTAATGAGGTCCAGTTTATCAATTTTTTCATGGATTACACCTTTAGTGTTTTATTTAAAAAATCGTAACCAAACCCAAGGTCATCTAGATTTTTCCTGTGTTATCTTCTTAGGAGTTTTATAGGTTTTGCATTTTATGCTTAGGTCTATGTTTAGTAAGTTAGTGTTTGTGAAGGGTGTAAGGTCTGTGTCTACATGCTGCTGCTGCTTCTCCCCTTCTTCCTCTTTTCTTCTTCTTCCTCCTCCCCTTCTTCTTCTCCTTCTTCTCTTTCTCCTCCTCCTCCTCCTCCTCCTCCTTCTTCTTCTTCTTCCTGCATGTGGATGTCTGGTTGTCCCAGCACGATTTCTTGAAAAACTGTGTTTTCTCCTTTGAGTGCTTTTGTTCCTTTGGCAAAGATCAGTTAACTGTATGTGAGTATTTTGGAGCTGTTTTTTTCTGTCCATTAATCTGTATGTGTGCTCTTTTTGCCAGTTTTACACTATCTTGATTGCTGTATCTTTACAGTAAAATTTTTTTTTAAATTTATTTATTTCTTTTAGAGAGAGAGAGAGAGAGAGAGAACACGTGAGCAGGGAAGGGGGCAAGAGGGAGAGAAAGAGAGAATCTTAAGCAGGCTCCACACTCAGCACTGGGCCCAACATGGGGCTTGATCCCATGACCCTGGAATCATGACCTGAGCCAAAATTGTTAGTCAGTAGCTCAACTGACTGAGCCACCCAGGCACCCCTTTATAATAAGTCTTAAGGTTGGGTAGTGTCAGTCCTCTGACTTTGTTCTCCTTCAGCATTGTGTTGACTATTCTGGGTCTTTTACCTCTCCATTTAAACTTCAGAATCATTTTTTCTGTATCTATGAAATAACTTGCTGGGGTTTTGACTGGGATTTGTTGAGTCTATAGATCAGATTGAGAAGAATTGAAATCTTGACAGTATTGAATTTTCCTCATTATGAACATAGAATACCTCTCCATTTATTTAGTTCTCTTTTGGTTTCTTTCATCAGAGTTTTGTAGCTCTTTAGTTCCAGGAGTGTTTTTGTTGATTCTTTGGGATTTTCTACATAGACAATCATGTCATCTGAGAACAAAGACAGTTTTTTTTCTTCTTTCTCAGTTTGTATACCTTTTATTTCATTTCATTTTAGTTTTTTGCCTTATTGCACTAGGTAGGACTTGCAATATGATGTCGAATTGGAGTGGTGAGAAGGGACAGCCTTGTCTTGTTCTTGACCTTAGCAGGAAAGCTTCTAGTTTCTAACCCACAATTACGATGTTAGCTGTAGGTTCTGTAGATGTTCCTTATTAAGTTGAGAAGGTTCCTCCCTATTCCTAATTTGTTGTGAGTTTAAAAAAAATCATGACTGGGTGTTGAATTTTGTCAAATGCTTTTACTCCATCTATTGATGGAGTCATGTGATTATTCTTCTTTAGCTTTTGATGTGGATTACATTGGTTGATTTTCAAATGTTCATCCAGCATTGTATATGTGGGATAAATCCCACTTTGCCATGGTGTATACTTTTTTTTGTGTGTGTGTGTGATTTTTTTAAAACTTATTTTTGAGAGCAAGAGGTTGTGAGTGAGCGAGGGCCAGAGAGAGACAGGGAGAGAGAAAATCCCATGCAGTCTCCATATTGTCAGCACAGAGCCTGAAGCGGGGCTGGAGCTCACCTGAAGCAGGATTCAAGCTCACCTGATGTGGGGTTCGAGCTCATGAACTGTGAGATCATGACCTGAGCTGAAGTCAGATGCCTAACCGACTGAGCCACCCAGGTGTGTCTATAGTTCCTTTTTTAAAATACATTGTCAGATTCTATTTGTAATTTTTAGATTGAGATTTCTGTATTTATATTCATGAGAGAACATAAGTCTGTAGTTTTCTTGTTTTATTTCAATATCTTTGCCTGGTTTTGCTATTATGGTAACGCCGGCTTCATAGAATGAGTTAGGAAGTATTCCTTCAGCTTTTATCTTCCAGAACAAATTATAGAGAAGTGGTATAATTTCTTACTTAAATGTTTGGTAGGTCTCACCAATCTGGGTCCGGTGCTATCTTTCTGGGATGGTTAGTTATAGATTTGATTTCTTTAGTAGATACAGGTCTATTTAGATAGTCTATTTCTTTTTTGTGGGTGAGTTTCGACAGATTGTTTCTTTCAAGGAATTTGTCTCTTTAATCTAGGTTGTCAGATTTGTGGGCATAGAGTTGTTTATAATATTTCTTTATTATTCTTTTGATGTCCATGAACTCTGTAATGATATCCCTTTTTTATTTCTGATGTTAGTAATTTGTACCTTCTTTCTCTTTTTCTTAGTCTTGCTAGAGGTCTGCCAATTTTATTGATTTTTTTTTTCAAAGAACCGGCTTTTGGGTTTGTTGATTTTCTCTACTGATTTCCTATTTTTATTTTTTTAATTAATTTATTTTAAAAAATGTTTATTTATTTTTGAGAAAGAGGGAGAGAGAGAGATAAAGAGAGAGTGGGAGAGGGGCAGGGAGAGAGGGAGAGAAAGAAACCTAAGCAGGCTCCACACTGTCAACATAGAAACCAAAGTGGGCCTTGATCTCACAAACCATGAGATCACGACCTGAGCCAAAATCAACAGTTGGGTTCTTAACTGACTGAGCCATCCAGGCACCCCATCTATTGATTTCCTGTTTTTAATTTCATTGATCTCTGACCCAAGTTTTATTTTTTCTCTTCTTCTTTTTACTTTGGATTTAATTTGCTCTTATTATTTAGTTTTCTGAATGGAAGATTAGATTTTTGATTTTAGATCTTTCTTCTTTTCTAACATATTCATTCAATGCTATAAATTTTCTATACACTGTTTTCCCTGCATCCCACAAGTTTTTTGATAAGTTGTATTTTTATTTTCACATGGTTCAAAATATTAAATTTTTTTTTGAGATTTGTCTTTGACCCATATATTAACTAGAAGTGTTTTGGTTAATCTTCTATTATTTTTTTAAATGTTTATTTACTGTTGAGAGAGAGAGAGAGATTAGGGGAGGAGCAAAGAGGGAGGGGGATAAAGGATTTGAAGCGGCTCTGTGCCGACAGCAGAGAGCCCAATATGGGGCTCGAATTCATGAACCATGAGATCATGACCTGAACTGAAATTGGATGCCCAACTGACTGAGCAACCCAGGTGCCCCTTTACCACATTTTCTTTATCCATTCATCAGTTGATGGACATTTGGGCTCTCTCCATAGTTTGGCTGTTGTTGATGCTGCTGCTATAAACATTGGGGTGCATGTACCCCTTTGAATCAGTATTTTTGTATCCTTTGGATAAATTCCTAGGAGTGCAATTGCAGGATTATAGGGTAGTGCTATTTTTAGTTTTTTTGAAGAACCTCGACACTGCTCTCCAGAGTGGCTGCCCTGGTTTGCATTTCCACCAGCAATGCAAAAGGATTTCCCTTTTTCCTGCATCCTTGCCAACACCTGTTGTTTCTTGTGTTGTTAATTTTAGCTATTCTGACAGGTGTGAAGTGGTAGCTCATTGTGGTTTCTGTTTGTTATTTACCTGATGATTAGTAATGTTGAGCATCTTTTCATGTGTCAGCCATCTGGATGTCTTCTTTGGAAATAAAGATGTCTATTCATGTCTTATGCCCATTTCTTAACTGGGTTGTTTGTTTTTTGGGTGTTGAGTTTGATAAGGTTTTTATAGATTCTGAATAGTAACCCTTTATCAGATATGTTGTTTGCAAATATCTTCTCCCATTCTGTAGGCTGCCTTTAGTTTTGTTGATTGTTTCCTTTACTGTGCAGGAGCTTTCTGTCTTGATGAGGTCCCAATAGTCATATTTGCTTTTGTTTTCCTTGCCTTTGGTGCCCTGTCTAGTAAGTAGTTGTTGTGGCCATGGTCAAAGAGGTTGCTGCCTGGGTTCTCCTCTAGGATTTTGATGGTTTCCTGTCTCACGTTTAGGTTTTTCATCCATTTTGAGTTTATTCTTGTGTATGGTGTTAGAAAGTGGTCCAGTTTCATTCTTCTGCATGTTGTTGTCCAGTTTCCCCAACACCATTTGTCGAAGAGACTGTATTTTTCTTTCTTTCTTTCTTTCTTTCTTTCTTTCTTTCTTTCTTTCTTTCTTTCTTTTTTTTCTCTCTCTCTTTTTTTTATTTTTTAATATATGAAATTTACTGTCAAATTGGTTTCCATACAACACCCAGTGCTCATCCCAAAAGGTGCCCTCCTCAATACCCATCACCCACCCTGCCCTCCCTCCCACCCCCCATCAACCCTCAGTTTGTTCTCAGTTGAGACTGTATTTTTCCATTGGATATTCTTTCCTGCTTTGTCGAATTATTCATCATGATCAAGTGGGATTTACTCCTGGGCTGCAGAGCTGGTTCAATATTCACAAAGCAACCAATGTGATACATCACATTAATAGAAGAAAGGATAAGAACCATATGATACTGTTAATAGATGCAGAAAAAGTGTTAGATAAAATACAGCATCCATTCTTTTTTTTTTTTTAGAGTACATAATTTATTTAAATTCAAGTTAGTTAACATACAGTACAGTATTGCTTTCAGGAGTAGAATCCAGTGATGAGCATCCATTCTTGATAAAAGCCCTCAAGAAAGTAGCGATAGTTGGAACATACTTCAACATCAATAAGGCCATATAAGAAAGACCCACAGCTAGTATCATCTCCAATGGGGAAAAACTGAGAGCCATTCCCCTACAGGCAGGAACAGGACAAGGATGCACACTCTCACCATTACTATTTAACTTAGTATTGGAAACCTTAGTCTCAGCATTCAGACAACAAAAGAAATAAAGGGCATACAAATCAGCAAGGAAGAAGTCAGACTTTCACTATTTGCAGACAGCATGATACCCTGTGTAGAAAACCTGAGAGACTCCACCAAAATACTGCTGGACTGATACATGAATTCATCAAAGTTGCAGGATATAAAACCAACATGCAGAAATCTGTTGCATTTCTATACACCAATAACAAAGCTGCCGAAAAAGAAATCAAAGAACCAATCCCACTTACAACTGCACCAAAAACAATAAGATACCTAGGAATAAACCTAACTAAAGAGGTAAAAAATCTATACTGTGAAAACTATAGAAGACTTATGAAAGAAATTGAAGAGGACACAAGGAAATGGAAAAGCATTCCATGCTCATGGATTGGAAAAAAGAACATTGTTAAAATGGCTGTACTAGGGGCGCCTGGGTGGCTCAGTTGGTTAAACGTCCAACTCTTGGTTTCGGCTTGGGTCATGATCTCGTGGTTCATGGGTTCAAGCCCCACGTCGGGCTCTGTGCTGACGGCATGGAGCCTGCCTGGGATTCTGTCTCCCTCTCTCTCTGCCCCTCCCCTGCTCTCTCTCTCTCTCTCAAAAATAAATAAACATTAAAAAAAGTTTAAAAAAAATGGCTGTACTACTCAAAGCAATCTACATATTTAATTCAATCCTTATCAAAATACCACCAGCATTTTTCACAGAGCTAGATCAAACAATCCTAAAATTTGTATGGAACCAGAAGATGACCCCGAATAGCCAAAGCTATCCTGAAAAAGAGAAAAACTGGAGGCATCACAATTTTAGATTTCAAGCTATATGACAAAGCTGTAGTCATTAAGACAGTATGGTACTGGCACAAAAACAGACACATAGATCAATGGAACAGGATAGAGAACCCAGAAATGGACCCACAACTATATGGTCAACTCATCTTTTATTGGTTCTTTTTAAATCTCTTTGTTAAGGGTATCAGTGATGTCCTCCACTCTTTCTCATGTCCAGTGAGTGTTTTTATGATCATTACTTTAAATTCCCTATGTGGCATATTATTTATATCCGTTTCACTTAGGTCTCTTGCTGTGGTTTTGTCCTATTCTTTCATTTAAGACATATTTCTTTGTTTCCTCATTTTGTCTAACTCTCTGTATCTGTTTCTGTGTGCTAGGAAAGTGAGCTATATCTCATGCTCTTGAAGATAATGTCTGTATAAAGATGAGGTTCTATAATGCTCTGTAGTGCAGTGTTCCCTGTTCCTCAGGACCTGGTGCTTCGGGAGTGTCTTCTATGTGTGTTGTCTGTGCCCTGCTGTTGTGTATACTGCTTTTTCCTTCAGTCATCTGTAAAGGCCCTCTTTGCCTGTTGTGGGCAGTGTTTTATCCTAGCCAGGTTGGAGTATGTGTTAACAAGGTGCATGCTGGTCTGCTTGTGAAATGAGACCTGCCTTGGCTATTGCCAGAACCGAGGCCCCACAGAATGCATGGGTTGAAGATGGGGTGTTGGTGGGGTTTGTTCTGGTCTTCTGAGGAAGGGGACCTGCAACACCTGGACTGAAGCAAGGGTGACTAGGAAGGATGGATCTGCTGAAGCACAAAGGGGCGGGGCTTGGTGTAAGCAAGTTATATGGGGAGCATTGGCACAGTGCTGGTTCCTGCAGGTAGCCTGGTGTTTATGCTGGGGGGTAGGAAAGGGAAATGGTGCCTGCCAGCTCCTTTGTTCTTGAAGGGGCATTCCCTGTGATTTCTGCCTCTCCAGCCACACTCTGAGCTGAGTAAATAACTCTTCCTCCCACATGCTCTGGTCGTTTTTCTAACTGCTGTATCTCCGTGGGCTATTTGCAGTATTATCTCTTTAAGGGCAAGAGCTCAGTTTCCTATGGCCTTCCAGGCTCTCTTAGAGCTGAGCCTCTCTCTGGTTTTTGTTTTTATTTTATTTTTTTCTGAATGTAATTTAATGTCAAGTTAGCTAACATACAGTGTATACAGTGTGCTCTTGGCTTCGGGAGTAGATTGCCATGATTCATCGCTTACACACAATACCCAGTGCTCATCCCAACAAGTGCCCTCCTCAATGTCCATCACCCATTTCCCCTTTCCCCCAGCCCCCCACCTCAACCCTCAGTTTGTTCTCGTATTTAAGAGTCTCTTATGGTTTGCCTCCCTCTCTGTTTGAAACTATTTTTTTCCCCTTCCCTTCCCCCATGGTCTTCTACCGAGCCTCTGGTTTTGAAATTTCCAGGCTTAAGTCCCGCTGGTTGTAAGAACTCATGAAATTCAGCCCCTCTCACTTTCAAAGCCAAATGTTATGGGGATTCGTCTTCCCTGTGAGGGCTCCCTGTTGTACGAGTCTGTTTCTTGCCTTTCACTGTGCCCCCAGCTGACTCCCAACCATGAACAGCCATGATCCATTTTGCTCCTAAACTGCATCTCTGCCCTTCCTACCTTCTTTGATGTGGCCTTTTCTCTGTCTTCAGTTGTGGAGTTTCTTCTACCTTTGGGTCATTTCCTGATTTATGCTGATGTGAGTGTTATGTAGTTATATACATGAGACAAGATGAGCTTAGGTCCTCCTACTCTGCCATCTTTCCAGCCTCTCTACCTATTGCTTTTTGATTATTAGTTTTCTCTCTACTTACATTACTTATTTGTTCTTGTATGTTGTCTACTTTCCCCCCATTAGAGCCTTTAGTATATAAACCATAATTGTTTTAAATTCCTGGTATGATAATGCCAACATGACTACTATATCTGAGTTTGGTTATGATGTTTGTCCTGTTTAAATTGTGTTTTTGCCTTTTAGTATGTCCTGTAATTTTTTGTTGAAAGCCAGGCATGATATACTACGTAAAAGGAACTATAGTAAATAGGCCTTCAGTGATGTGGTGGTAAGGTGTGGGGAGGATGGGAAGCATGCTATCGTCCTATGATTAAGATCTCAATCTTTTAGTGAGCTTGTATTCCTGGGATGTGAACTCCACACATGTTTTTCAATTTCCTCCAGGGTGGGACAGGATGGCTAGAGGGGGATGAGCTGGGCATTTCCCTTTCTCCAGGTTAGTCAAGCTCTGAGAGAAATGCAGTAAGTTAAGCTCTGGTAAAATAGTTTCTTTGAGGTCATGCCTTGTTAAGAATAGAATGCTCTGGGATACTTAAAAATGTTTATTTTCCCCTACTTCTGCTGGAAGCAGGAGGGGAATTTTCTCCAATTTTTACCGATAGAGGTCTTGGAGGTAAAACCCACAAAAATGTGGATTCACTTCCCTAAGTTGTGATTCTCTGTATTTTTCTTTCTCTCCAATTTTGGTGGCAGCAGTTTCCCTGTGACTTCTCTGATGGATTTAAGAAGAGTTGTTGATTTTCATTTTGTTCAGTTTTTACTTGTTTTTAGGGTGGAATAACAACTTCTAAGCTTCTAGTATGTTGGATAGGAAACTGGAAGTCTCTCTGTGGTGTTTTAATTTTAATCTAGATACTTACCATCTTAGTGCTTTTTATTTCTTTCTTTGGATTTGAGTTGTTGTCCACTGTTATTTCCATTTGCTTGAAAGACTTCAGGATTTCTTGTAAGGTGGGTCTGCCAGCAATAAATTCTCTGTCTTTGTTTATAAGGGATATATTTTTTTGCTTTCAATTTTGTAGTATGATTTTACTGAATATAGAATTCTTATTTGATACATTTTTTTTTTTCATTTTGCACACTGAATATGTCATTAAACTGTCTTCTGGACTCCTTGATTAATATGAGCAATTAGCTGTTTATCATATTTTTATGCCATTTGTAAATTGGCATAAAATTGGTAAAAAGTCATTTTTGTTTTTGCTGCTTTCAAAACTTTCTTTTTGGGTTTGGCTTTCAGGAGTGTGACTATGATGTATCGAAGTGTGGACTTTTTGTATTTTTCCTACTTGGAGTTCATCAAACTTATTGGATGTGTAGATTGTTCTTTTTTTTTTTTTTTAATCAAGTTTGAGAAGTTATTTTGCTCCCCTTTTCCTGTCTTCCCTCTCCTTCTGGGACTTCAATTACATGTATTTTTGTACATTTGCTATTTTCTCACAGATCTCTGAGATGCTGTTCATGTTTCTTGAAATCATTATTCTATCTGCTTTTCAGATGGAATAATTTCTACTGATCTGTTTTCACATTCATTGATTCTTTCTTCTGCTATCTTGACACTGCTGTTGATTCTGTCTAGTGAATTTTTCTTTTCAGTTGTACTTTTCAGTTCCAGAATTTCCATTTTGGTTCCTTCTGTCTTTTACTTGAAAATATCTGTGTATTGGTTCATTGTCACATTTTAGTTTATTATTTAAGCATGATTTCCTTTTGCTTTTTGAGCATATTTATACTAGCCACTTTGAAATATTTGTCTGCTAAACCCAATGTCTAGGGTCACACAGAGGCAATTTCTATTGACTGCTTCCCATTCCCTCAACTCAAATATGGGTCACACTTTCCTGTTTCTTTGAATGTCTCTCTGTTTCTCTCTCTCTCTCTCTCTTTTTTTTTTTTTTGAAAACTGAACATTTAAATAATATATTGTACCGTCTTTGGATTCTTATTTTTTCTTTGGAAGGTTTTTGTGGTTGCTATTTGTATGTTTGTGTGCTTTTTCTTTAGTAACTCACCAGGGCTTAATCTGTGAAATTTCTCTCCCTTGTGGTGTGGCTACTGATGTGTCTGCTCTTTTTTTAAAAAAATGTGTTTAAAATTTTTATTTTTTCCTTTTAAGACTTGCTTCCTAAGAGTTTCCTCTCTTTCTGAATAGCTTTGTTGTCTTCTTAGACAGAAATTATTCTCTAACGCCTCACGCCAATAATGTTTCCATCTTCTCTTTATGAATGTGTGTCGGTAGGAGAATAGATTCCATATTCAGGCTGTCTTCAAGCAGCTGGCATTTAATTCCACTAGACTATTTCAAATCTCTTCTGAGTATGTGCACAACCTTAGGGTTGGCCAGGAGTATGTGGCAAAACTGGGCTCCCTCTAGTCTCTGCTGTACACATGTGGAGGCTCAGCCAGGAATTTGCTTATTCTGACCATGAGTGGAGACTTAACTAGTAGAGCATTTAGCCCTCCCTGCTTGTTTACCTCTGAGATTGTTACTTCCGCTGACAGCTGTTGGGCAGGGCTGTCACCTACCACGCTAGATTTAGTGAGCCTCCTTTGATTGTAGTAGAAAAGCTGTGGGTTGTTCTAGTCTGTGCCACTCTGGACCTCCGTCATCTGAACTTGTAGGAGGAGGGAGAGAAGCCCTAGACCAGAATGCTATGGATACCCATTGTTCTTATCCAAATTACAGCAATTTAAAAATCATAAAAACTTCTGATTGTTGTATGCCCTATGTTAATTTTTAGAGTGCAATGATTGTTTATGTCAATTTTGTCTAACTTTAAAGGTGCTTTTGGGGGAGAAGAGAGGATTTGCCAATCATAGCCAGAAGCCAGAGCCATTGCCATCATAGCCAGAAGTCTAATGATGATATTAATTTTCATTGGTTGGTTAAGATGTTGTCTTTCGCCAAAATGTTTTTTCACTGTACATTTACTGTTTTTCTCATGTAATTAAGTAATTTGTGTACAGAGACTTTGAGAATATATACAGATTTTGTTCCTTATCAAACCCCTCCTTTATTTAGCATTCATTAGTATTTTCTGACTGATACAATTTTACTGTTATGGCAGCAAAATGGTGACTTTTCTACTTGGCATTGTATTGTGAGGAAGAGTTTTCTCTCTCTCCCTTTCCATCCATGTCTCCATCTGTTATCAGTATGGATGCACACATTCTTATTCTATTCATTGGGTTATAACTTATTACTACCTTTTGTTTTTTGGATGCTAAAAGTGTTCAGATTTGGCCACTGGGAGTTTCTTCAGATTGTGCCTTGTGTCTTTTTGATATGTCTCTGTCATTTTTGTTTTGTTTTGTTTTGGAACACTTTCTTACTTCCTTTACTTTTCTAATGGAGGTATAGTTAACATACAGTGTTACATTAGATCATATAATGATTCAACAGTTCTATACACTTTTCAGTGCTTATCAAGATAAGTGTACTTTTAATCCTCTTTACCTATTTCATTCATTCCTCCACCCACCTCCCTTCTGGCAATTGCCAGTTTGTTCCCTGTATTTAAGATCTGGGTTTTTTTTTGTGTGTGTTTTCCTTCTTTGTTTTTTTATTTGTTTTGCTTCTTAAATTCCACATATGAATGAAATCATATAGTATATGTCTTTCTCTGATTGACTTATTTCACTTAGCATTATACTCTTTAGGTTTATCCATGTTATGCAAATGGCAAGATTTCATTCCTTTTTATGGCTAAGTAATATTCCAGTGTGTGTGTGTGTGTGTGTGTGTGTGTGTGTGTGTGTACCACATATACTTTATTCATTCATCCATGGAGGGACACTTGGGTTGCTTCCATATCTTGGCTATTGTAAATAATGCTGCAGTAAGCATAGGGGTGTATATATCCTTTTGAATTAGTATTTTGGGTAAATACCAAGTAGTGAGATTACTGGATCATTTGATAATTCTAGTTTTAATTTTTTGAGGAAGCTCCATACTGTTTTCTGGAGTGGCTGTACCAATTTGCATTCCCACCAACAAGCACTTCCTTACTTTCTGACACAACAAGATATTTCAGGCTCATCTTGTACCTAACCTGCCCCAATTCTATCCTTTGTGTAGTTTTTTATTATGTGGACTTTCTTCGAGTGATTTGTACAATTTTTTTTTGTTGTGGACATTAATCCTTGCTAATTATTTTCTCAAATCTGTTGTTTCGCTGTTACCTTAGAGTATGGTATCTTTTGCCATGCACTGGTTTTACATTTTGATCTCACTTTATTTGATAGGATTTTTCCCATACCAGTTTTATGAATATATATTTAATCATTTTTTTCTAATAACATCATAAAATTTCCCCCCTTTTACCTTTAGGTGGTAGATTTGCTGAAACAAAATTTAATTAATACTGTGTACAAATATTTTGTCTTTATTTTTTTAAATGGATAGCCAATTGTCTCTACACCATTTTTTTTTTAATGTTTATTTTTGAGAGAGAGAGAGAGAGAGAGAGAGAGACAGAGTGTGAGCAGGGGAGGGGCAGAGAAAAAAGGGAGACACAGAATCTGAAGCAGGCTCCAGGCTCTCAGCTGACAGCACAGAGCTGGATGAGGGGCTTAAACCTATGAACTGTGAGATCATGACCTGAGCCGAAGTTGGACGCTTAACTGACTGAGCCACCCAGGCATCCCTACGCCATTGTCGAATAGTGAAATGTTTCTCTATTTATTTGAGTTACTATCTTTATTTTATATAAAATTCTCTTATATTTGTTGATCTGCTTCTAGGCTGTTATGTTCATTAATCTGTAATGTATTTTTCCTAATTACCAAACTATTTGTATTATTAACTGTTTTCTTTTTCTTTTTAAAGTTTATTTACTTATTTTGAGAGGGGGAACGGGAGAGAGAGGAGAGAGTGCATGAGTAGGGGAGAGGCAGAGAGAGAGGGAGAGAGTGAGAGAGAATGTCAAGCAGGGCTCCTGATGTGGGGCTCGATACCATGAACCATGAGATCATGACCGGAGCCAAAATCAAGAGTCAGATGCTTAACTGTCCGAGCCACCCAGGTGCCCATGTTACTAACTTTTTGATGTCAGGTAGGGCAAATTTGCTTATTAGTCTTCTCTTTCAAAATTGTCTTGACTATTCTGCAGTGTTTTCCTTGAGATGAATTTATAGTCAGCTTATTAGCTTCTTTTTAAAGCCTGTTATAATTTTGAGTGAGATTGCATTGTTGATAGGTTAATTTGAGGATACTGATGTCCTTATAATTTCAAATCTTCCTGTGTAAGAACAGTACACCTAACAATTTTAGTTAAAAATTTTTTTTAAATTAATGTTTATTTTTGAGAGAGAGAGAGAGACACACACAGCATGAGCGAGGGAGGGGCAGAGAGAGAGAGGGAGACACAGAATCTGAAGCAGGCTCCAGGCTCTGAGCTGTTGGCACAGAGCCGGATGTGGGGCTTGAACCCATGAACCACGAGATCATGACCTGAGTGGAATCAGACACTTAAGTGACTCAGCCAAAAAATTTTTTAAAGATTTTATTTCTAAGTTATCTCTATACCCAACATGAGGCTCAAACCTACAACCCTGAGATCAAGAGCTGCATGGTCTACTGACTGAGCCAGCCAGGCACCCCTATTTAGTTTTTTAATATAAAAGTATTAAAACTTTCTTCATATAGGTCTTGTGAATTTCTTTTTAGATTGATTTTTATGGTTTTGTTTTTATTTTACTTTATTTTATTTTATTTTATTTTATTTTATTTTATTTATTTCTTTCATGAATAAGACATTTTCTTTTTCTATTACATGTTCTCATGTTCTCAGGTGTAAAGGAAAGCTGTTGCTTGCATCTCCTTCCTTCCTGTTCCCTTTCCCTCGTCTGAGGCTGAGTTAGCCTGTGGATGCTGAGTTTTGTAACTGCACTTTGTGGTTATGTGGGAGGAGGGTGCTATTCAGGGGATGTGTCACTGTTAGTCTCTAGCTGTTGGAGCTTCCACTTCTTCCTCAGAGTCTCCAGACTCTCTGTACTGTCCTCTTTTTGTGGTCTCCCTCACTGACCCCACTTGGGCCAGGTGTCACTCACTGCCTGGTACTAGCAGGTTAAAAGATGAAGGAGAGGACGACACATCTGGCTGCTCTTTCCTTGGCCTCCCTGACCATTTACCCAGATGATTGCTTCAAGCCTCTTTGTCAAGAACTGGGAAGGTCTGAGATTTTACCCGACTTACACGCTCACAAGTGAATCTGCCACAGTCTCATGGATGCTGCAGAAAACACGAGACTCCTAAATCAGAGACAAATGGCTTTACTACATTGCATGCCAGTTCTCTTTTGCCTCTCCCCCTCACTTCCCAAGTCCTGTTGGTTCACGTGGATGCTGCCCAGTAGTGGGTTGGTGTCAAAGCTAAAGAACCATGTACTTAGGGAGCCCCAATCTTTTATAATGGCTACAAGCAAATTTGCTCAGTCTTTGCCCCTAAGGGAGACATTTTTATTTTTTAATGTTTCTGTTTTTTAAGTTTATTTATTTTAAAATTTATTTAAAGTTGTTTAAAGTTTTTAAGCTTTTTAAAAAAGTTTACGTATTATTTGAGAGAGAAGGGGAGAGAGTGTGCTGGAGTGAGGGAGGGGCAGAGAGAGAGAGAGGAAGAGAGAGAATCCCAAGCAGGCTCCGAGCTATTAGCGTGGAGTGTCATGTGGGGCTTGATCCCATGAACTGTGAGATCATGTCCTGAGCTGAAACCTAGAGTTGGACACTTAACCAACTGAGCCACCCAGGCCCCCTGACATTGTTTTTATTGTACTGAACCCAGCCAAACTTGCTCTCTACTCCTGGAGGGAGACACTGTCTTCTAAGGCTATTCTCTATTCATGCATCCTTTATTTGACTAGGATAGTCTGGAACAAAAAGTGTCAGCGTCTCTGTTTATAAGACATGCAGAAACATGGGAGACTCATGGAGAATTCTCAACACTCTCCTGCTCTTGGGATCTACCACCTCTGAGGTTTGAGCAGCCTTGGGGTCCTGTCTGCTTTTATGCACCAAATCCTTTCAAGCTTGAGTTTTGGCCTGGAGGCCAGGGAGGGTGGCAATAAGAATTACTGTGGGGCCACGGAAGAGGGTGATCTCAGACATCCCTCCTGTACCAGTTGATCAGCAAGACTCTCTTAAATCCATCCACTTCTCAGCCATTAATTTATTAAGACCCTTATGATCTCTCACTAGGATTATTCCATTGGAATATTAGCTCCATGAGGGCAGGAATTTGTGTCAGTTTTGTTTACTGTTCCCTCACTGCTTTGATTAATGCCTGGAGATTTATTTATTGAGTGAATGTTTTTTATTTTTTAATAATGGTTTTGAGATATCATTCACATACCACAAAGGTCACCCTTTTAGAGTGTACAATTCAGTTTTTAGTATATTCACAACATCATGCATCAGTTACTACTATCTAATGCCAGAACATTTTCATCTACTCCCCACCAAAAAAATCCATTCCTGTTAGCAGTCACCACACGTTCTCTCCTCCCTCAGTTGTTGGCAACCACTATTTTACTTTCTGTTTCTATGGATATGTCTTTTCTGGACATTAATATAAATGAGATCATACAATTGTAGTCTTTTGTGACTGGCTTCTTTCACTTAGCATTATGTTTTCAACATTCATTCATGTTGTGATATGTATCAGTATTTCATTCTATTTTATGGCTGAATAATATTCTACTGTATGGATCTACCACATGTTATTTGCCATTCATCAGTATGATGCACGTTTGGATTGTTTACACTTTTTGGCTATTATGCAGTCAAATGCTCTGGAAGAGTGATTGGCTATTATGAATCATGCTATGAGCATTTTTGTATACGTCCTTGTGTGAAAATATGCTTTCAATTCTCTCAAATGAAACAGAGTGGCATTACTGGATTATATGGTAACTGTTTTAGCTTTTTTGAGAACCTGACCTGTCAAACTTTTTCAAAGTGACTGCACCATTTAACATTCCTACCAGCAACTTATGAGGGCTCCAATTACTCTATATTCTTTTTTTTTAAATATGAAATTTATTGTCAAATTGGTTTCCATACAACACCCAGTGCTCATCCCAATAGGTGCCCTCCTCAATACCCATCACCCACCCTCCCCTCCCTCCCAACCCTCATCAACCCTCAGTTTATTCTCAGTTTTTAAGCAATTACTCTATATCCTTACCAATACTTGTTATTTTCTTTTTGATGACAGCCATCTCAGTGGGTGTGAAGTAGAATCTCATTATGGTTTTGATTTGCGTTTCCCTGATGACTAATGATGATCAGCATCTTTTCATGGGCCTATTGGTCATTTGTATATTTTCTGTGGAGAAATGTCTATCCAAATCCTTTGCCAAGTTTTTAATTGAGTTATTTGTCTGTTTATTGTTGAGTTGTAAGAGTTCTTTTTATATTCTTGAGGAAAGTCTCTTATCAGAGACATGAGTAGCAAATATTTTCTTCCATTCTGTGGATTGTCTTTTCATTTCCTTCAGGTTGTCTTTTGAAGCACAAAAGATTTTAATTTTTATGAAGTTCAGTTTTCCTGTTTTTTTCTTTTATCATTTGTACATTTTTTGGCACCCTATCTAAATTGAACAAATGTTTGAATAGTTCCTTTTTTATGTTCGAAAATTTATTATAAAATGCTATAAAATATTTTGAAAGAGAAAGGGCACAAGTGAGCGAGGGGCAGAGTTGGGGGGAGAGAGAGAGAATCCCATGAGGGGCAGAGAGAGAGAGGGAGAGAGAGAGAGAAGCGGGGCTCACCCAAAGTGGGCTCAAGCTCACCTGATGTGGGGCTCAAACCCATGAACTGTGAGATCCTGAAGTCAGATGGTTAACCAACTGAGGCACCCAGGAGCCCCAAATACTGTAAAATATTTTGAAAGCATGATCTGAAACACTTCATTTATGCAAGCTTTTAATTAAAAAATTTTTTTCTTTCCAAAAATTTTTGGATAAATTTGACATGTAACATTGTGTAAATTTAAGGTGTACATTGTGCCACTTTGATACATTTATGCAGTGTAATATGATTGCCATTGTAACAACTTCTATCACATTACATGCTTATAGTATAGTATTATTATCTATTGAATAGTTTCCTAACAACTCTTTCCTAACCCCCATCTCTATGTCTGTCTATTCCATTATAATGAAAGTGAGTGTTCTAACAAGACTATCAGTCACTTCCTATTTTAAATCCTGAGTTGGCTTCAGTGACTTCCTATGGCTTTCAGAAAAAGTCTAAATACTGTTTCATGGCTAGAAGGCTCTCAGTGATGTTGTCCCTCATAGGTACTGGTGCCCTGCTTTTAGCTGTAGTTAAATCAATGACTCCTGCTCATTTTCCTTTCTCATCAGGGCCTATGCTCTATATATGTGAAAGAGTAACTTCGTGGGGAGATGAAATTACAGAGGACCCTGACAGCATGAAAAAATGTCTTCAAAATTGGCTTTGTGTAATAGAAATAATATTCAGTCCTGGAAATCCCAAGTGTGTGCTAATAAGGAATGAGTTTATTTCAAAGGCTAAAGCTGCCTTAGATGGTGATCCGAATGACTTCTTATCAACTTGAATGCCTTTTCCTGTGCAGTGTGCAGTTACTCTCAGGGTGAACACTTCTGAACTCCCTGGGAGAGCTGAAGCCTTCTCTGATTTCAGGGTAATTCAATTTAAGCCACGCTGTCATAGCATCTGCAGCCTGAAGCTGTTTCCCACCCAGACACCACAGTTTAGGGTAGACATGGAGGAGGCAGGGAGAGGGATCATGCGGCATGCGTCCCCAGTCTTTCTCCTTGGGAGGTGGGGGATGGGAGGATGGGATTAAGAGCATCTACTGTATACCTAGGAAGATGCTAGCTGCTTTCTGTATATTACAGCATTTAATCTTCATAACCATCTGGTGGGGTAGGTAGTATACCCATTTATATAGAAGCCTGTTTCTTTTGGCTGCCCAGATTCTGCTCTTGTTGACCATGAGTTGCCTCATCTGGGAGCAGGAGAGCATTAAACCTGCTCCCGTCTAGGCCCCACAACCCTCTGGCCCAAGGTGCAGTCATAAATGTGGACTTATAGATGGGGGGGAACGTTTGGCTGGGCTCTCCCCTGGAGCTGACTTCCAGGGCTTCTCTCTACCTTCCTGGAATGTTTCCCTTCCTAGCTCTTGGTTCTCATTGCTGCTCTGAGATGTTGGTTTGCCTCAGGGCCACAGTGTCTATATCTCTTTCTAGCTTCCTTGGATCTCAGGGGGTGAGGTCTGCAGTGGTGCTGCGCCTGTGCTGATTTCTCACCGGGAGGTAGGAGAGTCTCTGCCACTTTTCCTACAACACCATATCCTTGGTTTTGGTGTGTTTACTATGTGGGAAGTGCTGGGTCAGTGTTGGCATGTGGTGGTGAAGACGAGAAACAGTTCCTGCCCTCACAGAGCTTATCTTCTTACATAGGAGACCATTAACCAAGAAGTAAACAAATGTAAGCAGCATTATTACACATCATGATAGGAGCTGGTAATTAAACAGTTGGGGAACTGTGCTTTAGATTTTTTTAATGTTTATTTGTTTTTGAGAGAGAGAGAGAGAGAGAGAGAGAGAGAGAGAGAGAGAGAGAAAGTGTGCAAGTGGGGGAGGGGCAGAGAGAGGGGAGACAGAGGATATGAAGTGGGCTTTGTGCTGACAGCACAAAGCCGGATCCAGGGCTCAAACTCATGAACCATGAGATCTTGACCTGAGCCAAAGTCAGATGCTTAGCCAACTGAGCCACTCAGGCACCCTGGACTGTGCTTTAGGTTAAGTGGCTGGCACAGATCCAACTGAGGTAAGAATGATGAACTGGATGAAGTTGGGGTTTCTTGGGTAAGAATGACACAAAGGTCCTGAAGACAGAAAGCTTGGTGTGTTTGGGGAACTGAGAGAAGTCTTGCAGGGGGCATAGAAAAGAGAATGCAAGGTGGGTGGGTGGAGGTGGGCAGGGACCAGGTCGTGTGCAGCCAAGTCAGCAAAGGGAGTTTGGGTATTTTTCAAGGTGTGTGGAAAGCGACTGAAAGCTTTCAAGTGAAGGAGTGTGTGATAAAAGTTGTTCTTAAGAGATGTGCCTGGCACTGTGTGGAGCCTTCACTGGAAGCAGCAGTGGCTCATAGGAGAGAAAACAGTGCCTGGGACCAGGTGGTGGAGAGAGGTGGAAGATCTGAGAATATTCAGGAGGTGGCATGTTCAGAGCATGCTATTGGGTTGGATGAAGGGTTGAGGGAGAGTCAAGGATAAAGGTTAGTTGGGCAGGAGCCCAGCCCTCCTGCTCTAGATTCCCCTGCTTCCTGGCTGCCCCCCAACCTTCTTTAGCCTATCTCTCCCCCTCAAATCCCAGCCCCCAGCTGCATGAGTTCCTCTCTACTTCCCATTGCTTGGGGAAGTCACCTCTACAGCCCCAGCATCAAGAATTTCAGGTCCCCCAGCTAGTGATCCTGCCTTGGCCAAAGCATGGCAACCTCTTTTTCCATTTAGCTTGGCTGAGGCAAGGTTTGTGCTTTTCTGTTAAAGGAAATTTATATCACAAAACTAGGAAGAGTGGGAGATACATTACCTTACCAACACCAACCAAAAAAATCACAAAACTTTTGCAAAAAGAGGGTTTCAGAATACAGATTCTTATGTGCAATGATAATTTGGGAAGCATCAGCTGAGTTCCTATGGCGAGACTGGTTGCTGGGAAATAAGGTTGAATTCCAGTGGGTTCCTACCCTTGGGACCCCACTGGTCCAAGGGAGAGACTGAGGAGAAGGGTCAGCCTCACTATCAGTCTTTATTGGGGATGGAATCAGGGGGAGCCCAAATGAGGTAGGTGTTGAGAGAGATCATATTCTTCTCTTGTTTGACACAGAGCCATGCCCTGGCATATAAAGCCTGCAGTGAATTTACTGATTAGACTGATGTGAAAAGGCTGAAACTATGGGCAGTGGATGGCTAACTTGAACTTTGCCCAACCAGTGTGTGCCACCTCTAAACTTATCCTCCTGGTTTTCCTGGGCTGGCAGGACTCCTTCATGTGGCCAGCAAGGAGGGAACCATCTACTATTGAGACCTGGAGGGACAATCAAAGACTTGCTGGCTGGGCAGCCTTCTTAAGCAGTCTGAGTCCTCAGGTTATATCCTCCTTGTCAGAATCAGGGCAGGGGCTCACTCAGAGCAGAGGCAGGGCCAGTAGTATCCTGGCATGGCTGCTCAGCCTGAGGGACATGAGCTGGGCCTGCAGAGCCCTGGGGTGAGTGTAGGCCCAGGGTATTGCCCTGAGCTCCTGAGCAAGCTCTCAAGGGAGACACGTCACTAGGTGGGTGGCATGTGGAAGTCTCATTCACCTGGGGAAAGGGGAGACAAGAACCCCTGCTGGAACGTTGAAACAGACACCCTTCATTATGGCACTCACGGTGGCCATCTGTCCCAATTTCCCAGGAAGGTCCCGAATTACCATAGTTAGCAGTATTTGTGGAGAAAAATGTATTAAGTTTAAATCCTAGATCTGCCATGTGGTTATGAGGCCTCCTTTAAATTTCTTTTTTTTCTCTGAGCCCATTTTTAAACCCATAAAGTGAGGGCTTCAGTCTGGAATCAATCACTGAGCAGGGTTTCATTCTGGAGAGCCCACCTCAGAGCCCACCTTCCCTCTCTGGCATCTCCCCTCTTCTCCTCTTTCCCTCTGCTTTTATAACCTCACCCCCTCCAAAGACCCTTGAGGCCCAAGCTCTTCCCTGGTCTATCCCAGGAGGCAGCTTGGTCTGTTGGTATTGGGAAACAGCATCTCCAGGATAAACACACCTTCCTGCTGATTATGGTCACTTTTCATGGCACAACTTTGATATGTATGTGGAGATACTCCCTTCCCTAGGGGTGAGGTACTCCTCTATCCTTTTTGGTGAGGGACAGGGTGGCCTAAAGGGCCCAATCTCCCCCTCCCCCACCCCCCATGATTTTCTCTACCCTATTCCTTAGTTTCCTGTCTTGTTTGACAGTGTCTAGATTATGGGGTCTGGAGCTGGACTACTTTACATTCTGATTCCTGCTCAGTCTCTTTCTGACTGTATGATCTCTCCAGCACCATTTGTTGAAAAGACTGTCTTCCTCTATCCAATTACTTTGGCATCGTTGTCAAAAATCAGTTGGCATATATATGTGCATCTACCTCCATACTTCCTATTTTGTTCTATTGACCTTTATGTCTATATGCCAATACCATTCTGTCTGGATTACTATAGTTTCCAGTAAGCTTGGAAATCAGGGAGTGTAAGTCCTTCAACTTGGTTCTTCTCTTTCAGAGTTGTTTGACTATCTAGGTCATTCTGCATTTCCTTATAAATTTTAGAACGAGCTTGGCAAATTATTAA
The DNA here is from genome assembly GCF_018350195.1 of Panthera tigris. Lineage (NCBI taxonomy): Eukaryota > Metazoa > Chordata > Mammalia > Carnivora > Felidae > Panthera > Panthera tigris. Next base: position 123,123,380 of record NC_056668.1, on the reverse strand, counting down.
AAAATATACTGCTGGGATTTTGATTAAGATTCTGTTGAATCTATAAACCAATTCGGGGATGATTGCCATCTTAGCAGTGTTGAGACTTTCAATCCATGAACATAGGATACCTCTTCATTTATTTAAATCTTATCATCTATTTTTGTTGTAAAGGTCCATAGGTTTTTAGTTTTCCTAATTAAACACTTCCTGTTTTGATATTGGGATCTGGGAAGATGAAAAAACTATTCTGCCACTATTGCCATCTCTCCTGAATCTCTTTTGCTTACTTCTTGAGAAACAATGCTTAGTTCATTAATTTTTATTATTTTTTTCATTATAAACATGGGCATTTGTGGCTATGTTTTCATCCAAGCACTGCTTTATGTCTATCTGACAAATTGTGGTGCATAGTAATTTTTCCATTCAATTCACTTCAAAAGATTGTCTATTTTCTCTTGGGACTTCTTCTTTCATTCATTGGTCATTTCAAAATATATCCCTTAATTTCTAGGCATATAAATATATTTTAGATTTTATTGTTGCTGTTGTTACTGATTTTAATTTAATTGTATATAGTTAGAGAATATACTATTACTATTCTAGTATATTCTAGAGAATATACTATTACTATTCTAGTATATGCTAGAGAATATACTATTACTATTTCCATACTTTTCAGTTTGTTGAGATTTGTTTCATGGTCCATTATATGTTAATTTAGTCATTTTTGTGTGCCCTTGAAAATAATTTTTTCTGCAGGTGTTGGGTGCACTGTTCTATAATTGTCCCTTAGTTACATGTTGTTATCATGTTATTTATCCTTATTGATTTTTTTAATCTACTTTTATTAACAGCTACTGATTGTTAAATATCTCATTTTGAGAATTTATATCTTTATAGATTTGTCCATATTTGAAGGCATATTACATGTTTTAAGGACATATTATTGACTACATATAATTTAGAATTATTTTATCTTCTTGATGAACTGAACTTTTTGTCATCATGAATTGGCTCTCCTATTTCTAGTAATGCTTTTTGCCTTAAGGTTTTCACTGACTAATAACAATCTAGTCATACTACTTCTTTAGGTTACTGAGTGCATGGTGTATGTTTTTCTATCCTTCAGCTTGTAACTTTTCCGTCTTAGTCCATGTGGATTGTTATAGCAAAATGCCCATTTAGACTGGCTGGCTTAGAAGCAACATTCTCACAATTCCGGAGGCTGGAAGTCCAAGGTCATGGCACTGGCAGATTAGGTGTTTGGTGAGGGCTTGCTTCTTCACAGATAGCTCTTTTCTCACTGTGATCACACATGATGGAAGGGATGAGAGAGCTCTGTGGGGCCTCTTTCTTAAGGTCACTAATTCCATTCATGAGGGCTCTGTCTTCACAACCCAGTCACCTCCCAGATGCCCCACTTCCAAATACCATCACCTTTCAACATATGAATGGAGGGGGACGCAAATATTCAGACCATAACACCTTTCTGTATACTTACGTTTTATGTTTCTTATGTATGTATGTATTATTTTTAATTGAAGTATAGCTGATATATAACATTCTATTACTTTCAGGTGTACAACAAGTGATTTGACAATTATATACGTTATGAAATGTTTACCATGATAAGTGTCATTACCATTGGTCACCATAGAAAGTAATTGCAGTATTATTGACTATATTTCCCATGCTGTACTTTTCATCCTTGTAACTTATTTATTTTATAACTGTAAGTTTGTACCTCTTAATCCCCTTCATTTAATTTTATCTTCTTCCACTCCCCTCCCCTCTGGCAACCACTAGTTTTTTCTCTATATTTATGAGTCTGTTTCTCTTTATTGTTATTGTTGTTTGTTTGTTCATTTGTTTTGTTTTTTTAGATTCCACTTATGAGTGAAATCATATGGTATTTGTTTTTCTCTGCCTGACTTATTTCTTATAGTATAATACTTTCTTTTTTTTTAATGTATTATTTGTTTTTGAGACAGAGAGAGACAGAGCATGAACGGGGGAGGGTCAGAGAGAGGGAGACACAGAATCTGAAACAGGCTCCAGGCTCTGAGCTGTCAGCACAGAGCCTGACGCGGGGCTTGAACTCACGGACCGCGAGATCGTGACCTGAGCCGAAGTCAGCTGCTTAACCGACTGAGCCACCCAGGCGCCCCAATACTTTCTAGATCCATCCATGTTGTTGCAAATGGCAAGATTTCATTCTTTTTTATGGCTGAGTAATATTCCACTATGTCTATATACCACATCTTTTAAAAAATTACATGTGTTTTTATTTTATTTTGTTTTTTGTTACTGTCTTTATTTTTACCCTATTCTGTTAACAGTTTTCTAGTATCCCATTGCCTTTATACATTCATCTATTGATGGACACTTAGTTTACTTCATATCTTAGCTATCGGGTATTTGGGGATGCATATATCTTTTCAAATCAATGTTTTCACTTTCTTTGGGTAAACACCCAGGAGTGGAATTACTGGATTTTATGGCACTTCTATTTTTATTTTTTTTTTGAGGTTTATGATTCTCTTTTTACTATTTTATTATTTTTAAAAACACTTTATTCCTACTGCAAATATCGCATTTATTATGCTATGTTAAGATTAGTGGTCAGTGTGTGGGTCTCCTGATTCCTTTTTTTTAAATAATTAAAAAAATCTTTAATGTTTATCTATTTTTGAGAAAGAGACAGAGTGCAAGCAGGGGAGGTACAGAGAAAGAGGGAGACACAGAATCCAAAGCAGGCTTCAGGCTCTGAACTGACAGCACAGAGCCCAATGCAGGGTTGAACTCATGAGCCATGAGATCATGACCTGAGCTGAAGTTGGCCGCTTAACCAACTGAGCCACCCAGACGCCCTTATAATTTTTTAAAAATAAGCTCTATGCCCAATGTGTGGCTCGAACTCATGACCCTGAGATCAAGAGTCGCATGCTCTGCTAAATGAGCCATCCAGATACCCCTATGTTTCTCTTTTTAAACAGATATATTTAATTTAAAAAATACTTCTGATAGTCTTTCAGATTTTTATTTTTTAATTTAATTTATTTTTTTTAAGGTCATTTATTTATTTTGAGAGAAAGAGAGAGAGCATGAGCAGGGGATGAGGCAGAGAGAGAGAAGGAGAGAGTATCTCAAGTAGGCTCTGCACTGACAGCACAGAGCCTGACACACGGTTCAATCCCACAAACCGTGAGTTCATTACCTGAGCTGAAATCAAGAGTTGGATGCTCAGCCAACTAGGCCACCCAGGCGGCCCTTCAAAGTTCTCTTCCTAAAAGATATTTTGCCATGTGCTTTGAAGTAACATGTTTTTACACTATGTATTAGAATCAAATAAGATATTGTATGAAAATCATCTAGTTTGTCAAATCAAAGTTTCTCAGTTAATGTTAGTTCCATGTAAACTGAAATAACAACTACAACAATAAAAGAAACAAAACATGAAGATTGGTAACCAACTGATCCTACAAGGTACTGGTTTTAAGCAATTGCTTTTAGAACAAGGCAGGATATAAGCCAGTGAAAACCCTAGTAGGGAAGCTAAAGTGCTTCACTCATGCATGAGCTCCACCCACCTTCTTTGGGGTGAGGACACAGCTCTGGGTCTGGAGGACTGCACCACTCATCCCAGCCCTCTGAGGGCAGCATGGCACTTATGCAACTTTGGAACTGAGCTAAGCTCTACCTACAGGCTCTCATTTAATCCTTAGAACAATCTCATGGAGCAGGTTGTTCTTCTTTTCAGATTAAGAATCCAAGGCCCAAAGACAACTTGGGTGACTCAGTCCATTAAGCTTCTAACTCTTGATCTCAGCTCAGGTCATGATCTCACGGTTTAGGAGACTGAGCCCTGTGTCAGGCTCTGCACTGACAGCGTGGAGCCTGCTTGGGATTCTATCTCTCTCCCTCTCTCTTTACTCTTCCCCTTGCCTCAAAATAATAAATAAACATTAAAAAAAAAAAAGAATCCAAGGCCCAAGAGCACCAATCACTTGTTTGTTTTCCTCTCGCATAGGCCCTATGGATATGGTCTGATTGGTTTTTCCAAATGCTCCCCTAACCCTGCCTCTGCAGTTAGTGTGGAGACTGGGGCTGGGCTGGTTTAAGGAGCTGCCTTGGTCACTGCCACATGAATGGGTGTAGAGGCAGAGCATCTTTTTGTTCTGACCCCACCACTAGGGCATGTCAGTGGATAGTCTATCTTCTGTGGCTGGTTGGGGCCAGAACAAACCAGTTATCTGAGTGCATCCCTGGGCTCTCCCCTGCAAGCAAAGCCATTTATTACCTAGTGGACCTTGTCCATATCTAGAATTGCCCCATTGTCATGGTAGCTTTGGACTTGGAGATGAACTTCCCTGTGGAAAACAGGCTGGGTCATGTGTCTACCCCGCCTCCTGGGCTTCCTTGTCTCACAGCACTGATTTTCCCACACTGCCATTATCAGACTAACCTGTGTGTCTTCCTTCCTGCCGTGGATGCATGGGGGGGCACAGACCAAGTCGTAGTCATCCTGGCATGGGGCCTGGAAGTGGGTAGGTAAATGCTTCTTGGATGGACTAAAAGGTATAATTTGAGCCCTGATCCTGTGTCCTGAAGTTGCTGTAAGTTCCCAGCCTGGTCTCACGTTTGTTGAGGTTTAAATAGCCTTCTGGGCAGCCTTCCTGACCACTCAGCTCCTCTGAGCCTGGTCTGGCCCCCTATGTCTCTAAGCCCAGGCTTTTCCTACTTTCTGCTGCCTCAGCTGTATGAGGCTGTCAAAGCCTCTGTGGCCCCAACCTGGTCTTGTAGCCCTTCTAGTACAGTTCACTTGCTTTGAAACTCTAATTCTTTAAAGCCAGACTCTTCATGGCCTTCTTCATCTTTTCACTAGCCAGCTTGTAGACTGGCCCCTCTTGGGTAAGTGTCCATCCAGGTCTGATCACCTGGGTTCGGCTGGTGGGATCCCATGGCCCACACGATGGCAGCCCAGGCAGCAGATGGTCCTCACTGGTTGAAGGCTACAGAAGGGAGCTGGGGGCAGCAGGCTCAGTGACATGCATCTCTAACCCACTGACAGCCACTCACGGATGCAGGGCTGATCACCTGACTGTCCTCCCTCACCAGCCTGAGCTCTGTGGAGGTGGACCCACATCTCATTTGCATCTGGATCTTGAGTGCTTAGCACACAGCCTGGTCCACAGTGACAACCAATAGCTGAGAACCACGGCAGGGATGTTGATTCCTGTTGGGGTGGGCCGAAGGTTCTACTGCTGGCTTCCCGAAGATCCAGATTGCTGTGTGGCAGAGGAGTCTGCTTTTGTTTGTATCTACCAGACCATAAGCAGCCCAGCTCTGATCTGTAGGGACCTGGGCCTCGGAAGTTTTTAGCAGGGGCATCTGTTGTTCAGGAAAATCTCATTGCCTGTACATTGCACCAGTTCCCAACCTGCACAGCATCAGAGTGTCACCAAATAGGGAGGATAAACAGTAGAGCCGCTCACGGGGCTTGACCCCACAGCCTGACTCCCCATAATATAGCATGCGTGCTAGAAGCCCGCTGCCTTTCTCACAGATGCCCTGCCTATCGCCCTCAGAGTGGTGCCCAGGAGCTGCTACTTTCTGCCTGCCACTCACAGGGAGAGGAAGGGAGTGTTGTGTCCTGCAACTAAGTGGGCAGCTTCCAGCAGACTCCTACGCTTACCTTTGCCCCCCTCCCAGGCGGCACTGAGGAGGCTTGCCGGGAGACCTTCCCTAGCACTCGCAGCTGCTCCTGGACCTGAGTGGAACCCGCCATGTCCTCCTCAGACCAGGAGGAGAAGAGTCTATAGTTGGCGATCCCCTTGGGGTGAGGGGTTATTATCATCCCTCCCAGGGGATTTGGGTGGAACATGGGGATGGCATAGTGTAGTGGAAAGGGTGAGAACAACCAGGGCTTGGATGCGGGCTCTGGGTGACTGGAGTGGAGCTGTGGGCAGAAGGAGAGAGGATACATATGTGAAATTTAAGAAACAAGATAGATGAAAGTAGGAGAAAGAAAAAAAAATGGAGGTAAACAGTAAGAGAGACTGTTAACTATAGAGAACATACTGAGGTGTGACAGAGGGAGATGGGTGGGGAGATGGGCTAAATGGGTGACAGCCATTGAGGAGGGCGCTTGTTGCGATGAGCGCTGGTGTTGTATGTAAGTGATGGATCACTAAATTCTACTCTTGAAAACAATATTACACTATATGTTAACTGACTAGAATTTAAATAAAACCTTGAAGCATTAAAAAAAAAAAAGGAGAGGGACTAAGCATGTGGTGTTCCTCAGAAATGGATTTTGTGAGGCTTGTGGAAGCGGCAAACAGCTAGAATGTGCAAGGTCAGGAGGGTGCTTGCCGTGACCCGGGGATCAGGTGAGGAAAGTTGGACTGGGCTGGCAACAGGAGAAGGGAAGGTGAGAGGGAGGCCAGGAATCTGAGAATAGGAAACCGGTCATGGTGGCTTGAGCAGAGAGGAGCGGGGGTGAGGACAGTCCCAAAGCAAATTCCCACATGTTGTGTCTGGGTCTGGGGACAGGGGCAGAGCTGACAGGACCAGCTGGGCCGGTCCTTGAGTGGGAGGCTGGGATAGGAGGTGCTGAGTGTGCTTGCCCGTGGGCCAGAGGGTGTGTGGTTCACCATGGTGTGGCTCCCAGGGCCTCGCTGGAGGGAGGTGGTGTGGCAGAGTGGGACGGTGCAGGCTTTGGTCTGGCCTCACCATGCCACTCTTAGCTATGTGACCCCAGGAGGAGTCCCTCACCTTTCTGAGCCTGACTGTAACATATCAGCTCCCTCCCCCTGGCCTCGAGGCAGTAATTACAGCTGCTACAGTCCAGCGTACCCAAAGAGGGCAGATAGAAAGGAGCCACAGATAAATGGGTGAAGAAATTGTGGTATATATACGATGAGGTATTATTCAGCCTTAGAAGAGAGGGAGATGTTGTCATTTGCAGTACCACGATGACCTGGAGAGCATTATGCTAAGTGAAATAAGCCAGACACAGGAAGAAAAATTCTGCACGATCTCACTCACATGTGGAATCTAAAAAAGTCAAATTCATAGAAGCGGAGAGTAGACCAGTGATTACCAGGGGCAAGGGGCAGAGGAAATGGGCCGGTCAGAGGATGCAAAGCTGCAGTTGTGTAGAATAAATAAGTCTATAGAGATCTAATGCACAGCGTGGTGACTATAGTTGATAATACTGTATTGGCTGCTGGGTTATTTGTCGAGTATGTTTCAGGTTCTCTCCTGTGACACACACATAACTGTGTGAGGAGATATAGTAATCATTTCACCATGCACATGTGTATCAAATCTTCGTCTTCTACACCTTCAGTATATACAACTTTTATTTAAAAAGGAAAAGAAAAGAAAGGAGCCACGGCCAGACTGAGTCCAGACTGGGCAGCTCCATTTCACAGGCTGGAGAACTGAGACCCTAGAAAGACCTCCCTCACCCAGCTGGCCTGCTGGGGCCTGCTTGTGGCTCCTCACATGGTGCTGCTGGCAGTGCCTGGCGGCCTTGCCGTGGCCGCTCCCACCCCCTATTAGCTGTTGACATACAAATGCCCTGGTAAGGAAAATATTTTCATTCTTTTATTACAACATTCTCGGGCCTGCTTAATCATATTTTTCTTTGTCTTTAAAAACAAGCTTCTGTGTGGTTTTTTTATCTTCTTGCTGCTTTTCTCAGGACATCCTAGAACCGAGCCTCACCGATGCTTAATGCCTTTTCATGTGTCACCGCCCTCTGGCTACTTTAGGGGAGTTTAGGGTGGGCAGCTGCTGAGCCCCTCCAAGTGCCTCACACCACACTTGACACTTTGCATCCAGGGATCTTTTACCAACCTCACTTCTACTCTGGGAGGAAGGTGTCAATCACCTCATTTTGCAGAAGAAACTGCTATTCAGAGAGGTTCAATTCAGACCTGGCCAAGGTCACACAGCTATAAGTGGTAAAGCCAGAGCTCACGATGGGATTCAAGCCAATTTGATTTCCAAGTCAGGAATTATTCTGTTAATATATCTGCTCTGCTAGCGCTCTGTTCTGATCTCTGGCACCAGACTGCTGTGGTGACCTAAAGCAAGTCCCTGACAGTCCGTCTCTGTGTCCTATCATATCCTCTGGGTGTGACTCATCGTGAAAATGGGAGTATGAAGATGATAGTGGTCATTGACTGACTGTATAAGTGGTTAGTCAGTTCTTTGGCCAGATGTTTATTGAGGGCTTACTATGTGCTGCTGAAGTTGTAGTCCCCCCAACCAGATTGTGAGCACTACACCCCCCACTCATGGTGTCCTCACTGACACACAGGGCTCAGCAAAGATGTACTGAATGTTGGAACTGGATCCCATACACTGCAGCCAGGTTGTGACAGAAGGAAGAATCCATAGAGGTGTTTGCTGGAAGCCCAGGGATTTCATGGGTTTGGGGAGGTGGCATCCTTCACAGAAGGGAAGAGGAGAAACGTGTCCTGGATGAAGCCTGGATTCCAGACCTGGAAACCCATCCTCAGAGCAGCCTTCCATTACTCTGTGCCTGACAGCAAAGCCTCTTCCTGTTTGGCCTCTGTTTCTTCAGCAGGAAAATGTAGGGTCTGTCCCTGCTGGCTGCATGGCCTCGTATCCAGGTTAATTTCACTGAGCTCCAGCTTCTTCTCTGAGCATCCCACCTGCTTTCCTTGCACCCTAACAGCCCCTGTGGGAGCCCAGGCCTGGCCTTTCTCCCCTCTGTCAAACACTCCTTTCTGGAGATGGACACACACACACACACACACACACACACGACTGGAGAGAGTTACTCTGTCCTGCTGCTGCCCTGGCCGCTTGTGGGGACAGGTGTTCTGCGGAGGGAGTGGAGGGGAAGGGGCTGTTATTAGCTGCACAGAGTTCCTCTAGGCTACCTTCATTCTCTGCTCAATAGAGCCCCCAGGTCCTGCCCTCTGCTCTGGGATCTCTCCCTGTCCCAGGGTCCTTTGGTTCTGACCTGACTGATGATGGGCTCTGGCCACCGTCCCAAGCTGGGAAGAGCAGTTGGTGGAAAGTGTGTGAACTCCGTACTATCTTCAGCTGTGCCTCTTTATTCTCAAGGTCTTTTGGTTGTGAAGCAAGACCTGGGGCCTTGGCTGGCAAGATTAGCGTGGGAGGTGGTGGTTCCCTCCTGCTGTCTGTGGTGAAAGCTGGGCGGCCTTTCCTTCAGCCAGTGTCAGAAGCTGTACTGTAGCCTGTAATTATGGACATGAAAATCCCCACATGCAGAGAGTCTGGATGGGGCCTGCCATGCAAGTAGCCTTGGGCCAAGGAAAGGTTGGAGTCAATAGGCCTGTGTTTGAATCTAGGTTCTGCCTCTCAATCATCTGTGTGTCCTTCGGCAGGTTACCTGCCCCTGGTGGCCTCAGCTGCCTCCTCTGCAAATGCAATAACTCTGCTCACCTTTTGGTGTCGCTCTGAGGGTTAATTAGACTGATGTGTATAAAATATATGACACAGGGCCCGGACTGAGCAATGTCACGTCAAAGTGAAATGGATCTTCTGTGCATGATCACACTGTGTACCCAGCGTAGCAGTCCCTCATTCATTCCCTGGGCTCCCCCATTCTCACCTTTGCCTAGAGCCTCATGCAGACTTGTCTTCTTTTTCCATCTCCCCAGATCCACAGTCCTCTTTCTTCCTTCTGCCAGCATCCTCCTCCAAGCCTGAACTAGCTACCACTCTGGAAACCAACAGGACAAACAAATTCTCACCAGTATGTGAACAACTGATAGGATCCTAGAGTTTCACTCTCCCATGGGCATTTGTATTTTCAGAGATTATTTTTTTTAAACCCCACTTTCCCAGCTTTGGGTCTGGCACACACATGGTAGATGCTCAGTAAATGCTGGTTAATTGAGTAAGTGAAAGGACCTTAATAATGTTCTACTGGTGGAGTTTCAGTCATATGTTCACACATTTAGCTTCTTTACAAATATTTTTTTTTTGTCTGCCAGACATTGGGGATATCTGGATGGATCAAATAGCTACAGTCCTACCCCTCTGGAGCTTTTTTTTTTGTTTGTTTATCTAATTACTTTGAGAGAGAGAGAGAGAGAGTGAGCAAGAGGGGTGGGGACAGAGAGAGGGAGAGAGAGAATCCCAAATAGGCTCTGATGAGGGGCTTGAACTCATGAACCTATGAGATCGTGACCTGAGCCAAGATCAGAGTCAGACGCTTAATTGACTGAGCCATCCAGGCGCGCCCCACCAAGCATGGAACTTTTGGTGTACTATTCCTATAGTGGAGATAATCAGACAATAAGCAAACGAACACACTTCTATTTACAAATTGTGATAAATTCTGGGGTGCCTGGGTGGCTCAGTCGGTGAAGCGTCCGACTTCAGCCCGGGTCATGATCTCACAGTGAGTTCGAACCCCGCGTCGGGCTCTGTGCTGACAGCTCAGAGCCTGGAGCCTGCTTTTGATTCTGTGTCTCCCTCTCTTTCTGCCCCTCCCCTACTCATGCTCTGTCTCTCTCTGTCTCAGAAATAAATAAACGTTAAAAAAATTAAAAAAAACCCAAATTGTGATAAATTCCTTGCCTGAAATAATATTGCAGATTCTATGTGATCTGGTATGACAGGGGCTCCTAATTAAACTGAGGTGATCCTAATCCCAGTTAGGAGTAGGATTTGGGAAGGACTTCCAGAGAAGCTAAACTTTTAGGTGAGAGGGAATTAGGGCCAGACAGGGCAGATGTCCTGGCTTGCGGGCCTTCCTGGGCTCTGTGACACCCCCTCATAGGCCAAGACCTCCAGCCTGTATCCAGTTCTACACACACAGTGCCCCTGTCTTGGAGGCCCTCACAGTGGTCCATGTCTGCAAGGCCCCAGGGGTTAGTGCCCAAACTCCTTGTGCTGCTAAAGATTGTCACCCAGAGATGCTGCAGCAGACTGCAGTGTTAGCAGACTTAAGTTAGTACACTTAGCAGACTAAGTACAGGTTGCACATTCCGCCCTGGCCTGCCCATGACCTGGTCCAGCAGATGTCCCTGATGCTTCAGAACAAGAATGAGTTGTCCTCCACCCGCCTGGGGGCTTTTTTAAAGTACTTGTCTGACACCACATGCCTGGCTTTGAAAGCTGTCCTAGAATTCCAGAACCCATGGAGATCAAACCTTCATGCAAGCCAAAATGGAGGTATTTTAGACAAAAGACCACTTCTTGAAAATATAGATGTTCTTCACAGCCATCTTCTCATTTAGTCAGGGAGCCACTGGTGGAGTCTCTGAGGCTGAGTTGTTTCTCCCAGCCCTTAGGGTCAGACTGCCTGATGCCTCTGCACCCACTCTTCCTTCTTCTGCTTGCCTGTCGTAGCCTGTGTCCATATCATGTCCTCCAGATCCTTCCAGGATCATGCTGCTTGTAGGCTACTCTATAAAAGCCACTCTACCATCCCGATTGTTTACCATCCGTTATCCTTAAGCCTTTGTTTGTCCTTATGTCTGAGTGGATAAACTTAGTGTTGAATCCAGTCTGTGTTTGAATCTTGTCTTGGCCACTCACTAGCCTTGGAGGTGGCAAAACAGGGTGGCCATATAATTTATCATCTCAACTGGATTCTTTTGAGAGTGAATCGCACAGGGACAACACACATAAACTAGGACTGTCACAGGCAGTGGGAACCTGCTTACCCTTTATTATACACCCAAAAAGGGCACCGGCTTTCCAAGATAGATTGTGTTGAGAGGAGGAACTGGTCTGGGGTGGTCAAGGTCATGGTCATTTCCCACTTCCTGTGCTGGTCATGGGGGCTCTGAGTTGAGTGAGACTAGGCCCCAGTCATCTTCTCCTTCCCTCCATGCAGAGTGTCTGGGGCCGAGGGGGAGAAGGTGGAGTTGCTGGCCTGAACATTCTCCACTAGGAAAGCCAGTATATGATATGGCATTGGAATGAACTCTTCAAGTGTCTCTTTCTGCTGAAAGGAGAGGAGGTGGGAGAGAGTGAGCAGAAGGACATGAGCTGTGTTCATAGACACGCCAGTTGAGTTGGTTAAGGGACACTGTGACGCTGCAGACCCAGAACCTGGATGGCTGCTCTCCCTGCACTAAGCCACTTCAGACAAGAAGAGACTGTGGTACCTTTTCCATTTCCAGAGGTCATCTGAAAGCCAGCCAGCCTGGCACCAGTCCCTGACTCACGGGGCCCAAAGGTACCTGGCCTCCACCCTCAAACGCAGTGAGGCTCCCTGGGTTTCCAGTTTTATGGAGTGATATTCCCAAGGCCAAGAGCAGGCAGGGGGCCGGCCCCAGTCTGGATTTCAACCTGCCCTGCACTGGGGGCCGTGCCAAGGCCCAGAGCTCGCTCTGACCCCCGTGTCCCAAGGCAGGGCAGACTGAGCCTGTTTTGGGGCAGTTATCAATAGTAGAAGCTGCCACCCGAGATTGTGGGGGCCAGAAATGGGAGAAAGGGCAACAGGCTCAGCTGACTTCTCCTGTCTTTGATCACTGTGAAAGCCTTCAGCCTGGGGGCTGGGAGGCACAGAGGCTTGGCACTCCTCCAGGAAGCCATGCCTGCTTTCTGTTTGTCAGGTGGCATTTCAGGTCTAAGGAGCCATCTTAGAGGACCCTTGGAAATGAGAACATATCAGGGAATAAACTTGGAAGGATGAAACTTTGCTTATTCCTGCTTCTCTGCAAAGCTTCTCCTTTTGTCCTGCTTTTACTATCCTCACACACTGTGTTTATTCCCACCTCCATGTCTTAGCATTTGCTCTGCCACCTGCCTTAAATGCCTTCCCCTTTCCTGCCAGTCCTTTGTGACCCAAATTCAGGCCTATCTCTGGAAAGCCTTTATGCCTTTTTAAGCCCACAGAGACCTTTGACCTCTTGGGTTTTTTTTTTTTTTGAGAGAAAGAGAGAGAGAGAGAGAGAGAGAGAGAGAGAGAGAGAGAATCCTAAGCAGGCTTTGTGCCCAGAATGGAGCCCAATGTGGGGCTTGATCTCATGACTGTGAGATCATGACCTGAGCTGAAATCAAGAGTTGAACACTGAACCAACTGAGCCACCCAGGTGCCCTGACCTTTTTCCTCTTGGAGTCCATTATTTAATGTGTGCCCAAGGGACACCATTCAGGTCCATGGCTTGTGCAGTTCCCTACCTTCCACATGAAGGTCCCGTCTCTCCAATGAGGCAGCAACCTGTATCACCAAGATCACTTCCTCTCCACCAGCCCACTGTAGTGAGCTATGGGACCCAGCACTGGGAGCAGGTGTGCAGGAAGCCCTAGCATCAGAGAAGCCACATGTAGACGTGTGGGCTGGGATTGTCCTCAGATGGGGTCAAGGTGCCCCATGGAACCTCAGGCTCCAAAGCCTGGAGTGCCAGATGGTTTTTATTCTACTGGCATTTGTCACTCAACCAGTTGGCTCATGGGAGTAGAGAGCAACCACAGTCCCATCACTACCCAGCCATCCTTTCCCAGTTCTCCAAAGGGGCAATTTGTCCTCCTGGCCCTGTGTTTGAATTGCCCCTATTGTGGTGACAGTGATATCAAACTGGCCAACTCTTCTGCCCTCGAGATGGTAGTGAGTTCACAGAGACAAAGAGCAGCCTCAGAGAGTGATGCTCTGGTTTTTAAATTTCAGGGTTTCTTGGCACAATTCAAGGAAGTTACCCCATATAGGACAAATACATGCATATTCTCATGATTGTCTTATTTTTTTTCTGGCATTTATCAGCTGCCTCTTATTCATTGCCTTGATTTCTTTCCAAAAGACAACTACATTCATTCCAAAATTCTAAGTTGGGCTCCAAATGTCAAAGGATTGGTCTCTGCCATGTGTCAAGCCATACGCCTGAATCTTTGCTCATTCAACAGGCCATTCTTGTGATGTCCCGCAGGGGTACGGCCAGAATACAAAGTCGCTCCTGGAGCCCCTCATCTCAGAATGTGAAATGTGTTCAGTAGAGGGGTGCTTGGTGGAGGAACAGTTCCCTGCAGGGCTGCCAGAAGGAGTTTCTAGCTTATGTACGTTTGGACCACCTGGGGCCCAGACATTCTGTGCCCTGGTAGCTGACAATCCCTTCTCTCATGAGAACGGTCCACTTCAAACTTGCCTCAACTGTGTAAATATGCTAGGCAAGCCAGGAATCCAGGCCCGATCCATTATCCATTTGGAACACAGCCTTCTCTCCAGGCCTCAATTTATACCAATAGATAGGGGTGATGGACATACCCGCTTGAAAGGCCAGCCAGAGTGGTGAGTTCATTCTGTCCATCTCTGTGGCTGGTCCTTCTGGGAATGCCCCCAGAGTATTCCTACTTTAACACTCACACACCCTAGACTAATTAGAGGACCACTGTTGACTGCTTTTGGAAAAGAGGGAGAAAAGCACATTCCAGAGGACACATGCCACCCTTGATGTCAAAGTTTCTCTAGTGGAAGGTTACCTTGGTTAGATTTCAGTTGCAGGCTGAAAACACTTCACTCTGCAATGTTGTTAAAAAGCTTCAAAAAAAATCCTCCTGTGGTATGTTTCTAATTTAAGATTGAAAAAATATTTCTATTGTGCCATATATAGAGTAACCTAAAACCCAATAAAAGCTCCGAATTAGGGCCGGACTGAATGGTTTGAATTAAGCTCAGGTAGAGGCGAGGACACCGTATCTGTTGGCTGGGGCTGCTGGCTCTCAGGCCAAAAGGCAGGTTCAAACTGGGAGAATGGACCTGCCAAGTCTGGAGAGGAACCAGCTTTTCTGCCAGATTCTGAGGCTTTTGGCCACTGGCCCATAGGGCTCCGATACTATTGTCATCTGCCCCAGCCCAGGAAGGGCCTATTGCTTTTCATGTCATCTTGGTTGTTTTGTAGGTTTCTCACTGGGGCTTAGTTTATTTGATTTGCTGGATATATTTTTTTCTTTTCTGGAGGTACCTGCCAGCCTTTGCCTGGCACCTCCCTTTGAGAAGCTGCTTATGGCTTGGTCTCTATCCATACCATGATTGCACATTTTTTTTTGAGCTGAGACTAGACTTCCTTGCCTCAGTGTCCAGTGTTCCATTTGGAGTCCGGAAAGCAGCACGTGCTCAGTGAATGCGTAGTGAATTAATAAATTTGGAACCAGTGAGTGAGAAAAATGATTTTTTTGTTATTGTAGATAACAATGCTCCATGAAACATTTTTGCACCCATCTATCTACTGACCTGTCAGTCATGTGTCTATGTCTATCATAGTCCTCCTGCCTCCACTCCATTCTCACATCACATACTCTCATTGCTCAGTTTGTGCTGCACAACCCAACCCTAACTACCCTCCCCACTCCAGCCCCCTGGGGCCAGCCCACAGCTTATTGGATAAGGAAGGTCATCTGCCTCCAGAGGACCCAAATCATAGGCTACATTAAACCAGTCAGACTCTCTTGAGATTTGAACTAAGAAACAGAGAAAGGTTGTGGCAGTGGTTAGACTGGTAGGACAGTAGCATCAAGAGCTGAGGCTAGATTCTGGTTGGCCATGGTGGGGCTATGTGCAAGCAGGTGAGTGAACAGAAAAAGCCTAGAGATGGAGATGATAGAGATAGAGATAGAGATAGAGATAGAGATAGAGATAGAGACAGAGATAGAGATAGAGAGACAGATAGACAGATAGAGACAGAGAGATAGAGATACTCCCATGGCCCCAGTGATGTGAAAGATGTGACTTTAGTTCCTGTGAGGACTGCCTACACTTTCTACCCTCAGATGCCATGAGATATTCCTGTATCCTTTCAAAAACAAAACAAAACAAAACAAAACAAAACAAAACAATCTTTCTTTTTTATGTCACCTTCTGACTCTGATATGGGCTTCTCCTTTACACTGTGCAGCTTCCCAGTGGGCCAGGTGGTGCTGGGAGTTGACTTTCTTGTGGCACCAGAGGTGGTCCAATGTGAGCCAGGTGGAGGGGAAGATATGAGGTGACTTGAACTGTAAACTCCCTTCCTCCCCCATTCCCTGTCCCACTCCACCCCACCAAACCTAAGAGATCAATGTGGACATTATTGTTCATTTCTCTCTGCTCATTTCTGGGGCAGAAGAAAATCTCTGACCTATGTGCCCATCTCCGTGCCAGAATTTGTCAGTGATGTCTCTCTTCCACCTCCAGGTACCTCACTACTATGACCATGGCTCCCATGACCATAATCACAGAATTGGCCTACTGTTTGAAGAGGCACAATAGCCACACAGACCTGGGTCCCGGTCCAGGCTCCTCTGCCTACCTTGGTGGCCTCAGGCAAGATGAGTCCCCTAATCTTGAGGGTGCTTCCTGTAGGGTAGGTATCTCAGAACCTGACTCAGCCCCTTGTGCCATTTAAAATAGATAATGTGTAGGTAAAGTGGCCAGCACCTCACAGGCCCTGCTGCCCACCATGACTTTCCTCTCCAATCTGAGGGATGATCATGTGCCATGGCCCACTCTCTTCCCCTTCAGTGGCTCTGTCTGCCCACTCCCTCTTCCCCATCCTGGCCAGTGCTGTTCTGGGGACCTCTCACCTGGGCCCCTGGTTTGGTCTTGGCCTTCCTTTGCCTGGAATCTGGGCCTAAGAAAGGTGGGATGTGGAGAGGAAAATGGACGGACCCAGAGTCAGGAGGCTGGGTAGGTCAGAGAGGAGGCCCCAGTGGAATGAAACCACCACCTTCACAGTCCTGGATCTGGAGATCATCTCTCTGGGGCTCATCAAGGGGAACTCTGAGGGCAGGACAGCCCCCAGCCTCCACTAGATGGCACTGTTGCAGGTCATTTCTATTCAGGAACCCTTCTCAGAGTGAGAGTGTGCACGCATGAATACCTGAACTGGTTGGTGTGTGTGTGTGTGTGTGTGTGTGTGTGTGTGTGTTGTGTTGGACATTCCTGGCTTCAGTCTTGCAATGTCCTAGCCTACCCTTTGTTCCTTAGGATAGAAGTTACTGCTTCTGAAACATCTTCCAGGGCCCCTGTGGGTCAGGGCATGAGTACCTGACTCTAGGGAGTTACAGAGAGACCAGGGCAGGTCCAGTGCTCCTCATGGCACACCCACCTGTGGGAGGATGGTGAGTTCTTCTGAAACTGAAGCCCAGAAGGTGCAGAGCCCCAGTAGGCTCCATGCTCTGGGTGGGCATTATTGGGGGATTTGGACTGGGGGCAAGCTTTCAGGGTCTTGAATGTTTCCAATGCAAATTTTATTTTGTGTATTAATGCTGGATGGTTGGTAGCATGTACTGGAGTGCTATGTTGAACATGCTTTTGAGGCTGGGTCTGGTTCAGGAGGAAAGAATGCTCTTGCCAGTCAATGATATCTGCCAGAGGCTTGGGGTAAGAGTAGCACTCATGACATTTTTTTTTTAGTGTAAGTTGTCACTTGTCTATGAGGATGTACCTGTATGTCAAGAGAATCCTAGATATTTAGGACTTTAGAAATTTTCCAACTTACTCATTTACTTCATAGATGGAAAAACTGAGGCACACATAGACAAATGAGTTATTCTTGGACACATGGCTTGTGGCAGAGGGAAGATTGGAAGGTGTCTCTGACCACCTGTACTGGTGTCTTTCAGACACATCCTTGTATTTCTTGTTGATCCAGTTCTGTGTTCAAACAAGGTACCCAACACCACATTAACTACTGTTATCTGGTGTTTTGAGATCTTTGGACATGGCTGCCAAGAGAAAGTTCCAAATTAAATCTCTTTGTGTCTTTATTGTACCCCAGATAGATTTTGAGTAGGGCAGATTGTAAGGGCTGAAACTTGGAAAACAAAATCTTAGAAGAAAGGAAAGAAACTGGGGTTCTGTATATTTTAAAGGGAACCCAGGGCAGCAAATTAGATATGGCTTCCGCCAAGGGTAGTAATTCTTATTTAGTACAAAGAGGTAGGCTGAAAGAGAGCAAGAGGGTCTCAGGTGCGACTTGAGGAAAGATTCCCTCGTGGTGGAGGGGGCTGCTGTGTCGGTATCTCGGAGCTGGGTCTGCACAGGCAGCCTCACATGCTCATCTGCTAGAGTGGAATAGGAGCCAGCAGAGTTCCATGGAGTAGAGCAGGTGCTCAGGACCTGGAGCCAGGAGCTGCAGGTTCTAGGCCCAGCTGCATTACCAAATTAAGTGTATTGCATGCTGTCCCTTTGCTTCACTTTTGTTACCAGGCATATGGGGTTGGTGGTACCCCAGGATTCAGTGAGAATCAAATGAGATAATGGCTATCAGTCTGTGTGGGTATATGAATTGGTTCGAAAGCAAGGGTGGAATCTCCTGAGGATTCCATGAAGAAAACCACAAGCCCTGTTTAATAGTCTTTGTGTGCCTAAATGTGAGGGTGAGAACATGTGTGCATATTGCAAGTAGTAATATTAAATGTTGGGAAGTAGCCAGGAGCTGTGCTAGGCACTCTATCTTGGTTAACTCTGCAATAATCCTAGGGGACAGGTACTATCATTACTCCCATTTTCCAAAAGAAGAAGCTGAGGCCAGAGAGGTGAAATCACATGTTCAAGAATATACACTCAGCAAGGGGCAGAATGCTTAATCAACTGCCTGCCTGTAATGAAGTGGGTGCTATCTGTTAGCCTGAGAGAGGGCTAGCTCTATATATTATTTGGACTTATTGCAGGTGTTGTGGTGTGAATAAGGGCTTAGAGTTTTTCCAGGTAGGGTGCGTATTTTGTATGTGTGTGTGCATGCACATGCATACATTTTAGAAAACGATGCCCAAGGTGGAACCCAGAAGGTGGTGACCCTTCCATGAGAGCAATACCATCCTTGCATGGTACCCAAGCTGGAGATCAGGCCTCCATTACCCATGATGTATTGTACTAATACAATTAGGATTCTCATGAGAAGCCAGCAGGCGATGTATATATACATGTACACATATATTTGTGAATATACACACACATATACACACCTATGCACCCATATATATGTATATATATATAAATATACATATTTTTAAGGAACTGGCTCATGTAATTATGGGGGCTGGGAGCTGGCAAGTCAAAAATTTGCAGGATAGCCTGGCAGACTGGAAACCTAATCTTCAACTGATTGGATAGGGCCCACTCAAATTACAAAAGGTAATCTGCTTTATTCAAAGTCTACTGACTTAAATGTTAACTTTACCTAAAAAATATCTTCACAGCAACATCTAGACATGTGTGACCAAATATCTGAGTACTGTAGCCCAGCCAATTTGACACATAAAATTAATCATCACATCTCTCCATTCTGGTCACTGGAAGGCTTAGGAAACATCTTTTTTTGTGAGGGGATTCCCCCACAGATAAAAACCTGGCAGGTAAAACAATATGGCTGCTTTCCCCTGTTCGGGGGAGGACTGGGCTGTACCCGTGGGTCAGGAGGAAGAGCCTTATCTGGGGCACGTACACTGAAGAATCCCCTGGAGCTAGCTCTGCTGCCTTTTTGGTGGGTCTGGTAAAGGATTTGGTAGAACTGTCCCTCTGGATCAGCTGAACAGCTATTGTGTTCCTAGAGAGCCCCACTGTATTAACGGGAAGCCTGAGGAGACTTCTGGGTGTGGGCATGGCCTGCAGCTTTTTCTTCTGTCCACAAATGGTTAATAGCACACAGGATTTCTAGCCCTGGAATGTCCTCTTTCCAGAATATTCTCTAGCCCTTCCTGTTGGTGGCTGTGAATTTTCTGGAGTTCTTGGTGGGCACTAATCTGCAGGCTCTGGTTATACTCTCATAGGGACTGCTGGAAGCTCTCTAGGAACCTGACCAGAGCCTCTCTAGGCAGGAGGAGATGGCATAAGAAGTGGTGAATAGCTTTAGCCATGGTGCCTGACTCCAGGGAATGGGGAGCCTGTACAACCTGGCCTGCCCACCCTAGCCAGTATCTTTGGTTCTCTGAACCTAATGAAGACAGAGCTGGGCAAACAGATGCCATGCTTCTGACTGCATCTTCATCTGGTGGAGAACAGTATAGACTTTACCAGTTGTCTGTTCCCAGGAAGGGCCTACCTCTATGAGCTCAACTCTTGAGGGCAGGGTTTTGTGGCATGGGTGACCCTGAGAGCAAATGTGGAGGCATCTAGTGTGGCCTGGCAGGTCAGGGAAGGACATTTGAGAAGACATAGGGACAGTAGTAGTCAGGTGAGGTTATGTATGTCTGTGCATCCTTTGTGTGAGTGTGTGTGCATCCTTTGCAAAAGTCCTGATGCAAGATTCACATGGCCCAGTGAAGGCCCTGGTTAAATGTAGCAGGACCCTAGAGTTGTAGAGGAGATGCAGAGGGAGGCAGGACAGAAGGGCAGGCTCTTAGAGATGCAAGGTGTAAGCCAAAGGAGTTTAGACTTATGGGAAGCTTTTAGTTTTCCAGAGCTCACAGTGTGGAGCAGATGGGGTGACACTGGAGGCCAGTGGCCACAAGGCAGCTGTTGTGGTCACCCAGGTGACTGAAAAGAGGACTGTGGCCAAAGAGGTCTGGTTGAGGGGATAGAGCTGAATGTTATGGATAGGCTATGTTGGTTGACTAAGCATATGCAGCATGATAAGGCATGAGTCAAGGGTGAGGGAGGCCTGGTCTCTAGCTTGGGTACCATTTGGGGGAATGGTGCTATTTTCTTGTCAGGGCCACCATCTTTTTCATGGATGTTGGTCTCACCTTCCTTGGGGCACCCGTTATGCTCTCATGAGTCCCCTTACTTTAATGGCCCATCTCATAAACCTGAGCTTGGCTGGGATTGCTGGGTGCCATTGTCACTCCTTGGAACATATCCTCAGGGTCTATCTAAGCCTAGGAACCTGATTCAGTAGTGAGTGGTTTGGAAGCTGGTGCTGGGCAAGTTCAGTCATGGCACCACAGCTCTGCCAGGGCACTGGGGCCAGACTCCCAAGGCATTCAGAGCCCTCTCTTGACCCCTGGCTCTGGTTTCCAAAGAGCTGTTACATCTCCCAGGAAACAGCTCGGGTCCTGATGGTTAGGCTCTTCTCAGAGATTTTCTAAATTGTTACATGGTGGCTGGAGACTCTTGGGGTTTGGCAGTTGCATGTCAGGAAAACCTCAGGTAGGACCCATTAGGAGACCAATAACTGGCACCCAGTTACCAGAAATTGGTTTGGTTGGCAACTTCAGGAAGGGAGAGCGCAGTGTGGACTAGAGGGGTGGGGATGCCTCAGATAGGAGGGAGAGCTTAATCTAAGTCTTGTCCTGTGCTCACAGAAAGGAAAGAAAGAGAGGTGTTGTCTATGAGGGAGGAAGGGCAAGAGCAAAGGTCAGGAGTGAGCAATTGGGAAAGACTGGCTTTTGGAGTGAGTGTGTGTATGTGTGTGTGTAAGCTGCACAGATCAGGCACTGTTTCGTTATGTATCCTCCTGTGTCTACAATGTACAAATTATACATTTCTGCTTCTAAAGGGGTTAGGGGGGAAATTGGGCACATTTTCTTTTGAGTCACAAGTTGAGGCAGACAGTTTTGGTTTCACATAGGCCTTGGTACAGCCCTTCCCACAGTGCTGACTGCTGCCATCAGGAGCAGGGTGGAGAGTGTGAGGAGCTGCCTCTACCCCGACTCCACCTCCATCAGGGCTCAGTAACCCGACACTCTCCCCAAGGCCTCTCAGCCCAGGCCAGTAGCACTCCCTGTCACCATGGCAACCTTCCTGGATCTGGGTATGGTTAGGGGCACTCACAGGGACCTCTGTCTGAGAGGGCCTGAAGTCATTAGTTGGCCTGTCATGAAAACTGACATCAGGGAATTGGTTTCTAGCACCAAGCCCACAGGTGGACAGTGGACAGCCTGAATGGCTGTGAACAGTAGTTCTGTCATCAGGTGGGAGTGGGGCTGACACCTACACCCATAGCAGTGGCATGTAGGGGGAGAGGGAGGAGGGTCTTGGGTCATTTCCGAGGTGGGAGAAGCTCTGGTCTGACCATGACAGGGTAGATGGCCCAGCCACCTGAGAGGTTGGATTGAATCAGATCCAGTCCACCCTGTGCTGTTTCCCACCTGTTTTTCCCATCTCCCGCCCAGTGTGATGGGCTGCAGCTTGGACTTGTGTAGTGGGCTGGGCCAGGGCTGGGCTCATGGGGCCTCAGAGAGGACCTGCCTTAGGAGGGAGGCCAGGGAAAGGGCTATGGCATATCCAGCTTGCCTCATAGGTAACTTGATTCCTGGATATGAGATTTTCTCCATTTGTCAAATTGGTTTTCACTTCCAGTTACAGAGTGAAGATAAGCCTGGTCCAGCTGTCAGCAGGCCACCAGGCTGCCCTTCTCCTTTGAATGGCTGCCTCTACCTTCCCCCTGGCCACCAGATCCTGAATTTCACCTGTGCAGTCCCTTTTCCTCACTTGGCTGGAATTATCTTCCTAAACACACACACGGGAAGCATGAGCTCCTTAATGCTGTAGCCAGACACCTGTGCATAGCTCCTACTTCCTGGACGAGGAAGCTATCGTCTCTCCTCTGTGCTCCCCAAAGCATCAATACACACATCTTTCATTGCCCTGATCAGGAGGTGCTGGGATTATCTGTCTATTTCCTCCCTTCAAAGTAAGCACCTTGAGAGCAGTGGCTTCGGTGAAGTTTTCTGAACCAAATCCAATCATGAAGGGGACCAAGGAGGGGTGGGAGGAGCCCTCTACTGATGGTGATTGCTGAGCAGTCTAAGGAGAGGAATGTTCTACATCTCAGCCTTTCTCCTGTCCTGGGACTGCTGGGCAGACCATGCCACTGAGGGGCCAGTAGACTCAAAACTCACATTAGAGTAGGCAGTTAGATGGTAATGGTAATGGCACTAAGTTTCCACATAGAGAACATACTATGTGCCAGGACTTATTCCCAATGTTTACATATCTTTTTAAAAAATGTATTTATTTTTGAGAGAGAGAGAGCGAGCACACATGAGCACAAGCAGGGGAGGGGCAGAGAGAGAGGAGGACAGAGGATCTGAAGTGGGCTTTGCACTGACAGCAGAGAGCCTGATGCGAGTTTTGAACTCACTAACCATGAGATCATGACCTGAGCTGAAGCCAACCAACTGAGCCACCCAGGTGGCCCCCAGTGTTTACCTCTAACACTCACACAGCCCTGTGAGGTACAGAGTATTAAAAAAAAATCCCTCCAATGAAGAAACTGAGGTTCAGAGAGGCTGACTTGTCCAGAGTCTCACAGCTGGTAACATTCAGGGCAGGGATCAGAATTCATGCCGGTCTCATCTCAAAATCTGTTTCTTTCCATGACTCCACCCTGGCCCTTTGTAAGTCTGGCCTGTGGGAACAAGCTCACTCCAGAAAGGTCCATTTCTGCCTGAATAGCATGTGCTGTTTGTTTCTTACCCAGTATTCTGTCAGGGTCCTTGGCATAAGCATCTGACAAGTCGTGTAAACTCTTATGGGCGTGAGCCCTGACGTCAGGACCAGCTCCTCTTCTGTTAGTGTTTCCTAATTGGTATTATCTCAGCAGTTGCTTTAGAGATTTGACTTTGATGAAAAAAAGTTAATTACATAATGAATTACTCTCTGAGGACCGGGCTGTTGTGTCATGGCTCAGCCACGTGTGGGGCAGGGAGCTGGCTGAAGGGGAGTGTTTGGGATGAGCTGATGTGCATCCCCCCACAGTGTGCCCTGCATTTTTTCGTGGTGACTGCAAGATGGATTTTGGGACTTGAATGGCCCGCGGGGATAACACACGAGTATATGGGCCACAAGGAAACATCTGCGCCATTTTGCTCCTAACGGACCAGAGAAAGCGGAGTGCGTAAGAAGCCTTGTTTTGAAATGTGTTTTCAAAATAAAGGGTTTCATAACAACCATGATTGCAGAAACAACTGCTGATGGGAATAACTTCCTGGAAAGCAGAGGCCTCCATGAGAGCTGGGATTTAAAAGGCCAAGTTGAGTTCCAAACCTAATTGAAGTTGAGCACTGTTTTTTGTGTGCGCGTGCACGCACATATACACGTGTGCACACACACACTCACACACATGTGGGTGCCTCCCTCAGGCTTCAGGCTTTGTTGTTAGCCTCTGATACTCCACCCAGGACCACCGAGCTTTTGTTTCAAGGTCTGGGGCGACATAGGAGGCTAAGAGAACTCTCCATTCTTCCAAGAACTTGAGGCCCCTGGTCTAAACAGAGTGGCTGGAAGTAGCTCCTTCTCCAGTGATTGCGCAAAGCTGAACTTTGTAGCGGTCCTTTGGTCACATGATCGGACCAGAGAGTGAGGCTCAGTCAAAGGCAAATCTCATAGGTTAGCAAATAGCCTGTGGGATGGTCTGTTGCAGGATGCTGTCCAATAGAGACTCAGCATTTGATATCATGGCTATAGGCCCAATCAGATCTTCTGTGTGGATACCACAGCAGCTAGATGGCAGGCAGAGAAAAGGGGGAAGTCAAGATATTCTTAGAAGCCATGGACCAGCAGGATAGCAGGGACTATTGAAAGGATACCTGGTGGCAAGAGGAGGAGACAGAAGACTAGGGGGTTAAGAATGTCAGAATCCCGGAGCCACTGGAGCCATGGTGGCCTCCTGAAGGTAACAACTGTTCCTCATGGCTGAGCACCTGTATGTCTTTGCATAACCTTACAATAAATATACATTCCTGGAGGTCCTTTGAACCCATTTAGCTACTTGGTTCCTAATGGAACCTAGCCAGCCAAGGGTCCACCATGTTCTTGCCCATGGTGATGTTTCTGTCAGTCTCCACAGATGAGCAAAAAGAGAAGACTCTTCCAAGAGGAATTGCCAGCCTTGGCACTGTCTTCGTCTCACCCTTCCTTGGGCTTTTGGGTGGGGTAGGGTGGCTGTGGGACCCTCCGCTTCCCACTCAGGGGAGGTTGGTGGGAGGTGGTGTGCTAAGGCTGGGGACTTTTGGAAGTCCCAGGAGACCCTGGTTTCCAGACCAGAAGAGTTTCCTACAGAGGTGGAAGGACACGGTTCTGCTTTGGATTTGGAAGGGGTCTTGCTGAATTTTTCCAATGTTGGTTCAACGAAACTAAAAACTTTTTCTTAATGCTTTCCTCCCTTCATTTTAAAGTCACTCTATACACACAAAGAGGCAGTACATGTGCTTTTGATTCCTTTGCCCTAAAATCATCACCCTTTCTCCCTTGAGAAATCCCAGGTCTCAGAAACCTTTGGAGACATTTAAGCCCTTTCACACCCTCTTAAAACCAGGACCCTGCATGCTGCTAAAAGCAAATGGATGCCGAGTGTTTCAATCAAGACAAAAAAGCATTCCTCCCGGCTTGATCCAGTGTGATCAAGGCCAACCTAAGAGCAGCCACGTTCCCAGGAAACAAGGCCTTGGAGAAATCAACACCTGATATGAAGACACTGAAGACCAAAAAGAATAGCAATGGGGTGTCAAGTTGTAAATGATTGTCAAAAGTTGACTTGTGTATTGCATCCTTCAGCTGCAGTACACAGTCTTCTCTCTCCCCAGCTCTGGGGGCTGGAGGCTCACACCCTGTACACCGGTCTATATTCTGCCCTCAGCAGAGTCTCAGTGGGTGTAGATGGGGGTCCTCAGGGTCCACTCCTCCTGCCTCTTGTCTTCAAGACAGCGTCTCCTCTCAGGTAACCTTATGACGATGGTGATGTGGCAGGGGTGATAAGACAGGATGGCAGAGGTGACAGGCTGTGTGCATGAACTGCTGGAAACTCATTCTGGGCCAGTTCTCTGGGGAGGGGGAGAGGAGCATGCTGCATTCACCCAGGCTGGGAAATGGCTATGCTCCCTTGAGGTGGTGCAGTTCAGGGGTTAAGTGCACAGACCACCTGAGTTCAAGTGCTAGTTTTGCCACTTACCAGCCCGGGGACCCTGAGCCAGTTGCTTTTGTATTTGAGCCACAGCTTCACCATCTGTAAGATGAGGATAATAATAGGTCTCCCATGGTTGTGGTCTTTCATGATCGAAGATATATGAGTGTGTGTTTGTCATGTTGTACCTACGTGGCATTCAGCAAATGCTCTTCAAATGTTTGCTGTTATCAAGAATGACATGTATATGAATGAAATAATATGGTGTCTTAGATTTGCTTTAAAATAATATGGGATAAAGAAAATGTGGTATATATATATACAATGGAGTATTACTCGGCAATCAAAAAGAATGAAATCTTGCCATTTGCAACTACATGGATGGAACTGGAGGGTATTATGCTAAGTGAAATTAGAGAAAGACAAATATCATATGACTTCACTCATATGAGGACGTTAAGAGACAAAACAGATGAACATAAGGGAAGGGAAACAAAAATAATATAAAAACAGGGAGGGGGACAAAACAGAAGAGACTCATAAATATGGAGAACAAACTGAGGGTTACAGGAGGGGTTGTGGGAGGGGGGGATGGGCTAAATGGGTAAGGAGCACTAACGAATCTCCTGAAATCATTGTTGTACTATATGCTAACTAATTTGGATGTAAATTCTAAAAAAATAAAAAATAAAATAAAAAATAACAAAAAAAAAAAAGAAATCATCTGAAATCCATAAAGAACAGGAACCCTTATGTGTTTAAAATAGACTTTGAGAGAGAAACTTACTGGTAAATGTTAAAATTTGGTCTCTGAATATTTAATTATATTAAACATTGTTTGGACTTTGGAAAAAAAATAATAATATGGGATTGGGAAGTGGGTTGGTATACAGATTAAGTGGGACTAGCCATGCTGATAGTTGTTGAAGCTGGGTGAGGGATACACAGGGGTTCCTGATATTGTTCTTTCTACTTTTGTTTTTGAAATTTTCCATAATAAAAAGAAAAAAAACCTTCATAATAAAAAGTTGTATGCATGTGTATATATGTATATTCATATGAGAGATATCAATATTTATAGCAAAGCTTCATTAGATATGTGCAGTGCACAAGCTGATTTTAAGTGATGCCCATGAACTTTTAAATTTTAACAATTATGTATTTAAAATGTAATTAATTGTAGCAAGTGGTATGGGCTGTGACAGTGTGAAATATTTTCTTTTAAAATAAAGTTAAGTAGAAAAATTGAGTTATTTGATGAGAGAAATTAAGATAATGTGAGAAGAAGAGAAAGTCTGGATATGGCAGACATGATGGCAGTAGAGATTGAATTGCTGAGGTTTGGAAAACATCATTAAAGTTCTGATGAGGAAGGGCTCATGTTTGTTTCTCTGAGTGCATGCTGTGTTGGCCTTATGGGACCATTTATCTAGAAGGTTCAGCATGGGGGTCACAGCAGCAAGAGACAGGAGGGAGACTGTGGGCTTTGAGGATTCACAGACCTTGTTTCCGTTCCTGACTCTGCCACTTAATGGCTGTGTGACATTGGGCAAATGACTTACCTACTCTGGGCCTTGTTTCTTCGTCTTCAAAACTGGGATGTTACTACACATCTTAAAATGTCCCTGGGGTGCCTGGGTGGCTCAGTCACCTGAGTGTCTGACTCTTGATTTCTGCTTAGGTCATGGTCCCAGAGTCATGGGGTTGAGCCCTGCATTGGGCTCTGTGCTGAGCATGGAACCCACTGAGCATGGAGCCTTCCTAAGAGTCTCTCTTTTCTCTCCCTCTGCCCCTCTTCCCTGCTCGTCTCAAAAAAGTAAAAAATAAGAAAAATAGAATGTCCTTGTGAAAATTAAATGAGATGATGCCTGTGGTGTATCTGGCATTGTGCATGACATGCAACAGGTGCTTAATAAATGGTAGTGCACTTGAGAAAGAAATAGAAAAGGCAAGGTGGAGTGTAAAGGCCATGTCTGAGCTCTGGGCATAGTCCTCACAGGTTCAGACTTTCATTCTGAACAATTTTACTCCCACCTGAGACACAGTTTTAAATGAGTGTGTTTTTTATTTGTTTTGCTGTTCTCCTACTCTGTGGATCCTAAGAAGTGGATAAGAGACAGGTGGGGATATGCTGAGCAAACAGAAGGGGGAGGCTGTTGATTGACACAATCAACACGTCGTTAGCCGCAGGACGCATCATGTGGCTCTTCAGCTTTTTATAACACTGTTGGTTTCTGTTGCTTGAGACAGCTCCTACCCCAGTCAAGCCAAAATTTGCTGTCTATAATTCACAGATAATAGTTTTTATTGAGCATTTGCTGTGAGCTAGGACCATGCCGAGCCTCCACATTCATTTTCTGACTCTACTGCCCTGACAGCCCTCCAAGCGAGGGGTCACTGTTTGCACCTCATGGCTGAGGAAGCAGAGGCTAAGAAGACGTGGTAACTTCCCGAAGGCCCCACATCAGGTGAGTGGAAAGGCCAGGACAGAACCAGGTGTGATTTCAAAGCCCATGTGCTTGGTCACAGGACTCCACCACCACTCTAACTGAGGGCCCCTGGGCTCCTCAGGACATCCCTTCCTCCTAGTGTATGGTCCTGGTCCTGGCCTAGTGGCATGAAACCTCATCAGGTCAGCTTTTGGGGTCAGCTTCCTGGTGGCAAGGGTGCCCACCGAGTGTGGCTGCAGCCTGGCAGACATGTGGCTCTCCCCAGTCTGGAGACCCTTCAGACATTTACACTTAAAAGTGCAAGCTCTGCCTGACTTCAGAGGACAAGTAATCACAAGCAGGCTCTGAACATTTGTATTTTTAGGTCACAAGGACCTTACCTTTTTTGTCTGTGATTAAAGGGTAAGGATGGAAAACTTAGGCCTTGGCTTCTGCCACTTGTGCCCAGAATGCCAGAGATAATGGTTGTTTGAGCTTCATAGTAGTCTGCTATCAGATTTCCAGGTGATTCCCCACTAATCCAGCAGTTCTCTGTAGATGCCCATAGGCATCTAGCATTGCCAAAGACAAAAACAGCCAGCCCAGGGTTTAGAAATGGTAATATCCATTTATTGAATTCTCATAACTTCTAAATGGGACCATCTCCTATGCAGAAAAAATATGGTCACTTCAGCAGTCACACTAGGAAGTACTCAGAAGATATGAGAGATGATACCTATTATCACAGGTAAATATGCCAGCATTTACATGTCTGAATGTGCGTTCCTTTTTTAAAAGGTAATTCCCTTGAGAGTGCTACATTTATTCCAAAGATGCTTCCATTGCTCCATGCTTTTGGATGTTGTGTTCTACACGTCAGCTTTTAGGACCTATTACATGTTCATTTCAGTGTCTCTAAGGCATTTCTTTGTCTTTAGGGGCAGATCTGGCTTTTAGAAAATCCCAAAGTCAATCCAAGCTCAGTTCAGCTCAGTGTGTGTGTGTGTGTGTGTGTGTGTGTGTGTGTGTGTATGTGGTGGGGGGAGGGGTGGTGGTGGTTGTATCAGTTATCAGTTGCCACAGTATTGCTGCAAAAGAAACAGCCCAAGAAACCTCAGGGACCCACAATAATGAATATTATTTAGCTCATGACTCTGCAGGGATTCAGCTGGGCTGGGCTGGGTTTGGCTGATCTTGGCAGGTCTTGCTCATGAGTCTGCTGTCTGCTGATCTTGGCCGAGCTTGCTCAGATATCTAGGGAACAGCTGGATGACAGCTGGTCTAGAGTAGCCTCATCTGAACATCTCAGGGACTCAGCTCTGTTTGACTTGTCTTTCGTTTGTCATGAAGCTAGCTGGGGCATGTTTTCATGGTGATGGCAGAGGCATAAAGAGAAGAAACCTCAACGTGCATTTCCATTTCAAGCCTGTGCATTATTTCTGCCAACATCCCATTGGCCAAAACAAGTCATATGGCAAAAGATATGGACACAAAGAGGAGTGAAGAACTGTGACTTTTTTTTGCCATCTATCACAGTGATTAAAGTTGCCATTCTATCACAGTGACTAAATTGGAATGTATTTTGTTGTTATTGTTCCAAAGGGAGTTGTGGCCTCAAAATTCTGACAATGATCTTGTGGGTAGTCAGTGAATTGCCCCAGACAAGCGTTCCAGACAGCTGTCTAAGGGGACGATTCCAAATGATCTGTACCAACAGCAGAATCTTTTGAAGGAGGGGTATGGCCTGTGAGGTGACTGTGGGGAGGACAGTGGTTGCCCCCTTTTTTAATGGAAAAAAATTTGTGTTTTTTTGGTGTATTCATATACTTAGAAAAGGAGAAATATTTAATACTTAGAAAAGGAAAAATATTTACCTTTTCAGCTAATTGTAAAATATTTCTTTAATGCTACACCAAAACTTGACCAGCCAAACTTTTTCAAAGGTTAGTTGTCATGTGGAGCCTGAAACTAAGTAACTGCACTTTTGTGCACTATTACACTAAAGTATATTGGTTTGTTGTGGGTATTTTATTAATTGTTATCCATGCATGATTTCATGATACTGTTTGTTGGTCATTTAGAACACATTGGTTCACTGAGTCATGTAGATCTTCTAAATATTGAATATATCTTTTTTGAATATATATATTTAAACTTTCTTTATTTTGAGAAAGAGAGAGACAGAGAGAGACAGAGAAAACACCCATGAGTGGCAGAGGGGCAGAGAGAGAGGGAGGGAGAGAATTCCAAGTGCTGTCAGTGAGGAACCTGATGCCAGGCTCAAACCCACGAACTGTGAGATCATCACCTGAGCCGAAATCAAGTGTTGGATGGACCGGTCACTTAACTGACTGAGCCATCCAGGTGCCCTGGATATATTTTTTACTGAGCCATCCAGGTGCCTTGGATATATTTTTTAATTGAAATATTGTTGACGCACAATGTTACATTAGTTTCAGGTGTGCAGTATAGTGATTCAACAAGCCAGTATAGTATGCTATTCTCACTAGGAGTGAAGCAGTTATCACCATACAATGCTATTACAATACCATTGACTATATTTTCATGCTGTACCTTTTATCCTTGTGACTTATTTATTCCATACCGGAAGTCTGTATCTTCCACTCCCCTTCATCGATTTTCCCCTCATCCCCCAGCTCTCTGGCAATCATTTCTCGACCTGTTCCTGCTTTTTGTTTGTTTATTCATTTGTTTTGTTTTTAAATTCCACATGTAAGTGAAATCATATGGTATTTGTCTTTCTCTGATTTATTTCACTTAGCTTAATACCCCCTAGCTCTATCCTCTTGGCAAATGGCAAGATCTCATTCTTTTGTATGGCTGAGTAACATTCCAGTATATATAGTCCATATATATATATCCCACATCTTTTTTATTCATTTATCTCTCTTTTTTGTCTTTTTGATTCTAGTCATTCTGACAAGTGTAAGGTGATATCTTGTGATTTTGATTTACATTTTCCTAATGATTAGTGATATTGAGCATCTTTTCATATGTCTCTTGGCCATTTGTAAGTCTTTTTTGAAAAATGTTCAGGTCTTCTTCCATTTAAATCAGATTCTTGATATTATTATTTTTGGTGTTGAGTTGTATAAGTTCTTTATACATTTTGGATACTAACCCCTTATTGGATTTATCATTTGCAAATATCTTCTCCCATTCAGTAGATTGCCTTTTTGTTTTGTTGATGGTTTCCTTCACTGAACAAAAGCATTTTATTTTGATGTAGTCCCAATAGTTTATTTTTGCTTTTGTTTCCCTTGCCTGAAGAGACATATCAAGAACAATGTTGCTATAGTTGATGTCAAATAAATTACTGCCTATGTTTTCTTCTAGGAGTTTTATGATTTCATGCCTCACATTTAGGCCTTTAATCCATTTCGAGTTTATTTGTGTATACTTCAAGGAAGTGGTCCAGTTCCACTTATTTATTTTTTGCATGTAGCTGTCCAGTTTTCCCAGCACCATTTGTTAAGGAGACTTTCTTCTGTTGTAATTTGTCCCCCATCTCCCCCATCTAGCAACATTTGCTGAGCATCCTTTGTGTTCTGTGTCAGACTCTGGGCATACAGAGACACACAGGAGAGAGCGGGGAGGAGGGTGGGGATGGAGGTAAAAGAGGAGGAGGCCTTCATGGACCAGTGATGATGAATTACCCTGAAAGTGAGAAGCATGTTTAATCCAGCCCTTTGCACCTGAGGTTAAACATGCGTGTGCACGCGCGCGTGTGCAAGCGCGCGCGCACGCATGCACACAAAGCAGAATGCCAAAGACAGAGAGAGTACCTGCTTCCAAGAAGCTCAGAGAGCAGAGTGGAAGAGACACATGCACTAAACTATTGCACTAGTGAGTGACAAAGGTTATACTAGAGGGCTAAGTGTAGGGTACTACTGTAAGGGGTCAAAGAAGAGGCATCTCTTCCTGCATGAGAGGGCTTCTCAGCAGCGGTGACTTTTGAACTGGATCTCCAAGAATAACTAGGAATTCACAAGCAGAGTGGGGGCAGCCTGGTTGGCATAGGCAGAGGTGTGAGACAGCAAGTCTCACTTAGGAAGGGGCAAAACAGTGAAGGAGAGGCAGAAGTTGTGGGATGTTGTGGAGAGGGGATATAGAGGTGACCAGTTTGGAAGGGTGGAGGGAGGACAGGTTGGGATGGAACCCAGTGGGAGATGGTGAAGACCCCCTGGCTGGGGCACTGGGGATGGAGAGAAAGGACTGATGGGAGGGGACTGGAGGGGTAGTAGTGCCAAGGGCTCAGGGGCTGATGGGGTGAGGGCGAGGTCAAGGTCCAGGCTGCCACCTGGCTTTGGGTAACTGAGGGCGAGTAAAGAGGAATGTAGAAGAGGTGTGTGTGCAAGAAAGCAGTGTTGGTCAGTTATGTAATTAGTGTACCAGAAAGAGCGGGGTTGGAGTCAGGAGGCCCTGGGTTTGAATCCTGGGTTTACCACTGTGTGCATTTGGGCAAGTCACTTGCTGTCTGTAAGGCTCAATTTCCTTATCTGCAAAACGGAGTTGATACACAGAAGACTCTTGAGTACTAAATTATATTGTGGGTTTAAAGCCCCTGGCATAGAGCCTGGCCCATTTCAGGTGCTCAAGTCAACCCAGATAGGCAGGCAGGCAAGGGGGGAGCCATTTGAGGAGACAGGAATGATGGGCACAGCCGTACGATTCCCTGTGAACACCCCTGAGCATCTCCAGCATGGGCTGAGCAAGTGGGCATGTGTGAGGGTTGCCAAAGGCTGATTGGGTGAAGAAGATAGGTCAGAGTTTGAAGGCAGGTGTGTGTGTGTGTGGTTCCTCTGAAATAAACCATCTGAATAGGTGTAGTCAAGTTTGGCTACAACATTATGTGCTTCCAGCAGTTCATGTTGACCTAGGCTCTCAACTCTATCTTTGGATACCACTCTGAAAACAGGGAAGTTGGTCCTACTGATGCACACTGAGGTCAGTGAAAACCATGAGGATCAGTGAGTACAGGGGGCCGTGAGCACCTCTCTGCTCAGTGAAGCACCCTCATGAATAGTCACTCTCCCCCTTTAGAGCCTCAGGCTCTGGGAACAGAAGAACAGCTCAACTGGCTTTGTCTTTATGAATATGGATGGAACCTGGTGCCTACAGGTTGGCAGGGGAGTGGCTGTAAGGGCTGGAGATGCCCCAGGACAGACAGACAGACAGACGGACACACACACACACACACACACACACACACACACCAGATTCAGGATCCAAGATCTTGGGTCATTTAAAGAGGAGCCACACAAATGGCAGGTGCTGGCGTCTCCGGATAGAAGTTGCACTCACTCGTCAGAGTGAACGCTGTATGAATTCCTCCAGGTCTGGCCACTGCACCTTATGCCACCACCCCTTCCATCAGGCACAGCTTTGGCCTGCAGAGAAGCACCCAGGGTGGGTACCTGTGCTCAAAGCAGCCACTGATGCAAAGATCAAGATGGGAGGCCTTTAAAAAAAGCAGCAGCCATCTCTGCTGTGCCCTGGGAATCCTGAACAAGTTTACTGATGGCATGAGGTGTCCTTAAGTATTTATCATAAGACTATCGAACATGTAGTGGATACTTCCCCTCATGTGTGTTCTCAGTGCTTTGGGGGAAGACCTGAAGAAAGACCCAACCTCAGTTTTCAGTGAGCTTGTGGTCTGGCTGGGGGTCAGCAACTCCCATGTCAATCACTAGGTAGGGAACAGAGAACTAGGAGGGATTGCATGCATTCTTCTATTCATTCACTCAGTCAGTGTCTGGGAGCCCCTTCTCTCTGTGGACTAGTGCTGGCCATGGCTGTGCCCTCTTGCAGCCCATAGTCTGGTTTGGGGGTGGGAGTATGATTTCAACCTGAGTATACAGAAGCACAAGTGCTTTGTGGGTACAGATAATGCAGCCTCTGAGGGTAGTGACACTTGAGTTGAACCTTAAAGGCTGATTTTACGAAGGAAGATGGCGGCGTAGGAGGACGCGGGGCTCACAGCGCGTCCTGCCGATCACTTAGATTCCACCTACACCTGCCTAAAGAACCCAGAAAACCGCCAGAGGATTAGCAGAAGGGAGTCTCCGGAGTCAAGCGCAGACCAGAGGCCCACGGAAGAGGGTAGGAAGGGCGGCGAGGCGGTGCCCGTTCCACGGACTGGCGGGAGGGAGCCGGGGCGGAGGGGCGGCTCGCCGGCCAAGCAGAGCCCCCGAGTCGGGCTGGCAAAAGCGGAGGGGCCGGACAGACTGTGTTCCGACAGCAAGCGCGACTTAGCGTCTGGGAGGTCATAAGTTAACAGCTCTGCGCGGAAAGCGGGAAGGCTGGAGGACAAAGGGAGGGAGAGCTGCTGAGCCCCCGGACGGCAGAGCTCAGCTTGGCGGGGAACAAAGGCGCTCGCCAGCACCATCTCCCCCGCCCATCCCCCAGCCAAAATCCCAAAGGGAACCAGTTCCTGCCAGGGAACTTGCTCGCTCCGCGCAAACACCCAACTCTGTGCTTCTGCGGAGCCAAACCTCCGGCAGCGGATCTGACTCCCTCCCGCTGCCACAGGGCCCCTCCTGAAGTGGATCACCTAAGGAGAAGCGAGCTAAGCCTGCCCCTCCAGCCCCTGTGCACCTTGCCTACCCACCCCAGCTAATACGCCAGATCCCCAGCAACACAAGCCTGGCAGTGTGCAAGTAGCCCAGACGGGACACGCCACCCCACAGTGAATCCCGCCCCTAGGAGAGGGGAAGAGAAGGCACACACCAGTCTGACTGTGGCCCCAGCAGTGGGCTGGGGGCAGACATCGGGTCGGACTGCGGCCCCGCCCACTAACTCCAGTTATACACCACAGCACAGGGGAAGTGCACTGCAGGTCCTCACCACGCCAGGGACTCTCCAAAATGACCAAACGGAAGAATTCCCCTCAGAAGAATCTCCAGGAAATAACAACAGCTAATGAACTGATCAAAAAGGATTTAAATAATATAACAGAAAGTGAATTTAGAATAATAGTCATAAAATTAATCGCTGGGCTTGAAAACAGTATACAGGACAGCAGAGAATCTCTTGCCACAAAGATTGAGGGACTAAGGAACAGTCACGAGGAGTTGAAAAACGCTTTAAACGAATTGCAAAACAAAATGGAATCCACGATGGCTCGGCTTGAAGAGGCAGAGGAGAGAATAGGTGAACTAGAAGATAAAGTTATGGAGAAAGAGGAAGCTGAAAGAAAGAGAGATAAAAAAATCCAGGAGTATGAGGGGAAAATTAGAGAACTAAGTGATACACTAAAAAAAAATAATATACGCATAATTGGTATCCCAGAGGAGGAAAAGAGAGGGAAGGGTGCTGAAGGGGTACTTGAACAAATTATAGCTGAGAACTTCCCTGAACTGGGGAAGGAAAAAGGCATTGAAATCCAAGAGGCACAGAGAACTCCCTTCAGACGTAACTTGAATCGATCTTCTGCACGACATATCATAGTGAAACTGGCAAAATACAAGGATAAAGAGAAAATTCTGAAAGCAGCAAGGGATAAACGTGCCCTCACATATAAAGGGAGACCTATAAGACTCGTGACTGATCTCTCCTTTGAAACTTGGCAGGCCAGAAAGGCTTGGCACGATATCTACAGTGTGCTAAACAGAAAAAATATGCAGCCGAGAATCCTTTATCCAGCAAGTCTGTCATTTAGAATAGAAGGAGAGATAAAGGTCTTCCCAAACAAACAAAAACTGAAGGAATTTGTCACCACGAAACCAGCCCTACAAGAGATCCTAAGGGGGATCCTGTGAGACAAAGTACCAGAGACATCACTACAAGCATAAAACATACAGACATCACAATGACTCTAAACCCATATCTTTCTATAATAACACTGAATGTAAATGGATTAAATGCGCCAACTAAAAGACATAGGGTATCAGAATGGATAAAAAAACAAGACCCATCTATTTGCTGTCTACAAGAGACTCATTTTAGATCTGAGGACACCTTTAGATTGAGAGTGAGGGGATGGAGAACTATTTATCATGCTCCTGGAAGCCAAAAGAAAGCTGGAGTAGCCATACTTATATCAGACAAACTAGACTTTAAATTAAAGGCTGTAACAAGAGATGAAGAAGGGCATTATATAATAATCACAGGGTCTATCCACCAGGAAGAGCTAACTATTATAAATGTCTATGCGCCAAATACCCGAGCCCCCAGATATATAAAACAATTACTCATAAACATAAGCAACCTTATTGATAAGAATGTGGTCATTGCAGGGGACTTTAACACCCCACTTACAGAAATGGATAGATCATCTAGACACACAGTCAATAAAGAAACAAGGGCCCTGAATGATACATTGGATCAGATGGACTTGACAGATATATTTAGAACTCTGCATCCCAAAGCAACAGAATATACTTTCTTCTCGAGTGCACATGGAACATTCTCCAAGATAGATCATATACTGGGTCACAAAACAGCCCTTCATAAGTTTACAAGAATTGAAATTATACCATGCATACTTTCAGACCACAATGCTATGAAGCTTGAAATCAACCACAGGAAAAAGTCTGGAAAACCTCCAAAAGCATGGAGGTTAAAGAACACCCTACTAACGAATGAGTGGGTCAACCAGGCAATTAGAGAAGAAATTAAAACATATATGGAAACAAACGAAAATGAAAATACAACAATCCAAACGCTTTGGGATGCAGCGAAGGCAGTCCTGAGAGGAAAATACATTGCAATCCAGGCCTATCTCAAGAAACAAGAAAAATCCCAAATACAAAATCTAACAGCACACCTAAAGGAAATAGAAGCAGAACAGCAAAGGCAGCCTAAACCCAGCAGAAGAAGAGAAATAATAAAGATCAGAGCAGAAATAAACAATATAGAATCTAAAAAAACTGTAGAGCAGATCAACGAAACCAAGAGTTGGTTTTTTGAAAAAATAAACAAAATTGACAAACCTCTAGCCAGGCTTCTCAAAAAGAAAAGGGAGATGACCCAAATAGATAAAATCATGAATGAAAATGGAATGATTACAACCAATCCCTCAGAGATACAAACAATTATCAGGGAATACTATGAAAAATTATATGCCAGCAAATTGGACAACCTGGAAGAAATGGACAAATTTCTAAACACCCACACTCTTCCAAAACTCAATCAGGAGGAAATAGAAAGCTTGAACAGACCCATAACCAGCGAAGAAATTGAATCGGTTATCAAAAATCTCCCAACAAATAAGAGTCCAGGACCAGATGGCTTCCCAGGGGAGTTCTACCAGACATTTAAAGCAGAGATAATACCTATCCTTCTCAAGCTATTCCAAGAAATAGAAAGGGAAGGAAAACTTCCAGACTCATTCTATGAAGCCAGTATTACTTTGATTCCTAAACCAGACAGAGACCCAGTAAAAAAAGAGAACTACAGGCCAATATCCCTGATGAATATGGATGCAAAAATTCTTAATAAGATACTAGCAAATCGAATTCAACAGCATATAAAAAGAATTATTCACCATGATCAAGTGGGATTCATTCCTGGGATGCAGGGCTGGTTCAACATTCGCAAATCGATCAACGTGATACATCACATTAACAAAAAAAAAGAGAAGAACCATATGATCCTGTCAATCGATGCAGAAAAGGCCTTTGACAAAATCCAGCACCCTTTCTTAATAAAAACCCTTGAGAAAGTCGGGATAGAAGGAACATACTTAAAGATCATAAAGGCCATTTATGAAAAGCCCACAGCTAACATCATCCTCAACGGGGAAAAACTGAGAGCTTTTTCCCTGAGATCAGGAACACGACAGGGATGCCCACTGTCACCGCTGCTGTTTAATATAGTGCTGGAAGTTCTAGCATCAGCAATCAGACAACAAAAGGAAATCAAAGGCATCAAAATTGGCAAAGATGAAGTCAAGCTTTCACTTTTTGCAGATGACATGATATTATACATGGAAAATCCGATAGACTCCACCAAAAGTCTGCTAGAACTGATACATGAATTCAGCAAAGTTGCAGGATACAAAATCAACGTGCAGAAATCAGTTGCATTCTTATACACTAACAATGAAGCAACAGAAAGACAAATGAAGAAACTGATCCCATTCACAATTGCACCAAGAAGCATAAAATACCTAGGAATAAATCTAACCAAAGATGTACAAGATCTGTATGCTGAAAACTATAGAAAGCTTATGCAGGTAATTGAAGAAGATATAAAGAAATGGAAAGACATTCCCTGCTCATGGATTGGAAGAATAAATATTGTCAAAATGTCAATACTACCCAAAGCTATCTACACATTCAATGCAATCCCAATCAAAATTGCACCAGCATTCTTCTCGAAACTAGAACAAGCAATCCTAAAATTCATATGGAACCACAAAAGGCCCCGAATAGCCAAAGTCATTTTGAAGAAGAAGACCAAAGCAGGAGGCATCACAATCCCAGACTTTAGTCTCTACTACAAAGCTGTCATCATCAAGACAGCATGGTATTGGCATAAAAACAGACACATAGACCAATGGAATAGAATAGAAACCCCAGAACTAGACCCACAAACGTATGGCCAACTCATCTTTGACAAAGCAGGAAAGAACATCCAATGGAAAAAAGACAGTCTCTTTAACAAATGGTGCTGGGAGAACTGGACAGCAACATGCAGAAGGCTGAAACTAGACCACTTTCTCACACCATTCACAAAAATAAACTCAAAATGGATAAAGGACCTGAATGTGAGACAGGAAACCATCAAAACCTTAGAGGAGAAAGCAGGAAAAGACCTCTCTGACCTCAGCCGTAGCAATCTCTTACTCGGCACATCCCCAAAGGCAAGGGAATTAAAAGCAAAAGTGAATTACTGGGACCTTATGAAGATAAAAAGCTTCTGCACAGCAAAGGAAACAACCAACAAAACTAAAAGGCAACCAACGGAATGGGAAAAGATATTTGCAAATGACACATCGGACAAAGGGCTAGTATCCAAAATCTATAAAGAGCTCATCAAACTCCACACCCGAAAAACAAATAACCCAGTGAAGAAATGGGCAGAAAACATGAATAGACACTTCTCTAAAGAAGACATCCGGATGGCCAACAGGCACATGAAAAGATGTTCAACGTCGCTCCTTATCAGGGAAATACAAATCAAAACCACACTCAGATACCACCTTACGCCAGTCAGAGTGGCCAAAATGAAGAAATCAGGAGACTATAGATGCTGGAGAGGATGTGGAGAAACAGGAACCCTCTTGCACTGTTGGTGGGAATGCAAATTGGTGCAGCCGCTCTGGAAAACAGTATGGAGGTTCCTCAGAAAATTAAAAATAGACCTACCCTATGACCCAGCAATAGCACTGCTAGGAATTTATCCAAGGGATACAGGAGTACTGATGCATAGGGGCACTTGTACCCCAATGTTTATAGCGGCACTCTCAACAATAGCCAAATTATGGAAAGAGCCTAAATGTCCATCAACTGATGAATGGATAAAGAAATTGTGGTTTATATACACAATGGAATACTACGTGGCAATGAGAAAAAATGAAATATGGCCTTTTGTAGCAACATGGATGGAACTGGAGAGTGTGATGCTAAGTGAAATAAGCCATACAGAGAAAGACAGATACCATATGGTTTCACTCTTATGTGGATCCTGAGAAACATAACAGAAACCCATGGGGGAGGGGAAGGAAAAAAAAAAAAAAAAAAAGAGGTTAGAGTGGGAGAGAGCCAAAGCATTAGAGACTGTTAAAAACTGAGAACAAACTGAGGGTTGATGGGGGGTGGGAGGGAGGGCAGGGTGGGAGGGAGGGCAGGGTGGGTGATGGGTATTGAGGAGGGCACCTTTTGGGATGAGCACTGGGTGTTGTATGGAAACCAATTTGACAGTAAATTTCATATATTAAAAAATAAAAAAAATAAAAATTAAAAAAAAAAAAAAAAAAAAAAAAAAAAAAAAAAAAAAAGAACCTTAAAGGCTGAGCAGGATTTGGGACAGGCTGTGGAAAGGGCAGAGTTGGTGGGGAGAGCAGCGATAGGTGCAGAGGTCAGTGGCCTTTCTTGCTGAGGCCAACCCCATCCCTGATCACTGCCCTACCACCTCCTTACTCCTGAGAACAGGAACAAGAGTGGGAAGAGAGTCCAGGATCCCTAGACGGACTGGCAGTGGTCAGCCTGGCAGGGGCCCTGGTCTGCTCCTAAACCAGTCTTCAGGGTTTTGCAGAACACTTCCTGAGCCTGGCAGGTGGTTGGGCAAGATCTGACAGAGGAGGAAGAGGCAATGGCAGACCCTGGAGGCTCTCACTGACCAGCTGGTTTTTATTGAGGGGAGAAGGGAGAAAAAGAGCAGGGTTAAATGCTTGTTCTGCTGCGCACTGCCTCGGGAGCTGCAGTCAAGTCTCCTCGCTTTTCTGAATCTCAGTTTCATTATCTGTAAAACGGGAACAGTAGTGACTGTTTTTAGAGTTCTCTGAAAAGATTGTTGTAAGAGTTGAATGTGGTGGCACATGGGGCACTCCGCCAGCGCACTCGCCACTCCGTGGTGAGCTGGGTGCACACACTTGGTGACTGGCAGAGCCCCTGGTGCTATGTGAAGGGCAGGACCTGTGCTGTGGTAGGAGACAGTAAAGGGAGAGCCCAGATGGTGTCAGTCATGGGCAGTGGAGGAGGGCCCTCAGCCTGGATCTTCTTATCCTGTACTGTTAACTCTGCAGGGAGGCAGCTTCAGTTCACCCTTCAGTGAAAGTCACCGGGGACACCAAGACCCCCAGTCCTGTCCCTCATCCCTCTTCTACACGAGATTTGACTCAGAGAACAGGGGGTACTTATATCTCTGAGTGGTGGCTGCTTAGTCCCACCTATCCCCACCACTGCACTGGCAGTTATCCTATGGTAGGTGGGCCAAGGCCTCTGTGCCAGGAGTCCACAGTGAAGGTGGGGCCATTTGGGAATGGGCTGAGGGAAGCTGAAAACTGGGATGAGCCTGGAGCCGTGATAATAAGCCATGCCACTGTGGGTGTGATGGTGCTCAGCTCAGAGTGCCTCTCCAGGGCTGATGCCCCCATGTCCCAGCTACTGGTGGTGTCGCTGCTGATGATACAGGGCCCACAGCCATGCACCTCACTGAGCCCTGCTCTCTACAGCAGAAAACTGCCCCACTTAGCGTTATAGCCCCTCCTAGGCATAGCCCATGGGCCAGTGCTTGGCTGATGTGGAGACACCAAGGCCCAGCCAGCAGGATCAGCTGGGGCCTCAGTTGCAAATTGTACTGTGGGTCAGCTTCTTCCTCCTCCCAGTCCTGTGCTCCTCACTTCTTACTCGTGTCTCATTCAGGGTACCTCCAGTAGGACTTCTGCACATCTCTCTCTGTCTCAGAGTGTTTTTAGGAAATTCAACCTAAAACAGTTGGTACCCAGAATGGTCCTGAGAATCAGCTGGCTTGCCATGAGGACCCCACTGTGGGTGGGAGGTGAGTGCAGGTGTCCCCTGGTGTGCTGTAGAAGTGCAGTTGCTACAACTTTTATCTTGGTGAACTGGGATGAGATGCTGATGGGAGCTGCAGGCTGATGTACCAACTCTGGTATTTGAGGAAAAGAGGGAAAGGGTAACTATGAGGACTGGAGAATTAGGTGGCTATTGCTGAGTGTCATTGATTTGTTGAGGAGAGGTAATGGCAGGCTCTGGAAACAAATCACCAATTTAAGGCAAAAATGGGAGGGCAGGAGCACCTGGCGGGCATCATTTAAGGAAACACTGACCTTATGCAGCCAGGGCAGAAGACTGTGAGAGTGGAAGGACTTCAGGGACTGCATCCCCAGCTCCAGCGAGAGGCACTCAAGACCCTAAGGCACTTGAGATGGGATGTCTGGGTACATATGATTGAAAATCTTGAGCTCCCAAAGTCCTCCAAACATGCTGGGCAAACATAGCCTGGTCCTCATTATTGGAAGACAGTTGTTCTCTCTCCACCCCACCACCTGTTTGAAGATCAAATAAGACAAGGCAGGTGCTTTATGAAACAATGCTTAACTCCCTTGGGATTTATCCCCATTTCCCTTCCTGGCAACCAGACCATTAGCAAGGATCAAATCCCAGAGGAGCAGACTGGGGAGACGCTGGCCTTATTAGAAGGGCAGGCTCTGGCTAATTTATTATATACATGGAAGGAGTTGGGAGGATGCACATCGGGTTGGATCAAGGTGCTGTATCAAGGGAGGAAGAATATAAAGCTAGAGAGAAGAGAGTTTATTGATATGGTAGCACATACAGGATTTAGCATCCTGGCAAGAACTGCAGGCTAATATGCTTCCAGAATAGCTTTAAGAAACTTGGCAAAAGTGATGGCCACACAAAGTGGAGTAGACAGGGCAGATGGCTATGGTAGACAGGGCTGAAGGGATCAAAAGGCCTACAGAGTAGGGTGGATAAACTATGTAAGGTTGGGAAAAGTCGGCTCTGTTCCACAGGAGGGCCAAGAGGACATTTTGTTTACTCAAGTGATAAGGAATGCAATGGGAGGGGCACCGGCATCACTGAGAAGCTTAGTAGACTAGGGCTAACGTTAGTAAGAGATGCTGTTGTAGTAGCTGACTCCCTCGTAGCAATGGGAAGTGACAAGATCTCAAATGCAGGGCCAAATGGCAGTGCTTATGTCTCAGAAGCAAGGTGGGCATAACTGTGGTGACGAGTGGCAAGGTCTGTGTGAGGGAGGAGGGTCCCACCTGTGTAATACTACGTACAGAGCTGGTTAAAGGACCACAGTCTTCCTTACAAGACAGATGGGCAGTTCACAAAGAGGGGCTGGGTTTCTATGAGGAGGACCCTGCAGCTCAGAAGGCACTGTACTAAGAATTATCCCAGACCTTTCCCACAGTTGTGTCTGCTCGGTTACTCAGGGAACCATGCACTAAGAGGGAATACTAAGATTTTCCTAAAATGTGAAAAAAAATTTTAGACTTTTCATTGAGTCTGAACTGACACTGATACCCAAAGATCCAAAGTGCCATCCTGGCTTCCCTAGATCGGGGGCATATGAAGTCCCTGCATAAATGGGTCTAGGCCCAGATCTAGCTCATAGGGGGTCCATTGAACCCATGGATCTATGATGTTCATCGCCCCAGTCCCCAAATGTACAACTAGAATGGACTTGCTGGGTGGTTTGCAGAACCCACAAATTAGTTTCTTGACCTGAAGGGTAAAGAACAACTGTAGTGGGAAAAGCCAAGTGGAAGGTTCTGAAACTGCCCTCCTTGCCTGTCAAGATAGCACGTAAGACGGTAACGCCTCATCCTGGGAGAGCTGGCCTTCATGCTATGCTCAAAGACTTAAAGGATTCCATATCCCTATTTAATTCAGCAACCTGGTATCTATAGCACTTAGGTGGATTCTGGTGGATAATAGTGGACTACCCCATTGTTAACCAATGGTAAACTCTGACCTGGCCGGTTAGCCAGTCAACCTAGCCTGTTGATACTGGACAGATGTGACTGGGTGACATAAACCTGACTCAGACACATCACAAAGCAGCAGGACACCATAATCCCGAGGCAGGGACTGCAGATACTCAGCAGAGGCACCTGGATGTTAAAATCACTTCTTCCAATGCTTATGTGACAGAAAATCCCAATTATCTCCACTCAGACATTGATTTCCTAATATGGAATAGAAACAACTCTCGATCTGTTGGCTTTTGACAGAGCTTCATTATTTCTCTTTCCTTGCACTTTGTTTCCTAGAGCTTGCCTACAATTTGTGCTGGATCAGGTTCCCTGTTTGGCAGTGAAACCTTTTCACTCAGCCACCAAATTTTGGTCTTGAATAGTCTTTATTTTAACACCAAGAAGTAGTCCCACTGTAGCTGCTGAGCCAGAAGGTGATATATGCACATCAGTCTGGCGATCATGTTCTTTTCCATACCCATCATGAAGCAGGGGCAGAATCACTTGGGATTCACATGGGACGGGCAACAGTAGGCATGTGCAGTCTTGCCCCAGGATGATGTCATTTCTCTTACTTTATGTTACAGTTTAGTGCAAAGGGACCTGGACTTCCAGGACATTCTAATGAATGTCACATTGGTTCACTAGATGTATGACAACATGTTAATTGAGCTGGATGAGCAAGAAATGGGTACATTGGAGGTGTTGGTGTGATGTGTGTTCTCTGTATGTTTGGAGATGAATCCTATGAAGATACAAGGACTTCTGTGTCTGTGGAATTTTTATGGGTTCAGTGGTGAGGCGCATGCTGGAATATCCCTTCCAAAGGACAGTTATTGTATTGTGCACCTTCCAGCAAAAGCAGCACAGTGCTTGATAGGCTTCTGTGGCTTCTGGAGTAGCAAACACTGCATTTGGGAATACTAGTCTGATCCGTTTATGGGGGATAAAGAGAGTTGAAAGCTTTAAGGGGGGCCTAGAGTGCAAAAGGGCTTTGCAGCAGGTCTAGGCTGTGGTATGTGTAGCCTGTCGGTTGGAACGTAAGAACTAGTAGACCCTCTGGAGCTAGCAGTTGGGCCGGCTGATGCAGAGTGGCCAATTCTGCCGCTTTGTTGTTTAGTGCCTCTTTGGTGGCACCCTGAGCCTGATGTGGATAATGAGCCAGGATATATGGCTTGGTAAGCAGAGCTGAGGGCTGATCCCAGATCCCATTAATGCTCTTGTTAGTTCCCCCTTGAGAAGTTCCCCCAAGTGAACTACTGTATCCTTTGAAAACAAAGTGTTCACGGCCCTTTGTTAGTGGTTCACAAGTACCTCAGTAAAGGGAGGTGCAGCAGGGACTTGCATTCCCACTTAATAGATAAGAAAACTGAGGC
Source organism: Panthera tigris (assembly GCF_018350195.1). Classification (NCBI taxonomy): domain Eukaryota; kingdom Metazoa; phylum Chordata; class Mammalia; order Carnivora; family Felidae; genus Panthera; species Panthera tigris. The sequence continues at coordinate 123,078,433 of NC_056668.1, read as the reverse complement.
ATAACTGACTTGTAACATATGTTACAGATGTTAAGGGTCTTGTTAAAGAGTCTTCCAGTGAGTCATTCACTTATCCATTCACCAGTTATTTATTGAGCATCTTCTGGAACCAACATTGTCTGACACCAAGGTATCAGTACTTGGTAGACCTGTCCCTCTTCTCAAAGTACTTGGCTGGGAGAGGGTGTAAGAGGAACGGAAAGTGGAGTTAGCTAGTAGTTCCAACACTGTGGAATAAATGTTAGCAGAGGTGTATACTTACACTCTTAACATAGTGTAAGTATAGGGTGCTGGGTGAACTTGGGAGTTGGGGGGTTGGAGAGAAGAAAGAGATAAAAAGAGCAGACCAGGGGACCTCCATGCTGTTCTGAGTGGCTGGAGCCAGGGTGGGGGATACAGAAGGGGTTGTGAGGACAGTCCTTCAGGGTCCAGACCCCTTCCCTGTCACTAGCCCTTGTTCCCAGGGCAGCTGTCCCCAGAGCTATCACAGTGGGTGAGGCCCCAGGCCATTTCATTAGGGAGGTTTCTTTCTAGATTCATCCCCTAAGCCCTATTAAGTCTCTTACTTAGTGGGGAAGCAGCAAATCAAGATGACATTTTAAAAGTAGTGGCCCAGACTGTTCCTGGAGGAACAGCTAAATCCTCACCCATATTAAATACCTTCTCCTCAACAGCAGTGGCTGGGCCATTTAGGAAAATTAAAAGGAGAAAGATGAACAGAGAGTGGGGAGATTAGAAACAAGTGTAATAGTGTTTCCAGTCCTATGGCAATTAAGAGACCTCACATATGGCCTTTACACTTTATCCTTCTCTTGGCTTATTCAGAGGGCTGGTCATTATGAAAGTGGTTTTGCAAAGAGGTGCTCGGGTTTCCAGCTTGCTTTCATTAGGCCAGCCAGTTACCTGGCTGCTGGCTGGCCCAAACCTGTGTGTCTCACAGCACACGTGCTGGAGACTTTGCATTGAAAAAATCACCCTGTGGAGAGATTTCTATAAGGCAGCAGAATTCAGGGTTTGCCTTTACTCAAGTAAAGCCAATGCATAGGAAAGGAACTAGCCGACCAGCATGGGAAAGAGGGTTTACTATCACTGTTCATCAAACAGTGGTAAATTAAAAGAACAGTGACATATCATTTTTTAACCCTTTGGATTAACACAGGTCAAGAAAAGAGAAAACTTAAACACTACTAGGACATAGTAAAACGGGCTGGCCTGTGCATTGCTAGTGGAAGTATAAAACGATGCCAGCTTTTGAAGAGCACTTGGGCTAAAGGCATCAAGATTTTAAATATGTTTAAAAATTTTTTTAAATGTTGGAATAGTTGTTATAATAATTCTACTTGTAAAAATAGGTCCTAAGGAGATATCAGAAATGTGGACAAAACATTAGGCAGGAATGTGTTCACTGCGACATATTTTTTAGCATTAAAAAAGAGAAAGATGCCTGACAATAACAGATTACTTACATCAAAAATGGTACATCCACAAGAAGAAATGGTAGTCAGTTATTTCAAATGATCCTTATGAAAGATAAGCTTATGTAAAAATATTGAGTTAAAAAGGGTACAAAATGCTATATATACTGTGAGTTCTTTCAACTCTCTTTCACAGACACCCATACCTTCCCCTGCCCTCTGCGCACTCACCCCCCCACTAACTCTGTGTTTATAGACCTCCACTTAACTGACCACTCAGCTGAACGGGCTAGTTGGATTAACTGATACTCTTTATTTTTTCTGTAAACAAAGCAGCAGACAACCCAGGGCAAAGATAGCGATAAACCTTCTTCTCATTCTACCTCCCCAGCTCAGCTCTATGCTTACCAATAGTCCACTATTGACTCTGCTAAATTTGATTTGATAATATATTATCGAGTATTTCTGCTTCTCTATTCAAAAGTGTGCTTGACCCATTTGTGTGTGTGTGTGTGTGTGTGTGTGCATGTGTGTGCACGCGCGTGCGCAAACTGGGTATAAGGGTTAAGGCTAGACCTGTAAAGGGGGCTGAGAAGCTTTCTTACTGTGTTCCGATTGGATAGTCTGAGAATAATCTGTTTGCTGAAGGCTGGGCACAATTTGCCTATACATACCATCTTAACATAGGCTTTTTAGTGTGTGTGTGGGGGATAGGTCATTGACTATTTTTTCTGTATCTTCTGTGGTTGTCTCTTAATGACTTTTACATTTTCTTGAGCCAACTTTGTAGTTTTATTTTGCTAGAGAAACAACAGTCTTCATTTAATTTTTATTTTATTTTCAAAAATGTTTATTCATTTTTGATAGAGAAAGAGCAAGTGAGCAAGAGCGGAGGAGGGGCAGAGAGAGCAGAGAGCCCAACGGGGGCTCGAACTCACAAAGCGTGAGGTCATGACCTGAGCCAAAGTCGGATGCTCAACCAAGTGAGCCACCCAGGTACCCCTTTATTTTATAATTATATTATTTTGCATTTTATCCGATGGTAGAGTGTACTCACTGTCAGAAAATGTGATTTTAAATTTTAGTAATAAAATATCTATTTTTAATAAGCACACACTATGTGTCAGGCACCAAGCATGTTCTCATTTACTCAGCACAAGAGCCCAATGGTGTAAGAACTATTATCATCCTTACTTGCAGATGAAAAAACTGCAGACAATAATTGTCCCTGATCATGCAGTTTGTAAGTGGTGGAGCTGGGGTTGAGCCTTCATTTGTCTGATTCTGAGCCTGGGTTCTTATCCACTAGGCTATACTCTTGAAAAAAAAAATGGACAAGTGGACAACAGACGAACCAAATTATGTGCCACAGTGTGATCACCCTGCAGTTTTAGGGATTTGCTCCTGCTCAAACTCAGGCTCTGTATATTTTTGCATAGCTTTTCTTAACCTGTTTCCTGAGCCTGTGGGAGCTGGAACTGCAGCGTTACATGGACACTTCATGTTTCCACCATTGTTAAGGTAAAATGTATTCTATAGAACTGGTTATTTCCTAGAGAAATTAAGCTCACTCCTGAAAACACTAAAATTTTTAGTGATTCTCATTGGAAGTTTTGAAAAATTTTTTTATAACTTAATTTTCTTTTTGAAATTGAGAATGCAATTTATCGTCCATTTTTTGAATTGAAATTTTACTGATACAATTGTAGATTTACATGCAGTTTTAATAAGTAATATGGAGTGATCCTTTGTATACTTTGTCTAGTTTCCCCCAGTGGAAACATTTTGGAAAACTATAGCATATATCGCAAACAAGATATTGACATTTATACAATCCATCATTATTATTCAGAGTTCCCCAGTTTCATTTGTGCGGTGTGTAATAAGTTCTATACAATTTATCACCTGTGTAGGTGTGTGTGTCCATCTCAACAGCTCTCAGAAGCAAAATGAAGTTATGAAGACACTGTTTTTGTAAAATACGAGGCCCAGTATTTGTAGAGTACATGTTGTTTTCAAGAACACATAAAAACCCATGTAAAAATTGCATATACTAAGATTTAAAGCAAGTCTAAATATTTTAAAGGGCTGATTTTTTTTTACTACAATGCAGTTAAGCTAGAAATCAATAAAAAAGGACAACTATATTTGCAAATAAGTAATATTATTCTATACAAAGTTAAATACACAATGGAAATTAAACAAAATATCTTGAATTGTATGATACAAATGTTTTATTTAAAACTTGACGAAGGCAGTTAAACATCTAATTATAGAGAAATTTATATCCTTAGAAGCATATAAAGACTGAAATTAATGCACTTAGCATCTATCTCAAGAAATCAGGAAAACATCATCATCAACAGCAAAGACAAAATAAAACAAAGGAAATAGAAGGAAAAACTTGTATAGTAAGATTAAGAGTAGAAATTAATGAAAGAGAAGCAAGATATAAAATAGAAGGGATCAGCAAAGCCAAATGTGGTTTATTGAAGAGACTAACAAAATTGATAATGCCCCAGTTTTTAACTTGTAAATAAGTGATGTTAGGAATGAAAAAGAGGGCATCAAGTTCAGATCCACAGACATTGGCAGACAAAAAGAGAGAGGATGTCATGAACAACTGTGTGATAAAATATTTGAAAGTTTAAATAGAATGGACAAATTTTTATAAAAACACAACTTTTCAAAAATGGATATAAGAAATAGAAATTGTAGGGACACCTGGGTGTCTCAGTCGGTTGAGTGTCTGGCTCCTGATTTCAGCTCAGGTCATGATCCCAGGGTTGTGGGATTGAACCCTGCATCAGGCTCCTCACTGAGTGTGCAGCCTGGAAGATTCTCTCTCTCTCCCCCAGTGCCCCTCTCCTCCTTTCATGCTCTCTCTTTCTCTTTCTCTCTCTCTCTCTCTCAAAAAAAGAAATTTTAACAGTTCTAAAATTATTTAAAAAATGGACTAGAAGTTATATTTGAATACGAAAATATTTCCACAAAGAAAACATCCCAGGCAACTTCTACCAAACAGTTATGTAATTACATTAATCTTACACAATCTCTTCTAGAAAATAGAAGAGGAGATTCCTCAACTTATTTTAACAAGTTTATCATAATCTTGGTGGTAAAACTTGACACATTATGAAATGAAAATAATAGGCTAATTCCACTAATAAACATAAATTTAAAAATATAAAATGTACTATTAGCAAATTGAATCCACTAACATATAGCAAGCATAACACATCTTGGCAGAGTTGCATTTATTCCAAAAATGCAAGATTAGTTTAAGATTTGAAGACCAGTCAATGTAATTCACCAAATTAACAGAAAGGAGAAAAAACATATGATCATATCAACAGATATAGAAAAAGTAGTTGAGAAAGTTTCATCTGTGGTAGAAAAAAAAATCTATCAGCCAACTAGGAATAGATGGGAACTCAGTCTGATAAGAGGTATCTATACAAACTCTACAGTCAACACCATACTTAGTGGTGAACCTTTTCTCCCTTTTCTCCCAAGATCAGGAGTGAGGCAATGATGTCCACTGTCCTCACTTCTATTGAGCATTGTCCTGGAAGTCCTAGCAGAGCAGTAGGGTAAGAAAAGAAATAGAACTAATGAAAGGAATAAATAAAACTCTCAGTATTGAAAGAGGATAAGACTGTATATGTAGACTATCCAGAAAGGTCTGCAGATAAGATATTAGACTTGGTAAGAGTTTAGCTGGCCACAAAGACAATGTACAAAAATTAATCCTGTTTCTATATACCAGCCACAAGCAGAAAAATATAAAAAGATGCCACTTTAAATATGCCAACAAGTATCAAATACCTAGAAGTAAATCTAACAAAGCTTGTACAAAACCTCTATGGAGGAAACTATAAAGTATTATTGAAATAGGGACACCTGGGTGGCTCAGTCTGTTAAGCGTCCGACTCTTGGTTTTGGCCTCAGTCATGATCTCATGGTTTGTGGATTTGAGCCCCACGTTGGGCTCCATACTGACAGTACAGAGTCTGCTTGGGATTCTCTCTCTCTCCCTCTCTCTTTGCCCCTCCCCTGTTTGTTCTCTCTCTTTCTCTCTGTCAAAATAAATAAACTAAAAAAAAATCTATAAATATATTGAAAGAATTAAAATTAAGGACTAAAGACATACAATAGTTATAGATTGGAAGACTCAATGCTGTAATGATAGCAGTTCTCAAAGTGATCTATAGATTCAATGCAATCTCAATGAAAGTCCTCACTGTTCTGTGGACTTTTACAAGGCGATTCTAAGGTTTATATGTAAATGCAAAGGGATAAGAACAGCAAGGACAATATTGGAGAAAGAAATAAGTATGTAATGCTTCCTTGAGACTTATTATAGGGTTACAGATATTAAGACAATATGGTGCTGCCACAATGATAGACAAATATAGTGATGGAAGAGATTTGAGAATCCAGAAATAGATTGTGCATATGTGGATGTTGGTTCATGACAAATGTGGTACTACAGAACAGTGGAGAAAGGTATCCACAATAAAAAGTACAGAGAAAGTTGGGTATCCATATATAAAAAAAGAAGAAACTTGGCCTTTACCTTACATCATACATGAAAATCAAATCCACGTGTGTTGTGTATGGAAATGAGAAATATAAAAGTAGATTTGGGAAGATACAATGGGACAATATCTTTATGACTTTGGGTATAGGGATAGTTTTCTGTTAGAGCCAACAAAAATCACTAAACATAAAGGAAAAAGTCTACATTAAAATCAAGGACTTCAGTTCATCGAAAGATACCATAAGGAGGGAAAGAAAACTGAAGTGACAGAATGAAAGATACTTCACACACGTTGAACAAAAAGTCCGTGTCCAAAACCTACAAAGGACTCCTACAAATCAATAAGAGAAAGACAACCCAAAAGAAAACTGAGCAGAAGTCTTAAACAGGCATCTCACAAATTATGGCATTCAAGTGTCTAATAAACATTTTAAAAGCTGATAGACCTCATTAGTAATAAGGGAAATGGCAATTTAAGCCACAATAATATACCTATCAGAATGGCTAAAGTTGAAACATCGGGAAGCATCAAGTCTTGGTGAGGATGTGGAACAATGGGAACTCTTCCACATCATTGGGGTGAATGCGATATTGGTACAACTGCATGGAAGAGAGTGAGGAATCATCTAGTACAATGGAAGATACCCAGCCCATGACCCCAGCAATCCCTTTCCCAGAGATATACCCCAAATAAATGTATACCTGCGTGTGGCATTGTGATATGATAAATGTATATTTTGGTCTTCACCCCCAGCTTCTGGCCAGTGCTCCTAATACCTTTATAATTTCCTAAGCAATAAAGGTGCTAGGAGCATCTTTTGTTCTAATATTTTGTCTTTGACACCAGTTCCTGAAACAGAGCTCTAACTCTCTTGGAATTTCTTGAGTGATTGGAGCATCTTTTGTTCTAATGAGGTATCTCTCAGTGGACTCCTGGGGCTCCTCGGGGGCTGGTCGCCAGAAAGACCAAGCTGTGTTTAGAAGCTTGGAACTTTCATTTCTACACCACCCCATTCTCTGGGGAGGGGAGAGGGGCTGGAGATTGAGTTAATAATCAATAATGCCTACATGATGAAGCCTCCATAAAAATCCCTGAACTGTGGGTTTAGAGAGCTTCCAGGTTGGTGAACATATTTACATGCCAGGAGGGTGGCATACTCCAATGCCATGGGGACAGAAGCTTCTACATGAGACCCATCTGGACCTTGTCCTAAATACCTCTTCATCTGGCTAATCATTTGTATTCTTTATCGTATCCTTTATTATATGATAAACTGATAAACACAAGTGTTTCCCTGAGTCCTGTTATAGTGAATTATTGAACCTGAGGAGGGGTCCTGGAAACCTTTGATTTGTAGTCAAGTTGGACGTAAGTGTAGGGAATCTGGGGACCCATTATTTGCATGCAATTAGCATCTGAAGGGGGGTGCAGTCTTGTGGGACTGACCTGTGGGATCTGATGCTAACTCCAGTAAATAGTGTCAGAATTGAATTGAATTGAATTATAGGACACTTAGCTGGTGTTGGAAACTTGGTTGGTGTGGGAAGAACGTGCACCTGGGGTGGAGGCAGAAATGTTCTGTGAGTACATAGAGGAAAAAGAGTTTGTCTTTTCACTGTGCCCTGGGATAGAGATAAGAATGCTTATTAACAACTGCCTGAACAAATTGTGGTATGTTCACATGAAGTGTTATGCAACAAAGAAAATGAATTAAGTGACACCAAACAACCAGAATCACTTCAAAACACATAAGGTGGTTTTTAGAAGCCATACATACTTATGATTCCATATATTCATTCTGTTAGGTGCAGGAGAGGGCTACGATTGCAAAGCAATCTATGGTGGCTTTCAGAGTCCAATTTTTTGACGTGGTGAGGAGCACATAGATATTCAATTTATAGTAATTTCTTAAGTTATGCATTGAGTCTTTAAGGATTTTCTGAATGCGACTTATACTGAACAATAAAAACGTTTTAAAATACAGAGAAGGAGCTGATGGTTGCCAGAGGGGAGGTGGGGGGGGGGATGGGCAAAATGGGTGAAGGGGAGAGGGAGGCACAGGCTTCCAGTTATGGAATGAATAAGTCTTGGGGAATATAGTCTATGGGATTGTTAATATCATTGTATGGTGACAGGTGGTAGGTATACTTGGGATGAGCATAGTATAATGTATAGAGTCGTCAAGTCATTACACCTGAAATGAATGTAACATTGTGTGTTAACTATACTCAAATAAAAAAAATATTTTATAAGTCCCAGTATTTTACAAACACTGATTTGGTTGACTGAGCCAGGTGGATGGTAGGGAGTGAGAGGCTAGAGGTGGGGCTCGGGATTTTGCACAAATTTGATTCTCACAACATCCCTACAAGCTGGGCATTGGCATGCCTGTTTTTAGGTGACTTACCTGAGACTCAGAGAGGTTAAGTTGCTTGTCTGAGTTCATGCAGCTAGTTTGTAGCTGCATCAGAATCAGAATCTAGATGTAGGTCTGTGCCGATTCTGCTAAATAACATAAACTCCCCTGAAGCCTCCTTTCGCAAATACTCCCCTGTTTGTCAGTAGCTCACTGACACTTGCCAGAAATTTCAAGACTGCAGGTGACTCAGTCCTGCTAAGGGCAGGTAGTCTGACAGTGTTGTCATTGTCTGCAGCTTCTGGGCTCTTCGAGGGCTCTGCCAGCTCTCTTGCCTGGCCTGTGCCTGGCCCCAGTTCCTGTTCTTTCCTCTTCACCTTTCCTCCTAGTCCACAGGCTCAGTGAGAGGAAAGTGCTGCTTTCTGATATTGAAGCATCTGCCAATCCCTGTGGAGCCCCCTCACTTCCAGAGCCTCTTATTTGGGAGATCTGACATGGCCACGTGTTTATAAACAACCTTGTGTCAGGTGGAGCCTTGCTGGCCGGTGGGGCCTGCCTGGTGAGGATTATACCTGTACCTGCAACGACAGCTTCCCTGGCCAGCAAAGCCTCCAAACAAACCCCTGCCCCTTAGCCCTTCTGTTTGTTTGGCTTTGCACTGACTTGAAATGAATACCTTCATGGGTCTCTGCAGCAGGACGGACAGCACTTGGGACCTGTGGGGACAATGGCTGTGCCCACCTGTAGGTCGAGGGTCAGGCTCAGCAGGGCAGCCCTGTCAGTGCTTCAAAAGCTGAGGCCTCAGTCTTGTTGGGCTCCGCCCATGGATCAGTGACTGGCTGGCCCACAGGTGTGCCTGGCTATTCAAGTCCCTGTGACCAGGACAGGGGGTGGTCCTAGGCTGTGTGCCTGTGGCTTACGTGGGATTACAGCCCAGTCACAGGTGTCCGCTCAATGCCAAGGAAGGGAGGCTGGGCTGGGGGCTCATATGCATGGGGTGGGGGAGCAGGCAGAGGCACCTGCATCTCCTTGGAAAGAGCATATGATCATAGGCTTTGGGTGGCATTTCATGGGACCACTTGCTAATTCTTGGTCAGTGTTTTTGAGAACTTCTGGAAACTTGACAAATTTGAATATTCTTTTTAATTTAATGAATCTATACTTACCGAGTTAATTTTTAGAAACAGTGGAAGGAGAAAAATGGAAGAGGTGTGTGTGTGTGTGTGTGTGTGTTGGGAGGGGCTGCTGCTGAAAAAAATCAATATAGAAGGCCAGTGGAGAGGTTTCTTATTTGTGTGTTCGCACAGGAAAAATTCACTGTGCCCCTTCTACACTTCAGATTACTGGGGTACAGAGATCCTGCCATTCATTCACTTATTCATTTTGCCAGCGGAGACACCACCCAACCAACCAACCAACCATTTTCTGAGTAACTATTAATTCCCAGATTCTGGGCCAGGCACTGGAGATACAAAAAGAAACAGACAGTCCTAGCCCTCAGGATCTCTCAGCCCTGTGGTAGAGACAGATATGCAAACAGGTAATCGTAAGTGGCTATAAAACAGATTTCTCAAGTGATAGCAGTAGTGTCTATGGGGGATGCCACAGAGTAGAGCATAACTGAAGCAGGTCTTACAGGAAGAAGAGCTTTTCAGGGGGCACCAGAGAGAAGGGAGCTGGAGGCAGAGGTGTACAGATCGGAGCATTTGGGGGAGCTGCAAGCTGGTGGTCAAGGTGGGAAGGGGATTGGGGAAGAGGAGGCACTTGGAAGGAGGCTAGGAACATGGGTCTAGGGATGACCATGTGGGGTTTGCTAAGGAGCTGTGCATGAGTTTGGACTTTATCTTGAGGATAAATGAGAGCAGGGCTGGGTTTTAAGCATAGAGTGACCTGACTAGATGTGAATGTGGAAGGTTTCCCTTGGCAGAGGTGGGCAGGGCGGGCTGTTACTTTCAGTAACAGAGGAAAGGGAATACAGTTAGGTGGCCCAGCCCCAGCCAGAAGGGCTCTGAGCATCCACCCTGCCTCTCCTTATTCTACCTAACACTAGCTAACCCAAGGACCCTCCCCAGGAAGCCCTCCCTGACCTCTTGATCCTTCCCAAAGCCATGGTGCTACCTTCCATCCACAGAAACCTTTGCTTTTCTTTGATCTGGTGTTCAAACAAGCTGGCAATTCCCAATCCCTTTGCTGTCAAATCCCATTCATCCAACTCTCCAGACTTCTGCTCAAGTGAGCTTTCCAACATTAAAATTATCTTCTCAAAGAGAATAGATTCATTTATCCCCTTTACTTCAAGTTTTTTGAGAACCTACTGTATGTCAGATAATGGCTGGCCACCTCAGAGCAGGAGATGCTTCAAAAGTAAAGGAGAAGGGGTGCCTGGGTGGGTCAGTCGATTGAGAGTCTGACTTCAGCTCAGGTCATGATCTCACAGTTTTTGAATTTGAGCCCCACATCTGTGCTGACAGCCCAGAGCCTGGAGCCTGCTTCAGATTCTGTGTCTCCCTCTCTCCCTGCTCTCGCTGTCCCTCTCTTTCAAAATAAATAAACATTAAAAAATAAAAAAAAAAGCAAAGGATATAAGCTGTGTGATGCCAGCTGCCTCATCCAATTTTCATAACTTTCTGCCAGGCAAAATTATCCCACAATTTACCAATAAGGAACCTGGAATTTTAGGAGGAATAGTGGTTTCCTCAAGGTCACACAGCTAGAGAGGGCTGGGAATGGGGCAGTTTAGTCCTGCTCATGTTAAGACCCATGTTTGTTCACCAGCTACAATGTTAGTTTCATTTTGTGGAAAGCTGGCTTTCCTGTTATTTGTCCTAAATTCCCCTCTGTCAAGCTTCTCCCACCCCAGAACCCTCATCTAAAAGACAACCCCCATTTCATAGTACTGCCATTGGTCCCACCTACTTCTCAGTGGCTTTATCCTTGTGTTTGCCAGTGACTGAGTAGAGTGTTGTTTTTAGTACTTTATGTGTATATGGTTCTTCTGTCCTTTTTCTAACTCATTATTGGTCATGGATTTCTTGTCTGTTGTTCCTGGTTCTATCTCAGGAAACCACCTTACTTTTAACACTGTTCTTGGGCTGGGGTGGGGGGCTGCAATTTCCACTGCAGTAGTCTGTTTTGCACACAACTTCAAGGGATGCTGCATGGACAAACAAAGGGCATAGGGGTATAGAATCTCCTAAAGAGGAGCGGTGTCCTCTTGGAGGTTTGGTTGATTCCAGGTCTGGGGCAGGAAATGCACAGGATGATCCCAGATGATCTTACCATATCACAAAGAAGGAAGGCATCAAAGATGAATGGGGTCGTGTCAAAAGTATAAATTAATATTTTAAATTACTGCCATCAGGAACAAAAAAAAACATATATGCACCATTGGCTAATCAAAAGGATGCTGTTGCAATAAATCTGACAGTTTTGAAGATGTCAACTGAATCGCCAGAGAACCGTTACATGAAAATGAACCAAAAGGTTCAATTACACTTAGTTCCCCTGATCAGCTCTCTTCATCCAGCCCTGTAACAGCATTTTTATGGCACTGATCATGGCAGTAGAGTCATCTTTGCCTTGCAGTTGTTGATCAAGAGTATTGAGGCTTGAAAACATATTCTAAGTAAAACATCTCTGAGAGCCACTTGCTGACATTTCAGTGAACAAAGACTTTATTCACCTTAATGAGTTTTTGCCCTTAGTCATGGCATGCTTGATATTTTCCTCTATGAAAAACATCACCCTTAAGTCTGAAAACCTAGACCAGCATCTTCTTCCTATTAGGCCAGCACACATATGTTTGGTAAAGCAGGCTTTCAAAACAACTTTTCTCTTATTATAAAGTGGCCCTAAGAGATAAGTATTCAAACTGCTAACTTTTCTATACTGAATTTCAATTAGAAGTTTTTACCACTTGGAACTTAAGAGCAGAGCTTTTAAAAACATGCTTTATGTGTGACGCAGGTTCCAGGAACCCTCATTGTGTGTAATAGCCACCATTCTCTGCCATTTTGCCCATCAGAGATTTGGCTCACCTCTGCGGGGATCTGAGCTGCTTATTTACAGTTGATAATGATCTTCTCAGACTTACACATCTTGTTGAAAGTATATTTCCTTGTTATTTTACCATCAACCACTTCAGAAATTGACATGTCTTCACAGACATTTGTTAGTATTATGGTGAACAAAGACTGGATAAAAGAGTCAGATCATTAATATCTGCATTTTCATAACCACTGTCCCCTCTACATCTGTCTTTTTGAACCCACTAAAGTGCACTGGTAGACAGTATGGCTCTGTAAGGATACCTTTTTTCAAATCATCTGCCTCTTTTTGATACAGATAGAGGTGTGGTCCTACCTATGGTGAAGCACTTAACCAACTTTGATCAAATTACTCAAGCTATAACTTCAGAGGCATTTCTCAGACTAAAGAAATCTTTGAGACCCTTTAGTTTGCTTTAAAAATTTTTTTTAATTAAATTAAATTAAATTTTAATTTTGAGATAGAGAGAGATGATGAGGGAGGAGCATAGAGAGAGAGGGAGAGGGAGAGAGAATCCCAAGCAGGCTCCGTGCTGTCAGCATGGGGCCCAATGCAGGGTTTGACCTTACAAACCATGACATTATGACCTGAACTGAAATCTAGAGTCAGACACTTAACTGACTAAGCTGCCCAAGCATCCCTAATTTGCTTTTTTGATTTTTTTTCGTTATATCTCTCTTCATCTTCTTTATTTTATGTTTTTGAACTATTCTGTGATTTTTTTCCTTGAAATTGCATACTTGACTTTTTCAATGTCATTGCAGTATGAGATGGTTTTCATACCATTATTTCATTTGCTCTTCTGTGACTCCGCTAAAACAAACTCCACTAAAGTAAAACCCACCTCAGCTCACTGTTTGGTATTTTAGGGAGTTTGTTGCTCATTAGATGTGTTTGGGGTGGAGCTCTGGTCCTGGTGTCTGTCATAGTCACATGGTGGACCTTAAGGTCAACAGCACATCTGTCACTACTATGTGACTCATGGCTATTCTGATTTTGCCTCAATAGCTTCATATTTTCACTGTTTACAAGCTTATGCTTCAGATCTCCTATTTTTAACCACTGATCCATGTTGTAAGTTGAAAACCTAATTGAAAAATTACTATATTTTATAAAGATAAATTAAAAATAACCCAAACCCCAGAACTTCTGGTTTCTCTGTGTTTGCAGAGAATTCACCGTGGTGGGAAGTGGAATGCTGCCCGGTGATATTTGTAAACAGAATACATGATCAAGAGGAACAATAGCAGGCAGCCGAACAGTTTGGGGTGGTCAGCTTATATAGTCAAAGGGAAAATAAAACTGGTTTCTAAGTTGGCAAACTCCTTTTTCAGAATATTTCAGGGAATTGCTAAGAAAACACATGCCCTGCCCAGCCCCAGCTTGTGGCCGAGACATTGGCCAAATCTGTTTTTGCTGCAGCAGTGAGTTCAGTTCACTTTAACTAGAAGGCATTGGCTTTCTTCATAACCAAGAGGACTGGATTGTCCCACCTCTCACTGCACATTCCACTTTTCTGTTATCTAGCCTTTGGAAAAAATGACATGGGTCAACAGACATCAGTGGGACTTGGCTGATTTTACTTGTACATGTATGACATTTGGGGGAGGATTTGTTTAAAACACATTTTAAAAAATTTTAAGAATAATACATGCTCAAAAATAAAAGGGGGGATGGGGGCATGAGAAAAAAAATAAATCATGCTCACTGTTAAAACTCAAACAATACAGAACTCTATAAAGCAAAACATTGAAATTCTTTTCTCCCTATACTTCCTACTCTCATCCTTCGTCCCCCTCCTTATGATTAACTACACTCAATAATTTACTGTTTGTTTTTCATATCTTTCTTTCTCTCTCTTTTTAATGGCACACACAAACACATGCAAATATGTCATTTCAAGTTAAAAATTCATATAGGATTGTGTTATTTTGCAACTCACAGTTTTTATTCCACTATATGCCTTGGCAACTCTTTTTACTGTCTCATTTATATGAGTGTACCATAGTTTAATCATTTGTTTACTCATTTACACTTGTTTCCAAATTTGCATTATTACAGAAAAGCACTCAGCAAACATCCTTTGTATGTATGTCCTTTGCACTTTTGTGCATAGTTCTGTGGGGCAGAGTCCAAAACTGGAATTGCCAGGTCAGTGGACTTACAGATTTAAAAAACGGATAGATTCTGCCAGGCTGTCTTCTAAAATTGTTGTATCCACTTATGTTCCCACAAACAAAGAATGAGAGCATCATTCTTCCCAAATCCTTGCCATATGTAGTTACTATCAATTTTTAAAATCTTCCCAATCTGATAAGAGAAAATGACATTTCATTGTTATTTTAATTTGCAATTATCTGTTCATTCAAAAGACTGCGGCTGCTTTCCTATGTTTATTAGCAATGGTTCTCAACTGGGGATGATTTTGTCTCCCATGAGACATTTTACAGTGTCTGGAGACATTTTTGATTGTTTCAATGGAGTTGGGGTGTAGGGGTGGGGGTACTATTGACATCTAGCATGTAGAAAGAATTACTGGCTCCAAATGTTAATAGTGCTGAGGTTCAGAAGTTCTGGTTTATTTGCCATTTGTATTTCTTCTGTGAATTGTGTATTGATTATCTTTTTATTGGGTACTCTTTCTGTTTTAGAGATCTTTGTCCTTTGTTTATAATATATATATTATTGCAAACACTCTCCCCATCTGATACTTATATTTAATTCTGTTTTTGGTATCTTTTGCACTAGAGAATTTAAAATTTTTATGTAGACATATCTACTTGTTTTTTAATTTACGCCATCTTAATTTTGTACTATGCTTAGAAAATGTTCTTTTCTCAAGTGTATATAAATATACTCCTATATTTTATTCTAACATGTTCATAGTTTTATTTATTTCAATGTTTAGCTCTTTAATCTATTTGGAATTTATTTTTGTGTAGGTATAACAACATTTCTAGGAATTCTTTAATTAAAACATTTTCCCTTTTGGGGCGGCTGGGTGGCTCAGTCAGTTAAGTGTCCAACTCTTGATTTCGGCTCAGGTCATGCTCTCTGTTGGGCTTTAGATCAAGCTCCCTGTTGGGCTCCACACTGAGTTTGGAGCCTGCTTGGGATTCTCTCTCTCCCTTTCTCTCTGCCCCTCCCCCACTCACACAGTGTTCTCTCTTTGAAAGTAAAGAAACAAAACCAACCCCCCCTTTTTTTCTTTCAAATCTATAAGTGAGATTGATGCTATAGGAAGGTAAGCCAGGTTTATCCAGTGGTACCCTCTGAGAGTGCCTTCATAGGGTGGAAGTGAAAAGCCAAGGAACAAGTTTAAACTCCCAAGCAATATCTTCAAGATACTTCAAGCACTTTGGGCACCTGGGTGGCTCAGTAGGTTAAGTGTCTGACTCTTGGTGTCAGCTCAGGTCATGATCTCAGGGTTTTGTGAGTTTGAACTCCGTGTTAGGCTCTGTGCTGTCAGCACAGCTTGGGATTCTTTTTCTCTCTCCCTCTCTCTCTGCCCCTCCCCTGCTTGCACTGTCTCTGTCTCTCTCAAAAATAAACTTAAAAAAGAAATAGATACTTCAAGAGCTTCAAGATTTATCTCCAAAGCTTTCCAATTCCTTCCTAACCCACTGCCTCCTTCAGAAAGCCTTCCTAGATTCCTCAGCTTGCTTTTTGCCTTTAATGTCTCAGAGCACTTTATTAAGGCATCCCTCCTATTCTGCTTAGTTGTTTTGCTTTGTTAGTATTTTTTAAGGTGATCTTTTCCATCTAATCAGCCAACCAGCTTCTGGGGGGCAGTTTCTGTGTGCCCTAGTTTAGTGCTTCTATATATGACAGGTGTTCAAAAATATTTCTCTAAGTGAATGAGAATGTGCTACCGTTCTCAGAGTCTGTGTGTGGGTACATGAGAAGTTGGCAGAACATCTATGTTTGTGTCTGGGGGGGAATGGAGGGCTGGATCCTTTTGCTGTTCCTTTGAGGGAGAGAGGGGCTGAGAAGGGGACAGTGAAGGAGCTTTAGCTTGTTTTGCCACTGAACCTCAGTATGGCTTTGGGCAGCCCCTTCCTCGTTTCAGTTTCCTCCTCTGAAAAGGAACAGGACTTTAGAGATGATAAATATAAACTCCACGAAAGCTGGAACTGTGACTCTTTTTGCTCCAATCTCCCCAGCCCTTTGCATAGCACTTGACACTGGTGAGTCATTTACAGAATAAATGAATAAATGAATGAAAGAAGGAATGAATGGCTAGATGTGCCCCCTGTGCCTTCATGGCCTGTCCCATGACCCTGCCAGGCATTGCTAATCAATTAGGATTTTTTTCCTCTCAATTCGGATGTGGCTTTTCTTCAGTATGGACTACAACAGACGGTGGTAATCAGTTGGTGTTGGTTCCAGAGGGAAACCCATGTGCCAGCTCTGGGTCAGGAGCCTCTGAGTTCCCTTGGTGCTCTGCCTGGGAGGGCAGGGGTTGTTTTGTGTGTTCTGGTCCCTGCCCTCCCACAGAGCAGAAGTGTGGGCTGGGCATCTGTTGTCCCGGTGCCATTGAAGGTGGATGCTGCTCATCCCACAGGAACTTGCTTTTCTTTATGGGCTTGGATTTCTCATAAAATCAACTCACTGCAAGGGGCCCCTGGTCTGGGTTTTTTGTAAGGAAATGGGAACAATTAATGGGCTTATCTGATGAAAAGTAATGCTGCTAATGATTTATTAATTATCATGAGGCTTATCTTTCTGCTTCTTATTAATCAAAGATGTCCTGGAGCTCTGGGGCTCTCCATGAGGGGAGCAGACCCAGATGCAGCCTTGGGGAGGGGGTGTGGGCTGGAACTTCCCTTGGTCCTGCTCAGGACCACTCTATCCTGGGTGTAAAGTCTGGTCAGACTGTAGGCAAGGAGAGCTGAGAGGGGCAATGGAGAAGGGCAGTATGTTGGTTGAGCACCTACTCTGTGTCAGCCATTGTACAGAGTATTTTATATCCACATTTTCATTCCAGACCTGCAAAGAAGGAATTATTGGTCTCATTTCTTTAGATGAGGAAACTGAGGCCAAGACATGTTAGGGAGGTTGCCCAAGTTATAGTGTTAGAAATAGTGGGGCTTGGCTAGGGGGGGGTGCCTGGGTAGCTCAGTCAGTTGAGCATCCAACTCTTAATTTTGGCTCAGGTCACCATCTCACAGTTCATGGGGTTGAGCCCCATATTGGGCTCTGTTATGACAGCATGGAGCCTGCTTGGGATTCTCTCTCTCCCTGTGTCTGCTTCTCCCTGGCTTGTGCCTATTCTCTCTCTCTCTCTCTCTCTCTCTCTCAAAATTAATAAATAAACTTAAAAAAAAAGAAATAGTGGGGCTGGGATTTAAACCCAGGTATGGCTGACCTCAGAGTTAATGCTTTTCAACTGGGACGGCCTAAGTGAGAATAGAGTGATCTGGGGGCAACATCCCAGGCAGTGCTGAGCTAAGGGATGAGCTCTATGCTGTGTGTTCTGGAGCCACAATGGGTGGGCCATGGTTCTTTCCTTGGGCCTCAAGGCTTTACTACCTCATGATTGAGACAAGATTCATACCCAGAAACCAGTTGGGGACCCTTGGGCTCAGTGCACACCTGCATGGATGGCCACTCTTCCCAAGGTTCAGGCTTGCCCCCAGGTCAGTGCTGATGACAGCACTTCATGGGGACAGGGATGTGTTGGGGATCTTGCAGGCTGGGTAGGATTGGATAGATAGAACATTATGGAGAAGAGCATCGAGGCAAGGGAAACAGCTTGACAAAGGTGACAAGGGGCAAGAATGACCACGCTCACTGGGTACAATAGCAAAGAGGAGCCAGACTAACTGCATGGTGAGAAGGAGGGAGTCTGGGGGAGGCAGCCATGGAAGGATGGGAGGAATGACCAAATTGAGGCTTAGGAGCTGGTGGCTCTTGCTTTCTGACCCTGGCAGAGCCAGCTTTAGATATCTTGAGTGGTCAAATGCTGATATGTGAGGATGTGAGTGTATGTGTGCGTGTGTGTGTGTGTGCGCATGGTGAATATGTTTATGTATGTGAACATGTATATGTGTGAAAGCATGTATTCACATGTCTCTATGCAAACATTCGAATTACTGTTGGTGGGAATGTTTTATGTGTTTGTGAGAGTATGCAAATCTTGTGTGTTCTTACGTGAGTGTGCATTGGTGTGAAAATTAGTGTTAGCCAAGAGAGGACTCTATGAATGTATATGAGAGAGTATATGTGGATATGTTAGTGTGTCTGTCTGTCTTTGTTCTTGTATTAGTGTTCTATGGGGTTTGGGGCAATGTGGGTTCTTGCCTGGTGTGGTAGAAGGGGCATGTGGAGCTGTGGGTGGGCAGAGAGGAAGGTGAGAGTATTCTTCAGGACCCTGGGGAGAGGAGCTGAGAGCCCTGCCTTGCTGCTGCTTAGCTGAAGTGCCACTCTGGACCTGGAGCCAGGACAGAGCCACTCTGACAGGGAAAGCCTTCAGGTGAGCCTCCTTTTCTACCTGTGAGCTGGGAGACTGCAGCGTTGGCCTTTTAAGTGACGTGTGGACACCCTAAGGGATGCCAAGGAAGGTAAAGAAGCCAGCCCAGGAGCTTGGAACCACCATCTTTGGGCTGTGACCCAAACCAGCCCAATCTCCCTCCCTGCCAGCCCTAATAGCTGTGAGACTGCCCGCTCCCTGCCTCTGGTGTTGTGTGAGTAACCAGATGGTCTTTGTGGCAGAGGGGTACTGGGTGGTGATGGTGTGACATGAGACCCATGGGGTTTTGGTGCCAGGGCTCCTGCACTGGGAGGACAGCCATGGGACTTCAGCTGAGTGATGTCCTCAACACCCAGTTCAGTCCACCCCTGCTGAGTGAAGGTCCTTGCTCCTGGCTCTCTCAGCAAATTTCTGCCTGCACAGAGGTCAGCTGGGCCAAAGACCCACACAGCTGAATCTTGCTTTCTCAAGAACCCCACTTCCCATAATGCCCAGCCATCCAAAACATTTCATAGGACAATAATCCCCTTTTATTCAGCAGAGTGCTAAAAAACTTCATGAGAGCTCATCTTGTGGAGAAATAGAAGATGGAGTTAGAGAGGCTTTGGGAACAGGAACATGGGGCTCCTGAGCAGGCCTGCTCCATCAGGGGCCCTCTGGGTGTCTTGTACTTTGTTATCCTATCTCTCCTCCCTGCTGTCTGTGTGGCTGGCCACCACCCCTCCTGCATCCTACTCTCAGCCGCCCTTATTTACTCAGGATCTGGGTCTGCTCCTGTTGGCAGGGGGTGTCCTGTGTCCACCACAGTCCCCGGCCCAGGTCAGGTCCCCTTCCTGGAGATGCTGTGTCAGGCGGGGCTCCACACACTGCCCTGCTCCTGGCTCAGAGGTGGGAGTGAGAAGGGTTGCTGCCCTGCCTGCGTCCGGGTGGGCCTGGCTCTCTTCAAGCAGTCGGGCTCCAGCTGCAAACTCCCAAACACATACTTTGGGAGGTCAGCCTGGCCTGCGACTGGGGCATTCCATTATTTTGGTGACATATCTTTGAACATGCTGCAATTCCTGCACTCCCAGCTCTGGCCCCAGTAGCCGCAGAGCTATCTAGATACCAGAGGAGCATTGGCCAAGTGCTCAGCCCCAAACTAGGTCTGAGACAGAAACAGGAGATGCTGATGCAGGGGACTGCCCCAGAAGCCCCTAGCACCCTCATTTGGCCAAAGCGTTGCCTTCAGCTCTTCTTTTACAAATTAAAATTTTCTGGAGAGTCACATATGAGATTCTTGATACCTGAACATGGGGGACATTTTCTATCATTTCCTCCAAGCATGGGAAGATGAAGGAGCCCTGGAAAGGGGGATACTAGTATTGCCTGCTCTATGGTTTTTATTTTGATTTTTCCCTGATCCGTCCTTACCTCTACTTCTGATTCCAACGTCCCTACCTGTAAAAAGTCCTCTCCAGATGGTCTATTGCGAAGTATTGAGAATGGCACCCCAGACAGAGTGGCCAGGGAAAAGGGTCCTGAGTAAAAATAGATAAGTCTGTTTTTTAGCCCTGCTTAGCTAGTATATGCTGGGTGACAATCAACAAGGTCCTTAACTTCTTTGAGCCCCAGTTCCTCAAGCTACCACAACACATTACCAGGACCCCCTCCGTTCTGGGCCTTGGGGCCTTTATATACTATATGCATACACTCTGTGGTTGGGAACCCTGCTGCTGCCTGCTGGGCTGGAGGAAAGGTGTGCTTCCTGATAAGGGTGCAGATGTGCTAATGTGAGGATGGTGGTGAGCATTAGCCCCAGCCATGAGCTCCTGGCCAGATTGGCTGCTCCTGTATCCATGGGATATGCAGCGCTGCTCCCACACCAATTCTGTCCCCAACAACTCATCATTTGTTGTATAATAACATGGCTAGTATTCTGGAGATGACTCACTACACTGGAGATAGTTGCGTTTTTCTTTTGAGCAAAGGGAACTCATTTATTAAACACTTGCTATCCACTGGGCACTCTACATGCTCATTTCATCCTCATCACTGGACAGGTATTTGTATTTTTATTTCACAGGTGAGGAAATTGAGGCTCAGAGAGGTTAAATAATATGCCTGACATTATCCAGGCATTGGCTAGAATAGGATTTGAACACAGGTCTGTCTTACTTTCCCTCATTGCTTCTCCGGGACTATCTGATACCCTGTAAAGATGTCAGTTGAGAAGAGAGAGAGAAATTCTGTCTTCTCCCGTGGTGGCTTTGCCTTCTCTGTCAGGGCTTTATGAGTATGCATTGTAGCACCTTTTCTCCCTCAACACATTATATTTCAGGCTTCCCTGGGGTCCCTTGATCTGGGAGAAGGGTGTTGGTCACGTTCTTCCCATGATGGAATTAGGCCTATAGGATGTCACTCCTGCCCAGAGGAGTAGTGTTTTTTAAAGTCTTTATTTAAATTCCAGTTAGTTAACATACAGTGTTGTATCAGTGTCATGTGTAAAATGTAGTGATTCAATACCTCCATACAACACCTGGTGCTCATTATGACAAGTGCACTCCTTAGTCCTCATCACCTATTTCACCCATTCCCCCACCTGCCTCCCCTTTGGTAACCATTAGTTTGTTCTCTATAGTTAAGAGTCTGTTTCTTCATAAGAGACTCCTAGAAACTGAGAATGAACTGAGGGTTTATGGGGGGTGGGAGGGAGGGGTGGGTGGGTGATGGGTATTGAGGAGGGCACCTGTTGGGATGAGCACTGGGTGTTGTATGGAAACCAATTTGACAATAAATTTCATATTAAAAAAAAAGTCTGTTTCTTGGTTTGTCTCTCTCTCTTTTTTCCCCCCTTCGCTCATTTGTTTTGTTTCTTAATTTCCACATATGAGTGAAATCATGGTATTTGTTTTTCTCTGATTGGCTTATTTGCTTAGTATAATACTCTCTAACTCCACCCATGTCATTGCAGATGGCAAGATTTCATTCTTTTATATGACTGAGTAGTATTACATTGTGTATATATATATATATATTATATATACACGTATATATTATATAATACATATATATACACATCACATCTTCTTTGTCCATTCATCAATCGATGGACAGTTGGGCTATTTCCATAATTTGGCTATTGTAGATAATGCTGGTATAAACACTGAAGTGTATGTATCCCTTTGAATTAGTAGTTTTGTATTCTTTGGGTAAATACCTATTAGTGCAATTGCTGGATTATAGGGTAGTTCTATTTTTAACTTTTTGAGGAACCTCCATACTGTCTTCCACAGTGGTTATACCAGTTTGCATTCCAACCAACAGTGCATGAGGGTTCCCCTTTCTCTACATCCTCACCAGCATCTGTTGTTTCTCTTGTTAATTTTAGCCATTCTGACAGGTCTGAAGTGATATCTCATTGTAGTTTTGATTTGTATTTTCTTAATGATAAGTGATGTTGAGCATCTTTTTATGTGTCTGTTGGCCATCTGGATGTCTTCTTTGGAGAAATGCCTGTTCATGTCTTTTGCCCATTTAAAAACTGGATTACTTGTTTTTTTGGGTGTTGAATTTAATAAGTTCTTTATATGTTTTGGGTACTAACCCTTTATTAGTTATGTCACTTGCGAATATCTTCTCCCCTTCTGTAGGTTGCCTTTTAGTTTTGTTGATTGTTTCCTTAGCTGTTCAGAAGCTTTTTATTTATTTTTATTTATTTCTTTAAATATTTATTTATTTATTTTGACAGAGAGAGACAGAGAGAGAGAGAGAGAGAGAGAGAGAGAGAGAATGAGCAAGGGAGAAGCATAGAGAGAGGGAGGGAGAGAATCCCAAGCAGGCTTCTGTCAGTGTAAAGCCCAACATGGGGCTTGATCTCACGAACACTGAGATCATGACCTGAGCCAAAATCAGGAGTCAGATGTTCAACTGACAGAGCCACCCCTAGAAGCTTTTTTTTTTTTTGATGTAGTTCAAAAAGTTTATTTTTGATTTTGTTTCCCTTGCCTCAGGAGACATATCTGGAAAGAACTTGCTATGGTCGATATCAGCGAAATTACTGCCTGTGTTCTCTTCTAGGATTTTTATGGTTTCAGGTTTCACATTTATGTCTTTCATCCATTTTGAATTTACTTTTGTGTATGGTATAAGAAAATGGTACAATTTCATTCTTTTCATGTTGCTGTCCAGTTTTACCAAAAACATTTGTTGAAGGGACAGTCTTTTTCCCACTGCATATGCTTGCCTCCTCTATTGAACATTAATTTACCATATAATTGTGGGTTCATTTTCCAGTTTTCTGTTCTGTTCCATTGATATATGTGTCAATAGTATACTGTTTTGATACTGTTTTGATGCTTTGTAATATAACTTATAATCTCAAATTGTGATGCCTCTAGCTTTGCTTTTCTTTTTCAAGATTGCTTTGGCTATTTGGGTTTTTTTTTTTTTTTGTGGTTCCATACAAGTTTTAGGATTGTTTGTTCTAGCTCTGTGAAAAATGCTGTGGTTATTTTGATAGGAATTTCATTGAATGTGTAGATAGCTTTGGGTAGTATGGACATTTTAAAAGTATTTGTTCTTCCAATCCATGAACACGGAATGTCTTTCCATTTCTTTGTTTTTCCTTCAATTTCTTGCATCCATGTTTTATAGTTTTCAGAGTACAGGTGTTTCACCTCTTTGGTTAGGTCTATTCCTAGGTATCTTATTATTTTTGGTACAATTGTAAATGGGATTGTTTTCTTAATTTCTCTTTTTGCTGCTTCATTATTTGTATATAGAAATACAACAGATTTCTGTATGTTGATTTTGTATCCTGTGACTTCACTGAATTCATTTATCAGTTCTAGTAGTTTTTTGGTGGAGTCATTAGGGTTTTCTATATATAGTATTGTGTCATCTGCAAATAGCAGAAGTTTTACTTCTTCCTCGCTGATTTCGATGCCTTTTATTTCTTTATGTTGTCTGATTGCTTTGGTGAATACTTCCAGTACTATGTGAATAAAAGTAGTGAGAGTGGATATCCCTGCCATGTTCAGAGGGGTAGCATCTCAAAAGAAAAGTCTAAAGAAGTCAATGCTTAACTTAGGAGAAAGATACTTTATTGGTGGAATTTCAGGCAGCAGAAAAGGTAAAACAGATTGATTTGGACAATGTGACACCCCCCCTCCCCCAGGATCTCAGATGACACCAAAACACTCCGCCATCATGGAAAGCAGGTCTATTCCTGAGTGTGGGCTGGCTTCCTTTGGCTGAGTTTTAGGAATCTTCTTTCTACTGTTTGTTTTCTACGTAGAATTCTCATTCACACACAAAATCATGGTCAGTCTTAGTAAACAAAAAAGGACATGGAGAAGTTAAAATGTGCACAAGTCATCACTTGTGTGGACAGCTGGGATCCTGGTGGCTTTGGGCGGTGCTTATCCTCTCTCTGGGCATTAGTATCCTCATGTGCAAAAGGAATGAGTTGGATAAGTCAGGACTCTCTTGTTGATGAAAGATACAAGTCCAACCAAATTGGCCTGGGTAGAGAAGGGAATAGTATTGGCTCAGATAAGTCCAGGGTAGCTTCAGATTCATGGCATGGATTGATCCAGAGGCTCCCACATATGATCGGGTCTCAGTCTTTCTCCATCTCCACTTCCCTCTAACAGCCTATCCTCTTAGAAGACCTACCAGGAGAGACCATATTCTACCTGCAGAAGTCCTAGGAGTAGCTCTAATTCACCCTACTATGGTCACCTTCTATCTCTGAACCAGTCACAATGACTGCAGATGGAACATGCTGATTGGCCAGGCCTGGGTCATGCCCTCTATTGACTGGGGAATGGGAGACATGGAGGCCTGCTCCATCCAAACCACATAGCCTGAGGAAAGGGAAGGCTGTTAGCAGAAAAGAGGAGAATAGATGTTGGGCAGGCCTTAACCACAGCAACCCACCACTGCTAGGTTAGTGGTTTTCCATTCTGCTCTGGGGACCCCAGACATCTGAGGAGGAACTTCAGTGATAAGTATAAATAGTAAAGTAATTTCCAAAAGTCAATAAGGATTTAAATGAATGAAGGAATCTGTTTATCATTTTTGGCTGTTTTAATATTGGGATTTCACTTAAATTTTCATTTTGATAAGTCTTTTTGATTTTGGTCATTATAAAAAACCTGGAAACCATTGGACTAGATTTGTTTAAGTTTTTGTTCAGAACATTCTAGTGGATCATATGCCAAAGTGAATGCTTTTCTTTAATGAAGGGCACATTAAAATAGTGAATCACTGGCTCTGCTTTGCCCACTTTCTTGACTCTGCCTTCTCCCTTCTTCTCCCAGATGATCTCTCTGGCTTTGATATCTCTGTCAAGGTAGAGCCAAGCTGGCCTGCCCTCCCTCACTCCCAAGGGCCCCACATGCTTCATGCTTTGCAAATATTCTTACAGATGCAAATGGAAAACACTTTTAGTGCAAGCACAACCAGGTGCTGCTTTTGCCTTATCAACCTGAATAACATGGGCCCAAGAGTAAGGAGCTCTCAGGGGTGGGCTGCTTCTAACATTTGGAGGCCTCTGGCAAGAGTACAAGTGGAGGTCCTTATACCACATGTCTTTGTATTTGTAAGTTATAAATCCAACTAACGAAGTTAAATAAAATATGTTTCTTTCCTCTACCTTGACAAATGCCTCTTTGTAATGATCTAGAGGGCTGGATTTAAATTTATAATTTTAAGACCCCTTAGAATTTTGCACTGGAACACAGCAGGAAAGGGTGAATTAGCCCCCAACCCATGGCTCACTCCTGTTCTCTTCCCACCCTGGTCCTGTTCTGTGAGGGGTCCTGCATATAGGTATGTGGACACCACTGTCATTGTCCAGGCAACACTGTGCCCTGTGGCCATCACTTTTACCATTCAGTGCTACCAGTGATTACTAGGGCTTGGCGTGAGTATTTATAACTGTCCACAGTAGCGAGGTCTCTGTGAGCTGCTAACAGCACAGAGGAGCAGGATGGTAGATTGACAGCTGCAGTTGAGGTGCCAAGATCAAATGTAGATCAAATACCAGACTGAGTGGTGAGGCAGTCTAGAATATGTACTTGATTTTCAAAGGAAGTCTGGAGGTATGGTTTCATGACTCTAAAAACTCTTTATCCTGAAGGGAATTGGGGAAGTTGGAGATGTGGTGAGGATTTTGGAGAGAGCTGCAAGAGTAGATGAGCTCTGAGTGGGGTGGTGGGGGGTGTCTACCTTCACCTCGACTGGTGGGAAGGCCTTCAATGCTCACTCAGAAATCCCAGGAAGGTCTATATCTTGTGGCAATGAGTGGCCTGAGGCACTTTTCCATGTGCATAGGAACCTGCCTGGAGCCATGCGGACTGCTGCCCACCAGGCCTGCCCAGAAGGAGTCTCTGAAAGCAGGTCCACTCCATGTGGAATCCAGACCTCATCTCCTAGGCATAGTCTCTCAATAAGTCTGGGGGCAGAGGCTGCTAGTTGCCTTTAATATCTATTCTACCCTTATTCCATAGCAATAAGACTTGTAGCTGGGCACATGACTGTACAAATGGGAGACTGCATTTCTCAGCTTTTCTTACCAGGGGTGACCTTGTCCCTAAGTTCTCACCAGGGGATTGTGAGCAGAAGACATGTGAGGGCTGTGTTGGTAGTTGTTTGATAGTCATCCCTTCCAGGAAAATAAAGCCCTGATTGTAGTGTTTGCCAATTTCCATGGTGTAAATACTCCCACCACAGCTGATTGCAAGCTAGGAATATGAATCGGGAAGAGATACGAACAATCATTGCTTGGAATCAGTGGGATCCACCTCCAGCACATCATTGGAGCAACTTCTTTCTCAAGCTCTTGAAGGGCACAGGCATGCCCTCCTTGCCCCCTCCCCCTCCATGCTGGCTGGAATGCAGACATTACAGCCATTGTGCCAAACAGATGAGGGTAACACTCCAGGGATGGCAGACCAACAAGAGAGAAAGAGCTTGGGCCTCAGCAACTTTCGAGAGCAGAGGCCATTCTTCTTCAGATGCTTACATTAGAGCAAGGTAAACATCTGTCTCGTTTAAGCCATTTCAGTGTTGAGGTCTCTGCCACACACAACAAAAATTAGGAAATTTAATTCACCAGGAGCCCATAAATACAGAAAGGGAGGTTGTCTTTAAACAATGTCTGCTTCCTACCCAGCAACACACACCTCTTCTGAGGGTAGAAAAGGAACAGTAGGTTTAGGGTATAGCATAGGGGAAAGGAGAGATCTAGTGAGAGGAAAACTTAGACTTTCTGTCTCAATAAATGATGCTTCCCTCTTTGTTTATAGTTTCTCTCTCCAGTAGGCTTCAGGTTTACAGAAAGGTCCTGGCACTCAAAGTGCACCTGGTCACACCCTCGACACCAGAGATCAGTGACAGATCTGGCTTTGGCTTCATTCTGCTTCATGGAGAGAACTGTGCTAACATTCTCTCTTTTCCCACTTTCTGCCAAGACAGGGGTCTTGGTCTGTCTTTTCTTCAGGGCATGGCATCCTTGGCTGAGGCCTCAGGGCACCTCCACAAACTGCTCATGATCACCCAGCAACCCTGTGAGGTTAGATAACCATGGACTGTTCTTGCTCTTGACAGATGAGCAAACCAAAGCCCAGATAATCTGTCTTGCTCCTGTAATCTCTTGCTTGGTAGACTAACTTCCTCAACTGACCATGGGCTCTGGGAAAGAAAGGATCATGTTGGGTGTTTGCTGCTGTTGCCCAGCTCAGTGCCTGCTTTTGGGCTGGCCCTCAATGTTTGTTGGTTCTGTGAATAAAATAACCCCTCATTACAGCAGAACTCAAGCTGGAATTGTGGTTTTCAACCTGGTACTCTTTCACACACAAGAATTTTTGGCAGCATATTGGAGGTGTTGAAAGATTCAAACCAAAGCTAAACAAGCCAACAGTAACCACATCATTACTAAGGTAATGTCCTTGCATGTCTGTGAGGCCCCAGAGCACTGCTCTTGACTCCTTTCGTGCCATGTTTTGTGCATGTGCTTTATGGGGCTTCTTAGTCACAGGCACACTTATGGGTGTCAGTCAATGCTCCATCTTTCTTTGATGCCAGCCTGACAGGTAACCTTCTCACCACTTACGGCCCTTTCTGTCTCTGGTCATACAACCTACCAATTCTGAACTGGACCAGAGTATTCTCTCTATTGGAATTAAATTATTCCTCAAACAGGTTATAGGGTGGATCAGTAGTTATCAATTGGGGCAGATTTTGTACCTCCAGGAGACAATTGACATTATTGAGATATTTTTGGTTGTCATACTGGAAGCAGGCGGTACTAGAATCTAGGCCAGACATACTACTACACATCTACAATGTACAAGACCACGCCTACAACAAAGAATTATCCATCCCCAAACATTAGTGCTCAGAGATTGAGAGACTCTGGGTTAGAATCTTCAGGCATTGGGGATGGGAGCCTTAGCAGAAGCTGCAGGAGCAGGGGGAGGAGTGGGCCCTTCTGCGGTCAGAACCAGCCCTTCCAAGGCTCAGATCACAAGCAGGCCTCCTTGCTGGAGCCATCCTCGACACAGTGATCCTTAATGGGCAGTGAATGACTCAGCTCCTGCTTCAGGAAGTGATCTGTAAGTTATCTTGACTTACCTGCAGCTGGTAAAAGTCTTGTTGGCACAACATGCGTGCATGGCCATTTGAAAGATGCATCGAGAGATAAAAACAAAACAAAATGAACAAACAAAAATATCCCCCAAACTACTTGCCCTTTGAACAAATAATTCCTTTTCTAGAAATAAAGCCAAAGTAAATGATCAGAGACACATATAAAGATGTGTTAGGAGATACTCATGGCAATATTATTTATAGTAGCAGTGAATCAGTAGGGAATTTTAATGTTACATTGTGATATATTCGTATGATAGAATGCTATGCATCCAGGGTTACATTCAGCTGCAAGGAACTGAAGAGGTGACCACTGTAGTTTTAATAGATAAGGATTTATTTATCAGCCAATAACAGTAAGTCCAGAAGTAGGCAATTCTAGACTGATGCAGCAGCCCAAGGATAACATTTAGGACCCAGACTCCATCCAGTTTCCAGCTTTCAGCCTTATGGCCACAGGATAGTTGTTGCACCTCCAGGTAGCATTCCAGAAAAAAATAAAAATAAAAATAAAAAAGAAGGAAGGGCAGAAAGGCATGAACAAGTCTATCCCTTTTTATGAACTTTATCAGAAGACCCACCCAGTGAATTCTACTTTCATCCATTGGCCAGAACTGTGTCACATGACGCTCCCAACACCCCCCGCCCCCACTCCGCCCCGATGCTAAGGAGTCTGGGAAGGTAAGAATTTTTGGTTTCCTGCCCCCCCCCTTTCTTTTTTATTAAAAAACAATTATTGCCAGGGCGCCTGGGTGGCTCAGTTGGTTAAGCGTCCAGCTCTTGATTTTGGTTCTGGTCTTGATCTCATGGTTTGTGAGTTCAAGCCCCACGTGGGGCTCTGTGCTGGTAGTGTTGGCTGCGTTGGCAATGCACAGCCTGGTTGGGATTCTCCCTCCTCACCCACCTCTCTGCCCCTCCCATATGTCCCTCCCCCTCTCTTTCTCTCTCTGAAAATAAATAAATAAACTTAAAAAAAATCATCACCTATTTTGCCCATCCCCCCACCCACCTGCCCTCTGGCAACCATCAGTTTGTTCTCTATAATTAAGAGTCTATTTCTTTGTTTGTTTCTCTCTGTCTCCGTGCGCCGCCCCCACCCCCTTTGCTGATTTGTTTTGTTTCTCAAATTCCACATGAGTGAGATCATATGGTAGTTGTTTTTCTCTGACTTATTTCACTTAGCATTATACTCTCTAGCTCCATCCATGTCATTGCAAATGGCAAGATTTAATTCTTTTTGATGGCTGGATAGTATTCCAGTGTGTGTGTGTGTGTGTGTGTGTGTGTGTGTGTGTCACATTTTCTTTATACATTTGTCAATCGATGGACAGTTGGGCTGCTTCTGTAAGTTCAACTTGTAAATAATGCTGCAGTAAACAGAGGGGTGCATGCATTCTTTTGAATTGGTGTTTTTGTATTCTCAACTTTTAAACAAGGAAGTTAAGAGAGTAGGGTATCATCTAGCAAAATGGCTATTGAGTAGCCAATCCACTGTGTCTGTCACAACAAAGCAGACTTTAGAAATTATTAGGTAAAAAAAAAATTATTAGGTAATATGAAAAATTTCAGATAATATAAAGTTTAGTGAAAAAAAAAACTGGATACAAAACTGTTGCTACAATGTTATTCCAATTTTTAAAACAAATTTTATCTTTACTCCCTCCCCGGTTTTATTGAGATATAATTAGCATACAACATTGTCTTAAAGTGTACAACCCAATGATTTGGTATGTATATATTGCAAGATAATTGCCATAATAAGTTTAGTTAACATCTATTGCCTCACATAGTTACTATTTATTTTCTTGTGATGAGAACACTGAAGATCTATTCTCATAGTAGATGAGACTTTCAAATAATCAATACAGTATTCTTAACTATAGTCACCATGCTGTTCATTACCACCACCACCCCCCCCTCCCTGGACTTGTTTATCTTAAAACTGGAAATTTGTACCTTTTGATCACCTTTCTTCCTTTTGCCCACTGCTAGCCTCCACCTCTGGCAATGACCAATCTGTTCTCTGTTTCTAGGAGTTCAGTTATTTCAGATTCCACATATAAGTGACATTATACAGTATTTGCCTTTCTTTGTCTGATTTATTTCACTTAGCACAATGCTAAGCTTGATCCATGTTGTTGCAAATGGAAGGATTTCATTTTTCACGGCAGGACAATATCCCATTGTACATACAGATCTTCCTCAACTTACAATGGAGTTAGGTCCCAATAAACCCATTGTAAGTTGAAATATCATATTTGAGAATGCATTTAATACACTTTACTTATAGAACATCATAGCTTAGCCTAGCCTACCTTAAACTTACATAGCCTAAAGGTGGGCAAATCATCTACTACAAAGCCTGTTTTTATAATAAAGTGTTGACAGTCTTAGGTAGCTCATTGAGTACTGTACGGACAGTGAGAAACAGAATGGTTGTATGGGTGCAGAATGGATGTAAGAGTAGGGTTGTTCACCCTTGTGATGGCGTGGCTTCTTGGGAGCTGAGGCTTGCTGCCACTGCTCAGCATCATGAAGGAGGACTGCACTGCATATTGCTAACCTGGGAGAAGATCCAAATTCCAAAGTCAAAGTGTGGTTTCTGCAGAATGCATATTGCTTTTGCACCATTGTAAAAATGAAAAATCTTGAGTTGAGCCATCGTAAGTTGGGGACCGTCTGTATATACCATATTTTCTTTATCCATTTATCCATTAGTGAACATTTAGATTGTTTCCATGTCTTGGCTTTTGTAAATAGTGATGTAATGAACATGAGGGTGTAGCTATCTTTTCAAGATAGTGATTTTATTTCCTTTGGATAAATACCCAGATTTGGAATTGCTGGATCATATGGTAGTTCCATTTAAAAATTTTTGGGTTTTACTTTTTATCATAGAACAAGTCTGAGAGAATATACATGAAAACATTAAAGGGTGATTATGGTTATGGTATTTTTTTTTCCCTTAAAAGAATTTTTAGTTAATATACAGTGCAATATTGGTTTCAGGAGTAGAATTCAGTGATCCATCACTTACATACAACACCCAGTGCTCATTACAACAGGCGCCCTCCTTCATACCCATCACCTGTCTAGCCAAACTCCCATCCACCTCCCTCCATCAACACATAGTATGTTCTTTATCATTAAGAGTCTCTTGTGGTTTGTTTCCCTCTCTTCTCTTGCTCCCCCTTTCCCATATGTTCATCTGTGTTGTTTCTTAAATTCCACATATGAATGAAATCATATGGTATTTGTCTTTCTCTGATTGACTTATTTTGCTTGGCATAATACACTCTAACTCCATCCAAGTCATTGCAAATGGCAAGATTTCATTCTTTTAGGTGGCTGAGTACTATTCCATTGCATATATATACCACATCTTCTTTATCCATTCATCAGTCGATGGACATTTGGGCCCTCGCCATAGTATAGTTACCTATTATTGATAATGCTGCTATAAACATTGGGGTATATAGCATGTACCCCCCTTGAATCCGTATTTTGTATCCTTTGGGTTAATACATAGTAGTGCAATTGCTGGATTACAGGGTAGTTCTATTTTTAGCTTTTTAAGGAACCTCCATACTGTTCTCCAGAGTGGCTGCACCAGTTTGCATTCCTACCAACAGTGCAAGAGCATTCCCATTTCTCCACATGCCTGCTGACACCTGTTGCTTCTTGTATTATTAATTTTAGCCATTCTGACCAGTGTGAGGTGGTATCTCATCATGGTTTTGCTTTGTATTTCCCTGATGATGAATGATATTGAGCATATTTTTATGTGTCTGTTAACCATCTGGATGTCTTCTTTGGAAAAGTGTCTTTTCATGTCTTCTGCCCATTTCTTTCTTTCTTTCTTTTTTTTAAGTTTGTTTGTTTAAATCCAAGTTAGTTAACATACAGTGTAGTTGGCTTCACAAGTAGAATCCAGTGGTTCATCTCTTATGTGTGACACCCAGTGCTCATCCCAAAAAGTGTGCTCCTTAGTGCCCATCACTCATTTAACACCCCCCCCACCTACATTCCATACATCAACCCTCAGTTTGTTCTCTGTATTTAAGAATTTCTAATGGTTTGCCTCCTTTTCTGTTTTTATCTTATTTTTCCTTCCCTTCCTCTATTTTCATCTGTTGTGTTTCTCAAATTCACATATGAGTGAAATCATATGATCTGTCTTTCTCAGACCTATTTCACTTATCACAATACCCTCCAGTTTCATCCATGTTGTTGCAAATGGCAAGATTTCATTCTTTTTCATTGCTAAATAGTATTCCATTGTACAGGAGAAAATGGGCAGCAACCTCTTTGACCTTTGCCACAGCAACTTTTTACTTGACACGTCTCTGGAGGCAAGTGAAATAAAAGCAAGCGTGAACTATTGGGACTTCATCAAGATAAAAGCACAACAAAGGAAACGATCAACAAAACTAAAAGGCAACCTACAGAATGGGAGAAGATATTTGCAAATGACATATCAGATCAAGAATTAGTATCCAAAATCCAAAAAGAACTTAATCCAACTCAACCCCCGCCCCCCCAAAAAAAAACAGTTACAAAATAGGGACAAGTCTTTATAGATTTGGATTTGATATAGATCTAGGATTTGATGGTTTCCTGTGTCACATTTAGGTCTTTCATCTATTTTTTATAATATAATTTATTGTCAAATTGGTTTCCATACAATACCCAGTTCTCATCCCAACAAGTGTTCTCCTCATTGCCCATCACCCACTTTCCCCTCTCCCACATCAACCCTCAGTTTGTTCTCTGTGTTTAAGAGTCTTTGATGGTTTGCCTCCCTCCCTCTCTGTTTGTAACTATTTTCCCCCTTCCCCTCCCCTATGGTCTTAACTGTTAAGTTTCTCAAGATCCACATATGAGTGAAAACATATGATATCTATCTTTGTCTGACTGACTTACTTCACTTAGCATAATACCCTTCAATTCCATCCATGTTGCTATGAATGGCCATATTTCATTCTTTCTCATTGCCAAGTAGTAGTCCATTGTATATATAAATCACAA
The DNA here is from genome assembly GCF_018350195.1 of Panthera tigris. NCBI lineage: Eukaryota > Metazoa > Chordata > Mammalia > Carnivora > Felidae > Panthera > Panthera tigris. The sequence goes on along the minus strand of NC_056668.1, from coordinate 123,044,938 downwards.
TTTCTTTATCCATTCGTCAGTTTATGGACATTTAGGCTCCTTCCATAATTTGGCTATTGTTGGAAGTGCTGCTATAAACATTGGGGTACCTGTGCCCCTATGCATCAGCATTCCTGTAGCCCTTGGGTAAATTCTTAGCAGTGCTGTTGCAGGGTCTTTCATCTATTTTGATTTTATTTTTGTGTATGGTGTTAGTAAGTGGTCCGGTTTCAATCTTCTGAATATCACTGTCCAGTTTTCCCAGCACCATTTGCTGAAGAGACTGTCTTTTTCCCATTGGATACTCTTGCCTGCTTTGTCGAAGACTAGTTGACCATACATTTGTGGGTCCATTTCTGGATTCTCTGTTCTGCTGCATCGATCTATGTGTCTCTTTTTGTGCTAGTACCATACTGTCTTCATTTTTACAGCTTTGTAATATAGCTTGAAATCCAGAATTGTGATGTCTCCAGTTTTGTTTTTCTTTTTCAAGATTGCTTTGGCCATTCAGTTTCTTCTGTGATTCCATACAAATTTTAGGATTGTTTGTTCTAGCTCCGTGAAAAATGCTGTTGGTATTTTGATAGAGATTGCATTAAATGTGTAAATTGCCTTGGGTAGTATCAACATTTTAACAATATTTGTTCCTCCAATCCATGAGCATAAATGCTTTTCCATTCTTTACCACACATGCAAGCAATTCTCTATTTTTTCTGCATATGTTCATATTAATATGTATATAAACATACATATATAGACATGTCTATGACATGTACATACTAATATACTTATATAGATATATCTATACATTGTGATACACACACACACACATATATATATTTGTATACATTTTATTCTTGTTGATGCAATAAGATAAGTCTTTATATTAAATTTGCCATCTTGGGATTTTTCCTACAATCATTTTTCCTAGGTGAATATTGGGAAGACTAATTTTCTTTTTTTTTCCTTAATTTTTAATTTATTTTTTTAATTTACATCTAAGTTAGTTAGCATATAGTGCAACAATGATTTCAGGAGTAGATTCCTTAATGCTCCTTACCCATTTAGCCCATCCCCCCTCCCACACCCCTCCAGTAACCCTCTGTTTGTTCTCCATATTTGAGAGTCTCTTATGTTTTTGTCCCCCTCCCTGTTTTTATATTATTTTGCTTTCCTTCCCTTATGTTCATCTGTTTTGTATCTAAAAGTCCTCATATGACTGAAGTCATATGATATATGTCTTTCTCTGACTGACTAATTTCGCTTAGCATAATACCTTCTAGTTCTATCCACATAGTTGCAAATGGCAAGATTTCATTCTTTTTGATTGCCGAGTAATATTCCATTGTGTACATATTCCACATCTTCTTTATCCATTCATCCATCGATGGATATTTGGGCTCTTTCCATACTTTGGCTATTGTTGATAGTGCTGCTATAAATATTGGGGTGCATGTGCCCCTTTGAGGCAGCATACTTGTATCCCTTGGATAAATATCTAGTAGTGCAGTGCTGGGTCGTATGGTAGTTCTATTTTTAATTTTTTGAGGAAACTTCATATTGTTTTCCAGAGTGGCTGCACCAGTTTGCATTCCCACCAGCAGTGCAAAAGAGATCCTCTTTCTCTGCATCCTCACCAACATCTGTTGTTGCCTGAGTTGTTAATGTAAGCCATTCTGACAGGTGTAAGGTGGTGTCTTATTGTGGTTTTGATTTGTATTTCCCTGATAATGAGTGATGTTGAACATTTTTTCATGTGTCAGTTGGCCATCTGGATGTTTTCTTTGGAAAAGTGTCGATTCATGTCTTTTGCCCATTTCTTCACTGGATTATTTGTTTTTTGGGTATGGAGTTTGATAAGTTCTTATAGATTTTGGATACTAACCCTTTATCTGATATGTCATTTATAAATATCTTCTCCCATTCTGTTGGTGGCCTTTTCGTTTTTCTGATTGTTTCCTTTGCTGTGCAGAAGGTTTTTATTTTGATGAGGTCCTAATAGTTCATTTTTGCTTTTGTTTCCCTTGCCTCCAGAGACGTGTTGAGTAAGAAGTTGCTGAGGCCAAGATCAAAGAGGTTTTTGCCTGCTTTCTCCTCTAGGGTTTTTATGGCTTCTTGTCTTACATTTAGGTCTTTCATTCATTTTGAGTTTATTTTTGTGTATGGTGTAAGGAAGTGGTCCAGGTTCATTTTTCTGCATGTCGCTCTCCAGTTTTCCCAGTATCACTTGCTGAAGACACTGTCTTTCTTCCATTGGATATTCTTTCCTGCTTTGTCAAAGATTAGTTGGTCACACGTTTGTGGGTGCTTTTCCATTTCTTTGTGTCCTTGTCAATTTCTTTTATAAGTCTTCTACAGTTTTCAGAGTATAGATCTTTTACGTCTTTAGTTAGGTTTATTCCTAGGTATCTTATTGTTTTTGGTGCAGTTGAAAATGGGATCAATTCCTTGATTTATTTTTCTGCTGTTTTGTTATTGATGTATAGAAATGCAACAGATTTTTGCACACTGATTTTATATCCTGCGGCTTTCCTGAATTCATATACAGTATTAGTTCTAGCAAATTTTTGGTGGAGTCTTTTGGGTTTTCTACATAGAGTACATGTTATCTCAAATAGTGAAAATTTGACTTCTTCCTTGCTGATTTGGATGCATTTGATTTCTTTTTATTGTCTGATTGCTGAGGCTAAGACTTCCAGTAGTATGTTAAATAGTAATGGTTAGTGTAGACATCTTTGTCTTGTTCCTGCCTGTAGGGGAAAGGCCCTCAGTTTTTCCCCATTGAGGATGATATTAACTGTGGTCTTTTGTATATGGCCTTTATGATGTTGAGGTATGTTCCATCTATCCCTACTTTGTTGAAGGTTTTTTATCAAGAATAGTTGCTGTATTTTGTCAAATGCTTTTTATGCATCTATTGACAGGATCCTATGGTTCTTATCCTTTCTTTTATTAATGTGATATATCACATTGATTGATTTGTGAATATTCAGCCCCAGGAATAAGTCCCACTTGATCATGGTGAATAATTATTTTACTACACTGTTTAATTCAATTTTCTAATATCTTATTGAGAATTTTTGTATCCATGTTCATCAGGGATAATAGCCTGTAATTCTCCTTTTTAGTGGGGTCATTGTCTGGTTTTGGAATCAAGGTAATGCTGGCTTCGTAGAATGAGTTTGGAAGTTTCCCATCTATTTCTATTTTTTGGAACAGTTTGAGAAGAATACGTATTATGTCTTTTTTAAATGTTTGGTAGAATTCCTCCTGGGAGGCCATCTGGCCCAGGACTCTTGTTTGTTGGGAGATTTGTGATAACTGATTTAATTTCTTCGCTGGTTATGGGCCTGTTCAAATTTTCTATTTCTTCCTGTTTCACTTTTGGTAGTGTATGAGTCTCTAGGAATTTGTCCATTTCTTTCAGGTTGTCCAATTTGTTGTCATATAGTTTTCATAATATTCTCTTAACAATTGTTTGTATTTCTGTGGTTGGTATTGGTATTTCTGTATTGTGTGTTAGTTGTGATCTCTCCTCTTTCATTTGTGATTTTATCCATTTGGATCCTTTCTCTTTTCTATTTGATAAGTCTGGCTAGGGGCTTATCAATTTTGTTAATTCTTTCAAAGAATCAGCTCTTAGATCTCTTGATCTCTTGATCTGTTCTACTTTTTTTTTGTTTCTGTATCATTTATTTCTTCTCTAGTCTTTATTATTTCTCTTTTGCTGGCATTACCCTTTACTTGCTGTTCCTTTTCTAGCTCCTTTAGGTGTAAGATTAGGTTGTGTATTTGAGACCTGAAACTTCCTGAGACAGGCCTGAATTGCAATATACTTTGCTCTTAGTACTGCCTTTGCATCCCAAAGGTTTTGGATTGTTGTGTTTTCATTTTCATTTGCTTCCATGTATTTTTTATTTTTTCTATAACTTCCTGGGTAACACCTTCATTCTTTTTTTTTTTAATTTTTAGTTTTTAAAAATATAATTTATTGTCAAGTTAGCTAACATACAGTGTATACAGTGTGTTCTTGGCTTTGGGAGTAGATTCTCATGATTCATCGCTTACATACAACACCCAGTGCTCATCCCAACAAGTGCCCTCCTCAATGCCCATCACCCATTTCTCCATCTCCCCTGCCCCCATCAAACCTCAGTTTGTTCTCTATTTAAGTGTCTCTATGGTTTGCTTCCCTCTGTGTTTGAAACTATTTTTCCCCTTCTCTTCTTCATAGTCTTCTGTTAAGTTTCTCAAATTCCACATGTGAGTGAAAATATGGTATCTTTCTCTGACTGACTTGTTTCACTTAGCATAATACCCTCCAGTTCCATCCATGTTGTTGCAACATGGCAAGATTTCATTCTTTCTCATTGCCAAGTAGTATTCCATTGTATATATAAACCACATCTTCTTTAGCCATTCATCAGTTGATAGACAGTTAGGCTCCTTCCATAATTTGGCTATTGTTGATAGTGCTGCTATAAACATTGAGGTACATGTGTCCCTATGAATCAGCACTCCTGTATCCTTTGGATAAATTCCTAGTAGTGATATTGCTGAGTCGTTGGGTAGTTCTATTTTTAATTTTTTGAGGAAGTTCCACACTGTTTTCCAGAGTGGCTGCACCAGTTTGCATTCCCACTAACAGTGCAAGAGGGTTCCTGTTTCTCCACATCCTCGCCAACATATGTTGTTTCCTGAGTTGTTAATTTTAACCACCCTGACCAGTGTGAGGTGGTATATCAGTGTGGTTTTGATTTGTATTTCCCTGATGATTAGTGGTGTTGAGCATCTTTTCATGTGTCTGTTGGCCATCTGGATGCCTTCTTTGGAAAAGGGTATATTCATGTCTTCTGCCCTATCTTTCTTCACTGGATTATTTGTTTTTAGGGTGTTGAGCTTAGTAAGTTCCTTGTAGATTTTGGATACCAACCCTTTATCCAATATGTCATTTGCAAATACCTTCCCCCATTCTGTCGGTTGCCTTTAAGTTTTGCTGACTATTTCCTTCACTGTGCAGAAGGTTTTTGTCTTGATGAGGTCCTAATAGTTCATTTTTGCTCTTATTTCCCTTGCCTTCAGAGATATGTTGAGTAAGAAGTTGCTGCAGCTGAGGTCAAAGAGGTTGTTGCCTGTTTTCTCCTCTAGGGTTTTGATGGTGTCCTGTCTCATATTTAGGTCTTTCATCCATTTTGAGTTTATTTTTGTGTATGGTGTGAGAAAGTGGTCCAGTTTCATTCTTCTGCATGTTGTTGTCCAGTTCTCCCAGCACCTTTTGCTGAAGAGACTGTCTTTTTTCTATTGGATCCTCTTTCCTGCTTTGTCAAAGATTAGTTGGCCATACATTTATGGGTCCAATTCTGGGTTCTCTATTCAATTCCATTGGTCTGTGTGTCTGTTTTTGTGCTGGTACCATACTGTCTTGATGATTATAGCTTTGTATGGAGGCTAAAGTCCTGGGTTGTGATGCATCCCACTTTGCTTTTCTTTTTCAACATTATTTTGGCTATCTGAGGTCTTTTGTGGTTCAATACAAATTTTGGGATTGTTTGTTCTAGCTCTGAGAAGAATGATGGTGCAATTTTGGTTGGGATTGCATTCAATGTGTAGATTGCTTTGGGTAGTATTGACATTTTAACAATATTTGTTCTTCCAATACATGAGCATGGAATGTTTTGCCATTTCTTTGTGACTTCTTCAATTTCTTTCATAAGTTTTCTATAGTTTTCAGCATACAGATCTTTGACATCTTTGGTTAAGTTTATTCCTAGGTATTTTATGATTCTAGGTGCAATTGTAAATGGGATCAATTTCTTGATTTCTTTTTCTGTTCCTTCATTATTGGTGTATAAAAATGCAGTCAATTTCTGTACATTGATTTTGTACCTTGCGACTTTGCTGAATTCATGTATCAGTTAGCAGCTTTTTGGTGAAGTCTTTCGGGTTTTCCATGTAGAGTATCATGTAATCTGTGAAAGTAAAAGTTTGACTTCTTCTTTGCCAATTTGGATACTTTTTATTTCATATTGTTGTCTGATTGCTGAGGCTAGAACTTCCAACACTATGTTAAACAACATGGTGAGAGTGGACTTCCCTGTCTACTCCTGATCTCAGGGGGGAAAGCTCTTAGTTTTTCCCCATTGAGGATGTTATTAGCTGTGGGCTTTTTCATATATGGCTTTTATGATGTTAAGATATGTTCTTTCTATCTCAACTCTCTTGAGGGTTTTTATTAAGAAAAGATACTGTATTTTGTCAAATGCTTTTTCTGCATCTATTGACAGGATCATATGGTTCTTACCCTTATGTTAATATGATGTATCACATTGATTGATTTGCAAATGTTGAACTGGCCCTGTGCCCAGGAATGAATTCTACTTGATCATGGTGAATAATTCTTTTAATATACTGTTGAATTCAATCTACTAGTATCTAGTTGAGAATTTTTGTATCCATGTTCATCAGGTATATTGGCCTGTATTTCTCCTTTTTAGTGGGGTCTCTGTCTGGTTTTGGAATCAACGTAATACTGACTTCATAGAATGAGTCTGGAAGCTTTCCTTTCATTTCTGTTTTTTTGGAACAGCTTGAGAAGGATAGGTATTAATTCTGCTTTAAATATTCGGTAGAATTCCCCTGGGAAGCCATCTGGCCCAGGACTCTTATTTGTTGGGAGATTTTTGATAACCGATTTAATTTCTTTGCTGGTTATGGGTCTGTTCAAATTTTTTATTTCTTCCCGTTTGAGTTTTAGTAGTATGTGGGTGTCTAGGAACTTGTCCATTTCTTCCAGGTTGTCCAGTTTGTTGGCATATAGTTTTTTTAATAGTATTCTCTAATAATTGTTTGTATTTCTGTGGTATTGGTTGTGATTTCTCCTCTTTCATTTGTGATTTTATCTATTTGGGTTCTCCTTTTTGAGAAGGAGGAGGCTAGAGGTTTATCAATTTTTTTTTATTCTTTCAAAAAAACTATCTCCTAGATTCATTGAACTGTTCTGTTCTGTTTTGTTTTTGGATTCTATATTGTTTATTTCTTCTCTAATCTTTATTATTTCTCTTCTTTGGCTGGGTTTGGGGTTTATTTGCTGTTCTGCTTCTTGTTCCTTTAGGTGTGAGGTTAGGTTTTGTATTTGAGATTTTTCTTGGTTCTTGAGATAGGCCTAGGTTTCAATGTATTTTCCTCTTATGACTGCCTTTGCTGCATACCAAAGGGTTTGGACTGGTGTGTTTTCATTTTCATTTGCTTCCATATTTTTTTTTATTTCTTCTTTAATTGCCTGGTTGACCCATTCATTCTTTAGTAGGATGTTTTTTAACCTAATTGTGTTTGAAGGCTTTCCAAATTTTTTCTTGTGGTTGATTTCAGGTTTCATAGCATTATGATCTGCAACTATGCATGGTATGATCTCAATTCTTTTATATTTATTGAGGGCTCTTTTGTGACTCAGTATGTGATCTATTTTGGAGAATGTTCCATGTGCACTTGAGAAGAATGTGTATTGTGCTGCTTTTGAATGAAAAGTTCTGAATATAGCTGTCAAGTCTATCTGGTCCAGTGTATCATTCAAGGCCCTTGTTTCTTTATTGATTTTTCTGCCTAGATGGTCTGTCCATTAAAGTCCCCTGCAATTACTGTATTCTTATCAATAAGATTGCTTATGTTTGTGGTTAATTGATTCATATATTTGGGTTCCTCCAAGTTGCGGGCATAAACATTTACAATTTTTAGCTCTTCTTGATGGATAGAGCCTGTAATTATGATATAATGCCCTTCTTCATCTCTTGTTACAGTCTTTAGTTTAAAATCTAGTTTGTCTAATATAAGTATAGCTACTCCAGCTTTCTTCTGACTTCCAGTAGCATGATAGATAGTTCTTCATCTCCTCACTTTCAATCTGAAGGTGTCCCCAGGTCTAAAATGAGTGTCTTGTAGATAGCATATAGATGTATCTTGTTTTGTTTTTTTTTTAATAAATTCTGATACCCTATGTCTTTTGATTGGGGCATTTAGTCCATTTACATTCAGCATTATTATCGAAAGATATGGATTTAGTGTCATTGTGTTATCTGTAGGTTTAATGCTTGTGGTGATGTCTCTGGTCCTTTGTAGTCTTTGCAGCATTCTACTCACAGAGTCCCCTTTAGTATCTCTTGCAGGGCTAGTGTAGTGGTCGTGAACTCCTTCAGTTTTTGTTTGTGTGGAAAAGCCTTGATCTCTCCTTCTATTCTGAATGATGGTCTTGCTGGATAAAGGATTCTTGCCTGCATATTTTTCCTATTCAGCACATTGAATATTTCCTGCCACTTCCTTCTGGCCTGCCAACTTTCAGTGGATGGATCTGCTACTATCCTCATGTGTCTATCCTTGTAGGTTAAGGCCTGTTTGTTCCTAGCTCCTTTTAGAATTCTCTCTTTTTCTTTGTATTTTGACAGTTTCACTATGATACGCTGTGGTGAAGACCTATTCTTGTTGAATCTGAAGGGAGTTCTCTGTGCCTCCTGGATTTGGATCTCTGCTTCCTTCCCTAGATTAGGGAAGTTCTTCAGCTATGATTTGTTCAAGTAAACCTTCTACCTCTTTCTCTCTCTCTTCTTCTTCTGGAACTCCAATGATATGGGTATTATTATGTTTCATTGAATCACTTAGTTCTCTAATTCTCCCCTCATGGTTTAGTATTATCTCTCTTTTCCTTGGTTTCATCATTTTCCGTAATTTTATTTTCTGTTTCACTTATTTTCCCTTCTGCTCTTCCATCCTTCCTGTCACTGCACCTAGTTTATTTTGCACCTCATTTTACAGTGTTTCTTAATTTGTCATGACTATTTTTAGTTCCTTGATCTCTGCAGCAATAGATTCTCTGCTGTCTTCTATGCGTTTTTCAAGCCCAGCAATTAATCTTATGACTATTATTCTAAATTCTTGATCAGATATATTGTTTATATCTGTTTGGAGCAATTCCCTAGCTGCTATTTCTTTCTGGAATTTCTTTTGAGGAGAATTCTTCCATTTGGTCATTTTGGCTAATTTTCTCTCTTTCACGTGTTTTAATAGCATATTATGTGTCCTGCATCTGTGAACACTGCTATTAAAAGGAGGCTGTATACTGTCCAGGGTCTGGCCCTTCAGGAGGTGTTTTTGTAGTGTGTTGTGTGCTCTCTATTGTTGTGACTCTTGTTGCTCTATCTCCCTACTTGTAGAGGTGGTTTGGACCTTCCACCTGGTATGCTTTGATTTGTTCATTGAAGTAACCTTGGAAAAAAATTAAAAAGGGGCTGGTGGTGGAAGAAGCCTTATCCCATACAAAGAGAGAAATGATAGGGGCAGGAAAAAAGAAAAGAAAAAAATTGACCAGGCAGAGAATCAGAGAAATTATACAGCTTAATCCAGAGCGGGGGTGGGGGTGGGGTATAAAGGAGATACAGAAGGGATGTAAAAAAGAATAGATTAAAAATGTCTGCTTAAACCAACAACCAGAGTAGAGAAGGGAAGAAATAAGAGGAAGAAAAGGAAGAAAAAAAATTATAGAATGTTTATTTATTTTTGAGAGGTGGGGGGGGGGAGACAGAGTATGAGCAGGAGAGGAGAGATAGGGAGACGCAGAATCCGAAGCAGGCTCCAGGCTCTGAGCTGACAGCACAGAGCCCTACGTGGGGCTCAAACTCACAGACTGTGACATCGAGACCTGAGCCGAAGTCAGATGCCCAACCAACTGGGCCACCCAGGTGCCCCAGAAAAAAAATTATATATACATATATAATATATATACATAATATGTCTAGTATATATATTATATATATATAATAAGAATTGACCAAGAATCAAATTTGAAAATGTAAAACTGCTGGACCGAAATCTGATGGTGCCTTGGAACCGGCTGTGCTGGTCTGGAGGAGGAGCCGTCTGGTTTGGTCAGTGTTAATCTTGCTCCGGTAGATACACAGTTACCAAACATGGAGAGGCATTTTTTGGTATAGGCGGGTCCTGCCTCCACTGTGAGTGTGCTGTACTGTTCCTTGAAGCCTCACCTTGCTGGTGATGGGGAGAAAAATGGTTACACCCCAGTCTTTCCTCCCTGCTCCAGGTGTCCCAGACCGCTCTGTTCAGGCTGTCCTTACAGTGCCGTGCAGGCATGAGTGGGCCAGTCTGTCCCGCTCCACAGTCTTCTGCACCTCCTAGGCACTGGGCTGGCATTCAAACCCTGATGTCTTAAAGGATCCCGCTCCATTCACCCTGGTTCCAGGGTAGTGCCACTCTGCCCAGCCTGCTGACAAAGGACCTCTGGCTGGCGGACGCCTGCAGGGTCTTTTGTCCTTGGAACAGCTATATACCTTCTTCCCACAGCACTCAAGGGAGGGGACTGCACTCTGCAACTGCACCTCTGAGCTTGCTACCGAGCCCAGGGCTGGCTCCCCCCACCTAGGTACGTATACAGAGTGGCAGGCCCCAGTTCGGAGAAAGTTCCGCAACTCTGGATTGTGTTAGAAATTGGTTCTTTCTATGTTTTTTCTGTTCCCCAGTCCATGGATTTTTTTTCTTGTCCAAATACAATCCTACACTTCCAGAGCCTCTCTTTCTCTTCCTTTGTCTCTCCACAGAAGGGGATCCCTCACCTCCAGGCCTATGCTGCCCATTTTATCTCTCCCAATTTTTAATCATGCACCTTTGACCCGCCATGTTTCCCCATAGGCCCCTGGAGATGTCTCTGTCACTCTGTAGCCCAGATTCCTGGAGTTCCAAGTCTTCTGGCCTCAATAATGCTGTGTTTGAGTGATGAGAGAACTTTTGGTCTCCTGACTGTCTCGATGTGGCCCTTTTATTGTTTGCTGTGAAGAAATGATTCAGCTGTTTTTCAGGTCTTTTTCAGATGGAATTGTTCCATATGTAGCTGTAGACTTGGTATGTCCATAGGAGGAGGTGAATTCAGGATCTTCCTATGCTGCCATCTTGGATTGCCCCAGATCACTTGTTGGTTACAAAAGGTGTAACTCGGGAACAGCCAGATGGATGAATTACTAAGGGGGAGGTATGGATAAAGGACCCGCAGCTTCCCTGCCCTCTCTGGGCCACCACTCTCCCCACATCTCCACGTGTTCACCAACTGGAAGCTCCATCCATTCATTCTTTAGTAGGATGTTCTGTAACCTCCAGGTATTTGAGGGCTTTCCAATTTTTTTCTTGTGGTTGACTTTATGTTTCATAGCATTGTGGTCTGAAAATATGCATGATATGATCTCAATCTTTTTGTACTTGTTGAGGGTTGATTTGTGACCCAGTATGTGATCTGTTTTGGAGAATATTCCATGTGCACTCAAAAAGACTGTGTATTCTGCTGCTTTAGGATGAAATGTTCTGAATATGTTAAGTCCATCTGGTTCAGTGTGTCATTCAAAGCCATTGTTTCCTTGTGGATTTTCTGCTTAGGTGATCTGTCCATTGTGGTAAGTGGGGTGTTAAGGCCTCCTACTATTATTGTATTATTATCAGTGAGTTTATTTATGCTTGTTATTAATTGATTTATATATTTGGGTGTTCCAAGTTGGGGAGCTAAATATTTATAATTGTTAGATCTTATTTTTTAATGCTTATTTATTTTTGAGGAAGAGAGAGAATGAGTGAGGGGGGCAGAGGCAGAGGTAGACACAGAATCTGAAGTGGGCTCCAGGCTCTGAGCTGTCAGCACAGAGCCTGACTGGGGCTTGAACTCATGAGCAATGAGATCATGACCTGAGCTGAAGTCAGATGCTTAACCGACTGAGCCCCCCAGGTGCCCCACAATTGTTAGGTCTTCTTGATGGATAGGCTCCTTAGTTATGATATAATGCCCTTCTTCATCTCTTGTTATAGTCTGTGCTTTAAAATCTAGTTTGTCTGATATGGCTACTCCAGCTTTCTTTTGATTTCAATTAGCATGATGTTCTCCATCCCCTCACTTTCAATCTGAAGGTGTCTATAGGTCTAAAATGAGTCTCCTTTAGGCAGCATGTAGATGGATCTTTTTTTTTTTATTATTGTCCATTCTGATGCCCTATGACTTTGGATTGGAGCATTTAGTCCTTTTACATTCAGAGTGATTATTGAAAGATGTGAATTTAGTGCCATTGTGTTACCTGTAGAGTTGATGTTTCTAGTGATGTTCTTTGGTCCTTTTCTAGTCTTTGTTGTTTTCGGTCTTTTTTTTTTTTTTCCTCCAAAGAGTCCTCCTTAAAATTTCTTGTAGGGCTGGTTTAGTGGTCACAAATGCCTTTAATTTGTTACTTATATCTGCATTGACTAAATCCCTGGCCATCGTTTCTTCCTGTTCTTTATTTTGAGGTGAATCCTTCTATCTTGTCATTTTGGAGGAAGAAAAAACAGCAATGGTAATAATAATAGAATGAAATAAAAATTTAAAAATTAAAAGAAAATCAAAGGAAGCTATATCCTAGGTGTGTTTTGGTCTTCTTGTTAAGAGAAACTTTATAGAAAAAAGAGAAAAGAGAAAAAGAAGAGAAAAAAAAGTTAAAAATGTAAAAAAAATTGAAAATAATAAAATAATTTTGCTTTCCATATCTGAGAAACAGAAGAAAAGAAAAACAACAAAACAACAACAAACAGAAGCAACAAAAACAAAAAATGAACAAACCCAAATGAAGCTAGATCCAGTTTTCCCTAAAGCTGAAAACTACAACAGTCTGTGGTCAGTGGACAAAGCTTTTGGAAGGGATTTGTGCTGGTCTTGTGTGGGAGGAGCCTGACACTCTGATTCTCAGGCCCACTTGCCCTAGTAGAGATGTGATTGGAGGAGACACTTGTGTCTCCCGGGGAGGTAGGGGCCTTGGACCCTGGGGAGAGGGAGTGAGTCCAGGGATGATCCCCAAGGTGAGTGGAGAAATTTGAAGGCTAGGAATGAAGAAAGCAGGTAGGCAATGGGTAGCCTTCTTTGGCCTTGACTGGGGCTACCTTGAGCTGAATGAATGGAGGGAATAGCAGACAGGGGAGGCAAGGTTGGCACTTCTATCAGGGTTGGAAGTCTGGGGTTCTTAGAGCCTTCAGAGAAAGGAGAAAGTAGTAATGATGGGACAAAGAGGTGATACTTATTGAGCACGTCTCCACGTTGCACGATGCTCTCTGCCTCTCATCCAATGCTTACAGCAACTCCCTGAGGAGGGTGCTCTTCATATTATCACCCCATATATAGACTACATGTGGCAGCAGAAACATGGCTTGCATGTTTTGGAGAGGTGCCGCCTGAATCCACGGTCCCTAAGTATGACTTGAAAAGTTGCTGAAGTGCTTTGTGCCTCAGTTTCCTTTCTATAAAATGGAGGTAATAATAGGATCTACATCATAGGATTGCTATGAGGATCAAGTGAGTTGATAAATGTAAAAAGCCCATACCAGGTGTGGCTAATGGTAAAATCTCAATAAAACATCAAGTTCTAGTAATATAAAGTTTTTGTGCAGATTCCAAGAAGTAATGTATATAAATAATGCTTCCAATAAATGTGCTTACTTTGATAGGTTTAATACCTGCTTCATTTACTCCTGTATTTGATACATGAAGAAACTGAGGCCTGGAGAGTGAGAAGGGAATCTCCAAAGGTCACACAGTGAAAGTGGGACAAATCTAGGACCTGAATGCAGGTTTCCTGGCTTCTAGCAAAGACCAGGATACATGCAGCAAACTTCCCTGGAAAACTTAAAGAAGGTACATGGGAAGTTGGAAAAACACCTTGGGGCAGGGGCCCCACACCACCCCCAGGGTGGGAAAGGTGGAGAAGGCACTGGCCACCACGTGGATCCTTCCTTTCATGAGGCCTTCCCCCACTGCCTCCTTAGCCTCTGGTGGCCTTTCCCTGGGGAAGACCAGGTGTCCCTGAGCCATTCCAGACCTGGTCTCTGCTGGAACGAAAGGAATGCTCCCTGCTGCACTTGGGTCTCCTGAATAGTCACTACTTTTTTTCTCTATATCCTGTTGTCTTGGGCTCAGCCTTGGCTGAGGGGCATTGGCTCAGATGACAGTCCCAGCGCCCCACCACCTGGCCTTTCTCAGTGGCCTGACCAGGAAGCCAGCTGGAAAGTGAAATTCAGCAGCCATAGGCATCAAAGGCACCAAACTGATGTTGAGCAAGATAGTGGTAGGGAAGCCTAGGTCTGCCCTCTGTCCTGACTCCAGCCCCTGCCCCCAGCCAGGGCTGATGGCAAGACCAACCTTCTCTTGTAGGGCACATAGTCACATGGTGTGTGGTCAGGACTGTCATACACAGCCTTCATCTGCTCCAGGGTTGCTGGGCAGTCTCTGAGGTTAGTTGGGCTAGGCCCAAGATGTTTTTAGGTTGATGAATAAAAATAAATGTGGCATGAAACTGCTTTTAGCACTTTGAGAAGCTGATGAGAAAGCCAATGTATAAGCTGAATGCGGAGTACCAGATTATCTAAGGCAGTTTGGCTCTTAGCCAAAACTCTACCAACTCTTTGTGATCCCAGGGATTAGCACAACTTAGCCAGTGCTGGTTGGCATTGATGTCATCAGTGGAATTCCCAGGATGTTGGGGCGAATGATAAGAGAGGCCCTTTATGATGACAGGGTGATGACCCCAAGATTGAGTGACCCATGATTCTGTTTCTGAGATTCTACTACTAAAATTATCTCTGAGCGCTGGCTGTTCAACCTGAGGCAGACACACAAGCATGGAGGGGTTCTAGAAACCAAGAGGTTAACATGGCTCCTCTGCCTGAAGTATCACATATACCTGGAGATAACTGGTTGAAAGTTAAGTAACTGGTAGGTAACTAAAAACATGATTTTTCTATTAAAACTTAACCTAAGTTCTACCTTGGAATGTTTGAAGACCTTGTCATCCTTTTAAAATACTTTGGACCTTCACCTTTTCCCTCCCCCTTCAATATTACCCTAAAGAAAAGATCTAACTAATCTACATAAGATTTAACTGAAAAGAGAGAATTTCACATAGTGGAATTCTATGCTCTCATCCCCTCCTCTCTGCAGATCAAGAAAGTATGGTTACCTCTAGCTGGGGAGGAGGTTGAATGCCTCTGTCTTCCCATGGTTGTTCCTGGGTCTAGGGCAGGCCCTGGGCGGCAGGGTTGGGGGGGGGTGTCCTGGATATTTGCCAAACCACTTTGGGTCCTGAAGCTCAGCCTTCCCTTTCCCTCCTTTTGGGTGGTGAGAGGGAGATCTATTTACCCGATGGGGCTTTGGGGCCTGGGTTGGTGCACTCCATAAGTGGCACCCTATAGGGATCCCCTCTAAAGAGCCCCTCAGCTCAGGCTGTGCTCAGTTATCAGCAAAAGGCCAAGAGATTTGTCTGGATTCATGCCCAGAGTTACATCAAACCTGCAGGCAGGTAGCTACCAACTGTCCCTGTGTCCCTCACAAAGGACAGGCAGGGCCTGTCTTGAAAAGAGGGGGGGAAAGAGGGAGGGGGCTCTGAACCTGTTACAGAGCATTTAGGCAGGACTGGTGGGGCCCTTCATCCCGGTCTAGGCCTCAAGCTCTTCTCTGAGAAACAGAGTAGCAGGGTGGGCAGAAGAGGAGGACTGGGGAGCTTCCAAAACTCTACTGTGCTGTACATCCACAATCTGGGGTCTCTTCTGAGGGTTTGGATTATGAAGGTACTTGTGTGGGGTCATCTCAGGGGAGTGGGGCACAGTGGTTTAGAACACAAACACTAAGGCTGTCTAAGGGTTCAGATCCTATAATGCTGTTGGCTACAAGTGTGACATTGAATAGGTTATTTAATGCTCTTTCCCCATCTAGGGATGAAATAGTGCCCTGTCTCATTGTAAGGAATGATTAAAATAATTCAGCTATAATAACATGTTGAGGGTCCCATAAATGTTGGCCCTGCTAGCTTGAGCACTGGGAGCTGCATAAGGAGGCCCAGGTCTGCAGTGCTCATAGCTCTTATTGTCCCCCCTGAGGAGATAGCCTCCTGGAGCCATGCATTGTGGTAGCCCCAAGTAAGTGCTAAAGATAACCCCATCAAGATGGGCATCGTTGTTCCCTATTTTCCAGATAAGTTCCTTTGAGTCTATTAGGAGCCAAACAGCATGCTAGATTGTGGGCAGATATGTATGGAACACAGCTTCTGCCCTCTGTAGTGTACTTGGGGAGTCTAGATCACACTGTGAATGGTGAAGGTGTTAAATGAGACATGGCAGCAGTGGGACAGATTCTCACTGTTGGCACAGGAGTGCCCTGGCCAGAGCTAGGCCAAGACAGTCTCCTTTCCCTGTCAGTACCTCCTCCTTCAAACTGGCTTCTTTTCCCAGCAATGGCAAGGAGTTCAAGGCTCTTCTGAGATGGCTCCTGGACACACAGGAAGAGAAAATTCCTTCTGCTTCTGGTCAAGGTTGGGTTTGACTATGATGCCTGGAATGATGGCGGCCATTTTTCAAGTCAACCTGGGGACAAGGCAGTTTGGAGAATGGATGAGCAGAGAGTGGGAAAATACCTGTCCTTGATGTTGTGCTTTCCCGCTTGCCCATGTTGTCTCGGGCCTTTCCTGCCACCTGGAATGCTATCTCCCAGTCGCAGTTTGTTTAAAGCCTAGTTGTGGTTCAGGGCTCAGTTCTGGCACTTCCTCTTCCATGTTGCCTTCCTTGATCTCAAAGCAGAGGGGATCTCTGTGTTCCCGGAGCACCCCAAACCCTCCTTGTGGACATTCTCAGAATGTCTGCAACCAGATCTGACACCTTTCTGTGTGCAGCGAGGCATCCTGGAGGGCAAGGGTTCTCTAGCCCCTCTTCTACCCTTCCCTTGGGACCATATTTTATCTGGTACCCCTATAGGGAGGGGAGGGTGAAAGTGACTGTCCCAGAGCAGAAAAGGTTTGGACTTTCACTGATGCTATTTGCCAACCTGGGAGAGCACTCTAGAGGTGCTGCCCCCATATTACTGTGGGCTGATGGCTATAGCCTGGATGCTTGAGAAAAGGTCTTACTGGGGAATGTCTTTTCCCACTCCCAAACCACTCTCCTGCCCCAGACTCTGCCCATGGGCCCCAGGCAGGGGCACTGAGGTGTGTCCCAGCCTCTTCTGCAGCCTTAGCCATAGCTGATGGGAGCTGACAGCCTGCCTAAAAACACGCAGCAGCCTGACGCCCCACTAATCTCCGCATCATCTGTGGGTGAACATTTCCAACAGAGGTGGAGGAGACAATAAAAGGAGCAGTGTTCCTGCACGCAGCACTTCTAGTGAAGCGTGTTTGCATGGTGATTCACATCAGCACATTTTTAATATCCATAAACCCATGCCGGCAAGGATGGGAGCAGCTTTGTGCCAAAGCTCCTGGCTTTGCAAATGTTCTGGACTTAGGAGAGAGCAGCCAGTGAGCAGGCAGTCAGGCTGGCTTGCTGGCTGGCTGGATTCCACCAGCATGCTGGATGCCAAATGCAGTGTCCATACCACATGCTCCTGTGGGGTTTCCTGAAGCCTCTGGCCCAGCTCCTTGGAGTTGCCACACAGGCAAAGTCTTATCCAAATAGTTACTCTTGGAGTTTTCTCCCAGGGCAAGGTTGTTCCTTACCCAGAGTTGCACTAATAGCTTCTCACTGCTTGATTGATGGATCTGACAGTCAAAGGCTCCTGCTACCTAATGATGGTGGGTATCCAAGGTGCTGGCCCACAGCACATCTCAGGCATGGTAAGGTGACTAGGATGATCCAGGAGGCAGCACTCATTCTATTTATTTTCCCATAATGTTCCCATAAATATTCAAGGAGCAGAAATTGCTACCAAAAGCAGTAAAATCTCGTCTCTGGTGTCAATGAGCACTAACACCAGTTGGGAAAATAAAGGACAAAACAAATAGAGAGGAGAGTTATAGGATGATGTCTGGTAGGGGAAGAGAATGGCATGGTCCCTAAATTGAAGAAGTGGATTGACATTCCCCATAATGTTATCAGAGAAGCTTTGTGGTGTTTATCATATGAATTGTGGTACCACTCATGCTCAGTAGATGTAGGAAAGGTATTTGATAAAATTCAACATCCATTTGCTCAGCAAACTAGGAATAAAAATGAATTTCTTTGATCTGATTAAGAGTATCTACAGAAAAAACCTATAGCTAACATGAAAAACTCTGCAACATCATACTTACTGGTGGAATACTGGATACTTTTTTCCTGAGGTTGAAAACAAGATGGGGACGTCCATTGCCTCTACTTCTTTTACCACTGTACTGAGTCACCTAGTCGGTGCAAGAAGACATAAGGATTGGAAAGCAAGAAGTAGACAGGTCTTCATTTGTAGATGAAATGATTGTATATGGAAAATCCAAAAGAATCTATAAACTATTAATAATCATTAATATAATTAATAAGTGTATTAAGTATGACCATTGGATATAAAAGCAACATATAAAAATCATTTGTATTTCTATAACTAGTAACCAGCAATTGGAAAATGAAACTTAAAAAGTGATACTCTTTATAATTGCATCAAAAATTAAATGTCTAGAATAAGCCTAATTAAAGATGTATAATACCTCTATACTGAAAACTATAAAACAATGTTCAGAAAACTTAAAGAAGACCTAATTAAATGAAGAGATGTTTCATGTTCATGGGTTAGAAAATTCAATGTTGTTAAGATTCAGTTCTTGTCCAAGTTGATCTATCGATTCAACCCTAATCAACTTTCCAACATTTTTGGGGGTAAGTGTCATCAAATTGCTTTAAACTTCATATAGCAAGGCAAAAGACCTAGAGTAGCCAAGCAATCTTGAAGAATAAGAACAAAATTGGAGAATTGGAGAACTTTCACTACCAGATTTCACAACTTACTAAAAACATACAATAATTAGGATAGTCTAGTATTGGCATAATGACAGAAAAGTAAACTAATGGATCGGAATAGAAAGACCCAGTATGTGGTTCTTGACTTACAACAAAGGTGCCCCTGCAATTTGGTGAGGGAAAGGATCATGATTGCCAAAACAGTGCTGATGCAATTGGATAATTGTATAAAAATATTTTGATTCCTACCCTACACTAGATAACATTAATTTAATATAGAGCACAGACCTAGATGTGAAAAGTAAGTCAATAAAACTTCTAGAAGAAAATAGAGGGGCTCCTGGGTGGCGCAGTCGGCTAAGCGTCCGACTTCAACCAGGTCACGATCTCGCGGTCCGTGAGTTCGAGCCCCGCGTCAGGCTCTGGGCTGATGGCTCAGAGCCTGGAGCCTGTTTCCGATTCTGTGTCTCCCTCTCTCTCTGCCCCTCCCCCGTTCATGCTCTGTCTCTCTCTGTGCCAAAAATAAATAAAAAACGTTGAAAAAAAAAATTAAAAAAAAAAAAAAGAAAATAGAGAAGACTTTCAAGATCTTGGGACAGGAAAAGATTTCTTAAACAGGACACAAAAAGCACACATACACCCAAAAAGCATATTTACAAAAAAAAAAACCCACAACATTTAAAAAACAAATAAAGAAGGCTTAGATTGGCAGAAGGTACTCATATATCATAAATGAAGGACTTGTATCTAGAACATATAAAAAGCTCTTTTAAATCAGTAACAAAAAACAATTTAAAAATGAGCAAGACTTGGGCAGATATCTCTCAAAAGAAGATCTCCAACTGGCCACCAACATATAAAAAATTCTCAACATTACTACTCATGAGGGAAATATAAATTACAGTCAAAATGAGAAAGGTCTATACACCCCCTACTATCGCTAACAAATGGACAAACACAAACTTGATAATTCCAAGTGTTTGACAAGATTGTGGAGCACTTGGAAGCCTCCTATATTGCTTGATAGGGGTATTAATTGGTTCAAACACTTTGGAAAACTATCTGACATTATCTGCAGCAGCTAAACATATGCATATATATGACCAACTCTGAGTTAGAGACAAGTATAACAATATTCATTACAGCTATGTTCATAATAGTGGACAACAAAAACAAAACAAAACAAAACAACCCCAGAATATTAATCTACAAAGAAGATGGACAACGAAATCAGAATATATTCATAAAATGGAACACCACACATCAATACAAAGAGAATGAACTATTGAAACCAACAACAGCATGGATGAATCTCACAGACATTATCTTGAGCCAAAGAAGCAGACATAAAAGAGTACATGCGGAATAAGAGAATATGAAAGTCAAAGAACAAGAAAAACTGCTTTATGGTAATAGAAATATAGTAGGTGACTCTAGTGGGATGAGGAGTACTAACTGAGATGGGGCATGAGAGAACTTTCTGGGATGCTGGAAATGTTTTATATGTTGATCTGGATGGTTTCAATGTGTAGAGAAAGTAAAAATTCAAAAATAATGGAGTAATCCCAAGACTTAAATTTCCAGTGACAAAACTAGAGGATGATATTTTCGGGGGGGTGTATGTGTGTTGTGGTCCTCATGGCTTATCATTATTCCAGGTAGGTGATCTCATACTTCCCTGAGAAATTAGACTGTTTATAATTATAACAGAAGTTAATTTTTTTTAATGTTTATTTATTTTTGAGACAGAGAGAGACAGAGCATGAACGGGGGAGGGGCAGAGAGAGAGGGAGACACAGAATCAGAAGCAGGCTCCAGGCTCTGAGCCATCAGCCTAGAGCCCAACGCGGGGCTCGAACTCACTGACCGAGAGATCGTTACCTGAGCTGAAGTCGGATGCTTAACCGACTGAGCCACCCAGGTGCCCCAGAAGTTAATTTTCTTGATTCATAGAAGTACACTCTAAGATATTAATAATGTCCAATTGCCCCCCAAATAAGATATACAAATTTGGACTTCTACCTCTTTTTTGAGAGTGAGTGGCTCCAGTTAGAATTGATAATGCTAGGCTTTGGGGTAAACTGCCCACAGGGCTCTTCACAATATTCCTAATGGTGTCATCTCCATGAACGACCATCCTCTGATTGGGAGTGAGGAAGACAGGACAGGAATCGGACTCAGTGGCCTGAAATGCATCTCTTACATCAGTTTCAGATACCTGAAAGCTACCCAACATCTAACAAGAAAATGAGGGCTAGGCATCTGAGCAAAACGCTTTTTTGGGAAAGAAAACCATTTTCTAAAAGGGGAAGAATAAAAAATGAGAGGCCACCTTTGGGACTGACACAGACTTAAGCAAATGAATAGTTTTATGTGTTTGATTAAAATTTACTTGATATCTTTTCAAAGGGATCCTCAGCAATTTGAGGAGATCTGTTACATTGAAAACTGCCTTATCCTTGGGGCGCCTGGGTGGCTCAGTTGGTTGAATGTCCGACTTCAGCTCATGTCATGATCTCACAGATTGTGGGTTCGAGCCCTGCATCAGGCTCTGTGCTGACCGCTTGCTCAGAGCCTGGAGCCTACTTCGGATTCTGTGTCTCCTTCTCTCTCTGCCCCTCCCCCGCTCACGCTTTGTCTCACTCTGTTTCTCAAAAATAAATAAATGTAAAAAATAAAAAAAATTTTTTTAAGAAAACTGCCTTATCATTCAATTTCAGGACTTCTGTTTCTAAAAATATGCACTCAAGTGTGGTAACATATATTCACAAGTATGCAGTATTTGTTGGAAACACGAAAAGCCAGAAAACCCTAAATGCCCATCAATAGTGGAATGAGTAAATTAATTTCAATACATGTATATGCAGGAATACTATGTGACTATGAAAAATAATGATATTAATATATATTTGTGGACATAGAAAAATGTCCACAATTTATTGTGAGTAAGCAAGCTGCTGAGCAATATTGGAGAATTGGAGAATATGTCTTTGTCTCTGTGATATCTACACATCTATATAATTTTCAGATTTGAAACATTCTCCAGAATTGGTCAGCAACTTGCTCTCTCACTCACAATATACAAAACACGGGCACTGAAAATATCTAGTGTTTTTTTTTAAGCGTATTTATTTTTGAGAGAGAGCGCGCATGCACACAAGTGGGGCAGGGGCAGAGTGAGAAGGGAGACATATAATCTGAAGCAGGCTCCAGGCTCTGAGCTGTCAGCACAGAGACCAACGCGGGGCTCGAACTCACGGAGTATGAGATCATGACTTGAGCTGAAGTCAGAGGCTCAACCGACTGAGCCACCCAGGCGCCCCATAAAGCATGTTTTTAAAAGCTCTGCTCTTAAATTCTGCTCTTAAAGGGTCTGACTGTCAGCACAGAGCCTGACACGACGCTTGAACCCATGAACTCTGAGATTATGATCTGAGCTGGAATCTTAACCTGCTGAGCCACCCAGCTACCCTTGAAAATATCTAGTGTTAATGGTGATTGTCTTTGAGGGTGGGGGCACCAGGGACTAACTTTGTGCACCATCTGTTTCTACAACCTATGGGTGTTTTAGAAAGAGTCCATTATCAGACTTTTGTAATGAAAAGTGAAAAAAAAAATTGAATCCAGGAAGTATATCTCTAGGTTTGTTCTTTCTCAAGATTGATTTGGCTATTCATGGTTTTTGTGGTTCTATATGAATTGCAGAATTGTTTTTTCTACTTTTGTAAGAAATGGTATCGGTATTTTGACAGAGATTATATCTAATCTGTAGATTGCTTTGGGTAGTGTGGACTTTTTGACAATATTAAGTCTTCTTTAAAAAATTTTTTTTAATGTTTATTTTTGAGAGAGGGAGTGCAAGCAGGGGAGGGGGAGAGAGAGAGGGAGACATAGAATCTGAAGCAGGCTCCAGGCTCTGAGCTGTCAGCACAGAGCCTGAAGTAGGGCTCAAACCCACGAACCATGAGATCATAACCTGAGCTGAAGTCGGAATCTTAACCAACTGCCACCCAGGCACCCCACAGTATTAAGTCTTCTAATCCATGAACATGGGATGTCTTTCCATTGGCTTGTGTTTTCTTTAATTTCCTTTGTCAATATTTTGTTGATACAAAATGAGTTTTCACTTCCAAGCTAAGTTTATTGCTAAGTATTTTATTCTTTTTGACACCATTGTAAATGAGATTGTTTTCCTAGTTTCCTTTTCAGATAGTTTGTTGTTAGTATATGGAAACATTAATGTATGTTGATTTTGTATCTTGCAATTTTACTGAATTCATGTATTAGTTCTAACAGTTTTTTGGTGGAGTTTTTAGGATTTTTTTAATATATAAAATCATGTCATCTTCAAACAGGGACAGTTTTACTTTTTTCTTTCCTATTTGGATATCTTTTATTTATTTTCCTTGACAAATTGTTCCGGCTAGGACTTCTAGTACTATGATGAACAGAAGTGGTGAAAAATAAAAAAGAAAGGAAGAAGTGGTGAGAGTAGACATACTTACCTTGTTCCTGATCTTAGAGGAAAATCTTTAATTGTTGCACCATTCAGTATGATGTTAGCTGTGGGCCTTGCATTATAGCCTTTATTATGTTGAGGTATCTTCAAAATATATTACAAAGCTACAGTAATCAACACAGCATGGTACTGGCATAAAGACAGACATATCGACCAATGGAACATAGTACAGATCCCAGAAATAAGTCAATACATTTACAGTCAGCTGATCTTCAACAAGGATGCCAAGAATACACAATAGGGAAGGGATAACCTCTTCAACAAATGGCATTAGGAAAACTGGATATTCACATGCAAAAGAATGAAACTGGACCCTTATCTTACACATACATAAAAATTAACTCAAGGTAGATTAAAGACTTACATTTAAGACCTAAAACTAAAACATCCGGAGTAAAACATAGGGGAAAATCTTCATGACTTTGGTCTCAACAATAATTTCATGGATACAATGACAAAAGCAATGGCAATAGAAAGAAAATAAACAAGTGGACTACTAAAAAGCTTCTGCACAGCAAAGAAAATAATGAACAGAGTGAAAAGGCAACCTACAGAATGGGAAGAAATATTTTCTTTTTTTTTCTTTAAGTTTTTATTTAAATTTCAGTTAGTAAACCTAGAGTGTAATATTAGTTTCAGTAGTGGAATTTTGTGATTCATCACATATACAACACCCAGGAAAATATTTTCAAACTATATATTTGACAAAGGGTTAATCTCCAAAATACATAACTCCTACAACTCAGTAGCAACAAAACTGATAGCCTGATTAAAAAATGGGTTAAGGACTTGAATAGACATTTCTTCAAAGAATAAATATATAAATGGCCAACAGGTATGTATATGAAAAGAAGCTTAGTATCACTAATCACCAGGGAAATACAAATCAAAACCATAATGAGATATCACTTCACACCTATCAGGATGGCTATTATAAAAAACCCCAAAGACAGCAAGTATTAGTGAGGATGTGGAGAAATTGGAACAATTTCACACTGTTTGTGGAATTGCAAAATGGTGCAGCCACTAAGGAAAATAATACGCCTCAACATTTGAAAACTAGAACCAGTAATCCCACCTCTGAATATTTTTTCAAAATAATTGAAATCAGAATCCTTACAAGATATTAGCACTTCCATGTTTGTTGCAGCACTTTTCAAAAATAGCCAAGCTGTGGGAACAATCTAAATGTCCATTTACCAGTAAATGGATAAAGAAAATATCGTATATACATTCAATGGAATATTATTAAGCCCTAAAAAAGAAATTCTGCAATACGTGACAACATGGGTGAATCTTGAGGACATTGTGCTGAATTAAATAAGCCAGTCACTGAAAGGCAAATACTGCATGATTCCATTTACATAAGGTATCTAAAAGAGTCAATTTCATAGAATCAAAGAGTGGAATGGTGATTGACAGGGGCTGGGGAAAGGGGAAATGTGGAATTACTATCAAAAGGCATAAAGTTTCAATTAAGCAAAATGAATAATTTCTAGAGATCTGCACAACATTGTACCATTAGTCAACAATACTGTATTGTACACTTAAAGTTTTGTTGAGAGGGTAGATCTCAGGCTTTGTGTTCTTACCACAATAAAAAATACTTTTGTTTTTAAGGGAACCCCAGGGGAAAGCAGTATTAGGTGGTCCCTAATCCCCTTCATTTGAGGTCTCTTGGATGTTGGGAATGTGGAGACCCTGGGTTGACGAATCTGATTGGGAGTGTCAGTTGGGTGGCAGAGAGGATGATGGCTCCCACCTACAAAGGGAAAAATAAGAACCAGAGGCCCCAGGCACTCCTGGGAGGTCTGATCCTGACAGCTTCCTCCCGGAACAATGAGCTGACACTGGATAGTCTGCAATCACCCACCAGTTACTCTTCCTGTCCTGGCTCAATCAGCTTGTCAGGGCCTGGGAAATGAGGTGGGGTCTCTGGATGTGCAGGTTCCAGTTGGACAACCTCAGAGACCCTAAATGCATTCCAGCTCCTCAGGTTCTGAATCAATTGCTTTGCCTGCCTGTTTTTAGAGAGATGTTTAAAAAAAACGGTGGCCAACCGAGTTAGTTGGTTTCAATTTCCTTTGCCTAAAGATGTCATGTGTTGTGTTTATGCTGGTGGTCTCCAGTGCTGGGTGGCTGTGGTCACATGCTTGTTGGGAGAGAAGAAGTGACACCTGGAGGACGTCCGCCTTGCATTACAGTTTTAGCTTTTGTTTCCCAAGGCTGATTTAAGCTTTTATATCATACTTCCTTAGTCTGTCTGCTCCATGCTGGCTGCTAGAGACAGCAGTGAAAGGACTCACAGTCCTTACCCTCCAAGAGCTTATAGCTGAGTGGAGAAGAGCATGCCTATATTGCAGGCAATAGTAGTGGTGTGGGATAATGGGATGGGATGGGATGGGATGGGGGAAGGCACTGCTGCCTCTTTAGTTAGTGGGACAGAGCTCTGGTGGGGCATAGGACTCCTGGGTTGTAGACCAACAACCGTGACTGTTTGTATATCACTGTACAAACTGAAACCAATCTCTTAATTTCTGAGGGTCTCAATTTTTATCTTTGTAAAATGGGTGAGAAGACTTTCTGTCCTGGCAATCCCTTTGAACCATTATGAGAGACAGAAATCAGCTGTGAAGGTGCCTGGGACAAGGGAGCACAAACATGGCTTGAGTGCTGATATTTGTTTGTTCTCTTTGCTGCTATGACTTGATGTTGCACTCGCAGAAACTGTACCTCGAATTTCTTTGTTTCTCTGAGTGTATGCAGAGTCCTCCCAGACCCCCAAGACCATTCTCAACACTAGCACAGCCCCATTGGACTTCATGATGAAGGTATGTTTGCGCCATGCTGGCTGGTGGCCCAGCTGTTCAGGTGGAGCCCTCCTGGGAGCAACTGGGTGCAAGTCCTTGTAGGTTCAGGCTTCATGGTGCCTACCACATGGATAGAAGCTGAGAGTGAGGATGTGAAGGAGCTGTGTAGTTGCATAGAATGAGTCCTATTTTAAAACTGTTCTAATTCATAGTAGAGCCTGAATTTTTTCCCCCGTTTCTTTCCTGCACCTTGGATGAGTATTAGGATGCCCCTGCCTAGAAGCAGCATTATTAAAAGGAAGCTGGAGTTGGAGGGTCCCAGAGTGAGCAATGCTCCTGAGGGTGGTACAGGGTGATTGGATGAGGAAAGAGGCACCCTGATGAGGGGGTGACTCTCAGGTTATGTGGTCAGGAGGCAGAGACTGGCTGTCCCTTCCCAGGACACTGTTCCCCAGCCATTGGAACCATGCATTTGCTATTCCACACTTTTCTCTCCACTTTTCTTTCTTCACACCCCCCTTTCCTTTCCCTTCCCTTTTTCTTCCTTTCCCTTCTCTTTCCGTTTCTTTCTCTCCCCTCATTCCCAACTCTGCACATCTCATCTTCTCCAGGTACAACCAGCCCAGAGGCAGAAGCTCAAACAGCTGTTTCCACCTTCATTCATTAGTAGCATGTTTTCTTTATATCCTTCATTTATAATTATAATAACTACTTTACAATCCTTGCTGCTAATTCTGTCATCTGGGTCTCCATTCATTTTTTTTCTCTTGTGAATTGGTCACATTTTCCTGTTCTTCATATGTTGAGTAATTTGTTGTTGTTGTTGTGTCCTGAACATTATGAGTGTAGTATTGTGGAGGGACTTGAATCTTTTATATTCTTATGGAGAGTGTTGGGTTTTTGCTTTAGCTGGTAATTAACTTGGTTGGACTCAAACTGCAAACTGTTTCTGGGGCAGCAACATGACTCTCACTGAATTTTTTTTATCCTTAGCTGCATATCTTTGAGCCTGCTCCATGAATGCATGCATCAGCAGTCAGCAGAAGTTGACAGTTTATGCAAAGAATTCAGGCCTCCTCATCTTTGGCCCTCTTATTTCTAGGATTCTTCTTTTACTTTTCAGCAACTCAGATTTCCCTGACCTTCATGCTTTGGTTATTTAAGCCAGAAAAGCTATGGGTTTTTGATAAGAGCTTTAGTCACCCCACATGGTGCTCACTGCTCAGTGTCTACTCAAGCTGACTTTGTACTGTCTTCAAGCTAACAGTCATATAAATGGGAAATAGCCTGTGTCCCATCCCTTCTTCCAAATGTCAGCTCCCCTCCAGAGTCTGCCTGATTTTGCTCACTCCCCAGTGCCTTTAGATAGTTGTATTTTTAATTTTGTCCAGAGTTAATGTTGTTATCCCTAGAAGGTTTGGTCCAATAGGAGCTTACTTGGCCATATCAAAAATGGAACTCCTTCTATTTTTCCATTTCACCACTTTTAGAGTGTGTGGCCTTCCTTATCAAGATTGTCTCACGGTTGCAGGATGGCTATTGCAGCCCAAGCCATCAGGTTAACATTCTGGGCTGGACGATAGATGAAAGGGCAAGGTCAACATGTGCTTTCCAGCTGCATTGGCCACCCCTCCCCCCCGCAAAGGGCTTTCCTATAATTCTCCCTGAACAACTTCTGCATCTCATTGGTCAGAATTTAATTGTAAGTTTATGAAATGAAGGAATGAAATATGTGAATGAATGAAACACATGAATGAAATATAATTATTAGGCTGGGCACATTGCTATTCCCAACAGAATTAGAGTTAAGTTAGTAAGGAGAGAGAATGACTCTCAGGAAGGCAGCTAGATGCTATCCCATTTCATAGGGATATTATAAAAATTAAAAATGTTAATACATGTTAACTGTTGTATACCACTCTTGTAACATAGGAAGCACCTCATATATGTTGGTTTGAGTATTGCTGTAAATTTCACAATAGACATAAACCCAGAGCATGATGGAAATCCCCAAAAGAGGCACCTGGCCCAACTAGGAAGAAAGGAGTGATAGGGAAAACTTCAGGAGGCAATGATACCTGAGCCAAATCTGAAACAGTAAAAGATAAACCAGGTAAGAGAGGAGACCCAGGTAGGAGGAACAGCAGTGAGAGAAGGTCTGTTGTGTGTAGGGATATACCAATTCATCTCCAGCGTCCAAAAATGTGGGAACATATAGAGGGAGACAATTTTATATGTAGTCAGATAGCAGTCAAGATGGAGCATGCATGCACATGTGTATACGCATACATACACACACACGTCTGAGATTTACCTAATCCTGCAGGCCTCCTGTGGGAGAGAAGCCTGGTAGGAGGCAAGCCCTGGGGCCCAAGCACTGCAGACCTTCCCCTCTCTGAGAGCTCAGGGCAGAGGTGCAGGGCTGTGGGCTGGGCAGTCACTGTGGCCCCCTGAGAGGTCTGCCCCCCCATTCCCCATAACTCTTCTCAAAGATAGGGGCTTTCAAAAACACACTTGACAAGTGTGGTCAAACAGGAAGTCAAGAGCTGATAGTGTGGGAGGGAAACAGGGGTGGGGGCTTGCTGCCTGGGTCTTTTCCAGCCTTTTTTTTCCCACCCTCACCCCAGCCTGGGTATGGTCCCTGATACCCAGATTCCCTCAGGTGTTGGCTTGGGAGGAGTGTAAGCACCCAGGCACCAGATATGCTTATGTTTCTGGGTTTCTTAGTTTCTGCCCCTTTCCTTGTGGCAGAAGCATCTACAGAGTGTCAGCCAAGGACTTGTTCCTCTTTCTTCTAGAAGCTCCTCCTGGCTTATAATCTTTCTGTGTCTCCTGACCCTTCTCTGCAGTACTTTGCTCAATTCAATTCAGTTCATATTTATTGTGTACCTGTGAGGTGTCCTGTCCTGGGCCTGGAAGAGCTCTGCCTGGGATGGTGTGTGTGTGTGTGTGTGTGTGTGTGTGTGTGTGTGTGTGCGCGCGCGCGCAGTGCACATGTTCATATGTGGGTACATGTCTATGTGTGGGGTATTTGATATTAGAACATAGATTTACCTTATCTTCCTTTTTACTGTAAAGAAGTATTCTATTTCTATTATTGTAAACTGCGGTTTTTGCCATTCTTTTATTAATTGGTATTTAGGTTGTTTCTGGGGCTAGTCACATGATGCTGCTATAGTATGCCAGTATGCGCCCCTTCTGCCCACGCTGCACATGCGTGAATGGCTCTCAGGGCCTGCAGTGAGAAGGGAGTACCAGGGAAGCAAGCCGCCCTCCAGAGTGACTGTACCAACTTACACACTTGTGAGCTGTGACTATCCTCCTATTGTCATCAGCACTTGACCTCATTGCACATTTAAAATGTCAGGAGAACTAGATTCTTATTGGCTTGCCCCCTGAACTCAGAGTCCCCTTGAGGAGATTTTGAGTTCCTCTCAGTCAGGGACTATCATGTCTTGCTTAACTTTAAGATTAAAAAAAAATTCCATGTTCCTTCTGAACTGATGTAGGTAGTTTAACTCTCAGGGCACCTGGGTGGCTCAGTTGGTTGAGTGTCTGACTTTGGCTCAGGTCATGTTCTCCTGATTCGTGAGTTCAAGCCCTGCCTCAGGCTCTCGGCTGTCAGAAGGGGGCTGGCTTCGGATCCTCTGTCCCTGTCTCTCTCTGCCCCTCCCCCCAAAAAAAGAAATTTAAAGAACATTAAAAAAATGAGAATCTTAAAAAAAAAGAAAGTTCAACTCTCATTTTAGTGGTTACTCTTACATTTTAACAGGTACCTTTAAAGCTTGAACCCTCTTCCCATCTTCCATGCCTTACTTATCATTATTCACTAAGTTAGTTCCAAATTATTTTCTATCCCAATATAAGCCATTATTATAATTTTAATAAAATTGATGCTTGCTTAGCTTTGCACACATGTTTACTGTTTTCTTTGTTCTCAATTCCTTCTTCTATACAAGATCTTTTTTTCTGGAACCATGTTTCTTTTTCTTTTTCTTTCTTTTTTTGGCGGTGTCCTATATGAAGAGATGTCATAGTAAACTCAGTTCTTTTAAAGACTCTTATCCTCTTATTATAACTCCCCCCAGCTTTATTGAGATATAATTGACATTTAGAACTTGTATGTATTTAAAATGTACAACTTGATGATTTGATATGCATGTTCATTGTAAAATATTCACCACAATCAAGCTAATTAACATCTTCACCTCATATAGTTACTACTTTTGTAGGTATGTCATGGTAACACTTAAGATCTATCCTTTTAGCAAATTTCAAGTATGCAATACGCTAGTGTTAACTATAGTCACGTTGTTTTACATTAAATTTCAAGAACTTATTTTGCGTAACTGAAACTTTGTACCCCTTGATCAACATCTCCTCATTTCTCCCTCTCTCCTAGCCCCTGGTAACCACAACTGTACTTTACATTTCTATGAATTTGATTATTTTAGATTCCACACGCAAGTTTCATTGCACAGCATTTGTCTTCCTGCATATGGCTTATTTCATTTAGTATAATGTCTCCTAGTTTCATCCATGTTGTTGCAAATGGCAGGATTTCCTACTTTTTATTTTTTTTAATTAAAAAAATTATCTTAGAGTGGGGGAGAGAGAGCACAAGGGAGAGAGAGAGAGAGAGAGAGAGAGAGAGAGAGAGAGAGAAATCTCAAGCGGCCTCCATGCTCAGCACAGAGCCTGACATGGGGCTTGATCCCTTGACTCTGGGATCATGACCGGAGCAGAAATCAAGAGTTGGATGCTCAACTGACTGAGCCACCCAGATTCCCCGGGAATTCCTACTTTTTAAAGGCTGAATAATACACACACACACTCACACACACACACACAGCCCACATTTTAATCTGTTCATCAATCAGTAGTATGGTCCTCTTGTTTTTGAGCTAGAGTTAAGTGGATTTTAGAATTCTAGGTAAGTAGTTGTTTTCCCTCAGATATTGAAGATGTTATTCCATTGCCTCTGGCTACCATTGTTGTAGTTGTTGGTCTGCTTGCTGTTCTTTTACCAGTGGCATTTTTAAAAGATCTTTTCTATGTCTTCTGCAGGTTCATTATGATGAGTATACATGTGAATTCGTTTTAGTTGTCCTGCTTGGATTTCTTGATTCCTGAATCTGATGGTTCATTTCTTTTATCAGTTTTGGAAAATTTTTGTCATTATTTCTTCAAAGATTGTCTGTCTCTAAATTGCATGTTCAGAAACTCCAATGAGACACAATTTAGACCTCATTTTATCCTCTGTGTCTCTTAGTGTCTCTTATATTTTTCATCTCTTTATCTTTATACTGCATTTTGTGTAATTTCTTTAGATCTGTCTTCCAGCTCATGAATTCTCTGTTCAATTGTTTAACCAATTCTGTTAGGTTTTAAATTTCCATGATCTGAGTTTCCATTTCAAGAAGACTTAATTAATTAATTAAATAGGTCTGGTCACTTTCATTAATTTTTATACCTTGCTTGGGTTTTCAGTCCCCTGTCTTGCTTTTTTTTTAAAGTTTATTTATTTATTTTGAGAGAGAGAGAGAAAAAAAGCACGAGAGGAGGAGGGACAGAGAGAGAGAGAGAGAGAGAGGGAGAGACAGAATACCAAGCAGGCTCTGCACTGTCAGCTCAGAGACTGATGCAGGGCTCAATCCCACGAACCTTGAGATCATGACCTGAACTGAAACCAAGAGTCAGATACTTAACTTACTGAGCCACCCAGGTGCCCCATTGTTGTTTTTTAAAGTTTATTTATTTCCCTGTCTTGCTTTTTAAAATATTTTAAATGTACTTATTTCATATATTGTACCTAATCATTTTTGTCTCAAGTTCTTATAGGTATAATTCAACTCTTGTTTTTTCCTGGTAATTCCCACTTACTGCATGTGTCTTGCATTTTTTTTATTGTAAGCTTTATCTGACTGCTCTAAATCTGTAGGGAGCCTAAGGATGCCTGGGTTGATGGTGTGCATCTGCAGAGAGAATGTGCTTTTGCTTCTGCCAGGTGTTGCAAAGTACTGTTGGGCTGGGACTGCTTTAAAATTTTTTTAATGTTTGTTTATATTTGAGAGAGATAGAGAAAGACACAGTGTGTGAGTGGAGGAGGGGAAGAGAGAGAGGGAGACACAGAATCCGAAGCAGGCTTCAGGCTCCGAGCTGTCAGCATGGAGCCCAACGCAGGGCTCAAAGCCACGAGCTGTGAGATCATGACCTGAGCCGAAGTTGGATGCTTAGCTGACTGAGCCACCCAGGCGCCCCTGGCCTGGGCTTTAGTTTCTTGGCTTGGAGTTTCCTGGGCCAAGCAAATAGTGCAAATTTGAACCCAGCCCTGCAGATTACTGAGCTTGGTTGTCAATTGTCAGCAGAATCTTTATTCTTTTATTTTCCTTTTCCCCACTTGGATCTGAGCCTAAGATCAAATCTTGGATCTAAGATGGCTGAATTATCTTGTCTCCCTTTGATGGTGAGCAGATTTTTTTTCCCTAATGCATCCTTTCACTGAAGGTGTAACCCTTCAAAGGCCCCAACTTCTGTGTGTGGGAGAGGAGCAAGTATATGCTGAAGGTCTTGTCCTCTGTTGCTAGGAAACCCTGAGAATCCAGTTTCCTGGTCTCAGCAATTGCCTGGGAACTTCCCTGGTGCAGTACTGGCTCTCCAGGCTGGAGGCCTTTCTGCTCTTTGCCTATGACATTGGGAGAGTCCTGTTTTAAACTGGGTTCAGTTCTAAATTTAAGAAGATTGATATATTTCATTCAGTACATTTCTTTAAATGCAGGAGTGTGTGTGTGTGTGTGTGTGTGTGTGTGTGTGTAATTTAGAATATTGAATCCACCATACTGCAATACTGTCAGGAGTAGAAATTCTTATTAGGATTTTGAAGTATGAGTAGGAGTTCAGTACTGACTATGCTAGAGTCTAGCACTCCACCATTGTGTCTGTAATTATTTCATATTGCAGACATGGTGCTCAGCCTCTTTAGCTCTTTGCAAATTCCTTAGCTTGGTGCCTGGTTCCAGGTTAAGCATGGCTTCCTGCTGCAGAGTGTTTTCGTGGTTCAGCCTATATTGACCTCATCCTAGATTTCTCTTCCTGAATTTCTGTTGGCACTATTACCGTCACTTTTATAGGTGATAGTAAGTACGTGGCCCCTCAACACAAGGATGTGTCCTTATAGCTTACTCAACTGGCAATTTTCTGCCCTCAGTCTGCTTCTTCTGTCTTTCTGAGACAACGACCTTATTTCCAGAACCCTATACCCTCTAAAACACCTGCCCTATCTGCTTCCCACATCTGGGAGCCAAGCTAGAGATGGCTGTAGCCCTGAGATGTTTTGCTTAGAGATTTGTACTCTGGGGTTGTCCCTTCTAGAAAAATTTTCTATTAACTATTAAGATTTTAGTGTAAATGAGCTTATCTGATGCTTTTTGGCCAAGTGGATACTAAGATGGGTTTGGGGTGTGGTAGGGTTCGTGAGCACCCTAAAGGCTCAGAAAGGGAAGTCAACATTGGAAGGAAGGGGGACAAATAGATGTTCATCATTCATTTGGTCAACAAACACTCCCTGAGTACCTACTGAGCACCAGGCATTGCGCTGGGTTCTGGGGATACGGTAAGAATGTGGACTGGCCTCAGGAAGCTTAGAAGAGACTGGCATGAGGCTTCTTCTGGCATGATCTTCAAGATCATCTATCCTAGTGATTGTACAGATGAAGTAGTTGAGGTCCAGAGAGGCTCAGGGTTGCACAGCAAGTACTTTCATCACGGAGATAGTGAGGATGGCCATGAGGAAAGAGAGTCTGAAGTGAGGAGGTCCTGCATCCCTCTACTTCCCTGGAATTCACCTGAACATCAGGTGACCTGGGCTACAGTGTGGAAGCTTGGGGCCAGCCCTGTACTGCTCCTTCAGCATCCTGTGGTAGGCACCTCTGCAGCTCCCAGAGGCTACTGGAGCTGCTATGGGGGTGGGGGGGGGGAGATCCCTTCACTTGCCCTCAATCCCCAGGCAGGGGTTGTCGCTGGCTGAGAAGGCTCTGCTGCAGTGTGTAGCACAGGGGTCCTTTCTCTCCCACCCCGTCATGGGTGAAACCCATGGGACAAAGCTGGCCTTATCAGACTCCAGCTGTGGCTGCCTTGGGCTTGCTGGGAGGTGCTGGAGCTGGGAGTGAGGCCCAGGACGGGCTGACACAGCCGAGAGGAGATAATTTCAGTCTGCAGCCTCCAGTTTGAGGGAGAAATGTAAACACAGGCTGCTGAACCAGCAGCTGTGGGGGGTGGGGCAGGTGGGCACTGGGCACCCTGCTCGCTCTCCCTCCTCACAGAGCCCACTTGGAGTGGGGGTTTTGGTTGGTATTCCATGACCTGGCTCTTTGCAGGCATGTGAGGAAGCGGCTGCTTTGGCTGCCTATGTCCCTACAGGCCAGTCTCGCCATTAGTGAGCCTAAGTGAGTAATAGAGTCCTGGCTTGACACTAGACAGAAGTCCACCAACCCTGCTTCACAGCTAGCTTGGGGCATCCTTCAGTAAGGCACTTGATTTCTCTCACCGCAGTTTCCCCATCTATAAAATGGGAATCATATTAGAACCAGCCTCATTCTATCAGTGTTTATTGGGCACAGCCTAAGTTCCGGGCATCATTCTGGCATTGAGGATACAGTCATGAACAAAACACAAAGCAGAGACTGTCCCTCTCAGAGCAGAGGGGGAGGTTTCAATGAAGTAATGTGGCTGCAATGTTTGACAGTGGCCCTGACACAGAGAAAATGCTCAATAGATTTTCAACAGAAAATAACTCAATAGTTATTGGTTGTAGTGGTTGTTACCGTTAATTAGTTAGAGTCAGTGTGGCCTGGGTCCATCTCTTATCGTCACAAGACTAACTGATGTTCAGCCTTCAGCACTTAGATGTTTCCTCTTACAAGAAGTCTTCCCTGACTTTTCAAGGCTGGATTATCTCCCTCCGTCCACTCACCACCCCTCCCCTTCCCATGCCTCATTATGGCACTTATCACAGACTATTGTCACCATCCGTTCCCCTCTCTGTGCCCAGCCTAGCCACGTATGCCTCAAGCCAGGGCTGGGTCTTGACCCACCTCCGCTCACACCCTGGCACACTGCAGATGCCCATTAGATGTTTGTCGACTGACTGAATGATTGTGAGTCCAAACCATATCCTCGCCTCTCGGGCACTTTGGGTTGCCCCTCAGAGTCTGACAAAGGAACTTCTTAGTCTGTCTGGGGATCACTTATGGGGAAATCACAGGTCAGCAGTGCAGATTTCTGTCTGTGTGGGTATGTGATAATGATCGCTGAGTGTTTACCATACTGGATGCTGTTAGGAGCTCCTTTAGGTAGATCTAATCTTAAGTCCACTCCTATGAGATAAGTCATGTTATTTTTTCCATTTTGCAGATGAGGAGCTGGAGGGCCAGAGGGGTTCCATATCTTGCCCAAGGTCATCCAGGTAGTAAATGTGGGTAGAATCAGTATCTGAACCCAAGTGGAGCACCTCCAAGGTCAATGTTCACTGCCCCTCATAGGATTTCTCAGGTCTGTGCGTGGCATGTGGCCATGTGGGCAGGTACACACACCCATGTGTGGCTTGTGGCAAGTGTATCCTAGGCAACTCTTGTCATCCTGGCCCTGAGCAGGGCTTGTTGCAGGGGGCAGCAGAAAGGAAGGGGCTGTTGTTTTAGGTTCAAGTGACCGAAACAGGTAAGCTAGAAGCATGGGCTGTCAATGAAAACCATGAATAATAATCAGTGTGGTCTGAGAAGCCACCTAGAGAGGTGGACTGGGAGCCCTCAAGCCTGGAGAGTGGGGCCTGCTATAGGTCTGAGAGGTCACAGCTTGGCACAACATATTTATTTACTGGCTAAATTGAACATTTTCAGGTAACGTATCTCTGGGGACCCCAGTGACATGCTGAGAGGCACAGTGGCTTTTTACCAGTTCTTCAACATTTTGATCCTGTTTGTTTTCTTTTTCCTCAGATACAGTCAAGATGATTCTTAGGAAATTGGTGAGTGCCCATGTTGGTCAGAGGAGAGGAGCCTGTGTACCTTAGTGAGTGCCTCTGTTTGAGTGACTGAGCACCACATGCTCCTGGAAGGGGCTCTGACTTCATTACTCAGAAAGAAAGAAGCTTCTGTGATGAGGATTGTCATTTGTTCATTGAACCAACACTCCTCAAGATCCTACTCTGTGCCAAGCCCTGTGTTGGGCATTAGGGATGAAATGGAGATTAAGGCCTGGGTCCTGTCCTCAGGAGATGACCATTTGTCATGCCAGGAGACAGGTGAAGATGGCCCAGGGTGGGGAGGGCTCTGCAGGAGGGGTGCACAGAGGGCACAGGACTCCCAACGCAGTCTTGGAAAAGGGAGCCTATGGAAAGCTTCCTGGAGGAGGTGACAACTGGCTGGGTTTTGAAGGATGCATTTAAGATAATTAAGGAAACAAAGTGGGGGAGTGCTTTAATGCACTGTAGGTAGTATAAATGCCTGGTAGGGTGAGGGAGTCCAGAGTGTTCAGGAAATACTAAGTAGTTTGGTTTGGATGGAGGAGTTATGTGTGTATGTGTGTGTGCATATGCATATTTATGTGTGTGTTTGTGTGTCTGTGTGTGTGCCTTTGTATATTGGGGAATGTGGTGACTGAAGAGTTGTATTGCAAATTTCTATTTACATGTTTTATGTGAAAAACTTCTATGAAGTGTAATGCATGAAGAACACTTAATCGTTCACATTTTATTGTGAACAAGTTTCTATGTCTCCTTGCAGAGAACTCAAATGTGTGCTGAAGGATGGGGCAGGCCACCCCAGCCACAGTCAGTCATGTTCCCTACTCTGTCACATTTCATGCAACTTTTAAAATCCTCCTGGAACCTGTTGATACTTTCAGCCTGTATCCCCTCTGAGGTGTAATAATCTTGTCATCTGCCCTGCTCTGCAGGAAGCTGAGAAACCTGATATTAGTCCTGCACTCACCTCTGACTAACCCCCCTCAGATAGAGGCATGGCTTGGGCAGCCCCAGGGTCCAGGGCCTGGCTCTGAGGGAGTGAGGGAAGGCTGCTGGTGAGAGGATAAGGGCCCAGCCCTTGCCTGCAGTCTCTGTGCCCAGACCTCGCCAGGATCCCAGCTGTGGTACCTTCTCATTGACCGACAAAAGCAATAGATCAGCGCATTCAAAGGGGGCTCCAATAACCCAGACCATGTGGGCTCCACGGTGGGGGTGTGTGGGAGATGAAAAGCATGCTTTTGAGGGGAGAAGGGAAGATACAAGGAAGAGCCTTTGTCTCAGTGGTGTGTGTCCTATCTGCGGAGGGCAGGATGGATGCTCAGTGGGCTTGCAGCTGAGCAAGGCGCCCAGACCTCTGTACCACTGGTCGCTTGCCCAGTAGACCTAGCTCTGGACAACACTGGTGGGCCTGCTGCAGGTACGTCTCTGGGGTGGGTACCTGAAGGGTACAGCCCCTGAGACGTAGCAGAAATAAAACCTCTCCCAAAGGGGCTGTCTGTCAGGATCTGAAGGTTTGAGCCCCTGGGATCGCATGCTCCTCTTTCAGAGCACAGCTAACCTTCTAAGGGGGCTGGGGTACAGGGTCAGGCCCTGAGCTACTGAGCGCCGGGCCCCAAAGACAAGGACTGTGGACAGCATCTTCCAGGCCAGGTAGGGTGGCCACTTGCTGGGGACACAAGGGAGGATTTGCTGTCAAGTTGGACTGTTGCAACAGATCTGTTAAGAAACTGCTTTGGGCCCCAAACCTTGTAGGCCACCAGTGTGTACATTTCCCCTTTTGATCCTAGAACAAGCCTTGGTTGAATTAAGTCATTCCAAAGGGAAACTTCCCTCGGGTCACAGCTAGGAACGGGAGAAGGCAGGTTTTGCATTTGGTGTAAGCCCACTCCCACCCCATACACTGTGAGTCTTTGCTTCTAAGGGCCATCTGCAGGCTGCTGGTGTTCAGAGCCTGGTTGGGCCACTTTAATACAAGGTGAACTTAGGCAAATTACTTAACTTCTCTGTGCCTCAGTTTCCTCTTCTATCAGCATTGATTGTCACACTTACCTATAGGATCCCAGTGAGGCTCCAATGAGGTAACACACGTGAGACTCTGGGCAAGGACCAGGTGACTGTAACTGCTTACCAAGTGGTGGTTCCGAAGGCTTTCAGCACAATTGCTGAGGTCAGTCTGGATAACGGAAAAGCATGTTGGGGCAGATGTGGTCTGGGTATACAAGGCCTTGGACAGAGGGATGCAATGAGCCTCTGGGGCCTCCCAAGGGTCCCTCCCCTCTTTAAGTCCCAAGAGATGACTTCGATACTGGGCTCGACCATCCACGTCTCCAGAGTCACTCACTTGTCAGGAACAGTGAAGATAGATTGAAAACACTAAGTAATCAATGCATGGTTGGAAGCTGGGTGTGGTTGTCTGGGAGCTTGCCAGACCACCTGGCTTTGAGAGGTCAAGAGTCAACAGGGAAGGTCATATTAAAGTGACAGACTTAGTGTGGTTTATATTAAAGGAATGTTCTTGTACATCTTTGTGATGGGGCAGTGGGGTCTCAGACCTAGAGTGGTCTGAGAACAGGTAACCGTATATCCTGGGGGCCAACACAGTCCTGGTTATGTGTATTGTCTCAAAGCAAGTATTATTGGTGCCCCCTGTCACTGTTACAAGTGTCCTGATTTGAGTAATAAATTACCCAGTCGCCCAATTCTGAGCCACAGGCCAGACTTTATCTACCAGAGCTGTTGCCCCCTGAATGTGAAGGAGTGTCAGAGAAGATGCCCTTCTTCCCTGGCAAGGCCCTCTCCTGAGAGGCGACCAGGGCCTGGGCTAGGTAGGGTTGGTCTGAGAGACTTACATGTACGGTCACAGCATTTGGGAGCCTGGACAGCACACTCGCTCAACCTGGAGAGTAGAAGGTGGGGTGGGAAGACGGACAGAGGGTGGCTTTTAGTTGAGTCCAGCTGGCAGTATGGAGGCCTGGGATGACAGCTAGCCACCACAGTGCTTTGTCACCTGGGTACTAGCTAGGGAGATTTTAGCTGTAAGAGATATGAAATATTGATCTGGCTTAACTTCTTCATTTTCCTGTTAATAATGACAATAGTAAACATGACTACCTTTATTTTTTTTAAGTTTATTTATTTATTTTGAGAGAGACAGAGACAGTGCAAGTGGAGGAGGGACAGAGAGAGAGGGAGAGAGAGAATCCCAAACAGGCTTTGCACTGTCAGCGTGGAGCCCGATGTGGGACTCAAACCCATGAAACCGTGAGATCATGACCTGAGCCAAAATCAACAGTCAGATGCTCAACCGGTTGAGCCACCTAGGTGCCCCTAACCATGACTCCCTTTAAGTAAGCATCAACTAAGTGCTAGATATATATGTGTGTGTACATTCACATGTGTATAAAATATTGATATATTCTGTATGCTCTACATAACATATAGTATGCATGCACAGACACTTCTTTAGGTAGTCCGCGTATGCAGAGTGAGACAAAAAAGGGGAAAGGAAGCGACACTCTTCA
Source organism: Panthera tigris (assembly GCF_018350195.1). NCBI lineage: Eukaryota > Metazoa > Chordata > Mammalia > Carnivora > Felidae > Panthera > Panthera tigris. Next base: position 123,005,347 of record NC_056668.1, on the reverse strand, counting down.
TGTCACACCGCTATGAAGTGGCAGAAACAGGATTCAGACGCAGGTCCATTTGACCTCAGGGCTAGGATCCTGCAGTTCTGCCCACCATCCTCTGTGCATCAGGATCTGGCACGCTGCTCGCACGACCCTGCAGCCCAGGCTGGACTTGGAAGATTAGGAAGCAGGGAAACATGGGCTTGCTGAGGACCTTTCTGTCCCTATCCGTCCCTTGCCCTCCCTGGGGCCACCGCCGGCAGAGAAAGGCCAAGCTCAAGGCCACGTGAGGAGTTCCCAAGCCGTCTTTCATCCGGTCCCGCAGTTATTTGTTCAGCATGCAGTGCAAATTTCCCTGTCTCAAAACATGGAATCTGGTACAGCTTTGCCTGGATCAATGTCCAACCCCTTTCAAGTTCTGGAGAAAGTTACTCCTCTCCAAAGTTCAGACCTGCCAGACTCAATAACTCCACAAAAATGCTTGGATGAAAATTGCTCCAAGCAATCCCAGCGGAAAGCCAGCACCTCACCCCTCGTTTAAAGCTATGATCCTTATCATAATTAATTCAATAAAGAAGTAATGTGCTTCAACCTAGGCAGAGAGAATAATTTTCTGTCCTGACTGGTATAAACTTTCAACTAGGGACATTTAAACTCCGGGTCTGAGCTCTCGCAGCAAGTAATAAATTGCAGACCCGGGCAGGGCTGCAGAACCCCGTTTAAACTGTGGTAAATAGGCCGCTATTGAAGAGAGGAAGATTTGGATTCGGGTGGGCAGCTCCAATAAATAGCAGAGTGTTGTTTATAAACCCTGCAGTCCCGGCTGGCCTCAGCCTTGAGACAGGCAGAAGCATTTGCTTGTTGAAAGCACCAGAGTGTTTGATCCTCACGCTTGGTGGACCCACCTTGAGTCTTGAATCTAAAATCCATTTCCTTCCATAATTGAAAGGTAGGATTAGCCTGGCTTCTAAACAGACTAACACATTCTCAAGTGGAGATACTGGCTCAGAGACCAAGCCAGCCTATCCCGGAGCTGCATTTTCCTACTCTTTCCTCTGAGGTTCCGTGATTAAAGTTCATTCTGGATTTGTTTTTGAACACATTCAGAGTAATGAGGCTCCCGGATGGTCCTAGAAGCCCATTAGGTTTACAGAAATTACAAGTTTAGCAATCAAAGTCTTTGGAAACAAGTGAAAATAGAAGGAAAGTCCGTTTGAATCAAAACAGCCTTCAGATTGCATATCATGGGGAGAGATGAATTCAACATCCATTGTTTTCTGAAAAGAATTCAATGACGGGGAGGCAGGGTTCTTTAAAGTGATTAAACTTGGGAACATCAAGGCGGTTGTCTGACTCGGTTTCTTTTGTTCCTGGCTAAAGATTTTGGATACCTCCTTTGTGAACCGACAGCAAGCATGCATTCCAAAACTCAAGAGGACCTTTCTCATCAGTTTTGTGGGGTTGAAAACAATTGTGTTATCAGCCTGCATTCCGCTCCATCGGCCTCCAGCTCAGGCAGAGATGCACTGCGACAAGGCTCACTGCCCCGGTAACCATTCCAAACCGCACCGACTTGCAGGGTGCTATCTCCAAGACAAATAGCTGGTTCTGGAGAAGTGGCTGAGCAACCCATGGATGTTACCCATCAAAACACACAAAGTACACATGCTAGACGGCCCAGACTTTTTATCTCACCCAAAATGTGAAGGGCTGCCCTGGGGGAGGGGAGAGGAGCAGCCCTTTGAAACCTAGCTGGGGAAGAAGCCAGGTCAGAAGATGGGGCGGCTAATTAAATATGACAAGCCTGGGTGCCACCCCCTTACTATCATTTGGAGCATGGAGACGTGTAAATGAATAACAGTATGTCAGTCATAGCAATAATTGCACGCCACACACATTGATCATTTTCCATGGGTTTGTAAAACAAACAAGAAATCTACTTTTCTGTGTGCGTCTTACCTGTATTTGTGTCACCTGTTCAAGGTGCTGAGTGTAAAACTTGAAGCTGATGTCATTTCAGCTCTTGATATGGCTGAATATTTCTGGGGCTGGTGACTCTGGGTTTTCACTTTCCAGTCTATGTTTTTTAAGTGAGGAAAACATCCAGCGTATGATTTGTAATGCCGGATATCCAATTTTAAAAAAAAAAGGAGAGGACAACTCAACAACAGTAACTTAAGTAGTAAACTAAGATAAGCATTCAAGCTGCTTAGTGGCTGGGTTCTGCTTCTAAGCATCCCACTCTGACTGCTGCTGGCCCTTTAGTCGTCCACCCCTGTCTGGGCTGAGAGAGCCAGGAGGACTCTCTGGGTCCCCCAAATGGCTCAGATGTCAATAGCGTCTGTGGGTTCTGTCTCCCTGACTTTGTCTCCCCAGTGAGAAGTGGCTTTGAAGACTTTTTGGGGCTTTCTCTCTTAAACCTGGGACAGCACCGCACGGTAATTTCAAATAAATCCAATAACGAGGCTGAAGCTGGCACAGGAGGGTACCCTGGGAGGTGCGTGCAGATTAGACGAGCCACTGAAATCCACAAAGCTGAGGCTCAGTTGCTTTCGTGACACACGCATTTTGAGCCAGCACGTTTGACCAACGCTCACAACCCCTGCCCGCGCCCCCTTCTACCCCCCAATCCCTCTTGGATTGATTAAATTGGCTCAAGATGACACCAATAATTGGCTCAAGATGGGGCTTCGACAGGCCCAATGATCCATATCTTCGCATTCCCTAAAATCAGTCCTTTCAGCTCTGTGTTGGATTTAGGATGGTTTACATTGGCTCCGTCACAAACATTTTAATAAAGTCCCAGAGAAACCGCAAACGGGTGACATCATTGGATGGTGTTAAAAAAAAAAAAAAAAGTCCCATTTTGTAAGAGAGAGGCTGGGCCTCCAGAGTGTGATCATGCTCTGTCCGCCCGTTTGGTCATTCAACAACCATCCACCGTAATTAGGACCATAATATTTAAAATGGGGTGCGGCGGTGGTGGGGGTGGGTGGCCGGCAAAGGACATTAGCTAATAAGTCAAAAACAAATATGAATATTTTGACATAAAGTAGCCAAGAAGGTGAATGACCGTAGTGCGGGTGTGCAGCTCCAGGGCTGAGGGGCTTGTAGCCTGGACTTGGGTGGAGGTGCTTGGAGCTTTAATTGTAAGGACAGCCCCCTTGTCCCCTGTCCCCGGAGCCCAGGACCTGAGTGCTGGAGAGGGGAGCAGTTCAGAGCCCAGGGAGTTTCGTTAGGGAGGCTTCTTGCTGAGGAGTGGGCTATAGGGAATTTTCATCTTCTTCTCTCTACTCTTCTGTTTACTTACCCTGAACTTTCTCTAAGGGCATATGTTATACAATCAGAAAAAAAAAATCGACAGTGCTTTTTCGAAAATTAATATAGCAATTGTGATCATGTCCAATGACTATAATTATATATTAGACTGAAAATGTTTGGAATAAAATGCACTATTAATGTTATGGTGGTTCTCTCTGGGTGGTGAGACTAGGAAAGTCTTTTGTCTTCTACTCTTTTGTTTTTATAGCAGATAAAAAATTTCAAAGGAAAGTGGAATGCTGAAAACTGAAGAAATGAATTCGATTCATTTGGACATGGATTAAAAAATATATGTGTCCACCCCCCCCCCCCCCGCCAAATACAAGCTGCTGTGTTGGTTTTAGCATTGTATCGTATTTAAAAAATACATTTCACTCACATGCTTGTGAATTTACAAGAAGCAAGATATTTTTAAATGGCAGCACCCGGCTTCCCAGCTGAGGAAGGGATGTACGTCGATCTCCCTGCGTGTCAGGACCACCACACCATCCGAGGTGAGTTGGTGTCCTGGTGGGTTCCCCCCACCCCCTTTTTTTGCTCCCTCAGAAAGGGCTGCCGCATTTGATGTGCGCCTCCCTGTCAGCCTGCGGGGCTGAAGTCATGTTGTAGATTTCCCAGAATAATCGATCCATTATGGCCATCACAATTAATTGACTTTTCTGTGACTCAGGGTCAATCTGATGCCAGAACCTACCTTGATCACTTTTTCTAGTGTGAGATTTCAGGATTGTTTTGTTTCATTTCTTTTGTAAACGTATCCGTAGTTTTATGGTTCACACTAGAAGGGGGATCTGGGGACCTCAGAGTCCACGAAAAAATAAAAGAGTAAAACACAGACTATATGATGTGTCAGTGTGTGCACGTGTGCATGCCTATGTACGTGTGATTGCATTCTTTTTTTTTTTTTTTAATAATGAATCTTTTAAAGGTTGGAACTGGCCGTAACTGCTTGCTAATGTAAGCCTCATTTTACTGATTGGGGATCGATCGGGCACATGGAAAATACCTGTTGGTTTAACTGAATACGTCTAATATGAAAATTGGACCCTGTTCCTTGTGCTAAACAACGCATTAAATTTGCACAAAGTAAACTCACCGTTTTAACTCCTGTTCGACCCCAGAACATTGCAGGGGTTATTCTTTCCGTCTTTCCTCCCAGCCTTATTTTTTATCTTAGAGAGAAGGGGCAAAGGAGAATAGACTCTGAATCGAGACAGACATGAGATCAAGTCCCTTTTCTGTTTCTTGCTGTGTGGTCACAGCAGGTCCCCTGACCTCTCCAAGACTACAGCCTCTCTCATCTGTAAAATGAAAATAACATTCAGTTCTGGGGTCATTTAAAAATTGCATGGCATGATGGATGTAAAGCACGGAGCATACGCTGTTTCAGTCCAGGTTGATGGAAGAACGTGAAGTTTAGAGACAGAGGCTTTGTGGTGTGAGAGAAGAACTTTGGAGGAGTAAAAAAGATTGAAGTTTTAGTCACGGCCACATCACTTTGGAGACTCACGTCTTCTCTCACCGGGGAGGCAGAAGCGGGAGTGTGTGGAGTGGGGTCAGGAGCCCCGCTGCCCGGGTTCAGATCACAGCCGCATGACCTCAGGTCGCTTCGCAGTATAGTGTGAATTTCCTCCTCTGTAAAATGGGGTCGTCGTGAGGACTAATGTGTGACAGTCCCTGCAGCAGTGCTTTACTTGTGACAAGTGCTGGGGGAGAGTTAGCTTTGCTGTTACTCCTATGGTGATGTTCTCCTAGGTCCCTTCTGGCTCTGTCAGACCTTGATTTCTGCTTCCTTTTGCCCTCATGGTTTCAGGGGAAGGCCGATTTTTATTTTATTCTTCAACATTAAGGTAACTGCAAACATATTGTTGAAAGAAAATAAAAGGTACTTTTCAGGCTTTAGTCTGCAATAACTTAAAGAAAAGGGCCCAGAAAAAAAAAAAAAAATCAAGGACCCAGCACTGTCTTGATTCTGCACAAATGTTCGCCTCCTTCAAAGAGGCAAGAAGGCGAGTGCTGCCAGATCTGATTGTGCAGACCCGGAGGATCTGATCGCCCGTCACTAAGGCCACTAATCAAATTTCCATCCAATATGCTCACGCAGGATTTCCTGATCAAACACTTAAGCCTGCCCCTCTGCACCCCCATTAGCTAACATGTTTTATATGCAGAGGGGTCATCAAAAGTGTAATTGCCTTAAAGAAACTTAATCCTGCATTCTTGTCAACTCGAAGATAGCTAATAATGCTCGCTTAGCTGATATTTTTCCAACAACAAGAGCGCACCAGAAATTAGGATCTTGTTCTTAATCTTCCTCATGGCAGATGCTGAAACCTAGGTGTGTAGACACCTCTCAGGGGCCAGGTAAAAAAGATGAGTTTTCTCCAAAAGTAGCTGGCTTTCCCGGGAAAACCCACTGCTGCCACACGATGCCGGAAGTAACCGGGATAGGCCTTGCAGAGTCAAGCCCAGTGGCTTTTCAGAGTCGGTGTAACATTATTCTGGTGTCCAAGTTCATACCTTACATGTGAATGTTCATGAGGGTGTTGCATCGATTTTAGGTCCATCTTAATTTGATCACATAACATTTTGGGAGTGCTTGCAAAAGAGGTTTGCTCGATGCCTGATGAGAAAGTAAAGTGAAAGTACTGAACTTTGAAAGAAAGGGATTATGTGATTATGGATTTTAATGGCAGCTTTTGTATTTAATAAAAGTAAATAAAAACATTAGGTTATTGATATTGATATATCAGTATAAGTTGGAATATATTCTAAACTTACCATATGCCTAACGTATCAATATATTGCCACGTTTTATGGCTTTTAATATTCTTGTTTGGTCGGTTAATCGGGAAATTATTTTCTTGAAAATTGAGATTTTTTTTTTTTTTAAAGCTCTTATTTCACAAAGGTGTTTCTCATATTTGAAGCAGATTTTGATTCCGTTTCAAATAATCACTAAGTGCAAATGTGTTTCGGGTTATCTTTGCTGTGTTTTCTCCCCTTTTGTTAACAGGTTGAAACTGGCTTTGGCCTGAGAAGCTGTCGTGTTTGTCATATCCATGGGCCGACGTGTAAGTGTGCCTGCATGCACACGTGTGCTTGCACACACACATACTAGCGTGCACACAGCAGTGATGCCTCGCTGGGACTTGTGGTTTGAATGAGAAAAGGCCCCAGTCAGGCTGGGACAAGCAGGTCAGGAAATTTAACCTGACTCTCCCAACCCCAGTCATCATCGGCAGGGTCTGGAAAGGCCAGCTTTGTCAGCACTCGGGATCCTTGGTGTCTGAGTGGCAAAACCGATTTGAGGTCCTGTCTGTTCTGCCCTAACATTTGCCCTGGCCTTCTCCGCCCAGCCCCGACTCTCCCCTGCTTCTGTACACAGTGACCCGGTTTCTCTTGATGGGGGTGCGGAGTGAGTGTGATTACCCCTGACTCCACTCTGGGGGAAGGTCAGAGGTCACCTGCATGGGCTTCCTCGGCTGCTTTGGAAGGACAAAGAAAATGTGTTCCTTGTGTTTGCGGGGGAGAATGGAGCCTGCCACGGGGATCTGGAGAAGCTAGTGAAAAAGACCCACATGACGGAGATGAATGAATGGTACAAGTTTCAGTCATTTGAGGAGGTCTGGATGCAAACCTGTGAGGGAGGAAGGGGTCTCCCCTCTTTATAGAGGAGAGATTAAGTGGCCCGTTGATGTCATCAGGTTCTTTGGCAACCCCTGCCTTTTTCCTGTCCCAGATAAAACCCAGCCCTGTCTCCTCCCAGCCCATGTTCTGTCCCTTACTCTACCCTGCCCCCTAAGGAAATACTGTGCACTGGCACCTTGCAGGGAACATGCGTGCACACAGTCATACCTGGGACATGGTGCTCCATAGGGCTCCAATGACTGTGTGGTCTGGCGTGGTGCAGACAGAAGAGAAAGGATATTTCCCCTCCATCCTGGGTACCTATGGATGGGACATCCTGGGAGGAAGTCCTCAGACATCACAACATCCACCGTCCTAGGTATCCTCAGAAAGTGTCTTAGGAAGAGAGGTTGCGAATTCCCATCAGCACCTCCCTGCCAACCACCGGAAGGAAGTATAGAGTCTAAGTAGATAAATAAATTAAATAATAAAGAGATAAAATGCAGCCTAAGTCAATTTGGTGTTCTTGCTGAGCAACTTCAGCCTTAAGACAAGTCTCTTAGCTACCTTTCTGTTTTCTTAACAGATTCTGCCCCTGATCTTCTTGTCTGTAGACGCTGAGACGGCCTTTGCTAACAAGTTGTCTAGATTGGCCATTTCAACATATCTCAATTATTCAATACAGTTACTCTGCATTTTGTCAGGTCCTGATTTAGGAGCTGGGCACACACACGAATAAGACATGTCCTGGAGCCCACAGGCTGTCCAGGGAGGCTAAGTGCTCAGGCTGGCACTCAGGCCGGAAGGGCATTTAAGGTGCTCCCTACCTTTGTGCTTGCCGCAAAGACATGCTGTATGATGAGTTACCTATTAGAAAACAATCCTTAGCCCACTTGCATCACTGGAGGGCATCTCTTTATTTATTCTTCAACATAATCAGGTCTTTGAACTGGGCTCATCTGAGGCTGGGTGGGACAGAGGCAGAGGAACGGTTCATTTCAGGGCAGTTTGGACTGCTTGTTGCTTGGTTGTTGCTTGATTGCACTGGATGATCCATGTCTGATTTGACAAATTACTCAGCAATTCGATATTTTGCTAGTAAAAAAAAAAAAAAATCCCTAACAGCTGAATGCAAAACTCGTTTGGTATGTTAATATGCCATAAACTCAGAGAATGCCTATGCTTGACATGCCCAGAAAGGCTGTGGAGCAGCCTCCCATTTGACAGATGGGGACGATGAGGCCCGGAGGGTAAAGAACTTGCCCAGAGAAGCAGTGTGAATCATCAGGGGGCAGATTACGAGTGTTTCTATTACTGGGGCATATTTCCAATGAGTTTATTGCCACAAATAGAATGTTCTCAGTTACCCCAGGCAGCCACATAACTTGACATAGCTCAGGAAATAATTCCAATGTCAAGAGTTTCACATATTTTTCAACTTTGTTTTACCAAAACGCATCTGCTGTTCAGAAACATCCTCACGTCTTTTAGGAGAAACATCTCGAAAGGACAATGGGAATATTTTCTATTTTTATAATGATGTCTGTCTTTTACCTTTGGGAGATTTGTATTTAAACCAACTCAGCTTGCCAACTTCCTTTAAAGAAAAAGTCATTAAATTTCCAATTGGAAATTTGAGCATAAATGAGAGATTTCAAATGAAAACAGCAAGGAATTCTGCAAAGGCATCTGATCCTGCATCATACTTCCAAACCTTCTTTAAATTAGCTCTATGTCAAAAGGCTACGTGGAAAGACCTTTTCTTTTGTCTGATAAAGGAAAAATTGGAACAATATCGCTTCACTGTAGGATCCAGGCGATCATTTGGTTTCATTCCAAGGAGAGTATTTTTTTTTTCCTTTTTAAACTTTGGTCTGTAGCTGCACATGTGTGTGACTTTAATCAGTTTCTCCCACAGCCTTATTACCATTTAAGCTATTCTATACTTACTGACCTTTTCTCAAATTGGATAGTGGATCTTGTCTATGATAGGGCATTTAGCCCTATCAGCAGAGAAATATTTTACCTGTATGTGTATAACATTGTTCTGGTAGAAGAAAATAAAAGTTCTTCTGAAAAGGCAGCTGGGGAGCAAGATGAGTTCATTGCCCCAAATGCCTCCTGGGGCTGTTCCTTATCAAAGCATGTGATTCCGTATCAAAAAAACGTGACCATGGAGAAACACTTAAAGACCCGCGACTCCATTAGAATCTCCTCCAGTTTCGCCCATTGCTTTTTTCTAGAAACTCAATGACCAAGATAATTCGTCATCAAGACTTAAAGTCTGAGTCGGTCCTCAAGAGAAGTCTTTCCGGAGGCACTCTGACCCTAGTAGCTGAATGCCATCTTCTGTCTCAAGGTCAGCCTGGCCCTGTGCTTCCGATAAGTGATGTGATTGTCTCTGATGCAGGGCTCAATCAAAGGGGCGAAGGTCTTAGTGTCACAGACCTCACAGACTTCCTGGGAACCAAAGACAGTCTAGGGTGCAGCGGGTGGTTAGGCCATGTCAGAGCTGTTGCTTCAGGAATGTGTGCTTCATTCCTTCCTATGATTTTTCTGTCAGCAGTTATTTTATGTGTACCTACTCTGTGTCCAGTCCATGATGGGAACTGGGCACCAAGCTGTGGGCCCTCATGGTTTGTTAGCAAACTCAACTACAGAATAGATGTCACAGAGTTGAGGGAATGGGCTCTTGGAAGTTCAGACATCGCCCAATGTCCTTTCCATGAAGTGATGTTCTTTTTGTGTCTGCCTCAGAATCTTAGAACACTGCGAGCACAGTGGGATTCTTGAACCAGTCAGGAAGTAATGGGAGAATAGACATTTAGACATTTAGAGCAGAGCCAAAACTGTTAGCTAATTATAGGTTCATTTTTCCTGAATATTCTCCCTAATGGGAAGAGGTGTAGTGAGAGGTGGGAACCTGATCCAAATCTTTATGTTTCTTTCCTGTCTGTGTATCAGTAAATCTTCCCTTCCCTTCCCTTCCCTTCCCTTCCCTTCCCTTCCCTTCCCTCCCCTTTCCTCCCCTCCCCTCCCCTTCTTTTTCCTTTCCTTTTCTTCCCTTCTTTCTTCCTTTGTTTCTTTTCCTATAGTGTACCAGGAATAGAACAACCACCTCCAGAAGAGATACACAGAAGCTTCTTTCTTCAGAATGATGTTAAACTTACACTCCAAACAGGACCAGCCCAGGGTAACTGTGGCTCTTGGATTTTGGCTTTCAGTGTCCTCCCCAGTCCTTTTTGGCTTTTTTTCCTCTGCCCCATTTCCTTCCTCTTCCTCCCTTGCTTCTCTTCCTTCAGCTCCCTTCTTCCTCCAACCCCCTTCCCTCAGAACCCTAATTTTCATCAAGTATTTAAGAATTTTTCTGCCTTCCTCCAAGAAGCATTTGGATTTTGAATGGAACTGAGGAGGCAGTGTTCAGGCAACAAGCTCCTGGCATTTATTTTGGAACTCTTGTGTAGGGACGAAAATAGCATCCAGGGACTGTGAGGGGGGCTACTTTCTGGGTATTCTACACCACGTGGGGCATTGCCTTCTCCTTCTACTCTAGATGGTGGACCTCCTGAGGCCAGGGACTGTGTCTTGTTCACACTTGAGTCTCCAGAACCCAGCACCAAGTTGGTGCTCAGAGAGGGCTTCTCAGGAGGAAGAATGAATTTGTGCGGGCCCCCAGCCCTCCCCTCTGGGACCTGTAGGCACCCACGTTGATTACAGACACCATTAGCACTTCCTACCCTTTCTCTCTCCTCCATCTTCTGTTTTTCTTCACTTTTCCAGTAACTATATCCAGTGCATGAGATCCATATGATTTTCTTTCTAATTTTGAAATTTTTTTCTCTGTAGCATGATTAATTTTTCCTAATGGTTCATGTATATTTGGAGAAAAATGGGTACTGTTTGTTGAGTATTCAGTTCCACTTACAGCTTTTAGAGCAAGATTGTTGTTTGTCTATACCTCTACTTATTTTTTTTCTACTCGATTGTTTTGTTTCTGAGCAAGAAGTGTGAAACTCTCCCATACTTATTATAGATTTGCCTATTTCTTTTAGTTTCTGTTTTTGCTTTCTATATTTTTAAGGTCCACATTAGGTATATTAAAATTCATTATCTGTATCTTCTAGGTGTTTATCGGTATGAAGTATTCCTCTTTATCCTTTACTTTTTTCCCCCCTTTTTGGTCAAGCATCCTGTCTTTTCCGATATTAATACTGTTAACATCTATTTTCTTCATCATTTGCCCTATATGTATTTTTCTTTTGAGAAGGTTTTTTTTTAATAGAAGATTACGCAGCTACAAAGAGCACACGTATTATATACCAAGAATTAATAACTATTAGCATTTTCTTTTAAAAATTTTTTTAAATGTTTACTTTTGAGAGAGAGAGAGAGAGAGAGAGAGAGAGAGAGAGAGAGACAAAGTTTGGGTGGGGGAGAGGCAGAGAGAGAAGGAGACACAGAATCTGAAGCAGGCTTCAGGCTCTGACCTGTCAGCACAGATCCCGGTGAGGGGCTCAAACTCACCAACCATGAGATCATGACCTGAGCGGAAGCCGGATGTTTAACTGACTGAGGCACCCAGGCACCCCAGTATTGATATTTTCTTCCTTTTTCTCTTTTGTTAAGAAATAAAACATCACAGAGCTAAAGTCTCTTAACCATCACTATCTGTCTCCTCCAGACTTCCCTGAAGCACCCATTATCTTGAGTTTGGTAGGTGCTCTTCCCATGTATTACTTTCACATACATGCTCTTACATAGATGCATGTCATTTGTAAGTGATATACAATCGAATTTTGTGGTTTTATTTATTTATTTTTAAATTTTTTTTATTACATTTCTTTATTTTTGAGAGACAGAGTGAGACAGAGTGTGAGCAGGATAGGGGCAGAGAGAGAAGGAGACACAGAATCCCAAGCAGGTCCAGGCTCTGAGCTGTCAGCACAGAGCCGGATGTGGGGCTTGAACCAATGAACCCTGAGATCATGACCTGAGCCAAAGCCGGACACTTAACCGACTAAGCCACCCAGGCGCCCCATCGAATTTTGTGGTTTTAAATCTACAAAAAATGATGTCATACTTTATGTAGGATTCTGCACTTTTCATTTTAAATGTGCACTGTGTTTAAAAAAAACTACCTTGTTGGTGTATGTAGATTTTTTCTTTTAACTGCTATATAGAATTCTACCATATAATAATATGCCACATTTTGTTCATATATTTACTTATTGGTGGACATTCATGTAGATTCCCATTTTCCACTTTGATAAACAATGCTGCCAAGCACATCTTTGTACAAGTCTTATAATGATTAAATAGTGCTAGATCTCTTTCCAGACTGGTGCACCATTTCACACCCCTGATGACACATTGGAGACCTTATTTCGGGTGTATACCGAAATAAGCAGAATGTCTGAATTGGGGAATATGTGCCTTTGCACTCCTCCCAGATACTGCCAAAGCTGCCTGGGTTGGCTGTCACTGACAGCTCAACCCTCAGAAACCTATGACAGGACCCCTCTCTCTACTTCTTCATTAGTATTTGATATTTGTTGACGCTTTAAAATATCGGCTTGTCTATCAAGTGAAAAACAAAATATTTTTTGTTGTTTTGTTTTGATTTGCATTCCCATGGGTTTGAACATGTTTATTGGCCTTTAAACTTTCCTCCTTTTGGGCGGGGTATCATTTTTCCATTCCATACTTTTCCTTTTTTAAATTTTTTTATTTATCATTTATTTTTTTAACACTTTTTCAGTTTTTCAGCTGAATCTGTGACTCAGTGATTTTGAAGAGAAGATTTTAATTTATTACATTATTTTAATTTCTGAGATACTTGAATGTATACTGACATCTTGTTTTTTGTTTTCATTTACAGTAGTATTGATTTTTATTTCTCTTTCCTATTCTTTGTTGTATTTGTAAAGTTTACTTAGCTCCATTTTCATTCTGTGTTTGCCAGTAAATTTTTGTTGTCAATATGTAAAGGTATCATTTCATTCATGTCTAGAATTAGTAACACCTTTCTTTTGATCTGGAGCCATGATCAGGCCATCTTTAGAGAGAGGTTGTAGACGGAATGCTTTCTGAATTCTTGAATGTCTGAAGGTGCCTTTAGTCTGTTTTCATATTGGAATGATTTTTTTTGGCTGGGTATAGAACTTTAGGTTTCAAATATTTTATTTGATTTATTTTTTAACCCTCAAAGCATTTGTTACTTTTCCATTGTTTTCTAGCATTTAATGTTACTCAAAGGAGTGTCTTGTTAATATGATTCTTATTCCTCTACTTATTACCTATTTTTCTCCTCTCTGGGAGTATCTAGGAATAAAAAGAATTCTTCTTAAGGCTATGAGGTATGCATTATTTACCATTTATTTATAATCTATCATGGAGTTCATTGACACTAATTTTCAGCTGACTTAGTTTTTGGTTTATCTTTTTAATTTTGGGGGGACTGTAACTTTGGGAAATTGTCTTCTATTTATTTTCTCCTTTTCTTTGAACTTGTGATGCAATTCATAGCCCATTCAGCCACTGGTCTGTGCATAATTTCTCTTGTTTAATTTTACCATTTCTTTTCTCTCTTATCACTAATCTATACTTCCATTCCCCCTGTCTCCAATGGTATCCTTTCTAATGCTTTTGACATATATCTTTACCCTACATAGGGTTTTTGTTTATGTATTTATTTCCCCTCCCTCCCTTCCTCCCTCCCTCCTTCCTTCCTTTCTTCCCATTTTCCTTCCTTCCTTCCTTCCTTCCTTCCTTCCTTCTTCCCTTTCTTTTTTCTAGACCTCAGGTGCAGAGGGTTGAGTTCATTAAATTCAGTTCATGAACATTGTCATATTTGTTTATTCAGGGCCCCTTTCTTGTCTTATTTATTCCATTTTGTTTCCTCAACTACTCCAACCCCCGTCCTCCTCCCCCTTAGACATTTCTATATACTCATATAAAAGGTGTAGGGTTATTTATCTGTGAAGACATGTTCAATTTACACAAATGGCACTTTACTACAGGGCGTATAAATCTTCTGCTTTTCACTGAGCGCTCACTGTTAAAGACCTGTCCATGTTACTGTGTGAACACACAGTCCTCGGATGTGGTAACATACTGTTGCTTTACTTGTAGCATAGCATCCCATCCCATCCCCCCAGTGAAGGGCACCTAGGTTGCCTTGGTCCCCTCCTACCTCCTACAACATAATGATGAATATCCTCACAATGTCCCCTAGTGGACCTATGTGGGATTTTCTTTTTAAAATATGTATCCAGGACTCTAATTTCTGAATCATGGGGTGTATACTATCTTAGTTTAATTACTTCCAGGTTTATCCTCCAAATGTGTGTATACTATTGGATGTTCCCATCATCAGTGAACAGAAGTCAGTGTATCCTAACATATTGTCAACATTGACATTATTGTGTTTTCAAATTTTTGTCCATCTAATAAGAATATAGGAATATCTTTTGTTTTAATGTTCATTTCTATTATCATTAAACATCTTAGTGATTTGGATTTTCCCTTATTGATTGCCTGTTGTTATCATTTTTCCTATATATATTTTTCTGTTGGGTTTCCTGGTATCTGTTTTGTTGTTGTTGATTCTCATATAGTCTAGAAATTAGACCATTGTCAATTTAATACATTCCACATATATTTTTCTAGTCTTCTGTCTATAGTTTTGTCTGTGATGTCTGTCAGCAAAGAAAAATTCTCATATTTTATTTAATTAAATCAATTTGTATTTATTTACTCATTTCTTTATTGCTCATGATTTGTGATTTGGGGATTTTATTTAGGAAGTCCCTTCCCACCTCTAGAGCACAGAGATTTATTATCTATTGTCAACTTTATAGTTTGCATTATACTCTTAATCCTGTAATCCATCTGGGTTCCATCTCCAGGCATTGTATGAGGTAAGGAAACAGTTTAAAATGTTCTCTAAAGTGAGCCATTTTTCCCAAGACTATCTTTTAAAGAGGCCATCTTTTCCACATTCATTTGTGATGTCACCTTTATCTTAATCAAATTCTCATATGTACAAGGGCAGTTCTCTGAACTCTTTCATCTATACCATTGTCCATTTGCCTGTCCTTGTAACAGCAATAGACCATTGTTATTGTTATGGCTTTGCAGTGTATCTTAGTAGCTAGTTGAGCAATTTGAAAATAGTTTAACAATTTCTAGTTTTTTATTCCCTATGTATTTCCAAATAAGTTTATTAAGCTTAAAAAATCCTCTTGGAATATTAATTGTGATCACATGGCATATTAGATTGTTTGGAGCAGCAGTGATATCTTTATAATAGTAGATGTTCCCATCCAAAAGTGTGGGATGTCTATTCAAATCTTCTTTATGCCCTTCAATAGTGGTATTGGACATTCTTTGTCAAGATAATTCTTTTTTTTAAATGTTTTTTAATGTTTTATTTTTGACAGAGCGAGGGACACACACTGTAAGTGGGGGAGGGGCAGAGAGAGGGAGACACAGAATCTGAAACAGGCTCCAGGCTCTGAGCTGTCAGCACAGAGCCCAACATGAGGCTCAAACTCACGAACTATGAGATAGTGACCTGAGCTAAATAACTGACTGAGCCACCCAGGAGCCCCTAAAAATTTTTTTGTTAATGTTTATTTATTTTCGTGAGAGAGAGGGAGAGCATGAGTGGGGGAGGGGCAGAGAGAGAGGGAAACAGAAGATCCCAAGTGGGCTCTGCGCTGATAGCAGAGAGTGTGATGTGAGGCTCAAACTCAAGAACCTTGAGATCCTGACCTAAGCCGAAGTCAGAGGCTATACCGACTGAGCCACCTAGGCACCTTATTTATTCATTTTCTTAGTGATTAAATTCTAGGTTGCCCCCACTCTCTGCTGTGAGAAACAATGCTGTGATAAGCAGCCCTATGTACATTTTTCTTATGGAGATGTGCACTGATTTCTCCAGAGCAGGGTCGGGAATGGAGTTGACAGGTCATACAGAATAGGCATACTGCATTTAACTAATTGCTTCCAGATTGTTCTCCAACATTACGGTACCACTCTACATACCCACTGGCGTTGAAACAGAGTTTCTTCCCTTGTATGTGCCATCACTGTCATTTGTTATTATTCGATTTTATAATATTTACTAGTCTAATGGTTCCCTTGTGTCTTGTTTGATGACTCTTTTTCTAGTTACTGATGAGGCTGAGTATCTTACCATAAAATTGTTAGTCATTCTGATTGAACTGCCTCCTTGATTTGCGAGAGTTCCTTTAAAATTTTGGTATTCATTCTTGCAGATATCTACTCCTGACCTGCCACTGGCCTATTCACTTTGTCCAGGGTATCCTTTGCTGTATATTGTTTGCCAGGATAATTCCTGGATATTTTGTTCTTTCTGCTGGTACTATGAATGACATCTTGTTTCCTATTATAGCTTGGTTGTTGCTGTTGTAGAGAATATATTGATTTTTGGAAATTGATCTTGTGCCTGGCAGCCTGGCTAAACTCTTATTATTTCTATGTTTATTTGATGGCATTGCATTTTCTATGTAGATAATCAAATTACATGCAAATAATGAGAATTTTGTTTCTTCCCTGCTAGTCTTTTACCTTTCATTTCTTTTTCTCATTTTACTCTGCAGGCTGGGACTGCGAGTACCAGGTGGAACCTAGTTGAAAGAGTGATAGGAAGCATCTTTAATTGGTTGCTGATATTAGAGAGGATGTGTCTAAAGGTTTTCCATGGAGTATGTTTACTCCATGTTTTAATCTATAGTCATTGTTAAGATAAGGAAGTTCCAGCACTTCCTCGTTTTCTGAGAACTTTAATGTTAAGTAGACTTTTATCAGAAATAATTAGGCTGTTTTTAAATTTTTTTAATGTTTGTTCTTCATTTTGAGAGAGAGAGAGAGAGAGCAGGGGAGGGGCAGAGCGAGAAGGGAAAGAGAATCCCAAGGAGGCTTTGTGCTGTCAGCGCAGAGCCAGATGCAGGGCTCAGACCCATGAACCATGAGATCATCACCTGAGCCAAAATCAAGAATCAGACACTTAACCGACTGAGCCACCCAAGAGCCCCCAGGTTGTGTTTTTTTTTGTACTGAATGACACACTTGTATAATTTTCTTCTTTAGTCCATTAATGTGTGAGTACATTAATTTTAAAAATTTAATTTCAATATAATACATACTTGTAAATACACTCTTGGATTCGGATAACTAGCTATTATTAAGTGCCTTATTTTCTTTCCTTATAAGGTCTTTATCTGGCTTTGGAATCATGGATAAATGATTCCAGCCTCACAAAATGAATTGGATAGCCTTCCCTCTTTCGATTTTCTAGAGCAGCTTGTATAATACAGATTTTAACAATTTCTTAATTGTTTTAAGGAGTTGGCCTCTCCTTAAAGCCATGTAAGCCTCAGATTTTTCTTGGGATTCGAACAGGGCAGTAGCGACAAGAGTAGTCTTTCATTATATAATTTCTCTTTAATGGTTATTTCCGCTTTGTCTTTTTCCACATTTGACATTATAGATTCTTTCCAAAACTTTATCTCTTATGGTCATATAGATTTTTTTTATAATTTAAAAATATTTTAATCTCAGTTGTAACTGAGATTGTTTCTTCTTTTTCACCTATAACTTTTTGTGTTTTGCTTATAACTTTCTCCTTTTCCCTTTTGTGAGTTTTATTAATGTCTTTAAAAACCAACTTTAATCTTTTCTATCACTTTAATTTTTCTGTATAATTTACTTGTGCCCTTACTTTTTTCTTATATTATTTTCATCTTTCTTATTTTTCTTTTGGATTACATTTTTTGTTTTGCTATTCCCCAAGGTTCTTAATTTACATGCCTATTTCATTTGTAATCCAATAAATGTATTTAAAGCTATCAGTTTTTTTCTAAGTACCATTTTAACTGTCCTGTATGGGTCTTACATGTAGTATAATTGAAATATAAGTATTTCATGATTTTTAACTGTAAATTGTAACCTACAGTTGTGCTAATATTTTTCTCTTAATAAATGTTTCTGAGAAGGGTGTGTCAAAATCTCCAACAAAAATTGTTGACATCTATTTTCTCTAGTTTATTAGTTGTTACTTTATATATTTTGTGTTTGTATCTATCTTTAGCTACATGTATATATATAATCTTTATGTCTTATAAATATAGTAGTCCTTTTATTAGAGCATAGTGTTCTTTTTTTCTCTCTTTACAAATTTTTTGCCTTAAGATCTATTTAATTTCATATTAAAATTACCACTCTGGTTTTGTTTTGTTTCATTTTTGCCTGTAGTATCTTCTTCAATGCTTTTACTTTTAAACAGTCTATATTCCTCTGTCTGAAATATTTTCTTCTGGTCAACATATTATTTGATTTTTTAAAAAGACCCAATCTGATAGTCTGTCTTTTGATTGGTGAATTTAATCTGCGTAGCAGGCTTACTGCAATTACTATTATGTTGGGACTTATTTAAAGTTTTTTATTTCTTGGTTTTTTTTTTTCTATTTACTATCCCTTTGTAGTCTTTCTTTTTTTTTTTGTTTTTGTTTTTGTTTTTGTTTTTGGAGAGAGAGAGAGACAGAGACAGAGACAGAGACAGAGAAAGGCAGAAGGAGAGAGAGAGAAAATCTTAAGCAGGCTCTACTCCCAGTGCAGAGCCTTATGTGGGGCTTGATCTCACAACTGTAGGATCATGACCTGAGCCAAAAACAAGAGTTGGATGCTTACCCAACTGAGCCACCCAGGTGCCCCTCCTTTTGTATTATTTCTATTTTCTCCTTTCCTAAATTCCATTGGATAGGACAAATTTTCGTCTGCTGATGTGAAAGTTGTGTATGTCATGTTTATTCTCATGTGGTTGCCTCTAACATACCAACTAAGCTTATTATCACTTTCTTCTACATCATTCTACATCTTTTTTTCTGAATATGACAATTCCCTTCACCCTCTCTTACCTCCTTCTGGTTTCCTCCCTCTACTTTCTATCATATGTGTCATCTAGAATTTTAGTTCTGGGGTTTCACAGATAACCCTTTTGTTTATTTAGTGTTTTTCTTATTTATACTATAATTAACTTCTTTCATTTATTTAACCATCCTTATATCCCTTAGCTAGAGTTGTCAGATGAAATACAGGATATCCAGTTAAATTTGAATATTGCACAGGACACACTTATACTGAAAGACATTCATTGTTTATCTGAAATTCATATTTAACCAAGTGTATTGTTGTTGATTTTTTTCCCCTCTGTGTCTGACAACCCTATCCATATTTCATAAATCCTCTAGTATATGTTTCTCTGAGAGTGTCTTCCAGGAGTTGTTGTTGTTTTTTTTTTTTTTTTTGAGGCGGGGGGGTGGAGTAGGAGGCTTGTGTGTGGTAGAGCATATGGGGTCTCACATGACTGAAAATGTCTTTATCTCACCCTCACATTTCAACAATAGTTTTGCTGAATATAGTATTCTGGGTCCAAGTTCTTGTATCTCAGCACTTTGAAAATACCAGTCTCTATCTTTTTGCCTACAGCGTTGTTGAGAAGACTCATGGCAATTTTTTTTAAACTCTTATTTTATTTTTTAACATTTATTTATTTATTTTTGAGAGACAGAGACAGAGTGTGAGTAGGGGAGGGGCAGAGAGAGAGGGAGACACAGAATCCCAAGCAGGCTCCGGGCTCCAAGCTGTCAGCACAAAGCCCGATGCGGGGCTCAAACTCACAAACCACGAGATCATGACCTGAGCCAAAGTCAGAGGCTTAACTGACTAGGGACCCCAGACTCATGGCAGCTTGATGCTTATTTCTTTGTAGGTGATTTGTCTTTTCTTTCTGGTGGCTTTAAAATTTCCCCTGTTGTCTTTGATGGTCTTGTTTCTTACTGTACTATGAAGAGATTTTTTTTTCTTGTTTACATGGTTTTTACATGTCCTTTCCTTCTGAGGTCTTATCTTTCTCTAATTCTGTGAAATTCTCAGCTATTTTTTTCCAGTATTTCTTCCTGCTTACCTCCTCCCCCCCCCCTCTTTCTGGGAGCTCACTTGTTCTGTGAGTTGACAATTTTTCTTCTTACTCTTCTTATATCTGAATTTTCTTTCATATCTGCTAGTCCCTTCATGATGCCATCTGGGAGAGCTTGCCAACCTGATCATTGAATGTGCAAATTCTTTCTTCAGCTGCAGCCAGTCTGTTACTCCACCTGTCTGTTGGGTGCTTGATTCCAATTAGTATGTATGTCATGCCCAGGATTTCTCAAGTGGTTCTCTTCTGTGGCATCTGGTTCTTGCCTTTTGTCTTCCAGTATCCTCTATGTGTCTTTGAGGAAATTTAGTATGCCAATTTTAAGTTGTTTTATTTTCCCATTAGTTTTGTTTCACCTGGTAGTGATTGTTCAGTTTGCCTTTCCCTATAGTTGTCACACTCCTAAGGATCCTCTGTATTCATCCTTCTGATCCCGAGGGGTATTAGTTGCCTACTCTGTTGATGTGGGGAGATAGTAACTGAGAAGGGAGGCTTCTGTCCCTCCTCCTCAAGGGAGAGATGTGGTGGATGTATCTCAGAGTGAGATGCATCTGGAGTTTACCCTGGCACTGCTGATTTGCTGAGACTAACCTCTTCAGCTGCAGCCGGCTGGTCACTGGGCTGTCAAGGGTGGTGAGAGGAAGAGAGAGTATGGAAGTCAGCCAGTATCTCTTCACTTGCTGTTAACTACTCCATATCCCAATGGGACTTGAAAGGCGTCTTGATATTACCTGGTTGCTGTCTTTCTGCCTCACAGAAGTCAAGGGAAAGCCATGTTATACCCAGAGCAATGTGGGGGAGAGGAGATGGTGGTCCAAAACCTCTCCTCTATTCTGTCTTCCATCTTTGGTGCTTGGTCCTTTTGTGCTCTGAGCTGCTCTTTCCTGTCTTCCTTCTGCAACACCCACACATCATGCTAGAACTGCCTTATGTTGCCCTGGAGAGGTACAGTCATCTGAGAGTTTGTAAATCAGCTTGGAAGTCTAACCACCATCCCTTAGAGTTCTGGGGTGTCTCCAGGGATGGGGTCCAGAGAATGAGCCTACATCTTTGTTGGTTTGCCTTCTTACAAGGACGCTGTCTTCTGCTTTCTCCACTATTCTTCCCTGCCGTTTTTTCTGCTTCTGTTCTCTTCTCCTGGAATTCCTATCAAATATTAGAATTTATACATATCTCTTAAATATTCTTTTTTAAACTGAGGTATAATTCATATATAAAATTATGTGTTATATTTGTTTCAGGTGTGTAATATAATTATTCAGTATTTGTATATATTGCAGGATGATCACCATAATAAATCTGCTTAACATCTGTCACCATATATAGTAAGAAAAATTTCTTTTCGTAGGATGAGAATGTTTAAGATCTATTGTCTTAGCAACTTTCATATATGCAATGCAGTATATTAACTATAATTATTAACTATAATCTTTTTTGTACTTTCTGGTCATTTATACTTCTGTTCTAAATTGTGAAATTAGAACAATCTTTTACATACTAATCTCCTTAGCTTTGCCCTTTCTGGATTTAGTGTGTTTAATTGAGTTTTTAAATTTTGACAGTCATATTTTTTATTTAGAAAACCTTTGCATTTAAAAAAATGGCAGCTTTTTTGTTTATTTGTTTCATGGATGTCATATCCCCTCTAATCCTTCTCAGGCCATTAATACACTTTTAAAGCTGCTTCAGATTATCTGTTAATTCTGTTTCCTTAGATGTTGTTCTGTTTGTTGAGTCTGGTGCCTTCCTTTCATATATTGGTGTATACTTTTTTTGTTTTTGTTTTTGAGATTCCCTATCTGCTGATAGATGCCGTTTGTACTTACCATTTACTCATCAGCCTGCTTCTAGTAATTTCTTTTTGGAGGGAGGGATAAGAGTGTGTATGGGGGAGAGAGGTATGTAAAAACGGCATGCACTACAGACAGGAAAACGGACTCATATCGTCTAAGCTCCTGGCTTCAGCTTGGAGGCTCATGCTTCTGCTGCCCGATGCTTGGCTCAAAGGCTGAGGGAAGGGATCTACTCACCTTGCTTCTCCAAATGCTATACCCTAAACACCATTCTGACAGTCACTTCTTTCCACCCCCTGTCCCAGCTACCTGTGAGCTTGGAGCACTCTGGGAGTTGTACCATATTTCGCAGCGGTCCCCAACTGAAGGTCTTGGATTCATGTTCACTCCACTGGTCCAATCCCATCTGTGTTTTGCCTTTCAACAATTTTGTTTTTATTTTCTTGTCATACCTAGAACCACTTCTTGTTCTCCACTGCTCTGGTGTGTGTGTGTGTGTGTGTGTGTGTGTGTATCATTTTTAAGGATTTGTGAAAAGACAGGCAGACACGTGTTCAGTCAATTGTGCCATCTTGATACAATATCTATAGGCTATTTATGTTATTATTTTAAAAATTAATTTATTTTTTATTGTATTTATTGTTATATATTTTATTAAATATCAAGAAGATAGAAGTTGCACAGAACAGCAACCCAGTAACCATTAAGTGTTAAACAGCTGTGAATTGATCTATAAAACTTGAGGCCCAAGAAAGGTCACTTTTTGTGAGTTGAGGCTCCTTCTTCCTCCTCTGAGAGGAGCAGTACCTCAGGGCTCTGACAGCCCTAGATGTTCTTGGCAGCAAGGCCTCTTGTCCACAGTCCCCATGACAGCTGTCCAGAACACCTCTGTAAGACCTGCTAGGTCTGTTAAAAGGCAGCAGCTCTGCTGACTCTATCACCTGCCTCCCATCCCTCCACAGCAGGCTTGGCCACAGGGACCTTCTCTGTGGTTGGCAAGGATACAGGACTTAGAACTCAAAGTCTGGACCACCTTATGGCCATGGGTAGCTTGTCACTTTCAGGGCTTTGTGCACCAGCAGACGTGAGTCCTCCCACCCACACATAGAACACTGACCTCTCAGTCTCAGGATCTCTCCTTCTCTCCCCTTTTTCTCTTCCCTCTCCTCCTGCTCTTCTCCTTCTTCCTTTCCTCCCTTCCTCTCCCTTCCCTCTTCTCCCCTTCTACCTCTCCTCCTCTTGCTCCTTTTCCCCTCCTCCTCCCTTCCCTTGATTGTCTCCATAAATGTAGACCTGTAGAAACCTGACTCGAGGCAACTTCAGTCTCTTTATTTTTCCTACCACACAACTCTGAAACCCTCCCAGGAGAGCAATTTCAGCACTCAAAAGCCTGGCTACCTGCCCACAAGAGGTAAAGGTAAATGTCCCTCAGTTCATTTGCTGATGGTTTCACCATAGCCAAGGTGGAGACACATGCCTTTGGTTCCTCTGTTGCTTCCTTGCTAGATGACTATTCTTGTTGTTGTTGCAGGCAGTTCAGGCTGCCCAACCTCACCCTCCTCGGGGCACAAAGATGTTTCTAGAGGCAGCAGGGCAACTCCACAGAGCCCAGCCTGCCCCTTGGTCTGTTGTTGTCTGTCCCCTGTCCAGTCATTCAGGGATGATTCTGCTCCATATCTCTTCTGGTCTTCTAAGGGGTCCTCTCAGCTCAGGAGAGTAAGTAGGTAGTGGCCTGGTGTGCAGGAAAGGGAGGAGAAGAGATAACAGGGACCAGCCTGAGGTTATAGGGCAAACTTAGGAACAACCCTGGGCCTTGGGACCTTCTGGCCTTTCCTTCTAGGACAGCTCCTGGAGAAGGGTCTGCCCTCTTCAGACATAGAATTCTGAGAGGGAAGCTGAGGAAGTCCTTAACCCTTCTTATGGGAGAAGAAATATGACAGTCCTGACATTTCCACAGAGCTGGGGCACTGATGGAGTTAGTGGGCAGGTGAGAGGAGCCTGGGTCAAAACCCCCCACTTTAGCCCTCTTCCCACCACCCAGGCAGGTGGGGAGATATGGCCAGAGATAACAATTGTTGGGACTGCCCTGGCCTAGTCTTCAGAGACCCAAAGGTCAGCAGTGGGCCATTGACTATCCATCTTGACAAACAACCATCTCATTATATGGGTTCCAGGGTTTTACTCTGTGGCCACCTCTGCTGGCACACAAGTCTCAGGGCTCTTTCTGACCCCAGGTCTTTGAACCCTTGCCAGCACAGTCCACATTATTGGTCCTTCCCACCCCCCTACACAGACAGAGGGTCCTCAGGGAACACAAAGACTGTGGCTTCTGGTCCTTATTTTTGTGTCCTCCCTACCCTGCCAAAGCCTGATGCAGGCTCTGATTCCTGGTAGGTCTTGACAGATGTTTGGTGGCTGAGGGAGTCTAGCTATCGGCAAGTGTTTGCTGAGTCTAGTGGAGCATGGAGACCTGCGCCGTGGGAACAGAGCAGAAACCCAAAGAGTGGCCCCTGGGGCCAGAATGGGTGCCGGGGTACCCTCTCACAAAGTGTGGCGTTTGCACCACCCCCTGGCCTCCTTCTGTCTGCTGCTGCCCCAGCCCCTCTCCTATGGACAGCCCAGGCGGGGTCCATGGGAACGTGAGGCTCTCCTGGCTCTCGTTTCTCAGCTAATCTCAAGAATGCACTTGTTTTCCCTTTTGGTTTGGGAAGTCCTCAACAGCTCCCCTTCATGTCGATAGAACTGGGGACGAAGGCCGTGGGAGCCAGAGGGCAATGATCCCTGGCTTGTTCTCTTGCTGGCTAATTTCTGTCTTTGCAATTGTTTCTGTTACCTCCCACCTCCATTCCAGCTTCTCTTCAAAGTTCCCAGAAATCGTGGAAAAAAAAATATCCTGAGTTTTGGAAACTTTAACCATCTCTCCTTCCTATGAATCTCCTCATGGTGCGTACCACCTGGGAGGTACAGATGAGCCTGGAGCTCAGAGAGGCTAAGTTATTGTTCATGGTCACACAGCAAGCAAGAGCAGAGCTGGAGTGAGCCTAGAGCCCTTCTTTTTTTTTTTTTTTTTTTTTTACTTTTTATTTTTTTAATTAGTTAATTTATTTATTTTATTTTTATTTTTTATTTATTTATTTTTCAATATATGAAATTTATTGTCAAATTGGTTTCCATACAACACCCAGTGCTCATCCCAAAAGGTGCCCTCCTCAATACCCATCACCCACCCTCCTCTCCCTCCCACCCCATCAACCCTCAGGAGCCTAGAGCCCTTCTACCTCCACTCCCAACTTCAGCTCCAGGGCACTAACCTCACTGCAGCCATGTCTGTTATTTGCTGTTTCCTTCACTGGACTGTTAGTTCCTTGAGACAAGGAATTCTGCAGTATTCGTCTTTGTATTCCCAGGCTTCGCCCACTGTCTGGAAACAGAAGACACTTAGTGGATGCTTATTCAAAGAATGAATAATGGATGTGAAACCAGGTACTCACCCAGGTGCATTTTACACACATAATCCTAGATCTTCTAAACAACGCTGAGAGGTAGTTGTCCCCATTTCATAGATGGGACTATTAGGGCCTAGAGAAGTTAAGCAAATTGCCAGTGGTCGTAGAGCTTGTAAGAGGCTGAGATGAGATTCAGGTCCATGCAATCTAACTCCAGAACGCATGCTACCTCCCCACACAAATAGGACAAAGGGTCTGGGGATCAAGGACAGAAGGACTATGAGGACTCCATTCGTGCTGGGCTTGGAGAGAGCTCTGACCAAGGGAGGCTGCATGGGTGACCAAGCTCCCTAAGTGGGGAAACAATTCTCAGCCCCTCTCTTCAGCATCACTCCTTCCAATCACAAGACATGCATTTGTTGAGTGACTGAATGACCAACCTGCAGGTGGCTATGCAGCCTCTCACACCCAGAACTGGTTTTTCTTCATCAGCTTTGGAGTATTATCTCTCTCTGACCAATCTCCAGTACTGGGGTTCCCTGGGGATGCTCCCTGAGCTCTATTCTCTTTGCTCTGCCTTCTCTGTGTGATCACATCCCTGGTCCTATTACCCTCTGTGTGTGAGTGGCTGTATTTCAGCTCAGACTTCCCCTCTGAGCTCAGTACTTCACAGGTCTCCACCTGCATGCCCAAAAGACATCTCACCTCAATACTTCACAATAATTGGCATCATTTCCTCCCCACCTCAGACAAAGAGACTGGGACATTCTTGCCCAGCTGCCCAAGCTCCAGCTTCAGGCTTGTTCTTGAGAGTCCCTCACCCTCACTTCCCTACAGCTAAGTTCTCCTTGGCTAATCTCCAAGTTCTGGTGCCACCCTCATTTATCCTCCAGATTCCTCTGTGACTCCCAACTGATTCCATCAGCTCTAGCTGCCCCCCACCCCCACCTCCATCCAGTCTCCCCAGGGCAGTAGGAAAAAACCTTCCAAGTCCCAGATCTGACCTTAGTACACTCCAGCCTAAAACTCTGGACTCAAAGAGAAAGCTCAAATCTTCAGTGTGACACCCAACGTCCCCCAGGATCTAGTCCCCACTGACGTCTTTGATCTCAACATTCTCCTTGCTCCTAGCTGCTGGACATTCAGCCACCAAGCATTCACTACTCCTGAAGTGCTTGTGAAGCCTCTGGACATGCCATCTCCTGAGCTGTAAATCTCTTCCTTTTCCTCTACACCTGCTGAACTGTCATTAAGCTTTCAGGACCCAGCCTGGATGGTGTCCCCTCCTGGAAGTCATTCCTGATCCTGGAGTCTGAGCAAGGAGCCCATCTCTGGGCTTTCCTACCCCCTCAAGCCTCTCTTTTATGTAATGGCCTCCATGCCCGGGCTGTGGGACTCTGCCAGGATGAGGACAATATTTGATGGTGGCCCCAGCGCCTAGCCCAGGGCATGGTACAAGGAAGCTCCATGAATATCCATCAATCAGGCATGGATCCTGGGTCATCAGAATGAAAAAATGTCCTCTTCCCTTTGTATCTTGGCTTTAGTCAGCTGGGTTCACAATCTCCTCCCCACTCCCCTGTACCCTGTTACCTCATCCAGCTTGTTCTGGGACAGGAACCCCCTCCTTGGGCACACCCCCTCCACTTCATGGTGATCACCTCTTCCCTGAGGCCCTCAGGACTACACCAGACACAGAGCTCCTCTAGGGTCCCATTTTAAGGTCCTGGGAGATCTCTCCACATATAGTTTTTCCCCTGACTGCACCACATTTGAAACCTCACATTCACTTCTTAGGACATAAGAAATTTCAGTAGAAAGTTAAAGATCTTGGGGAGAAAGAACATTTAGGTTAACTTCACACTAAAGTATGGCCAGCATAATGTACTTAACTGGGATCAGGTATGAACAGGTGGGGCAGGGACAGGAACAGGAATTCTCTGGCTGCGTAAAAAGGTTAAGAACCCATGAGAAAGGGAAGAGACACTGTCAGGCTGCATGACCTATCTCATACAGCACTCAGTTCTCACCTGTATTATCTATGGGGGTGTGTGTACATGCATATGTGTGCATGTGTGTGTGTCCATCCTCAGGTAAAACTCTTAGAACCTGAAAGATTCTCCTGCTGGCTCCATAACTTCAGCAAGGAGCTGGACACACTGTGGGTGCCCAATAAATGCTTGTAGCTGACTTATTGGTCCAGAGCTTGGCTTGACAGTTGCCCCTGCTGGGGACACACCCATCAGCCACTTCCCCATAGGGGACTGGGCAGTGTTTGCAGGAGGAGGGGGGTCCTTCCTGGTTCTCTTGTGGCTCTGATGAGCTCCTTTCCCATGAACTCCTTGCCCTTCCGGCAGTCACACTAATAACCTACTAGAGCAGCTCCCTGGGCGCTGAGGGAAGCGGAAGCCTGGAAGTACCTCCAGGGTCCTGGCCCCTTTCTAGGGTCAGAGCCCCTCTAGGGAACTGCAAATTTGCTTGAGATGGCCTGAGGCATCTTCTTGGCCTCCAACACCCCTCCGTGCCTTCCATTCATTCAACAGATGTTTATATAGGTGCCAAAACCAGTCTTGGTGCTGGGGATGCATTGGCAAACAGACAAAAATCTCTGCCCATATGGAGCTTATATTCTGACATTTTTTTTTATGAGAGGGAGGCAGCAATAAACAACAAAAAAGTAAAATAGAATAATGTATTAGTCATAAGCACTAAGAAGAAAAAATAAAGGAAAGAAAAGAGAGAGATATGAGTCATCTTGTAGGTGGAGAGTAGAAATTTTAGAGAGAGTTATGTATATTTTTAAAATTTGTTTTTATTGGGGTAAAATATACCTTAACATAAAATTTACCATTTTAACCATTTTTCAGTGTACAGTTCAGTGGCATTTAGTACATTCACATTGTTGTGCAACCATCACCACTCTCTCTCTCCAGAACTTCATCATGTCATACTGAAACTCTGTACCCACTAAACACTAACTCCCCGTATTCCATTGTATGCATGTACCACATTTTCTTTGTCTATTCATCTGACAGTTGTTTCCACCTTTGGCTATTGAGAATAATGCTGCTATAAACATGGGTGTACAAATATCTCCATGAGTCCCTGCTTTTAATTCTTTGTATATTGCTGGGTCATATGGTGATTCTATGTTTAATTTTTTGAGGAGCTGCCATATTGTTTTCCACAGCAGTTGTACCATTTTACATTTCCACCAGCAAATGCCCAAAGGTTCCAATTGCTCCACATTCTTGTCAACACTTATTTTTCATTCTCTATACATACACACATCATACCATCCTAATGAATGAGGAGTAGGTTTTGTAGTGAAGAGTAGATTTTATTTGCATTTCTCTAATGATTAATGATATTGAGCATCTTTTCCTGTGCTTATTGGCCATTTATATATCTTTGGAGAATTGTCTGTTCAAGTCCTTTTCCTATTATTGAGTTGAGTTGTTTCTTTTGTGTTGTTGAGTTTTAGGAGTTCTTTATATATGCTGGATATTAAACCTCTATCAGATATATGATTTGCAAATATTTTCTCCCATTCTGTGGTTGTCTTTTCACTTTGCTGATAGTGTCCTTTGATGCATAAAGTTTTCATTTTGATGAAGTCCAGCTTATCTATTTTTCCTTTTGTTACCTGTGCCTTTGGTGTCATATTTAAGAAGTCACCACCCCATCTAATCTTATGAAGCTTTTCTCCTGTGGTTTATTCTAAGAGTTCTATAATTTTAGCTCTTATGCCCAGGTCTTTTCAACTTTGAGTTAATTTTCATAAACGGTGTTAGGTAAGGGCCCAACTTCATTCTTTTGCATGTGAATGTCTGGCCTTCACAGTATCATTTGTTGAAAAGGCTGTCTTTTCCTATAGAGTAGCCTTGGGACCCTTGTCAAAAATCATATGACTATATGAGGGAGAAGATGAGTTTTGAGTAAAGACATAGAGGAAGTAAGGAAACTATGTGGATGTTGGGGGAAGAACGTTTGTTGGGCAAACAGCCAGTGCAAAGGCCCAGTGTGGGGGAGCATGAAGAAGGGCAGATCTGGCTAGAGTGGAGTGGGTGAGGGGGAGAAGGGTAAGAGATGAGGTCAGAGAAGTGGGGGATAGAGGAAGCAAATCATGGAAAGTCTGTGGGTCACAGGGAGGATTTTGCTGTTACCCTGAGCAAAATTGGAAGCCACCGGAGGGCTGCTTATGTTTACATTCTGGTTCCCATGTTCAGGATAGACTTAGGGGCCCAGGGCAAAAGTAGGAGGACCAGTAAAGAGAGCCCCCAGGCAAGGGAAGATGGTGGTCTGGGCCAGGGGGTGACAGGTGGTGAAAATCTAGATGATAGGATTTGGTGATAGATCAAATGTGGTGGTGGAGGTAGTGGGGGGCAAGGAAAGAGCAAGAGAGAAAGAGAGATATTGAAAAGTAGAGGGAGAGAGATAGTTAAGGATGATGTTGAAATTTTCAATTTTAGCAACTGGAAAAGTGGAGTTCACATATAACCAGAGGGCAGGAGAAAGACCCATGAAGAAACCCATGCAGGCATGGGTTTGGGGAGAAATCAGGATTTTGATTTTGGATGTGAGGCACCCATCAGACCTCAGACTGGAGGTGTCATGTGGGCAGTTGGAGATGGGTCTGGAATTTAGGAGAGTAGGCTTGGCTGGGGTCATGGAGCAGGCAAGGAAGCCCCATACATTGATGTGTGACTACAGTATAATCCCTCTCCCTCTCTGGGCCTCTCTGGGCAAATTAAGGTGGCTGGGTCAGATGCATTTCAAGCAAAATCTTCCAGCTTTTGTGATTCTAACAGGAGAGAAATGGAGCGAGAAGCTGTAGGATGCCCCTATCTCCTCCACAGACCTGTTTCTCTCCCTAGATGATTTTCTCGTAAGATCGCCACCCCCAACAGATTGCCCAGCCACTACCACAGAGGGTTCAAATCTTGGAGAACATTGGAGAGGAGGAGCAGAGCCAGCCCCATCTCCATCCTATCAGTGCTCTAGGGTGCTCTAGGCTCCTTTAGAAAGAAGATATGTGAGACACACAGTGAAGGCATGTGGACGAGCAGAGACCAGCTGGGCAGACCAGTGATTGGAGTATGGGCTAAACTCTAACCACTCTCAGCTCCTGATCTTCACTTGTGACCAAGGAGAACATAAAAGAATTCTTCCCAAGCCAGTGACTGTTTCTTTACTTAATTTTGCTTATTTTTGTCTCCATAATAAAAGTAATAATAGCTAATGATTATGAGTGGTAACTGTGTTCTAGGCATTATGCCAAGTGTTTAGGCCACATTTTCTTATTTAACCCTTACACCAGTTCTATGGAGGTATGTGTGTCCCTCTCCTCACTTTAGCAGTCAAGAAGCAGAATTTCAGAAAGGTTACTTAACTTTCTGCAGGTCACACAGCAGCAAAGTGTTAGATTTGAGGTTTGTATTGAAATATATTTAACCCAAAAGAATTTAATAAAAATGCATTGAGGAAATTTGGGCTAAGGGAAAATTCAACAAGGAACAGAAAATAATGCCTGTAACACAAGGTCCTATACCTTGTGTTGCTGAGAGAAATGAATACTGATTGGGTTTCTTAGCAACCAAGGCAAAAAGGGAAATTGATCAGATGTAGGATTCATAACGTCCACCACATTAAAAATTTGAGTATTCCTAGTGTTGAGACTGAGAGGACTTTTGGAAGTCAGTGTCGTGAGGATGAGCTGTGACATGTTGGATGATGGTGTCAGCAACAAGATCCCTTAACAATGACAAAAGGAAGTTTCATGTGGAGGCCTCACACAGTGCCCTTTGATGGAGGTCAAAGCCCAGCTCAGCAAAAACAACTGCAGGGAGGAAAAAACAGGGTGGTCAGAATCAGACCCTTGGGAAGAAGCTGCCTGTGTTTCAAGGAGGCCATCTCAGCACCCCAGGCTCACAGAGGAGCCCCACCAGGCCTGGGATAGTGGGTAGGGAGCCCTTTTATTGCCTTCACAACTCCGTGGAGTCCCCAAAAGGCCAGTCCACCCTCCCTTTTAGGGCAGGGCTGGCATCATTTTCTGGGGACAGATATTACTGTGGGAATCCAGGTCTGTCTCCCTCCATTCAGCTTAGGGGTTGGGGAGCCCCAGGTCAGGACTCTGTTCCCAGCCCTGCCCACTGGTGCACAGACTCCAGGGTGTCAGTGTCCAACTGCTGCTTCTCAACACACCTTCCCCGGGACAGCCAGCGACCCTGGGAGCCCTTCCCCAGAACACTCTTGGGTGGGACACAGGCAGTGACTTTTTCCTGGAAGGACACAGAGCCAGGTACCCCCTTGTGCAGAGTGCTGCTCCATAAATAGTTGTGGAAGAAAGGAAGGAATGAAAAGCCCACTGGAAGAGATTTTGTATTTTGTCATGCACTCTGGACCCTTCTCCATGAGTATGGGCTTCTAACCTTTGTCCTTCACATGGCTCCGAGCAGGTACACTGTCTCTGGGAAGGTGGGCTGGTCCCTTGGGACCCTTGGGAAGTGGGGCTGTCCCCTAGTCTGGGGAGAAGGCAACTACACTTCTGGAGCTGTGTGTGGGTGGGGTGAAGGGTAGGAGGAGTAGGTCTGTGAAGTCAGCAGCTGACTTAAACTCTTACTCCATGGGTCAGCTAAGAAACTGTGGATGGAGATGCCACTTCTCTGGTCCTTTATTTTCTCTTCTCTGAAATGGGGATAGCACTACCTGCTTCATGGACGGTTGTGGGTATTCAAAGAGGTCCAGCCCCTTCCTGACACAGCAAAAGATCAGTACAAGATCCTTCTTTAAATTCTGGCCTAGCCATTACAAGCTGTGTGAACCTGATGTGTCACGTTACCTCTCTGAGCCTAGTTTCCTCATCTGTTAGATAGGAATAGTAACACTGACAGTGTAAGATTGTTGGGAGGACTGAAAGAAATAGCACATATAGCCTCTACCATAGAGAATGGCACATAGTAGGTGCTCAGTAAAAGGTGGTTATAGTTATTGTTGTTATTATCAGAGACTAAACTGTGTCTCATAGGATGGATGTCCACAAAGGATATAGGTAACCGAGGGCCAAGGCACAGAAACATGCCCTGGAGGAGGTGTCCCTGGTGCCCAGCCAGATCAGATTGGGATTATGTGGGTGTCAAGGAGAGGGCTATCACCTCTGGGTAGGGCCTAATGTGAGCCAGAGAGGGCACATGAAGGGGCTAGGGTCTGCTCTGAAAGGGAAGGGAGCATTTTGGAGAGAAGCAAGAATACAAGTATTTCTAGTTAGCTGTGGGAGCTCAGGAGGACCCAGAAAGGCCAGCAGAGAGAATAGGGGGCCACTCTAGTGAGGCAAGAATCAACCCCATTCTACAGGTCTCAAAACTGAAGCCCATGGAGGACAGATAGAATAACTTGCTCAAGAGGAGTGAAGAACTTGGCACTGAAATATAAATCCCAAAATGGCTGGTGCTTAAACAGTATGCGTTCCTGGGTCTTTAATTAATAAAAAAGACCTCCCCACAAGGCGGTGGGGAGGGGAGCGTAGCTAACTGGTGAAGAGCAACCGCGAGAAATGGGGAGTGGTGTGGAGCTCAGCTAGGCCGTTTGGAAATGAACACAGATGAGCCTGAGCCTCTCTTGGGCTGTTATGGAGATTAATGGCCACAGACAAGGGCCCTCACGCATCACTAGGGAGAAGATTTCAAAGACCCTTAAAAATCATTGGGAAACATTTCAAAAGGAAACTGCTAGCAAAACGCGCTGCCAGAGGCCCGCCAAATGCGCTGGCGTATAGCTCACCAGGCGATGCTTGTAATCTAATTGCCTATGAGCAAGAGTTTAAAACAATATTTACGATGTGGAAAAATAGCCCATGATTTGATTTGTACAGAAGAAACACGCCTAATGAGTAAATTAGATTTTGATCTTGTTGGCTCGGGTCCTGTGGGTGGAGCCTAGCTCTTGGGAAGGGCGAGGCTCTCCTACCCTTCACCTCCCTTCCCACCCCTACCATGGTTCTGTGACAGCTCTGTGCCCCGGTATGACGTCCAAGACCAGCACCATTTCCCTGATGCCTGAGCATAGAAGCCCCAAAACACATCCTTCGTTTTTCTTGAGCCTGCCAGCCTTTCAAACCTCACCTACCCCTCCGGGAAGCCTTCCGGACTGCTCCAGCCTGCTCTCTTTTCACCTCCTACAGCTCTGACAGTCTGAGACACCCAGTCGAGCTTCAGCGAGATAGAGCTGGTTCTTATTTACATATTCACTAGCTTGGATTGTTTTTGCTTGGTGTGCTGTCTCCTGAAGGCTTTTAGACGTTCCTTTGCAATCTCGACTTGTTGCATTTCTTTCCTTATTTAATGAAAGTGCTGCAGTGAGTATTAATTGGTTTTGCCTGATTCTCTTTTGCCAGTGTCGATTCTCCTCCTTTTGGAAAGAGGATGATGATTTCCCTTGGGGAAGGTATCCACTCTGCCCAACCCCCATCCCAGTCTCACTCCACGTGTTGTGGGCAGTGCTGACTAGACTCCTCTCACCCTATGCGCCTGTGGGCACGTGACCCAGAGCTGGCCAATCAGAGCACCACTCCTCTTGGCTGCAGTAATGTAGTCAGAGTTGGGCACGTGACTCACGCCAGGCCAATGAGAAACCGCCTTGGGAAGGCTGCTGGAGCTACCGGGAGAGAGGCACGTCTGTGCTCTGGGATTGCTAAACTGGGAGACTTAGAGTGCAGCTCCTGGTGGACATTTGGTTACTTCTTGGGGGAAGCGACTGTGAATGTGACGCAAGTTCATGGGAAGTGGAATGTAGAGCAATTCCTAGGTCCGTGGTCAAGCACCTGAATCCAGACGTGGGTGATTCACGTGTACTTGAATCCAATACTTTACCGGCTCTCGTCTGTTTAAACCAGTTTGAGTGGGCTTCGGTCTTTCACACAGAGGCCACTAGTTCTGACTTGTACGGGACTAGTGTCCAGAAGTGATGTGTACAGAAGGCACAGGACTAGTGTCCAGGAGTGATGCTTAGGTTCTTCCAAAACTGAGTGAAATGTAGAGACTATCAAAATCAAAATCACATAATTCTGTGACTGAAGCCGGGTTGCCAGACTTGTCCTGACTGCCTGCTCTGTGTTGGCTCTTCCTTTAGGTACTGGGAACACAGAGAAGAATTAGAGCAGGCCCAGCCCGGAGGAGCCCACAGTCTTGGAGGGGAGGTAAGAGAAGCAGTGGCCAGCTGCAGCCAGGGGCTGTGAGGAGGAAGTGTCCTGTGTGCTGTGGAGAATCACCCCAGCCACAGGGCTCTGGGAGCATCCTGATGAGAGAGCCGAGGAGACATTGGGAGGGTGGGTAGGGCTTCATAGGGAAGTGAGAAGGCCCCATGAGGGAGGGGCAGAGGTTTAATTGTAAAATTGGTGGCAGTGCCTGGGATGAGGCTCCTCGCCCCAGCCCTCTGGAACATAGGCCCCTAAACTTCCATTTAGCACTGGACAGAGGTCTCCTGGTTGTCTCTCTTCCAGCCCACTCCATAGCAGCCCCCTCAGCTGGGAGATGATGCAGAAGAGTGTAGAGGTTGTCTTGGGACGTGTGTGGGCATTGGGGGCCAGCAGAAGGGTATGGGGCTTTCCAACCACATGGTGAGGCAGGGAGGCACGTGCCAATACTTGTCTGGATGAGCCAGTCACGTTCGTCATGGCAATCACTCTCCAAGGCCTCTGTGGCCATCAACAATTCTGTGACATTTGCTGCGTATTTCCATGTGGTGGCTACTATGCTGGGGACTGACACACAACGTTCCGTGTCCTCACTTAACAGTGAACCACCTTCCTTGGCTCTCACTTTTCTGATGGTGCTTAGAAAAGCTTAGAGAACTAAGTGCAGGCCTGTCTCGCCTGGGTCTACTTGGCAATGATGGTGTTACCATTACTATGAAGTAAATTGAACTGAACTCAGCTGTTCCAGTCACTAAGTGCCTGCTATTTACTGAGCCTACCTCCCTCTCTACTCAGCTGCCAAAAATAGAATAAGCAGCAGGCCATAGCTGACCACCATCCTTTCATAGTGTGGGACGCATGCTGGGATGTGTGTGTGTGCATCTGTCCATGACAATATGTAGAAACACGTGCCGAGAAGATTGGGCTTAATTCAGTGTTGGCGATCAGAAAGGCATACTGAGGTAGTGAAGGCCAAGCAGTACTTGGAGGCTGGGAAGAATTATCCTTCAAACAGCAACCTTTTTGTGCAGTGAGATCCTAATAGCAGCGTTGGCATTCAAGGTCTGTCATTTCCTGAGAGGTAGGTTCCCCCTCTCGCCCCATTTTACAGAGGAGGCAGTTGAGGCTTAAGTAACTTGCCAAGGCACAACAGGGCCAGGATTCAAACTATGCTCTGTAATGCAAAGTTTGGGCTGCTTTCTCTGTGCCTTGCTCCCTTTGGGGTACCTGTGGCTTTTGTTACCCCACCACTGAGTCTGCAGAATGGAACCTCCCCTCTGCTGGCCTAATACATCCAATCCTCAGTAGAGTCTGATGTCACAGTGCTTGGAGATGCTCTCATTCACCCCACCCCCACTTCATAGGTATAAGGGAGACAGACCGGGGAGAGATCCAGGTTTCTGCCACTCGGGCCTGGCTCCCCACACCGTCCCGCTTCTCTGGTTGTGGGGATGGATGTCAGACTTCAAAGGCAGCAATGCACTGTCTCTCCAACATCCAGTCCATGAGAAAGCGCCTAAGTCCCAGAACAAAGGCCTTTCCAGACTCACGTCACCTGCTCAGCACTTAGCATGGGGCTTAATTAAAGGAAACAGAGCTTCTTGGAGTGAGAGTGAGGAGTGAGTGAGAAAGTCGATAACACTAAAGACACCGCCATTAATAAAGCCAGACTCACTGCTAATATCCCACTTGAATTCAAAACAGGACAAATAATTGGAAATCTGAGCAGGGTGAGTGGTGGGGCCAGTGGTACAGATGACAGAGGTCTGGCAGCTGTGGGAGACCTTCCGTATGGGGCTATGTGCCTGGGGCAAAAGCTCCTGGAGGGAATAATTTAGTCCTGGGGCCCAGTGTCCTCCTATTGGCCAACAGCCATAGGCTGACACCTGGATATGGCAAAAAATGTGCCAGGCACTGTTTTTTTTCAGTTCTTTACAAATATTAGTTTAATCCTTTAAAAATATATATCCTTTATACCTATCTATACCTATTTATCTAATTAATTAGATACTATTACTGTCTCCATTTTACAGATGAGGAAACTGGTGCACAGATGGGTTCAGTAATTTGTCTAGGCTGAGCTCGGATTTTGAACCGGTGTGCTATGACCTCAAAGTATATGTGCCTAACCATTAGACTACACTTCCTCCCCTGAGTGAACTGGCCTCTCATCTCTGGTTTGCTGGATAACTTTGGGCAAGGACTGCCATTCATTCAGTCAGCAAACATTTGTCAGGTATAGTGCAATCTTAGCAACAATAACCACGATATATGGTTCTTACCATATATCGTGCTAGGCACTAAACACTTTACATGCATTATCTCTCTTAATCCCCCTGATCCCCCATACGGTGGGTACTTTTATTGCCTCCATTTTACAGGGAGTGCAACTGAGCTTCAGAGAGGTTAGACATGTGGTCCCATGTCTAGTTAGTACCAGAGCCAAGATTCAACCATACATCTTTTGGCTCAAAGTGCCATCCCTAAATCATTGCTGGTGTCAGTGCTTATTTCCAAAGGGTGCTCACATAAAGCCTGGGCAGGTTATGCTTGTGTCACAAGCAGTTATGACCCTGGCTGATGGATGCTGCACACACCTAGACATGAGCATTCCTAGAGATGGGCAGGAGCCAGGTATGGCCCACTGAGTACCATTCACTTATGTCCTCAGGCCATAACCCTGGGACACTGCCCTATCCCCATCTAATGCCTTCTGATCCTTGTGTTTATCATGTCTGCTCTCTTGTGTGTTCCACCCACAGCCCTAAAGCTGGGGACAACCACCTGGGGAATTCTTTGCATTCTGGACCCTCTGTGGGGGATTGGAATGCATTCTTCCTAGGAACTGGCTCCCTGCTGGTGGGTGACATAACCCACACTGATTCAAGAGGCAATGTAATAGAATGAAAAGGATGTGGACATTAGAGTCAGGCAGGCCTCAGTGTGACTCTGATTTCTGAACCCCAGTTTCTCTGTTTGTGAAATGGGCCTGCAGGTCCAGAGAATGGGTGGAGAAGGCTGGTAGGCTGGAGGCCCACTAAAACCTGAGGCAGCCTCACTGTGGAGTAGGAAGGGAGAGTAAGGAGAGGGTTAAGGCCTATGAATTCTGGAGAGCACAGGGAGAAGAACATGGACTCCTCTTAGCTCATCATATTGGAATGAGGGGCTCCTTAGAACTGGAGGGGAAATGAGGGGAAATGAGAGATGTGGACATGGGAGAGGAGATAGGGCCTCACTGCCTTGAGAGTGCTGAAGGCTGGAAATGTCACCTAATCCAGGAGACTCAGGTCACCTCATGCAGGGAGCCAGTGGGGCACCGAGATGGCTCAGGGCCTGGTTTTATCTTTAGGGTTGTTATCCTGGAGGACTTCAAGGCTCGTAGCTTAGAGAGTCTCCCTCCCCTGTGACCCTGTCTCCTTGCCCTTACTAGGCCTGCAAAAGGGTCACCCCTGATCCTTATCTGAAATGTCCTCGTCTCACCTGCATGGCACCACTTACAGGGCTGCCTTGGGGGTTTTGGTCGGTGAAGGACAGAGAAGGTGAGAGTGGTCAGTGCACAAATGGAAGACTGAGCCCACTGCCTTAGACCTCTCCTGATTTGATACTGAGGCTAATGAGTTTGGCCTCTGAATAGTCCAGCTGTGATAGCCAATGACAGGGACTTTGTGCCAAGGACCTGAACTGGATTTACACGTTAGCCATAAATAGGAGCAAATTCAGTGTTCTACTGACAAATGGTTAACAACCAGCTTTCTAAGGTTGGGAAAAGCCTACTATATAGTCTTTGATGATTTCTGTCGTCCCAAGTGTTCCCACCACGGCTGATCTACCAACATGACATCACTGAACATTAAGTTGAGAAGAGGTGTGAATGATGGTTTTTCACGAGCCCATACACACTGGCTCCAGCATACTTGTGGACAGATTCACCACGAGGCAAAGGAGGCTCAAACTTCAGGGCTGCTCATTTGTAGGGATCCTTCCAGGGCCCGTGCAGTTGTTCACCTGGGCATATGTTTTTGTACAGTTTGCAAAAGTCAGATATGATAACTCCATTGGTTAAGATTCTTCTTTCTATTCCTTATATTGCATGGTTTGGAGTAGCCATGGGCACGTTGTAATTTGTAGTAATATTTTTTTCATTTGAAATATTTATTATTTTTGTACTTCATTTTGATTTGTAATTTTCTTTTCTTTAAAAATTTTTTTAAGTTTATTTATTTTTGAGAGAGAGAGAGAAAGAGAGAGAGAACAAGCAGAAGAGGGGCAGAGATGTGTGTGTGTGGTGGGGGCAAAGGATCTGAAGGGGGCTCTGTGCTGACAGGAGAGAGCCTGATGCGGGGCTCAAACTCATGAACCAGGAAATCATGACTTGAGCTGAGGTCAGAAGCTTAACTGACTA
The DNA here is from genome assembly GCF_018350195.1 of Panthera tigris. Lineage (NCBI taxonomy): Eukaryota > Metazoa > Chordata > Mammalia > Carnivora > Felidae > Panthera > Panthera tigris. Next base: position 122,966,589 of record NC_056668.1, on the reverse strand, counting down.
AGCTGCCCAGACGCACCTATTTTCTTTTTCTTGAAGAGAGCCTCAAAACCTATGTATACTTCCATCTGCAAAGCATGTATCTACTGTGGGAGTAAATTAGATTCCAAGTCACCCTCCAGGAAATTTTGGTTATTGTTATCTGTACCTTAGAGTCACACTGGTGTATATAAATTCATCACTGGATAATTTGGTCCAGATTAGCTTCCTAGAATGCAATTTTCATTATGTCAGAGCTCTACTCAAACCTCTCATGGCTCCCCTTTGATCCCTTAAACTGGCATTCAAGGCTCTCCATAGATTGAACCCCTCCCTCATCTCCTTCTGAAAATATCTTCTTTACTCCCTGTTTGTCCCCCAAATAAAACTTCTTCCCTTGTAACTTTGGTTAATTTGTTTCCTCTGTCCGGAGCACCTTTTTCTGTCTCCTCTCTTTTGAGTTTGACAGATGCTTTCTCTGTGTCTGTTGAGATGATCATGTGGGTGTATTTTTTCTTTTTTTGGTCCTTTTTTTTATATTAGTATGATGTATTACATTGATTTTCAGGTGTTAAACCAACCTTGCCTTCCTGGGATAAATATCACTTGATCACAGTATAATTCTTTTTCTATTTTGCTTAATTCAGTTTGCTCGTATTTTGTTGAGGATTTTTGCATGTACATTCATAAGAGATCATTGATCTTTAGCTTTCTTGTGATGTCTTTGGTTTTAGTATCAAGGTAATTCTAGTCTCACATAATGAGTTGGGAAGTGTTCTCTTCTATTGTTTAGGAGAGTTTATGATGTTTTAGTATTAATTTTTCTTTAAGTGTTTTGATATAATTTAGTGAAATCTCTGAGCCTGGGCTTTTCTTTGTGGGAAGTTTTAAAGTTACTAATTATCCTGTCTTGTTATAGGTCTATTTAGATTTTCTATTTCTTCTTGAGCCAGTTTAGATAGTTTTTATCTTTGTAGGAATTTGTTCATTTCAGCTAAATTATTTAACTTGTTGGCATATGGTTGTTTGAAGTATTCCCTTTTACAGGCTTACCTGGGAGATAGTGTGAGTTTTGTTCCAGACTACTGCAGTAACGTGAATATCACAATAAAGTGAGCCAAGTGAATTTTTTGGTTTCCCAGGGCATATAAAAGTTATGTTTACACTATACATTAAGTGAGCAATAGCATTATGTCTAAAAAACCAATGTACAGACCTTAATTAAAAAAATGCTTTATTACTAAAAAATGCTAACCATCATCTGAGGTTTCAGCAAGTTTAATCACTGATCATAAGTCATCATAACAAATATAACCGTCATGAAACATTTTTAAATATAGCAAGGATTACCAAAATGTGACACAGAGACACAAAGTGAGCCAATGCTGTTGGAAAAATGGTGCCTGTAGATGCTTAGTGCAGGATTTCCAAATCTTCAGTTTGTTGCAAAACACAATGTCGATGAAGCTCAGCAAAGTGAAGTCCAGGAAAATGGGACCTTTCTGTAACCCTTTTTGTTCTATATGGTTGATAGTGATGTCTTCTCTCTCATTTCTGATTTTAGTCATTTGAGCCTTCTCTGTTTTCATTTTGGCCAGTCTAGCTCCAATTTTATCAATTTTGTTGATCTTTTCAAAGAATGACTTGTGGTTTTGTTGATTTTCTCTATTGTTTTTCTTTTTTTTTTTTTTGATGTTTTCATTTATTTTTGAGACAGAGAGAGACAGAGCATGAGCCGGGGAGGGGCAGAGAGAGAGGGAGACACAGAATCTGAAGCAGGCTCCAGGCTCTGAGCTGTCAGCACAGAGCCCAACACGGGGCTCGAACTCACAGACTGTGAGATCATGACCTGAGCTGAAGTCGAACGCCTAACTGACCGAGCCACCCAGGCGCCCCGTCTATATTGTTTTTCTAGTCTTTATTTCATTTATTTCTACTCTGGTATTTATTTCCTTTCTTCTGCTTGCTTTGGGTTTAGTTTGCCCTTCTTTTTCTAGGAGAAAGTCCTGGGAAAGACCCTAAAAACTGTGTAACCCCATATTGATATTTTAGGATATTGGCTGAAGCCCCAAAACTAAAAAAAAAAAAAAAATTACAAAGTAAGATACCAGCCGCATCTATGCAGATTACTAAAAGGTAGCAGAAATGGTCCAGTGACTACTCACCCTTATCATCTATTTCCAGCCTACATAAAAGAAAATAGAGATTTGAATGGAATTCAGGTGTCTTTGTGTCCTCCCATATCCTCTACTCCATGGGGAAGAAAGAAATGCTTCCCCCAAACAGATTAATAGGACCTCAGAAGTACTTGCGGTGATTGGAAGTGGGCTGTCAGAAGAGGAGTCTAGCACTACCCCTTGCCATGATATTTGCTGAGCTTCAGAAACTCATAGGCTGTCTTGCTACATGAAGTAGAAGGAAGGACACTGAGAATGGTTATAGCATATATCACCTGGAGTTTGGCAGTGATTGCAAACATGCAGATTGCTGCCTGCTTCTTTCTAGGGACTTGGAGGGCTGGCTGGAGTGGCCCCTGGTGGCAGGGGGAGGGGCAAGGGCAGTGGCTGTAGAGCAGCCTCACATGAGCTTTTCCTGTCATGTGGACAGACTAGGGCTCAAGCCATCTTGATAGGACCTGCCTACTGGGAAGAGGAACCTGAGCTATAAGAGGCTCTGAGGAGGATCACCCTCTGAGGAGGGTGCTGACAAAGGGGTCAAAGATCCAGAGAGTGCATAGCCATCACTAGGGAGCTATACTGTGCAGTGAGCAGGTGTCTGTAAGAGCCTACAAATGCATTCCCAATAGGTGGGTGGGGTGGTCAGCATTTTGACATCTGGTGTTATCAGAGGGCAGAACAGCCAGGCAGTATTTTCTTGGTCGGGAGTTTCATCCTCCCTTCTCCTATGTGCACTTTCTTCAGTATCCAGGTAGGTTATGTGACCTAATCATAATCAGCAAGTCCTCTTGAGAGCTCAGTGTGACAAAGAACATCACGCATAAGGAGCTTGATTCCTGCCTTGCCCCATTTGCTTTGCCTCTATTCTACTGACCAGGAGTGATATACAAGAGATCCCTGGGGCCAGCCTCCCATTGCACAGACAGGGCAGCCATGGTTCAGAGGGGGGAAAGGCCCTGCCCAAGATAATGCATGCAGGCTGTGTGAGAGGTTCCTTCGCCCTCAAATTCCTGGAAGCTGTGGGCCTTTCCTATCCGTTCAACACAGCTCTAATTATAAAAGAACACAAGTTGGGGTGGGAGGAGTAGGAAGGGAGAGGATGAAACATAGATCCTCTGAATTTTATTTTCATCATTAGAGGTTTCTCAGGGAAAACAATAGTTCCAGCCCAGACCGAGAAGTGGCAGTGGCCTCTGCTAATGTCTACAAGTTGTGGAAAATGCCTTATTTTAACTCTGTTCCCCCAGAAGTCATATTCATCTATTTGAAACTGCCAATCAACCTTCCAGCAAAGGAAAACACACACACACCTCTGCACAAATGGCTTTGATTAGGCTTAGCTGTAGGTTTAAGAAAATTTAATCATCTTAACCTGTTTAGTCTTTTCCCTGATGAAAATCATCAGTCAGATTCCAGCATGAGCCTGTTAGAACTGAGCTGCTGTCAGCACCGTTGTTTATGTTAATACGTTATAGGCATGAAATGGAGGAGAGTGGAGTTATGAGAAGTCCTGAGTGAATTAGGAGAGTAGGGGTCTGTGGCAGGCCCCTGAGGCTGACAGGGGCTCTGGAAGGACTGTTTATTTATGCGTCTGAAGCCACAGTCTCCTCTACCTGTTGGAAAGGATGTTGAGCGACTCTAAAGTGTATTTCTCGGTGTGGTCAGAACTGACCTTCAGCGGAACTGCAGGTCTGGAACCCCAGAGATGCCATTTGCTAGCTGTATAACCTTAGGTAAGTTACTTAACCTCTCTCAGTGTCAGTTTGTTCTGAGAAATGGGGCTAACAGGAGTAACTAGCCCACTGGATGGCTTTACAGATTACTGACATGTTGGGTAAAAGCCTGGTGCTCAGTCAAATGTTCCATGGCATCAGCATGATCTCTCTTTCGTGATGCCAGCTGGCTACTTCACGATGCTCTCTACTGGTAACCTAGACTCTGTGGACATTGGCCAGTGGGTGATTCCCACTCCATGTGAGATGGTCTGCTGGGCACAGATTGAAAAGGCCCTAAATCTGGAGCTTTGACCCTCTCTGTTATGAGAACATAGATGACTTTAGGGAAATCACTGCTTCTTTGGGTCTTGGTTTCTCAGTCTACCACATGAGACCTCTATTTGTGCCCATCATCCACTTGCCCCTTCCTCCTAGAAGAAAAATCCCAACTGCCACTCAGCTGAAGGTCTACATTTCTCAGCTTCCTTGTAGCTGCATGTGGCCATGTGAATGTTTTTGGCTATTGAAATCCAAGAAGAAATGTTATGTGGAACTTCTAGAAAGTCTTCTAAAAGAGAGGGGAAGAAATAAGTGAATGTCTATCAATGTGTGAATAGATAAACAATGGCCCATTCATACTGTGGAATATTACTCAGCAATAAAATTCTGCTGATACACACAATGGTATACCTCAGAAGTGTTATGCTGAGTGACAGAATCCAGACACAGAAGAATAAATTTTATTTTTATTTTTTTATAAGAAATTTATTGTCAAATTGGTTTCCATACAACACCCAGTGCTCATCCCAACAGGTGCCCTCCTCAGAAGAGTAAATTTTAAATTACTGCACTTTATATGAAGTTCTAGAAAAGGAAAACTAATCTATAGTAATGTCAAAGGGGAGCATTGATGGCAAGAAGCATGAGAGAACTTTCTAGGGAGATGGAAATGTGCTGTTTTTCAGCTGATGTGGTGGTTATGTGGGCATTTAAATTTGTCAACATTTATCAAACTCTATACTTAAAATGTATGCATATTATTTTAGATAAATTATACCTCATTAAACCTTTTAGTTAACTAAAAAAAAGGTAAAGAACTTCCTTGTCTACAGATGTGATGGCTGGAACTGTAGCAGCCATCTTAGACATGAAGATAAGGATTAGGTTCTACTAACTTAAGAGCAGTGAACTAGAGGGAGCCTGGGTCCCTATAGACTTTGTGGAGTCACCATACCAGGCCTAGAGTGCCTGCCTCTGGATTTCTTTTATGTGGGAGAGAAACATTTATCCTGTTAAAGCCACTATTAGCCATTGCTGTTGCTCTTGATTATGTGCAGTTGAATTAAATCCTGACAGAAGGGAGATGACTATAGGGCAATGGGAGGGCCAAGAGAGAATGATTGGAATAGTCCTGAGACTATTATTACTGCTATGATTATTATTTGTCTTTTCTTTCTCTCCCCGGTGTGCTATTGAGGAGCAGATGGCTGGTGAGTTGGGGACATGGGGCTGGGACAGCTTTCCCTTGGGGCCATGTGACAGCCCAGGGCAGGCCCAGCCTTGTTCCTCACCTCCCTCCCTCTTCTGCCTACTCCTTCTACCCTTAACCTCCCTATCATGGAGAAAAGGACTGCAAACTAGAGTGGCCCTTAGAGAGCTTTTATGCACTTATCTTTGGGGTAGCATTGCCTGACTCACAGAGGGAAAGGGTCTCTTCCTCACAGGATGGGTCCCCTTCTTACAACACAGATTTCTGAAGCCCAGAGATGAGCAAGGGCTTGTCCAGGCTGCATTTGGCAGTCTAGTCTGGTCAGTGGCAGGGCCCCCCTCCTATGCCCTTCCCCCTGTGTTATCCTGACCTCGGGTTATATGCAGCTTCAACAGGAGAGCTGGGAGGTCCCAAGGATGCCCCAGCAGGCCTGAACTGGAAGTGGACAGACTGCCTTGAAGCTGGGTCTGGAGCTTGCCTCCTCTTTTCAGTGCTGCACACCAGTCACAGGTCATGCCAACACGTGCCTGCATGGGGACCAGGGATGTGTGTCTGCTTCAAATGAGTGCAAAAAGGGATGGGTCATACCCTTGAGATGTGAGGCAGTAGGGATAAGGGTGCTGTTCCCCAGGCCTCTGAATTGCAGAGTAAGGATAGTCCATCAGCTTAGCCCTGGTGAAGGAGAGGAGGTCCTGGTGTTTCTGTAAACACATGCGTGCATATATGCACTCACATGTGCATGCACCCATACATACTTGTACATGCTTCCAACATGCACACACACGGATACACCCACAGATACATACACACAATGTGCATGAGCAAGCACACACCTCACTAAACATCTAAGAGCATACTTGCTTCCTCCCCTTCATAACTCTCACTACAGGTTCCTGCTTAAATACCTCTTTTCCAGGGAGACTTTGTCACATCTGTGTGCCAGAGACCCTCCCAGCCCCATGCACACAATGTGCATGAGCAAGCACACACCTCACTAAACATCTAAGAGCATACTTGCTTCCTCCCCTTCATAAACTCTCACTACAGGTTCCTGCTTAAATACCTCTTTTCCAGGGAGACTTTGTCACATCTGTGTGCCAGAGACCCTCCCAGCCCCATGAAGCCCTGCTCTGAGCCTTCACCACACTTTTTGTAATCATAGCTTTGATGTCTTTTCTAACAAACTGTGAACTTCATAAAGATAGGGCCTGTCCAGCTTGGCCACCTTGTGCCCCAGCACTGGGCCTGGCACTCAGTAGGTGCTCAAACAACGTGTGTTGAATGGATAAATAAATATACACATTCATGTATCTGTGTGTGCTTCCCCCACATGACTAGGGGCTCCTCGGGAGTGAGGCCTTGCCTTGAATGACTCTGTGGAAGTATTCAGAAGTGCTTGTTGAATGGTCGAATGAATGGATAAATGACCATCCATTCCAAACACACACACCCACACACTGAAATTCTGAAACCTTCTTATTCATTCAGATTCCTGTGTAGTAAAGATGACCACATCTTCTATCTTACTATTCCAATTGAGAGTGTCATCCAATCACCTTTTCCTTGCATCTGGGTTGGCATTGTGACTTAGAATGAAGCAGAAATGGGGTGCCTGGCTAGCTCAGTCAGAAGAGCATGTGACTCTTGATCTTGGGGTTGTGAGTTCAAGCCCCATGTTGGGGGTAGAGATTACTAAAAACAAAAACAAAAACAAAAACAAAACTTTAGTATGAAGCAGAAATGACGTTCTGGACTTCTGAGGCTAGATCATAAGAAGCCTTGCAGCCTCTGCCTGGACGTATTAGAACATTTACTCTTGGGACCCAAGTGCCATGCTATGAGGAGGCCCAAGTCAATAGATGACACCACCTTTCCAGCCATTTAGGTTATCTTGGGATGGATCCTTCAGCCCCAGTTGAGTTGCCCCAGCTGGTAAGCAAAGATGAGCTCCTTCATAAAGTTCCACCCAAGTTGAATATTCATAAACAAAAGTAACAATTGTTATAAGCCACTAAGTTTTGGGGTGGCTTATTATGCAGCAATATATAACTAGAACACCATCTAGTCACATGTATGTGTGAGAGGAAGTGCTACCTGAGGTCCCTCAAGGGATTGCTGGCAGTCTTCCCAGGTGACATCCCTGGGCCCCTTCTAAGGGGAAGCAGCAATAGGACAGCTGACTAGGACCCTAAGTTTGCTTGGGAGGGAGGATGGGAGAGAGGGAAGCATCCCAAAAGATAGGCAGAAGGTGTTAGGGGCTCTCATCACTATCTGGTATATTCTCTAAGGATCTCACAGGATACACACAGGTGTATCCAGATGCCAGACTTACAAGCTGTCTAAACACTAGAATCCACTTTTCTTCCTGCATGCATCAGTGACTCTACCTCCTCAAAGCTCCTCTCTGCCTGGAGCAAGAGGTTAGGAAATGCTGGTGAGAGATAGAGGAGGAAAGTAAGCTGTCGGAGCTTGTAAAGAGCCATCTGACATAAGCTCACCACCCACCATGCTGGCAGGTTGGGCTGAATCTAATGTGCTCATGTGTACAGTTCCATGGTGGGTCTGCTGGGTGAGGGGTCTGGATCCACACATGTGGTGTGGCAGGCCAGCTCACAACTGAACTTATGAACCTCTTGGCCCACCTGATACTTCATGGTCTTTAGAGGACAGAGGGGGTCTAAAGAAGGAGTGGTCTCTATGCATCTGGCCTGTGGCTAATGGGAAGGATCTCTGACTGACAGATTCCTGTAATTTAAAATCGTGGAGTCACTCCTTCAGTCAGACTCTATCTCTCTAGGATCCTCTCAAAATGTTAATTTTTAAGGAAGAGAAAATCTAAGAAGTTTCCTGATAACATAATATACTACCTATGATATGTAACCTACCAGGGAAAGGAGATAAACTGTTGTTACTCATTCATACTTTAACATAATTAGTTTACACCTTTCTTTTTATTGAGGGGAGAGAGTACAACAATGGGAATTAAGTACATTCAGGATGGGGGAGAATTACTGAAAAGAAGAAAGAGAAGGGAGAGTGATATTTTATAAAATACTTACCCACAGCCCAGATTTGCTTAAGCCTCTCTTTGAGATGGGAAATGCCTAATATTTTTGCCTGCCATGTCTGTGCAAAGACTCATTTCTGAAGCAACGATGCCTTAAATACCCTGAACAAGTTTCCAAATGATAACAGTGATATATCAGATAAAATACTTCTAAAATTATAATACGCTACTGAATTGTAGGAAACTAGGGAATCATAGAGCCTGAAACTGGATGGAGTATGGACATTGGGATGGAGCACAGTGCCTGCTTTTATTCCAGGATTTACCAAACACTGGTGACCTTAAGTTTCCATGTTGATGCTGGGCTGGGAGTGGGAGAATACAGATAAATCCTGAGGCCTGCCCAAGTAAGAAGTTTAGTGAAGGAAACCTGCATAAATCTGGGGCCCCAAGGGCTACACCTTTAATATAAGAGTAACCAAGAAATGAACCCTGTTCATACAAGAGAGAACAAGAACACCTTGGCCCTATGTGGATGAGGGGAAATGCCTCTTCTGAGAATTCTGGTTTTTTTTAAAATTTATTTTGAGATAGAGAGTATGAGTTGGGGAGGGGCATAGAGAGAGGGAGAGAAGCACCGTCAGTGCGGAGCCTGATGCAGGACTTGAACTCATGAACCGTGAGATCATGACCTAAGCTGAAGTCAGATGGATGCTTAACTGACTGAGCCACTCAAACACCCTCTTCTGGGAATTCTTAATCCAAAGTTGACTCTCACATGGATACATGGCCCAAATTCATGTGTAGCCTGAAATCCTTAAGCAAAAAGTCTAACTGAAAATGCTCCCTACATTTGGGAGTTGGTGCTTCCTACAGGTGACTGGCAGAAACAAAGACACGTTATCTCTGCAAGAAGCCAAGGTCAGCACAGGCTCAGAGAGTTCTCATAGGTGTAAGATTCCAGGGGACATTTAAGTTCAAGTCAAAAATCATAAAATCACACCAGGACACAGGATACCATGAATGAGAATTAGCAGAAACAACAGGCTACAGAATCAGACGATTAGATGTACAACTTCAGATACTGAAATGATCAGACATAGGAAATAGCTGTGCTGAATATGTTTTAAGAAATAAAGGTTTGATAATATGAGTAGAGCAAAAGATACTCGTTTTAAGTTACTTATTTAAGAAATAAAAAAAACTTAATTCCAGTATAGTTAATGCAGTGTTATATTAGTTTCAGGTGTACATGATAGTGATAGAATGTACTATTCTATACATTACTCAGTGCTCATCATAACTGTACTCTTAATCCCCTTCACCTAATTCACCCATCCTTCCACCCACTTCCCCTCTGCTAACCATCAGTTCTCTGTAGTTGAGTCTGTTTTTTTGTTTGTCTCTTTTATTTATTCCTTTGTTTTGTTTCTTAAATTTCACATATGAGTTAAATCATAGGATATTTGTCTTTCTCTGACTTATTTTGCTCAGCATTATACTCTCTATCTCCATCCATATTGTTTCACCTGTCAAGATTTCATTCTTTTCTATAGTTGAGGAATATTCCATTGTATGTGTGTATACCACATCTTCTTTATCCATGCATCTGTTAGTGGACACTTGGGCTGCTTCCATAATTTGGCTATTGTAAATAATGCTGCCATAAACATAGGGGTGCATATACCTTTTTGAATTAGTGTTTTTTTTCTTTGGGTAAATACCTAGTAGTGGAATTACTGGGTCATATAGTAATTCTACTTTTAATTTTTTGAGACACTCCCATATTGTTTCCACAGTGGCTGCACCAGTTTACATTCACACCAATGGTGCATGAGTGTTCCTTTTTCTTCACATCCTTGCCAACACTTGTTGTTTCTTGTTAATTTTACCCATTCTGACAGGTGTGAGGTGGTATCTTGTTGTAGTTTTTATTTGCATTTCCCTGATGACGAATGATATTGAGGATCTTTTCACATCTCTGCTGGCCATCTGTATGTCTTCTTTGGAGAAATGACTGTTCATGTCATCGCTCATTTTTAACTTGGATTATTTGTCTTTTGGGTGTTGAATTTTAAAAGTTCTTTATATATTTTGGATACTAACCATTTATCAGATATGTCATTTGCAAATATCTCTTCCTATTCTGTAGGTTGCCTTTTAGTTTTTTGATGGTTCCCTTTGCTATGCTGAAGCTGTTTATTTTGATGTAGTTCCAAAATTTATTTTTTGCTTGGATTTCCCTTGCCTCAGGAGACATATATAGAAAAATGTTGCCGTGACTGATGTCAGAGAAATTATTGCCTGTGCTCGCTTCTAAGATTTTTATGGTTTCAGGTCTCACATTTAGGTATTTCCTCCATTTTGAATTTATTTTTGTGTATGGTATAAGAAAGTAGTCCAGTTTCATTCTTCTGCATGTTTCCATCCAGTTTTCCCAGCACCATTTGTTAAGGAAACTGCCTTTTTTCTGTTGGATATTCTTTACTGCTTTGTCAAAGAGGAGCTAACCATATAGCTGTGGGTCCATTTCTGGGTTTTCTGTTCTATTCCATTGATCTATGTGTCTGTTTTGGTGCCAGTACCATACTATCTTGATGACTACAGCTTTGCAGTATATCTTGAAATCTGCGATTGTGATACCTCCAGTTTTGTTCTTCTTTTTCAAGATTCTTTTGGCTGTTCAGGGTCATTTGTGGCTCCCTACAAGTTCTAGAATTATTTGTTCTAGTTCTGTGAAAAGTACTGTTGGTATTTTTGTAGAGATTGGATTAAATATGTAGATTTCTTTGGGTAGTATAGACATTTTAACAATATTTGTTCTTCCAATCCATGAGCATGGAATGTCTTTCCAATTCTTTGTGTCATTTTCAATTTCTTTAGTCAATAGTTTATAGTTTTGGACACCTGCATGACTCAGTTGGTTGAGCATCAACTCTTGATATCGGCTTAGGTCATGATCCCAGGGTCGTGGAATCAAGCCCCATATTGCACTGGGCATGGAGTCTGCTTGGGATGCTCTCTGCCCCCCTTCTCTCTATCCCTTTCCCCCCTCCTGATCTCCCCCCCCCAACTTGTGAGCTCTCTCTCTCACAAAATAAAAAAATAGTTTATAGTTTTCAGAGTGTACAGGTCTTTCATATTGTTGGTTAAGTTATTCCTTTGTACTTTATTATTTTAGGTATAGTTATAAATGGGATTGTTTCTTAACTTCTCTTTCTGCTACTTAATCATTAGTGTACAGAAATGTAATGTTGATTTTGTATAACTGAGACTTTACTGAATTTTTTTATCAGTTTTAGTAGTTTTTTAGTAGAATCTTTAGGGTTTTCTATATATAGCATCATGTCATCTGCCAATAGTGAAAGTTTTACTTCTTCCTTACCAATTTGGATACCTTTTATTTCTTTTTCTTGTCTGATTGCTGTGGCTTGGACTTCCAGTACTATGTTGTATAAAAGTGGTGAGAGTGGGCATCCTTGTCTTGTTTCTGATCTTAGGGGAAAAGCTCTCAGTTTTTCACAAATTAGTATGATATTAACTGTGGGTTTTTCACATATGGCTTTTATTATGTTGAGATATGTTCCCTCTAAACCTACTTTGTTGAGGGTTTTTTATCATGAATGGGTGTTGTACTTTGTCATATGCTTTTTCTGCATCTATTGAAACAATCATATGGTTTTTTTTTCTTGTTGATGTGATGTATCATGTTAATTGATTTGTGAATATTGAACCACCCTTGCAACCCAGAAATAAATCCCACTTGATTATGGTCAATGATTTTTTTAATGTATTGTTGCATTCAGTTTGCTAATATTTTGTTGAGGATTTTTGCATCTATGTTTGTCAGAGATATTGGCTTGTAGTTTTTTTTTTCTTCTGTAGTATCTTTATCTCGTTTCGGTATTAGGGTAGTGCAGGCCTCATAGAATGAATTTGGAAGTATTCTTCCTTTTCTATTTTTTGGAATAGTTTGAGAAGAATAGGGAAATATTTGGTAGAAGTCACCTGTGAAGCCGTCTGGTCCTGGACTTTTGTTTGTTGGGAGTTTTTAGATTATTGAATCAATTTCATTACTGGTAATTAGTCTGTTCAGATTTTCTATTTCTTCCTGATCCAGTTTTGGGAGGTTTTATGTTTCTAGGGATTTATCCATTTTTCCTAGGTTATCCAGTTTTTTGGCATATAATTTTTCATAATATTCTCTTAACAGTTGTTTGTCTTTCTGTGGTACTGGTTGTTATTTCTCCTCTTTCATTTCTGATTTTGTTTATCTGAGTCCTCTTTTATGTTTTTTTCTTTTGGATGAGTCTGGCTAAAAGTTTATCAATTTTGTTGATCTTTTCAAAGAACCAGCTTCTGGTTTTCATTGATCTGTTCTCTTGTTTTTTTTTAGTTTCTATTTTGTTTATTTCCACTCTAATCTTTAATATTTCCTTCCTTCTACTGTTTTGGGGTTTTGTTTATTCTTTTTCTAACTCCTTTAGGTGTAATGTTAGGTTGTTTATTTGATATTTTTCTTGCTTCTTGAGGTAGAGTTATTTTGCTATAAATGTCCCTCTTAGAACCACTTTTGCTGTATTCCAAAGATTTTGGACGATTGTGTTTTCATTTTCATTTGTCTCCATGTATTTTTTTATTTCCTCTTTGATTTCCTGGTTGACTTGTTCATTATTTAGGAGCATGTTATTTAACCTGCATGTATTGTGTTCTTTCCAGATTTTTTCTTGTGGTTGCTTTCTAGTTTCATAGCATTGTGGTTGGAAAAGATGCATGGTATGACTTCGATCTTTGAATTTGTTGAGGCTTGTTTTGTGGCCTAATATGTGATTTATTCTGGGGAATGTTGCAGGTGCCCTTGAAAAGAATGTGTATTCTGCTGTTTTAAGGTGGAATGTTCTGAATATATCTCTTAGATCCATCTGGCCCAGTGTTGATTCAAAGACCCTGTTTCCTTGTTGATTTTCTGTTTGAATGATCTATCCATTGATGTTAGTAGAGTGTTGAGGCCACCTACTATTGTATATTACTATTGATTACTTTCTTTATGTTGTTATTAGCTGCTTTGTGTATCTGAGTGCCTTCATGTAGGGTGCATAAATATTTACGGTTGTTATATATTCTTATTGGATTATCCCCTTTATGATAATACAGTGTCCTTTATCTCCTGTCACAGTCTTTGTTTTCAAGTCTATTTTGTCCAATATAAGTTTTGCTACTCTGGATTTGTTTTGACATCCATTTACATAATAAATGTTTATCCCTTCACTGTCAATCTGTATGTATCCTTAGGTCTGAAATGAGTCTCTTATAGGTAGCATGTATAAATGGGCCTTGCCTTTTAAATTTACTCTGTCACCCTGTATCTTTTGATTGGAGTGTTTAGTCCATTTACATTCAAAATAATTATTGATAGGTGTGTATTCATTGCTATGTTGGTACTTGTTTTGTGGTTGTTTTTGTAGTTTTTCTCTGATCCTTTCTTCTGTTGCTCTCTTTCATGGTTTGCTTGCTTCTTTAGTGATATACCTGGATTCCATTTTCTTTATTATTTGCATATCAATTAATGGCTTTTTGATGGTTACCATTAGGTTTGTATATAATATCTTATATATATAGTAGTCTATATAAAGTTGATGGTCACTTCAGTTTGAACCTATTCTTTATTTCTCTTTCCATCATGTTTTAGGTATATGATGTTGTACTTTACATCCTCTTATGTTGTAAATCCCTTGACTGATTTCTGCCAATCTTTGGGCTGTTTTCTGGGTAATTTAACTGATGTGGATTTTATCTAGTTGTATCCATGGGATGAGGTGAGCTCAGGGTCTTCCTACTCTACCATCTCCCTGGGAAGTCAGGACACTAATTTTTAAAGTACAGATTTGTAAAAGAATCCAAAGGAACTTCTAGGGAGAAAATATGCAATTATTGAAATGTAAAATTCACTGGATGAATTTACAGTAGGTTAGATATAGCTGAAGAGAAAATTAATGAACTGATAAGATGATTCTTTAAAAAACTATCCAGTATCCAGAGATACAGACAACAAAAAAGCAAGGTTAAGAGACATGAATAGGTCATGAAGGTCTAATATATATATCTTTGGAGTTCCAGAAGGAGACGATTGTGTAAATAATGGGGAAGAGGCAATTTTCGAAACAAAACAAAACACAGTGGCTGGAACTTACCAAGAATTTTTTAAAAACACCAAAACTCAGGCTTAAAAAGCACAAGAAATTTCAACTAAGATAAATAGAAATTCACAGCAATATAAATTGTGGTGAAACTACAGAACATCAAAGACACTTTACTTTTAAGTGTGTGTGTGTGTGTATATATATATATATATATATATATTCCTTTTCAGTATATACTTTTGTTAACACACTCTTTTATAAGTTCAGTTGACTCTTTAAAAAATTTTTTTTAAATGTTTATTCATTTTTGAGAAAGAGACACAGAGTATGAATGAAGAAGGGGCAGAGAGAGAGGGAGTCACAGAATCCAAAGCAGGCTCCAGGCCCTGCCCTGTCAGCACAGAGCCTGATGTGGGGCTTGAACTCATGAACCATGAGATCATGACCTGAGCCGAAGTCAGACACTTAACCAACTGAGCCACCCTGGTACCACAAGTTCAGGTGACTCTTGAACAACATGGGTTTGAACTGCACAGGTCCACATGTTCACAGATTTTTTTTTTTTAATATAAGTACAGTACTGTAAGTGTATTTTCTGTTTTTTATGATTTTCTTAATTTTTTCTCTAGTTTATTGTAAGAATAAAGTATATAAAATATATATATATATACATATATATATATATATATATATACGTATATATATATATGTATGTATGTATGTTTTTTGACTGTTCATGTTATTGGTCAGGCTTCTGGTCATCAGTAGGCTATTAGTAACATTTTTAGGGAATCAAAAGTTAGAAACAGATTTTTGATTTTGTGTGGGGTTGGTATCCTTAATCCCATGTGTTGTTCAAGGGTCAAGTGTGTATTTCATAATAAAAATTCTTTCAGTGGCTCTGAGCTCCTGAAATGAAGAGATGTGGTTAAACTGAGGTGGCTGGAAAGTGTCTCGGAATGTAGCTCTAGATCACCTGCAGCAGTGTGTACATGGGGAGAAGTGTGTGGACCTTTGAATTTGGAAGACCTAGTTTTAAAGGTCAGGTCTGTTGCTTCCAAACTCTGTGATACTTAGCAAGTTACTTTACTTCTCTTAATATATTTCCTCATCACTCTTTGGTGTGTTTGGTAGATGGTATCGATTTCAAAGAATTACCCGGTGGGGGAGACCTTAGGGATGCCTAGCCTAAGTCCTTTCTCACAAAGGGACTGTGAGTCCCACCTCCCCCACCGCTTTGTGAGGCCTCCATGCCCTTGTTTCTCTTCTTGGCCAAGCCAAATTGTACTTGCCCTGAAACTTTGCTAAAAATTATTACTGCCTACTTGGAGCCAACACCATGCTAAACATTGTCTGCCGTGTTCTCATTTCTCTCATAAGAGCCTTGCAAAGGAGGGCTTTAAATGGAGAAGTGGGAGCCCCGAGGGGCTAAGCCACTTCCCCTAAATCATGCAGCTGCAGAGTTAGAATTTGAACCCACATCTGTGATAATTCTAAATCTGGACTCTTTCCTATCATTTCTTGGATGTCCTTTCCTACAACCATAGGCCTGAGTCTCTGTGCCAAGGCCCTTGCCCCTCCGTCTTGTGGGCCAGCTTGTTCACATCCAGCACTCTCGAGGTCTGTGAGAATTCAAAGCCTACCCTCCATTCTGTGGGTGCCCAGGGGGTCTCAGCCGGGGGGTCAGAGCCTGGCATACCCAGAGGCTTGAAGGCACATCTTTCCCCTTCTTCTCACTCTGAGACACCAACCTTTGAAAAGTCAAAGGCTGGCAGGGACCAGAGAATAGAAGCAGGAGATTTGGAATCAGCCAGATGAGGGTTAGAATCAGACTCTGACTCTTCTCAGCCTGTGTGAGCCCGGGCAGGCTACTTCCCCTCTCTTTCCCTTAGTTCCTCATCTGTAACTTGGGGAGAATGATCTCTGTGCCAGAGCCTCCCACATAAGTAAATACACGGTTAGTGGGAGCTATGCTTATTGAAGGTTAGGAAGGTCCCTGGGGTTGAGCAGAGAGAGATACTCATGAAGACTTAAGAGGCTTGGACTTCCCGCTGCTTTCCTTTTGGGTAGAAGATCTTGACTGTCACAAGGACAGGATTCAAGCAGGGAGGACCTTGGAGGTTCATGCTTCCTGAGGTCATCCTGTACACTGTCCTGAATGAGCTAAGTGGACAGGGTAGTTTGTCCCCACCAGCAGAAGGAGAACTCAGAGAGGCTCAGAAAAGTTAGGTGACTTTTCAAAGGCACTTAGCAAATCTTTATAACTAGGGAATGTGAGGATTATGGTTAAGTAGCCAAACTCAACAGTCTTATTGGACCTCCTCTTCATGGTCACTCTTGCCTGCCTTTTCCCTTCCAAATCACTTTTGCTCTCTGCTTAGCAAGTTCCATTTCCTCAGTGGTGTGTTCTCAGAACTATTCCTCCTGAACAAATGGTGAACTAATTTACACTAAGGTGTGAATGACCCTTGTTGCCTTTCTATTTAAACCTTGTAGGGCCCTGTACTTTGGAAAAGGGGAGATGCCAAAGCAGTGAACTACTCATGGTAGAATATCAGGTGCCAGGGCAGGAAGAGATTTGGAGGAAAGCAGGGCATCTCCCCAGAGTGTTTACATTACCTCAGACATTGGCTACAACAAAGAAATTGGTGGGTATTTTACAATTTTTGACTGGAAAAAATGGCAGTCCCAACGCCCACCTCCTTGTTGACACATGCACCACTGACTTTTTAGTAAAATTATGGATTCAGCGGCCAGTGTGCCTACGAGCTCCAGGGTCCTCTTCCACAACTTGCAGGGTGGACAACTCACTAAGTGTCTCTGAGCTGCCAGTTTTTCATCTGATTCCAGCCCTCCCCCACCCCCAAAGTGGGTGTAAGATCAAGTGTGGTTTGCATGTATGAGTTGGTGCTGACTAAATGTCTGATTCTTCCCCTCTGTGCTGCTCACTTCTGGATTTCTCTTTCCAGAGTTTGACAGTTCCAGTTGGTTTGGGTGAGAATCCAACTCCTTTCCTTTTGTTCCCGGCCAGGACCTGGCTTGGGTGATGCTAGCCTTCCAGAGATGGTTCAGCTGTGTGCCCACCATGGATAGCAGCCCAGTGGGGCACACATCCCATGCCACCCACCTGGCATCCCATCTTGCCATCCTGGAGACCCATGCCCTCTGGTCCTGAGGTCCCAGGAAACTACTTCTGACCAACATAGAAATGTGCCCTCAAAGCAGCTCCTGCCTTGGCAGCCTGGGAAGCAGGCACTCCTCGATTCACACTCTGCAGATGGGCTGGCCCTAGATGTTGGAAGCCTTGGCCACTCTTCCTGGACTCTGTCCTCACATGTAGAGAGCCTTACCCCAAACACCCCTTGGTAAGCAGTGGTTTCTTTTATGGCCCTTTCTCTTGTTTGCAGCTATTTTCTGGGCTGAGCTAGAAAAATGCATTTCTGCTTGAGGGCTACTTGAGGCCAGTGGGTTTGTCTTTGCAAGAGAAGGGAGGTGAAAGGGAGTTGGGAGTGGGTACAAATCAGGTGGGTAGCAGAGGTATGGGTGCAGAAGGGAATTTAGGGGTAGAAGGATGTTTCGGGTATGGAAGAAGATTTGGGGATGGAAAGGAATTGGGGAGATGAAAGGGAGTGTGCTGGGGAGGGAGGGCAAATCCCCCTCCCTGGAAGCTTGGCAATGGAGCCTTAGTGATGTAGAGGGATCTGACTTTTTCCAGGAGTGCCTAGAGTCTTCCATTCATTAAAATTTGGAGCCCACCTATCAGCAAAGTAGTGTCCACCCTGCTGTGGGGTGGCCTTGCTGATGGAGAGTGCCCAGGGGCTCAGCTGGGGGTAGGATGTAGGAGGCCACATTCTGGGAGTCAGTCCATCCAGTGGGACAAAGACAGGAACGATAATAGTGACTGTGATGCTCATCCTCTGCTAAGTACTTTACTCTGCAGGGTGCTCTGCTGAGGGAACTTACCCCTCCCTGACAGTCCTGGGAGGGAGGCGTAGTTATTATTCCCATTTAGAGTTGAAGACTAAGCTAAAGAGAGGTAAGAACCCACTCAGGTCAACTTGGGGGGCCGAGTGGGATTTGAACTGAAAGCCCATATGTTTTTTGGGGGTGGTGGTGGTGGGGGTTTGTTTTACAATAAAAGTAATGTAACAGTATGGTATCTTATCACTTTTAGGATATATATTTCATTTTAACATCTCTGAAGTCATGATGTTCATGACTTAATTGGGAAGCTCATGGCTTAATTGGGAACATTTTTTTTTTGTTTATTCATGGCAAATAAAAACAGTGCATTTAATCATCAATGATATCTTAGATTCAGTGTAATTAATGTATACATTTTTTCCTTTCATAAAAGTGGGATTGTGTAACCTAGTTCCCCACCCCTATTGTTTTATTGAGATAAAATGACATGTTACATTATATTAGTTTTGGTGTACCATGTAATGATTTGATATGTGTATCTATTGTAAAATGATTACCACAGTAAATTTAGTTAATATCCATCATCTCATATAGTTACAAAAATTTTTTTCTTGTGATGAGAATTTGTAATATTTACTCACTTAGTTTTCAAATATACAATGCAGTCTTGTTAACTATAGTCACTATGCTGTATATTACACCCCCAGAACTTACTAGTCTTGTAACTGGAAGTTTGTATCCTTTGGCCACTTTTCTTCACTTTTCCCACTCCTACCTCCTGCCTCTGATAAGTAACTGCCTCTGTTCTCCTTATTTATGAGGTTTTGTTTTCTGTTTTTGTTTTTTTTTTTAGGCTCCACATCTAAATGAAATAATACAGTATTTGTCTTTGACTTATTTCACTTAGCTTAATGCCCTCAAGGTTCATCCATATTGTGACAAATGACAAGATTTCCCCCTAATTTTAAGGCTGAGTAATATTGCATTGTATATGTATACACCACATTTTCTTTATCCATTCATCTGTTGATTGACAGGTTATTTCACTGTCTTGGCTAATGCTATAGTAAACATGGGGTCCAGATATCTCTTTGAGGTAGTGATTTCATTTCCTTCAGCTATACACTCAGAAGTCGAATTTCTGGATAGTGTAGTTCTATTTTTACTTTTTGAGGAACAGCCTTATTGTTTTCCACGGTGGCTGCACCAGTTTGCATTCCCACCAACAGTGCACAAGGATTCCCTTTTCTCCACATCCTCACCAACACTCATTGTTCCTTATCTTTTTGAGAGTAGCCATTCTAATGGGTGTGAGGTGATATCTCATTATGGGTTTGACTTGTATTTCCCTGATGATTAGTGATGTTGAACACCTTTTCATGTACCTGTTTGGCCACATGTCTTCTTTGGAAAAATGTCTATTCAGTTCCTTTGGCCATTTTAAAAAAATGTTTATTAATTTTTGAGAAAGAAAGAGAGATACAGAGTGTGAGCAGGGGAGGGGCAGAGAGAGGGAGACACAGAATCTGAAGCAGGCTGCAGGCTCCGAGCTGTCAGCACAGAGCCCAACATGGGGCTCGAACTCACGAACCGCAAGATCTTGACCTGAGCCAAAGTTGGATGCTTAACCCAGGTGCCCCTGTCCTTTGAGCACTTTTTAATCAGATTTTGTTGTTGTTGTTGATATTGAGTTGTAGGAGTTCTTTCTATATTTTGGATATTAACTCCTATTCAAATACATGATTTGTGAATGTTTTCTCTCATTTGGTAGATAACCTTTTCATTTTGCTGATGGTTTCCTTTGCTGTGCAGAAGCTTTTCAGTTTGATGTCCTATTGTTTATTTTTATTGTTTGTTTTTGTTTTTGTTGTCTTTATTTGGTGTCAAAAAAAATCATTGCCACCAAGACTAATGGCAGGGAGCTTATTAACACCTCTGTTTTTTTCTAGGAATTTTATAGTTTCAGATCTTACACTCATCTTTAATCCATTTTGAATTGTTATCTTATATGGTGTGAGGTAGAAACTATCCTTTCTTCATTGTATATTTTTGGTGACTCTGTCATAAATTAATTGATCATATAAGTGTGGGCTTTCTGTTTGTTCCATTGAACTATGTGTCCATTTAAAATTTTTTTTAATGTTTATTATTTGAGAGAGACAGAGTGTGAGCCTGGGAGGGGCAAAGAGAGAGGCAGACACAGAATCTGAATCAAGCTCCAGGCTCTGAGGTGTTATGACAGTACAGAGCCTGATGCAGGGCTCGAACCCACGGACTGTGAGATCATGACCCGAGCCAAAGTAGATGCTTAACTGACTGAGCCACCCAGGTGCCCATAACTATGTGTCCATTTTTTATGCTGGTACCATATAGTTTTGAAAACTGTAGCTTTGTAATGTGGTTTGAAATCAGGAAATATGCCTCCAGCCTTGTTCTTCTTTCACAGGATTGTTTTGGCTATTCAGGGTCATTTTTGGTTCCATACAAATTTAGGGATTGTTTGTTCTATTTCTGTAAAATGCCTTTGGGATTTGAATTTCAGTACCATTGAATCTGTAGATTGCTTTGGGTAGTATGGACATTTTAACAATATTAATTCTTCCCATGGATAAGCATAGAATATCTTTACATTTATTTGTGTCTTCTTCAGTTTCTTTCATCACTTTCTTATAATTTTCAGTATACAGGTATTTCACACCTTGGTTAAATTTATTCCTAGTTTTTTTTTGTTTTTTTTTTTAGTATAGTTGACACACCGTGTTACATTGGTTTCAGGTATGCAACTCAGTGATTTGAAAGGTTTATACTTTCCTAGGTATTTAAAAAAAATTCTTTTTACATTTATTCATTTTTAAGAGACAGAGAGCACAAGTGGGGGAGCGCAGAGAGAGAGGGAGACACAGGATCCGAAGCAGGCTCCAGTCTCTGAGCTGTCAGCACAGAGCCTGATGTGGGGCTCGAACCCACGAACAGTGAGATCATGACCTGAGCTGAAGTCGGTCACTTACCCAACTGAGTCACCCAGGCACCCCCTTTCCTAGGTATTTTTGATGCAATTATAAATGGGATTGTTTTCTCAATTTCTTTTTATGAAGTTCATTGTTAATGGATAGAAATGCAATTGATTTTTTTGTATGTTGATTTTGTATCATGCAACTTTCTGACTTTATTCTAACAGTTTTTGGTGGAGTCTTCAGGGTTTTTAAATATATAATGTCATGTTATCTATAATTATACAGTTTTATTCTTCTTTTCCAGTTTGGATGCCTTTTATCTTTTTTCTTGCCTAATTACTCTGGCTATGACTTCTAGACTATGTTGAGTAAAAGTGGCAAGAGTGGACATCCTTGTCTTGTTTCTGATCTTAAAGGAAAAGCTTTTAACTTTTCAACCATTGAGTATGATGTTAGATGTGGCCTTGTCATTTATGGCTCTTACCAAGTTGGGGTACATTTCTTCTATACTCAATTTATTTTGAGAGTCTTTATCATGAATGGATGTTAAATTTTGTCAAATGCTTTTTCTGTACTTATGGGAATGATCATATAATTTTCATGCTTCATTTTGTCAGTGTGGTGTATACCATTGACTGATTTGTAGATGGTGAACCATTCTTGCCTCCCTGGAGCAAATCCCACTTGATCATGGCGTAGGATCCTTTCACTGCATTGAGAATACAGTTTGCTAATATTTTGTTGAAGATTTTTGCATTGGTGTTCATCAAGGATATTGCCCTGTAATTTTCTTTTCTTGTAATGTCCTTGTCTCATTTTGGCATTAGGGTAATGCTGGCCTCATAAAATGCATTTGGAAGTACCTTCTCCTCTTCTGTTTTTTGGAAGAGTTTGAGAAAGGTTGGTGCTCTTCTTTAAATGTTTGGTATAATCCACCAGTGAAGCCATGTGGTCCTGGACTTTTTTTGGGAATTTTTTGATTATGGATTAAATATCCTTACTGGTAATCAGTTTGTTTAGATTTTTTGTTTCTTCATGATTCAGTCTTGGCAAGTTGTATGTTTCTAAGAATTTATCGGCTTCTTCTTGATTGTCCAATTTGTTGGTGTATAATTATTCATAGTGGTCTTATGATCCTTTGTGTATTTGTGGTATTGGTTGTAATGTCTCCTCTTTCATTTATGATCTTGTTTGAGTTCTCTCTTTTTTTCTTGGTGAGTGTAGCTAAAGGTTTATCTTTTAAAAGATAAGCTCTTAGTTTCATTGATGTTTTCTGTTGTCTTTTTAGTCTCCATCTCATTTATTTCTACTTTAATCTGTTACTTTCTTCCTTCTACTGGCTTTGGCAAAAGATCCCATTTTTTTATGTTAAATGTACAAAAGTAGTTTATTTAAGCAAATGTGCCCAAATTTTAAAAATTGTTGTCTTTTTTTTTCTTTTTTTTTAATTCTCAAGTTAGCTAACATACAGTGTAGTCTTGACTTCAGTGCAAACTGGTGCAGCCCCTCTGGAAAACAGTGTGGAGGTTCCTCAAAAAAAATTAAAAATAAAATTACCCTACCACCCAGCAATTGCACTACTAGGAACTTATCTAAAGGATACAGGAGTGCTGATTCAAAGGGGCACATGCACCCCAATGTTTATAGCAGCTCTATCAACAATAGCCAAATCATAGAAAGAGCTCTAATGTCCATCAACTGATGAGTGGGTAAAGAAAATGTGGTTTATATATACAATGGAATACTACTTGGCAATGAAAAAGAATGAAATCTTGCCATTTGCAACAACGTGGAAAAGCTCCCACTTTTAACCACCTCTCAACCCTACTTTCTAGCTGGGAGGCAGGAGGGAAGCTCTTTATCAAAGACTGATTTCTTTATCTTTAAGAAAAATCAGAAAGACTTCTTTTAAAATTGAGAAAGAAACAGTCATATGTGTTGATTATATAAACCTCAGAGAACCCAAGGGAGTATGAAGAAAGTCCTAGAAACAACCCTTGCCCCATGAGCAAGCACAGCCTGGCATAGGGGAAGCCCAGCTGGGACCTAGCCCTGACAGGTTATAGGAGACGACTGTGGTCACAGTCAGGGACTTCTAAGCAGAGACCATTCTCCATCAATGTAAGACATAAGACATGTTCAGATGACCCAAGCCCTGTGCTTGATGCATTGTCCAAGCGGGGCATGCTGATGGGGGTGCTATAGAGAAGGGACATTGGTTGGAGTAAACTGGGTTTGTGAGATGAGGGTTGGCAGGGAAGTGAGGAAGAAAGGGAAGAAATGTTGGGCAGGGGACCACAAAAAAACTCCTGGTGTGGTGCAGGGAAGTGGCTGTGAATTTGCTGGGCCCCATGGAGGTGAGGGAGAGGCTGAGAGCAGGGAGGGAGGCAGTTCTGGAGATGTCTTGCATCAGAACAGGAAGAACACCAAGTGACCATGTGCACTTGGTGAGCAGAGAATGGGAAGCATGCCGACATGGCAACAGCAGTCACAGTGTGGCCAGAGGCCAATGGACAAAGACCAGATAAGGGGCATTCAGGACCAGTACTGGAACTGGTGAGAAGCCACTACAGGGAGACGTAGGGGTCCCTTCCTCTAACACCTGCAGCTTCCATCTCCCCTCTGGGGAAAAAGATGGGGGAGAAAGGAAAGGAATGCTGGATTGACTGGGAATTAACTGAGAAAGTCTGGTAGAGACTGGGTCTTCTAAGAAATTAATACCAGCAAGTGGACACAGGATTCAAGAGGTAAAGTGGGGAAATAAAGACACCACTTTGTCCACTGGGGTGTGGGTGTGTAAATTTCATTCTCCTCTGCAGTGTGTTAGCTTTATTCCTCCAAAGTAGCTCTCCTCCCCTACTGCAGACAGGGAGCTGAGGCACAGGGGGTGAAGTTGTTTACACAAGGCCAGAGCAAGTGGCTGGGCTGGGACCTGAGCTCTGTGACTTCAAAGTTCCTGTCTAGTCCCTTAGTCTCATGTCTGTGGCCTGCTCCTTGGGGGTCCTGGGACAGCGTATCTGCTGCATTCCCAGCAAAAAGACGCTCAAACTCAGAGAGGCACCCCTGGCTGTGCCTGAGGCCTGGTTCCCCAGCTGCTCAGCACCACGCCCTGTGGACAGAGCTGGATAACATGGCTACAGGAAGCAAGACCGCCTGGGCCCTTTCCTCCCCTTTCAGCACAGCACTGAGCACTGATTGGAGGATATTTCTGGAGGTTGCTCAAGGGCCAGGCCCCATGCACAAAACCCGAATGATTTGTCATCTGAAGACCTGAAAACATGGTGGAGAAATCTTGATGAGCTGATCACGGAAGATGATGCAAATCCCCCAGCCTTTGGTGCAGACATCTCCAGCCAAAAGATACCACCTCCAGATGTGGTATTCTCTAAAAATAGCAGGTAGAGTCATCTCCCCTGTCTAATTGTTCTAAGTGGTCCCTCAGTGCCATCTGGAAGTGGGTCTCATCAATGTACCAGGACGTCACCCCAATTATGTATGCGACGGCTCTTCAACGCTGGCCCCACAACAGAGGGGCGGCAGCTGTCTCCACTCAGCCCCCTCTCCCGCCAGCACCCGCTCTGCCTCCGCTGTGTACTGCACACCCTCGCCCCACAGGTCCTGCCAGAAGAAGCTGTTCCCCCATGGAGAAAGATCCTAGGAGCCTCCGGGAGGCAAGATTCTGGCAGAACGAGGCAATTTCTCTCTCCCGGGCTGCAGGAAGGCAATTAGAGTGGGTGAGGATGGAGTCTGCTTTCTCTTTTCTTCACTCTGGAGAAATGTGGGCCAGGTCACGCCACTGGCAGATGCTGCCGCTCTGAGTGTGCAGCATCCGCTCTGGACGGCTTTCCTGCCAGCACCTCTGGCAGCCAGGATAGGAGACGTGTGTGTGGGCCCATCTCTCCTTTGGGTTGCAGGGATCGTAAGGGCAGTGCCCGCTGCAGGCAGGTCCCAGACGGGCACTTGGCTGGGTACCTAGGCCCAGCTGGTTTGGGACTTTGGGCGGGTTCTCTCTCCACCTCAGCCTCTGAGCTGCTTAGCTGGTCTCCTTGCTCTGTCCACTGGTCAGTTCTGAGGAGTGAGAGATGGCCAAGTCCTCTGAGGTCACCTGGCTCATGATGAAGTGCTCGGAGTGTACGTGCATTCTTGGAAGGAGCATGGTCAGAAGGGGTGAGATCCAAGTCAATGACTTGGAACAGTGTGGAAGAGAAGAGAGGAAAGGGAGCCCAGTGCCTGGCGTGTGGCCCTTTAGCCCTGTGCCTGCCCGCCCAGCCCTGCTTTGCAGAGACAATGGGGGAGAGGGGAAGAAAGCCTTCCAGGGAAACAGGTGGTACAGGCTTCTAAGAATGGCCCATGGAATTAGAATCACAGAATGTTGGAACTAGAAATGTTCTCTCAAGGTCATTGTACCAGTTATATCTCGGAGAGTCTTTGATCAGAAAGGACTTCACTGCAATTTTTCAGAACTAGCGTTCACAAAAGGAAAGAGATATATATACTGTATACACTGCCACCCAGAAAACTAGAGGAAGAGCTGAACATAGACCGAAGGGCGTGAGATATCCGGCCCTGGCTGCTTCCACTGGTACCCCAACCCCCACCTCCCAATTGCTGCACCTCTTCTCTGAAGGCCTGAGTTTCCAGGTAGAGCTAAACTGTGGGCACCCTAGCCTGGAGTTGTGCCCTCCTGCCTTCCTGAGAAGAGGTGACAGCAGGGAAGCAGTCAGGGCTCCTCTGTTGAGCTTATTTCAGCAGATTTCCCTGAGCGATGTGCATGGGGCAGGCCTATTGCAGGTCCCAGGTGGTCCCTGTCCTCAAGGACTGTGGTCTGGCAGGGGAGACCATCATAGAGTGGGCAGTACTGTGGCAGAGGGAGGCTCCCTGTGCAGTTCACTTTCTCTCTCTGTGCACATGTTGTTCCCTTACCCCCATCCCTTCTCTTCCTGGAAAATATCTGCTCAGTCTATAGAACTCAGCTCAGCTTCACCTTCTCCACCTTCCTTACTTCTCTCTCTGTTGTGCCGTCAGCACCTTTTCTCAACGTGCATGCGTGCGTGCCTGTGCACACACACACACACACACACACACACACACACACACACCTACCTATTCACTGGCTTCCCTCTGCCAGGTTATACTATCTGCCTCCTGGCTAGACTTTGAGCCCCTTGAAGTGAGCAGTTATTTGACTAGTGTGATATCTGACATGTAGGTACTCAGTAAATGTTTGTTGAATGACTATATGGGACCCAAAGAGGGAATCAACATCGAGTAGCTACCCTGACCTTTCCCCACTGTAATCTGGACAGTCTTGAACTATAATACGAGGTGCTCTCTGTGATTCAAGGAGAGGTTTCCTGTTGGTGAGGGAGTGGGGGTGACCCTGTGGCCGAGGTCACCTGGCCGAGGAGCCACAGGGAGTGTGTTCTGTGACAGACCCACCTGGGCTTTGGGGTGGGAAGTGAGTATGGTCCAGTTTCCAACCCTAGGGCACATGCATTCTGGTGGGGTGGGTAGGGGCTGGGCTGAGAGGGCCACCGAAATGTCAGAGCAGTGTGAGTGGGGAGAGCTCCTGGTGGCTGTTGGGCCTGTGTTCCAGAGGAAGGGGCACTGGTAGATTTTCAACAGGCTTGATGAAAGGGAAGGGTATTCCAGGTGGAGGGAACAGCAAGGACAAAGGCAGAGAAGCAGGAGCCTGCAGGGCACATTACAGTCAGGGAAGTTGTATATGGGAGAGCCCAGTGATATCCCAGAGCTGAGTGGGAGAAAGGTAAGCCTGGCGTCTGTAGCTGCCAGTGCTGGAGGGCCTCTTGCATCCAGACCATCCTCTGTGGAAGGGAGCATGGGCCAGAGAGGCTAGCACACTGCCAGGAGTCTGGGCCAGACTGGGGGTGCTTCAAGTATCCCCACCCAACAAGCTTAACACCTGCCCAGTGGACAGCAGGCACCTTCACACAGGGCAGGAGTCCAGGCTGGATGAGCATGAAGGCACGTCCCCACTGCAGTGTACCATTCAAAGTTTGGAAGGCCTCTGTCCCTGCATGTCTCTGCCACTTATCTGTCATGGTACCTTGAACTCCCACTCGGGAATTTTTATTTTGGGTTAAGGTTCTGCCTCCTCTCATGGTGCCAACATTCCCAGAAAGGGTAGCACATTAGGCCTCAAATACTTCAGTGTGGGTCAGTGGAACTGGACTGGAGAGACCCTAGCTTAGGGGTCCTGGGAGACTGGGGAAGAGGGGTGGGGTTGGGCCAGACAGAAGGACACCAGCACCAGCTTGGTCTTGAGAGAATGCGGAAAGCAACACCTATCTGGACAGAAGCCTTTGTGGGTTAAGCAAGATACATGTCGATGTGTTGAGCACACAGTGGCATCAATACATGGTTGTGCTCCACCTCCTTCCCCACTGATAGTTGGGGGGCAGACCTGTTTCTCGTGGTAGCCCCACCCAGCAGGCTCACCAGCCACCATCATGCATGCTGGTTTGGGGGGATTACCCTATAGGTTCTTCCCCCATGCTACCCACTGTGCCCCTGCTTTAGTATAGAATAGAGCTCACCGACTTCACCCCTACGCATGTGCTCCTGAGGGACACCCTGTGGCATAAATGGGAGGGGGGGAGGTTGGAGTACAGGCATGGCTATGGCAAGGTAGGGACTTGTGAAATGCTCAGGAGGTGCAAATACAGACCTTTCCTGAAGCCCAGGCAGACAGGCTGTGGCACAAGCAGCTCCACGCACTACAGACAGCAACACCTGTGCTGGACACCGGGGTCCCAGGTGGACTCTGTTCTACTCCCATCCAACTGTGTTACCTCCACCAAATTGCCCATGGGTCAACTTAAACGTTCGCCCGGCTCTGACTACATGTGACTACTGAGAGGTAATGCAAGGGATCGGACAGAACAGATGCAGTGTAAACTCATGCAGAGATGGGGTAGGATGAGATCAGCTGGGGATACCTCCCCCAGTTTGCCTAAGCAGAAGTATGGTGCCGAGCCATGGGAAGGGCATCTCCAGAAACGTCTGCAGAAACCAGCTCCCCTGGCGCCCTGGGCAGCCTCCCCCCACGCACACTTTCTGGCCTGATTGTTCCTTAGTTTATCTCTGACCTCCGTTGCAAACCAGGCTCACTCTGACAAGGCTTTGAAGTCTAGTGCCTGAGTCTCTCTCTCTGAGGCTGGGCCTAGCCCAGCTGGACACAGACTGAACACAGGGCAGAGGTTGGGGTGCACGTGTCCGGAAGCAGGACCAGGGAAGGCCCCAGAATGTGGGCTGCGGAGGTTGGTGGGGAAGCGAAGTGCTAGGAAAGAGGGGAGAAGGGCTGGTGCTGGCAGGAAGAGGGCAGGCATGGTAACCAGGAGGGGTCAGAGACCTGCAGGGTGTGGAGACCAGGGGCTGGTGCTCAGGGCCTACCCCAGAGACTGGTGATGGATATTTCTGGGCAATGCAGAAAGGCTAACACAAGGCAAGTGTTGAATCTACTGCCTAAGTGGCATGTCCTGACCTTCTTCAGGGATTCTTAAACTCTGAGCTTGCATCAGAATCACCTGGAGGGTATGTTAAAGCACGTAATACTAGAATCCGCCCCAGAGTGTCTGATTCGGTAGGTCCGGGGTGGGGCCCAGGATCTGCATTTCTCCTCCTCCTCCTCCTCCTCCTCCTCCTCCTCCTCCTCCTCCTTCTTTTAAAGTTTACTTATTTATTTTGAGAGAGAGCATAATTGGGGGGATGGTGGCAGAGAGAGAGAATCCCAGGCAGGCTCTGCACTGTCCCTGGGGCTTAAGCTCACAGACCAAACTGTGAGATCATGATCTGAGTCCAAGAGTCGGATGCTTAACTGACCGAGCCACCCAGGTGTCCCTAGGATTTGCATTTCTAACTGTTCCTGGGTGATGCTGCTAGTCTGGGGACCACACTCTCAAATGACTGCCTAAAGTCCTTTGCCTCCCCACTCCCTGGGGAACAGGAAGAGCCAGAGCCAGGCTGCATACACTAAAGAAAGCAAAGGGGGCCTCAAAATTCATTTTATCAGGATTAACCATAGGAGTAGTAACATTTGTTGAGTTTTTATTGGGTCTGAGTCACTTTACCTACATTATCTTACTGAATCCTTATAAGGGATTAGTACTCCCGTTTTAGAGAAAGATAAACTGAGACAGAGTTGCATCACCTCTGGCCAGTAGTAGAATTAGGGTTAGAAGACAGGCAGTCTGGCCCCAGAAGCCATGCGCTGTGTTATAGGTAAACAGCCTAGACCCTCAAGACAGGTAAACAGCCAAGACCGTGGGATCAGTTCAGAGACTAGAGAAACCCTTGTTCATGGAAGGGTCAGGGTAGGCCTCAGCATGCTCTGGAGCAGTGCTCCCTCTGCCCCCTGATGTTGCTGACCCAGGCCAGGGCCTCCCTGAGGCCAACCAAACTGGCCTGAATTGTGGGATAGACTAGTGGGGGAAATACAAGGGGGCGGGGTAAGCAGTGTGGAGGTCTGGATTACCCTTTCAACTGCTGCAGGCATGGCAGACTCCCCTGACAGGCCCTGCACCTCTCTGGGTCAAGCCTCTGCATTTGTATAATGAGGGAACTGGAGAGGGCCCCGTGTTACCCTAACACCTAGAGGGGCTTCACACAGAGGATAACCATTTTATACCTGGCCAGGTTCCTGATCCCCCATGGGTCTCCTCCTGAAGCCAGGTTGACTCTACTCATGCTCAGGGGCCACATGCCTTAAAGGAAGTGGGGACTGAGGCCAGGCCTCAGACTCAGGCCCGACTGTCATAGAATGCCCCATGCATCCCACACTGTTGGACCCTGCCAGAGAAGAGAGCCAGCGTAGCTCTGGAGAGAACAATTCTCTGAGGAACAGGGATAGCATCTGATAGCATCAGGAGTGCTAAGATGTTGGCGTAGCTCCTTCCTTCCTTTTTTTTTTTTTTTCTTTTAAAGCTGTTTCTGAACCTCCGTAGCCTATATTTTATTTTTCAGTTGAAGCACTCCTCCTGCCTCCTGCAATCTACTTGGCTGTATAATTCCTGGACTGAACATGTTCTCAATGGTGTGAGCATATAAATGCGTATCTGGGTGTGCACAGGGACCTGTGGACACATGTGAGTTGCTGTGTCTCTGCAGGCACAGGTGGTGTCATTGTGTGCCTGGGTGCACAGAGGCCTGGGTACACATGCGCAGGGGTCTGAGCGCATGCTGCCTCTCTGTGCTTCCCGGATGGGCACTGACTCCTAACTGTGAACAGATGTGCCTCGCAGGGCCAGGCAGGGATCGCAGCTGTTTGGCTGCCAGAAGGCGGCTAGCTCTGGGGCCCCAGAAAGGAGCCTGGAGCACCTTGACCCAGAAGAGGAACACCTTACCCTTGGTGCTGCTGCTGGCCAGGAGGCTGCCTCTCCCAGCCTGTGCTGCTGAGCATCGTGTGGGGGAGACAAGGCCGCCAAGCTGTTTATCAAGCCCTTTGAAATGGTTGGGGGCTGCTGGCCAGGCCAGCAGCTGGGGGGAGGGTGGGGATAAAGCAATGCTTTCTGGGCCTGACTTGGTGGTGACCTGGCCTCTTGCTCCTCATGCTTTTCTCTGGCCATTCAGTCTCCTATCCCCATGGTGCAGTTGCCTATGAAAGGAGGTTCCCTCCTTCCTCCAACCTATGGGGGAAGGAATAGTGGCTAGAGGATGGAGCGAGGAGGAGGAGAGGGGCAGGGAGGGCCTCTGCATCCCAGGGCAGGCATAAGAGGGAGGAAAGGATGGTCTTTCAAAGGCCTGGCTTTGCCTGTTCCCCTCTGTAGTTATGAAGCAGCCTTGATCTCTTCTTAACCTGAGAAAGACCTCTAAGACAAGACAGAAAGAGTGGGGAGGGCATCCACTAGAATATCCCTATGTTAGCCAATCCTTCCATACCTGGTACCTGGCATAGCCCTTGGTACATAGCAGGCACTTACAAAATGTGTATGGACTACTTCATAAGTATTGCTGAATGAAGAGGGAAAGAGCTAGAAACTTAGGGGTAACAGCTGGTAGAGAAAAAGAAGATGAAGTAGCAGTCACAGAAATAACAGATAAGTAGGGAGCCTAGCTGGCTATGAGGTGCTACTCAGGGAGGTCAGTGATGAGAAGAGAGAGAGGGAGAGAAAGGGAAAGAGGTAAAGGAAGCAGCCAGCAGTGAAGGGGGGTGGGATATCCCCCCGAACATCCCCCAGCTGCAAAAGACCGGGGATCCAGGGCCCACCCCAACCCGTGCCCAAGTGCCAGCACCAGCAAGATCATTCCCAGCCAGCAAGCTTTGTCTCTGCTCTCCCTTGGCAGTGGGTAGCTTTGAGAATGGATGATGGGAACTTTGAGGCTGGTCTGGAGGTCTGGATTCTGTTTTGAAGGAGGGGGTGCAGATGCCTCCTCTGTAGCTTCAGAGAAGTGCATCAGGCCTGGTGGGGTGAGGGTGAAGTGGGACATGGGGCAGAGCGGCCATCAGGACACCAAGACCCTGCCTGCTCTTAGAAGGGAAGTGCTGTACTGAACAAGGTGCCTCATCGGTATTTCACTTTGTCCTTGTCATCACATGTCTGCCGTGGAGGTTCTGTCCACTCTGCGGCTAAAGAAACTGAGTCTGAGAGAGGCTAAGAGGTTTGTGGTAGGGGAGAACAGGCAGGGACTGGGAAGGAAGGGACTCAGATGTGCTTGATGCCAGAACCCAGGGGTCAGGACAGGGCAGGAAAGCTTCTTGGAGGAGGTGGAATTTGATCAGCCAAGACTTCAGTGACAGTAAATTGCATTATCTGTAAGAACCAGTTGGAGAGAAGAAACCCCCTGTGTTTTCTCAGGAGAGATGTCCTGTCTCAGGGCTGCCACGGCTGCCACCCTGCATTAGGCTGCTCTGGGGGCCCCCTGCATAGAGCAGGGGAAATTAGAGCCAATCAAGGCGATTTCAAGGCAGCAGCTTCCTTCCCAGCAGCCCGTGGCCATGCCTGTTAACCAGCCTGCAGCCCCACTAGCCTGATACCGTGAGCAAATGGCCCCTAATGGGGACCAGACCTCCTCTGCCCTCCCACCTGCCTGCCTGTGTGTCAGCATGCCTATGTGTTGAGCTGAGAACGTTGCCCTTGGGGCCCCTGTGCTGCCTGCAGGCCCTAGGCCCCCTCACCCCTACTGGGCCAGAATGGGGTGGGGGAAGGAAGGGGCTAGAGCCTTGCATGTGGCCCCTACTCTGCAGGGATCAGGGCAGCTCCAGCCTGTGGGGTGGGCATGGCAGGGCTTTGCCCCAGGTAGTTGCAACTGGGTCATCTGTCCGCTCCGACCCCCATACCTTCCTCTGCCCAACAGAGGGTCCAAGAATTCCCTCCCCACTCTTTACTAAAGGGAACCCAGACAGGCTGGGTGCCAGAGCTGCTGGAGAGATTCTGTAATGCATGTTGCCCCTGTCCACATCCTCCTCTCAAACCCCATCTCCCTAGACTTGACTTGAGTCTTTATCAGCCCTTACCTGGGATTCTTGGACTCACTCTTTATGGGTATTCTTGCTTCTGATCCCTCTGCCTCCTGGCTCCCTTCCACCCTGCCATTGTCAGGAGACTTTCTAAAATACATTTGATGGTATTACTTTCCTGCTTTACCATCCTCTGTGGCTCCCTGCTGCCTACGGGGGGAAAGACAAAGTTCTGAACTGAGAGGGCCTCTCCTGGGGCCCTGTCTTGCCCACTTCCCAAGCCTCCTGTCTTGAATGATCTGGGACTAGGGTGAGGGGAATGAGGCACTCACCTCCAGTGCAAAATATAAGGGGGCATGCCCCAAAATGCAGTAATCGAGGTAAATAATGTCTTAATGCTGTCTGTTTTGGAATCAAAATTAATGCAAAAATTCCGTGGTAAAATACCAAAATTTTGAATGAAGACATGAACCAACAGGGCGAGGGTTAGTGACAGAAGTGGTGAGTTGTGCAAGGCAGGGTCAGATGCAGCCTTTATGTAGGCCTGGTGCTGGCCCTGTATCTGGATGCGTCCCCCTTATTCCCCACCACCCAACTGGGCCCAAGGAACTGCTCAGAATCCCCCAAGCACCACTTTACTGTGCTGTTCTCTCTTCCCAGAATTCTCTCCTGTCTTCCTTCTTTGTTCTTTACCTGGATCCTTTAGAATGACTCTGAAATTCAGCTCTGGCCGTCCCTCCCCTGTCCCCAGGCCAGATTAGGAGACCTTCTTTGTCTCCTCCACCCCAGCCACCACTGCCAGCATTTGGCCTCTGCTCCTTCAGAGCGGAATGTTGACTCTCTCATCTCTGCATTCTTAAAGCCCATCGTGGGGGCTGACGCAGATTACGCTTTGATCGTCTCTGGCTGACCCATGAATGAATGGACAAATGAAAGAATAACAGGGCTCTGGGTCACATGCCATTTCAACTAAAACTTTAATGACCAAAACCAAACAACACCCTTGAAGTTCCTCAGACCCAGATGGGTCCGTGTGCTGCCAGCACCTAGAATGAGTGGTGCAGCGTTTTGGTCCAGTAGAGATTCTAACGGTCTCTGAAACTCTCGGCAATGGAATTTGACCTATACTTTTTAAAAACAATTTTTTTCATGAATAAAGCTCTTCAACTAAAAGATAACATAGGAAGAGGGAGACTGTGCAGGCCAATCCTTTCCAAATAAGGCAAAACCCAACTTCCCTTTATTTTTAGCAATGTTTTTCTCAACTGCAAGAAGGCACGATTCCATGAACCAGCCTTGCATTTTGGTCCAATAAACCCACCAACTTCCAGAAAAGTTTCAACAACTCCTAAAGATTCGAATGTGCATGATAAACCAATCACCCCTTTTAGAGATGGGGCCCCCAGACAGAGCTGGAAACATGAGTTGGGGCCCAGTTGCCCTGTCCCTAGGATAGCTCCCCCAGCCGGGCTGGACAGTGAGGCCTCCCGAACAAGCCTAGCTTCGCTGCACTGGGGCAGCCCCAGCCCCTCTCCTCAGGCTCCTGGAGAAATTCAGTTTTGCATTTCTCTGAAGTTTGGGGGACCTGACACCAGAACATCTTGAAAAGTCACATTTTCTGGAAAACCTCACCGAACACTAAGGAAAAAGGTTGTCCATTAACTTCATGGAGACCCACGGAGAGCCCAGCCCATAGCACAGGAGCTGCAGGAAGTCAAAGCACCTCACTGTTACTGTCCATACCCCACTGTCCTCATCCCAACAGGATGGCTGGAGAGAAATGCCTGGGTCCTCCTCTGGTCAAGTCAGGAGCGCTCAGTGCCTATTGACTCATCTGGAAAATGGGGATAATGTCAGGATGAGCTAATCAATGAGAAAGCCAGAAAGCCTGCTGTCTTGCCATCTCTGTTTCCAATATGATTTTTATGGCCTCCAAGATGGTGTCTCCTTGTAATCTTTCTCTGCAGCAGGCTTGTTTTTCTCCCCAAATTCCTCCGCATTTGGCTAAGAACAATCTGTTTTTCCTACATTTGTCAAGTTGCTCAAAATTTCTAATGCTCATTCATGTTCTTTCCAAGGATTAGCAGAACACCCCTTGCTTGTCTTTCACCACACTCCCTCTGCACGTGGGGTAAAAATTATACTTGAGTAGAACCCTGGCTATCGATGCCCATAAAATGGAGACTTTGGCGAGACTTGCTTGCATGGGGCAAAGTGGGAATGAGGCTGCAAAGCAGGCCTGAGCATCTTTAATGACGTGCAGAAAGAGAGGGGCCTCTGCCTGCATGGGCAGATGTGCACAGCTGTTAATGGAGAAGCCCCTAATACTGCGGCCAGCGCAGAGTAACGGATACCCTCAAATGCTTCCTAGTGGAGTTAAGAATTTTTTGTTGATCGTGCCTTTGAACTAAGGTCATTTAAGTATACAACAGATGTTCCTCTGAGGGAAACAGACTTATAAAGTCAGGAACACAGAAGGGACCTAATGGTTTACTGGGGGTGGCGCATTAAGTTCATAGCGGTTTAACTCCTTTCAATGTTAAACAAAACAATGACGCAATTTTATGCACAATAAAAACCTGTCAAAACAATCATCCTGGGCAGTGGAGGTCCTTTCAGTCATTCTTCTTCTAAAGATGAACCGAGGGCACAAGTGACAGACATTTCTGGCTTCTCTGTGTGGTTAAAGCAGTCGGTGTGGCAACCTCAGAGATTCAAGGCTGAATCATCCAGGATGGTCAGAGACTGGACCTTGGGAGTAGAGGAAAGGGGCAGGCCGAAAATTAAAAGGTCTTGCTAGCCTTCCCCAGGTACAATCACCAGTCACCTGGGAGACAAAGTTGGTGGGGAACTGGGCAAATCCCACTCCCATATCTGCCTTCATATGCCACAACCACCATTAGAACCTTATCGGTCAGATCACAAATATTTTTGAGCGCCTGGTAAGCATCAGGCACATCCACTGAAGTTCAGCATTGACCCCTTCAGGGTCTTCCATGGAAATGTGGTTCTCTCTGGGGGGAAACCTGGAGCAGAGCAAAAGGGGACTGGATTTGAATTCAGATCTGAGTCTGTAATCCTAGTGCTGGCATTTTTTAGCTGTGTGACCTTGGGCAAGTCGCCTAACCTCTCTGAACTTTTATGTCCCATTTACAAAATGGAGGTGGTCATTCTCCCATCACAAGGTTATTATCAGGTTTGAGTGAAATAAATGCATGAAAATTCCCAGGCTGCTTCCTGGAGCAGAGTGGATATTAAATTTTCCTTCTCAAGGAAGAGGTAGGCAGTGTCTTCAGAGGGCTTATAGTTTAGATGGGTAGACAAACTCCACGTGCATAAAAGGCATTGGTTCTGCCGGGCCTTAACACTGGTCCTCTAGAAGCCAAGCAGAAGGCAGGCCACTTGGACTGGGAGACAGGGATGGGTCACTGGACGCATAGGTCTTGAGCGGGGGCTGGTAGACAGTGGAAAGAAGAGAGGTCATTTCAGTCAGGCAGAGCCCAGCGAGTATAGGTGCACTAGAAACCCTGAAGGCATGCTGGAGGCCCACAGTGAGGCTGCTGGTCTGGCTGAAGTATATGGTTCAGTGGATAACTGGTGGCAATTAAGGTTGCCAGGGATATGGGGTACGGGTTACGAAGGGCTTTGAATGCCAAGCTTGGCGCTTTCTGGAGGCAGCCCAGACCACTGTGGCTCTTTGAACTAATGAACACTAATAACATTTGTATCTCAAGATTTGTCTCGTTCATGAATGGGAGGAACCTGGCACACTCCCATCTCTCCTGTGTCCATAGCAGAC
Source organism: Panthera tigris (assembly GCF_018350195.1). NCBI lineage: Eukaryota > Metazoa > Chordata > Mammalia > Carnivora > Felidae > Panthera > Panthera tigris. The sequence goes on along the minus strand of NC_056668.1, from coordinate 122,929,992 downwards.
ATTGCTAATCAATCTCAGCCTGGAGCTGCTATAGCAGTGTCTGGGGATGAAGGTATGCCCTGGGCGAGTTTGTTCAGTTACTTGAGAACATGGGGAGAAAGGGTTCTCTGTGAGTGTACAGTGATCTTCATCTTTGCTGCTCCAGGGACCAGATTCTGGATCTGGAACCTTCTCACCAGTTTCCTGGCTCCTCTGTGTTCACTGTCCTGAGCAGTCTCTGGTGCCCCCTGTTGGATCCCAGATCAGAGTGTCATAACTGCAGCTGCAGCTGGCGGCCAGCCGCAGAGCCCTGGCCTACAGGGAGAGGGGCTGGGGCTGGCAGCCTGGCCCCGGGACCCCTGGGTCTGAGGTTCAGCAGTAAGCGGTGAGTTGTGGTTTCCCACCTGCACCGTCTGTGGCAAGAATGCACATCGAAAATGTCTGACTGTTTGGGCAGGAGCTTGGCAGGCTTGGCCTCACTTTGGAAGGGGGGTGGAATTTTCCCCAAATGACAAACCATTTAAATCTTTCAGGACTTTCTGCCGTTACCAAGGTGCCAGAAATAGAAGGCAAGTCTGCTTCACATTGTTGTAATTTCCTTCTTGATTTGCATTTAGAGCCAGTTTTGATCTACAGAGATGGCAGCTCCCAGGGCTGAGTCCTGCCTCTGTAGGAAAGGGAGAAGCGGGGAGGCTGCTAGAGAGGAGAGGCCACCCTTCTGCCGGCCAGGGCCCCCCGGCATCTGTGTGGGGCTGCCACCATCCCACCTGGCCGCTTCACATGGGAAGGACAGCTCCCTTCCGCTCCCCTAGAGAAGCCTCCAGCTGCGGGGGGAGTGTGAATGGCTGGTTTCACTCCTCCCTGAGTGTGGCACCTCTGGCCACGCTCCAGCCACCCTCTTCACCCCCGTGGTCACTGTCTTCTCTCCTAGAAGACTGGAGCAGCCTCCTCAGTGGTCTCCCTGCCTCCTCTCTCAGTGTCCTCCCTCCCTGCTCCACCATTTCATATGGCAGGCAGGTTGGTCTGTTTGAAAAGCAATACTGGTAATAGCAGAGACTGATCTAGATGCTCTTCTAGGTGCTTTGCACACAGTAACCCAGTGGGGGTGGCGTGATCACTTTCCTCATGCCCATTTTATAGATAAGGAAACTGAGTCACAGATGTTTAACAACTCACTTGAGACTCCACAGCTACCAGTGGAAGAGCCAGGACCAGAACCCAGCATCTCTGGGTCTGGAGCCCATGCACCGTGTCCTCTGGGCTCTGCTGATGCCACGACTCTGCTTAAAGCTGATCTCTGGCTTCCCCTTGAGCTCAGAATGATGGCCAGCCCTTGCCAGCCCCTGCAGGATCTGCCCAGGGGCCCTCCTTTGATCTCTCTCAGGCCATTTCCCTTTGCTTATTCTATTCTGGTTGGTCTGGAAGAGGGTTCCTGGATAAAATAGAAAATGCCCAGTTAAATTTCAACTTCCGAGAAATCACGACTACTTTTTCAGTAGAGGTATATATATCCCATACAATGTTTGGGACATATTTATACTAGAGAAGTATTTGTTGTTGTCTGAAATTCAGATTTAGCATTTGTGGGTGTGTACACGTGTGTGCATGTTTGCACTTGGGCCCTGAAATCTTGCAACTGTAGCTTGGGCTTTTCCTGTTTCTCCACTTGCTGAATGTGCGCCACCTCAGGGCCTTTGCTTCATTCGCTTTTCCCTCAGCTCAGCTGCTTCCTCCTGGTCCTTCATGTGTCAGCTTGGGTATCACCTCCTCAGGGAGGCCTTCCCTGACCACCAGTCTAAAGCAGGACTCCCTCTTATTCTGGTTCAGAGCATCTTCTTCCCTCCCCACGATTTGAAATTACACGCAGAACCTTCATCAAGGCTGCCTTCCCGCCTGGGCTGTGAGCTCCCCAGGAAAGGGACGATGCCCCATGCCAGCAGCAGCCGGGCCAACCACACTTGTTGTATCAGTAAACAGCCCTGCTTGCACCCATGTTGGTCCTCCTCTGGAAGCCCTCTATCTCTCCTCACCCCATTCCCTACCTGTCCTTTTAATTTGGTTGATTCACTTACTGTCCTTTTAATTTGGTCGATTCGCTATTGTTGATGAGCCTCGGGGTGTCTGGAGCTGGACTGGATGGGTCCTCAGGAGCTCAGTTCTTGCCCACAGGGAGCTCACAAAAGTGAAGGAGACACATGGGGACAGTGAGTCCTGGTGCAGAGTGCTAAGTGCAGAAAGGTTGGCCTGGGTGATGTGTTGTCAGGGGGGTGCCCTCCTGGAAGGCTCCTGTGCTGACTGCCCTCCCCCTTCCCCTGGGAAGAGCCAGTCCTCCTGGCCCTGGCCCTGGCCCAGGAGAGGGAGCCCTGGTGGCTCCCCTGCCATGCTCCTCAAGGGCAGAGGCCCTGCTTGCTCCTGTCCTCCCCAGCTCCTCCTAACAGCTTGAATCAGGGCAAGTTTGTCTATACCTTAGAATGCTTTGGGCTGCAAGGGACAGAACCTGTGAGTCAAACTACTTTAGTCAATAAGGAGATGTCTTGTTTCACACTACAAGGAAGCCCAGGGGCAGGATGGACAGATCCTACAGCTCAGTGATGGTATCAGGGACCCGGGTCTCCATGCCCCTCTGCTCATTTGTCCTCAGTGTGAGTGCTGTGCTAAGGGCGGTTCCCTGAGACCAAGGTGGCCACCACTGGCACTCAGGTCTGTGTGCTACTCTGTTCTCACCCAGAAGGAGAGTGAGAGAAGCGACCAGCCATGGCACATGTGTCCCTATCCTCAGTTTCACAGGGACAGCGGCACACCCTGGACCATGGGCAGGTACCAGGGAAGTTCCTTGTTCTTATTAGCATAGGGCAGAGGTTTCCAAACTTCCTCAGTGACAGCACGCTTAGTGCCTCCGACATTTTCATGGCATCCTAGGCCAAAAGAAACATCTGACAGCTCTCCTTATTAATTACCTAGGTACAGACTAGGCACAAAATTAGTAGTAATTTGAAAAAAATAAGACACATAATGGAAAAAAATCATCTTTTATATCATTCTTAAGTAACCACAGGTATTTATTAAAGGGATGTATGTGTCTGTTGGGCACTGCACAGTTTCTCCAACCTGGGAGTTAGACTGCACATGCCATCCTTTTTTCCTAATTACATTGATTTTTTTTTTTTTGCAGTACTTGCTTTTTATGATAGCAACACTGAAAACTTGACGTTACAAAGATATGGGGTCATTAATGTTAAAACTGCGAAGTACCTTGAGCTAGTAGTTTTCGTGATTCTGACAGATGTCACTGTGTTTCCCTCAAAAAATTAAAACACCACCCTGTGCTATGGTGAATTTAGTGACGCACCTTGGGGCACGTTAGTGTGTGGTTTGGGAACCATGGGCTCAGGGTAATTATTCTGCCTCCATGAAGCCGGCCTGAGGGAGATAAATATCTGAACAAAATTAGGGCTCTGTTTTGAAAGAGAAAGAGAGGGAGTAAGTGCCAAATAGGTAACAGAATCCACTGAAGTGGATGTTATGATTGTTGCCTGAATGTTGGATTTCAAGCCATCAAGGAAAGAGAAATACCTTCTAGCAGCTACTTTGTGATGCTCCCCATGGCAGATTCTTAATTCCTATTACATAGAGTCATTTCGCTTGGTTCCAGTAGGTGACTTTGCTCAACACATTGGTAACTGGCTCAGGGATTCTTCACCTCTTTTGTGACAGGCTGATGAAGCCTCTGAGCCCTTCTCAGAAAAATGAAATGTTAGTAGACTTATGCTCACATGCTGCTTGGCCCCTAATTCACTTTGTCAATTTGGGCACATTTTCTGCCTGCTCTCAACCTCAGTTTCTGGTTGAGATCTGTGAAATGCCAATAGTCACTCCCATGCAGTCTCCCCCATGAGAACATCTTGTCCTGGAATCAGGGGTTCCTATTGCCGCTGGGCAAAACTGGGGTGCTAAGGACACCTGTTGACTAGAGCTGCGACTGCTTCCTCGTGAGAGCCTAGGCATCCCCCGAGCCAACTAGCCATTCATCTTGGAAGGTTCTGGCTTGGCCCCAGCGGCTGGCCCCTGGTAACAGGGCACATTTCTGATCACGACTCTTTATATCCATCCTTGGCCCAGAGAGAGGATTCTGTCCTGATCTCACTGCCACCCTCCACCACCTGGAGTTAGGGATCTGGCTCCTGGATCACCAAAGCCCTGAGGAAATGTCTGCACGCTGAGTCAGTGAGGCCTTCCCTGAGCCCCCAGGTACAGTTTCTCTTGGCTACTACACAGGCTTATCAGAATGCAGCGTCCTTGTTCCCCCGCGAGTGAGTGAAGACAATCTCTTTCCGGAGATTATGTTCCCAAGCCTCTGTGCAGCCCAGGGCTTTGATAACCACCTGGCGGAGTGGCCTTCAACTCCCCTCCCGGGGAAGCGTCGTGTTTCGTGTTTCGTGTTTTGGAGCTGCCTGTCTGAGGGGCGCTGCACGGCCAGACCTCGGGGTCAGACGTCAGATGAGTGAGTGCCGGCCACTGCCTGGGCTAGACAGAGACAAGGTTAGGCAACTGCCAGATAACTCGTGCCACCGTGGGCCGGGAGCATTTGCTCTCTCTCCTTGCTGGATGTGTCAACCTTAGAGGCCCTCCTTTGATTGTGTTGCAATCAATGTGTTTGTAGTCCACACAAAGCAAATGTGATCGATCTGTCAGACCTTTGTGTCAGGCACCATTTTACAATGTTTCGATATATAATTACATTTAATCCTCACGATGACATGATATAGGTAATGTAATTTCCTTCATTCCCATTTTGCAGATTATAGGATCGAGACAGGCAAGTTAAATAACTTTCCATGATCATCCTACTGGCAAGTGGCAAGGGTAGGATATGAGCTGAGGCAATTTGACACCCTGGTCCAGGTCCTTACCTCCAATACCACCAGCCTATGCCCGCCGGCTGGGGCCCTTGGGGACCATCCAGTTCAGGTGCCCTGCCTGACCGATGAAGACCCTGAGGCCTGAGTTCACCCGACTCCCTGGTGACAGAGATTGTGAGACCTGGTCTTTTAATCTCTTTGGCCCAGAGCTCTTTCCAAAGATGTTTAAAGTTTTTTTTTTTTTTTTTTAATTTTGTGGGGAAGGTGGCCTTTGGGGGTGGAGATGGGGGAATGTTTGGTGCCTGCAACCCCAGAATTGATAGTGGTGTCAAGATAACTGGATTCAGAGCAGCAAGGTCTGCGGTTGAGGGCTCTATCACTGGCAACGAGCACAGGGTGTTGAATTCCCTGTTTATCAAGTGTAAACCAGTTCAGTCCTCCCAGAGAAGATTGGGTAATAAAGTCCAAGAACCCTAAAAATGTCCCCTACACTTTACCCAATGGTGTCATTTCTAAGAATCTGCCCCAGGGAGGTCTTTTGAAATACAGGCAGAGCTTTGCATGCCATTCCTTTTGCAAAACCACAAAACAAATGAACTAGGGGAATGCTCATATAAACTGTGCCTCAGTCCAGTGAAGAAGACTATGCAGCCTTTAAAAATGATGTTGACAAAGAGAGTTTGATGAAACCAGAAAAATCCTGCTGATTTAAAATTGAGCCAAAGGTAGGGGGAGGGGAGGATGGGCACAGAATGACAGAATGATAAATAGTGTTCTCAGTTATTTGGGGGAGAAATGAATGAAGGGAAAAAAGACTGGAAGGAAAAGTCCTGTAATGTTGATTGCTCCTCTCTGAAATGTTCTGTTTGTACAGTTTTCTGCAGATTTAGCTCTACTTGTGTAGTTGGAAAAAACCGACCAACCAGCCTTAACAATAAATAGAAGTGAATATTCCTGGGGCTGGTGCCTCTCCAGACCGGGAGGGTAAGGGCTGCCCCCGCCTGCTCCACTCCTACACGGCCAGTGGGAGAGGTGCGCTCAGGGACTGTCAAAAGCACCATGTTGAACTGACCTGGAAGATTTGCTGCCTCAAGGTGGGCGGGGGAGAGGATAGTGCTCCAACTCACGCCCACTGGAGGGAGGAGTATGTGTACATGGGTGGGTCAGGGTGGCTCCTTCATGCAGCCAGCTGAGCCGACTTTGCCTGTTCCTTGGGGAGAGCCCAGGAAGGAGCAGGCCCACTGAGAGGGCGACCCAGCCTGCCAAGAGCCGACCTGTAGTTGGGCTTCCCTTCATCCCTTCTGCAAAGCTAAACAAAATCTCTGTTGCCATGGAAAGTGCAAAGCTTTGAGTGGGTGGGAAGAAGCAAAGCCTCTAGGTCAGAAGCATCCTGAGTTCCGGTCTGGTTTGAAGTCCAGAGACATGGCTGGAGAGTCAGGGGAAACCTCCTAAACGGTCCAGGACACCCAGCAGGGTCCAAAGCTCTGGGCTGGGGTGAGTCCACCGAATCCAAGCCACAACTCCCCGCTCCCTGCACACCTACCTCCTGTGGAACTGAGGGTCCAAATGGCTCTCCCCACCCCCCACCCCCACCCCACCACCCCCGCCCAAGCAGGCTACTGGCTTGGTGAGTGAGTAGACAAAGGCTACACATAGGAGATTGTGCCCCCAGCAGAGTGGACTCCAAAAGGCCCTGCTGCGTCATTAATTGTATCTTCTGTCTGTTGAGTGTCTGCTCTGCTGTGGTGCGCCCTGCCCTGGGAGCTACTCAGATGTCTACACAGAGGTCAGTTAGATGAACAGCTGGAGGAGCCTGGGACCTGCCCCAGCCCTTGGTCTGCTGCCTGGGGGACTAACTATGAACAGCAGGGAAGGGTGGGGAGAAGGAAGTGGCCTCCAGAAGAGCCACAGGGTTCTGAGGAAGGTCCCCAAGGAGCCAGTGAAGTGACTCTCCACGTGGCAGTGTTGACAGGCTCCACTGGGTGGAAACCTGAGCTTTCCATGGCTCTCCTCTATTCATGTGATTCCTGTGTTCTGCTCATTCCTGAGCCTTCTCTCCACCCACCCACAGACTCGTGGGCCAGAGAGGTGTCTCCGGCCCTGGCGCTGTGCAGATGTGCGCACGTGGGCCCCACACTGCTCCCCACTCACCCTGGCTTCCTTGGTCTCCATGCTGGAGTCTGACTCACCCCCCACCCCGGGAGCAGTCTCAGGTTTCCTTTGCTGGATCTCGTCAGGACTTCTCTCACTTCTCTCTCTGTGGTGGCTGGACTGGCCCGCTAAGCTATGCCTGGCATGCGTGTGGTCACGGGACAGTTAGAGTTACTTGGTGCTGGTTATTTTGGTTTGGGGTTGTGTTTGTTACTGTTTCTTAATACTGCTTAGATCAGACAGAGATGTGGTTCTGTAAAAAAAAAAGTAAGGACTCTTGGCTATGAGTGGCAAGAAAACTCACAGTGCAGGGATTCAGTCCTTCCAGCTGTTTTATTACAGAAGCTACTATTTATTGAGGGCTTACTGTGTGCTCTGCCCCACCTCATCACGTTGCCCCTAATTCTCACAACAGCCCTATGAAGTAGGTATTTTGGGATCATTCATTCACTCCACAACTCTTGGACTAGTCATTACCGTCCTCCAGGTGTTCTTACCACCCATATTGTAAGGTGCAGTGACCTAGACTCAGAAGGGCTCAGGAACTTGCTGAGGCACTCAAGGCAAGGAGTGAAGGGAGGTGAGGGAGGTCTGGGGGGAGGGGGCCCAGATCTAGAGAGGGCTGTGTGTGTCAGGCAAGAGAGTTTGGGTATTGCTGCTGAGAATGGGACCCTCAGGAACATGACTTAGAACAAGCAGGTGTGTGTGTGTGTGTGTGTGTGTGTGTGTATGATGATTTATTGAGAAAGGACCTCATGCTGGAGAAGACAGGAGCACTGATTGATGAGCTTGGAGTCAGCTGGAGATGAGCCTCATTCATTTTGCAGGTTTCCCAGACTTTTATTGAACACAGCAAACACAAAAGGAAGAGCTGACCACATGGGAACTGAGGCCGAATTTGACATCATGAAATTTATTTTATTAGATTTGGATTTTCTAAAAGGCTCCCTGTAAGGCTCAGGATTACTCCCAGCTCCCATTTTCATCCAGAGTTCTTTGTGGACACTCACCCTGTGCTTGGGCCTGGGTTAGCTGCTCCTAGAAGGGAGGGAGATGGAAGGAGCAGGTATGAAGCCCACACACAGGGAGTTACAGCCCAGGTGGAGGTGACAAGACCAGTACCTGTTTCTCTGCACCATGGGCTGGAGAGCTCACAGGTGACTCCATGGAGGAGGTGGCCCCTGAGTTGGGCCTTAAGAGGAGGGTAGGAGCTGGATTGGTGAGACAGAGGGAAAGACATGCAGGTGGAAAGCACAGCATGACTAACGGAGGAAACAGTTTCAAGCATGATTGTTGCAGGCCAGGGCCTAACATGAATGCAGTGGAGGGGGACGTGTGTTGTTTTATTCTTTCCAGGTCTGTTGAGATGTGATTGACAGACAGCCCTGTGTAAGGTTAGAGTGTATAACATAACGACTTGACTTACATATATTGTGAAATTATTACCACAATAAATTTAGTTAACGTTCATCACTCATATAGATACAAAAGAAAAATAAAAGAAAAAGGTTTTTGCTTTGTGATGAGATTTCTTAAGATCTACTCTCTGGCCAATTTTCAAACATGCCATACAGCAGTGTTAGCTCTGGTGACCTTGTAGTGTATTATCACCCTCGTTCTTATTTATCTTCTAACTGGAAGTTGCTCCCTTTTGACCACCTTCCTGCAATGCCCCCTCCCACTGCTCCTGCCTCTGGTAGCCACAAATCAGATCTCCTTTTCCATGACTTTGATTGTTTTCTTTTTTTCAGATTCAACATGTAAGTGAGATCATACAGTATTTGTCTTTTTCTGTCTATTTCACTTAGTGTGATACCCTCTAAGTCCACTCATGTTGTTGCAAATGGTATTTTTTATGGCTGAATAATATACCATAGTATATATCTGCCTCAACTTCGTTATCCATTTGTCTATAGACACTTAGTTGTTTCTGTATTTTAGCTGTTGTAAATACTACCGTTGTAAACACGGGGGCGGGGGTGGGGTGGGGACGGGTATCTCTTCGACATAGTGATTTCGCTTCCTTTGGATATATTCCCAGAAGTGGAATAGCTGAGTCATATGGTAGTTCTATTTGTAAATTTTTGAGGAGCCTCCATACTGTTTTCCACAGTGGCTGCACCAGTTTACGTTCCCACCAACAGTGCATGAGGTTCCCTCTTACCCACATCTTCGCCACTACTTGTTATCTCTTGTCTCTTTCGTGGCAGCCGTTCTGACAGGCATGAGGTGACATCTCATTGTGGTTTCGATTTACATTTTCCTAATGACTAGTGGTGCTGAGCACCTTTTCATGTACCCATTGGCCATTCATATATCTTTTTTTGAAAAATGTCCTTTCAGTTCTTTCCCCCTTTAAAAAAACTAGTTATTTGGAATGTGTGTTCTTTGAAAGCTTTAATCTAAAATGTTCCTGCTGAGAAGGAAAAGCAGAGTCCCAGGTCCCATCTGGAGAGTGGAAACAACCTGTCTTGGATTTCCTGCTACCCACTCCCACCTGGAAAATAATACCTGGAATCCCTTTCTGGTGAAATTCCCATGCTCTTCCAATTATCTGCAGAGATTAAGAGGTGGTATGACATGGTAGCTATGAGATCAGCCTCCATATTAGAGAGACTTGGGTTCTAGTCCTGGCTGAGCCACTTCTCAGTGCTGTGATCTTAGGCATATTGTTTAGACTCTCTGTGTCTTGTGTTACTCAGCTATTTAAAGGAGATAATGAGAATTTCTATTTCATTCAGTTGTGAGGATCAAATGAAATATAACACCAGAAGTTCCAGTGTATCTGTGGTTCAAGGAAGCCCAGACCAGGAGCCAAAAGTAACTTAAAAAGTATTTCAGTCTTCATGGCATGTCTTGAAGGACCTCGTGGGGGATCCATTCTGTAACTCACCAGAGTGATTCCCAAAGTCACTCTCCTTTTCTCCTCAATTCTCCTGCACCTGCCACAAAAATCCTCACTCACCAAAGGGCTTTTCTGTTCTTTCCCTAGTGATTAGCTGAATTGCATCATAATATGGCAAGTGATGGGAGCTTGTGAGTGCTGATACATCCATCTTTTTGCTTTGCTACAGAAATAGTACTTACAAAGCACTACTCACAGAGCCTGGCTCTTTAAGGCCTCAGTGCATTCTGTTATTAATAGGAAACACTGTGAATGCACATAGTAATTGTTCAAAACTTGGAGCTCAAAAATATAATCAGTACAAATAGTACGTTTTCTCTTAAGAATATTGAATAACTGAAAACAGCCATTTAAACCTTGGAAACTTTAAAAAAATTTTTTTAATGTTTATTTATTTTTGAGAGAGAGAGAGAGAGAGAGAGAGAGAGAGAGAGAGAGAAAGACACAGTGAGCAGGGGAAAGGTAGAGAGAGAGAGGGAGACACAGAATCTTAATCAGGCTCCAGGCTCTGAGCTGTCAACACAGAGTCCAACACGGGGCTCTAACTCATGAACTGTGAGATCATGACCTGAGCCTAAGTTGGACACTTAACCGACTGAACCACCCAGGCGCCCCAAACCTTGAAAGCTTTTTAAAAGTAACTCCCCTAGGGTCGCCTGGGTGGCGCAGTCGGTTAAGCGTCCGACTTCAGCCAGGTCACGATCTCGTGGTCCGTGAGTTCGAGCCCCGCGTCGGGCTCTGTGCCAACAGCTCGGAGCCTGGAGCCTGTTTCAGATTCTGTGTCTCCCTCTCTCTCTGATCCTCCCCTGTTCATGCTCTGTCTCTCTCTGTCTCAAAAATAAATAAAATAAACGTTAAAAAAAATTAAAAAAAAAATAAAAGTAACTCCCCTAAAGTTTTCGTTCCATAGATCTGTATCCTGAAATAGTGTCTGTGGATCAGTAAGGGAGATTACCTCCCCTGGCCTGCTTCCGTAGCCTTTCTAGTTGCCTTTGCCACTCCTTGTGCCCAGACCAGGGAGCACTGCTAAAACTCCAGGGGCAATTCAGGGAGCTCTGTAGCTGGAAGGGATTCCAGGGCCCCTTGGCCTCCAAAACAGGAGGGGCCACCAGAAAGGAATTCCAAGTGGGAGTGGGTGGGCAAGCAATCCAAGTGACTTGCCACTTGTATTTATTGGAGTTGGCTGAGTCTTAACTGAGAAGAATTGTCGGAGAACAGAGGAGAGGTGGACAGTACAGAACAAGAGTTGTTCGTTCGTTCGTTCATTCATTCATTCATTCATTTACCAGCCCTTCATTGAGTGCCTGCTGGTAACTGATTGTGGCAGACCATATTTCCCAAAGATAGCCACACATTTATGTTTATTCCACCCCACATGCTTTTCTTGCAGTGTGACTGTCACTCTTTCCACTGAGAAGTGGGGACCTATGTTTATTCTGCTTCAGTCTGGAAGGGTGTGTGCGGCTACCTTGATCAACAGAGTAGAGCAAAGGTAATGCCGTATGACTTGTAGTTTTAGGTCATAAAAATGATACGTATTCCTCTTGTGTTTGTCTGTCTGACTCTCTCTCTCTTCTTGGATGCTTGCCCTTGGCACCCAACCACCCAGGGGAAGCCTAGGCCACATGGAGGGGCCCAGTTAGTGCTTGGTCAATAGGCAACATCAACCACCAGCCATTGTGACTGGCCCATCAGCTGGTTCTAGACTCTGGCTAAGGCCTTAGATGCTGTGGGCATGATGTCCCTGCTGTGGTGAATTCCTGACCTCTGGGAATGTTGGACCCAATAACTGTTGTTGTTTTGAGTCACTGATTTTTGGGAGAGTTTGTTATGTAGGGTCTGCTGGGCCCACTTTCAGGGTCTCTGGGGGGGATCTCTAAGTTAACAGAAAGTGACTCTCTTGCTTGATAAGGCGGGATAGAGGGAAGCCTCAAGGAAGTACGTCAAACTCCCCTGGGGCAGTAGGGGTGAGGGCTTAGAAAGGCTTTTTGGAAGAGGTGACACTTCAGCTTGGTCTGGAAGGGCAGGTAAGAGTTAGCCAGGGGGAGGATGGAAAATGGGGAAGATTGTGGGAGGAGCCTGGACTAGGGGCCCAATCCCTGGGAAATCGCTGTCAGGGAGTTACCTGGCTTTTCTCACTCCACATGAGTGACTGGTCTCTCAAAGAACTGACCGTAGTGTGGGGCCTCACATCTGGCATAGCCCTTGACATCTGCCCAGGGCACATCAGGACTGTGGCTCCAAAACCCTGTCCTCAGTTAGGCTCTGGGCCCTGGCAAGGTGTGAGGCAAGTGGCCCCACAGACAATAGCAGGGACTTCTCTGAGAGCATACCTTTCCTCCTGGGTCTCTCAGTCTTACCTCAGTCATCTTCTTACCTCCTCCAGGGTCTGGGCCACCTTCGGAAGGGACTGGAAACTAGTGGTGGTGGGGAGGTCAGCAGCCACCGCCAGGGCAGGGGACTAGCACTGGACAATTTCAAAATGGTGCCCTACGCAGGGGGGCAAGCTGTTTTTAATATGAATCATAGCACCATCAGTGATCTTACTTCTTCAGATGTTCCCAGCCACTCCTTGCGGTCTAGCCATACTGCATGAACTACCCTCCTCTGAACATAGCTTCACCCCAGTTTTCCTGGGTTTTAGCCTGGGCTCTGCCTAATGCCAGAGATGTCGTTCCTGCCATTTTCACCTAATCCCTCACCTCAGGCATCCCCTCCTGACTCCTCAGGACTCCACAGCCCTCTATGGCACACCTTTGAGAGTTGGTGATGCCCTGGCCTGTTTACCTGTGTGCCTCCCTGACTAGGCTTAGGACAGTGGGGTATTAGAGTAGGTGGGGTTGGTGTGTTTGTGCATTTGTGTGTCTGTTGTAAGTATCCTGTGGTTTGTGTCTTTGTGTCCTATCTAGGTACATGTGCTTGCATATGTCTGTGGCTGAGTGTCCATGTGTGTCTAATCCTGGATGTGTCCATGTGTATCTTCTGTGACTGCGTGACTGTGTGTGTTGCGTGCCTGTGTGGGGGATGCTCCCTCTGGGCTGAGAGTGGGGGGTAGAGACAGTCACCAGTCAGGAGCCCGCCAGCTATGTCTTCACGGAACCTCTCGCCTGCCAGCCTCCCAGGACAGCCAGCCCAGCCCAGCAAGACACTCTGTCCCCTCTTTTCCAAGTTAAGACACGTGACACAGACACAGCCCGTGGCACTGCCCACCCTCCATCCCCCCTGCCTGGGTGGTGTGCGTGTAGACACGGCCAGCATCTCCCTGGTCTCTGTGCTGCTCAGTAAGGAATGGATTATAATTCCTGGGAAGGCTGCATCTGCAACCAACTTGAGGGAAATAATTGTTGAGTGAGTTGAAAGAAAAAAATCGTAGCAAGGAACTTCAATCCAGCCAGCCATCCGTGTCATTAAATTAGGCTAATCTAAATCCTCAGAGCCTAATTTAGCAGCCTCCAAGGCCAACTGAAGCCTTACCCTACATGGCTCTCTGGAGTTCCCACTGCAGAGTCCCCGGCAGAGGTGAGCTATGGGGGAAACTGTGGGCAGTGACCTCACAGCCTGAGGACACACAAAGCTATGATGGACACCAGCTGCTCCGTGGGGACCTGGCTACAGGAGGAAGCCTGAGCTGGGGGGCAGGCAGTGAGTGTTCTTGAGCTGGCCCTGCCCCTGCGCCAGTCACCCAGCCACCCCAGGCCTCATCTGTGGTCGCCCAGCTCACAGGGGCCATTAGCAACATGCACAGGGAGGGGCTGGTGTGCGGATAAGGCTGAATTCTCTCAGAGTTACCTTAGTGTTTTTCCTCTGAGCCCAGAGCCGTGTCTTGTCAACACCAACAGGTGGGTGAATGGAAGAAAGAATGCAAGATGAATCTGCTATAAAATACAGCTTTTGTAACGATTACTGTGATTCCTTAATTCCTTCACCCCTTCAGACACTTCGTGACTCATTGATTCAACCATCCCTCCCCTCCTTTAATCACTTTTTCTTAGCCCCTCTCACTCCCATTCTCTCTGATTTACTCATTCACTGGCTCTTCCTATCCTCTCTCCTTCCTTCTTGCCCTCCTTTCCTCCCTCGCGGCCTCCTTTTATTCCCACTTTTGGGGAATTGCCTGGTAGATGCTCATCCCACTGGCTGTCCAGAAATGAAAAGCACTTGGGGTCTGTTGCCTCAAGGACCAGTGCCTAGGCCAGGTTCCTGCACTTGGTCCTCTTCCTCCATCCTTGCCTCTGGCTCCCCACTGCCCCCTTCCTGGAGCAGCATTTCCTCCCTGCTCCCCCTCCCTGGGGCCTGGGAGGGTGGGAGCTGATGGTGGGCTGTTGGGTGCATCTTTGCCAGGGGCACTCAGGAGGAAAGGTGCCGAACTGACCTGATAAATGAACCAACAGGGATGTGTGGCCTGGCCCCCCTCCCCCTTTGATCAAAAGCCTCTGAACCCCTGATGACATCCCATGGCGTATTCCTCTATTAATCAGAAAAGCCTTGACAGATGTAAGCAATTTGTCTTTGGAGAGGACTGAGGGGTGGGAGCGGTGAGGGGAGGGAGCCCGCTCCAACCCTGTGGAGAAGATGCTGAGGGTAAGTCTTGAAATGGGGGCTGAATTCATGCATACTAAGAAGGCAGGAGAACCCAGAGCCAGGCAGATCAGAAAGAGAAGCGTTTTCATTTCAAAGCATATTTCTTCCTTGATTGAATAGCCCCCCCCCCCACTACCACCACCAAACCGGGATGCTGGAATGAGGCTGGGATCCAGGGGTTAATCCCACCCAGACCCCTTCAGGGCTCAGATGCTTAAAGCAACAGGGGCTGGCAGGTGGGGTTCAGGTGTAGATTCTCTGACAGAACAGCAGTCAGCATTCTCCCAGGGCCCTGTGGCCGTTTTGGTTCCTGCCTGCTGCTGCTGCTGCTGATGGTGAAGCTCAGCTTAAAAACACCATCAGACACACCCAGTGAGCCCACTGTGCAGCACGTCCAGAGTTGGCACTGGAGGCACAGACAGGAAGTAATGTCTACTCTCCAAAACACCCAGCCTAGACCACCAGGCAGATACATAATCCAGGAAATGAGTCTTGGCATGGGGGTGGGGAAGGGAGGGAGTGTATCTGCTACAGTGTGGATGCAAAGGGGATCAACAACTCAGCAAGGTGGGGACGCTTCCTGGAGGAGGAAACATAGCTGTGTCTTCAAGGATGGGTAGATGTGCTCACATGGGAAGGGCTTCCCTTTGTCAGTTGGAGAACTACTCATCCTTCAGGACCCAGCCTGGGTCTCCTCCCGTTAGGCTCTTTTCCTCACTAATTTTTGAGGTCAGAAACTAGGTCTCATTCATCTCCGTGTCCTACTGCCCAGCCCAGGGCTTGGGTTAGAGTACAACAAATGCTTCCTGAAGTGAGAGGAACAGAGTTGCAGATAATGGGAACAGTGTACAAAGGCATGGAGGCAGGCAGGAATCAGCTTTAAAGTGTAAGAGTAAGAAAACTGCAGCCTGTGTTTATATCAGTGGGGCCGTGTCCAAACAGTGTTCTGTATCCATAGGGAAGCTGAAAACTGAATTGAATTTCTCAGTTTTCATTTGGATGTCTGGCACCCTACAGGGGCACCTGGGTGTCTCAGTCAGTTGAGCATCTGACTCTTGATTTCAGCTCAGGTCATGATCTCACAATTTTGTAAGTTGGAGCCCCACGTTGGGCTCTGTGCTGATAGCACAGAGCCTGCTTGAGATTCTCCCCCTCTCTCTGCCCCTCCCCCACTCTCACTTTCTCTGTCTCTAAATAAATAAACTTAAAACAAAAACAAAAACAAAGATAGCCCAAAGACTCAGCTGCAACTGAGGAGTATATACAATCTTATTCTCATTGTGGTTAAAAAAAAAAAAAAAAAAAAAAAGAGTGCTCCATGAATCTATTTAGATGCTTCAAACATAGATTTTAAAACTCGCTCTTGCAAATTTCAGAGACCAGAGCCACAGCCAGTGTTTTGATCATTTGCCTCCTTCCCTTTCCAATAAACACCTAACATACTTTGCCAAGCTTTCTGTGGTCGGGATTTACAGATCTGTGACTCACCCAAGTGAGCCAGGGAACATGAAAAGATGTCGCTGAGGAGAAATATGCAGGAAGGATGGGAGAGGTCAGCGCCTCCACCAAGCAGGACAGACTCCCACAGCTTTTCCTAATAAACAAGTTTCCAGGGCCCTTTGAATTCTTCCGGAGAGGAGAGGAACGTTAGCATTCACATGGAGGGGAGGAACATCGTGGACAGTGACCACGTGGGTCTGGATCCTTAGTGAGGGGGTATGAGCTGAGGCAGGAAACTGAACTGGGAGGCAGGCTAGGACCCAAATTGTGGTCGCTGACAACCATCATTGAGCACTTGCTGTTTGCCCCTCCCACAGAGGAAGTGAATTGTCTTGTCTGAGGTCTTGTGGCCAGTAAGTGGGGATCTGGGGTCAGAGCTGGGTTTGTTGGTTCCAAAGAACCTAGTTGTTGCATATTCCACTGTGATTTGGGCAGTATTGGGTCTTTCAGTATTGGGACCTGGGACCGGGGCCTGAACTCCCTCACTATGCAGATTGCTGCTCACTGAAACATGCTCAAGGACATTCACTGATACTGAGGCCCTCAAACTAGTTCAAAAGGAGTTCAGGCTAAGAGGATTTTAAATAGGATTCACCCCAGGCTAAGGGTGTCCTCTGAATGCCCTCCAACCTGCAGGACAAACCCTCTGCCAACCAGGACTGCACATGCATAAATGCCATTCCCTGTGCCCACGTTTCCTCCAACCCTCTGCGAGGCCGGTGCACTGTCCACCCCTGCACACTGCACACAGCCCTCTTGGGTTTCTATGACCTCCATTCATTTCCTGGCTCCCCAAGAGCCTGACCATGACAATAAAAAGCTGCTCTGTTCACTCAGTGCTCACACGGGCCTGCTCTGTGATCAGCGTTATACGTATGTTTTCTGGATTAACTCCCCAACCCTGGTAGGAGGTGGGTCCCCTTGTCTTCGTTTCTTAGATGAGGCAGTGGAAACTCCGGGAGGTTAAGTAACCAGCCAGAAGTCACACAGCCAGGAAGTGGTGGTAGTGATTTGAATGTCTCATCCGTATGACTGGAAAGCTAGTGTCTCCAGCACCTGTGCCCTTCTGTGTGCAGGCTGCCTCACAGAGGTTCACTGTCCTCCCCTGTGCTGCCACCAACTCGGGACCATCTAGTTAACCCTGGCTTCCCAAGTTTAAGGGGACTGGCCCCTTCATCTCCTAGTGCCATTTAAACCCAGCTTTTCAGTATGTGTTTAAGGCATTTTAGCATCATTAGACCTCAGCATGTGGTTTCTAGAAGGTGGCGAGCCTGTGGTCATGTGCATCTGTGCATATGTATAAGACCACGTGTGAATGTGATTGTGTGTGTGAGCATATGTGTGCACAGGAGTGTGTTGGTGGGCAGAGATGGGAGACAAGAACAGGGAGAGGAGGGGGAGGGAACTTAGGACAAAACAGGTCTCTAGGACATGAGAGGGGCCTAGTGTTCCCACGGCTCTCTGCTGCACCCCACAAGGGACAAGAGCAGAGCCCCAGCGGGGCTGCAGCAACTAGAGGCCTAGGGATGAGCAAGGCCTCTGTGAGGTAGACACATTCCTCTGTGATATACTTGACCATGGTTTCTGGGCAGCCTGGCACAGACTTGTGTAGACCCAGAGGGAAAAAAAGACAAGCTTCCTACGAAAGCAGAACCTGCCTTACTGATGAGGTGTGAAGAAATGTAGTAATCACTGCCATTAGCTGAGCATGTCCTATGTGTTAAGTGTGTTATGTGCACGAATCTAAGGAATCCTTAAAGCCTTGCAAGGGGTACATTATGAATGAGGAAACTGGCCCAGAGAGGTTAAGAGGCTTGTCAAGTCCACACAGCAGACTGTTGAATATGGGAGTATGAATCAGGACAAGGATGGGACTGACTTCTAGTGACTGAAGCTGAGAGCCCTTTTGGGGGCTGTCAGGTGTGAACCTGTAGGGGCGCCCGGTGCCTCTGATCAAGGAGGACCCATGTGTTTCCCACTTTTGGCACAGAGTATGTGTCAGCAGTGTTGACGGAACTTTGGAGATCTTTGTATCTGAGTCTGGAAAATCAAATTGGGATTCACCAGGGAGACCCCAGGGAAAGTGCGTGTTCTCACCAAGCTCAACCTGCTTCTGAGTCATCAGGGTGGTCTTCCATTCCTGTCTGGTTCTTACCCACTTCTCAGGGCTGAGTTCCAGGCCCACCTCCTCCAGGAAGCCTAGCTTGTCTAGTCCACACATGCTGATCATACCCGCATGGCAGCGCAGCCCTGACCTGTGTGCAAGATGACCGTGACCCCACCTGGGTGTTCCACTTGTTGGAAACACCACAGCTTGGAGGCCCAGGAGAAAGCCAGTTGGCCGAAATGGAGAGGGAAGGGAGGCAATGAGCCGTTGTCATCTGCTGAACAAACTTGGCAGTGGGGAGCTATCAATGGCCTTCTCATTTGGAAATAAATTCTAGTCAAAGAGCTGCAACTGAGCAAGTCCTTAAAGAGTGTGCAGGTGTGAATAGAACCAGGATACTATTTTTAAAATGCCTCTCAACATACTTTCTAAAATGGGTAAGCTGGCTTTTTCTCCGAAATCCCACCTACCCGCTGAGGCAAAGCCAGGGGGTCTGTGCTCCAGGGGAGGAAAGAGCAGGTATATGTCCTAGAAGATGGAGCTCCCTAGGGCAGGGAAGGAAGAAATGCCGAGAGGTCTCTGCCAGGCTGCAAGGGAGAGGAAAACCTCTTTTAGTCTTGGAAGGGAGAAAGAAAGAGGAAGAAGGCAGGGGAAGTGGTCTGACTGTGTCTCCTAGTTTGCCCCACAAGCGCTTCCCCCATGGAATCCAAGACAGATGTGGTGTAAGAAGATACAATAAGTCTGAGGGTATTTCTGATTTCAGGGCTGATTTATGGTTTCCATGGAGGTAGATAGAACATTTTTATCCCTCTTAAAGTCCTGCATCTAATGTGGTGCACTGCCCAGAGGACAGAGTCAGTGATGGCTGGACAGGGAACAATGCAAGTGGTGGACAGTCTTTTTGGTCTTCCTCTAGAGGAGTCTGGAGTTGTCTGCAAGCTCCCACTGGGAGATGTTGGAAGAAGGTAGCAGAACAGCTAAGGGACTGCCGTGGTGAAGGTCAAGGGGGCCCAGAATAGAGACCAGAACAGAGGAGGCTGAGACACAGTGTGTGCAGTATCATCGAGGAGTGGGCTGGGTGCTAAGGTTGGGGAGCCCAGTGGGCATGGACCATGTTGAAGGAGAGACTGTGCATGGGTTCTCAGCCCTGAGCTCCATCAGAGGAGGTCACGTGTGGATTGAGAGAACAATTCCAAGGCTTGTCACTCACTTTCCTGAGACCCCTCCCCCACCTAAAAAAGGCCACACAAACGTCGTCCTACTCTTTGAAGAAAAAGAGGAAAGAGGGAGAAAGAATATTTACATGAAAGGGACTGAGATTCCATTTGTTGTTAAACTCAGTGACCACCTGCTTCCCTCTGCTCTCCTGATAGAGGAGACATATATACAGAAAATGAAAGGAAGCTTCAGTTTGGGGCTTAGTCCAGCATGTGGTAATGTGTCAAGTTTTTACTTTCTTTTTCACTTAAAAAAACATATTTGTTTATTTTTGAGAGAGAGAGAGAGACAGAGAGACAGAGAAGAGACTGACAGAGTGCAGGTGGGGGAGGGGCAGAGAGAGAGGGA
Organism: Panthera tigris; assembly: GCF_018350195.1. Classification (NCBI taxonomy): domain Eukaryota; kingdom Metazoa; phylum Chordata; class Mammalia; order Carnivora; family Felidae; genus Panthera; species Panthera tigris. Next base: position 122,910,344 of record NC_056668.1, on the reverse strand, counting down.
GACACAGAATCCAAAACAGGCTCCAGGCTCGGAGCTACCAGCACAGAGCCCAACATGAGTCTTAAGCCCACAAACCACGAGATCATGACCTGAGCTGAAGTTGGATGCTTTACCGACTGAGCCATCCAGGTGCCCCAGTAATGTGTCAAATTTTTGACCATGAAACAAGATTAATCTTAGGTTTGGCCATAAATTTATGCTGAAGGCACAGTATCGCACATGTGAGAGATCTTTTCTCTCAGATAACTTACCGTTTATTATTTTAAATTATTTTATCATTTATAATTTGAAATACCCAGAACCAGAGGCCTTTAAAGACCATTATACCCCACTCCTCATTCCCTTTAAGTGTGAATGTTCTTGCTGTGCCCCCTTGTTCTTCCATCCCAATCCCTGTGTACTTCCAACGTGCTTCCCTTCCGTGGGGGAGAAGAGCGAGGGCAGGGATGGGTTTTCCAGTGGCCCAGCTTAGCTGGTATCCCATAGGGAGGATATGTAGCCAGCTTGAGTGCAGATTGCTAGAAGGAGTGACAGACCTAAGCTTTGTAGCTTGAAACCACATTTGCTATCTTAGCTTTTGGCTGCAAGTACCAACTCAACTAAGGGTGACTTAGAAAATAAAGATACTTAACAGGAAGACTGAAGAAGGGTGGCTTTCTGAACTCTAGTTCAGTGGCTTGAGGATGTCATCAAGGGCCAAGGCTCTTTCCAGCTATTTTCCTGTCCTTAGAACATCAGCATTTTTGACCCCATGCATGTTGCCTCACAGTCACAATACACCTGCAGTAACTCCAGACATCACATTCTCATACAAGTATGTTCAGATTCAGCTCCTATGCATCTCTTTGCTGGCAGAAGAACTTCTTTCAGAAGCTTGACGGGAGGGGAGCTCATGTGCCCACTCCCCAGACCAGGTTCTATACCCACCTGCCCTAGATCAAGACATCTATTATCAGATAATCAAGGTTCTCTTAGCAGAGAGCTAGGTTGGGATGTCTTTGGGCCAGAAAGCCAACAGTGTTTGCCAGTGGTTCAAGTAAAGCCAGAAAAGGAGGGGAGCCAGGGCAGGAAGCCTCATGAGGCAAAAGCTGAGAGGAGACAAAAAAGGATTTAAAGCGGGTCATTGCTGAGCTGCCAGGTAGATGATGATGATGGTGATGATGAGGATGATGATGGTGGTAGGGATGAACCTACAAGTGCTGGAGCACTTACCGTATGTCACACTTGCTAAGCATTAAACAGTCCACACTTAATCCTCACAACAATCCTGTTTTACTTACAGGGGAACTGAGGCCCACACTGTGTGCTAGCAGGTTGTGGAGCTGAGATCATTACTGCACACTTTGGCTGCTGATGTGGGATGCTGGTAGCATTTCAAAGCAGCTGCTATGCATAGATTCCTTCTTCCCTCTTCCATCACATATTTAAAAATACTTAATGAGTCCTCTGTTAGACTCATTAAAGGTCCTCACATTCTAGAATACATTGGAGAACAAGACTCATGAGGTCCCTGCCCTCGTGGAGCTACATTCTGGTAGGAAGCATGAGAGATTGTCATTTGATCTGTCAACAGGAAAGATGCCATGGTAAGGACTTGTGACAAGTTGGTGCCACCAGGAGTGCTTGGAGAGAGAGCCCTGTTTATACTGGGTGGCTTGAGGAGGGCTCTCTGAGGACAGGGTGGTTGGGTTGAAACTTCAGTGTGAGAAGGTACAGCCGCATGATGATCTGGGGGAAGGGAATTCTAGGCAAAGCAACAGCAAGGGTAGCATTTGAAGCACGAAAGAAAACCATCCTGGTTGGAGCATGGCTGGGCAGGGACGAGCGAGCATGTTTTGGTGAGGAGTCTGGATTTTTTTCCAAGTGATAGGAGACACAGTAGAGCACCATCAGCAGGGGGAATGCCTAATCTGAGTTATGCTTTTGGACATGTACTCCTGCTCACAGAGCCCTCCCTTTCCTGTGGGGCACACTGACCCTCATTCTGTGGGCGTCTCCCCAGGAGGATTGCAAGTTCCTGTAGGCGCCAACTGGAAGGTGCCTCCTCTTGCGCCTGCATGAAGCCATCAGCAATGAACCAGTGGCAGAGAAGCCAGTGTCATGAGTAAATATGGGAAGTTTCTGTCTTCACCTGCAGGGACCTGACTGCGGCTGTCCCAGGTGGAGAGTGAGCATGAAGGCATCTGCTTCTCTGAAGTACTGGGGTCCACCATGTCACAGAGCAGAGCAGGCGTGGAAAAGGAACATCTTTCTTCCCTGGGAGGTGTTTCTCCAGGGCGTTGGGGGTTCTGCTCCATCCAGTCTCCCACACAAGCTTGGGAGCAGCCCTGGGTCTTATTAGGAGGAGACCGTCAGATGATCTCAGCGTCCGGCAGATCATTCCCACAATGAGATCTGATAGGTAGCAGACATGTGTGCTGGGGGCGACCTGGTGAGCAGCTACCCCTCCGCCCCCCCACCCGCCAGCCCAGGGGGCTTCCCCCACCCTCGCAAGGTGCTCTCAGAACTTGGCTCTGAATGCACGAAACATGAGGCCATCCCCCTTAATCAGAGCTGACTTATGGGAAAATTAAACACAGAAGGACATGCCAGCTCCAGGGAAGTTTCCGTCCCTGCCTTCCTGGAGGCTTAGCCTGACTCTGAGCACCTTCAGGGGGAAAGGCTGACCCTGCTGTCAGCTAGAGAGCTGGGACCCCATGGTGGCAGTTGCGTCTAGATGATGTGTCCCTGTTAACTGAAACAGGGAGACTAGTAACAAAAGACAAGTAAAGGGGAAAAATCCTCTTGTTTGGAATGTTCTGTCTACTCTCTAAGTCCTCGTAGCTGGATATCATTGATCTTTCAGAAGCACTGAGTTGAAGTCTCATTAAGTTTTTCCAGGTGCGTCAGGTACAAATTATCTAACTCCTGAAGCCATTAGAAGGAATGCAGGTTCTGCTCGAGGCAGTTTACAATAGAGAGCCAAGGGGGCCAGTGCAGAGGGATTGTCGGGAGGCCAGGCACAGGAAACCTGGGAAAATGGTTCAGGATGTTGAACTCTGTGGAGGAGACACTGAGCTAGGCTGTGACTCGACTCCGCTGTCACTGTTTGGATTGAGGGACAGACCAGGAGTCTTCTCCTTTGAGCCACATTGAACTTGCACATGGGGCAGCAGGGTGATCCAGAGCCAGGGGTCTTCTTCATACACCCTACTTTGTCCAGAGAGTCCTTTGAAGGCTGCTGTGGGCTCCCTCTCCACTTAAAAAGACCCTTTCTCATGAGGATTTAAAGCATATGCTTGGCCAAGGCTGTCAAAATGCATCACAGAGATGATCCCAAACCAACCGCTGAGCACCCCCCCTGTCCTGATCAAAGCAGAAAAGGCAGACGTCCCGCTGCCCGTGGATGCTGCAGCACAACATGGGGAGAGCCAGCTGGGACTGCAGGCTGCCAGCCCTGTTAGCCGTGGGGGTGGGGGGCTGCCGTCCATGAGCTGCTGACCAGTTAGACACCAGACGGGCCCTGTGCCCAAGGTATCCAAGATGAATCGGTGACGACTCATGTCCAAAGTCAGATCACAACAGCTTGGGCTAGGCCAGGGAATCAGGCTGGTAGGGCTGGGTGGAGAGGGGCCATGCCTGCAGGAGCAAGGTGGAAAATTAGAAAGCACAGATGGTGCTTATTCCCTGGATGTGGGTGGAGGACCGGAGGAGATCGTGGAAGCCCTAAATTTGAAGCTAACTCTACAACAGCCACCTTGCCTGAGCACCCGCCATACACCTGGCTTCATGCCAGAACTGTCATGCTAAGCCTCGTGCAGTCTTCCTACCAGCCTTGGGCGGGGGTCGGGGGGCATACTAGCATCTCCCGATTTGACAGATAACACAGTGAAGCACAGAGAGACTGCGTGCTGGGTCCAGCTTCACCCAGCTAGCTTGTGGCAGAATTAGGATTTGAACCCACGGCAGCGTGAGCCCACAGTCCGGGCCCCTAATCCCTGACTGTGTTACTGCCCAGAGATCAGACTGGTTATAGCCTTATCACACGGGAAAGGTGATGGTCAGGGGGGCTGAGGGCTTGCGGTACATGGCTTCCCAGTGAGAGGCTGGCACAGAAGAAATCCACGTATGGAGAACCCCAGCTCAGCAGTTGGCACACCCAGGGGAAGATTGAAAGAGAATTAGAGGGAATGGGGTGGGCAAGGGGGCATCTCCTGCTGGTGACCAGCCAGCCTGGATCCTCCTGGGGTGGCCAGGAGGTTTGGCAGGGCCAGGGAAGAGCCACCCACACTCTCCATCTCATAGCTCTCTTCCTGACACCCTCGAGTCTGGGGTGTGGCCCCATTCTCTGCAAACTTCTGAGAAAAGGGGACTCAGAGGTGAAGTGCATGGTGGATGACTTATGGTCATTACAACCGAGAGGCTAGTTTTAGAAGAAAGCTGCATACCGGTTTGGGAGATGATCCATCTGGGATCCTAATGGCCTTGCCTTGGGAAGACTTCAGCTAAAGAAGAGATGCTGTTTTCCGGTTCCCTGGCTTAGATGGCCCAGATGTCTCAGCACATCGGCGCTGTTGCCTCGTCCGGGCTGGGCTGGGGCCCCAGCTCGGGAACATGAACTGTTGCCCCACATACCCCAGCCCCCTAACGCGCTCCCAGCCTGGCTATGTCAGCAGCCTTGGTGCTGTACTTCAGGACCCATGGTGGGTTCCTGGTACCCATGGGGAGCTCTTTGGTGCTGCCTGCCCAGCCTTCTGCCCCTGCCCCAGTGCCCAACATACCGGACTTTTCAGGTTCTGGTCTGGACTCGGAGGCTGGCACCTGCCAAGAGTTTCCTCTCAACCCACAGCTGGGCACTGGCCTCAGAGCCAGAAGCTCCTGGATCAAAACTCCCATCACTTGCTAGCTGGGTCACCTGGGTAAGTGACTTGATTTGTGGTGCTGGTTATGAGGCTATTGTCTCCAAGTTCTAAAGCTGCCCTTCTGTATTGTTCTTTGGTGCTGTGGGAGTCTGAAAACCAGATTAGCCTTGCCAGGGGCTCCCCATTAGACTCTGCCAAAAGGAGACACCAGGTGGAGCCTGCGTGGCTGGAGGAGGGAGAAGGGACTGCTCCTTTGCGTCTGCTCCTGCTCCCATCATCGATGCTCCAGCGGTGGCCCTGCACTCAGCAGCAGCTGCTGGTTCCATTTGTCTGTTTCCTCCATGTGCCCAGGGCCAGCCCATCGCATCCCCTCAGAGACACCGGTCCTCAGAGCTCTGTGTCCCAGCCGTCCCAGCTGCATGGGCCCCTCCAGGAGCCTGGTCTTTATAACCTCGAAGTCTCACCTTTGTTCCCCCAGCCCTAGCAGCTGAGCATCTTCTCATGTGGTTATTTGCGGTTCCTATATTTTCTTGGAAGTGTCTGTTGAAGCCCTTTGTTTGTTTGTTTTAACTGGATCGCTTTCTTATTATTTACTGAGTTGTAAGAATTATTTACATATTCCTGCTGTCGCTACCTCTGTGAGAGCTCAGCGTTCCCTTTTGCCTTTTTGGTTCTTTAATTCCTGGTTAACAGCGCTTATATGAAATAAAAGACATTTCCCCTCTCCTGAGGGAGACACCGGTTCATACCAGACTCCTCGCCTGTCCAGTGGGCACAGTGACTTCATGTCCAGTGAGGACTCAGTGAAGAGATTCCCATGAAGAGCATCGTGGTCCCAGGCTGCACCCAGAGAGGGCTCGGTCAGGGTAGCCCCAGCCAGGGGCCCCCAGTGCAGCCCCTTGTGTCTGTTTTAAGCTGAGGGGAGGAGCAAAGTGCTCTCATGGGCTCCTCTCAGTTGGCCTGGAGGCAGTTTTTCCAGCCAAGCTCTCCTGTGAGAACTGATGTAATGAAGGAAAGACCTGAGCCTGCATGTCTCTCCACCTTGGAGTGGGCCAGGCGGAGGGGAAACGGCCCTCCCTACACAACATAGTAGTTGAGTTTAAGAAGGGCCTGAATGAGAGGGGCACCTGGGGGGGGGGGGGCTCAGTCGGTTTAGCATCCAACTTCGGCTCAGGTCATGATCTTGTGGTTCGTGGGTTCGAGCCCCACATCTGAGCCTGCTTCGGATTCCGTGTTTCCCTCTCTCCCTGCCCCTCCCCTACTCACATTCTGTCTCTCTCTCTCAAAAATAAATAAACATTAAAAAAGCTTTTTAAAGAAGGGCCTTAATGAGAAATCAGAAACTTCTGACATCCCAAATGCACTGTTAAGAGGCAGAAAGCCAAGCCACAGACTGGCAGATACTAATCCAATAAGTATGCAAACAACTAAGAAAGGGCAAAAGATTTAAATAGGTACTTCACACACAAAAAAAGATAACTGAATGGCCATGTGAAAAATGCTGAGTGTCATAGAGAAATTCAAATTAAACCGTGATGAGGTATCACTACACCCCCACTAGGAGGGCTGAAGGTAAACAGACTGACAATACCAAGTGGTAGTGAGTATAGCAGCCAGAACCCTGCTACTTCGCTGGTGGGTTGGAAAAAGATGTAGCTGCTTTAGAAAACAGTTGGTCAGTTTCTTACCAAGTTAAACAACACTTGCAAAATGATTTAGCAACCCCACCCACATGTATTTACCTGAGAGAAATGAAAACAGATTATATCTACAAAGTCTTGTATGCAAATAGTCAGAAACTTTCTTCATAATAGCAAAAGCCTAAAAACAATCTAAATGCCCATACGCAAGTGAAGGAATGGATACACTGTGACATATTAGTGCAACGGAATCCTAACTCAGCAGTGAAATCTGTGAACAACCATGGCACACAGTAAAGTGGAGAAATGTCAAAATCCTGCAGACGGAAAAAGCAGATGCAAAAGAGTACATACTATATTTTTCCATGTATATGAATCTCTAGAAAAGCCTAATGGAATATGTAATGACAGAAGACAGACTGGTGGTTGCTTAGAGCCAGAGGTGGAAGGGAGTATTGACTGAGAAGGGGCCCGGAGTCCTTTTAGGGAGAGGAGAATGTTCTGTATGTTGATTGCGGCGATGGTATATAAATTGTCAGGACTTAATAAAGTTGACTTCAAGGATATCAGTCAAACATGAAGTAGAGAGCCTTGTCGAGACTAATGGGTGAGGCAGGGACCCATCATGAGAGAGACCCCCCTACACACATGGTGCCCCCTTCTGACTAGCCCCCCCTTCACATACCCCTGTGCTGGGTATCTCTGTTTGCTCCCCCACCCCTCCATCCTGCTCTGTGTCCAGGAGGCTGGCTGGAATGGACTGCGTGGATGGCCCCTTGCCCATGGTCTTCCTGTTAGATCTGCCAACAGCGGGCACCAGATCTGAGGGCGGAGGAAGGTGGGTAGGAGCATTTATTCCCCTGGCAGATCCTGTGGGGTTGCTGCAGGCCAACCGTGCCCCTGGACTGAAGGTCACAGCCCCTCAAGGCAGCCTGTCTGGATCATCTCCCTTCTGGGGTCTGGTAATCCTCCCACCCTTTCCAAGTCTGCACTGTCCCAAGGTGCCCTACACTCACCCACGCTGTTTGAGTAGTCCTTTGGTTAACCCCCCTTCAAATTATCCTAATTCAAATGTGCCACCTCTTGCTTGCGGGGATCCCGACTGACAGAGCACACACGCTTTTTGGTGAAACAAACCAGAGGCTCTGTTTTGCAAGAGAACCTGGGGTGCAGGTGGAGGTGGTGGAAGGGGGGCCACAGTACCCTGTATTTCCCATTAATGTGCGAGTGTTCATGCCATCGCCTGTGGAACTGGCCCCAGAGAGCACAGTCCTCTTCCAAAGCCTTGGCCCCCAGGCCTGGACATATTCCTTCTCTTGGTTCCCTAAAGGAGCTAATAATTTTTTAAATTAGTCAATACCAAGGGACATAGCAGGAAAACAGAGAGGACAGACCCAAGAGGCCTGAATCAGGCAGGTGGCACAGAGCAGGTTGGAGAGCCCACAGGAGCCCCTGCCTGCTTCCTCCTACACTGCTGAGGAGTCCAGCGGCCGTGGTTTGAGCTGCCCTGGTGACTTCCACATAACAGCTGCTACTGTGCCCTCAATGTTAGTATGGGCATCTTTCCCACATGATTTCATCTTTTCCTCATTTCAACACTATGGCTGAGACACTGTGGTTTCCATTTTTTACACGTGATGAAACTGAGGTTTGACAAAATTAGGTAACCTGTCCAAGGTCATACTGCTTACAGCTGTCAAGCCAACTTCGAACCCGGGTCTGACTCCTTGGTCTGTCTCCTAATACAGCTTGCTGCTGCCCTTCCTTACTAATCCTGGGGTATAAAAGCTCACGGCTTGTCTAGTCATACCCCCACCTGTAAAACCCAAGGACCAAAGTGATCAATTTTCTGGGACCCTCCAAAATGCCTCGGCGAAGCCTCGGAGCCCCAGGTCTTGCTGAGCAGAGAGGAGTTAGCCAGCCATCTCTCCACCTGGTCCCCCCGGGAGCCCCGCATAATCTACAATGTAACAGAGCCCAGAGGACTCGCCTCACTGCACAGGGCACTTGTTCTTGGCATGGGGAGCTCCTTCCTGTCCCACTGTTATGGAGGGGCATTGATGGCATGTGTTGGGCTGCCCAGGTCTCTGCAATGCCTTGTAAGCTTATTGTCAGGCAATAGCACTGGTCCCTGGGCTCCGCTGCAGCTGGTGGCCAAGGCTAACCTCATCTCATGGGACTCCCTGCTGATTCTCCAAACACCTAGCCACACACTCGGTAATTGTTTTTGGAGTGTATAAAACATTTATGTAGGGTTTACAGGCTATATATAAAATGACCACCCTTGTACCTCGGCAGGATCTTAGAAACTCTATGTGAGCATCCCCCTTGTCCCTTAGACTACGGTCCCTAAGAGCAGCACTATGACATTCAGGGCAGGATAATTCTCTGGGGAGTGTGTGTGTGGCTGGCTTGTGCATTGTAGGTTATTTAGCAACACCCATGGCCAGTAGCACACTGCTACCCCCCACGTTTGTGACAATCAGTGTTTCTCCAGACATTGTCAAATATCTCTTGGTGGGGGCAGAATCACCCCAGTGGGGAAGCTCTCCCGTGGAGGAAGCCACCACTGTGACTTGGTGACAGTCAGGACTTTGATTTTTAGAGCTGTAACACTCATGCGCACATCCCTAAAGCAACATGGTTTTGTTTTGCTTGTTCTAAGACTTGGTAGAAACAGGATCACACGGTACACCCTTTCGAGTCTGGATGAGACGCGTCCCCACCGCTGCATGCAGTTGCCTTGTGTGCGTTTTCATCACCGTGCAGCATTTTGTCGTGTGAACATGCCACACTTGGCTCGTGTACCTTCTAGTACGGACGGCCCTTGGGCGGTGTTAGTCCAGGGCTGTGGTGAGCATGCCGCCATTCTCCTGGGGTGGGATTTCTCCGAGGGGTCATAGCAAGTGGACTTTTTTTTTTGAGTAGTTGTGCTAAATTAGCCTCCCACAGGGAGGGTGTGAACAGTCCTATTGTTTTCCCATCTTTGCCATCATTTGAGATGACCAGTTTTTAAACATTCATCAACGGATGCGTGCGTATACTTTATGTTATTCTTCACACCCCATTTGTCATCTGCACACTGTTGGGCGCCTGGCCCCCATACTATCCCAAGTGATCAGAGCCAGAGCCTTCCTCTGACTGCGCTCTCCCTGCCTGCATTGTATCTGCCTCATTTCTGTCCCCCTTTTCTCTTGCCTGGGAGCCCCACAAAAGCAGGGATGTGACTGTGTTCCCAGTCCCACCAGCAGACTTTGTGTTGGATGAATGAATGAATGAATACTTCTGGGTGGTGGGGGGAAGGGCCAGAATCCATGTGTGTGATAGCCTCTCCTTCTGACAAGAAGGGAAACTGCAGCCCAGCCCAGTGGGGTAAGCCCTGGGGCCAGAACTCTGGGAGGAGGCAGACAGAGGCTCCAGACTCTTAACCCTGTCTTTCCCAGTGGGACACAGGCCCCAGCCCTCCCCCACCCCCAACTGCTACTTGGGCTGAAAGAACAAAATGACCCCAGAGTCTTCCTCCTTCTTATTGTTCCCTACCCACCCCCATTCCCAAATACACTTTGTTCTGGATGCCACTTGGGGTCCCAACAGGGAGGCAGTGGGCAGGTGGGAGGAACCTGCCTTGCTTCCCTGAGGTGGCTGGATTTCTGGAAGGTCTTGGGGAGGGAGGGAGGGAGGGAGGGAGGGCGGGCATGTGCCGGTGGGGTGACTAAGGCACAGCTGCAGTGCAAGCTGTTTGTTTCTCTGCTGCATTTGGGAACAGCGACAGTGACTGTCATTTCCCATCCATGGAGGCTTGGGGAGGGGCAGAGAGATGGGCACTGGGGAGACAGAGGCTATCAAGGTCAATACCCCGGAATCCTGAGAGTGTGAGGACAAGGGGAGGGGCAGCAAGTGTGGGAGAGCCTTCCCTGCGGACAGAGCGCATGGGTGATGGCCAGTGGGCCAGCCTGGTATGGTGCAAGGTGGGACCAACAGGTGGTAGTGGTAACTAGCACGTGCACTTACTCAGTGCCTACTGTATGCTTGGCACCCTGTTAGGTACTTTACTGGCATCATCCTCTTTTCCTGTCTTAAACTAGGGTTGGCATCATGTCCATTACACAGATGAGGACTCTGAGGCTTAGAGACGGGGAGCAGCCTGTCTGTGGACTGTGCTTCTGCAGCAGGCACACACTCCATCCAGGGCTCTTGAACAGACCTGGGACCCTCCCACTGCAGCACATGCTCCTTGAAGGCAAAGCCACAACAAGCCCAAGTCACATGAACCACGGTGGGCAGAGAATGATTTCAGCAGCCTCTAAGAACCAAGCAAACTTCTCCAGAGCCCTTGAGGTGGGCGGGGGGCAGGGGGCAGGTGTGAGAGGGGGCAGGGCAGTGCGGTTTGAAGAAGAGCAAGGGAGCCGTTTAGAGATGAAGAGATTCCACTGGAGTGGGGGGGGAGGGGCTTTGGGGGGTTCAGAATGAAAGACCATTTTGGTTGCTAAGGTTACTGTCCACGACCTCCCCAGAATACCTCCCAGTCTGCATTTTCAAAGTGTGGACAGTTTTGAAGCCCTTTCACCCAGATGACCGTCTGGAAAGTCTGAGGGAATAGAGTTGCCAGATAAAATACAAGGTTCCCGGTTAAATTGGAATTTCAGATAAACATCAAATGTTTTAGTATAAAACATTTAGTATGTCCCAAGTATTGCCTGGAATATACTTGTAGGAAAAGATTATTTGTTGATTATCTGAAATTCAAGTCCATCTGAGCATCCTATATTTTCGTTTTGCTAAATTTGGCAACCGGAAGGCGGAGGCCTGGATTGGTATCCCCATTTTACCCAGAAGGGAATGGCGGCACTGATAAGCTGTGTGGGGCATGGCTGGCACTGGCACCATGTGCCGTGATCCCAGCCCTTTCCACTGCACACAGCTGCCACCTCTGAGAGCTAATTGCTGAACGGAGTTGCAACCTGACATCTGGGGCATGTGTCAGACCACAACAGAGCCCGTCTTGCCTTTCATCAGGCCGGGCCGGGGGAGCTGCCGGGGCCCTTGGAGGGAGGGAGAGCTGTAACTTCAAAGGCCGTGTCGCTGAGAATTCCAGCCACAGCCTTCCAGGTTTGCTTTTGGCTTCATTTCTTGGACTCGCTTGGCTCTGGGGACTGAGGTTTTACTTGTATGTAGGGAGAAGATACTGCTGCTTTTTTCCACTTGGGGGAAAGTACCACCTTTACTAAATGGTGCGTGGCCATTTTCCAAATTCTTTTACTTGTTAATCCTCCTATCACCCCCATGACATGTCTTCATGTACTGTTGTCCCCATATTACAGATGGAATAATTGAACATGAAGGCCTCTGGGGGCTGTGCAGGGCACATAGAACGGGGCTGGCTCTGGTTCAAAGGTCTTGCCAGTCCTCCACGGGGAGGGGAAAATTATGTGACATGGGGAGTTGCCCCTGGATCTCAGAACATAAATCTCACTGAGCCAGAACCCAACAAACCAAGTCATCCCAGATTCTGCCTTCTTCCTTTGCCTTTTCCCTGAAGGAGACAGGTTCAGGAGGCATGGAGATAATCTGAGATTTGAACCCTCCTCCAAAGAGGTGATCCCCACATATGTCTTCAGGACAGGCCAACCCTTTGTGATGTCCTCCTCTTCTCCTCCTTCTGTAGTCTTTCTGTTGCTGGGGTTCAGGGTTAACATTCCAAACCACCAACAACGATGGGAATTGTGTACATTGGCATTTCAGAAAGATCATCCGCCACAGGCAGAGAAAGGAAAGCGGTTTGGGGTGCCACTTTACTCTTGATGGAAGAGCTCCCTGCTCCAGGCCTCTGGCTAGCCAAGGTCCCAAGGCTTGGTGATAAGGTTACTGTAGAGAGAGATGCCACACTGCATGGGAGGGGCCTCACAGCTGCAGCACCTTCTCTTGTGTGTGGCAGAGGGGATAACCTGTCAGCAGACCACACGGCCATGTGGTTTGTATGGCTTCCCCTCAGAGCAGAGGTGGCCCTGGCCTCCATACATTTCATTCCCTAAGTGTATCTGTGTGTGTGTGTGTGTGTGTGTGTGTGTGTGTGTGTGTGTGTTGGGGGTGGTGCTGTCATGGGTGCCATAACCAGCTTCTCTCCTTGAGACAGCTCACATGGGCCTCGGCTGGGTTTCCTGCCTTGCTGGAAAGCACGAGGTGAAGCCACAGAGACATAATTTGTGGTATCGGTGCAGATGGAGACATATCTGTGTGTGTGCGCACGCGCACATGTGTGTGCTCACGTGTGTGCGCGCAATGCCCTGGACGCTATCTTCCTGAGACAGGATGAGTGAGCCTCCACTCTCAGGGCCATTTCAGGTGTCAGAAAAGTTAGAAAAAGAAGAGCACTTCCAGGGTCACAGTTAAGAATAGGGGGAACCACCACAATGACAAGGCTACATGTAGGTGTATTGATCAACAGTTAAGCCCAGCTGCCTGGCCATCCTCTCCAAGTTGCCAGCATGTAAGTAAAGTCATCTTGGATCCGTCAGACCCAGCTTACGCACCAGCTGAATTCCACATGGACTCTCAGTTGCCGCCATATAGAAGGATCACCCAACTGAGCCCTACAAAAAATTGTGAGAACTAATAAAATAGTTGCTGTTTAAACATCTTAAAAAACACAGGGTGAAATGCACACTAATTACAACAGCCTCCAGGCTGGCTTCCCGGTGTTCCATTTTCACTGCTACCAGAGGGATCTCTCCAAGCGCTGCCCCTTGTAGGTAAAAATTCCCTGATAGCTGGGGTACTGGGTTCAGATTCAGTAGTCAGGCACTTAAGTCTCCACCTCTGCCCCTGTCCTCTCCTTCCAGCCTGTGCCCCAGGCCCCACACAACCCACATTTTCCAGTCCCTGTACTTCTGTGAACCCACTCCCCCTCCACCCTTAATCCTGTTGGCCTGGCTCAAGGTCCATTTCTCCCTTCCACCCTCCTCTAGCGTCCCTGGCCCTGCCCACACCAGCCATTTTGTACGTGTCTCAAGGCTGTCCAAGTTTGTTATCTTCTTGTGATAATCACATCTCACAGGTGCCTAGAACTTTCCAACAGACAAAGCACTTTCACAGGATACACTCATGTATTCCTCATGGCAACCCTACAAAGCAGGGATCACTCGCTCCCCTTTGCAGATAAGCCTCAGAGAAGGTACATGCCGACTCTGATTCTAAATCACCCTGTTCGTGGAAGCTGAACTTGTTTTCTGGGTCTGACGTTTCCTGACTCACGCTCTCTTCTACCCACATTGAAAATTCCACAGCAAAGGCCCCTGGACACAAGTGGGGTTCTTAAGTGCCAGATGGGAGGGGGACTTGGCTCTCTGGCTGTCAGACCCTTTTAGAAAAGCAAGCGAGGTCTTTGCAGCAAGGTCAGTTTCTTGACTTCTATTGTCTGCTGTCTGCTCCCTACCACCCCTGTATTCTGGGAGATCCCCTGCCTCTTTGGCTGGAGGAGGGAGAGTTGAGGTTTTCTCTGTCCTCAGGACGGGTGGAGAAGTAGCCAAAAGGCTGTGTGAAAGGGGAGGACACTCTGTGTCCTTCCAAAGATGCGAATGTAGAGGGGACTGCGGTAGCATGAAAAGGCTCCCCCAGGGCTGAGCCGCCTCAGAGGACGAGATACACCACGGTCTGGGTCCTGACGGCGGTCCCACAGCGCCACCCAGTGGCATTCAGGGAGAATACATGTGCCCTCATGTGGAGTGGGGCCCAGGACAGGGACCTAGAGCACCTCCTAAGCCAGAACCTGGGCCAGGTGCTTTTGCCCATTATGCGGCCAGATCACCTTGTTAATCCTCCCACCAACTCTGCCTGGCAGGAGAAAGGGACGGGGCTCAGAGTGAGCGGCCCTAGAAGAACTTGATTCCTTGCTGGGACAAGTCAGAGCTGCTTCCAGCAGTGGCTCCTCCTGTCCCTCTCCAGTGCCCTTAACCCACGACCACCTGTGTCCCCCTTGCCTCCTGGGTGATCCTCTTTGTCTTCTCCCATCAAGTCATTTTGTGGGCAAATATAAAATGCCTGAGAAAAGTGGTTTAACTTACTGAGTACCTGCTCTGTGCCTGAGGCTGCTTATTAATTTTTGAGTATTCTCACTAAACCCCACAACAACACTGAAAGGCAGGGATTATCAATCCCATTTTACAGAAGAGGGACTGATTCTTGGAGAAGTAGAGTAATGCATACAAATTCACCCTGCTGTACAAAACAGAACTGGGATTCACAAACTAAAGCCCTTAGGTACCTGCTTCCCTGGGGGAACTATTAATTTTTTTAATTTTATTTTTTTACATTTATTTATTTTTGAGAGATAGAGACAGCACAAGTGTGGGATGGGCAGAGAGAGAAGGAGACACAGAATCCGAAGCAGGCTCCAGGCTCTGAGCTGTCAGCACAGAACCCGACGTGGGGCTTGAACTCACAGACCATGAGAGTATGACCTGAGCTGAAGTCAGGCGCTCAACCGACTGAACCACCCAGGCGCCCCTATTTTTTTTAATGTTTATTTATTTTTGAGAGAGAGAGAGACAGAGCATGAGCTAGAGAGGGGCAGAGAGAGGGAGACAGAATCTGAAGCAGACCCCAGGCTCTGAGCTGTCAGCACAGAGCCGGATGTGGGGCTCAAACTCACAAACCGTGAAGTCATGACCTGAGCTGGAGTTGGCTGCTTAACCGACTGAGCCACCCAGGTGCCCCCCACCCCCCTTGGAGGAACTCTTCCTTTTATCATCATTGTCTTAAAACAGCCTCTGCTTTGGTGGAAGAAAAAATTTTGCAACCAGAAAAATCTCCCATAAAACATTAATAAGTTTTCTACCAAATTCAGGTTCATTTTCTCTTCATGGCTTAAATAAAAATGGGCATCATTATTGTCACCATCATCAGCATCATGTATTCCACAAACATATAATGAACCCTGTCACTGTCATTGCAGGAGTCCAACATGAATCCTGGCCCCTATCTGCCATCAAGGTCACTATCACTGCCATTCTCTGACTCCAGTTAGGGTGGGCTCTTCTCATCTTCACCTGGAGGCCTGGACCCTTCTCTTCTAGCTCTGCTTGTTGTTCATGTGCTTATTCATTCATATATTTAATGGATATTTATTGAGCTCCTATTGTGTGTCAGACACTCTGATGAGTACTGAAGATATAGTGGTGAAAGGCTCTGCCCTCACAGAGCCCGTAGTCTGGAAGGTAAAATAGATAATAACCAAGTAAATTTACAAGTATTTGACCACAATCTTCATAAGCACTCTGAAGGCAGGACTGGAATACTACGACAGCATTAGTCTGGGGGCTCCCCTCTCTGCAGCATGCCTCACACCTCCAGCCCATACTGGATATGCACTATAGGAAATCCTCCAGCCATGGGGCCCTCTGTTCTAGGTCCTCAGTGACATTTCCTGTTTCCTGGGATTTTGTTGCTTGCTTTAAGTTGCCTCATAATTTGTGTTCCTTTGTGAGTCTTCATGAATTTTAGTTTTTAAATCAGAAGAAAAATGCCCCTTTACAGTCTGGGTTCAGAAAATTCATGTTCTACAGTCTTGAATTACTCCCTAGTGGTATCATATAGGTGTTTGTGCCCTTCGGACTCCATTGAGGAGGATCTCCACTTCCTTCCAAGAGAGAGGAACAAGGACTAGATGTACTTGAAACAAAAAAGCAAGAAAATATACAAAATGATGGTTTTCAAAATACCAGACATCAGGCAATGAAGGGCAGTGTCCCTGTCATGGGAAACAAATGAGGCGAGTCCTACAATTTTCACATCTTAATGACTTGAGAAGTTTTCTAGGCTATAGCACAGAGAAGGAGAACCCAGCCAGAGCTCAGAAAACTCCCTGAGTTCAGGAGATGGAGCTAAGAGCCCAGGGAGACCACGGTGGCTAGAGTTTGCCAAATATATACCAAAGAAGCAGAGAGCTGCACATGGAACTCTGAAGATCCACAAAGGGTTCCCTTCAAGCACTCAGCAGAGTGTTGGTCAGGGCATGAGTATGAAGATACTAACTGAAGCTGAAGTGGGGGAACATCTAAAAGGAATAGAGAGCAGTGGACAGCATACCCCAAAGGCTGGAAATAGTGACTGTTCCCACCAGCAAGAAAAATTCATAAATTATGGGGAATTGGGTAGAATATTTGAAAGGTGTTATCTGAGTAATGTGAAATTATTAGCCCTATGTGGAGCACTGCCCTAGACCTACCTAACAAATCACAAAAGAACATCCAGGGGCCCCTGGGTGGCTCAGTCAGTTGAGTGTTTGACTTTTGATTTTGGCTCAGGTCATGATCCCAGGGTCGTAGGATTAAGCCCCATGTTGGGCTCTGTGCTGAGCATGGAGCTTGTTTAGGATTCTTTCTCTCTCTCCCTCTGCCCTTCTTCCCCACTCATGCCCTCTCTCTCTAAAAAAATTTTTTTTAAAGAACATGTAAAAAGATTGGTGTTTTCAGTTCACCTAACTGAATCCCAGACCAAGGTACAAGAATATGTATAGGAATACTAAAATATTCAGCCCCCCAGCAGAGTAAAATTCACAAACTGTGGCAATCAAATATTAACAGGCATAAAAAGAAGCATGGAAATATTGTTAAGAACAAGAATAGTCAATCTGAACTGACCCAGAACTGACACAAATATTAGAATTAGCAGAAAAGGACGTTAACAGTGATTATGACTGTATTTTATCTATTAAAAAAGCTAAGTAGAGACATAGAAAATACAAGAAAACGTCTAAGTCAAACTTCTGTAGATGAAGATTACAATGTCTAAGATTAGAAGTATACCAGACTAGATTAATAGCAGATTAGACTCAGCAGAAGAAAAGATTAGTGAACTTGAAGCCATAGCAATAGAAATTATTCAGAATGAAACAGACATAGAAAACAGGTGTTTTTTTTTTTTTTTGAAAAAGGATAGAGGATCAGTAAACTGAGGGACAACTTTAAGTGGCTTCATATATATAATTGGAGTCTGTGAAGGAGAGTGGAGGGTGGGGAAGAGAATAGACATAAAAACTTTTGTAGAAGTAATGGACAAAAATTTTCCACATTCACTGAAAACTATACACCTACTGATCCAAGAGTCTCAACAGATCGAAAGCTCAAGAAATGTGAATAAAACTACATCAAGTCACATCATAATCAAAATATTCAGAACCTAAGATAATGAGAAAAATCTTAGCTGCCACAGGAAAAAAGACATTATATGCAGAGGAACAAAAAAAAATGAGTATAGCAGATTTCCCATCATAAATGTAATCAAGAATACACTGGAGCCAGTCTTCAAAGTGCTGAAAGAAAAAATTGACAGTTTAGGGTTTTATACCTAGCAAAAAATATCTTTCCAAAAATGAAGGTGAAATAAAGATTTTTTTCAGATAAACAAAAGATGTAAAAATTTGATATCAGCAGAAATGACAAATGCCTTTGATGGGTAGGCTCATTAGTAGTCTATACATGGCTGAATCTCTGGGCATAGGAAGACACATATATTCTGAAAGTAAATGGATGGAAAAAAATATACCATGCTATCACTAATTGAAGCAAAGCGAGTAGCTACATTCAGACAGAGCAGGGGCTGTTACCAGGGATAAAGAGGGCATTACACAATTACAAAGGTGTTGATTCTCCAGGAAGACATAACAATCCTTATGTGTGTGTATCTAACATGAGACTGTAAATATGTGAGGCAAAAACTCATGGAACTCCAAGGAGGACCAGAGGAATCCACTATTATAGTTGAAGAATTCAGCAGCCCTCTACCAGAAATGGACAGATTTATCAGGCAGAAAATCAGTAAGGACATAGTTGAATTCGATAGCACCATCAGTCAACTGGATATCATTGACATCTGTCAACGACTTTATCCTACAACAGCAGGATATACATTTTCCTCAAGCTCACATGGAACACTGACCAAGGTCGGCCCTGTTTTGGGTCATAAAACACACCTTAGCAAATTTAAAAGAACAGAAATCATACAGTGTCCTCAGATCACAGTGGAATTAAACTAGAAATCAAAAACAGGAAGATAGCCAAGTGCACACTGAGAATTTACCACGGTAGAGCATACTTTGGGCCACAATACAAGTCTCAATAAATTTAAGAAGCTTCAATTCATACAAAAATATATTCTCTGACTACAGTGGAATTAGGTTAGAGATGAATAACAGAAAAATAACTGGAAAATCATCAAATGTGGAGAAACTAACCCACAGGTTAAAGGAAGGAATAACAAAGAAAATTTTAAAGTATCTTGATCTTGACATAAAAATTGTGGAATGTTGCTAAATCAATTCTTAAGGGGAAATTTGTAGCATGAAACACCTATAATGGAGAAAATCTCCAAACAATAATCTCAGCTTCCACCTTAAGAAACTAGAAAAATAAGTAGAATAAGGGGAATAAATAATAAGGATCAAATAAACAGAAATCAATAGAAAATAAAAGAACAGAAAAATATTTAAAAAAACATTCTTTGAGATGATCAATAAAATTGATAAGCCTCTAGCTAGACTCATTAGAAAGAGGAGAATATACAAATTATTAATATCAGGAAAAAGAGACAAGATATATTTACAGAATCAACAGATTTAAAAGCCTAGTTAGTTCATACTATAAACAATGTTATGCCAATAAACTTGACAACTTAGATGAAATGGACAAGTTCCTTGAAAGATACAAGCTATGAAAGCTCACTTAAAAAAATAAAAAAGGTAATCTGAGTAGCCCTGTATCTACTAAGGAAATTGAACGTCAGTTAAAAAGCTTCCCACAGTGAAAACTCAAGGCACAGATGGCTTGACAGGTGAATTCTTCCAAACATTTACAGAAGAAACAATACCAGTTCTACACAAACTCTTTTGGGAAATTGAAGAGGATGAAAAATTCCCCAACTCATTCTATGCAGTCAGCAATACCCTGATACCAAAATCAGACAAAGACTACAAGAACAAGTAACTACAGACCAAATCCTTCATGAAAATAGAGAAAAAATTCTAAAAATGTTATTAAATCAGTCCAACAGTCTACATTAAAGAAAGATACATCCGTATTAAATAGGGTTTATTCCAGGAATGTGGGGTTGGTTTTATGTATGAAAACCAATCAGTGTAATTATATATTATATCATATATAATTATAATTAATATATATAATTATGTAATTATATATTTATTCTATATAATATATATTGTATATTAACAAACTATAAAAGTAAAACCCTGTGATTATCTCAAGAGGTTCTAAAAAAGCATTTGATGAAATTCAAACATCCATTCCTGAGAGAAGCTCTCAGCAAACTAGGAATAAAATTAATTTCTGCAACCTTACAAAGGACATCTGTGAAAAACTTACAATCAGCACTACACTTAATGTGAAAGACTGAATGCTTCTCCTCTAAGATCAGGAACAAGACAAAGATATCTGTTTGAGCCACTGATCTCCAACATTGTACTGGAGGTTCTGGTAAGTGTGATTAGGCAAGAAAAAGAAAAAAAAGAAGTCATCCAGACTGAAGAATTTAAAACTCTCTTTATTCACAGATGTTATTGTTTATGTAAAATATAAAATCTACAAACAAGAACTAGAAAGTAGGTTTTGCAAGTTTGAGGATACAAGATCAATAAACAAAAACCAATTGTACCTCTAAATTAGTAACAATCATAAATTGAAATTAAAGTAACATTTACAGTAGCATCAAAAATATGAAACACTCAGGGATAAATCTGACAAAAGATACATCTTTACCCTGAAAGCTACCACACATTGCTTAGAGAAACTAAAGAGGACCTAAATAAATGAAGAGATAAGTGTCATTTATGGGTCAGAAGATTCAGTATTGTTACGATGTCAATTCTTTAGAAATCAATTTATATGGAGAGAATAGATTTGATTTGATCTGAGATCTTAGATTTGACCTGAGATTTGATATAATCTCAGTCAAAATTCCTGCAGAATTTTTGTAGAAACAGAAAACTAGATTCTAAAATTTATATGGAAATGTAAAGGACATAAAATAGCCAAAACAACTTTGAAAAAAAGGAAAGGAGAACAAAATTGAGAGCTAACACTATCTAATTTCAAGATTTATTATTAAAAAAACCACAGTAATAAACCAGTGTAGTATTGCATAAACATATAAAAATAGGTCAGTGGAATAGAATAGAGACCTCAAAAGGACATCCACACATATATGGACAACTGATGTTTTTAAAAGGTGCAAAGGCAATTCAGTGCAGAAAAGACAGTCTTTTCAGCAGATGATTCTGAAACAATGCTTAAATCCATACCTCACATGATATCAAAAAATTAATTCAAAATGTACCATTCACCTAAGTGCGAAATGTAAAACTATGAACCTCCCAGAAAAGAACATAAGAAAAATTTTTGTTACCTTGGGTAGACAAAGCCTGACCCATGAAAGAACATGTTGATAAACTGACCCTCATCAAAATTAAAAACTTCTCTCTTAAATATGTTGTTAAAAGAATACAAAGGCAAGTCACAAACAGGGAGAAAATGTTTGCAAATGTATTTTTAATATAGGTCTTGTATCCAGGACATATAAGAACTCCTGAAATTCAATAAGAAAACAAACAGCCCACTTTAAAAACAGGCAAAAGAGTTGAGTAGACAGCTCTCCAAAGAAGATCCATGAATGGCAAACATGACATGAAAAGATGCTCAACATCATTAGTCATTAGGTCAATGAAAACTAAAAACTTGGGGTTTCTGGGTGGCTCAGTCGGTTAAATGTCTGACTCTTGCTCTAAGTTCAGGTCATGATCTCACAGTTTGTGGGATCAAACCCCACATTGGGCTCTGTGCTGACAGCATGGAGCCTGATTGGTATTCTCTCTCTTCCTCTCTCTGCCCCTCTCCTGCTCATGTGCGTGCATATGTTCCCTCTCAAAATAAATAAACCTAAAAAAAAAATCCAAAATGAGATCCCACATGTATTAGAATGGCAAAGAAACTAACCACATCAAGTGTTGGTGAGGATGTTGAGGAAACCAAATTCTCATACACACCGCGGAGGAGATGCAAAATGGTACAATGACTTTAGAAGATAGTTTGGGAGTTTCTTGAAAAATTTGATGCACCTAATCACATGATTCAGCCATCCCACTCCTCGATATTTTCCTAAGATTAATGAAAACACATGTCCAAAGACTTGTACACAAATATTAACAGTTTTATTTCTAATAGGGCCAAAGAATGGAAACAACCCAAAAGCCCCTCAGCAGATGAATGGCTAACAAATTGTGGTACACCCACATAATGGAATATTATTCATTAATAAAAAGGAACAATTATTGATACACAGGAAACATGGGTGAACCTTAAAATCATCATGCTGAATTAAAGAAGCCAGATGGAAAAAGAGCACATACTTAGGATGCTTTTTTTTATAAAACTCCAGAAAATGCAAGCTATTCTGTGAGGGAGGAAAGCAGTGGTGGCCTGGGGGAAGGAAGTTGTGCAGGCTGAGTGGAATAAAGGGATTCCTGAGGGGCATAGGGAAATTTTGGAGACAGAAGGAATGCTGCGTAGCCATGGAACAAGATGAGATGAGACCAGAAAGATGCTGGTGGTAATAGTAATAGTAATGATGCTGTCTGTCATCTGATGGGCACTGACTGTGTGCTTCATGCCTGTTAACTTTTGCTCTTGTCCTATGTGGAAGCTGCTGTCACGTCATCTTAGCAGGAAATGAAGATGATGAGTAACAAGGGCTCATACAGCTAATAAGTTGTGGAGCTCGAATTTTAACCTACATCTGTCTGGCCCCAAAGCTCTTACCATGAATCTGCTCCCATTCCCAGGCCAGTAGACACATGTGAACACATGCATGTTCACCTGTACACAGAAGAGACCACATAAACACACACATACACTCACTTTGCATATATACGTATGTACTTGCACACATGGACATACATGCATATTCATGTGTATTTGAACGTGCACACAAAATGATCACCCATGCATGTGCACACACGTATGCATGCATCTATGTCCCCAGAAGACACACATATACACGTTTGCATGACACAGCCAAACACACACATTTGCACATACACATACACATAGGCACACACACTTAGGGCACCCTAAGAATCTATATTCTGCTCTTTTGGCTCTGGCTTCCAACCACTGCAACCCACTGCCAGCTTCTCCCAGTCCAGGCCCCAGGAATCTTCAGGACACTGAAGTTCTGAGCCCAAAGTGAAATTATGCTCAGACCCCTGATCTGGGAACTGCATGCAAGTCAGGGAAATCAGATGCATCACATTTTCTCATGAAAGAAATTTCTGACAGGCTTATTAACCTTTGAAAATACCAGCTCTCCGTCCAAAGGACTTCCGGAGTCCAGATCGAACTGAAAAATAATCTTGTGACAGACCACCCGGTTCTGAGCTGATGGGAATTACTTTCAACCCAGGCCAGCATGTCCCTCTGACAAAATGTTCCACATACCAAACCTGACAGCAACCAGCTCTGGGGAGCAAGGGAGCCAAGTGTCAGCTATTATAGATCATATCCATGATGGCCATGACATGGGGTGATTACTCTGGGCCTCCATCATTGCGAGGGCATCTGGGATGGCAGGAAGGAGCCAGCCTAAGTGCCTTTGACATTTATGTCACTGTGCTGTAGGACAGAGGGTCTGCCTGTTATCACAGACAGATGTAGCCTTGGCCTCTGGCGATCATTTTCTGTCTTGGGTAGAATTCACTTTTGGGTAGAATTATAGTTGAGCGGGTGCTGTCAGAAGCAAGGAGACAGAGTGCCGTCTGGAAATTTGGAGATAAACTGATAACTCCAGGGTTGGAGGAAGTGACTCATTCACTCCCACTATTTCAGGGTGGAAGACGGTCTTCCTGCTTGCTCTCTTTTGGGCCACCTTCTGGACTCAGAAGAGAGTCTGTATCATCCCTGGAAGTCTCAGTGTTTTTCCTTACCCCAGGAAACACATGTGAAACAACTTTTCCACCATAATAGCTGTCAGGGACCCTAGAGTGTACCTTGTGTTTGCTTTGAATAAATTGGAAGGCCTTGGGCAAGCCCAACTTTGGAGCCTCAGCTTATATGTATAGAAGATGGTCATATTGGTGCCTGTCCTGTCTGCCTCACCACTTTGCCAGGAAGACCAGCAGGACTGATGAGAAAACAGTGTCCTCCGAATGAAGGGATGATGGCTGTGCTTTGTCACATCTTTCAACATCCTCACCATTGCTCAGGATGTTTCTGCTCAGGTACAGATTTTCACAGGCTTCCAGGCACACATTATTTCCATATTCCTTTAGAACTATCAGGAATAACTTCCAGGCTTCCAGATCCTGGTTCCTCTTCTCTTGCACTGCTGTGACTGCTCCACCACTTGGTGGACTGCTGTTCCTTCAGGTTCTGGCATCACAGCCAGATGTATAGCCCCCAGGAGCACCATCAAACTTCTTGCTCCTGCAGCTACCAACACAACCCCATTTTTTCTCAACCAATGGCTTTGCTTTCTGTTGCCTGGAGAACAGAGGCAGAGAGGCAGGAAGGCCCTCTGATTCCTTCCTCAAGACCTATCCACACTCGACTCACCTTAAACTTCTTGCCTCCTGGTACAAAGATTGCTTCCCATCAGTGGCCAGTTTCCCCATTTAGGGCCTCATTCTCTGCAGCTTCCTTGGGAGCCTCCCATCATTACTTGTCCCTCCTCATTTCACTTCTTGCCTTATTACCCATCTCTTCTCAGTGCACAAAGGGGCTTTGACCATGGAATTTGTGTCTGTGGGAACATGTTGGGAGTTGGGACCTGAACAGGGGCAGGGAAAATACACTCTGGGTGAAGACCCAAATGGGGCAGATGTGGTCCTTCGGGAAGATGGTGTTTTGAAGACCTGTGGAAGTTTCAAGGGTTTGCTGGAGATTGCAAGGGCTCTTCGATTTTCCACACTGTCACTTTTCCTTCTCAGGCCCTGTCCTTCCTCTTTCCATCTCTCTACATCCCTCTTCCAGTATTCTGCCCCCAGATCATCATCTTGAAGAATTCTAAAATCCCAGGGCAAAATCCCAGTCCCTTTAGGAAAATAATGAAAATTCAGACCCTGTAAAATCACTGGCAGTTGAGTAATTGAAATGTCACTATACTTTTGTTTTACAAATAATACCCACTCTTGCTTCACAGAGCTGGTGATCCCAGATTTGACCTGATGAATCCTACCACTGGATGCTTCTAGGGTGTCTTAGGACTGTCAGAGGGCCAGCCCTCCCCATTTCCCAGGGGGTGAATAGGACCTCACCTAGGCCAGTCAGTTTCTCTCACCAGGAACTCGGCTTTGATGGAAAGCAAGTAGTTGGAACCAAGGCATTCTGACAGCAGCCTCCTGGAGAGATTTCTGTTGAGTTCCTGCCTCTGGGAACCCTGGAGCTTCCATCCTTCAAGGCCTTCCTGCGGCTTTTCTATTCACCTTTCCCTTTCACTCTGTGAGATAGTCAACATCTTTCCCAACACTTCCATCTCTGTTTTAGACAGAAAATATTTGTTTCTTATAACCAGATAGCCTTCACTGATAAGTGTTCCCTCTGAAGATCTTCAGACAGGCCCCAACTTGCTGCCACCCAGCTGTCTTGCACCCACCCCATTTATGAAATGCCAGACGTCAAATCCTGAAAGTCCTTTATCCTCAAAGTCTGCAAGGTAAGTGCTCTCATTATAGCCATTTGGTAGGTGAGGAACTGAGACTCTGAATGACGTGGGCGACTGTCCACGGTTACAGCTAGAACTAGGAAACTTGGTTAATACTTGTTAGTAAAACTTAGTGTGGCCCGAATAAAGGAGATTAATGAAAGGAACATGGGAGGGTCTCTGGCCAAGACAGCACCTTTCCTCATCTCTCTTTTTCTCAAACCACATAGTCAGCCATCTCTACAAGAAACTAATACAGCAGCCAATGGATTCATTCCTCCTGCATTAGGTGTCCACTCATTGTCCAAACAGTATTATTCAGGGGAGTGATATACAAAAACATAACCAGTGAGGCCTATCCTCTCAGCAGTGCCTATGGGAATGAAGTAGGTGGTCGATTCTTAGAGAAAGGGCACAGGCTGGGAGACACTTGCATGCATTTCACTACCACTCCCTGACACTTGCTACCTGCTATGATGTAGGTGAGAGCAGAAGTGTTGGGAAGCATAGGGCAGCAGCCATCCCTGAATGCAGCCTAGAGCTCTATCCTCCCCCACCCAATCAGGGAATCTGTTCAGAAACAGATCTAAATGCGCCATGGTGGAAAAGAGGTTAAGGTTAGAAGATGAGTCTACCTGTCCAACTAACTCAAACAAGTGTTAACATCCTCCTTTGGCCAGGCCTTGGGATGAGTTCTTAGCACAAGTGCCAAACTACAGGGAAGAGAGAGACCTACACATCCTGGACAGCTGGTAAGAAAATAACAGGATCACTTAATCATTCATTCAGTCATTTATTCAACACATGTTTGCTGGGCATAGACATACCAGGTTAGGTGACATACGTAGAGTGATTGTCTTCATGGGATGAGAAAAATAAGCAAATAAATGAACAAAATAATCACAAACTGAGAAAAGGGCTATGAAGTAAAGAGGTAAGGTTCTGAGACAGAATGAAGTGTATGAGTTGGTATGGATGAAGTTGGTGGTGGCAATCGGTTATATTTGGCATGTGGGAGGGTCTGTGATAAGCTGGAATGGATAAGTCGAAGAGGCAGTTGGATTTAAACCTGGGGCAGGGAGAAAAGGTTTGGGCAGACAATGGAAATCGGTTAGAGCCATGGAAACCGAAGGAAAGGTCCAGGAAAAAATATATAAGGCAGATGTTGTACGTTTTACCTTTGGCTGTATGCATACACAGGACACGAACATTTTCTACGTGGTAAGAAGCGGGTTACAAGAAAATCGTAAAGCTGCGCAGCCTTGCCTCCCACCTCCCGCAACCAGACTACATTTCCCAGAATGCCGCGCGAAGCGCGCGAGACCCGAAATGTCTCACAGCCACTTCCGGCGCAGATGGCCCCGGATAATCATGGCGACCCTCAGATCGTCTGTGTTGCTGTGGGGCCTGCTGACAGGTTCTCGGAACACCGAGCGGGTCTCTTTCCCGGCCCGAACTCGGCTCCATCTCGGCACCCTGCTCCAGCCGCTGCCCAGGCCCTGCGGGGCGGGGTTGCCATGCCGTCGGCTTGCCTCTGAGGCGGGTAAGTGACCTGTCAGATGTCCGCTGGCGCGTTTTCCTGGGAGACCCAGAGCGTCCTTCTGGCTGGCGAGAACCACGCGGGCCCCACCCCCTCATCCCAGTCTCCGGCTCCTCTAGCAGTGCTCCCTTAGACCCAGCCGGCTTCCTTCTGTACCTTGTACCTGAAGGGTCTGTTATCGCCCACCTTTGTAATTCTTCACTCGCTTAACTAACAGTGCCTGAGTTCGGTTCCTTGCAAAGCACAGCTACGTTTGGGGAAACGGCCAACTAAACTTTGAGGGAACTCGTGGCCCAAGGGGGAGGTGGCAGTGTAGTGTGACCCAGGCTGTGGATAGGGGATCGCACATAAGAGTAGCGCTCAAACTAGGTTGGAAGGGGCAGGGAAGAGTTCCTGGAGATGATGACGAACGCTGAGACCTGGCTAACCACGCTATAGGGAGAAAACAGGAAGCATTTCAGGCAGAGGAAACAGCATAAGCAAAAGTCCAGAAATGAGACTGAAATACAGGTAGTTTGGAAACCCATGTTTTAGGTAGGATTGATAAGGGTTGGTTATGGCTTTGGCTCTAAGTTTAAAAGGAGAAATCAGTGTTGCTTCTCAGGTTTCTGGCTTGCACAGTTGGGTGGAGAATAATCCCATTTATACCAAGACAGAGAAATTGTAGGAACAGGTAGGGAGGTGAGGGAAGAAGAGGCAGGAGTAGATTAGACGAGCTTGGAAGGAAGGCAGAACTAAACGTCTGTTTGCACACGTTAAATTTGAGGTGCTTTTGAAATTCTAGTGTAGGTATCTAATACGCAGTCATATCTGAAGTGAGAAACATCTGGTGAAAGTGGTAACTCAAGCTGGGGGAATGGGTGAGACGGTCTGCGAGAATAGTGCTGAGCACATATTGTCTGCCAGGTGCTTTAAGTGACCTGGGTGTTAGAGATGAGTATAAGACAGGGTTCTGGCCTTTGGGGGAGCACGTTGTTTAGTGGGGGATGCAGTGAGAAAGCAGACTGCCTTAGTTTTTTTTTTTCTAAATGATATTGGAAGTTATTGGTGAGTTTCAAGCATGCATGATCTTGATCATATTTAAAATTTTTTTTGTTTTATTGAGATACAATTAACATACAGCATTGTATAAGTTTAAGGTGTACAACACAGTGATAATATGTTGTGAAATTCATATGTCATGAATTATTACTACAGCAAGATTAGTTTACATATTTTCTCCCCTGTAGATACAAAGAAAAGCAAAAAACATTTTTTCCCCTGTGGTAAGAACTCTTAGGATTTACTTTCTTAACAACCTTCATATATGCTTTTCAGCAGTGTTAACAGTTTTTATCATGTTGTACATTGCATCCCTAGTTCTTATTTATCTTTTGGCTAGCAGTTTGTTTCCTTTGACCACCTTCTTCCAATTCCCCCTCCTCCTACCCCTTCATCTGGTAACCATAAGACCACAAGTCTGATCTCATTTTCTTTTTTCCTTTTAAATATTTATTTTGAGAGAGAGAGAGAGAGACAACTCATGAGTGGGAGAGAATCTCAAGCAGGCTCTGTGCTGTCAGCGCAGAGCCAGATGTGGGTCTTGGTCCCACAAATCATGAGATCATGACCTGAGCTGAAATCAAGGGTCAGACGCTTAACTGACCTAGCCACCCAGGCACCCCCGATCTCTTTTTCTGTGAGTTTTTGTTTGTTTTAAGATTCCACATGTAGTTGAGATCATACAGTATTTGTCTTTCTCTGCTCGACTTATTTCACTTGGCATAATGCCTTCACAATCCATCCATGTTGTCCCCAATGGCATGATTTCCTCCTTTTTTGTGGTCAAATAATATTCTTTTACACGCGTGTGCATGCACACACACACACACATACACACACACCCCACAACTTTATTATCCATTGATGGATACTTAGTTGTCTCCATATTGTGGCTGTTGTAAATAATGCTGCTTTGAACATAGGGGCACATATATCTTTTCAAATTAGTGTTTTGGCTTTTTTTGATAAATAACCAGTATAGTGGAATTAACTGGGTCATATGGTATTTCTATTTTTAGTTTTTTCAGGAACCTCCATACTTGTTTTCACAGTGGCTGCACCAGTTTACATTCCCATCAGCATTGCGCTAGAGTTCCTTTTCCTTCACATCCTTGCCAACATTTGTTGCTTGTCTTTTTGAGTCTAGTCATTATGACAGGTGTAAGGTATTATCTCAATGTGGTTTTGATTGGCATTTCCTGATGATTAGGGATATTGAGCATCTTCTCAAGTGTCTGTTGGCTATCTGTATGTCTTCTTTGGAAAGATGTCTGTTCAGGTCTTTGGCCCATTTTTAATCAGATTATTTGCTTTTTTGGTGTTGAGTTGTATTACCTTCTTTATATATTTTGGATATTAATCCCTTATCTGATTTATCATTTGCATTCTCCCATTTAGTAGGTTGCCTTTTCATTTGTTGGTGGTTTTCTTTGCTGTGCAAAAGCTTTTTATTTTGATGAAGTTCCAGTAGTTTGTTTGCTTTTGTTTCCCTTTCCTGAAGAGTTCTATCTAGACAAATGTTGCCATGGCTGATGTCAGAGGAATTACTGCCTTTCTTTCTTTTTTTTTTTTTAATTTTTTTTAAGTTTATTCATTTTTGAGAGAGAGAGAGAGAGACAGAGTATGAGCAGGGGGAGGGGCAGAGAGAGAGAGAGGTAGACACAGAATCCAAAGCAGGCTCCAGGCTCTGAACTGTCAGCACGGAGCCTGACACAGGGCTGGAACGCACAAACCACGAGATCATGACCTGAGCTGAAGTCGGACGCTCAACCGACTGAGCCACCCAGGCGCCCCTCTTTCTTTCTTTTTTTTTTTTTTGTAGGAGTTATGCCTTTAATCCATTTTTAGTTTATTTTTGTGTATGGTGTAAGAAAGTGACTCAACTTTCATTCTTTTGCATGTAGATACCCAGTTTTCCCAGTATCGTTTATGGAAGAGACTGTTTTTTTCTCAATTGTATATTCTTGCCACCTTTGTGGTAGATTAATTGACGACATAAATGTGGGTTCACCAGGGATATTGGCCTGTGGTTGTATTTCTTTTCTTTCTGGTTTTGGTATTAGGGTAGTGCTGACCTCACAGAATGTATTTGGAAGCTTTCTTTCCTCTTCTACTTTTTTTTTTTTCTTAAAGTAGGTTATATATGTAGTGTAGAGCCTAATGTAGGGCTTGAACTCATGACCCTAAAATCAAGATCTGAGCTGAGATCAAGTCGGATGCTTAACCCACTGAGCCACCCAGGTGCCCCTATTATTTTGGAATAGTTTGAGGAGAATGGGTACTAACTCTTCTTTACAAGTTGGGTGGAATTCACCTGTGAATCCATCTGGTCTGGACTTTGTTGTTTTTAAATTGTGGCTTAACTTTATCACTTGTAAGGGGTCTGTTCACATTTTCTATTTTTTCCTGCTTCAGTTTTGAAGATTGTTATACTTCTGGAAACTTACCCATTTCTACTAGGTTGTCATATAATTTTTTGTAGTAGTCTCTTATAATCCTTTGTATTGTGGTGCTGGTTGTTACTTCTCTTTTAATTCTGATTTGGTTCCTTTTTATTTTTCTTGATGAGTCTAGCTATAAGTTTATCAATTTTGCTTATCTTTTCAGTGAACCAGCTCTTGGTTTCAGTGGTCTTTTCTATTTTTTATTCTGTTTCATTTATTTCTGCTCTAAATTTTTTTATTTTATTCCTTCTAATGTTGGCCTTGTTCTTTTTCTAGTTTCCTTCAGGTAGAAGGTTAGATTGTTTATTTGATATTTTTCTTGTTTCTTTGGTAGGACTGTATTCCTATAAATTCCCGTCTTAGGACTGCTTTTGTTGTGCTCCAAAGATTTGCGGCTGTTGTTAACCATTTTCATTTGTCTCCATATCTTTCTTTTTGATTTCTTTGTTGACCCATTGGTTGTTCAGGAGCATGTTGCTTAGCCTCCATGTGTTCGTGTTTTTTTGTTTTGTTTTTTTTTCATTTTTTTTCTTTTAGTTGATTTCTAGTTTTATACTGTTATGGTTGGGAAAGGTGCACGATATGATTCAGTCTTAAATTTATTGAGACTTGTTTTGTAGTCTTAACATGTGATCTAACCTGGAGAATGTACCATGTGCGCTTGAAAATAATGTGTATTCTGTTGTTTTTGGATAGAATATTATGTATACATGTGCTAAGTTCATCTGGTCTAAAGTGTCATTCAAGAACATTGTTTTCTTACTGATTTTCTTACTGGGTGTTCCATCCATTGATGTAAAAGTGGTGTTAAAGTGCCTTGCTATTATTTTATTATTGTTAGTTTCTCTCTGTATGTCTATTAATATTTACTTTATGTATTTAAGTGCCTCAATGTTGGGTGCATAGATATTTACAATTATTATATCTTCTTATTGGAGTGATCCCTTTATCATTATGTAATTCCTTGTTTCTTGCTACAGTCTTAGTTTTGAAGTCTATTTTGTCTGATGTAAATATTACTATTTTTTTTTTTTCCATTTGCATGGAATATCTTTTCCCATCATTTCACTTTCAGTCTCTGTGTATCTTGAGTTCTGCAGTGAGTCACTTGTAGGCAGCGCATAGATGGGTCTTTTTTTTTTTTTTTTTTTTTTTTTAATCCATCTGCACCCTGTATCTTTTGTTTGGAGCATTTACCTCCATTTACATGTAAAGTAATTATTGATAGGTATTGTACTTATTGCCATTTTAGTAATTGTTTTCTGGTGGTTTTTTTTTTTTTTTTAGCTCTTCTCTGTTCCCTTCTTCTTTTGCTTTCTTGTTGTTCTGTGGTTTTCTTTACTGTCATGTTTAGCTTTTTCCCCCTTTTTTTGTGTGTGTGTGTGTATTACAGGTTCTTGATTTGTGGTTACCAGGGGTGTATATATAACATCATATATGTATAGCAGTCCCTATTATTAAGGTGATGGTTGCTTAAGTTTGAACACATTCTGAAAGTACTATGTTTTACATTTTTCCTCCATGTTTTATATATGTATGATGTCATATTTTACATCTTTTTATTTTGTATATCCCTAATATTTCTTTTAATTTTTGTAGATATAGGTGATTTTACTGCTTTTGTGTTTTAACTTCCATAGTGGCTTTATAAGTGATTAATGTCCTACTTTACTATATGTTTGCTCTTACCAGTGAAATTTTTTCCTTTCACAATTTTCTGAATTGTAGTTATTGTCTTTTTTTTTTTAACCACTTAAAGGATTCTCTTTAACACTTCTTGTAAAGATGATTTAGTGGTGATGAACTTTAATTTTTGTTCATCTGGGTAACTCTTGATCTCTCCAATTCTGAGTGATAGATAATTTTGCTGGGTAGAGCATTCTTGGTTGTAAATTTTTTCCTTTCAGCACTTTGAATATGTCCTGCCATTCCTTTCTGACCTTCAGATTATTTGCTGAAAAATTAGGTGATAGCATTATGGGAGTTCCCTTGTGTGTTATTGTTTGCTCTTGCTGCTTTTAATATTCTCTCTTTATTGCAAGTTCTGTCATTTTAATTATATGTCATGGTGTGGACTTTTTTCGGTTCATCATGTTTGGGAATTTTTGTGTTTTCTGAACCTGAATGTGTTCCCAGATTAGGGAGATTTTCAGTGATTACTTCTTTAAATAAGTTTTCTGCCCCTTTCTCTCTTTTTCTTCTGAGATCCCTATAGTACTATGTTACTGTGCTTCATGATGTTATAGAGGTCCTTTAACCTATTCTTACTTTTTGTTATTTTTTTCTTTTTGCTATTTAGGTTGGTTGTTTTCCATTACACTGTCTTCCAGATCACTGATCCATTTTTCTTCATTCTGTAATCTGCTGTTGATTCCCTCTCGTGTATTTGTTCTTTCAGTTATTGTATTCTTCAACTCTCATTGATTATTTTTTATATTTTCTATCTCTTTGTTGAAGTTGTGAATTCATCTATTCCTCTCTCTCAAGTCTAGTTGAGTATCTTTATAATTGTTACTTTGATCTTTTTATTAGGCATATTCCTTATCTCTATTTTGTTTAGTTCTTTTTCTGTAATTTTTGTCTTGTTCTTTCCTTGTGGACATATTCTTCAGTCTCCTCATTTTTTTCTCACTCTCTGTATCTGTTTCTGTATATCAGGTAGATATGTCTTCTGATCTCTAAAGTAGTGTCCTTGTGTAGAAGAGGTCCTGTGGTGCCCTGTAGCACAATCCCTTCTTGTCACCAGACCACATGCTCCAGGGGTGTCCCCTGTGTGGACTGTGTGTGTCCTCATTTTGTGGCTAGGCCACAATTTCTGTGGGCATCCTGATGGGTTGGGCTGGCCCTTAGCTCAGTGGGCTCCATGTTCTGCTTCATTTGCTGCAGACACAGTGGGCAGTGTACTGTCCTGTTGAAAGGCCTGGCTGCGGCTGCCATGGGCTTGCTGGTAGGTAGCCTGGTTGTTTCCAGTTAGTCGTTGCGACAGCTGAAGGGGGCAGGGTTTGTTCCCCATGCAGGCAGTAAGAGGCCTGGCTGGCAGGAATTGAACACATGCTGGTGTGTGGGACTATCTCCCCCACTCCCCTTGGCAGGAATTGCTTTGGAGGGGTGCCTACCAAGGCAGGTGGGTTGGGTGGGACAGGTCCACGGGGCAACACTGAGGCAAGGCACATGCTGGTAGCAAGGTAGATGAAGAGTGTGTTAGAACAGGCTCTGTCAAGAGTCTGGCCGTCTAGGCTTGGGGAGGGCAAGAAAAATGGCACCACCATCACTTTGTTCCCAGGGAAGTTTCCTGAAGATTCCTGTCTTTCTGGCACACGTCCTCAGCTTCGTCCATACATATCTTTCACATATGCCCCAGGTGCTTTTCCAACTGCTGCTTTTGTGCTGTGTCTGCAGTGAGTTACTTAGCATGCTGGGTCTCAGGTTTTTTAACCTCTGGCTGTCTCAGAGTTTAAAATCAGCACCACTCATTTTCAAAGCCAGACCTTGTGGGGACTCCTTTTCCCAGTGTGGGTCTGGGAAGGAGTCCAGTCTGGGAGTCTGATCTTCTTGCTCCTCTGTGCTTGTGATATCCTTCTTGTTTTTGGTTAGTTGACCCAGGGGTTTGATTACTGACTGTGTTTCCACCCATCCTACCCTTTTTGATGTGGCCTTATTTCTACAACCAGCTGTGGGAGATCTGTTCTGCCAGGCTTCAGGTCATTTTCAGGGTTAGTTGCCATACATGTAGTTGTTGCCTCTGTGCATCCTTGGGGTGAGGTGAGCTCAGGATCCTGCCACTCCACCATCTTCCCTGCATTCCTCCTCTTTGATTTCTTTCATCATTGTGTTTTAGTTTTCAATACAGAGATCTTTCGCCTCCTTGGCTAAATTTATTCCTAAGTATTTTATTGTTTTTGATACTGTTGTGATGGGATTGTTTTCTTTCTTTTTCACATAACTTGCTGTTAGTATAGAAATGCTACTGATTTTTAAATGTTAATTTTGTATCCTGCAACTTTACTGAATTTGCTGATTAGATCTAATAGTTTTTGGTTTTTTTTTTTTTTTGGTGGAGTTTTTAGGATTTTCTACATACAAAATCCTATTGTCTGCAATTGGATACAGTTTTACTTGTTCTTTTCCAATTCTGAGAACCTTTTCTTTTTCTTGCCTAATTGATTGTCTAGGACTTGAAGCATTATGTTGAATAGGAGACCTCCTTGTCTTATTCCTGAACTTAGAGGAAAGGCTTTCAGTCTTTCATGGTAACTGTGGGTTTAGCATATATATAGCCTTTATTATGTTAAGGTATGTTCCTTCCCTACCTAATTTGTTAAGAGCTTTTATCATGAACCAATGTTGAAATTTGTCAAATGCTTTTTCTGCATCTGTTGAAACGATTATATGATTTTTCTGTCATTCTGTTAGCATGATGTTGCACTGATTTGTGTATGTCAAACCATCCTTGCATCCCAGGGATAAATTCCACTTAATCATGGTGAATGATCTTTTTAATGTGCTGCTGAATTTGGTTTGCAAGTATTTTATTGAGAAATTTTACATCAATAGTTATCAGGAATATTGGCCTGTAGTTTTTGGTAGAGTCCTTTTCTAGCTTTGATATCAGACCAGATTGGGTGTGTTCAGGGTGGTATGGCTGTAGAGTCTGGCTTTGGTATCAGGATAGTGCTGGCTTCGTAAAATGAGTTTGGGAGTGTTCCCTCCTATTCAGTTTTTTGGAGGAGTTTAAGAAGGATTGGCAGTAATTCTTCTTTGAATGTTTGGTAAAATTCACTTGTGATGCCATCTGGTACTGGCCTTTTCTTTGTTGGGACATTTATTATTGCTGATTGAACCTCCTTAGTAGTAATTGGTGTGTTCAGATTTTCTCTTTCTTCCTCAGTCTTGGTGGGGCATATGTTTTTAAGAATTTTTCCATTTCTTCTAGGTTGTCCAGTTTTTTGCCATGTAATTGTTCACATTAGCCTTTTAGGATCCTTTGTATTTCTGTAGTATGAGTTGTAGTGTCTCCTTTTTCATTTATAATTTTGTTGATTTGGGTCCTTTCTTTTTTTTCCTTGCTTAGTGTAGCTAAAGGTTTGTGAATTTTCCTACCTTTTCAAATAACCAGCTCTTAGTTTCGTTAATCTTTCCTGTTGTTTTGACTGCGTTTTTATGAGATTACTCTGGTTGTTCTGTGAACAGTGGTCTACAGTGGTGTCAGAATGGAGTCTGAGTCATTCTTGGAGTCAGGGAGACTGGTTAGGAAGCAAAGGCAAGAGATGAGGATGGCCTTGATCAGAGTAGTGGCAGTGGGAAATGGAGGATTAGAGATTTATGAGGTATAACAGGCAGTATGTTCTGTGTTAGTGTGCTTTTTTTGTAAAATGGGGATAATTATGGTATTGCTGGGGTTGTGAAGATTAAATGTGCTGAATACGTAACATTTTTAGCTCAGTAAGTACTGGTATATAGTAAGCACCTAACAAATGTTATTTGTTATCATTGCTGTTGCTGTTACTACCGCTCTTTGGCTAGATGTGGAGAGTAAAGAAGTCAGGAATGACTGTGAGATTTCAGGCCCACATGACCTATGGATGCTGTTAAGATAAGGAGCAATAGGAAAAGCAGGTTTAAGACGGGAGAAAGTTGATGGGTTCTGCTTTGGCAGTACTGGAGTGCAAGTGAGATGTCCATGGGTTAGGTGGTTGGAGGATGATCTTAACTGAAGATTCAGATTTTAGAGTCACCAGCATGTAGAAGTAATTAAAGTTGGAGCGCCTGGGTGGCTCAGTTGGTTGAGCATCTAACTTCAGCTCAGGTCATGATCTCACGGTCTGTGAGTTTGAGCCTCACATCGGGCTCTGTGCTGACAGCTCAGAGCCTGGGGCCTGCTTCAGATTCTGTGTCTCCCTCTCTCTCTGCCTCTCCCCAACTCATGCTCTCTCTCTCTCAAAAATAAATATAAAAAACTTGAAAAAAAAAGAAGTAATTAAAGTTATATTGCTAGGATATCATTCAGGGAGAATATAGGAAGGGAGAAGAGAAGGATTTTTAGGGGAATCAGCATGTACAGGACTAGCAGAGGAAGAGGTGGCTGGGAAGGAATGGTACTTATTTCCTCTCTTTTTTTTTTCTTTCTTTTTTTTTTCCTAATGGAAATGGAACAGGGGAAGTTAGGCAAATGGATAGGCAAACTGCTTAAGGCAGAGATGATATCTGGTCTCCTCTCCTGTCCAAGCCTCTTCCATGACACCCGCTTGGCCTTTTCAGTCCCACGTTGTAATCCAAGCCTGTGTTTCCTAGTTGCAGCCCCTTAGCTTGGAATTTCTCTCCCTTTATTCTGTGCTGTTCAGGCCCTTGGGAAGCCTTCTTTGACCCTGCCGTGTCCCTCTCTGCTCCAAGAGTATGTATATGGCACTTGCACTGGGGGCCACCCTCAGAGACTAGAGCTGATCTAGGCTCTAGAAACAAACTTTGGTTTAAATCCTGACTCTGTCACTTAATAGCTAGTTGTCTTTAAGGAGGCTCCAGTGTCCTCATTTATAAAATTGAGATATCAATACCTGTTTTGTGGGTTGTTGTAAACATTCCTGAAAATATGTGTAATGCCTGACGTATAGGAGACAACTCTGTAAGTTATTATGATTAACATTATTACATTACTTAGTTTAAAAATTTTACTTTTAAGTAATCTCCACATGCAACATGGGGATCGAACTCACAACTCCGAGATCAAGAGTTGCATGCTCTACTGACTGAGCCAGCCAGGTGCCCCAGATTAATTAGTTTTTTATGTTGCTTTTCCACTAGATTGAGTGTCTTTTTCCAGTATTCTTAATCATTGTAAGTGGTCAGTAAATTTTATCAAGGAATGGATGAATGGATTTCATAGGGATTAACATTATGCATACTGAGGTAGACATTTTGTTCATCATTTCTATTGTTAACTTTTCTGTTTTGAGGTCTCGTTGGCTTGTCATTTTTACCATCTTCTTATTTACTACAATCCATTTTAACAGAATCTGGTAGCTCAGAGATCAAGAAACCTACATTTATGGATGAGGAAGTCCAAAACATACTCATCAAGATGACAGGCTTGAATCTGCAGAAGATTTTTAAACCAGCTGTACAAGAACTGAAGCCACCAACCTATAAGCTGATGACCCAGGCACAGTTGGAAGAAGTACGTGAATGCAGACATATGGGCAGGATACTTTTCTTTCAAGGGTTAAATTAGATTTCCAGAGGCCCCCTGGATGCTGAGAGCTGCTCTTCCAATAGATGCTCATGATGGGGGTTCCAGGCACAGACTGAGAAGAGAAATGGGATCAGGCAGGCAGATAGGAGCAGGGAGCATGGCTGAAATTAGGCAGATGGGGGCACATGGGTCAGGCCTGCGTGTCCAAGCAGAGCTCCTCCTCTGCTCCCAAACCTGCTCAAGTGTCTTTTCTTTGTCCTGCCTGCTTCAGCTTCTTTCCTTAGAAGCCTCCGCTGTGAGCTGCTTTGAAGCTGATGCTTTCGTGGGATTATGAGATCCTGCTGAAGCACATCCTACTGTAAGCTACCAGGGTCCTCCTGGAGTCATGCGTATTGAGTGCTTTGTGGAAAATGCTTTCATGTGTGAATATGTGAAGCATTATTGCCCATTACAGTCAGAGCAAAACATTCAGATATCCAATAGTATATCACATGAGTAAAAGGTCCCCTTTGAACTTCTCAGAGGTAATCATTGCTAACTGTGTGGCATGGAGCACTGTGGTCACTGGTTAAGAGCGTGGGATTTGGAGTTGAGTTGTCAGGGTTCAAGTCCCAGTGTTGCAACTTCTTAGCAATTTACTTAACATTTGTGTGCCTTTATTTTCTCTTCCATGGAATAACAGTGTCAGCTAGCTCATAAGGTAGTTGTGGGCATTAAATGAGCCAAATATTTTCAGAGTATGTAAACAATATATGGTACATAGTATGTACACAATAAATGAAATCCTTTCTTTAATTTTAAGCAGCTTTTGTGGCCCAGCTCGGTCTCCGAGGATCTTTTGCTGTGTCGAGAATGGTTGAGTCTGTAGGTGGTGCTCTCAGCCACAGCGGAGAGGCAAAAGCCAGGGTGCAGGGGCCTTTTCACTCACTGGATCGTGGCTACAGCTTCTTCTCTTCGCAGTCCTTGGCATTTTATATCAGTATCTGCTTTTGTCAGATGATCCTTCTTGTCTGTAACGTTGTAGCTTTCCTTAAGAAATGTGTTATTTCATTAGGCTACAAGAAAGGCAGTTGAGGCAGCTAAAGTACGATTAAAAATGCCACCGGTTCTGGAAGAACGAGTGCCAATAAATGACGTGTTAGCTGAAGATAAAATTTTGGAAGGAACGGAAACAGCCAAATATGTGTTTACTGATATATCGTATAGCATACCACACCGGGTGAGTATATATCTAACTGCAAAATGATCTTTATTTGAAATATGTGCGGTTGGACCTGAGGAACGAGGGTCGACATCACTGTGACCCAGCTGTCTCTGAATCTTCCAAACCAGAACTCCTGTGACTGGGTGAGACCCTTCCGGAAGATCCAGCCCAGCATAAGGAAGAAGAGAAATGCAGACCAGTCCCACATCATCATGTTACCATTTCCCTACAGATTATGGACACAGTATATTCCAGATTGACTGCAGAGAAAGGTGTGCTGAGACAGAACGAGGGGTTTACAGACAGAAACCCACCCCTAAGCCACAAATAGGCAGAAATCTTCAAGGCAGTGGCAGAAGGGGATTCTTTCTGCCCAAGTTAGACTGACTTCCTAAGCTGAAACGTTTTTCTTTCCTGTAAATTCTTGAGGATGCCAGAAAAACCCAGACTGCCCAAAGGATATTCGCTCTTCAGAATTTGCAGCAAGAGTGACGGGTTTCCCCAGATAATTCTCAGATACCACTGCTTCTTCTATTGTGGTTTTTATTCTCTAGCTCCTCTTCCCTTGATGACCAGTTCCAAAAGGGAACTGTGTTTGAGCCTTTTCAATTAAGAGTGAAACAAGAGCGATTTATAATTTAGCCCAAAAAATGCACTAGAGTACTGTGTAACGCTATGGTTGGGGGAAGGGCCACACCACGGTACTCTTTTTATCATATATGATTATGGTTAGGAGACATGATTCAAGCAGTGTCCATATCTGTGTACATCAACTGCCTGTATGCCTGACCTGATGAACAAGGATCTCAGAGTTTCATTTTAATTAAAATTTTTGCTTTGGGCTGCTTTATTATACGTTTGCAGTGCTTTGAAGGCTGTTTATGGGACCATTTTATAACTTGAGAGAGGAACTTAGAATTCAAATTACCTTAGTCCTTTTGAGAAATAATTGTGTTATTTAGGCATCTGCTATTTTTTTCTGTTTGCAGTACTTGATGAAAGTTTTTATTATCCTCAAAACACATTCAGAGACTCTCACATCTCTGAAAAGGTGAAAGTCAGTTAATTTAAACATTAATCAGATGTATATCAAGTATCTGCGAACTGCAAAGTTCTTTGTAAGTCACCGGGTATTGTGAAGAATTATAATCCATAGCTCCTGCCCATTTTAAGTTTTCTAACAGTATCTGAGCAGTGTCAGGAATCTTGCACATGATAAATTGCCCACTGAGTGGCACACACAGTGGGTGGAATTCAGAGGGAAGCCATCTCATGGCCTGGGATTTGGTAGTTGGAAAAGTGAAGAGGCCGGAAGCAGGGAGACAGTCTCTCTGACACATTTATGTCTCCTGTCACTATAAGGAATTACACAGGTGAGGAATTAAGACTCCACATTCTTTGGTTTGTTCCTTTTATCCCAGGGACTTTAGAAGTAGATCACAAAGTAAATAAAGTCTGTTTCAGTGAGACTTTGGAATGGGGAAATGAAACAGTTTGAAAGGTCTCATAGTACTTCTTTCCTCTAAAATGGATTTAGATGAATCTCTGATCAGTTTTTTTTTAGTTGAATCGTTTTATGTATTGAGCTCACTTTAGGACCATGGTTGGCACTTAGTAAATACGTTCATTTTAGATTTCTGATTGTCAGAGGCAGAGCAGTGATTAGTGAAGGAAGTATCAAATCTTGCCAAGTCTTCGAGGTTTAACATTATCATTGAAATCATAGACCCTTGCATTTTATGTCTCCCAGTTGCATTTTATATTTTGATTGCAAATTATTCATATAATGGTGCTTAATGGAACACTGGAACTAAAAATAAGTCTTCAGAAACTCATTCTTGATTATGTTTTCTATTTCAGGAGCGTTTTATTGTTGTCAGAGAACCAAGTGGCACGCTACGGAAAGCCTCTTGGGAAGAACGGGACAGGATGATACAAGTTTATTTCCCAAAAGAAGGTCGTAGGGTTTTGACACCAGTAATTTTCAAGGAAGAAAATCTTAAGGTAAGGTGACTGTGCTTTCGTAGAGTCAGTGGTGATGGTTTCTTGGTTGAACATTGGCTCTGCTGCTGTAGAGCATTCTGCTTTGATAAGCACAGATACGCAGGGTTTTGTGTGTGTGTGTGTGTATGTGTGTGTGTGTGTGTGTTTTCTAATTTAAATCCAAGTTCGTTAACATATAGTGTAGTATTGGTTTCAGGAATAGAATTTAGTGATTCATCAACTTACATATAACACCCAGTGCTCATCCCAGCAAGTGTTCTCCTAATGCCTCTCACCTTTTTAGCGTATCCTCCCACCCATCAACCCTCAGTTTGTTCTCTGTATGTAAGAGTCCCTTATGGTTTGTCTCCCTCTCTGTTTTTATATTATTTTTGCTTCCCTTCCCTAATGTTCATCTGTTTTGTTTCTTAAATTCCACATGTGAATTGAAATCACGTACTTGTCTTTCTCTGATTTATTTCACTTAGCATAATGCACTCAAGTTCCACCCACATTGTTGCAAATGGCAGGACTTCATTCTTTCTGATCACTGAGTAATATTCCATTGTATGTATACCACGTTTTCTTTATCCATTCATCAGTCGGTGGACATTCGGGCTCTTCCATAATTTGGCTATTGTTGATAGTGTTGTTACAGACATTGGGGTGCATGTGCCCCTTCGAATCAGCACTCCTGACAGATACGTGTTTCTAATGATGACTCCACCACTGTTATCAGTCTTGCAATTGGCTTAGCTGGGATTTGAATGTGGGTGTGAGTTGTGGAGCCTGTATTATCTCTGCCTACCTCTTACTGGGCACAGATGCGGATGAGTACATCTGTCATGGCATCAGGACGGGTGTTGAGCTTTCATGTTTATCTCATCTAATTCCATCTGTGCTGTGTGGTTTTAGACCATGTACAGCCAGGACCGGCATGTTGATGTCCTCAATCTCTGTGTTGCCCAGTTTGAGCCAGATTCTGCTGAATATATCAAAGTGAGTATATTTTATAGTTTCTAAAGTATGGACTTAAGTATGGTTATGAGTAAGATTTATTCAAGGGAAAGAGAAATACCTGAACATTTATGGAGTACCTGAAGTATACCAGATGTTTTATCCTTACAGCAGCCCTTACAGATGAGAGCATTTAAGTTTGGAGAGTTGGGTACCTTGCTGGAAGTTGCACAGTTAGTAGGTGGTAGTTTAGGACCCAAACTTGAATAGGCAAAGCCTGTTCTCTTTTCATTTTATCATACAGGAACAGAGTCATTTGCTAAAATTTGCCAAAATGTCGCGTGTCTTACATTTCAGTAAGTAATCACGTAGTGCCTTCCATGTGTGAGATAGTGTGGTGGGTAATATAGGCGAGGACATGAACTAAGATCGGGTGTGCTCTGTCAGAGCTGCAGTCTGGCATTGACTGTGGAGAAGGGTGCTAGATAAGTATGCAGATAATTATCACCTTGGGTTTAAGATGTTAGGTGCTAAGAGAAGATTACAAAGTGCTCTCAGGAAAGACTTCATAGGGGTCTTGACCAGGGTTCTAGAAGGGCAGGGAACATGGTGAAGTTAAGTGAGAAGAGGTGTTTCAGGCAGGGAGGGGGAACAGTGTGAAAAACAGGTAGGAAACAGTGTGCTTGCAAATGGCTAGTCATCTGGTTTGCTTGTACATGCAGTGTGTATGGGAGGTGTTCAAGATGAAGCTAGAAAAGTAAATGGGGCCGTACTTGACCTCAGAGGCTAGACTCAAGAATCTGGACTTTAGTCAGAAGGCCTTTGAAAGCCTTTTGAACACAGAAATGCCCTATTTATCATATGCAAGATGAATCTGGAAGAACTGAAGGAACATTAGTTAGTAAGAATGGAGCAGTTGATGGGATAGGAGAAAAAGGGAGGAGTGAAAAAACATTCTTGATTTCTTTTCTTTTCCCCTAGTGACCAAGATAATGGTGGTCTATTATTTCTAGTGGTCTCCAGTATATGTAGTAGGTGCTTCGAGAGTAGTGCTTGGCTGCTGAAAAGTAATTGATCTGACTGTAAATGTGTGGCAAACTTGTTCCTGGCTGCCACACACACTTCCACAGTGGAGGGCCAGTCTAAACCATACCTATTGGTTAATGATAGTGGAGGCGGGTATCAGTAGACCTGGTTTACTGATACCTTTTGGGCAATGCTCATGTTAGTAAATGTGCATCCAGTAATCCTCACTTTTTATTTTCATGTTTATGAAAAATTACATTTTGTGTGGATAGATTCATCATCAGACTTACGAAGATATAGATAAACATGGAAAGTACGACCTTTTACGCTCAACAAGACACTTCGGTGGAATGGCTTGGTATTTCGTAAATAAGAAAAAGATTGATGGTTTACTGATTGACCAGATTCAGAGAGATTTGTAAGTACAATCTTAGTAAGTAAAAGAAATTCTCACAACTATTACAGTAAATCTGTATTTAAGCTATTTTTCCCCATTGATGACAGTGTATTGTCCAATAATAAATACCTTTCATTTACCTCATTTGTTTATGGGTTTGTTCTTCCAGCACAACCCAGTTTTCTCAAGTCTTTGCTTTGGTGGTTTTTGTTCTTGTTTTTGTTTTAATGTTTATTTTTGAGAGACAGAGCACAAGAGTGGGAGAGACAGGGCGGGGCGGGGGGGGGGGGGGCGGTGCGGGGAGACACAGAATCCAAAGCAGGCACTAGGCTCCAGACTGTCAGCACAGAGTCTGACACGGGGCTCAAACTCACAGACTATGAGATCATGACCTGAGT
The DNA here is from genome assembly GCF_018350195.1 of Panthera tigris. Classification (NCBI taxonomy): domain Eukaryota; kingdom Metazoa; phylum Chordata; class Mammalia; order Carnivora; family Felidae; genus Panthera; species Panthera tigris. Next base: position 122,866,988 of record NC_056668.1, on the reverse strand, counting down.
CAAAGTCGGACGCTTAACCAACTGAGCCCCCTAGGCGCCCCTGCTTTTGTGTTGTTTAAACAAGGCTAGATTCTTTGAAAGATACGTGGTAGTGCATCTGTATTATATACCTTGGATACTGACTTATCTTGGGCCTCACCAGAGTTCCTGGGGATCAGTGAACTTTCCAGAGACTCAAAAAGGGATTAAATAGGAAATGTAAAGACATAAACTCTGACAGGTGCTTGTCTTCTGGTGGGACTGGAGCTTTTCAGTAAAAGTCATCATTTAATTTATGAAAATACTGTTTTTAATGTCCCTTGCTTTTGCAAGACTTTTAAGATGTTGAAAAAATTAGTTTTCCAAAGTTGCATGAAACAAGGAATATCTGTTGTATTTTTTTTTTAATGTTTGTTTTTGAGAGCACGAGCAGGGGAGGGACAGAGAGAGAGAGGGAGACACAGACTCTGAAGCAGGCTCCAGGTTCTGAGCTGTCAGCACAGAGCCTGATGCAGGGCTCAAACCTGCGAACTGTGAGATCGTGACCTGAGCTGAAGTCAGATGCTTAACCGACTGAGCCACCCAGGCGCCCCTGGAATATCTGTTGTATTTTAACATGCATGTATTTTAACTGGTGTGCTCCCAGGTTCTAGCTGAAACTGTACTTTACAGCTTGTGATGAAACTGTTGTTTTTGATTATCAGTTGGATTAGAAATGCCAAGATGACAAGGAAAAGAAACCAGCATGGTTGTAGTAAGGTCAGTAGGCAGTCCTTGACTGACTCAAAAGTCTGAGCTACAAGAGGGTTATAGGGATTACTGCCACCTTCAGACTATGAGGAGCTTTGACTCAGAGTATCCTCCATGTAATCTCATCTAAGTCCTTCACATAAAGTTCCTAAAGCATTTGGAACTAGAAGGTGCCACAGGCATTCTTTAAGAAATACAGCCCATATTTGGAACCAGAGCACTATTTCTCATAGAAGCAGCATTCCTAATGGTTGATGACTTCAGGCCAGCCTACTTTACTAGCAAGTGTGTTGTAACCCAGTTCAGAGGGCAGACACATAACCTCATCCCACATAAGCAGGGGGCCGGTTGGCAGTGACATCTCCTGTGAACAAATTTTCTTATAAGGTTTTTAAGATGGAATCATTCTGAAATTTTTTTATTTTAAAGACATGTAACATTTTCGTAAAAAATTAACATGTAACTGAAAATCAAAGTTCTTTATCAAAATGTAGTAATATATATTATAGTAATACTCATTACCGTATTTAAGCTTTACATTTGAAGCAGTTTATTTGTATACTGGGAGGGAGTTTTGAGTAATCTTTCCTGCTCCACATTAAGTAAAACCATTCCTGTGTGGTTTATGACCTGGACAACGTGCTGCAAATCTCAGACCGGACAGTAGAGGGTGCACATCCTCACTGAATGAAACACAAGGCAGAACTGGGATTCGGCTCATATTTATTTCAGACTTAAGTCCCACTGTTGGTTTGTGGTTGAGATTCTTTTAAAATCTGTTTGAACATGGAAACTTATTTCCTCTTATTTTCAAATATGGCTAGGTGTTAAGCTAACTTGTTTAGTAAGATGCAGGCATTATACTTTAGCATGAATGTAATAAAGCCCTAAATGGAATCTAAATATATATAGAAACCCATTTAAGCTCCTAACAGGACCACATGCTTAAGCTCTAAAGGGAATTTTATTTTTTATTTGGGGAATTTTGTTGCCATGTTTATTGGACTTTGTTAGATTATAACAAGCAATACATTTGTAATGAACATGTTTGAATTTTTTTCCCTGGAAAGTTTTACTATATGAACAGCTCTGATTTCTCATTTCTCCCAGAGGATGGCCTTGGAGTGGATGGGCCTTGGGATAAGCCTAGAGCATTTCTCTAAGGTCACCATGGCTTGAGAAATTCTTTACTCTCACGATCACTCCACTCTTTATCCACCAGCTCGGATGTAAAGCAGAGAAAATTAATGAGATGGCTGGGAGAAATACTGAATTAGGTTGTCTTTATCCCTCTACCCCCAACTGGAAGCCAGTACCTCACTAGTGTGCACAGCATAACCTCAAAAGCATAAGCATTTTAGAAAGGTTGTTACCTCCTCAGCTTTGAGGTAACAAATGGTGGGCAAGTGTTGACTATGTGAGAAGACAGTGACTGGTTTGGGGAAGGCTAAAGAGGTTTTTTTGCTGATAGAAGTTGTCTATACGTTTCTAAAAAGGTAAGTACAAACCAGAAGACTGAATTCTAGATTGCAAAAGTAGAACCTGACGTTCCTTCTGACTCAGGTGCACAATTTCAGATTGGCTTCACTAGGATGCTAATTTTTAACTAGTGGGTTCTTATGAATAGAAAGGTAGCCTGGGAGTCTTTCCTTGGACTCCTAGGAGGCCTCTTGTAAAGGCATTTTCCCACTAATTCAGAGTCTTAATGAAAATTTGTTAGCTGCCAATAAGTTCACTGCTAATGAACTTAAAGGCAAGTGGCTTTGAGTATCCCCTGACCACCAGCCTCCAGCTTATGTGGGAGGAAGGTAGTATTCCTGCCCTTTGAGGAACAGGACATTATTAGCTGCTGGTGAAGTGGGCTGGCCTGGCGGCCATCTACCATTAAGAATGCTGTTTCTATGAGAAGTAATGCTCCGTTTCCAAAAGGAATATAGTCACACTTAGAATATATTCACTTTCATAAATTGGGCACTCCCTGTACTGATTCCCGGCCTGCCTACCTCAGAGTAGAAGTAAAGCCTAAATTGGCCCGTATTCTGAAAATGCCTTTGAAAGTATAAAACCTGAAGGCTTAAAAAATGTCTGGCCCGAGGAAAGTTTGAAGTGTAATTTAGTTTTAAGTTGGCACACATTTTTATAGAACCATGAAGCAAATGAAGAAAACCCACTGACAGCAGTAATTCCTTTCACCCTAGACTGGATGATGCCACCAGCTTGGTCCAGCTGTATCACATGCTCCATCCAGATGGCTCGTCGGCTCAGGAGGCCAAGGAGCAGGCTGCTGAGGGAGTACATTTAATTAAGGTAAAGGGACTTTTTTCACCCGGCTGTTGTGTGGTGCTGATTGAGATGGGAAGAATTCTAAAGTGGGTCATATTTAATAGTAACTAAACATTTGTGATCTTGAAACAGTGACCAGAGCCCCATATTTCTTCAGCCTGGATAACAGAAACAGATGGGATGGGAGTGGAGGAGCTGCACGCTCAAGTCCCAAGTAGTTCAGATAGTAGGGCAGCCGCCCCCTTGTTCTTTGAGGGGATCAAGTGACGAGCAGGGCAGTGTGGAGCAGGTAGCACGTGTTCCCAGTGTACCTTCCCGTCCTTCAGGGCGGTCACAATCCTGTCCAGAAGGGGAGAGGGTGGTGCCTGTATTATTACTAAGTCTTAGTTGCATTAGCACTTTGGAGCTGCCTCCCTCTCCCAACCATGGCCTTACACAGAGTTCTCTGTCACTGTATAATTTTCATCACTTCTAATGCTCAGAATTAGACATGGTTTTGTGGATCTGGCTTCTCTCCCAATATTATTTTACCCACACCGCAAAGCAGTTCTAAGGATAAAAGTGACCAGTGATGGACCCCCTAGGAGGAGTAGAGAGAAACTATGGTACTAATTTTGGTTTTCTGTGATTGGTCAGGTAAAGCAAAATGCTTTTGGGGAAAATAAAGTGATTTTTTTTTGAAATTGAATGATTTTCATTTTGACCTAGCAGGGGGTACAATGTCAGGTTTTAATTTTTTTCTGAAAACAGGCTAAGAGACATGGCTACCATGTTAGAATTCTTCTGGTATTTAGAATTACTGTGGCTTGAACTGTATTGGATGTTATTTTTTGGTCCATGTAGTATGCTTATTTTATAATCAGAAAAAAAAATTGTGAAACTTGGAAGACTTTTTAAACTGGGACTTTGCTAATGCAGAAATGGAAAACTATAAATAGTACATGTTCTATTGCTTAAGAGTTTCTTTTTTTAAATTTAAACAGGTCTTTGCAAAAACAGAAGCCCAGAAGGGAGCATATATAGAATTAACACTACAAGCTTATCAAGAAGCATTCATTAGCCATTCTGCAGCTTCCTGAAAATATTTTTTTAAATAAATTTCATTTTACTTAAATTATAACTAGCTTTCTGTTAATGTTGAGCTGAATGTTTAAAAATGTCAAAATGAAAACTACAGATGGGAGTTACCAATAAAATTGTTTTTTAACAGTGCCTGTAACAAAAATACAAAGAAAATCTTGTTACTCCACTCATTTTCCTAGGCCACAGGGGGATAACTGAAGTATATCTGAGTGCCTGGTTATGAATTTCTCTCACCAGAGTGGATGGTGCAGTATAAAACAACAAAAAGGTACTTCTTTCTGTATTACCAACTAGGTAGTTTAAACAGAGCCCAGCTTAATGAGGTTTCTGGGTTTCAGATCCTGATTCTAGAAGCAGGTAGCTACTAGACAAAAATCAGGACATAATAATCCAAGTATTAAAAAGTTAGGGCAGGGTTAGGAGGATGAGATCAAGAAAAAAGGGTTAAGAGAATGTGGGCTGATCCCTAGGTGAGGTGTAGTTTTGGTTCAGCCTTCTAAAACTAGAAGCTTATCTTCATTATTTAGAAAGGAAACTTTTGAGTATTTTCATTAATTCAAAAGATTTTATGAGACGTGATCTAGTGACAGTATGAAAAAAAAAATCAAAGCCCACATCTGTTTTACTTAACAGGAAGCAGTGATTTAGATGCGGCACATAAACTCCTAGAATGAGGAGAGCACTGTGCTCCCAGTGGGCCACAGCCTTTCCATATAAAAAAAATCTCAGGAGTTTCTTAGAGTCCAAAGAACTGTGGTCACGGTGGCAGTCAACACCTGTCCTTAATAATGGCCTGTGTAGCAGGGTTCACGGGAAACATTACACTTAGTCATCCAAAATATCTTCATCCAGGTTGATGTCTGTTGTGTCAATATCTTCTAATTCCAAATTATCCAGATCTACTTCTAGTTCGAGTAAACTCTGCAAAGAAAAGAGTTATTGGTAGGTAACTTTTTGAAAAGTTATCGGATTCCTGATCAAAAGAGAACCAAAGCAATAGTCAAGAGGGGCATTTTCTCATTTCAAAGCCCCTGCTCTGAAAGTGATTATGTCATTGAAATGCAGAGGCCTGCACATCCTGTGGCCATTCATGAGGAGGGAGGAGTGAGCCTGGGGTTCCCATGGGAAGTTTGGGTATAATGTCCTACCTTTTCTTCTTTGTTGGCTGTGTGGGAGGTCACAATAACTGGAGTAGGAGAAGCAGGTTTCCCATTAAGTTCCTGAAAGCCCAAGTGGAGAGAATAGAAAGATGAAGGAATTTGTTCAGGTAATTTTCCCCCAAGGAAAGGCTGTTCAGGATTAGGAAGTGGGACATGGTACTTAAAATGAACAAATCTTAACCAGATTATCTGATTAAGATATTCTACTGACCTGCTGAGCTGCAGATCTTGAGGGCTGAAAGCCTTTTGCCTCTTCCATAACATTTCTTTCTTCATTTGGCTATCAGAATAAAGCAATGATGAATAAAGCAGTGTAATCTGAAGTCCTAATTCATCTATGGACTTGGCCTAAATCCCAGATACTAGCTCTCAATCCACCAATAATGTATATAAATTATAAATGAGGCCTGGCTCCCTGGCAACTCACCGTGACAAGTGGGTACTGCTTGGCCGGCCACAGATCAGCATGTGTTTCCTTCACCCATTCTTCCACAACAAAGGCTTCTTTTAATCCAGGAAAAAGGTTTTCGTACTCTGTTGGATCAGCAAGGGATTCTGCTGCTTTCTGATTGACTTTTGAAAGATTTTCTCTCCAGAGTTTTACCACCCTGTTGTAGGTATCATGAAACCAAAGGGAAAGTGAGTTAAGTGTGCTCTAGTTTTTATCTGAACCATTTGTTCCTAAAATTAAAAGTCTGTACCTTGAAACCTGACTAGGTAAGTAAGTCCGGGCCAGGAAGGCAGCTTCTGGCAGTCGGCCAGTTCTAATCAGGAGTTCCAGGCAAGCATCAAGCCTAAAGATTAAAAAGGAGAGGCACTAATTATCAAGAATAAACAACGAAGTGTAGATGTAGTGTTGCAAAGTCAGCACTTCCTCCCCAGCTTCCACACATACTCCTCATTTCTGTCACTGAGCCATTAACTGGTCAGCACCAGTGTGTTACATAATCAATGGACTCCAAGAGTGTGAGGGGTAGGGCAGTTGGTGACCATTTTCAATCTCCTAATAACCTATTTTAACAATTCCTAAGAAGAACCTAAGGGGGCTTTTCAAGACCAGCTAAGGCAGCTTATATAAGCAAGCACATTTTAAGAGCTTTCAGGGGATATGGGAGCAGAAACTCGATTTCACAAGTGGGAACATCGAGGGCGGTGTCTCGAGTGTGGGCTGTGCGCAGCAATGTAGTGATGTCCAGCAGGGCAATGTCCTAGCATCTATTTGGTTTCTTTTTCGAAGTTTGATAAAGTGGATAATGTGTTTTAGAAGTCGTATGTTTTTCAAAAAAACAAAACACAGGTTTTTGGATATTAGAAAGGTAGCAGTACATACACCACACACATTACCTACCACCCTCAGCATCAAATAAAAGTCATAAACAATATTTTGCAGGAACACATGAATACTAAATATGATAAAAACAAGTGGCATAAGAGCAACTAATAATAGTATTTCGGAGTTTAGGTCAGGTTTTGCTATCAAGTAAGTTATAAAAAACTTTCAGGATATTTTTGGGTTTTTGAATTATGGACCTATTCCTACACATATGCAAATTTACAAACACATTATAAATACACATTGGGGTGCACAAGGTTTCTATAATGAAGCATGAGGTTTAAATGTATGCAGGGCAAGGTTAATGAATACTTCGTGTTTTACTTCATAATATGGTCAGCTAATGTTGAGATGATCTGGTCTGCACTGACTGCTAACTTTCAGAAGTATATGACATTTTTATGCTTTACAGTTGGGACTCAAATCTAGAAGTAACTGGCATCCTAAACCCCTTTATTCTTGCCATGGACAGGTCAGAATTACCCAATTTGGGCAAAATTATTTGCCTTTTGAGTACTATGGGAGCATCACAACAGCCTCCTGCCATGGGAAAATAAAATGGCTCAGGCAGGGAGAGGCAGGGCTTTTGAGAAACGGCTTTCACGTTTCTCTCAGTCCAAACCTCCTTGAACAGCTCATTTTGCTCAGACATTTCAACCAAATTGGTAAGAACATCCCTTGCTGAAGGCCAGTGCCACCAAGGTAGGACTGTGCTCCAACTGCCCCTACTAGCCAGGGTCTAGGCCAGGCATCCATCTGTCTCTTTCCAGGGTTCGTTCCTCTCTCAACCACCCTCAAAGTTGGCGAGTGCGGAAATCAGTGCTTTAAATTACTACACTCACCTTTTAGACCTTGATTTGATACTTACTTGCCCTGTAAAAAGTAGCTCATGAATGCCACATTATTCTTGCCGTCTCTCTCCGCACCCTCTGCTAGTTTATTCACCATACTAGCATTTCCAGAGGCAGTGGCCAAGAGCAACAGACCCCCATAATCCTGTGCATGGTGCAGGCACTCCTGGGCGAGGCCAAACTGACATTTACTAATGGCAAGTTCAGCAAGTTGTTTCCATTTCTGCTCTGACTGTAAGAAAGAGTTTCCAAGTAAACACATCTATGGAAATAAACATTTGAGTTTTCAACATCAATATTCTTCTGTTAACCTGAGTATTGTGCTGATAATGGGAGATATTTTACACATATACTGAGCTGTGCTTGTTAAATTGGTTCTATCAATCAAAATAAGAATGTAGTGACAAAATGTGTAATGAGAAAACAAGTTATTCGCATATACAAAATTCAAACACAAATCAATTTTAATGATGCATGAATAATCATCAAACCCATGTTATTTTTATTTTGTAATTACCCAGTAAGACTAAAAGTAATACTATCTAATTGGAATTTTAAGGTAATTAGATTGTAATTATTTTAATGAATGATTTCATACCATTTTTTGAAAGAATAAAATTATTTCATACATCCTTAAATATTTAACAGTAATATTATCTGTCATTTGTAGCTTCTCAGAAATCAAAATACTACACATTTAGATTATCTTAACATAGCTGAAATTTATTTAGCACATTTGAAATGAATTTACCAATAAATACTACATGTAAACCATGGTTGGGGGCCCCTCGATATGTAACAGTTCATTAAAATGTCATTAAATTGTGTCGAAATATTAAAATCTTTCTTTAAAACCAACAACTTTCTCACTAATTTGGGATACTGGCAAATTAGTGCTTTGTCTGCACTCCTAGAGTTCCCAGACTATAATATCTAGTATCTTACATCTTTTGCAAAACAGATCTCCTATAAGCTATGAAAACATTTTTTCTTCTTTTTTTTTTTGAATGTTTATTTTTGAGAGAGCACAAGTGGGGGAGGGGCAGAGAAGTGGTGGGGTGGGGGGAGATAGGATCGTAAGCAGGCTCTGTGCTGACATGGGGCTCAAACTGAGGAACCACAAGATCATGACCTGAGCTGAAGTCAGACGCTCAACCAACTAAGCCACCCAGGTGCCCCCAAAACACTTCTTAAATCAGAATGCTAAGAATATCTGCAGTAAAATCCATTTAATTTAAAGACTAACAAAATGCATTTTTTAAAAGATCAAAGAGAGGCACTAACGTCACCAAAGAGTGTCCCTAATGTGCATTTCGGAAAACTTTAATGAAGAGAACTTACACTAAACACACGTTAAGTACCTACTAACTTTTGCATTAGTTATGAAAAATCATGACTTAGTACATACCTCTGCTTCTACTGCTAATTGGTATGCAATTTTTAGTTCTCCAAGCTGAAGAGCAAGTTCAAAGCGATGCTCAGGATCTGTGGATACTGTAAGAGCTTGTTGCTTGAAGCCCTAAACAGAGAATAGATGTAACAATGTGTGGGCAGACTGTGTAGATTTACAGTGCACACACAGCAAATCATCATTGATCCACTCCGTCTTGAACTAAGAATACCCTGCTGACATAGAAACCCCACGGCCTAAACAAAAGAAATAGAATACTCTTTAATGAGAAGACAGAAAAATTAAGGAGTCATTAAATTAATTGGTAAGAACCAACCCAGCAGAGAGATTTCAGTCCCACAACGCTGTTTTCTAAGCAGTGAAAGTTGACTGATGTTAGCTAGATAAACTCCTGTAAAACTGGTAAAATCAGAAATTCAAAAGTAAACAGCTGTCAAGAACAAGATTTTGGAAACTTGACTGAACAAGAACCATTTCAAAAAAAGAAAGGCACAGTGGTGTAGACCTAGCTGTTCATAATCTACTCACTAAGCTAGGCTTAGAGTCATCTAGTCCAGTCCCTCAAAGAAAAGCAAGTCAAATGTAAAAGTCTTCCTTTCAGTTTTTCGTAATCTAGGTCATTTGGCAAACATTTGTTTCCAGGTCCTAATGCCAATCAGGTATCCTTACCTAGGACTTTACTATTGGTCTTACATCCACTTTATTTATCAGCCAGCGTTCCAGAGGGCAGGAAATCTAAAACTGTCTTCCATTTTCCACTGTGTCATAAAAACAGGCTTTAAAACCAACTACTGTAATTACCAAATTAGCTTCTCCTCTAAGAGTACTGATGGGAGTCTACACTGTGGGCAAGTTTTTCAGCTCTATGGATGCGGTGTGTTGGACAAAGCTCAGACTTCAAGAGACTTCACTGGAATGAGGAACGATGCTCAGTTACAGGGGGGTTAAGAGGGAGGAACTGGGCAGCTTTCTAAGTTCTGGCTGGATCTTCAAGATGGCTGTATCACTGTGTTTAAAATGTTTTAACTTCCCAGACTATCCAAGCTGTCCCTCCTCTCGTTCATCCATCTGAACAATGTAAACAAGGCATTCTGAATAATCTGCATACTCCTTTTCTTTCCTAGCAACTGGTGTAAATAATAAAAATCCAAGAACAGAGTATGTAAGATCTATGGAACTCATCAGACATAAGCAAAGCAGATGAAATTAGGTAGACTAAATCAACTTTTGTTTTCCCCCAAATCCCCACTGAAATGACACTAAAAGGATTCTTTTTTTAGGAAACAAATTCTGTTTTAAAAAGTATTTATTTAGAGAGAGAGTGGGAGAGGGGCAGAGACAGAATCCCAAACAGGCTCAGCGCTGTCAGTGCAGAGCCCTACATGGGGCTTGATCTGAGGAACCATGAGATCATGACCTGAGCTGAAATTAAAAATTGGAAACAACCCAACTGAGCCACCCAGGTGCCCCTAGGGCATAAATTCCTTAGGATACAGAAAGACAGAGGAGACCTCTGTAACAAAATTTTGGAAGCTAGAAAACTGGCAGAGGAATTTAAACAGTTAAAACACTAAAGAAAACTAATCCTAAATCAGGAGTGAGGACAGCATAGAAACAACTTCATTCACACATCAGGATCCCCAGTGGCATCTCATGGAAGGCAATGCTAAAATAAACAAAACTGCCTGAAAGTCTCTGTAGCAAGCAGGTAAGAAACAAGATACCCCAGGTCCCCACTCCTCTCCTCCCCCAACCTCTGGACACACACAGAAGACAGCAAGTTTATTCCTCGAAGAGGATAAACTAGAGGGTTTCCAGTCTGAGGGATATCTTATACATCTTTCAAGAGGAAAATAGGAAATTATGAGAATAGAGATTGAGACTAAATGAAATACCAGATGCTGAGACACCAACCTGTTTTCTACTTTGCATCCAGAATGATGGTGATTTAAGCTCAATCTTACCCCTTGGGCTGTAAACCCTAACCAGCCTAAGGGGTAACACTTACTAAAATATCAACAACCTGCGAGCTATATGTCAGCTAGAACAGTACCTGGTGCAATGTTCAGTGTTCATTAAATTCACAAGATGAACATATGGACCTTGAGCATCCCTAATCAAATGGCCCAGCCACATCCATAGTGTGAAGTCTGTATCGAACAAGACCTCTCACAAATTCAGGCCTTTTACCTGCTTCTTAGACCTCTCCTCTTAAATGAGGGCCCAAGGATCATCGGATGCGTGAAGAAAATCTCTAACAGGAAAGGCACAGATCAAAATGAACCAATAACAGCAACCTGAAGGAAGCATACCATGAAGGAATAAAAGAAAACCTCAAAACAACAACAAAACCTATCATTCAGACCCTGAGAGAAATAAACTTTTATCCATACACAAGAATAAGATTTTAAAAGTACAATAATAACAAAATGAGACTAGTGTAGGTGGCCTAACATTTCACTAACAGTTCCACAAAGAATACAGAAAGCTAAGGAAGGACATCATCAGAGAAATGAATCAAGAAAATCTCTCAGAAATGAGTGTCCAATTAAATAAACTTGTCTAATACCCAAAAAAATGAATTTGTTCATAATTGACCTCTACCAAGGCCCACCATCATAATATTTCAGAACAATAGGGACAAGGTCCAAAAAGCTTCCAGAAAGAAAAAACAGATCAGGTACCAAGATCAGTAATATAAAGCAGTAACACTTCAATAATAACTAGAAGCTAGAAGGCAATGGAACAAATGCCTTCAAAATTTTGAGAGAGAATTGCCTCCAGCCTAGAATTCTGTATCTAGTTAAATAGTCAAACAGGTTTTAGAGGAGAACAATGGCAGTTTCGGATAATCAAGGTCACAAAAAACTTTACTTCCAATAATAATCCTTCTCTCAGAAAACTACTGACGGACATGCTCCAGCCAGATAAGGGATTAAACCAGCAAAGAAGATAGGGGATACAGGAAACAATGGATCCAACTGAGAGGCAAAAAGAAGGCCCAACCTGATGGTGAGGGGATATCCATGATGATAGGAGATTTCAAGGAAATCTGGAGAACCACCAGAATCTAGTGAGAATTAACTCTAAGTACACAGAAAAATAAGCAAAGGAAAAAAGACAACTCCAGGGAAAACAATTGCAGGAAGGGAAAGCTACACTATACTAAATGGTTCAGCTGTGAGCAGTGTTTACATAGCTCTAAAAATGTAAACACTGAAAACTGATGTAATCAAAATCATCCAACTATAGTGGGAGGAGGACAGAAAAATGGCATGTATGTTGTATAAGTAGCAGGAGAGAGAAAGGTAAACCCTCATCTTCTACAGAGTGTTAAGTCACAAGAAATGCCTAAAGCTCAGTAACAGCATACATTATCTAGAGATGTAGAAATAAATTCCAAGAGAATCAACCAAAATAATTAAACTTCCACTTCCTTTAGGAAGCAGATATGATAGAGGGAAGGAAGTGCTGCTTTTTTTCCTTGAGCCTTGAAGAACTTTATACTTTGTGCACAACTTTGACTTAAAAACACTCCATTAAGAAAAAAACCTACCACCAATGCTAAATTTTATGTTATGTATATTTTACAATTAAAAAAAGAAAGAAAAGAAAAAGAAAAGCCTGCTAGGATAGAGAGAGAAAATGCAGGGCAGAAATGAAAATATTGATAGAATGGAAAAGAAGTCTACAGAAAGAGAAGACTGATAATCATTTCCAACAATTAAAGAAGGTACTAAGGGCATTAAGAAAGGACAAGGAAGCATATAATAAGTGACTTAAGTTTATAGGAGAAATTCCACTGCCATAAGGAAATCCGTGGCAATAAAGAAATAGTATTTTCAAATCCACATTAACATTCTTTTAAATTACTGGTTTAAAGAAAAAAACCCACAAAAGAAAACAAGCAAAAAGACAAAACAAAATCCTTTTACCTGCTTTTCCAGAAAGTGTGCAACTCTGGTCCTCTGTTCTTTTGGAATGGTAGGAAGAACTTTATCAGCCATGCTAAAATCCCTTCTCATGACAGCTGTCTGGTATTCCAGCACTGAAACCAAGAGAGAGTAGCTAACGATGTTCAGTTCTTTATCCCCCAGATAAAGCCTGTTGTCCTTAGGAATATAGCCCAGAAGATACATTGTTCTGTAATAGAAACAGAAACTAATTTAGGAGTAGGCCCAAATTAGTAGGTAAACATACACACATACACACACACACACACACACACACACACACACACATGCTACCTCTTGCTCAAAATCTTTCCACTTTGATGCAATTTTGATCAACAACAGCCCATCTATTAAAACTCTAACACTGAAAAATCAGGCCCATCACTGCTACAGGCCAGCAATAAGTTTCATTTAAAAAAAAAAAAGAAAGAAAAGAAAAGCGTAATTTTAAATTTAGGATGCTTAAGACACAAGCAAAGCAATTCTCAGTTACCTATCCAAGTGGGCAATGGTGACTATTTCTCCTCCAACATAATAATTTAATCTGTTCACAGAACTCGTGTAAATGAAGCAATCGCCTACCCACAGCCCTGTTTTCACAATTTCCTGAATCTCACCAAGAACCTGCAGAGAGAAGAGTCTATTATTACCTTATTCAGCATTAGAAATCCTGTTACAAAAACTGAATATGATTGGCGGTGATAAGGGAGATTAAGAAATGCAAAGTAGGGGCGCCTGGGTGGCGCAGTCGGCTAAGCGTCCGACTTCAGCCAGGTCACGATCTCGCGGTTCGTGAGTTCGAGCCCCGCGTCAGGCTCTGGGCTGATGGCTCAGAGCCTGGAGCCTGTTTCCGATTCTGTGTCTCCCTCTCTCTGTGCCCCTCCCCCGTTCATGCTCTGTCTCTCTCTGTGCCAAAAATAAATAAAAAACGTTGAAAAAAAAAAATTAAAAAAAAAAAAAAAAAAGAAATGCAAAGTAAAATCCTACTTCAAGAAAGAAAATACTTCCCTGGAATTTCTATCTTCTTTTTTCATTTAAAAACAGATTCCTGGATGAGTATTTATAATATAAAATCTCACTGCTGCATCAAAGCTGTTGATCTAAATTTCTTATATACATGAAACTGGAATAGGAAGTATTTCATAAAATCTTCCAGGAACATCTCCACGATAGGTGATTTATCTTTACCACTTGAGAGCTCATTTAAATCACTGGGTAAAATGTCTTAAGACCAAAACACCTAATTTCCTTACTGAAAGATATCAAAGTCATCTGAAGATTCCCTAAAATCAAAGTACAAATAAATATCTTTTAAACATATATACTTTCAAACTCTGATCTTTGAGCCAAGGCTTTAATCTTCACATTTCACCAGACTTCCTTAAATGTTTACTTTCCTCAAACCTAACTTAACAGAATGTTAAAATCAGTGAAGTTAGGTTACACGCATATAAATCATTTAAGAATGAAGGTAAAGTTGTGCTGATGCAGTCACCTCAAAGGCATCTTCAATGCCATCTTCTGTAACTCCTTCATGTGTTTCCTGTGCAGCCAAGACTTTCTCCGACAGATACTTAAGGATAAAAAATGACTCCTCGGTGGCAATACAGACCAGCTCTCCAGAGTCAGACCAGAAAATCTACATGACAAACAGAACAGACAAATGGTTTCGGATTTCCGAGTGGTATGACAAACTGCATACACTTTGTTTCTTACAAGATTCGTCTTAGGACAGTAAGTACGCATTGAACAATTTTATGTAGTGCATAGTGGGTATATACATACGTACACAGATACACGAACACACATATATATACATACACATGTGTATGTATATGCATTTAGAGGGTGGGCTGGGCTATTTGGTCTAGAAATGGAAAGACTAAAGGGAGACAGGAAGGAAACTGTCAGTGAACAGTGGATATAATGTAATTTAGGAGCAGCACCTATTCACTATTGCTCTAGAACAGTGTTTCTCAGCCTTTTTTTTTCCCATTATCACCCACATCCACCCACCCAGGAATGTTTTTAGACATTTTTCTCCTAATCACCCTCACCTACAAAATTTTAAATCCACAGATATTATATATATATTATACATATACAATTATATAATACGTGTTATATATAAAATTATATAACATATATATGCACACTGTATATACACACATATATATACTTGCATAACATATAAATACATGTGAATATCTATGCTTTATAGATAAAATTTTCTTCATCCTCAAGAAGCAATTTTTGCCGTTGGGGTACTAGTGCTCACTGAGAATGCATGCTATAAAAGATAGAACCAGGACCCAAGAGAGGTGGATTTGTCTCCAAAGAATTTTGTGACAATGAAAGCTGTCAAAGAAGCAGGTAGTTCCATAAGGTAGAAAACTTTGTCACTGGAGACATTTACCTAAAGTTTAAACAGCATCAGGGAAACTATGAAAAGGCTTTCTGATCTGATCCTGGATCTTTCCAAGTCAAGACCTCTCTGACTTCTTGTCTTCAAAGCAGGCTTTTCATACTCTGTCAAACGCCATTTCAAATATGAATAGCACTTGGCATTTGTATAAGTTTTCCTGCTTTTCAAAATACCCAACATCTACCACCTCATTCAAATACTGCAAGTCTGATTTTCTAAGTAATCTTGAAGTAAATGACACTGTGTCCAACACAATGGAACCAGGACAGCTGGGTACAAGGACATTTCTTTGCCTCAGGGACTCAGAGCTTCTCACAAAGTTACACATTCTAAAAGTGACAGTGAAGGGAAAACTCACATGTTTGGGCTGAATTTCAATTCTGCGTATGAGTTCTGTATTGTCCCAGTCATAGAAAGCTAAGCCGTTTACGGATCTGACTCCCAATAAGAAGCCTCCATAGATACCTGAAAAGACAAAAGATTTTTGGGTAGATGTTTCTGAGCCATTGCAAAGCTTCTAAAAATCTATCATTTATAAATAGCACTTACTTTCTGCTCCAAAATCTGGTTTAAAGGATTTTTTTTCCTTAAAGTTCTTAAATATCTTTACAACACTGTTGCTCTCTCTTATTGCATATCTGGGGGGAAAAGGAAGGCAAACACAGCATGTTATATACCAAACCATACTTCCATCGAATGTCAGAAATATCTTCAGGTATACTTGAGTAATGACTTATGAGTTTCACACTGTCTGTTACACAAATTATTAGGGTTTACAAGCTATTTTAAAAACTGAGAAAGACCCAACATCCCTCAGTAGATGAGTGATTAAACCAACTGTGGTACATTCATGCAATGGAACACTGCTTTGCAAAAAAGGCGACCAATTACTGACTCATGCAACAACATGGACAAATCCCAAAAATACTGTGCTGAACAGAAGAAGCCAGACATATAGACTGGATATTGGAGTTTCATGTATATGAAACTCTAAAGACAAATCTAATCCACATGGTGAGAAAAAGCAAATCAGTGACTGGGGCCAGGGAACTATTAAGGGAAAACGAGGATTTTCTGGGGATAGTAGAAATGTTCTCTGTCTTTGTGCTGGCGGTTATAGATTGTATACATTTGCCTAAAGTCACTGAAATGTTCACTTAAAATAGTACATTTAATTCTGTATAAATTATACTTCAATAAAGGCAACTTAAAAAATAAAAACTTTTGTGAAGTGGCTCAAGAAGTTAGCCACATTTGGCAACAACTTACAACACTGTGTATATTCAGGCGTCTTGAAAAAGGGGGACTGTGGCTGTTGCTGGACATTCAAGAGTATTTAAGGAAGTGATCTGATGAGTGTTCCTATCAAGATAGGAAAGATGCTGAATAGGACCTTAGCTGGATAAAGCTAAAAAAAGAAAGTGAACTATCAAAACAGAGAGGTATGGTGAGAGAGGTAAGAATTCATGAACTATAATTTTGTTTAGGATGATAACAAAATACATTTAGAAATGGAACTGTGTATATATGAGTGTATTTAGGAAATTTATGAAAAGATCAAAACAAATTCCTACTCTAAGTGTATCTTTTGTTAAAAAATTTAAAAACATGCATCTTATATGCAACACTGAGGCTCAGGTTACTCTGTTGAGGGCAGGGGCAATAAAAAAATATGGAGGAAACAAAACTAAGATAACTATGAAGATGTACGTCAGTTGTGTGGTCAGGTAGGGGGATTGGGGGGAAGTCCTGGTGTTTATTATGAGCACAAAAAGGAATCAAAAAAGAACCACTCAGTAACCAGTATCTAGAATAATTATAAGAAATTATAAATAACCAGTATCTAATATGATAATGCAGAGTTAAATGATTTTTCCTGTTTTTAATAAGAATATTTTATGAACACTCTAAATTCAAACAGAATTTGTTTTAAAAATAGGGGGTGGATAACATCACAGAAAATACGTTTTAAAAGAGATTCAATGAAGTTAGCATCAAGATGACATCACACTGTAGTCTCTCCCAACTAGCTCAGGATCCTGCAGCAGCTCAGGACATCAGCTCATAGGGAAAGCCTACCTCGTCTTGAGCCCATAACCACCAGGCCCAAATGCAGGCTCCATCAAGGAAATGGGTGCTGGGCCCCCAGTTTAATGGGATTAGTGGATCAGTCTGAGTGAACCTGCTGCATACTGAACACAGAAAGGGCAAAGACAGCTCTGGTGAGAACTGTTCTTGAAAGGGAGAAGCACAGCCAACACCGAGCCCTGGGAACATGATTCATACAGCCGCACACAGATGACCCATCTGCAGTCAGGGCCAGCGGGACAGCACAAGCCAAAACTTACTCTGAAGAATCATGGGCCCATGCAAACTCCTGGGCAGATCCAAAGCTCTTGTTTCTCAGGGCCATTGCTGTATAGATGATGTACTCGCCATCACCACACACCACGACAAACCTGGAAATTATGGAAGCCAGAGAGAGAAAGTAGGATCAATGACACGTGGAAGTTATGAAACACTGATTCCTCTGCATAATAAAATATTTCTGATGACAAATGCTACTTCGGTTGACTTTTTTTAAATTTTTTTTTTAACGTTTATTTATTTTTGAGACAGAGAGAGACAGAGCATGAATGGGGGAGGGCCAGAGAGAGGGAGACACAGAATCTGAAACAGGCTCCAGGCTCTGAGCTGTCAGCACAGAGCCTGACGCGGGGCTCGAACTCATGGACTGGGAGATCATGACCTGAGCTGAAGTCAGCCGCTTAACCGACTGAGCCACCCAGTCGCCCCTTCAGTTGACTTTTATAATTGAATCTAATATCTTCTGAAGTTATACATTTCTTCAAATACAGAGCTAGACATAAATATTTTATCAACAAATCCCAAAACATATCATGAACATGGGCACTTGCTGAAAATCTTACTGCAGTGGCCTTCTCTTATAAGCAAAGGAAACTTGAGGCAGGAAGACAAGAATGGCTGCCGATGCACAGGGGGAGGATTCTAATAATACAACGGATACTTGTTGAGCACCAAGATGTCTAGAACTTTGCTCATTACATTTACACCATCAGGAGGCACTATTTGTTGCAAGACTATCTTATTTTTAAAGCACATCACTCAAATGAATAAAAATACTCATTTTTAATGACTTAAGTTTATCAAAATAGAGTATTTTAACATTTAAATAATCAGTAAAAACAGGATGTTGCACAGTCGAGTAACATTTTCTCCACAGATATAAAACAACTCTATTTAAAGTTGTATTGGCTGTATTGGCTGCTACCAGATTGCCAATGCTGAAATGCAAAACTTACAGGAAGAAAAAGCTTTGTGATATTTATAATGCATTCTTAATCTTCCTAAGAAAATTACATTAGAAATAACTGTGGATGCCATTTACTGAATGAGGCAGCATACCTGGTTTACATAATTTGTCTTTTTCAATACTCAGCACAGAATTATAAGATGCCCAGATCTATTGTAAGTGACTTTTAAAGAACCACAGGCTTAATTAAAACTCATGCTTGAAACTCCTCTCTTAACAAGACGTTGGGTGCTTTCTAAATCTTAAGAAACGAAACTGATGGTTCAAATTATAGCTAAGAAGCAGAATTATTACCAGTCCCCAAATTGTTTCTTTTTTTCTAATATAATTTATTGTCAAATTGGCTTACATACAACACCCAGTGCTCATCCCAACCCAAATTGTTTCAACGGACACAAACTTCAGAGTCTGCTTTTCTTAAGTCAGTAAGTATTTAGAGCACCTAAGTACATGTTACCTGCCCTCAGAGAAGCACAAGGACACAAACCCAACACATTTAAAATGAGTAAATACAGGGGCGCCTGGGTGGCTCGGTCGGTTAAGCGTCCGACTTCGGCTCAGGTCATGATCTCATGGTCCGTGGGTTCGAGCCCCGCGTCGGGCTCTGTGCTGACAGCTCAGAGCCTGGAGTCTGTTTCAGATTCTGTGTCTCCCTCTCTCTGTGACCCTCCCCTGTTCATGCTCTGTCTCTGTCTCAAAAATAAATAAACGTTAAAAAAAAAATTAAAAAAATAAATAAATAAAAATAAAATGAGTAAATACAAAACTATTTAACTGTTCAAAATTGCATGGTGGGACAAAGCCAGGAAGGCAAATATGCTTTCCCCTTGCATGCCAACTTAATCAACTGGTAGGGTTGCCTGTGGCCATGCTGAGGATTGTGAGGCCAGGGGCAAAAGCTCATGAGGAATGCCCACCCTAGAGGAAGAGCAGCATATACTGTGGATTTGCAAACCCACATATCTAACAACACAGAAGCTCAGAGAGAGATTGTGGTTGACTTACCGCCCATTAGGATTGTGCTGAATGGTCTGAGGGTATATTTCACAACTGCCCATATCCTTTACTGCCAGTGGCAGTCTTTCTCCATCTTTAATTTCAGCATCTCCCATTGCTTTTAGGTTGGCCTGCTGGACTTCTGAATGCTTGGCCCAAATTATCTTTCCATTGGCATCCATGGACATGGCAGGTTCCTCCCGACCAAGCTAGAAGAATTAACAAATGGCTCGTAGCAATAAAAAAACAAAACCACAAAATAAACACTTTCTATTTTTGTTTAACAGAGGGCTCCATCCTTTCACTTTATTTTTTTTAATTTTTTTAATGTTTACTTATTTTTGAGAGAGAGAGAGAGAGAGAGAGAGAGAGAGAGAGAGAGAGACAGAGCATGAGAAGTGGAAGGGCGGAGAAAGAGGGAGACACAGAATCCGAAACAGGCTCCAGGCTCTGAGCTGTCAGCACAGAGCCCGACGCGGGGCTCCAACCCACAAACTGCGAGATCCTGACCTGGGCCGAAGTCGGACACCCAACCAACTGATACGCCCAGGCACCCCTCCATCCTTTCACTTTAAACCTCCAGTGTTTAATCTCTTGTGCTTGCTTAATGAAAGAAGAGCCAGTTTAATAAAACTGGTGACTTGGAAGATGACTGTACAAAAATACAAGGAAAACTGCTTCCACTATGTTCATTTATTCAGAGACAGTATAATTAGAGATTACCTTAACAATGATGCTCCCTTCGTCATAGCCCAGAGCGACATTGTTGGACCCTCTTAAACTGGCCACGCACCACACCCTCTCCATTCCATAATTTAATGTGCTCTCAAGGCGATACGTGCTTGAATGCCAAATACGCACGGTTCCTAAAAAGAACAATGTGAATACTCCCTTTTAATTTGAACATCTAACGATGGATTAGGTCAGATGAACCAGCCACAGCGAAGTCCTTTTTATTAGCTTCCTGGCAGCGTAAAGTTTTGATCTACAGTCTGTAGGTGATTTTATCAAGTAACAAACAGAAAATTACAGGTAAGAAATAGGATTTTCCGTGTGAAATAATGTATTTCCCGGGCACAGTGCCTACTATGTACCTGCAGATGCTTGATACACATGATCTTTTATGTTCACTATAATCCTGTGAGGTGGATATGTCTGTTCCCATTTCATAATCTGCCCAAACCACACATCCATGAAGTGGCAGTGCCTGAATCTGACCCCAAGTTTGTAGACTCCAAAGCATTGACAGGCTTTTTCAGTTTTTCGCTAGGACTTCTGGGTGTCCTCTTATTTAAATAATAGAGTCAAAACACATTAGGATGATGACGACGATGACAATAACAATGTCCCTTCATTTTATAACTCAAATATTCTATTCTAATAAAAACAGCAAATCTAATTACAATGCCGGGCACTACCTGGCTTAAATATCTACTTTGTAATTAAAAGCACAGGAATAAACATACATTTCTAACTTACCGTCTTCTGAACCTGTGATGATGATTGGCAACTCAGGATGAAAACTGGCACAAGATACATTTTGGGCATGTCCCTCCAGTGTCTGCACACAAGTTTTATTCTGTAATCAAAAGACAGCAAGACACAGAAAACATTTTTTGTGTGTGAAAAGTAAGTAACTTATCTTTAATTTTTCCAGTGCACATACATTATAAATGATAGTAGTAATGACAATCTAAATAGTATTTGACACAGAGAGTTTTGAAACACAATTATCTTGTTGTGTGCATACTTTCTCTAACTCTTTGATAGTACAGGGAAATGTAATTGCAACCATCCTATTTAAAGAAGAAAACACACACACCTCAAAAGATCTGGTTTTCATTTGAATATTTTCTCACCAAAGTCCTAAGGTAATGTCTTTCATATTTTTATTTCTGTACTTAAGCACAAATCTGAATAAGGTTCTAAGTAACACTGATTTTCTAGGCTTCATTTTATTAACTGTTTATGGACATTTTGACGTGAGAAACAAAAAACAGAAACTGAATCTGTCTCTTAGAGATAAAAAGCATAGTAACAAGAAATCATAACTAGGTTTGCAAAGTCTATGTGGCAAAATGGCTATAGCATGGCTGTGTCATGATATTATTAATCTGCTAGTTTCCAATTATAAACAAAAGTTTACCAGTGAGGATATCAGAAATGTAATAATTCATTTTAATCAAATGTTTACATTTCTAATTTCTACTTTTAAATGAAAAATAAACATGATGGCATTTTATTTTTAAAACCTTGACAGGCATTTGTTTTCATTTTTATGGAGAACTCTGGGATCACTGTTTAGGTGTAAATACTGAAGCCTGAAGTTATTTTGTGCTATGAATGGAGTTCAATAACCCAAGTTTTAACTGTCCTGTAAGAAACAACGAAATCCATGTCTAACATATGGCAAAGTAAGGTTATGAAAAAACTGTACCTGATAGTCCCATATTTTAACAAGACGGTCATCTGCGCCTGAAATGAGGTATGGTTTGTCGCCACCACTGTAGTAATCAATGCAATTCACGCCTTTCTCATGTCCCTCCAGAGTGAAGTTTGGGGAGGAAGACCCCAGCTGCCACACCTTTAGAGAACAACAGCATCTGACATTCAATATGGTGACTCGCCTTTCACAAGGCAGATCCACCACACTTCTGACGTTATATAAAACACCAAAGCACAGGGGAGGGAAACTAAAGAATGTACATTTTTTTCACCCATTTGTTTCTGTTGTTTCTTACTTTACTTGAATTTCTAGGGGGTAGAATAACTATGGCATTCTCTGAAAATTCCAATTGCCAGGCTTCATCCCTAGAGATTTTTCTTTATCCCTAGAGATTCCCCAGAAATCTAGATTTTTAATAGAAACCCCAATGGTCCATAGGCTCTAGTGTGAAGAGTAATACTTTAAGGGTAAGAAATGATTTTATGAGAATTTTAACATAAAGATCATGAAAGTGAATTTAAGAAGGTCTATTAAAAAGAAAATTACCACTTAACTAAAAAATTTTAAGTTGTAAAAGTAGTCAAACATTACTAGAGCACTAGTATTGAGCTTTACCTTTACAAATATTTCCTGAGTGCCTCCTACATGGGAGGGGAGGGTAAAGATGTGTAAACAAATGTTTACCATTGACTGGATCAAACACACTTTACTAGAGCCAAAGATAAGACAATTTATGTTTTCATGATATACCTAATTTAGTGACGCAAGTCTGAAACTAATTCAAAGTTTCCAACTTATGTCAAAAGCAAGGACAACCCAGCAAAAGGAAAAAAATACGGCCAAAATGCTAAGATATTCAGAGAGGTATCATTTAATAATTATCACACAAATAACATGTATCATTGTCTATAAGTTAAAGGAAAACTAACAAAAATGTTATACAGACCTAAGTATACACATGTAAGCAAAAGTTAATGCAATATATAATTTGAAATCTATGCATGTAGAGGCATTTTAAAAATCATAATGGAAAAAGGAGTATGGCTGCACTCTTGCATCTTGTATTAAGCACCTAGTACAAGCAAGGTACTGTGTTGCTTGCTACTGAGTATCTGTTTGAGGGAGTGGAGGTGACACATAGTTCCTGCCCCAAACATCAACATTTCGGGGGGATACAGATTTCCATACACACATCAGTTATCATTCAAAATGAAGGCCATAATGGAGACAAAAGGAATGGAAGGAAGGGACTGAGCAGGACTGCCTCTGTCTGGAGATGAAATGGGTGTCTGAAAAGAGCTTCTCAGAGTAAATAATTGTGCTAAGCCTTGAAAGATAAGTAGTTCTCTAGAGGGGAAAAAAAAAATCAAAAGGGAGAATAGAGAGTGTCACAAGCAGAGGTAATAGCTGAATATGGTTATGTGAACATTCATGGCATCTCTAGAGAATGGTGGATAGACCAGGGTTATAGGAGATGTCTCATCATATTAGCTGTGGCTAGTCTTGGAAACCCTTGTAGTCCACACTAAGGTATTGGAACTTTACTCTCAGACTGGGAACTGAAAGATGAAACCCATGTTATAGAAAGATAATTGGCAGCAGTATGGAGAAGTGGAATAAGAAAAAGAGAATGGAGGCAGATGAAATTTAAATGTAAAATAGATTAACAATCAGCAGAGGTCAACAATGAATACACTAAAAGGAAACAGGAAATAGAGGAAATACACTAAAAGGAGAGGGAACAGAAGATTCTGGCATTTTTCTTATTCTGGGTTTGCAGTGGTTTAGGTGGTTTAAAAGTCTTTCAGTATACTGCTTTGATATGGAAAAACACTCCTTCCATTAAGAGCACCAAGCTGCAGTTAGAGAGGGAGGGAGCCAAACCATAAGAGACTCTTAAAAACTGAGAATAAACTAAGGGTTGATGGGGGGTGGGTGGGTGATGGGTATTGAGGAGGGCACCTGTTGGGATGAGCACTGGATGTTGTATGGAAACCAATTTGACAATAAATTTCATATTAAAAAAAAAAAAAGAGCGCCAAGTTGCTACAATATTCTTCTAAACAGAATATGTCCTTCTGGATCAAAGTGAGAGATCCTATTTTGACTTCAATACAAGCTTTTGAGAGAAACTTATAATCAGGAATAACTTTCTGGGCAGCCAGGAGTAAAATACCTAAACAACTGTATTTTACCACCATAACTGATACAAATAGTGGACACCCTACCTTGATGGTCCTGTCCAAAGATGCACTGGCAAACTGGTTGTTATCTTTGGGATTAATCACAATCTGCATAACATAATGGGTGTGTCCTTCAAACACTTGTGAGCAGGACCATTTTTTATCCCAGTCCCAGAGCTTAATAAGCATGTCATCTAGACCAAAAGAAAGTCTCAAGTTAGTTGCAATTTATATTTCTTTCAGTCAGAACTAAGAGGCAGTCTTTGTGCTTTTTAAGGCAGCAAATCTAAGAGAAATCATACATTCCATGACTTAAAGAATCAGAACTGAATACATTTTTCAAAATCCTTATTTATCCTAAGAATAAACTTAACTCTCTACACAAGAGCGGAGATAAGATACAGAAATTACTAATGGCAAATACAAAAGTTTCATGAGAAAATTTAAGAAAGCCTCAGTGGGCTTTACAGAATGAAAAAAGAGTAACAGAAGTTTGATTAGAATCTAAGTATGACTGAATAACGAGGTCGGTGACTAGGGAATAAGCATTCCTCTTATATGAATGGCTAAAAAAAGCTTTGAATTACTTCTCTCAATTTTAACTTAAAAATGTTTCAAAGAACCATTACCAATTCAATGCAACTTGTCTTAATTGCCCTCCAAAGAGTCCACTGTTTTAGATGGAATACCAGCGAGCAAAGTAGCCCAAGTATAACCTGAGTAGGGTATATGGCAATCCAGCAAAAACTCACTTACCAGCATGTAAATTAGCTTTCTGTTCAGATGTTTAATCATCTAGACCTGTAGGCCTTCCCTGACAGGAACTGGAACAAGTGCTATACAAATCCTAAGCAGAGTTGATATTTCATTAAATACAAAAGCAAGCAGCATTGATAGCACGCTAATGGATTTAAATAGTTTAAAGGCTGCTTAGAATTAGAACTCTACTTGTAATGGCAGTGAAAGAATTGCACGTCTCGCTGAATGAAAATGAATGACTCAAAGAGATGCACGTAACCAAAAGAAGTCACTTCTTACCGCTGCTAGTGAGAATGAAAGGCTGGGTTGGATGAACAGCAATACAGCGAATGTAGTCCGAGTGTGCTTCAAACATATGAACCCTCTCCAGAGTGTTGTAATTGAACACTCTGATCTGCATATCATCCTGGAAACGAAAATCTAGAAGTCATTACTACTGTTACGAAGTCAACTGCACAAGAAAAGTGGATTATAGGCTCAAGGATTAAAGTCCAAGCTTCAAAACATTACACTAATTAAAAAATCAAGAATTAAATCATGCACATTATCACTGACCAGTTCAGAAATCGAACCGAAGGGATTAGAGATTCACAGAATTACTTACCGCTCCTGTCACAACCCAATTCTTTCTTGCAACAAACTTTGCAGCTCGAACAGGAAGATCACATACTTCAAATGTTTTCACCAATGTCTTTAAAATTAATGAAAACACATACACTTTGAGTTATGAGAAAATAAACATCTATTTATTTAGATCACTTCTAATTTAAAAATATTTTCAGGCTAAAATACAAAAGTTCAACAATCAAATGAAAAACACAGACCAATCTTCTCTTCTTTAACAGTTTCAAAACTAAAATACTTATAAAGGATAAAAGAGAGCAAATGTCCACAAGATGAAATTCCAGATCCTCTGTGCTCCAGCCTACCCTTTCTTTTCTCTCTAGCCTCACCTTTGGCTACTTCCAGCCTTACCTTTCCTCCTCCTGAAAACCTACCCACAGATCCTTACACTCCCCTTTCAAAACACAGCACCTTCATAATTATGTGTTTAATGTCAATCTTTCCTACTACGCTCCCTGAGGGCAGGAATCTTTTCACCACTGTATTTCCAGAGCTTAGATCAGTGGCTGGCAAACAACCAGTGTATAACAACTATTTGTTGAATGAATTGGCTTAGTTTGTTTATTTATTAAAGCTTACTTATTTATTTAGAGAAAGAAAGACACCACAAACAGGGGTGGGCCAGAGAGAGAGAATCCCAAGCAGGTTCTGCACTGTCAGCATGGAGCCCGATGCAGGGCCTGAACTCACGAACTGTGAGATCATAACCTGAGCAGAAACCAAGATTCGGAAGCTTAACCGACTAAGCCACCCAACACCCCTGCTTAGTTTTCTTTTTAAAATTAAACCCGTCAACTCACAAAATAAACTCCTAAAAAAGATGCAGTTGTTTTGTACATCTCAGCAATATGTTTCCATACAAATGCTGTTTACCTGTCTTTAGTGAAGTTATGCTTTACACAGTGATTTAGATATCTCTTCAAGTTGTTCAGAATGGAATAATATACACAGGATAAAAGTAGATAACTAGGAGACCCCTCCTAGAAAGAACAGGGATAAATGCATCTTTTTGTCCTCCTACTTTGATGCCTTATTTTTTAAAATTCTGAAAATCAAGCTATCATTTTGCAGTATCTTTTTGTGTACCAGAGAGAATGGAAAAAAGTACAATCTTACTAACTGATGAACCATGTGCACTAAATAAAAAGAACAGAAGCTAGTAAACCTGAAACTAATGTAACATCGTATGTCAACTATACTAAAACAAGCAAACAAACAAAAACTAAGTTACAAAAAAAAAAAAAAAAAAAAAAAGAATAGAGACAGACCTCAAAGATTCTTCACACAAAGACATTAAATGGGGAAGCTCCAACCTGTACAGCCACTGTCAGTTGATTACAATAAAGACACTGAGAGCAGAAAGAACATGCAGTCTCTAAGATGACGGACAAATCCACGAAAGCTTATGAGTAGTCAATAAATCCAGGGATCTGCTGAGCCGTACACATAAAGCAGCTGCAGAACAGTCATGGTTCAGGTCCATGTTAAGTGCTATGACTGATACAAATAACACAAGAGACGGTCTCCACATTCTAGAACCTAAACAGTCTAAACAGGAGGAAAGGCTATACACTCAACAAACACTCAATGTAAGTCAGGAAAATAATGATTAATACTTGTATGGTACCTTACAGGTCTCACACACAATTTTATCTAATTGGATTTAATCCTTTTGATACTCCTGTGATATAGGGAAGGCAACAATATCATCTTCATTTTAGATAATTAAACTGAGCCTTAACATGGTTAAAAGGCTTGCCCACACCACTTAATTGGCAGGATGGCTTCAAATTCCAACATACTGATTTTTTTAATCATTGGACTCACCACCTCAAAGACGTATTTGAAATTCAAGTACATTTGAATATACTTCCAAAAACTTTTTGCCTCTTTCAAGAATTTTGCTCTCAATATACATGAGTGCCAAGTAGCTTCTGTTGGTGATAGAGGGGAAGAAGCAGGGAGAACCAAAAGAGGCAAACCATTCAACAAAGACTTACTGAGTATCTACTATAAATCTGTCAGATATGCACTTGGAGTACCAGTAGGAAATAAGACTAGGATAATCCCTGTCCACCTCAGAACCGCCATTCTTGAAGGAAAGAAGGAAATTAGACAAGTTACCAATGAGGTAAATTATGAAAGTGGAAGCAAGCGGCCCTGCCAGAGGGCACAGGAGGGCACAAATGAGAAACATGAGGCAAAGTGGGTAAAGATAAAGCAGAGTTACGTTACAGGAAAACCTAGAGAAGGGTAAGGGAAGTACACCTGGGATTTAAAACATACGACAGTGAAATGACAGCTGAGAAATGGCTAAATGGAGCAGAGACAAGGGATCCCCAGGAAGAATTAGGAAGCGCAGTGAGGGCTCGGGGAGGCACCAACATATCTGTTTAGCATAAAATCACAAAGATTTTAAACGTGTGAATGCAGGAGTATATCAAAAAAAAAGCAATTAGCATGCATATTATCTCCATTAATACAAATGGATTCACAAGATGAAGATGTGAAATTGCAGAGGTGAGAATTCCTGATACAGTGAAATAGGGATAAATGGAATGTTCATTATTCATTAGCTCAAAAAGTAATTATTGAGCGCTTCCTACGTGTCAAACAATGTTATCAGCAGTAGCATAAAGCAGAGAACAAAGTGTTAATGTGTATAAATTGTCACTGATGGGGTTTTGGTTTAGTGTGCAGTCATTCTGTGTCATTAGTGACATAAGACTCTAACGGTGTTTTTACGTTTATTCCTGGCCTTGATTTCCTAAGCCTATTTTTGCCGTCTTAAATTATTCAATGTGAGGTTTGTCGGGTATTAAGAACTTAAACGTGGATGTTGAAGGTAATTATTGTATAAGTAGACACAGAAGTGTATGGAATATTGCTGACTATATGTTCTGTATTTTGAAGGAAAAAGATTAAGAATGGTCAACAAAAAGGAAAACGAGACAAACCAATTTGAAGGTTAATTATTTACTCAGATGAAAAAGAGCAAAACAAGCATGTAAGGCAGACAATCCGTATAATGCATATTTTAATATGTGTAATCAAAAGCTGACTATAAATACTTCTCTGACATACTCTATAATTCATATGGCAGATTGAAAGTTATCTGCAAATAATTATATCGAGTACTTGGGAAAATAAATAAAATTAAAAATCCCATTCTTAGGAACATTAGAATATTCACTGAATAGAAAATTAAGTACTATTAAATACTTTATCTAGAGCAAGTGACCTTATATTGGTGGCAATTTCCTTAATTTCAAAGAAAAGTTAATACTACCTACGTCAGAATTTAACATTTAAATATTGTGTATGACAAGACCCAAACGTTTTATCCCACAAGCTATTACCCCATAAATGTTAGTTCTGCTTTACTGAAAATACTTTGTATCAATCTATTTGAGAAAGCAGTCTGCATATAGCTAGTGGATTCTATTTCTTCTCTTTCATTATAATCACTGTCTAACACACTATTTCTAAAAAGTCCTTAAAAATTCCTACCTGTGTTTCATGATTCCACACGCACACACTGCCATTGTAAAGACTTGCCAACATCCATGGCTCTGTAGGATGCAAATCCACACTCTTAACTCGATCTGATCGAGCAGTTAGCTTTCTCTTTATATCAAGTCGTAGAGGCTAAGGAGAAACAACATCAAAAACCCACAAAACATTAAAACATTAAATTGCTATGCCAAATAAAACATATTTGAGATCTCAACTGAAACACTACATTAACACGCATTAATAGGCCTATAAAACAATTCAGTTTTTACTTTGCTAAACTGTAGGCACAGTTTCAAGTCTAAAGCACCTACTTCTTCACTCATAAAAACATATGAGTACTTAAGTTATTTTTAATTTACAGTAGTTGTTGTCAAACTTGTTGGCTTCGGGAATCTTGTACACTCTAAAAAAATTTACTAAAAAGCTTTTGTTTATGAAGTTTATATATATTGATACCATGTGAAATATTAAAATTGAAACAACTTAAAAATACTTATTAATTCATTTTCAAATAACAAAAATAAAGTCATTACATGTTAACTTAACATATTTTTATGAAAAACAACTATATATTCCAAATAAATTTAGTGAGAAGAGTGGTAGTGTTTCACATTTTTGCAAAACTCTTTACATTCTATCTTAATAGGAGAAAGTTGGTTTCTCATATTCGCTTTGGCCTTCAATATGTTGTTCTGGTTGATGTATATAAAATAGTCTCATGAAGATATGTAGATGGAAAAAGAAATATTTAAATAACTTTTTTCAAACAGCTATGAATATTCTTCTTTCATACACGTTAAAACTTGACAAGTGGTAGTTTCTTAAAGGTTAGTTGCAATATGAAAACTGAAACCTGATGTGGGGCTCGATCTCATGAACCATGAGATCATGCCTGAGCTGAAATCAAGAGTTAGACACTTAACCAACTGAGCCACCCAGGCACCCCTTATTAAGGACACTGACTTTTAACTTACAAAAAAAAAAAAAATTCTGTGGTAATGAAGAATATACTAACAGTACAATTTGGTGACACTATACCAGTTCAGTTTTATCTTCTATTACTTTTACACCAACAGTGCAAATTATCAACATAGTGAAAAAGGCCAATAGTGTCTTACTATAAGGGAAACAGTTTTAATTTGTGAACCTCCTGAAAAAGAATGGGGGACTCCTAGGAGACTGCAGATCACATTTTGAGAACCCTTGGTTTACAGAGTATCTAAGTAAGCATACATAACATATCCACTAAATCACAATGTTGTGTCCATGTCATGAGTGTCCTATTCGAAAATATTCTAAAGTGTTATTCATTAAGTTTTAGTAATCCTAAACTATATCAATCAAAACAGTATGATACTGGCATAAAAACACATAGATCAATGGAACAGAACAGAGAACCCAGAAATAAATTCATGCATATATGGTCAATTAGCCTGCCAAAAAGAAGCCAAGAATATACAATGGGAAAAGGATGGTCTCTTCAATAAATGTTTGGCAAACTGGACAGCCATATGCAAAAGAATAAAACTGGACCACTATCTTACACCATAGTTAATTTTACAAAAATTGACTCAAAATGGATTAAAGACTTGAATGTAAAACCTGAAGCCATAAAACTAGAAGAAAACACAGGCAGCAAGCTCCTTGACACTGGTCTTGATGATTTTTTTGGATCTGACACCAAAAATAAAGGCAACAAAAGCAAAAATTAACAAGTGAGTCTACATCAAATAAAACGCTGCACAGCAAAGGAAACATCAGCAATGAATTTCATTTCATTTCATTTCATCAATGAAAAGACAACCTACTGAATGGGAGAAAATACCTGCAAATCATATATCTAGATAAGGGATCAATATTCAAAATATGTAAAGAACCCATACAACTCAAGAACAAAAAAATAAAAAATAATAAAAATAATCATCTAGTTAAAAATAGGCAGAGGTTCTGAATGGACATTTTTCCAAAGAAGACTACAGATGACCAATAGGTACATGAAAAATGTTCAATGTCACTAATCATCACAAGTCAAAACCATAATGAGATAGCACCTTACACCCATTAGAAGGGCTATTATCAAAACGACAAGAAATAACAAGTGTCAGTGAGGATGTGAAGAAAAGAGAACCCTTGTGCACTGTTGGCTAGAATGTAAATTGGTGAAGCCACTATTGGAAAACAGTGTGGAGGCTCCCCCCCCACCCCCCCACCTCTGCCAGAATTAAAAACAGAACTACCATATGTATGACCTAGCAATTCCACTTCTGGGTATTTATCCAAAGAACAAGGAAAGCACCAACTTGGAAAGATATATACACCCCCATGTTCACTGTAGCATTATTTACAATAGCCATGACATCAAAACAATGTATAAGTGTCCACTGATGGATGAATGGATAAAGAAAACACATGTAATATATGCATACTATACATATAATATTCCATTGTATATATGTACATAATACATATTACATATATTTATATATAATATTCCATTGTATACACACACAGGAATATTATTCAGCCATAAAAAAAGAATGAAACCTTGCCGTTTGTGACAACATGGATGGACCTTGATAGTATTATGCTAAGTCAAATAAGCTGGAAAAAGACAAACACTATATGACCTCACTTGTATGTAGAATCTTAAAAAAAAAAAAATAAACACACACACACACTAAACAGCTCAAGCTCATACATTCAGAGAACAGATCGGTGGTTGCCAGAAGCAAGGGGTGGGGAAGGGCACAATGGATGGAGGAGGTCAAAGGGTACAAACTTCCAGTAATAAAATAATTAAGTCCTGGGGATATAATGTACAACACGGTGACTAGTTAATAATACTGTGTTGTATATATGAAAGTTGCTTAGACCTTAAAAGTTATCACAAAAAAAATTACTCTAACCACGTATAGCGATGGATGTTAACTAGACTTACTGTTGTGACCATTTCACAATATATACATATGCTAAGTCATTATATTGTACACATGGAATTAACATAACATTATTTCCATTATACCTCAATAAAAAAATTGATTTCTTCAGACAAAAGTATTTTGGCAACAGTATTAGTAAATACTGGATGAATGGGATGTGTGATCAATATGGGTTATATCCATGTCCATGAAGGCCTTTGGAAGCAAATGGGAGTATTTATAACATTTTAATGGATTTAAAGTTATAGGAACCTAACGTACTTAATTAGGAACCTAACTGATGCATTACTTAGTAATCTAATACAAGAACCTAATTCTAATTAGAACAATTTTAAACAAAAATTAAAATACTCTTGAGTCAGAAAATGCTAATAGTTTAAAACAGCTTTTTTCAACCTGGATTCATCTACACCACAGACAAGAAAATGATGTGAATAAAGTATTTTCTCAATTCTCCCAAGAATACTTACCATTCTAGAAAAAAAGTTAATTCATTATAAACAGTGATACCTTTGGATTTAGTCTTAATTCTCTCTTGGACGCAGATTGGGGAAGACTGATTTAAAATGTTTCCCCTTCGACAGGTTTTAAACACAACCGAAAAGTTTATTTGGCAAGTTGAGTTACTGCGGAATCTTTATTTCTGTAATCTTCCAGAATGATCATGAATGGAACAGAAATTTAAGGTTACTTTTCAACACAAAATGAAGATTACTAGATATTTTCAGCAGAGATAATTTTCTGAAACAAAGCAAACGCCTCACAAGGCTTTTATTCATCTACTACCTCCAACCCTGTTATCACTTCTATACACGCCTCTCCCACTTTTAGCAATAACCTAGATCTCTTTACTTTAAAAGATCAGAGTTCTTTGGCTCTTCTCTACAATCACCAAAAAATGTTTCCACTGGTGTGCCTTTCTCTCCATCTCAAACTCTCCACTTTCAAATCACCATCCTGACACTTCTTGGTCATTCAGGGAAGAGGACTTTTTACTTCATCCTTTTCTCAATTTTGCCTCATTAATTTGCAGGACAAATTTCACCTCCTTTTGCTGGTCTCTTCAGAGTGAACAAACATGAAATGTCTATTGTGTGCCAGGAACCACAGTGGGGGCTTTCACGTAAGCCAGCACATCTCACACTTTTCCTCTAGCAAATGAGGAAATCCATCACTTACAAACTGTATATATTTTACCATATGGATGTTTAATGATTACTGAGTAAAAGTGATGCTATGGAAAGTTGGGCCGGGGGACTAAGCAACCCTAGAATACTTCCAAGTATCCCTAATTCACAAATCCCAGTTTAAAAAGCACGTATGAAATCTCTTGTTACATTTCTCCCAACATTTAAGTGACTACTTTGAATGAGACACTGTATTAGACACTCAAGGATACAAACACGAGTAAGATATTCATACTGTACCCTTCGTTCTAAATGCCTCCATTTTCGAAAAACCGGATGCATTTGGGACTCTTTTTTTTTTTTTAATGTTTATTTATTTTTGAGAGAGAGAGAGAGACAGACAGACTGTGGGCAGGGGAGAGGTAATGAGAAGGGGAGACACAGAATCCGAAGCAGGCTCCAGGCTCTGAGCTGTCAGCACAGAGCCCGATGCGGGGCTCGAACTCACGGACCGTGAGATCATGACCTGAGCCCAAGTTGGACGCTTAACTGACTGAGCCACCCAGGCGTCCCCATTTAGGACTCATCTTAAATGCTGCTGCCACCAATAAAATCTTTTGGATTACCTTAGCCAGAACTATCCTTTCCTAAGGGATCTTATAGAAGTTAATTTTAACCTTTAACATTTGTATACGTATCTCTTTTTGCTTTATAGAGTCGATTCTTCTTAAGGGCAGGGTCATTGCTTTACTCATGTCTTTATCTCCACAGCATCTTCTATATTTGGATATGGGGTTTAAGGACAGATGGTATAATCCAGGTCTAGGGAATTATGCTGCACCCAAATTTCAGTTCTGCCACTCATTTCAAATATGCAGTAATGGGCAAGTTTACTTAGAACTTCTCTCAGGTTCGACATTAAGTAAAACGGGGATAATACTTTTATTTACGTCTTAGTGTTATGAGAATTAAATTCAGTGTTAAGCAGTTAGAATAGTGCCTGGCCTATCATAACCGCTCCATAAACACTTCTTATAACTCATTCTCCCAGCTGTTGAAAGACTTAGGAGGCAAATGATTAGCAAATTGCATGGGCACATAGTAAACACTCTATGGTAAACAAGTGAAAAAATACATTCGTATTTGTATCTCATTAAAAAGATTTTAAATGTATTAAAGAATGAAGGATATTTCGTTAGAAAATGTCCATTACTGAAAGCGCAGCAGATCCCAGACCAGAGCGGATCATTGGCAATATGAAGTAGGATCATTAAGAGACCTGAGATCTTGTTCAGGGACCCTTAACCTGGGGACCCAACGAAGTTCATGGATAAGGATAGGGGAGAGGTGGTCTCTAGTGAACCCACTGAATTTTTTGCAACGCTGTGTGCTTCTCTACCCATTATCCATAACTTTCACCAGTTTCCCTAAGGACTCAACCTCTGCTGTAATCCCAACTCTGCCTCAATTAGCTTTTTACAAACTTTTTTTTTTTTTTACCGCAATATACAGATTTTGGATTTATTAATCCCAAAGTTCTTCAAGCTCCAAAATCTCTGAACCTATGCTCCATAACAAGTAAAAAGTGGGGGGAGGTGCAGGATAATGTTTAAATACAGA
The DNA here is from genome assembly GCF_018350195.1 of Panthera tigris. NCBI lineage: Eukaryota > Metazoa > Chordata > Mammalia > Carnivora > Felidae > Panthera > Panthera tigris. Next base: position 122,832,216 of record NC_056668.1, on the reverse strand, counting down.
ATACCGACTTTCTTACTTTTTTGCAGAAATCATATCCTCACACTATTGTACTTTTTTTCTTCTTATTAGAACACTCTTGGGCAAAAGTACTTTAGGGTATTTTTGAGGGTGAGAATGACAATAAAAAAGTGCTACCTGTCCTGACTGCCATTCTTACCAGCCACTATCCTTGCAAATGCAGAAAAGCACACCAGTTTTATAAGCAACATCCTAACCCTTCTTTGCCCCCTAGAAACTTAAAGTGGGATGCCAAAGCATTCGAAATTCCACTTTGAACTCCATATACATTTTATTTACCTATTTCAGAGGGAATGCTTTTCTGTTTAAGATCGTCAGTGCGGTCAGCACACATTATTATAGCAAGAACAAGCCCAACATGAGAGTACGGTCAGCTGCCGCCGTGTTAAGGGCAGAATGAGGTAGTTTTGTCAAAGCCCAGGCACTGCGTCTCCTAACCACCTCAGATTCCTGGGCCCCACCGCCGCCGCCTCCCTCAAAAAACTCAAACCGGACCAGGACCCCGCAAGGCCTGAGGCGGCGGCCGCATCCGCAGCCCGCACTCCAGCAGCTCAAGGGTGACCTCAGCCGAAAAGGCCCCGCTCCCTCCTGCAGGGTCTGGACCTACCATCGCTCCGTTGGTCAGAGCCCGGGAGCCCGCACTTGCCACCGGCGACGCAGACCCTGAGAGACCCACCGACCTGCTGCCGGCCGACTGACTGACGTGGAACTTCCGGGAGGCGATTCTCGCGATAATGGAAGCCAGGCCGCTAGCGCCTGCGCAAACGCGACGCAGGGTGGCCGTTTTGCGACGCAGGGTGGCCGTTTTCCAACGCCCTTCTCAGTTTCCCAGGCAACGCGGCCTTCAAACTTGTCCTGAGCCGAAGGGTTTGAGAAGGCTGCGTGTGGTCTTTAACCACCAAACGAAATGGACTCGATCCCGTGAGGGGAGACTGAGAACTAGAAACCGAGAGAGAAAAAAAAGATGAGAAAAACGAAATGCTTAATCCCTTTGGACGCTAACGGCAGGGGGAGCACCGCCGTAGTGGAGTTGTGGTTTGAGGAGCCGCGCCCGCCTCTTCCGACTTTGGCTCTGATGGGAGGGAACGGGAGAGGAGGCGGAGCACGGGTCCGACGCCTCAGTACTAAGGTGGCCAGAGAACTAGGGCCAGGAAATTCTCTGCGAGCCCTGGACCGAGCGCCGAGTGAGCCTGGGAAGAAATGGCCAGACTAAGGGCCGGGCTTGAGGCCTGTAAGCTTGCAGGGAGGCCAAGAGCCTTCAGTCTGGAGCCCCCAGGAGATAGGGATTCCAATCACGCATGATCATTTGTTACTGAGCATCGACTGTGTTATTCATTTATTTAACAAATATTTATCGATCTTCAGCTGTGTGCTAGACATACTTTCCTCTCAAACCCTTCCATCAAACTGAATTATCTCCATTTGACTAATGAGGAAACTAAAGTTCAAAGAAGTGTCCTGACCAAGGCCACATAGTAAGTGGTGGAGTCGGGATTTCATCCCAGATCCATGTGTCCTCAAAGTCCCGTGATCTTTCTACTACATCAGAGTATCTCTTCATAGAGGTAACTGTAGAAAGGACATGAGCCACAGGTTGCAAAAACTGCGAGAGCATTTGCCTGTCACCATCCTCCTATATTCCTGCTTTTATTTTGTTTTAAACACCGTGGGCCAAATAAAAACTTGTTACGTTTAAATGAGTACCTCTGGCCTGACAGAAGCCTTGGCTTTTTAAGACCTCTGTATTTTCAGAAAGGCAAAAAGTGTGTGTGTGTGTGTGTGTGTGTGTGTGTGTGTGTGTGTGTAGAAACATTCAGAGAGAGACATGGACTCTGCGTGTCTTTTAGTGAGAGCTTTGCTGCTAATGTGATCTCTTTGTGGGCCTCAGTTTTCCTGATATTAAAAATAGGTTGTGGCCGCCTGGGTGGCTCAGTTGGTTAAGCCAGAGGACCTCGGCTCAGGTCACCATCTCCCTGTTGGTGGGTTTGAGCCCCAGGTAGGGATCTGTGCTGAGGGCTCAGAGCCTGGAGCCTGCTTCTGATTCAGTGTCTCCCTCTCTCTCTGACCTTCACCTGCTCACGCTCTGTCTCTCTCTCAAAAATAAACATTTAAAAAAAATAGGCTGGATAATCTCTAAAGATCTTTCCATTTCTACTATTCTGTGTTTTTGCAATATTTAATAGAAGAGTGGGTCTGGAACTGGATTTTAATGCCAGCAGTTTTATCTTATGAAATATAAATTGAGAAGAGTTTGTTGAAAATTTTACGAATTCAAACTATATGTAATTTGCTTGAATAGTGGAGCTTCTAATATTTTTGATTCCTGGATACTCTTGCTCTTGAGAAAGTATCTTAAGACTTGGCACGTTACCAAGCAATACAAAATAACATATCACCTCTATCCTCAAGGCACTCAGTTGGGGATACTTAAATCCTTAAATACACTAGGCACCCAAGGATTTATTTAGTTAGTATTGATGAGAGCTGAGCCCCCCGTGTCACACTCACTGTGACTCTACCTTTTCTCATTCTTCCCACTGCAGTTAACCAACATTAAGTTCCGCAGTTGTATACTATAAATTCATTCTTCTTTCAACCATTACATACTGAATTTGTACTATATCCAAAGCACTATACTAGGTGCTGCCTATAAAAATTTTAGACCTATAAAAATTTAGTCTTGGATTTGGTTAAAAGAAATTCCATTTTAAATAAGATTCTCAAATATGAACTAATAGATAAAATAACTAACAACATGTGTGTATATTCCTAAGTTTTCAATGGTGGGTTTAAAATCTTTTGTTTACTCTGTGGTTTAGAGGAGACTGGAAGGTTAGGAAAGTAGCTCTGGGGAAGAAAATAAATATGGACAAGCTTAGCAAATTGGTAAAGGATTTCCCAAGAGGTTGATTGCAATTGATCAACAGATCTTAAAGTCTTACCTGGTCAATTTCTAGGATGACTGTTTCACCCCTTCCTTTTTTCTGCTGCTGTGAGAAATCCAAATGGAAGTTCAGTCAGCAATGCCTCTATCAGTACTCTGTATACACCTTGCTCTCCCCATTCTATTCCCACCCCTTCATCAGAAGTTGAGGAAGTGAAAATAATTCCTGGAAAAGTCTAATTGGCATTTTCAAAAAATAAAACTCTGTGTATGAATGTGTGTGTGTGTGTGTGTGTGTGTGTGTGTGATCATTTAGCAAAGTGGTGAGTAGGTACATGAACAATAGCCTAGTTTCTCTCTTCAAAGGGAGGTGAGTTATGTACAAATAATGAAATACTATACCAAATATGAGTACCCTGAGAAGTACCAATAAAGTACTCAAAGGATAAAATATCCAGCCAGGGATATCAGTTTGATAAAGGAGGAATAATGTGAGCAGGACTTTGAGTTAAAGAGTACGTGGTATATTTGAGAACCACAAAAGTCCAGTTTGCCTGGTATTTGTTTAGGACACTGAGGGAAAAGCATGGAGAGGAAGGACAGAGCTAGAGCCTGAAGATTCTTAAATAGGGAGGAATTGGACTTTAATTCAGTAAGCAATTTGGAACCATTAAACCAGAAAAGAAACCTGTTCATACCTGCACTCTGTAAGATTTACCATTTGTTGATGTGTATGAACAAATGGATGGGGACAGTGAAATACTACACAAGTTTAAGGGAAGTAAGTGTGGAAATAATGGTTATGAATGAATTTTATTGAGTGTCCACTCAGCATGAGAATATGCACTTTGCATACTGGGATTCATACAGTAGTACTAAAAGACTTTATTTTCTCCAACTTATAGATGAAAAACTGAGGTCTGCTTGGTGAAGTGATATGCTCCATGCCACACTGCTCAAGAATGAGTGACAGCCTTGAGATATGAATCCAAGTTTATCTCCAAAACAAGTGCTGTTTGTTTTTTTCAATAGCATCTTTTAAAGTTTATTTATTTTGAGAAAGATACTGACAGCATGAGCAGGGGAGGGGCAGAGAGAGAGGAAGAGAGAGAGAATCCCAAGCAGGCCCTACGCATCAGTGCAGGGTCTGACGCGGGACTCAAACTCATGAACCACAAGATCATGACCTGAGCTGAAATCAAGAGTTGGACGCCCAACTGACTGAGCCACCTAGGTGCCCCAACAAATGCTGTTTTTACTAGACTGACATTTCTTCCTTTTTCACTAAGAAGCTAAAATCAACAAGATACACAAATGATTTGAGTTTGTTGTGAATTAAGGGGTTGGGAGGTATCCTTTTTTTTTTTTTCAATATATGAAGTTTATTGTCATATTGGTTTCCATACAACACCCAATGCTCAACCCAAAAGGTGCCCTCCTCAATACCCATCACCCACCCTCCCCTCCCTCTCACCCCCTCATCAACCCTCAGTTTGTTCTCAGTTTTTAAGAGTCTCTTATGCTTTGGCTCTCTCCCACTCTAACCTCTTTTTTTTTTTCCTTCCCCTCCCCCATGGGTTTCTGTTAAGTTTCTCAGGATCCACATAAGAGTGAAAACATACAGTATCTGTCTTTCTCTATATGGCTTATTTCACTTAGCATCACACTCTCCAGTTCCATCCACGTTGCTACAAAGGGCCATATTTCATTCTTTCTCATTGCCACGTAGTACTCCATTGTGTATATAAACCACAATTTCTTTATCCATTCATCAGTTGATGGACATTTAGGCTCTTTCCATAATCTGGCTATTGTTGAGAGTGCTGCTATAAACATTGGGGTACAAGTGCCCCTATGCATCAGTACTCCTGTATCCCTTGGGTAAATTCCTAGCAGTGCTGCTCCTGGGTCATAGGGTAAGTCTATTTTTAATTTTTTGAGGAACCTCCACACTGTTTCCAAAGTGGCTGCACCAATTTGCATTCCCACCAACAGTGCAAGAGGGTTCCCATTTCTCCACATCCTCTCCAGCATCTATAGTCTCCTGATTTGTTCATTTTGGCCACTCTGACTGACGTGAGGTAATATCTGAGTGTGGTTTTGATTTGTATTTCCCTGATGAGTAGTGATGTTGAGCATCTTTTCATGTGCCTGTTGGCCATCCTGATGTCTTCTTTAAAGAAGTGTCTATTCATGTTTTCTGCCCATTTCTTCACTGGGTTATTTGTTTTTCAGGTGTGGAGTTTGCTGAGCTCTTTATAGATTTTGGATACTAGCCCTTTGTCCGATATGTCATTTGCAAATATCTTTTCCCATTCCGTTGGTTGCCTTTTAGTTGTGTTGGTTGTTTCCTTTGCTGTGCAGGAGCTTTTTATCCTCATAAGGTCCCAGCAGTTCATTTTTGCTTTTAATTCCCTTGCCTTTGGGGATGTGTCAAGTAAGAAATTGCTGTGGCTGAGGTCAGAGAGGTCTTTTCCTGCTTTCTCCTCTAGGGTTTTGATGGTTTCCTGTCTCACATTCAGGTCCTTTATCAATTTTGAGTTTATTTTTGTGAATGGTGTGAGAAAGTGGTCTAGTTTCAATCTTCTGCATGTTGCTGTCCAGTTCTCCCAGCACCATTTGTTAAAGAGACTGTCTTTTTTCCATTGGATATTCTTTCCTGCTTTGTCAAAGATTAGTTGGCCATACGTTTGTGGGTCTAGTTCTGGGGTTTCTATTCTATTCCATTGGTCTATGTGTCTGTTTTTGTGCCAATACCATGCTGTCTTGATGATGACAGCTTTGTAGTAGAGGCTAAAGTCTGGGATTGTGATGCCTCCTGCTTTGGTCTTCTTCAAAATTATGTTGGCTATTCAGGGCCTTTTGTGGTTCCATATGAATTTTAGGATTGCTTGTTCTAGTTTCGAGAAGAATGCTGGTGCAATTTTGATTGGGATTGCATTGAATGTGTAGATAGCTTTGGGTAGTATTGACATTTTGACAATATTTATTCTTCCAATCCATGAGCACGGAATGTTTTTCCATTTCTTTATATCGTCTTCAATTTCCTTCATAAGCTTTCTATAGTTTTCAGCATACAGATCTTTTACATCTTTGGTTAGATTTATCCGTAGGTATTTTATGCTTCTTGGTGCAATTGTGAATGGGATCAGTTTCTTTATTTGTCTTTCTGTTGCTTCATTATTAGTGTATAAGAATGCAACTGATTTGTGTACATTGATTTTGTATCCTGCGACTTTGCTAAATTCATGTATCAGTTCTAGCAGGCTTTTGGTGGAGTCTATCGGATTTTCCATGTATAATATCATGTCATCTGCAAAAAGTGAAAGCTTGACTTCATCTTTGTCGATTTTGATGCCTTTGATTTCCTTTTGTTGTCTGATTGCTGATGCTAGAACTTCCAACACTATGTTAAACAACAGCGGTGAGAGTGGACATCCCTGTCGTGTTCCTGATCTCAGGGAAAAAGCTCTCAGTTTTTCCCCATTGAGGATGATGTTAGCTGTGGGCTTTTCATAAATGGCGTTTATGATGTTCAAGTATGTTCCTTCTATCCCGACTTTCTCAAGGGTTTTTATTAAGAAAGGGTGCTGAATTTTGTCAAATGCCTTTTCTGCATCGATTGACAGGATCATATGGTTCTTATCTTTTCTTTTATTAAGGTGATGTATCATGTTGATGCATTTGCAAATGTTGAACCAGCCCTGCAGCCCAGGAATGAATGCCACTTGATCATGGTGAAGAATTCTTTTTATATGCTGTTGAATTCGATTTGCCAGTATCTTACTGAGAATTTTTGCATCCATATTCATCAGGGATATTGGCCTGTAGTTCTCTTTTTTTACTGGGTCTCTGTCTGGTTTAGGAATCAAAGTTATACTGTGAGTCTAGAAGTTTTCCTTCCCTTTCTATTTTTTGGAATAGCTTGAGAAGGATAGGTATTATCTCTGCTTTAAACGTCTGGTAGAACTCCCCTGGGAAGCCATCTGGTCCTGGACTCTTATTTGTTGGGAGATTTTTGATAACTGATTCAATTTATTCACTGATTATGGGTCTGTTCAAGCTTCCTATTTCCTCCTGATTGAGTTTTGGAAGTGTGTGGGTGTTTAGGAATTTGTCCATTTCTTCCAGGTTGTCCCATTTGTTGGCATATAATTTTTAATAGTGTTCCCTGATAATTGTTTGTATTTCTGAGGGATTGGTTGTAATAACTCCATTTTCATTAATGATTTTATCTATTTGGGTCATCTTCCTTTTCTTTTTGAGAAGACTGGCTAAAGGTTTATCAATTTTGTTTACTTTTTCAAAAAACCAACTCTTGGTTTTGTTGATCTGTTCTACAGTTTTTTTAGATTATATATTGTTTATTTCTGCTCTGATCTTTACTATTTCTCTTCTTCTGCTGGGTTTGGGGTGTCTTTGCTGTTCTGCTTCTATTTCCTTTAGGTGTGCTGTTAGATCTTGTATTTGGGATTTTTCTTGTTTCTTGAGATAGGCCTGGATTGCAATGTGTTTTCCTCTCAGGACTGCCTTCACTGCATCCCAAAGTGTTTGGATTGTTGTATTTTCATTTTCATTTGTTTACATATATTTTTAAATTTCTTCTCTAATTGCCTGGTTGACCCACTCATTCTTTAGTAGGGTGTTCTTTAACCTCCATGCTTTTGGAGGTTTTCCAGACTTTTTCCTGTGTTTGATTTCAAGCTTCATAGCATTGTGGTCTGAAAGTATGCATGGTATTATCTCAATTCTTGTATACTTATGAAGGGATGTTTTGTGACCCAGTATGTGATCTATCTTGGAGAATGTTCCATGTGCACTCGAGAAGAAAGAATATTCTGTTGTTTTGGGATGCAGAGTTCTAAATATATCTGTCAAGTCCATCTGATCCAATGTATCATTCAGGGCCCTTGTTTCTTTATTGACCATGTGTCTAGATGATCTATCCATTTCTGTAAGTGGAGTGTTAAAGTCCCCTGCAATTACCACATTCTTATCAATAAAGTTGCTTATGTTTATGAGTAATTGTTTTATATATTTGGGGGCTCCCATATTTGGCGCATAGACATTTATAATTGTTAGCTCTTCCTGATGGATAGACCCTGTGATTATTATATAATGTCCTTCTTCATCTCTTGTTACAGCCTTTAATTTAAAGTCTAGTTTGTCTGATATAAGTATGGCTACTCCAGCTTTCTTTTGACTTCCAGTAGCATGATAAATAGTTCTCCATCCCCTCACTTTCAATCTGAAGGTGTCCTCAGGTCTAAAATGAGTCTCTTAAACTTAACAGAAACCCATGGGGGAGGGGAAGGAAAAAAAAAAAAAGAGGTTAGAGTGGGAGAGAGCCAAAGCATAAGAGACTGTTAAAAACTGAGAACAAACTGAGGGTTGATGGGGGGTGGGAGGGAGGGGAGGGTGGGTGTTGGGTATTGAGGAAGGCACCTTTTGGGATGAGCACTGGGTGTTGTATGGAAACCAATTTGACAATAAATTTCATATATTAAAATAAATAAATAAATAAAATAAAATGAGTCTCTTGTAGACAGCAAATGGATGGGTCTTGTTTTTTTATCCATTCTGATACCCTATGTCTTTTGGTTGGCACATTTAGTCCATTTACGTTCAGTGTTATTATAGAAAGAGATGGGTTTAGAGTCATTGTGACGTCTGTAGGTTTCATGCTTGTAGCGATGTCTCTGGTACTTTGTCTCACAGGATCCCCCTTAGGATCTCTTGTAGGGCTGGTTGAGTGGTGACGAATTCCTTCAGTTTTTGTTTGTTTGGGAAGACCTTTATCTCTCCTTCTATTCTAAATGACAGACTTGCTGGATAAAGGATTCTCGGCTGCATATTTTTTTCTGTTCAATACATTGAAGATCTCCTGCCATTCCTTTCTGACCTGCCAAGTTTCAGTAGAGAGATTGGTCACGAGTCTTATAGGTCTCCCTTTATATGTTAGAGCACGTTTATCCCTAGCTGCTTTCAGAATTTTCTCTTTATCCTTTTATTTTGCCAGTTTCACTATGATATGTCGTGCAGAAGATCGATTCAAGTTACGTCTGAAGGGAGTTCTCTGTGCCTCTTGGATTTCAATGCCTTTTTCCTTCCCCAAATCAGGGAAGTTCTCAGCTATTATTTCTTCAAGTATACCTTCAGCACCTTTCCCTCTCTCTTCCTCCTCTGGAATACCAATTATGCGTAGATTATTTCTCTTTAGTGCATCACTTACTTAGTTCTCTAATTTTCCCCTCATACTCCTGGATTTTTTTCTTTTTCTCAGCTTCCTCTTTTTCCATAATTTTATCTTCTAGTTCACCTATTCTCTCCTCTGCCTCTTCAAATGGTTGTTTCCATTTTATTTTGCAGCTCATTTATAGCATTTTTTTAGCTCCTCCTGACTGTTCCTTAGTCCCTTGATCTCTGTAGCAATAGATTCTCTGCTGTCCTCTATACGGCTTTCAAGCCCAGCGATTAATTTTATGACTATTATTCTAAACTCACTTTCTGTTATATTGTTTAAATCCTTTTTGATCAGTTCATTAGCTCTTGTTATTTCCTAGAGACTCTTTTGAGGGGAATTCTTCCGTTTGGTCATTTTGGATAGTCCCTGGAGTGGTGCGGAACTGCAGGGCACTTCCCCTGTGCTGTCTTGAATAACTTGTGTTGGTGGGCGGGGCCACAGTCAGACCTGATGTCTGCCCCTAGCCCACCGCTGGGGCCACAATCAGACTGGTGTGTGCCTTCTCTTCCCCTCTCCTAGGGGCGGGATTCACTGTGGGGTGGCGTGGCCTGTCTGGGCTATTTGCACACTGCCAGGCTTGTGGTGCTGGGGATCTGGCGTATTAGCTGCGGTGGATCGGCAAGGTGCACAGGGGCGGGAGGGAGAGGCTCAGCTCACTTATCCTTCGGTGATCCGCCTGGGGGGGGGGGCCCTGCGGTACCAGGAGGGAGTCAGACCCGCCGCCAGAGGGATAGATCCGCAGAAGCACAGCGTTGGGTGTTTGTGTGGTGCAAGCAAGTTCCCTGGCAGGAACTGGTTCCCTTTGGGATTTTGGCTGGGGGATGGGTGAGGGAGATGGGGATGGGCTAAGGAGATGGCGCTGCTGAGCGCCTTTGTTCCCCACCAAACTGTGCTCTGTTGTCCGGGGCTCAACAACTCTCCCTCCCGTTGTCCTCCAGCCTTCCCGCTCTCTGAGCAGAGCTGTTAGCTTATAACCTTCCAGATGTCAAGTCCCACTTGCTGTGGAAACACACTCCATCCGGCCCCTCTGCTTTTGCCAGCCAGACTCGGGGACTCTGCTTTGCCGGCGGGCTGCCCCTCCACTCCGGCTTCCTCCCACCAGTCCATGTAGCGCGCACCGCCTCTCTGCCCTTCCTACCCTCTTCCGTGGGCCTCTCGTCTGCACTTGGCTCCAGAGAATCCATTCTGTTAGTCTTATGGCAGTTTTCTGGGTTATTTAGGCAGGTGTAGGTGGAATCTAAGTGATCAGCAGGACACGGTGAGCCCAGCGTCCTCCTACGCCGCCATCTTCCCTCCTCCAATCTGGGGTTGGGAGGAATCCTAATGTTAATGTTTTGAATCTAAAGAACCTGGAGGAACACCTTTAATTAGAATAAGAAGTGAAGCCAGTAAATGATGCAGGTAAGAAACACAGGAAAACTGTATGCCAGATACATCTAGGAAAACTATGCCACAAAAGGAAAAGACAGGGAGAACATAATAGGGTGACCAGCAGTCTAGATGGCTTTAGAGAATTTAAGGAGGTTTGGTATTTAGAAAAAAACTATTGCCATTGAATTAAATGATTGCGAGGATACAAGTTGCCTTCAAAAAAGCATTTTCAGTTAAGTAATGCTAAGGGAAGCAGGTTTTCAAGGGATTAAGAAATGATTGGATGATAAGGAAATGGAAGTAGTGAGTATACACTATTTTAGCAAAAGAGTGGTATGAAAAGGCAAATATTGATGTCTCACTGAAAGTGAATCGATTGTTTCTGTATTTAGGGTGTAGGTGACATTACTTCATAATAACACTCCAAAGGGATGTACACAACTAAACAAACCTTTGCAGTGTGAGTAGGAATTAGCCAGAAAAATGTCAAGAAGGTTATATGCAGAGCATTTTAAGTGGAGGGAAGTGAGAGTTCGATTTTCCCAGAGAACTAAAAGTGGTTTAGCATGTCTGGGCCAGATAGTAAGAAGGGGGAAGAATCGAGAAATGGGACTGGAAAGACAGATGAAGCTCAGATCTTGAAGGTCCATGATTGCCAGTTTAAGGAGTCTGGACTTTATCGGGAAGGCTCCAGGGAACCATTGAAGAATGTTAAGTAGGATAATCTTCATGCTCCATTACTGATTCATCATTGCGTGTCAGTTACTTTTCCTATTAAAGGAAATGTTAAGGTTATCAGCTGGATTTCTGCACGATGTGAGTAAGAAGAGTTTGACCACATAATCACATACCAACCATCAGCAGACTAAATTGAGTTGAAGAACCACTGAGCTGTCTTCCAAGAAAGAAGCTTGTGGACGCCCTACACTAGAGGCAAAAGCTTTGATCGCAAAAGCATTGATTAACTATAGCGTGCTGTGCATTTCGTCTGATTACCTTCTAAACATTTAAAAGTTGTTAAATTTACTCCATGTGATGTGGGATGGGGGATGAGGGAATGTTCACTTTTGTTTACCTGAAAGCATAAAAATCTAAATTTTTAGTAACGTTTTTGGTGTGGATATAAATTTTACCTTTTAAAAAAGATTGTATTAACCTCATATTTCCTTAATAAAAAAATTTTAGAGGAGGCAGTTTAAAATGAGCTTTGAAGGAAATGAAGGAGGTGATTACACAGATTGGAATTGCCAGACATTGTAAGTATGGTAGTAGAATTGGAGGAATTTGTTGTCTGGTGACCTCCATAGTGTTTTCATATGTGAGGACATTCTATACCCCACTCTTCTCCTGTGGAAGGCTAAGACCACCAATGTTAAATCATGGGCAACAGACTCTGGAAACTTCTCTGTCTTAGGGTTGTCTTGTGCGGAGAACTATCCTGGTCTTAGTTTCATTACCTGTGAAATAACGTTGGACAAAATGAACTCTGAAATCCCTTCCTGCTCCAAGCCTCTTTAGACTTTTGAGCGTGATTCTGTGTTCTTGTCAAATGAAGAGGGCAAAGGGTTGCAGGATGTGCTAATAGACATTTGTTTTTACTTCATGTGTCAAGGCAGCAGTTCTTCCCACATATTTCACAGCACATATTGCTCTTTTTCTCTGGAAGCCACCTTTAATCAGCACATTTTTGGTGAGGGTTCATTATCCTTTGAACAATACCGTATAAACCCGAGAGTCCTAGGGCTTAGAGCAAGGAGCCTGATGGATGTGAGGGGACCAGGAGCAGAGGCCCAAGTGTGCATGGTATGCAGAGGTCCTTGGTGAACATTTTGTAGCAACAAATGCTTAGCTTTCTTTCCTGAGAAAAGATTTTACAAAGTTTTACATAAGCAAGTTGATAGGTTTAGAGCAATTATGTTTCCTTAAGAATTATGTCCTTGTAAATGACAGTGCTGCATATAAATAAATGAATAATAATGACAAATAGCCTGGATATCTGGCATGTAGCAGTTACCTTTAAATTAATTGAAAAAAAATTTAATGTTAAAGTGAAATATCTGGAGTGACAAGGCAGTGCACAGTATAATTTCCATCAAATTGCCTTATTCCACTTTCTTCTAAAGAATCTGTCAGCTCAAGTTGATCTAAGGGCATTACTGAATTTGAATTCAAATGTAGTTCAAGCCCCAAGCTTTAAAAACTGAAGTCCTTGGGCTCTGAGCTCCTGATAGGTTTTTGTACCTGAAGATGATAATCCAAATCATATTGAGTCGCCCGACTCCAGGACTTTTCATTTGATGTCAAAGCAACTTCACATTGACAGTGCTTGATCCATCACTAAAATCCAAATAAAGGTACTGTCACTAGGAAGAATAAAGTATTTCTTTTGCTAAATATGGCTATACCTTAGCGTATCTTCCATTGACAATGAATGCAGATATAACTTTATCTTGAAAAGGTTTATATATAAAGTGTTAGCTAACTGGATCATATATGGGTACTACTTACACACACATACATACATATATAGGCAGAGTCAATATCTGAGGGAGGTGAAAGGAGATTACAGGTGTTTTATTTGTATTTTCTAACTTTTCTATTATAAACATATTGTGTAATAAAGAAAATAAAATTTTCTGTAAATATATAGCAAAGGAGCTTGTCATTTGAGGGAAGCCTATTTTGAATCTGACCATAAAGCAAAGAAATACCTCCTGTTTTCTGAATAAATCTGGATTTTCATTTTATAAAGCCCATTTAAGGTGCAACAAAATGACATAGTCATATCAAGAATGAACAGTTTGCCAAAAGAGAATATGCAATCGCTGAGTGTTCCAGGGGGAGTAAGATCCGGGTTTTGCAAAAGGAAGTTAGTGGATGGATTTTTCATTGAGGTGTATTCCTGGAAGAACTAGACAAGGAAGCAGCTGTGTCAGAAGATTACAATGTGCAAGGGGGTAAGGTAGGTGAGGCAGTGATCGGGAGGGAGGAAGGATGAGTCCTGCTAAGGAGCCCAGTGGAAGGGCTGTAAGTAGCGCTTGTGTTCAGCTGGTATGTATTAATACTGCCAACACGTGTTTAACATGTCAGTTGCTAGGGGCGCCTGGGTGGCACAGTTGGTTGAGCCTCCTGATGTCAGCTCAGGTCATGATCTCACGGTTTGTGAGTTCGAGCCCCGCGTCAGGCTCTGTGCTGACAGCTCGGAGCCTGAAGCCTCCTTCGGATTCTGTGTCTACCTCTCTCTCTTTGCCCCTCCCCTGCTCATACTCTGTCTCTCTCAAAAATGAATAAACGTAAAAAAAAAAAAAAATTTAAATGTCTGTTGCTAGAGAGCTGCTACTTTGATCCCTAGTTGATCAGGTCCCTCTCCCAGGCTTCTCCATATTCTAGCCACTAAAGGGGTAACAACTCATACCACAAGGGGCACCCAGGCCGCTGGTCTTATACACCAGCCAGCATCTGGTCTGAGACTTGGGAATCTTTTCTGACTGATGAGTGCTGGTACTTTTGCCTTTCTAGGTATGGGTTTTGTTCTATTCTGCTTGGAACCCACTGAGTCTCTTAATTCTGATAAATTGTCAATCACTATGCTAGTCTCTCTTTCGTCTCTTCCTGGCATGGCAATGTTAGAACTTTGTACTGTATTTTTCACATCTCCTATACACTTTTGTGTGTTTCCTTGCCATTCTCTTCTCTCAGTACTACATTCTGTATAAGGTCTTCTGCCCCACCTTCCCATTCATTATTTCTCCCTCACATTGTCAAAATGTTGCAAATATGATCATCGAGTTTTTAATTTCAATTACTGTCATTTTTATTTCTAGTTTGGTTCTTTTTCAGATATGGGATGTAACTTTTTATAGCCTCCATATTATAGTTAATTTCAAGGTTGTGATTTATTTCCGAAAACATAGGCATAATTGTTTCTAAACCTGGGTCTTATAGTTAAAGTCTGTATGGGTCTATTTTTTCTGTCTTGTTTTGCTGGTTCTTATTCCCTTGATGCTTGGTTATCTTTGATTGGAGAAGTAACTGGTCACTGTCCTTAAATTATTTATGGGGGTACACCAAAGTCTAGTTTGGATGTGCCCCCCACGCCCCTAGAGCCTTTATTTTGGTTTTGCCAGGCATCTGGGACCAATAACAACTGAGATCTCTTTACACCAAATTCATGGCTCAGAAGTCTCTGACTCACCCAGGCTAAGTGTACACGCAGTACAAACCCACAAGAGGGTGGTCTGTGGCCACACTTTCTTGAAGATTTTTTTGTTCCTTTTCAATTCTCCTGCCTTGCTAATTGCCAAGGAGAGCTTTCTGGCAGCCCGCTGAGATTGAGGGGCAGCGGCAGCAGATTGAGATCTGGTTTATGCTTAATCCAATGTGTACTAATCTGGGGGAAGTTGTCCGATAATACTCTTCAGGTTCTTTGGGCTCCTGGTCTTGCCTGGATCTATCGAGCCTCTAGTGGCCATAGCAGTGTTGACAGACACCCTTAAGGGTTTTGATCATCAGTAATCTTCTTACCATTTTGGTAGCATCCAGATATTGGCCTGAAAATTCTTTCTTTCCCCAAGTCTATTTATTTATTTTGAGAGAGAGAGAGAGTACATGCACACATGCACGAACAGGGGAGGGGCAAAGAGAAAGGGAGAGAGAGAGAATCCCAAGCAGGCTCTAAGCTGTCAACATGGAGCCTGACATGGGGCTTGAACTCACGAACCATGAGATCATGACCTGAGCCAAAATCAAGAGTGGGTCGTTCAACCGACTGAACCACCCAAGTGCCCTGACCTAAAAATTCTTTATTGTGTTTTCAGAACTTTGGTTATTTTAAGGTAGTAGTGTATTTTTTGTTGGTGTTTTCAGCAAGAGTGTTGATCTGAACAACCTAGGTCATTATTACCTGAAACCAGAAACCTCTAGAGAGTTTATAATTTAGTTTTAATAAAAGCATTTTGAGCAGAAAAGACAATGATGATAAGTTATTCTGATTTAGAATGAAGGAAAGACATCTAGGCTGAACTGGCAAGGAGGTGTTAACACCAAAGCTACATTTTTAAGGGAGATGAGACAGAAACCTTCCCAGTGCCCCTGAAAATTGACCTCATCTATGGGAGATGTGGCAGTGTAACACTTTGACATATTTGGCAAGAATTTTCCCCACATTTCTTCATATGCCTATTTTCTCTCAGCATCTCTCAGCTTTGACCCTCCCACAGCCTCTGTTGAATCATCTGTCTCAAACTCTCCCTCCATTCTCTCCACCACTGCTCCCTCCCTCACCTGGTTCAAGATATGAGGGAAGCGGTCACCAGTATTCCCAGAGTAGAGTAGGATTTTCCCCCAAGCACAAAAAAAAAAAAAAAAAAAAAAATACACACACATATACTTTTTCAAACAATTTCAACACTTCGTGGAATCCATGTTAAAAACCCAAGCACCAAGTCTATGATGTAGACATCGCATTTAAATTCAACAAACATTTCCTGATGACCTATTTTAGGCTAGGAATCATGAAGAGTGAGATAAAAAAGACACCATCCCTATCCTAAAGGCTCCTGATCTTTTTATGATAATATAATAAAAACATTGTCCTCCTAAATATATCCAGGGGGATTACTCTTCAAGGGACTTTGTAAAATTATTTTCCATGCTTAAAAAAAAAAAAAACAGGAAGTTTGGATGCACTGTCAATTCCATTTGCAGCAAAAAGAGCAAGGGCCTAGCTAGAGATTTTAGTGGCCTATATTCACATGGTCAAACAAGTGAAGAATATAATGACCACTCTGCAGGTGTCAGCAGCACTTACACAGAGCCACTTCCCTCTGTACTCTCGGCAGGAAAGGCCACGTTCCCACAGGAAGTTGGAACCAATGGCAGTGGTAAGAAAGCATCCATGGGAAACCAAAGAGAAATGCAAACTGTATGTTGCCATCAGGCACACGGCCTGGATAAGAAGAAACATACATTTTGCTTTCAGCATTAGCGGAGTAGGCAGAAACACCAGAAATTTAGCCACATCTTCCAACAGTCAAGATTACTGTGAATAGGGCTCTTAATGTCTTAATGCAGCATAAGAACATTTCCCACAGATCAGATATGTTCTCCTTGTCTCATCCCCCAACACTCTCCTTTGCAATTCACTGAAAAGTTGGGTATGGGGCGCCTGGGCGGCTCAGTCAGTTGAGCGGCCGACTTTGGCTCAGGTCACGATCTCACGGTCCGTGAGTTCGAGCCCCGCGTCGGGCCCTGTGCTGACAGCTCGGAGCCTGGAGCCTGTTTCAGATTCTGTGTCTCCCTCTCTCTGACCCTCCCCCGTTCATGCTCTGTCTCTCTCTGTCTCAAAAATAAATAAACGTTAAAAAAAATTTAAAAAAAAAGTTGGGTATAAAGTTCCACCCTGAGTGAGATTCACCAGTGGGATAAGATGAGGTAAGTTCCTTAGCCTGTGACTACATGGTGGAATTGCATCATACATTTACATTTATGCAAATTCAGCTATTTGAGCTCAGAAATAAAGATAGCTTAAATAATATTAGCAGTACCTCTCTCTTTCTCCTGGAATGAACACAAACTAGAAGAAGGGAATCTATTATTTTTTCAAAACACCTCAGTTCTTCTGTATCTTCCACAATAAGAACTGTTTCCTCAATGAATGAGAGTCTAGGTGATTTTCTTATCACATGCTTCTAAGTGTGATCCACCTGTTATCTAGAACTAAGGAAACAATCATCAAAGGGAAAAACTGCTATGTTAGATTATTAGGTGCCACTACAGATACAATGAAGATCCCTGCTATCCAGTAGGCTTCACTGCCTGTATTGAGCTCCATGAAGAAGGTGAAAACCAAAGACAAAAGGAGCATCCAAGACAAAAGAAGGAGGTTGGCATCCATCAGCCTGAGGAGATTAAAATACCTTCTTGGAGGAGGACACGCTTTAGAATGGGCCAGATTATTTCACAGTTGACCATGTGTCACAGAGGTTGGTGCTTTTCAGCCAACAACTCCGAGACCATCTGCATTTTACAGATGAAAAATCTCATGGTCACAAAGATTAAGTAACTTGCCTAAGTTCACACAATATGTGCTAGAGCTGGGCTTCAAACCAGGCGGATACCGTAAGGTAACATTCCTACCTCTTACAAGGATAATGTTAAGTTAACTAGGTTCTTAGAACACTTAATAATAAATGAGCACTCAGTAAATATTAATTATCTTCCCTTTTGCCCCTATGTCATCCCTCTACAGCACCTAGGTCAGAAGCATATGTTCAATATAAAGGTCAAGAGAAAGTGGAGTGGAGGATGGGTTGAATTGTATAGGGCAGGAAAATGGTACAAATCAGTGGGGCTTGCCAGTGGCCTCAGTGCAGATCCCATGTAAAGATTTCTCAGGACATAAAATCAATATATAGAAATCTATTGCATTTCTAAACACTAATAACTAATAATCAAAAGGAAAATTAAGAAAAAATCCCATTTACAATTTCATCAAAAATAACAAATACCTAGGAATAAATTTAACAAATTTAATCGAGAAGGTGGAAGACCTATACACTGAAAACTATAAGACATTGTCAAAATAAATTGAAGATAACACAAATAAATGGAAAGATATTCTGTACCCATGGTTTGGAAGAATTAATATTGTCAAATGTCCATACTATCCGTAATAGTCTGCAGGTTCACTGCAATCCTGGCCAAAATTCCAGCGGCGTTTTTCACAGAAATAGAACAAACAATCCTAAAATTTGTATGGAACCACAAAAGACCCCGAGTAGCCAAAGCAATACTGAGAAAGAAGGATGAAGCTGAGACATCACATTTCTTAATTTCAAACTATATTACAAAGCTGTAGTAATCAAAATAGTGTGGTACTGGCATAAAAACAGACACGTAGATCAATGGAGCAGATCAGAGAGCCCAGAAATAAACCCACACATATACGGTCAATTAATTTATGAAAAGAAGCCAAGAACATACAATGTCCTCTAATAAATGGCGTTAGGCAAACTGGAAGGCCACATACAAAAGAATGAAACTGGACCACTATCTTACACTACACACAAAAAATGACTTAATATGGGTTCAAGACTTGAATCTAAGATCTGAAACCGTGAAACTCCTACAAGAAAACGTAGGCTGTAAGCTCTATGACATTGATCTTGGTGATAATTTTTTGGATTTGAGCCTCAAAGCAAAGGCAACAAAAGCAAAAGTAAACAAGTGGGACTATCATTCTAAAAAGCTTCTGCACAGCAAAGGACACCACAACACACTAAAAGGCAACCTACAAAATGGGAGAAAATATTTACAAATCAGGTATCTGCTAAGAGGTTAATATCCAAAATATATAAAGGAGCCGTACAACTTAATAGCAAAACAAAAACCAAACAAACATAAAACCAATCCAATTAAAAAATGGACAGAAGACCTGAATAGCCATTTTTCCAAAGATGACATGCAAATGACCAACATGAAAAGATGCTCGGCATCACTAATCATCATAAATCAAAACTATAATGAGATACCACCTCATACTTGTTAGAATGGCTCTTATTAAACTATTATCACATGTTGGCGAGGATGTAGAGAAAAAGAAATCTTTGTGAACTATTGGTGGGAATGTGATTTGTTGCAGCCACTATAGAAAACAGTGTGAAGGTTTCTCAAAAAATTAAAAATAGAATTACCATATGATCCAGCACCACTATTGAGTATTTATCCAAAGAAAATGAAAACACTAACTCAAAAGGATATCTGCACCCCCATGTTCGTTGCAGCATTATTTACAGTAGCCAAGATACGGAATCAACCCAATTGTTCAAAAATGAATTAATGGATAAAGAGATTGTGGTGTGTGTGTGTGTGTGTGTGTGTGTGTGTGTGTGCACACACGTGCATGCAGTGGAATATTATTCAGCCATAAAAAAGAATGAAGTCTTGCCATTTGTGATAACATGGATGCGTGGATGCACCTTGAAAGCATTTTGCTTAAGTGAAATATGTCAGAGAAAGACAAATACCATGTGATCTCACTTATATGGAATCTTAAAAAAAAAAAAAAAAAAAGCTCAACCTCATAGATACAGAGAAGTGTCTGTAGTGGCCAGAGGCAGGGATGAGGAGTGTGGGTAAAAGGGGTCAAAAGTACAAACTCATAGTTATAAAATCATTGACTCATAGGGATGTAATGTGCATCATGGTGACTATAGTTAATAACACTGTACTGCATATTTGAAAGTTGCTAAGAAAGTAGATCTTAAAAGTTCTCATCACAAGAAAAAAAATTCTATAGCCACGTATGGTGATGGATGTTAACTAGATTTACCGTGGTGATCACTTCACAATATATACAAATATTGAATCATTATATTGTACACCTGAAACTAATATAATGTTGTATGTCGATTATATCTCAATAAAAAGGAATGAAAACTTGAAAAAAAGATTTCCAGCTGGTCTTCTATTACTATTACTGAAGAGTTGAAAATAAGGCCTTCACTGGGACATCCAAACCTACTATATATATACTTGTTGATTGATTTCTAAAAAACACTTATACACACACGTGGTATATACCTGATATAGTGTATATTAATGAGTATATATATATATATATATACTTAAATTGGATATTACATGGGAGTAGTTATTTCTATTTTATCTTTTTCTAACTCATATACAGTGAGCATTGTTGTTTTAGCTGCCTGTATACCCTTCCTTTTTGAGGAAATCCCCATTCCCTGGCAGCTTGAGCTCAAGCATGGCCATGTAGCCTCATTACAACTTATATAGGGTGCTTCTATCTGTGCTGAACTTTGAGAGGCTGGTCAGCTGGTGGTAATTTACAGAGGGAGTCCAGCAGCATGGAGGGCATGACCAAGCCATGAAGTACAGCAGTGCCCATGGAGAAGATACAGAGGCAGTGATACCCATGGTGCCTGCAGAGGCCACAGTGCTGTGTTGAGCAAACAGATCCTGTGGTGGGATAATGGTTAGGCCTTCTTCCTCAGCCATTATGCTTCTGATACATGTCTAGAGTCAGTCTATGTTGTTTTTAATCAAGAGTCCTGCTTAGTGTGGTATCCAATAGCCTGCTCACAAACAAAAGATGGTCTGATGGTCTCGACAGTAATTTTGAAACCTGAAGGAAAGCCCCAAATATCACATTGATTTTAACAATAGCCAAAGCGAGTTTGGGATGGCTAGTAACCATTCCAAATTGGCCTTGGGTTAGGTTACCATTTATGGAAATAATACTTCTTTCTCCCTAGATATATGGGTGGCAAGAAAACAATCAGAGTCAATCATAAAACCAGGCCTGACCCTTGGCTCTATGTGGTTCAGTTGGTTTCTTGGCTCATTCCTTATTTTATCCAAAGCCAGGTCAGATTGTCCGGGTGGAATGTTCATAAAAGCCGAAACCTTAGTGTGAACATTTTCTTTAAGGTCAGTGTAATTTACAATCTGTCCAGAGAAGCTTTTAGAGATGTAGAATGTGATGTAGAATGTGACTGTAATCCACAATGCACTCTCATTACCCTTCCCTCCTATTAGAAATTGATTCTGGCACAGTTCCTTCAGGTGGAAAGTGACTCTGTCAGCAACTGCTATTTCGTTTTTCACACATTGGTGTTCCCCCTACCAAAGTATTAAAGCCTCCTTAATGTTCCTTTAGGAAAGGTTAAAAGCAGTTATCACTAACATTTGGAGTTTCATATCTCCTTGTTATTTCTACCCTGCTTTGCTCCTTGGGCAATTAGCAATCATGTAGACTGGAAGATCTTTTCCTCAAATTACCTAAGCTTGACTGCTCTGTATGCCAAGTGACCTGAAGAAAAACATGCCCAAACAAGGCATCTCACCCCGACTGTGGTTGGCAGCATTTGTCTCCCTTTTCCCCTACCCCTATGGCTCTTCCTTGCACTTTAGGACAAGATAACACTGTCACCAAACTATTTCTGACCCCTTGCAACCTGACTCTAGACAGATCCAGAGAACAAACCAGACTTTATCCACAGAGGAACTGAAGCTGACAAAAAGGATGGTCAGCCCATCTCTGTATGTGGCCATTAGCATTCCCATAACTTTCAGAGTATTAGGTAGTGTGATGATTAATTTTGTCAACTTGATGAGATCACAGGGTGCTCAGCCTTTTGGCTAAATATTATTTCTGGGAGAGTCCGTGAGGGTGTTTCCAGATAAGATTAGCATTTGGATTGGGCCGAGTAAAGCAGATTTCCCTCCTCAACATGGGCCGGCATCATCCAATCTGTTGAGGGTCTGAA
This sequence comes from Panthera tigris, assembly GCF_018350195.1. NCBI lineage: Eukaryota > Metazoa > Chordata > Mammalia > Carnivora > Felidae > Panthera > Panthera tigris. Next base: position 122,810,408 of record NC_056668.1, on the reverse strand, counting down.
TAGAACAGAAAAATGGAGGAAAAGAAAATTTGCTCCCTGCCTGACTGCTTGAGCAGAGACATCCATCTTCTCCTGCCCTCAGGCTGAGACTTATACCATCAACTTCCTTGGTTCTTAGGCCTTCGGACTTGGATTAAATTACACCACTGGCTTTCCTGGGTCTCTCACTTGCAGACAGCAGATCATGGGACTTCTCAGCCTCCACAGTCAAGTGAGCCAATTCCCCACAATAAAGCTCTTTTTATATGTATTCTGTTGGCTCTGTTTCTCTGAAGAACTCCGTCTGATACAGATAGTGTCTCTTAATAGTGCCTATGGTGCTCCTTCCTGATACCATGCTTTTTAATCTGTTTAAATTCACGCATACCCCCTTTGGGTAAATATAAAATATTCTTTCACCCCCTATGTTGAACATTACATTTTTCACAAGTAGGTGTTAAGTTTAATTTTCATTAAACTTATTCATTTTTAAAGTCTCCAAATATGGAAGCATGTTGAACGTGTCTTTTAAAAATGAAGTAGATTCCCTAGAGATTTGTGCCAGCCTCTATAGGGAGGAGGCCCCTGGTTAGCAGTCATGGATGAAGAAAAACATAATGGGTCAGCCCAACAGCATCCCAACTTTCTTATTGCCATCGACTTTAAATATTTTTTATGTTTATTTTTTTTTGTTTTTGGGAGAAAGAGCGTGAGCAGGGTAGGGGCAGGGAGAGAGGGAGACACAAAATCCAAAGCAGGATCCAGGCTCTGAGCCATCAGTCAGCACAGAGCCCAATGCGGGGCTCAAACCCACAAACCGTGAGATCACGACCTGAGCTGAAGTGGGACGCTCAACCAGCTGAACCACCCAGGCGCCCCATTGCCATCCACTTTAAATACCAAGCAGCCTTTCCAGATTTCCCTTCAAGGAGAAACAGCCCTGTGACATGTTATCACAGCAGTGGCAGGTAAGTGGACTTCTTCTGTTTTGCTTTCCTAACAAAGGGACAGACACAGCTGACTCCATCTCTTCATGTCTCCTTACCTTGGGGAAGTTTGCCACCTCTAGCAACGTCCGTCTTTTTTTTTTTTTTTTTTTTATGTATTTATTTATTTATTTATTTATTTTTTTAACGTCCGTCTTTTTAACGTAAAATGATAATAGCACCTAATTCATAAATTGCTGCAAGAGTTACAAACATATTATAAATGAGGATAACTTTCAAAAAACATTAACCCATTTTTTGCACCTCATGTTTCCTTTTACCCTTTGTACTACAACTTTCCCATCCCCCAATACCCTTATTCATGGTCAACTACTCTATGATTACTACCCTAGGGATGAGATGTCCTGGTGAAAACAGATATACAAGGAGTCCCTTCTAGTCACTGAGTAGGTAGAGGTGAGAAAAGAAAGGACTCAGGACATAGACTAGAGAATTCAACAATTCAAGATGTTTTAAAATTTGTAAATATTAGTACTTGACTTCCACTTCCAGGAAAATGAAGTAGATGTACTTTTCCCTATGCCTCTTTCTAAGTATAACAGACCAGCTAGGCACCTCGGGACCCAAATAATGACACAATGGTGAGTTCCTCCATTTTTTTTTTTTGTACTATATATCCCATACTTGGAGCTGAAGAAGCCAGCAACCTGTAAACACCAATGGGCACAAACAAAAAAAGCCCTAATAAAAGTTTGTTCTCACTAACCAATGGACCAGGAAAGGGACGGCCTAGAAAGAAAGCAAGCTTTTCGATGATAACTCCTTCACTCTAGCCAAACACCACAGAAAAACTACTATGTCAGTAAAGACTAAGTAGTGAGCCTAGACTTCCACCTTCACCAAGCTGCAATGAGATGTCCCAACCCTCTTGCTGTAGTGATATCAGAAGAGAGCTGGAAAGTTTATCTTCACTGGATGATAAGGAGGCCCACCCCACCACAGGGTCAGCAGAGACCATACAGGAGCATTGACTTCCACATCTACCTGTCATTAATGAGGTACTCTTCCTTCCCAGTGGGGTGGTAAAAGAGGAGGCCTAGGGGAGAGTTAGCCATAAGGAGGCCACCCTCTCCTCCATCCCCATGTTATTAGTGGAGGCCATGTGGGACGATAATGAGATGTTCCTACCCCTCCAAGCTAGATAGGTATCAGTAGGGCCTAGTGGCAATCTAGAACTCTTACCTCCATCTAACGGTAACAAGGAGCTCCCCCCTACCCTACTCTCAGATATCAATGGAGGTTAAGTGGTGACCCTGGACTTCCACCTATAACTGGCAATAATGAGATGCCCTTCTTTCCTTTGACCCCCAGCCACTAGAGTAGTATCAGAGGATGTCGGCTAAAATAGAAGGTTAAAATAAGAGTCAAACATAATAGTTAAAATAAGAGTCAAACATAATACTCAAAATGTCCAGATTTCAACTGAAAATCATACACCATAACATGAACTAGGAACATTTCAAAGTGAATGGAAAAAGACAATCAATAGATGTCAACACCAAGATGTCTGAAATGGTAGAATTATGTGACAAAGAGTTTAAAGCAGCCATGATAAAAATGCTTCATGAGCAATTATGAACATGCTTGAAACAAATGAAAAGGAAAGACAAAGTCTCAGTAAAGAAACAAAGAAGAATATTTGTATCATTAGAATCCTGGAAGGAGAGGAAAAACAGAATGAGGCTGATAAAGTATTCAAAGAAATAATATCTGGAAACTTACCAATTTGCCAAAAGACATAAACCAACAGATTCCAGATACTGAGAACTCCAAACATGATAGACCCAAAGAAATCCATACCAAGAGTACATCATAGTCAAATTTTGGAAAATTAAAGACAAAGAAAAAAAATCTTGAAAGCAGTAAGAGAGAAACGACACTTATAGGGAAAAGACAATTTGAACGACAGTTTTCTCATCAGAAACCATGGAGGCAATGAAAATAGATCTACCCTATGACCCAGCAATAACACTGCTAGGAATTTACCCAAGGGATACAGGAGTGCTGATGCATAGGGGCACTTGTATCCCAATGTTTATAGCAGCACTTTCAACAAGAGCCAAATTATGGAAAGAGCCTAAATGCCCATCAACTGACAAATGTATAAAAAAGATGTGGTTTATATATACAATGAAATACTACTTGGCAGTGAGAAAGAATGAAGTCTGGCCATTTTTAGCAATGTGGATGAAACTGGAGGGTTTTATGCTAAGTGAAATAAGTCATACAGAGAAAGACAGATACCATATGTTTTCACTCTTATGTGGATCCTGAAAAACTTAACAGAAGACCATAGGGGAGGGGAAGGGGGGAAAATTACAGACAGAGAAGGAAGCAAACTATAAGAGACTCTTAAATACTGAGAACAAACTGAGGGTTGATGGGGGGTAGGAGAGAGGGGAAAGTGGGTGATGGGCATTGAGGAGGGCACTGTTGGGATGAGCACTGGGTGTTATATGGAAACCAATTTGACACTAAATTATATTTAATATAAAAAAAGAAAGTAGCACATTTTTCATATGCTAAAAGAAAAAACTATAAACCCAGAATCCTGTATCCAGCAAAAATAGCCTTCAGGATTGAAGGGAAAAATCAAGACAGTCTCAGATAAAGGAAAATTAAGAAAATTTGTCACCAGCAGGCCTACTCTAAAAGAATGGCCAAAGGAATTTCTCACAACAGAAATGAAATGATAAGCAAAAGAACGGTGAAACATCAGGAAAGAAAAAAAAACCCACAGCAAACAAAAATATGGGTCAACACAATAGACTTTTCTTTTTTCATTTTTCTATATTATGTTTGATAATTAAAGCAAAACTTTTACCACTTTCTTCTATTGTTCTAAATGCATGTGGAGGAGCTATTTAAGACAATTATATCATAGGTGGGAGAGGGTAAAAATATGTGAAGGGAGATAAAGGTTCTACACTTCACTTGAAGTGATAAAATGATATCAGTAGATTGTGATGTTATACATACGTAGTGTAACACCTAGACTAACCACTAATAAAGCTATACAAGGAGATATAGTAAAAAAAAAACAAACCCAAAAAACAAAACAAACAAACAAACAAACAAAAAAACCCCAACCATAATGGAAGCCACAGCAATCTTGAGAAAGAAAAACAAAGCTGGAGGTGTCACACCACTAGATTTCAAGGTATACTACTTTGATTACTATGTAATGATGCTTGCACAAAAATAGACACATAGAGTGGTAGAACAGAATAGAGAGCCATGCTTATTTTGTCAATTAATCTAAGACAAAGAAGGTGAGAATATACAATAAGGGAAAATCGTGTCTTCAATGAATTGTGCTGGGAAAACTGGACAGCCACATACAAAAGAATGAAAGTGGACCCCTTTTTATTCCATACACAAAAATAAACTCAAAATGGATTAAAGACCTAAATGTGAAAACATAAAACTCCTAGAAGAAAACATAGGCAGTAATGCCTTTGACATCAACCATAGCAACATTTTTCTAGATATGTCTCCTTACACAAGGGAAATAAAAGTAAAAAGAAACTATTGGGACTACAACAAAATTAAAAAAAAAAGCTTTTCTACAGAGAAGAAAACCATTAACAAGGTGAAAAAGCAACCTACTCAATGGGAGAAGATATTTGCAAATGATATATCTGATGAGAGGTTAATATCAAAAATGCATAAAGAACTTGTACAATTCAACACCAAGGAAACAAATAGTCTGATTAAAAATTGGCAGAGGACCTAAATAGACATTTTTTTCGAAGACATACAGATGAGCAACAGACATGTGAAAAGACACTCAACATTGCAGTCATCAGGGAAATACAAATCAAAACCACAGTGAGCTATTACCTCATACCTGTCAGAATGGCTCATATCAAAAGGACAAAAAATAACAAGTGCTGGTGAGGATGTGGAGAAAAAGGACACCTTATGTACTGTTGAGAGGAATGTAAATTGATGCAACCACTATACAAACCAGTATGGAGTTTCCTATAAAATTAAAAATGGAAATACCACATGACCCAGTAATTCCACTACAGGGTATTTACCCGAAGAAAACAAAAACACTATTTTTTTTAAGTTTATTTATTTATTTGGGGGGGGAGGGGCAGAGAGAGAAGGAGAGAGAGAATCCCAAGCAGGCTCTGCACTGTCAGCACAGAGCCTGACATGGAGCTCAAACTCATGAACTGGAAAATCATGACCTGAGCCAAAACCAAGAGTTGTGTGTTTAACCAACTGAGCCACCCAGGCACCCCACAAAAACACTAATTTGAAAAGATATATGCACCCCTATGTTTGTTGCAGTAATATTTATAATAGCCAAGATGTGGAAGCAACACAAGTGTCTACAAATAGATGATTGAATAAAGAAGATGTGACATATATACAACAAAATATTACTCCGCCATGAAAAGAATGAGATTTTGCCATTTGCAACAACATGGATGGACCTAGAGGGTATTGTGCTAAGTGAAATAAGTCAGACAGAGAAAGACAAACACCATATCATTTCACTTACATGTAAAATCTAAAAAATAAAACAAAGGAACAAACAGAAAACAAGTTTCTGGGTTCTCTATCCTGTTCCATTGGTCTATGTGTCTGTTTTTGTGACAGCACCATACTGTCTTGATGATTACAGCTTTGTAATACAGCTTGAAGTCCGGAATTGTGCTGCCTGCAGCTTTGGTTTTCTTTTTCAGAATTCCTTTGGCAATTGATTGATTTGTGGATATTGAACCAGCCCTGCGTCTCAGGGATAAATCCCACTTGATCATGGTGAATAATTCTTTTAATGTATTGTTGGATCTGGTTGGCTAGTATCTTGTTGAGAATTTTTGCATCCATGGTCATCAGGGAAATTGGTCTGTAGTTCTCCTTTTTAGTGGGGTCTTTGGTTTTGGAATCAAGGTAATGCTGGCCTCATAGAATGAGTTTGGAAGTTTACCTCCCATTTCTATTTTTTTTGGGAACAGCTTCAAAGGAATAGGGTTAATTCTTCTCTAAATGTTTGGTAGAATTCCCCTGGAAATCCATCTGGCCCTTGACTCTTGTTTGTTGGGAGATTTTTGATTACTAATTCAGTATCTTTACTGGTTATGGGTCTGTTCAAATTTTCTATTTCTTCCTGTTTCAGTTTTGGTAGTTTATATGTTTCTAAGAGTTTGCCCATTTCTTCCAGATTGCCCAATTTGTTGGCATATAATTGCTCATAATATTCCCTTCTTATTGTTTGTATTTCTGCAATGTTGGTTATGGTCTCTCCCTTTCATTCATGATTTTATTTATTTGGTTCCTTTCTCTTTCCTTTTTGAGAAGTCTGGCTAGAGATTTATCAATTTTGTTAATTCTGTCAAAGAACCAGTTCCTGATTTCATTGATCTGTTCTAATGGTTTGTTTTGTTTTGTTTTTGGTATCATTGATTTCTACTCTAATCTTTATTATTTCCTGTCTTTTACTGGTTATGGGTTTTAGTTGCTGTTCTTTTTCTAGCTCTTTAAAGTGTAAGGTTAGGTTGTGTATCTGAAATCTTTCTTCCTTGTTTAGGAAGGACTGAATTGCTATTATTTCCCTCTTATGACAGCCTTTGCTGCATCCCAGAGGTTTGGGGCTGTCATATTTTCATTTTCATTGGCTTCCATGTACTTTTTAATGTCCTCTTTAATTTCTTGGTTCACCCATTCTTTTTTTTTTTTTGTATGACGTTCTTTAATCTCCAAGTATTCATGGTCTTTCCAAACTTTTTCTTGTGGTTGATTTCAAGTTTCATAGCATTGTGGTTTGAAAATATGCATGGTATGATCTCTATCTTTTTGTACTTGTTTAGGGCTGATTTATGTCCAAGTATGTGATCTATTCTGGAGTATGTTCCACGTGCACTCGAGAAGAATGTGTATTCTGCTGCTTTAGGATGAAATGTTCTGAATATATCTGTTAAGTCTATCCGGTCCAGTGTGTCATTCAAAGCCATTGTTTCCTTGTTGATTTTCTGCTCAGATGATGTGTCCATTGCTGTAAGTGGGGTGTTGAAGTCCCCTACTATTATGATATTATTATCAATGAGTGTCTTTATGTTTGTGACTAATTGATTTATATATTTGTGTGCTTTCACTTTGGAGGCATAAATGTTTACAATCGTTAGATCTTCCTGGTGGATAGAGCCCTTACTTATGATATAATGCCCTTATTCCCCTATTTTACAGTCTTTATTTTATTTTATTATTTTTAATATGAAATTTATTGTCAAATTGGTTTCCATACAACATCCAGTGCTCATCCCAACAGATGCCCTCCTCAATGCCCATCACCCACTTTCCCCTCCCTCCCATCCCCCCATCAACCCTCAGTTTATTCTCAGTTTTTAAGAGTCTCTTATGGTTTGGCTCCTCCCTGTCTAACTTTTTTTTTTCTTCCCTTCCCCTTCCCCATGGTCTTCTGTTAAGTTCCTCAGGATCCACATAAGAGTGAAAACATATGGTATCTGTCTTTCTCTGTATGACTTATTTCACTTAGCATAATACCCTCCAGTTCCATCCATGTTGCTACAAAAGGCCATATTTCATTCTTTCTCACTGCCAAGTAGTATTTCATTGTATATATAAACCACAACTTCTTTATCCATTCATCAGTTGATGGACATTTAGGCTCTTTCCATAATTTGGCTATTGTTGAGAGTGCTGCTATAAACATTGGGATACAAGTGCCCCTATGCATCAGTACTCCTGTATCCCTTGAGTAAATTCCTAGCAGTGCTATTGCTGGGTCATAGGTAGATCTATTTTTAATTTTTTGAGGAACCTCCACACTGTTTTCCAGAGTGGCTATACCAGTTTGCATTCCCACCAACAGTGCAAGAGTGTTCCCATTTCTCCACATCCTCTCTAGCATCTATAGTCTCTTGATCTGTTCATTTTTCAGTCTTTATTTTAAAATGTAGTTTGTCTTGGGGTGCCTGAGTGTCTCAGTCAGTTAAGTGCCCTACTTCGGCTCAGGTCATGATCTCACAGTTTGTGAATTTGGCTCTGTGCTGGCAGCTCAGAGGCTGGAGGTTTCTTCAGATGCTGTGTCTCCCTCTGTCTCTGCCCCTCCCTGCTCACACTCTGTCTCTCTCTCCCTCAAAATAAATAAACATTAAAAATAAATAAATAAAATGTAGTTTGTCTGTTATAAGTATGGCTACTCCAGCTTTCTTTTGGTGACCATCAGTGTGATAGATGGTTTTCCATCCCCTTACTTTCAATCTAAAGGTGTCTTTAGGTCTAAAGTGTGTCTCTTGGAAGCAGAATATAGATGGGTCTTGTTTTCTTATCCATTCTGATACCCTATGTATTTTGATTGGAGTGTTTAGTCCATTGACATTTAGAGTGATTACTGAAAGATATTAACTTAGTGCCATTGTGTTGCCTGTAGAGTTGGAATTTTTGGTGATGTTCTCTGGTCCTGTCTAATCTTTGTTGCTTTTGGTATTTTTTGTTTTATTTCATCTTTTCTCCACTCAGAGAGTCCTCCTTAAAATTTCTTGCAGGGCTGGTTTAGTGGTCACAAACTCCTATAATTTTTGTTTGGTAAACTTTTTATCTCTCCTTCTATTTTTTAAATGTTTTTTTAAATTTATTTTTGAGACAGAGAGAGACAGAGCATGAGTAGGGGAGGGGCGGAGAGAGAGGGAGACATAGAATCTGAAACAGACTCCAGGCTCTGAGCTGTCAGCACAGAGCCTGATGCGGGACTTGAATTCATGGACTGTGAGATCATGACCTGAGCTGAAGTCGGACACCCAACCAACTGAGCCACCCAGGTGCCCCTCTCTCCTTCTATTTTGAATGACAGCCTTGCTAGATCAAGAATTCTTGGCTGCATAGTTTTCTGATTCAGCACATTGAATATATCCTGCCACTCCTTTCTGCCAAGTTTCTGTGGATAGGTTTGCTGCAAACCTGATCTGTCTTCCCTTATAGATTAAGGACTTTTTTTCCCTTGCTGCTTTCATAATTCTTTCTTTGTCTGTATGTTTTGTGAATTTGACTATGACATGATTTGTTGATGGTCAGTTTTTGTTGAATCTAATGGGAGTTCTCTGTGCTTCTTGGATTTTGATGTCTGTGACTTTCCTCAAATTAGGAAAGTTTTCTGATATAATTTGTTCACATAAACCTTCTGCCCATTTATTCTATCTCTTCATCTTCTGGGACTCCTATGATTTAGATGTTATTCCTTTTTAACAAGTCACTGAGTTCTCTAATTCTTGTATTGTGCTCTTTTGCCTTAGTTTCCCACTTTTTTTCTGCTTCATTATTCTCTATAATTTTGTCTTTTGTATTGCTCATTCGCTGCTCTGCTTCATCCATGCTTGCTGCCGTAGCATGCAATTTGAGATTGCATTTTGTTTATAACATTTTATTTTATTATTTTTTTAATGTTTATTTATTTTTGACAGAGAGAGAGAGAGGGAGAGAGAAAGCATGAGTGGGGGGTGTCAGAGAGAGAGGGAGACCCAGAATTCAAAGCAGGCTCCAGGCTCTGAGTTGTCAGCACAGAGCCCGACTTGGGGCCCAAACTCACGGATTGAGAGATCATGATCTGAGCCAGAGTTGGACACTCAACCGACTGAGCCACCCAGGAGCCCCACACTTAAAGCATCTTAAATTTCATCCTGACTATATTTTACTTCTTTTATCTCCACATAAAGGGATTCTATGTTTTTTTCAACCCCAGCTAGTATTCTTATTGTGGTTCTAAATTCTAGTTCAGACATCTTGCTTATATCTGTGTTGATGAAGCTCTTGGCTATCATTTCTTCCTGTTCTTTCTTTTGGGGTGAATTCCTTCATTTTGCCATTTTGGAGGAAGAAAAAGAATAAAATCAAGAATTAAAAACAACACAAAAAATCAAATAAAGGAAGCTATATGCTATGTGTGTTATGGTCTGGTTGTTGAAAGAAGCTTGATAGAATGGAGAAAAAAGGGAAAGAAAAAAAGAAAAGAAAAGAAAAAAATATAAAAGGTAAGAAAAAATTTAAAAATGTATAGAATAAAATGGAATGAAGCGAAATACAATAAAAAATTTATAAAAAATTAAAAATATAGTAAAAAGAATGAAAAAATCTTAAAGAAAATAAAAAATAAAATTTTCTCTTTCTGTATCCAAGAAAAAGGGGAAAAAAAAAACAATTTAAACAAAGACAGAAGCAACAAGCAAACAGACAAAACCAAATAGATGAGCCAACAAACAGAACAAAACCCAAATTGTTACATCCAGTTTCCCCTAGAACTCAAACTGTGAAGCACTCTATAGTCCATACACTAAGCTGCTGGAGAGGGTTGTGCTGATCTAGGGCATGTGCTTGCAGAGCGCAGCTGGGTGGAGCTTGGTGTAATGGCTCCATTCTCCACTAGGTGTCCTGGCTTAGCTTACTGGGGTGCATCAGTTTCGTGTGTATGCGCATGGGCAGGAAGGTGGAAATGGCTTCACCCAGGTTCCTAGTCTCTGACGCTGGAACTGTGTGCTTTCACCAACCCACAATCAAGCACTCCTCCTTTTTCTCATTCTCAATTCTACCCTGTCCATGTCCTCAATTCTACCCCGTCCATGTCCAAGCTGTCAGCCTGCCAGGTGGCACCTCCCTCCAGAGTTTTATCTCAGATGTGGCTGTGTTTCCAAACCCCTCACTTCAGAGAACCCTGTGGCTTGTATTCACTCTAACCCTCTAGGGGAGGGCCTCGCTGAGCAATGGTCAGGTGCCGGCTTGCTCCAGAAAACGTTTGTGCAATCCCCTAGCAGCAGAGTTTCAAAGATTACAGCAAACCACGACACACAGACAGTGCCAGGTTTCACCACATTCTGATGTCTTTGTCCCAATATGAGCAAACATGGTTGCTCCCTGGGGTCTTCTGGGACATTTGCCTGTGGACAAGCTGTATGGCCACTACCAAATACCCTCCAAGGAGTTGAACTGCTTCCTCCCATGTGGCCCATGGACCCTTCAGACACTGCTACCCACTCCTGGGGACTCACCCTGCTTCCTCACCAAAGCACTGCCAGGTATTGAGCTCCAGAATTTCCAACTCTGTTTTATAGAAGCCTTATGGTATTGAAACCCTCTCCGTTCTCCCTGTCAATGGTTTTGGGGAACATATTTCTTGTTCAGTCCCTTGTGAATTTTCACTCTTTCTCTACAGTTACTTTTGGGGGGAGTACTTTTCCTGTACTCTTCAGGTGCACTGCACTCTTCCTGCCTTCTCACTGTCCTCTCTCTGCAAAAACAGCTCCCTCCACAGCTTTTCTTTCCCTCAGATCACCTCTCTGTACTGTATACCTGCTGAGTTCTGTGACTCAAGTCATTCAGATTGTTGTGTTAATCCTCAGATCAATTCCCTACATGTGCAAAATGGTTTGGTGTTGATCAAGCTGTCTTTCAGAAACGAGACAAGCTGAGAACTTCTATGCTGCTCCACCATCTTGAAAAACCCAAATGGATTTTTTTTAAAGTAAGCTCTATGCCCAATAGGGGACTTAAACTCATGACCTTGAAATCAAGTGTTGCATGCTCTACTGACTGAGGCAGCCAGGTTCTCCCAAAATGGAATTCTTAAAAAAGTTCAAGTAACCCACAGGAAGGCAGGAAAAAGGGAACAGAAAAGTGAAAAGCAGAGCAAAAAGGAAACAAAAAATAAAATGAAAACTTAAGTTTTGACAGATCAATAATTAAATTAAATATAAATTTTCTAAATACACTAATTAAAGGACAAGGATTAGAAGAGTGGATTAAAAACTGACCCAGCTATATGTTATCTGCAAGAAGTTCATTTCAAATATGACATAGGCAGATTGAAAGTAAAAGGATGGAATAAGATATATCATACACACATTAGTCAAAAGAAAGCAGAAGTAGTTATATTATTTCAGGTAAAATATACTTCAGAGCACAGAAAATTGCCAGAGACAGAGACATACAATGATAACAGGATCAATCCACTAAAAAGACACAGCAATCCTAAATAGGTGTACACCAAACATTAGAGCCACAAAGTATATGAGCCAAAAAGTGGTAGAACTAAAAAGAGAATGATACAAACCCACAATTATAATTGGAGATTTCAACACTCCTTTCTCAACAATTGATGAAGCAATAGACAGGAAGTCATCAAGGACACAGAAGAGCTATGAACTCAACACCACCATCAACAAATATGATCTAATCAACATATACAGACCAGGCTACCAAACAATTCCAGAATACACATTCTTTCCAAACCCACAGGATATGTACCAAGATGGACCATATCTTGAGCCATAGAACAATTTTTTGAAAAAAAATTGAAAGAATTTGAAATGATACAGTGTATGCTTTGACAATTGAGTCAAACTAGAAATCATAACTGAAAGATAACAGGAAACTCTCCAAACACTTGAAAACTAAACAATACACATCTAAATAATCATTAGTCACAGAAGTGTCAAGGGAAAAGAAATCCAATGAATGGAATTAAAATAAAAATAAAAATGAAATGTACCAACATTTTGGAAGCATTGCTGACAGGGAAATTTATAGCACTAAATGCTTACATTAGCAAAGGGGAAAAGTCTCAAATCAGTAATATAAGCTTTCACCTCAAGTACCTAGAAAAAGAAGAGCAAAATAAACCTAAGACAAGAAGGAAAAAGAATTCTGTTCTGTAAGAATAGAAATCAATGACATTGAAACAGAAAATAATAGAGAAAAATCAATGTAATAAAGAGCTAATCTTTGAAAAGATCAATAAAATAGATAAATCTCTAGCAAGACTGACAGAAAAAAAGAAGGGATACAAATTACCAATATTGGCAATGACCAGGGGCTATCATTACAGACTTTTCAATCATCAAAAGGATAATAAAGGAATACTAAAATAAAACAGACAATTTGAATAGCTTTGTGACTACTAAAGAAATTGAGTCATAATTTTATAACTCCCAAAAAGATGGGGCGCCTGGGTGGCTCAGTTGGTTAAGTGTCCAACTTTGGCTCAGGTCATGATCTCACAGTTCATGAGTTCGAGCCCCATGTTGGGCTCTGCGCTGACAGCTCAGAGCCTGGAGCCTGCTTTGGAGTCTGTGTCTTCCTCTCTCTTTGCCCTTCCCCTACTCTCTCTCTCTCTCTCTCTCTCTCTCAAAAATAAATAAACATTAAAAAATTAAAAAAAAACAGGGGTGCCTGGGTGGCTCAGTCGGTTGAGTGTCTGACTTCGGCTCAGGTCATGATCTCACAGTCCATGAGTTCGAGCCCCGCGTCAGGCTCTGTGCTGACAGATCAGAGCCTGGAGCCTGCTTTGGATTCTGTGTCTCCCTCTCTCTCTGCCCCTCCCCCCTCATGCTCTCTCTCTCTCTATCAAAAATAAATGAACATTAAAAAATTTTTTAAAAATTAAAAATAACATAAAACTCCCCAAAATAAAAGCTTCTGGCCCAAATAGTTTCACTGGAGAATTCTACCAAATGTTTATTATTATTATTATTATTATTATTATTATTATTATTATTTGAGAGAAAGCACATGCAAGCAGGGGAGAGGGGCAGAGGGAGGGGGGTGGGGAGAGAGAGAGAGAGAGAGAGAGAGAGAGAGAATCTTAAGCAGGGTCTACACTCAGCACAGAGAACACAGGTCTCAATCTCATGACCCTAGGATCATGACCTGAGCCAAAATCAAGAGTCAGATGCTCAACTGACTGAGCCACCCAGGTGCCCTCCTACCAAATGTTTAACACTAATTCTGCACAATCTTTTCTAGGAAAAGGAAACAAGATGACTTTCTACTTCACTTTATAAAGCTAGTATTACCCTAATACCAAAACTAGGCGAAAACAATACAAAAAATCCCACCTTACAGACTAATATCACTCATGAACTTAAAGACACAAAAAAACCTCATTACAATGATATATTATGGCATATATAATTCAGTCATATATAAGACCATGAAGCCTTGTTATATAGCTACAGTAATCAAGGCTACATGGTATTGGAGGAGGGATATCCACATAGATCAGTGGGACAGAATAGAGAACCCAGAAATAGATGCACACAAATATGCCTGACTGATTTTAACAAAAGTGCAAAAACAATTCAATTTGTAGAACTTCAGCTCTTTCAACAAATGGTACTAGAGCAGTTGGATATTTATGGGAGAAAAAAAAAAGAGGAACTCAGTCTAAGTCTCATTCTTTCTATAAAAATAAATTTCAAGTGGATCACAGACTTAAATGTAAAACATAAAACTGTAGAGCTTTTACAGAAAAGGAAAAATAGGAGAAAATCTTTAAATCTAGAACTATGCAAAGAGTTCTTAGATTTGACACCAAAAACTCAATCCATAAAAGAAAAAAATTGACAAATTTGACTTCATCAAAACTGAAAACTTTTGCTCTGTGAAAGACCTTGTAAGAGAATAAAAAAGACAAGGTACAGACTGGGAGAAATATGTATATACCACATATCTGACAAAGGACTAGTATCTAGAATATATAAAGAATGCTCAAAAGTTAACTGTAAAACAAACAAATAATCCAATTATAAGATGGGCAAACCACAAGAAGAGAGATTTCACCAAAGAGTATATGCAGAAGGCAATAAACACATGAAAAGATGTTCATCATTATCCATTAGGAAAATGCAAATTAAAACAACATGAGATCACTACACACTAATCAGCATGGCTAAAACGCTGATTAGGATGCAGAGCAAATGGACCACTCATAGGTTGCTGGTGGAATGTAAAATAGGAAGACCACTCAGGAAAACAATTTGGCAGTTTCTTTCTTTTTAAAAAGATTTTTTTAACGTTTATTCATTTTTGAGACACAGTGGGAGTGGGGGAGGGGCAGAAAGAGGGAGACAATCTGAAACAGGCTCCAAGCTCTAAACTGTCAGCACAGAGCCTGATGTGGGGCTTGAACTCACAGATGGCAAGATCATGACCTGAACTGAAGTCGGATGCTTAATGGTCTGAGCCATCCAGGCACCCCATGGCAGTTTCTTAAAAAAAAAACTAAACAGGGGCACCTGGGTGGCTCAGGTAGGCATCCAACATCAGCTCTTGTGGTTTGTGCATTAGATCCCTGCATTGGGCTCTCTGTTGTCAGTGCAGAGCCTGCTTCAGATCCTCTGTCCCCCTTTCTCTCTTCATCTCTCTCTCTCTCTCAAAAATAAAAATAAACATTAAAAAAAAAGCTAAACAAGCATCTACTCTACAGCTTAGCCATTGTATTCAGCTTCTATCCAAGAGAATGAAACTTATGTTCGGACAACAACCTGCACACAAATGTTTATAGCGGCTTTATTTGTAACAGCCCAAACTGGAAACAATCCAGCTGTCCCTCAACAAGTGAATGCCTAAACAATCTGTAGCACACCCACACCATAGAACATTATTCAGCAGTGCAAAAGAATGAACAACTGATACATGTGACAACCTGAATGAATCTCTAGAGAATAATGCTGAGTGAAAAAAGCCAACTCCAAAAGGTTACATACTGTATGATTTCATACAGCATGTATGGATGAAATGACAAGATTATAGAAATGGAGAACAGACTAGTAGGGGTTAAGGATCCCAAGGGTAAGAGGGAAGTAGGTGTGACTGGACTGAGCTCTTATGCTATGAAGCCATCTGAAGGCTTCTAGCTTTTAAAATTAGGAAGGATTCAGGGGAAGGGGCAGGCAGGGCGGTAATTCACAGCTACTCCTGGGTCCTATAGAAAAAGGTACTTCCTCTTCTGAACTTTTGGATGTATCCCTGAGAGAAAGATCACAGAATTGCCAAGTAGACTTGTGCAACTCAAGAGTGAAAGGAACCCATGTCGCCTTGCTGGACAGACGGGTTTGGAGACTTCTCAAGCCAGCATAGACAGGAAATGTCAAAGGTATTACATCAGTCCCTCTCATTCTGCCACCATATCTAAATGTAATCAGTAGGTTGGACAGACCCTCCAAAGTGGCTATTCACTTAGCAGAATAGGGGCTCAGACTAGAATCTGTTTTGAATTTTGGAAAAATCAATGTTACATTTCTTATGCTTCTGAGCTGTGGTCTGGGATTTTTACCCATTGGTAAGAACTGAATAGTCTCTTATGGTCTGCCTCCCTCTCTGTTTTTATCTTATTTTATTTTTCCTTCCCTTCCCCTATGTTCATCTGTTTTGTTCCGTAAATTCCACATATGTCTTTCTCTGACTGACTTATTTCACTTAGCATAATACACTCTAGTTCCATCCACATTATTGCAAATGGTAAGATTTCATTATTTTTGATTGCTGAGTAGTATTCCATTGTGTGTGTGTGTGTGTGTGTGTGTGTGTGTGTGTGTGCGTGCCCGCCCATTGGTAAGAACTGAATAGTCTCTTATGGTTATATGGAGATATATATATATATATCTATATATATATATATATCTATATACACACACACATACGTTTGGGCTCTTTCCATAATTTGGCTATTGTTGATAGTGCTGCTTTAAACACTGGGTGCATGTGCCCCTTTTGAATCAGCATTTTTGTATTGAAAAAATAACTAGTAGTGTAATTGCTCGGTCGTAGGGTAGTTCTATTTTTAACTTTTTGAGGAACCTCCATACTGTTTTCCAGAGTGGCTGCACCAGTTTGCATTCCCACCAGCAGTGCAAAAGGGTTTCTCTTTCTCTGCATCCTCACCAACATCTGTTGTTGCCTGAGTTGTTAATGTTAGCCATTCTGACAGGTGTGAGGTGGTATCTCAGTGTGGTTTTGATTTGTATTTCTCTGATGATGATTGATGTTGAGCATCTTTTCATGTGTCTGTTAGCCATCTGGATGTCTTCTTTGGAGAAGTGTCTATTCATGTCTCTCCATTTCCCACTGAATTATTTGTGTTTTGGGTGTTGAGTTTGATAAGTTCTCTATAGATCTTGGATAGTAACCCTTTATCTGATATGTTATTTGCAAATATCTTCTCCCATTCCATCAGTTGCCTTTTAGTTTTGCTGATTGTTTCCTTTGCTGTTCAGAAGCTTTTTAATCTTGATGAGGTCCCAATGGTTCACTTTTGCTTTTGTTTCCCTTACCTCTGGAGACACGTCTAGTAAGAAGTTGTTGTGGCTGATGTCAAAAACATTACTGCCTGTGTTCTCCTCTAGGATTTTAATGGTTTCATGTCTTAATATAAAAACAGAGAGGGAGGCAAACCATAAAAGACTCTTAAATACAGAAAGCAAACTGAGGGTTGCTGAAGGGAAGGTGAGTGGAGGAATGGGCTAAATGGGTGATGGATATTAAGGAGAGCACTTGTTGGGATATGCACTGGGTGTTATATGTAAGTGATGAATCACTAAATTCTACTCCAGAAACCAATGCTACACTGTATGTTAACTAACTTGAATTTAAATTTTAAAAAGAACTGAATAAATGACAGTGAATTTTGTAAATAAAGATATATATGCACAGACGTGTGTGGATGAGTATGAGTGTGTTTGTTCCTAGCAGAAAGAGCAGCATGTTCAAAGGTGTGGAAATAGAAGTTGGCATGTGTGCTTTGGGAACTTCAGATCATTCATGGAAAAATAACCAATTAGCTCTACTTGTCAGGGTGGGGGGCTCCCATCCATACTGTGTTGTATTCCTCCTATTACACAGTGCTGTATGTATGGCACCAAGTTGTGATGCCAGAAAAATATCTTTTTATGAAATGCCATAACCACCATGTAGGTAATGGTGCTGCATGTCTTTGGTTCTCCAGACCACCACAGAGGGTGTGCTACCATTGACCATGAAGGGGAGCCCTTGGCATGTTTATGAGTGTGGGTGAGAGGCTTGCCTCTTCTTCCAGGTGACGAGCAGGTGAAGTGGACAGCTCAGTCCCTTCACCACCAACTAAATCCCCCAACATTCTGTAGTCCCTTAGGGACTAACTCAGTTCACATTTCCAGACTTAGGGAATCACAGGAATTTAGACCAACGAGATTCTTAGGGGTTCAGCACCCTCAATTTGCAAATGAAGAGACTGAGGTACAAAGAGGGAAGTGTAGCTCGTATAAGCATGTCCAGCAACACAGTGGCTGAGCCTTTGTGCTCCAGGCGCCCAGCCCAGTGTTTTGTGGTTAATTTACAATGTTTCATGACACCCTGGGGTAGCCTCCTCCCAGGAAAGCACTACCTGCCCCTCCAGCCCACCTAAACCCTATCTAGCTTTCAAAACCCACCTCTTATATGCCATGAACTGACCTCCCCCACGATAAGTCTTATCAATATTAGTAGTTGGCAATTAAACAAGCATTATCTTAATGCTTTATCTTCTAAGGTTGTTCTGTCAGCTTAAATATATGGGTTGAGTTTTTTTGCTGTTACTTAACTTTTTAAGCCTTTTTGCATTAGCTTGTGTGATAAAACTATTTTATGCTTGAGCATAGGCTTTGTATTTTGTGTGTATGTGTTCCTGCAACGGTCCCAGCGCAGCAGCGTGCAGCAAGTGGATACATAATAAGCATTGGTTGATCTGATGCTGCTAGCACAAGCTTAATGCAGTGGGCTCTGAGACTCAAAGGAGTGTGATATAAGGCTAATTATGGATTCAAGAGTCAGTAGGCCTGGCTTTGGCCAGTTGTGTGAACTTGGGCAAGTTGCTTCAGTTTTTTTTTTTTTATCTGCAACATGGAATAATGATACTAATTCTCATAGGACCAACAAGAGGATTAAATCAATCTCTCTCTCTCTCTCTCTGGCATATAACATACTTATATAGATACATGGTCACAACCATAAACCTTCAGTTGATGGCGGCTATTACTACGACTAATGTCATGTCACGGGTTGGAAATCACTGAAGGGCTATTAACTTCATGGAGTTCTATGGCCTTAACTTAATCCTTCAACAGTCATTTCAACACCTCACAGAAGGGTTACAGGATCCATGCAGGGGCATGTGGGTATGTTCCCATAATTGTCACCCATTCTTATCCCTACCCTACTCTCATCCCCATTAGAGTAGTGATGTATGTTTTATACACAGAATCATATATGTGTATATATGTATATGTATGTTGTGAATACACAAGACATTTGCAGGACACCCCTTCCAAAAAACCCAAAACCAACAGGTATCTTGCGTTGTTAGCCATATTCTCTGCTTGCATAAATACTTTCAGCCACTAGGCGGTGCCTTAACTCTTCCCCGTGCAGCATGTTGGCTAATTATCACCAGGGAGTCGGCTCTAAGTCTTTAAGTGAATCTTTCTTTTCAACCTACTGCAGCGTGTGCAAATCATTTCCTCAGCTGATTCAGATGTATTATGATGTGCTGGGAAACCTGAGCATTCTCTCACCCTGTGGAGATTAATTACCTTGAAATATTCATTGGATTAAATGTATTTAAACATGCACTGTTTAAAGCTCAGTGCTGCAAAATGCCATGCTCAAGATATATATTATGGGCATTAAATAATTAACTTTAGTGTGTGAGAGAAAGGGAGACAGGAAGAGAGGGAGAGACCTTATTTAGTGCTAGGCCAGGGGTGACACTGACAGCAGCCAAGTCTAAAGCTTTCCACAAATCAACTCAATCCTGGCTCCGCTATTACTATAATTATGTGACCTTGGGCAAAATACTAACCTCTAAGTCTCAGCTTCCTCATCTTTATTTTTTTAATGTTTATTTATTGAGAGAGAGAAAGAGAGAATCCCAAGCAGGCTCTACACTGTTAGCACAGATTCCCGACGTGGGGCTTGAGCTCACAAAGTGAGAAATTGTGACCTGAACCAAAACCAAGAGTTGTACGCTTAACTGACTGAGCCATCCAAACACCCCAGTCTTACTCATCTTTAAAAGGGAATTATAGTGCCTCAGAAGTATAAATTTTATGTGGTTAATACATGAAAGCACTAGGAATTGTGCCTAACACATAGTAGGCATGCATATAAAGCAAGATTTAGAGTTTGTTTTTGCTTCCTTAGACCCAGAGATGGCCTTGGTCCCGGCTCTGTGACACTGTTCTTCCTTCTCTGTGCCAGGGTGCTCTCCCTTAGCTCTGGGAGAAGCTTGAGAGCGTGGGTGTTAGGCGTCCAGACTCGGGAGCCAAACTGCCCTGGTCCATGGCCCAGCTCTACACATACCAGCTGTGCAAGTTTCTTAAACTCTCAGTGCCTCTGTTTCTTCATCTGTAAAAGGAGATAATAACAGTACCTTACCTGATAGGGTTGTTGTGAGGGTCGAATGAGTCACCACAGAGAAAGTTACGAGAACAGAACTTGCCGCATAGTTAGTGCCTTTCAGGTGTCGGCTGTTATTATCATTTCTGGCTCAGTCGAGACCTCACCTGTGTCTAGATCACAGCTGACCTTCACACCCAGAGTAGGGGCTGTACCGCCTCCCAGTGTCCTATCCTGTTTGTCTCAGTGCCATACTGGACCTTCTAGAAGCCCCTCTGCAGGCTGGCCTTCTCCAAGTGGCACCTGCTCCACGCTCTAAGTCTAGATATATCCCCTCTTTTCCTCATTCAAATTCACCCCTCCTTAGTACCCTAATTTGTGGCTGCTGCAGGAAATGGAGCAACCCAATTAATTCATACTAAGATGCTAATGGCTGAATATAAGCTCCAGGGGGACAGAAGTCTTGTCTGTTTTATCCAGTACTTATCCCTAGTACCTAAGAGGTGCCTGAACATAGGAAGTACTCTATAAATATCTGGTGCATGACTATTTGGACCTGTGGGAAGATAAACCTTCGTTGAAAGTAATGCATCTTGAATGGTGGGATTTCAGACATCTCGACAACTGAAGAGGAAAATGTTGAAGGCAGGGACTCCGACCTGTGTTCCTGAAACCACAGTGGCTGGAAGACCTTCTACTTCACTTACAAATACAGCTATATCTTTTTTTGTTTTATTTTTTTATTCTGAAATGAGTTTTGACTTACAGAGAAGCTGCAAAAAGAGTACCCATCTCTCAGCTTCCCTGAATGTCAGTGTTAACATCTTACATAGTGCAGTGACCAAAACCATGAAATTAACATCAGTACTATTAATGTTACTATTTGTGCTATTAATCATCATTAATTAAACTATAGGCCTAATTTGAATTTCACCAGTTCTTCCCTCTCATATGGCTCTCACACTGCATTCGTTGTTATGTCTCCTTAGTCTCCTCCAATCTGTGACAGTTCCTCAGTCTTTCCTTGTCTTTGGAGACCTTGCCACTTTAAAAAAATACCAGTCAGTTATATTGTAGGATATCTGTCAGCTGGGGTTTGTTGGATGTTTTTCACTATTAGATTGAGGTTATGGATTTTCGGCAGGAACACCACAGAGTGATGTGACCTTCTCGGCATATATATCAGGGGGTACACGATGTCAATATGTCTTATTACTGGTGATAATTAACCTTGATCACTTGGTTGAGGTGGTGTCTGCTGAGTTTCTCCACTGTAAAATTGCTATTTCTCCCTTTAAAATTAATAAATGTCTTGAAGAAGATACTCTGAGACTATGCAACTATTCTGTGTGTCCTCAAACTTTCCCATAGTAATTTGAGCACCTATCGGTAGATTATGCCTGTAACAATTATCCCTGTAGTGTTTGCCTACTGGTGATTTTTTTATTTCTCTCTCTCTCTCTTTCTTTTTTGCACTTATTTATTGGAATCCTTCTGTAAGGAAAAGCTGTCCCTTCTTCCCTGTTTGTTTATTTATTTATGCAATTTAAAATGTATATCAGGGGCGCCTGGGTGGCTCAGTCGGTTAAGCGTCTGACTTCAGCTCAGGTCATGATCTCGCGGTCCGTGAGTTCGAGCCCTGCCTCGGGCTCTGGGCTGATGGTTCAGAGCCTGGAGCCTGCTTCCGGTTCTGTGTCTCCCTCTCTCTCTGTCCCTCCCCTGTTCATGCTCTGTCTCTCTCTGTCTCAAAAATAAATAAACATTAAAAAAAATTAAAAAAAATGTATATCAGTATGGAATCATGGATATTTATTTTATTTTTTGTATAATAATCCAATATTTGTTCATTTATCAGTTTGTTGGCTTAACAATGGCTTCGGCCAGTGTGGCACTCGTTTTGGCCTTGTGTCTTGTCATGTGCCCCATCCTTGTTTGAGCCCTTCCGTGAAGTCACATTTGGTAATGATAGACAGCACCTGGGCATATCCCCCATTATACACTGGGGGATCAGGTCCAAGGAGGCACACTGCTGTTAAGGGTGGTGGGACTTAGAAGCCAGGTCTCCTAGATGTCTGTCCTGCTCTGCCAACACTCTCCATACTTCATAGTCTTTGTTTACCATGAAATCCACATAACCGCACACATCCCCCACTCCCCGACCCCCAGTAACTGGGGTTCAGCCGGTCACTGAGAGGCTGGAAGAGCAGGAGGCCAGGCTCTCTCTCCACTTCTGTCATGTGTCATGGAGGGCTGGCCCTCTTTGTCACCTCTTTGTCTCCAACACCCTCAGAGACAGTCAGGATTATTTTGGGAAGGTAAATCGTTAGGTTATCATTACTGTTGTTGTTATACTACTGTAAACGTAGAGCATCTCACTTTTCAGCTAGTGTGGTCACCCAGAACTTTAAAAAAAAAAGTGTAGGTA
Organism: Panthera tigris; assembly: GCF_018350195.1. Classification (NCBI taxonomy): domain Eukaryota; kingdom Metazoa; phylum Chordata; class Mammalia; order Carnivora; family Felidae; genus Panthera; species Panthera tigris. Next base: position 122,787,848 of record NC_056668.1, on the reverse strand, counting down.
CAACTTATTTCTCATTCCTGCAGTAGTGACTGAATGCAAATGAAGCTTGTTAAAGGAGCCAGGACAGTTAAGTAGAAAACTGTTTCCTCTACAGAGAGAGAGGAATAAATGAAAGGATATCACTAGGAAACATCAAAACATATCTAGAATGTGGAGTGCTCTACAAGAAAATTGGCCTGGACTCTTTACAAAGTCAGTGCCATAACACAAAAGTGGTAGGGGTTTTGTAAATTGAAAGAAGTTAACGAGACATAACAATCATATACAATGTGTCAATCTGGGATGGGAGCCTGATTTTTAAAAGGTTGTGAAAGTCATTTGGAGACATTTGAAATTTGAATTTGGACTGGATATTACACACTAGGAAATTATTAACTTTCTCTGATGTGATAATGGTATTATCATTCTGTAGGAGAACATTCTTATTCTTGGGATATATATGTTGAAGTATTAGGGGTGAAGTCTTTTGATGTCTATAACCTACCTTCAGATATTTCTGAAAAAAAAAAAAAAGTCCATAGAGTGAAGCAAATGTGGCGAAAAGTTAACAGTTGTTAAACGTAGGTGTATAATAGAACAGTGTTCCTCTCAGTATTCTGTATGCTTGAAATTTTTCAAAATAAAGTCTGAAGAAAAATTACTCTTACAATCTTGTTTTATATCTTCTACTTATTAAGAAAACACCCCCTTACTTTTATTCTCATTAAAATGACAAAAAAATCAGTTCCATCCTACTGAAGCAATCACATGACCGGGGGCTCGGGAACTCACAGTGACAGCATTAAGAATCAAGCCCAGATCTGTGGAGAAGAGAAATGGTTGGGATGAGGAGAACTCTGGTCTCTGCATATCTAGTGTTAAATCCCAGCGACTCTGCTGTTTGATCAGTGACCTTGGCTATGCAACATGGCACTTCTGTGCCTCAGTTTCCACAACTGTAAAGTGAGGATGGTAACATGTTATTTGTTTCGAACATCAAGGGTTCTATCTGGACATGCCGTCTAGTTTGGATATGAGAATCATCACCAATAGTAGACAGTGATAGACCCACCAAAAACAGTAGCTGTTATGTTAGGTATAAGGGCCATCCAGTCCTTCTGGGGTGTGCAGGGAATGTGAAGATGAAATCCCAGGCCCCAGGAGCTAGAAGTTGGCTGACAAGCAGGAGTGAGGCGGGATGGGGATGGGGTCTGTCCTCAGGGACCTCGAGATCATTTGCACAAATGAGATTTCACTGTGCCTTCAAAGCTTTTGGGTCAGGATCATTAGCTTATTAAATGTGAACATTTGAAATACCCGACAATATTTTAAAGTTCTGGTTTGGCATGGCTGCATCTTCTTCATATTTATGTATTTAATTTTTAATGTTTATTTATTTTTGAAAGAGAGAGTGTGAGCAGGGGAGGGGCACAGAGAGAGGGAGACACAGAATCCCAAGCAGGCTCCAGGTTGCGAGCTGTTAGCATAGAGCCGGATGCGGGGCTCAAACCCACAAATCGAGATCATGACCTGAGCCAAAGTCAGACGCTTAACTGACTAAGCCACCCAGGCGCCCTTACTTTTTTTTTTGTTTGTTTTAAATACAGAAGCCTCAATAATAGGAGGGTCGACAATTGGATATCTTTATGCAAAAACATGATCCTTGGCTGTTTTGTGACACTTCGTGAAAAAAATTAACATGGAGTACATCAGAGATTTAAATGTAATCGCCAATTCAAAAACTTCCAGAAGAAATACAGAATAAAACCTTAGTGATCTTGGGTTAGGCAAAGATTTCTTAAAAAGGACACAAAATGCATGAGTCATAAAAGAAAAAGGATTAAATTGGACTTCATCAAAAGACAGTGTCATCAAAAGCCACCAGTAAGGAAGTGAAATAGCAAGCCCTTCACTGGTAGAAAATGTTCACAAAACATGTATCTAACAAAAGACTTGTGTCTGGAATACATGACAGATTTCTTACAACTCAATGAGAAGATAAACAACTCAATTAAAAAGTGGGCAGAAGACTTGAATGGAGACTTCACTAAAGAACGTATGCAGATGGGGGCGCCAGGGTGGCTCAGTCATTTAAGCGTCTGACTTCAGCTCAGGTCGTGATCTCACCATTCACGAGTTCGAGCCCTGCCTCAGTCTCTGTGCTGACAGCTCAGAGCCTGGAGCCTGCTTCGGATTCTGTGTCTACCTCTCTCTACCCCTCCCCCACCTGCGCGCGCGCGCACGCGCGTGCGTGCTCTCTCTCTCTCTCTCTCTCTGTGACAAAAATAAACATTAAAACAAAGAAAAGAACATATTAAGGCAGTAAATAAGCACATGAAAAGATGCTCAATGTCATTAGTCAAAAACACAGTGAGATGCCGCTAGATGACCAAAATGAAAAAGATAGGTGCCAAGGGCTGGTTGGTGAGGATAAGGCGCAATGAAAGCGTTCATACACTGCTGGTGTAAATGCAAAACAGTAAGGTCACTTTGGAAAACGATTGGGCGGTTTCCTATAAAGTTAAATGCACACTTAATAGAATTCCTGGAAATTCTACTCCTTAGTATTTACCCGAGAGAAATGAAAGCATATGTTTACACAGAGGCTTGTATGTGACTGTACACAGAGCCTTATTCATAATAACCCCAAACTGGTAGCTATCCAGATGCCCATCAGCTGGTAATGGATGAAAAACTATGGTATGACCACATAATGCAATGCTCTGCAGCAATAGAAAAAGGAATGAATGTGTACAACATGAATGAATCTCAAAAGCATATTAGGTGAAAGAAGGTGGGACACATAATTGTATAATTTTGCTTATATGGCGTTCGGGCAACCTTAAACAGAGGTGTTCTGGGAAGAATAACCTAGTGGTGATGTGGAGGTGATTTGACTTGCAGAGGTTCCCAGGGGGCTGTACATTGCTAGAAGGTGGGTGCTATAACCTTGACCTGACCTTGTGGGAGCCTGGGCTGGGGAGATTAGAAAGTATGAACATCAGAGGCATAATATAGAGACTTAGCTTCTCATCTAGGCTCTGCTAGGGATGAACTGTGTGCCCCTGGGAAAGTCATTTAACTGCTCTGGGGCCTCAGTTTTCTCATCAGTAAAACAGGGATTGAAAATCTACCCCCAAGGAAAGTTAGAGGTTAGTTAGAGTTATAGGTAAAGTGTCTCACACCCCGACAGAAGTATATCTCTCTGAAGATTATTTCCCTTCCCTGTTGGTTTCTTCCACTTTGCCCCTCATTGATATGTATCTTGCCCATTCTCTCTGCTTCTTTTATGTAAGAAACATAAGCCACAAATGTGTCTAAGCTAGGTCAAAATGTGTTTCCTGGCCAGTTTCACCCCAGTATCACCCTTAGTTGGGTCTTTCTTCAGCATAACTTGGCCAGTGACATCCTATGTGACCTGGGCCCACAAGTCACCTTCCTTCTCTGGACATATTCTCCAGAATGAAGGGCTTGGGCCAGATGATCGCTCTGGGCTCCAATTCCAGATCTTTCGCTCTAGGATTCCAGTCCAGGAATGAAGAAATGGCCAAGCTCAAGGAGCAGTTGCTTATGAAAGTCTAAGGAGAGCTACAGCCTCTGGGCGCTGGGCCCGGGCCTGTGGTCTAGCCGTGAGTCGAAAGGGGACCTTTGGGAAGAGTCAGTCTAGAGTCTAGAGGAGAAGGATAGTAAGTTCAGAGAGGTTCCTATTTTAACTCCTGCACGGCGCCCGGCCCAGCAAAGTGTTGTGAGGTGGGTGGAGGCACCTGTTCTTTTGTGGAAGGAAACCATTTCTCAGGACGGGGTCCCTGCATGTCCTACATCAGAGATGCTGGCCTGATCGCTTTCCCAGCACAGCAGACTCATCAGGAGCTTCCAGTGAACAGGGGTACTTGGCAGCATCCCATCTTCTCGAATTTCTAGTTTTCCATCAGGCTTAGCTATCAAAACAGTGGGGGAAAAATCTAACTTCTCAGCTGTCTACTTTTGGAGAAGGGGACTGCACATTTTGGTAGGTTTTTGCTGAGCAGGGAATCCAGAGTGGACCTGGTTCCTTCTTCATCTTTTTTCCTCATACAGAAATAAACTGTCATTCACGGTGTGCTCAGATCCTGGGACTCACCGGACACAGACAGGGTCTGCCTTCCCTGGTGTCCTCCGGCCCCCTCTGCTGGGCCCCAGGACATGGTGCCTGGTCACTGCCCTTACTCCCATGGCAATGAGGGGCGAGGCAAGCTTAGAATACTTGGGGGTGCCACTGTTGTGCCCAGCCCCCCCCCCCCCGCCCCTACTGATGTTCAGCAGCATCCACTGAATGGAGAGGAAATGGCAGAACACCATCATTGAACTTGTGGCCTTGGCCTCCGAGAGGATCTTCCAAGTAGGATGCTGAGCAGCCTCAGATAAAAGGGCCAGACAAGACCCATTAACCTCCCTGGGGTGAGGGTGATGGATCCCACCCAGACAAGTTCCTTGTCTTCAAGCCATGCTGCACAGTAACTTCCCAACTGGCCTGCTGCACCAGCCCTGAGCTCTAGGTAGGCCAGTATTTTGTCTCTGACAGGCACATACTTTGTTAAAAAAACAAGAACCATGTAGTCACACAGGCCTGGGTTCAGAAAAGTGACTTAGCTTCTGTGTGCCTTACTTTCTTATCTACATAATGAGATTGGCAAACCTACCTTGAACAGTCATGGGGAGAAGGAATAAAAATGAATGCAAAACGTCCAGTGCCGCGCTCCGTATGTGGTGGAGACTCCATAAGTGAGGCTTATTTTTACAGTTGGTTTTAGGACCTCCTGCACAGGAAAGGGGCACATACCCCAGACTGTTTTGGATGCAACAAGGTTTATTTCACTAGACCACTAACTCTCAGACCAGCAAGATCCAAGATCCTGGTTAGAAATGCAAATTCCCAGTCTTCACCTCAGCTCGTCTGAATCAGGAACTCTGTTTAAGTTCCTGAATAAGGCTCAGCTGTTGTAATAAGCCCTCTAGGTGATTCTGAGGCATGTTCAAGTTTGAGAACAATTGTACTTTTTTTTTTCTTTTGCAAATTCGAGAGGAGAGAATTTAAAATGGTGTCATGTAATATATTAATTGGTCTCACTTCATGCACTGAATTGGAAATAATACAAATCTCCCCCCAAAATATAACATCACGATTTGCATCATTTCAAAGCTGGAAAGTGAACGAGTTATGAACAGCATTTACACTATATAGACTTGGTGGTGCCTTTTTAGTTGGTATCAGTTGAGTTGCCCTCAGCAGCAGATAACAGAAAATTCAGACTAAAATGGATTTAAGAGATAGGAAAATGTCTTAGCTCACGTGACAAGAATTCCACAGGTGGGTACACCTGGGAACAGTTCATCAGGGGCACTTGGCTCCTCTGTGATTCTGTTCTGCATGCTTTTGTGTGTTGGCTTACCTCCAAGATTGGGATGTAATGGAGGCAGGAATCCTAGATGTCACATCCAGACTTGTCAACACTGCAAGGAAGAAGCCTATTTTTGTGACCTTTCTTAAGGAACCATGAAGCCTTTCCTACAAGATCCTGGAAAGCTTCCCCTCATCCCATTGGCTGTTCATAAACTGTATATCCACCTCTAAACCTATGCCCACAAGATGGGAAGAACAAGTTAGTTTATACCAGTCTTTGAGTGTTGTTATGGGTTGAGTTGTGTCCCTATTCCCCTCCCACTAAGTTTACTTGTTGAAGTCCTAATCTCCAGTACCTCAGAATGTGACTTTACTTGGAAATAGGGTCACCACAGATGTTATCAGTTAAGATGAGGTCATAATGGAGTAGGGTGGGCCCCTAGTCCAACGTGACTGGTGTCCTTACAAAAAGGGGAAGCTTGGACATAGACCTGTGCACAGGGTGAATGCCATGTGAAGCTGAAAGCAGAGATTGGGGTGATGCAGTAGAAGCCAAAGGATGCCAAAAAACCACCAGCAAACAACCAGAATTTAGGGGGATGGCAGGGAACAGATTCTTCCTTAGAAGGGCTAACCCGGCAAACACCTTGATTTGGGACTCTTACCCTCCAGAACTGTGAGAGGATAAATTTCTTTTGTTTAAGCCACCCACTTTGTGGTGCTTTGTCATGGTAGCCCTAGCAAACATATAGGTGGACCAGATGTTGGGGAGTCAATTGCCATGACCACTACACCTGTTATCATTATACTAATATATCTCCTACACCATACACCTAAAGTGTGAGATGAGCAGTATCATGAGATAGAAAGTGCCCAGGCTTTGGGATACAAAAATCTGGGTGTAAACTGTATCTCTGACTAGCTATGTGACCTTGGCAAACCACCTGAGCTCTCCGAACCACTAACTCTAAAGCCCACCACTGATCGGTGAGATGGGATATCCACTGTTGGCACGGATATTCTCGAAGACATTCCCCTTTCCCAGTCCACCAAAGAGGAGACCCCACCCCTTAATTTTCTACCTGGCTCCATTCTGTTCTTACCTCAATCCTCCTCCACCCCCCCTCCACTCCAGGAGAGTTTGAGGTTGTTTCTGCAGAACTAACTGGGTGGAAAAGGACAAGACAAGACAGTAGAGGGGAGAGAAGGTAGAGAGGGAGAACTTGGCCCTCTGCAGAATAAAGCAGTGAAAGAAAGAAGAGAGAAGATGAGAAAAAGAAAATTTGAGAAGGCTAGAGGCAGAGAGACATAATTTTGAGGGTCGTTTGGCTAGTGAGGGGCTTCAGAGCAAGTACAGTGCAAGGGAATCAGGAAAGAGATTTCCAAGGAGATTTGCTAGGGGTATAGATTGGATCCACCTTTATATTTTTCTTTTCATTTTTTCTTTTTTTAATGTTTGTTTGTTTGTTTATTTTGAGAGAGAGAGAGAGCAGGGGAGGGGCAGAGAGAGAGGAAGAGAGAGAATCCACAGCAGGCTCCATGCTGCCAGTGTAGAGCCTACGCAGGGCTTGAACCCATGAACCATGAGATCGTGACCTGAGCTGAAATCAAGAGTCAGGCGCCTAACAGACTAAGCCACCCAAGAGCCTCACCACCTTTGTGTTTTTCGAAAACTTCTAGTGAAGAATGTAATTCCTGGGCTGTAGACAGAAAATAAAGTCGGATCGCAAATTTACCTTCCTGCAATACTTAGTGAAAGAATCATAAGATTAAAACCAGCTTCCCCCACCAAAACAAAAGCAAAAAACAAGCAATCAGACACCCACAGTGGCAGCCAGTCAAGGAAAGGGGTACAACTTCATCCCACACTGTCCACGACGTACTGTCAGGGAAGGAGAGCAGTCTGGCTTGACTTGCCATGACTTGTAAACTTTCCCTGTAAGCCACTCAGATGGAAAAAGGTGAGCGAAAAAAATTCTGAGAATTCACACAACTATGCCCCAAATTGGAGCAAGAGGGACTAAAGCAGGGCTCTCAGATTAACTACAGGATACCTAGTTAAGTGTGAATTTCAGATAACAGTGAATAATTCTTTAGTGTATGCCCCATGCAGTATGGAGGACATACCTATACTAAAAATTATTTGTTGTTTATCTGGAATTCAAATTTAACTGGGAGTCTTTGTATTATTATTATTATTGTTGTTATTGTTATTATTTCAATCTGGCAACACTAGACTGAGGTAACGAGCAGATATTCTGTAGAAAACTTCCAAAACCAAAAAATGAAATTAAAAAAACCCCTCAAGTAAATGACCCTAAGTATTCTAGAAAGGTCTCACTGGCAATCGGACTAACCATCTCATGGGCTCCTTTCCGAACGGGGGTACTGTTATAATGCCTCAGGGAGCTGCATTGGCTTCACTAAAATCCCAGCAGAGAGAGAGCCAAAGTCCTCTGGGCTCCCCATGACCTCTGTATGAGTTCTCCTCCCTACTGCACCCTCAGGGTATAAGAAGTGGGCATTTGCGTCTCCCTTTGGAGAAGACAACCAGGCTTTGGGTATAGCAGGATGGAGTCCGTAAAGAAAGTCTTTTTAGAGTTATCTACATTACAATGAGCAAAATGGAAAAGGATGCATCATAAATATGAAAGCAAACAATACGTAGAAGACAAAGGAGAGATGAAGAATCCTGCCTGGAAGAAAACCCAAGAAATAAAAGAAAATTCCCTCTGGCCATTTTGAGGCAGCTGTTTTTGTCCAGCTGGCTGTTCACCACATTTTTATAGCAAAGGAAGAAAAAGAAAAGAAAGAAAAGGCTTAGATATTTGATTAACTCTTTACTTTGGGGAATTAACGCTTAAGGAGAAAAATCAAAGAACTGCCCCAAACAAGCAAAACAACATATATAATAGGGATATCTGTTCTATTGCTGTTTATAACAGTAAACAAAAATGGCTTATGTAGTCAGATATCGGTTAAGTAAATGGTAAGAATTCATACCGTGGAATTTACATGGAGTATTAAGAATTAAGATTGAGATCTGTGTTTTCTATTTCTGAGTAAAAATAATTAGGTTTCAGAGCAACATGTAAAGGAAAATCTCTTTGATGATCTGCAAACCTATGATCATGTGCTGATGTTGGTAAAAGTGCCCACGAGGGCGTTTTCCCAAGATGCTATCACAGGCTTCCATGTCTTACAGTAGGATTTCTGATTTTTTCCCCCTTCCCTGCACTTTTCTGGATTGAGTTCACTTTTCCCTCTCACGGCATATATGTATTGATTTTCTTTTTCTTTTGTTAAATTTTTTAATGTTTATTTATTTTTGAGAGAGAGACAGAGACAGAGACACAGCACGAGGGGAGGGGACAGAGAGAAAGGGAGACACAGAAGCTGAAGCAGGCTCCAGGCTCCGTGCTGTCAACACAGAGCCCGATGCGGGGCTTGAATTCACAAACCGTGAGATCATGACCTGACCTGAAGTCGGACACTTAACCGACTGAGCCACTCAGGCGCCCCTTGATTTTATTTTTCTTTAAAAGCTGGTACCCCTCTTTGCTTTTCTTGAGCTCAGGGGACTTTCAACATACCTGAAGTACTCTGAGATGCAGTAGACCAGGTAGAATGTGACCAGGTCACATTTGCTTTGTAACGCATGGCCTACACCTTGCTGGGCCTCAGGACAGTTCTGCAGCCCCAAGCCCTTGGGGAGTCCTAGCAACAGCTTCTTGGCCTGAAGCCACTGATGACCAGCTGGGTAGGCACCTGTTGGAAATTGGACTTGAGGCAGATGAATCGTTTTGGAAGGCAGAATGGGGCCGTGGAAGAGGGAGAACACAGCAACTTATTGGCCAGGCAATCTTGGGCCATTATTTCTCCTCTCGAGCCTCAGTTTCCCTGCCCATAAAATGGGGTTAATGGATCCTATCTTACAGGGTCATTGTAGGCATCAGATAAAATAATGTAAGTGAAAGATACTCCATAAATTTCAATTTCCCTTTTCAAAGTCTTCCCATTGTTCTGTTAAAATTAGATGTTCCATTTTACTGATGATGGACCTTGAGTTGAGGGCAAATTTACTTGGAAATGTTTATGTAAGGATAAATGCCCTCCCTGCTCTCTAGTCTATACCCACAATCTAGCCTTCAATATACTTTAGGATTTCATTACTGATGGGAGTCTTACAACTCAATTATTTGTTTCCAGAATCTGACTTTCCTGTGCATTCTCTTATTTGATACGTGGGAAACAAGAGAATTCTGCAATTTCTATGAATAGAACATGATTAAACAGTTGTCAGGAAATCAGAACAAAAGGGAATGCTTTGCACTCAAAAGGCTTGCAATCAGTAACGAAAGGTCAGAATGGCATGTGAGATGGAAATAGGGTTTCCATTTCCCCCTGCAGGGTGAGAGACCCTTGGTTCTCAGCTTTTCATCTCTGGCTCAATTAAACAGCAGAGTCAGCCTGCTGCCTGGACTGACACACAAGCTGAGTACATTTGGTTACTTCTAGTTTATTCAGAGCAGCAATTTGGATTTTAAAAATTATTAAGATGAGTTAATCAGCCTTACGTGTTGTCTTTGGAGGGACAGTCTGTCCTAGGGTAGGGTGAAAACATTCTCTCTGAAGTCAGTTTAACACAGGAACCCAGCAAAATGGGATTGCTCACTGGATGGGCGTTTTGGAAACCATGTTTAAAACAGAAAATATTGTATGGCAACTAGCATGTCAAAGAGGTGAGGCTCAGGGCGCCTGGGTGGCTCAGTCGGCTAAGCATCTGACTTGGGCTCAGGTCATGATCTTGCGGTCCGTGGGTTCAAACCCCATGTTGGTCTCTGTGCTGACAGCTCAGAGTCTGGAGCCTGCTTCTGATTCTGTGTCTCCCTCTGTCCCTGTCCCTCCCCATCTTGTGCTCTCTCTTTCTCTCTCTCTCAAAAAACAAAACAAACAAACAAAAAAAGGCAGTGAAACTCAAAGAGCTGAGTTCCAGTGCAGACATCAAGCATGTGGCCATGGAATTCAGCATTAATCAGAGCAAATAACACATCTGCACACATTCCAGGCAATTTCTCCCTCAGAGGACAACATCTGTATTTTTCACTGAAGTTAAAGTTTAGGAAAGATGGATATACAAGTGAACCTAGATATGTGCTTAGGCCAGGGGCTTCTGAATTCAAAAATGCCTGAGGATCCATCATAACCTTCCCAAGTCGGACACGCCCTTACAAACACACCTTCTCAGGGAGGAGGGGACTGAGGGGGCTTGTAGGGGCTGCGTCTTGGGTTGAACATAGGACGTGATGCTAATGAATCAACAGCTACTAAACATTCAAACATTGAGACAACTCTTCATAACTTTGGTCACTGGTAGCCATGGGATTAGTAAGTTGCCCCATACTGTGAATGAGTGTATGCACATGTGCGTGCATGCTCACACATTAAGTGGAGTAAGAGAACAGAAATAAAAGATTCCAAACAATTAATTGCCCAATTAGCTGTCCTCACAATTATGGGAATGTGACATTTAGTGAAAAACGCAATGATCATTTGAAATTAAATTGCCCATTTTGCAAGCGTCCTCCTGGCTCAGTCGCCATGCCAACTGTTTCTCACAGTGGTGCCATTGCTTTTGAGGGGCAGGCACAATAGTCTCCCTCACACCAAGCCCAGCCTGCTTTCTTAATTAACAATATCGAAACCAGGGAGGGGAAAGGCTGTGGCTGGGAACCAGCGGCTCAGAGGGACTCTCTTTCCAGGGATCTCTCAGAGTTGAGGGTGGCCTGCCTGAACATTGCATCTGAGGAAATATTATTGAGGGGGGTGATGCAGGGCAGGGCTGGGAAGACTGGCTGATCAGGGGCTTTGTGCAATCAGCTAAAGGTCTTTTTTCTTTCTTTCTTTCTTTCTTTCTTTCTTTCTTTCTTTCTTTTTTTAATGTAATTTATTCTTGAGTTAGCCAACATACAGTGTATACAGTGTACTCTTGGTTTTGGAGGTAGATTCCCATGATTCACCGCTTACATACAACACCCAGTGCTCATCCCAACAGGTGCCCTCCTTGATGCCCATCACCCAATTTCCCCTCTCCCCCATCTCCCCATAAACACTCAGTTTGTTCTCTGTAATTAAGATCTCTTTGGTTTTCCTCCCTCTCTGTTTGAAACTTTTTTCTCCTTCCCTTCCCCCATGGTTTTCTGTTAAGTTTCTCAAATTCCACATATGAGTGAAAACATATGATATCTGTCTTTCTCTGACTGACTTATTTCACTTAGCATAATACCCTCCAGTTCCATCCATATTGTTGCAAATGGCCAGATTTCATCCACTCTCATTGCCAAGTAGTATTCCATTGTATATATAAACCACATCTTCTTTATCCACTCATCAATCAATGGACATTTGGGCTTTTTCCATAATTTGGCTATTGTTGATAATACTGCTGTAAACACTGGGGTACCAGTGCTCCTATGCATCAGCAGTCCTGTCTCCTTGGGTAAATTCCTAGCAGTGCTATTGCTGGGTCATAGGGCAGATCTATTTTTAATTTTTTGAGGAACCTCCACACTGTTTTCCAGAGCAGCTGCACCAGTTTGCATTCCCACTAACAGTGCAAGAGGGTCCCTTGAGTGCTGTGGGAAGAAGGTATATAGCCGCTCCAAGGACAGAAGACCCTGCAGGCACCCGCCAACCAGAGGCTCTTTGTCGGCTGGGTGGAGCGGCACTACCCCCAACCGGGGCACGCACAGAGCGGGATCCTTTGACATTGGGGTTTGAATCCCAGCCAAGTGCCTGGGAGGTGCGGGAGACTGTGTAGCGGGACAGACCCGCCTGCTCGCGCTCAAGCAGCGCTGTGAAGACGACTCAACTGAGTGGCTGGGACACTTGGTCCGGGGAGGAGACACTGGGGTACGGTCATTTTTTCCCCCATCACCAACAAGGTGGGGCTTCAGGGAACAGGACCGCAGCCCACAGTGGAGCCCGGACGCCTACACCAAACCACACCCCTCCATGCCTGGTAACAGTGTATCTACCTGAGCGGGATTGACACTGACTGAACCAGATCATGCCTCCAGACCAGTGCAGCCACCAGTTCCAAGGCACCATCATATATCTTTCTAGTGGTTTTGCATTTTCTGATTTGATTCTTGGTCAATTCCATATATATATATATATATATATATATATATATATATATATATTTCTTTTCTTCCTCTTATTTCTTCCCTTCTCCTTTCTGGTTGTTGGTTTAAGCAGACATTTTTTAATCTATTCTTTTTACACTTCTTCTGTATCTTTCTTCTTTATTTTCCTCTCTCTCTCTGGATTAAGCTGTATAGTTTCTCTGATTCTCTGCCTGGCCAATTTTTTTTTTCTTTTTATCCCACCCCTGTCATTTCTCTCTTTGTATGGGATAAGGTTTCTTCTACCACCAACCCCCCTTTTAAAATTTTTTCCAGGGTTACTTCAATGAACAAATCAAAGTATACCTGATGGAGGGTCCAAACCACCACTATGAGTAGGGAGATAAAGCAAAACCAGAGTCACTACAACAGAGAGCATGCAACACAGTCCAAAAACACCTCCTGAAGAACCAGGCCCTGGACAGTGTATGACCCCTCTTTAATATAGTAGTGCTCGCAGGGGCAGGACTCATACAGGTCTTTTTTCTTTTTTTTTATAAAAAATTTTTTTTTAATGTTTATTTATTTTTGAGACAGAGGGAGACAGAGCATGAGTGGGGGAGGGGCAGAGAGAGAGGGAGACACAGAATCCGAAACAGGCTCCAGGCTCTGAGCTGTCAGCACAAAGCCCGACGCAGGGCTCGAACCCACGAACCATGAGATCATGACTTGATCTCAAGCGTCCGAAGTCGGACGCTTAACTGACTGAGCCACCCAGGCGCCCCCATATAGGTCTTTTTTCAAAGCAGGGTGGTGTATGGGCAAAAATGAAAGACGAGTGAATATGAGCAAAATCTCAGGTTTCAGGGATTCAACATTATTGATCAAGGTGTATCTGGATTCTTTATGACATTTCCTATTGGCATCCAGAAATTCGAGAAGGGGACAGAACCAGGAGACTCTTCTTCCTCCTCTTTGTTTTCATGGTATCTTGTCTCGGACCTGCATGCCGACCCAGGGACCATCCCTAGGGCACACAAAGGCCTTGGGTTTCTTTGGCATCATTCCATCCTGGCATCATGATCCCTCCCCCTGCCCCCCCCACACACTGCCCACCCATAAAGAAAGCACAAACCTGAATACAGTGGGGCCCATGGTTCCCACATGTATCATTTTCATACCCCTGAGCCCAGAAGGAAGGGCCCAAGGGAAACCAGGATTTGAAGGGCACTAAGACCTCTTGTGCCTTGGGTGACAGGTCAGATCCCAAAGCCCAGGGAGGACTTTGCAGTCAGTGAACATTGAACAGTTGCAAGCTTGTCTGACATGGAGTTCTCAAGAAAGCCCCATTGGCCAATACTTCAATACTATGAAGACTAAATAAGCCAATGCATGGGAGGGGTCTAGCACAGGTAAATACTCAAAAGTGGTAGTCTTTGTTACTATATATTCATTATTTCTTTCCAAATGGTAGCTCAGTGTCAAAGCTGGGACTCCAGAGAGGATCCATCACCCCTCAGCCTTGTGTAGGCTCTGGGATTTGGAGGCCAAGGCACAGGCTGACTGGACCTACTTTCCACATGGCCTCCAATAGAGTTTTTCTAAAAATGGAGCTCTAAAGCGTATCTCTCATCCTACTTGAAGCCCTTCGGTGGCTGCCACTGACCCTGGAATATAGGCAGACAGAGGGGCCCTCTGAATCACTGGGGCCTGGGCAGGGGCCTGAGCAGAGGCAAAGTGAGCAGAGCAACTGAGGACTCTGTCCATCAGGGAAGAGTCTGAGGCCCCACATGGGTCAGGATTCAGGGTTCAATCCAGGTCTAGAGAAGAATGGAAACAGATTTGGGGAGGCATTTCAGAACCAAAAATGAGGTTCTTCTGTGCCCTAGAGATGGTTCCTGGGTGGGCACACAAGTCAGTCCACGAAACCAGATTCCAGGAGGAGTAAGACTGTTCTGGTTCTGTCCTCTTCTTGAATCCAAATGCCAGTAGGAAATGTAAAGAATCCAACATAATGACAGCTGGATCGGAGAGTGACCATTGATCCTGGGATGGTGAGTGGGCATTGACCTCTCTCTGTCCCACCACTGTGTGTCTATCTTGCCTCCTAGTGTATGAGGAGAAATGTGGCAGCTCCCACGATGGCTTCAGTGGCTGTTATGAGAAAGAAATTCACTACGGGCAGTTAAGACACTTTGTGTTGCATGCGACAGTTCTGTTTGTTTCTTGCCATACGAGAAGTCCAGAGGTAAGGCAGGCTCTGGATGAGGATGAGAGACTATTGGTGTTACAGTGATGTCATCAAGGCTGTTTTTGTGTCTCAGCTCTGCCACCCTTGCATGGATGTCCTCCTAAGATGGTTTCCTTCAGAGTGTCAAGATGGCTTCCAGGGAAAATGGCAAATACCTGCCTCCTTGTGAGGATGGGGGAAGTGCTGAAGAGACCTCTCCCTGACCATGAAATGTAAACCTTTCCTTTTAACCTGACTGGGCAATTTAGGGTACCCCAGACCGATAACAGTTTCCCTCTGGAGCTGGGGGATCCCAGATCAAATTTAAGATTCATTTCAAAAAGGCAGGAGAGAGCTATGGGTTGGGTAGGCAGGCGACTTCTCACCATGTTATAACTAATATATACCTCACACTAGCACGTGAGAAGCATTCCCAGGTTTTCAAGACTGTGACATCCTCTGGCTTCTTAAACACCCATGGTAAACTTGAGAGCTCAGCCAGGGTTAGTCTATCTACTTGCCAGAAAAGGGCTCAGAGAGGTTCAGAAACTAACTCAAGGTCACACAGGTGGTAGAGCAGCAGCCGGACTTTCTTTACCGTCCCTGCTCACTCAGAACCTGTTTATGGTCTAGAATCCTGTGGAGGCCCTGGGAGCAAGAGGGAGTCCCATGGGTGATTGAGTTGTTTGTTCTGTATACGGTTGGTATCTAAATACTCTCTCAGAGAGGATCCCACAACATGTGCATCCTAGATCTTAGCTGCCAACCAACCAATCTCTGGCACCCAGCTTTTCCCTGCCCCCATCCCTGCTTCCTACCCACAGGCCCTGCTTTTTCATGTTTTGCCTTCTCACCTCTAGTGCCCTTTGTCCCAAGATTACCCACTATTAGTTAATGACAAAAATCTTCCCAGTGTGGGTATGAGAAGGCAGGGGACAGGGAAAAGAGAGAGAGAAAGGACATTCCTAGGCAGAGAGTCTAGGGCATCTCCACCCTAGGCAAAATGGCAGTGAAGCCCAGCTAAGCAGATCTGGGCAGATAGGCCCAGCTGTTGCCTGCCAGAATGTTGACTCCTAATGCAAAGGCATTGATTTGTCCATTGGGATATGTGGTTCCTTCGGAGTTTCCCTGGTGATATTTGGTTCAAAGAGATTGGAAACAGGACTTCAGATAATCTGGCTTTCAAAGGAGCCAAGGGTCAGAGTCCATCTGTTGGCTAGTGGGGCTTAACTTTTTCTCCTGAACGGTTGCAGAGGGAAGTGGCCTTTTCTCCTTCTTGTTCTGTTTTAATGGGATAACCAGAGACACAGAATATCCATTCCACCCTTCTGCCTTTGACAAAGCTTCCCTTCCTAGGTGCCAGCAAGAGGCCATGAGCTCCTCCGGCCATTGAAATGCCCACCTCCAGGCCACCTGTTGGAGGTGGCATCAGAGTCTGCCTGAGTGTCTCACTAACAGTGGAGTCTCCCAAACTTGGAGGAGCTCCATCGGGGATGTCTGAGGACCCTGGGGTTTCTCCTGATTTGGGGAATTTCTGTGTCTGTAATAAATGTGAGCCCCAGAGGAGTGGGGAATGCTCTGGAACATAGGGTGGGAGCACTGTGGCTAAGTGATAGCTCAGATAACCACTAAGGTCTTGATTCTTGTAGGTCTTCTATAGCCTTATGTTTTAGAGAAAATGCAGCTGCTTCCTAGCTGATGCCTCTGCAATCCCCTGAACCTGACCCTGAGTAGAGAAAGCAATACTATTTTTTCTAATTATCCTGACATTTCTGACAAGGCTGTTGTTCCTTAAGTCTAAAGGGACTTGAAGTAGCTCTAATCTGGTTGGGCTCATGTCACCTGGTGCTGAGCTTCCAGAGTTCCCATTACCTGAATTGCACTAACATTCCCTAAAGTTCATAAGAAGGAGACTCCAGGTCTGTGGTAGAGGGAGAAGGAAATTTGAGAGGATGGTCTTTTAAAAATATTAACTCAATCTTTGCAATCTTGACTTTTTCTGCAAAGAAGCAGGTTTTGTTCAACCCTTCCATGCTTCCTGAGAGAACCAATGTGACTGGGGTAAGGGGAGTGGGTAGAATGAGTCAAACAGGGGCAACACCCCAAAACTGGTCTGCTAAGGAAATCTCACAGACAAATGAAAGTCCTCTGAAGTCTTGGCAAGCAGGGTAAAGCAGATCAGTCCTATACTTGGGTCACAAGACAAATAGAGTCTTCCAATTTATTCTAGATTGTCAGTCATGTGGTCAGTTGCTCTGTATCCTCTGAAAATGTTATAGAAGAATATTAGTGATGCAAGAAAATTTCCCACTAGACGAGCGTCTCATCTTCTGCACCACTGACATTTGGAGCTGGGTAACCTTTGCTGTGGGGCTGTCCTATGTGTTGTAGGACATTTAGCAGCAGCCCTGGTTTCCAGCCATCACTAGTACCTCACCCCTAGTTACCAAACCAAAAATGCCTCTAGACATTGCCAAATGTCCCCTGGGGGTCAAAATGGTCCCATTTTGGTTTGAAAAAGTAATAATAGACTATCATTTTGGCCACTAATTACTGTGTGACTGTTACATGCCAGGCAATGTGTTAAGGGCCTTACAGACAGGATCTTGTTTATCTGTGTCTCCTGGGTTACAAGTGCCTTTTATTTTTTTCTTTCAGTATGAGAAACACATAAAGCAACAGGGTCCTGATTTCTCTAGTTAATTTGTGGGTTCTCCCTCTGCCCCAGCCCCACCCAGAGAAAAGTGACCATGTCAGGCTGGGGACAAAGATTAGGGTCCTGGCTGTGTCGCTTCTTAGGGGTGTGGTTTTGGACATCCTTGTCACTCTTTTGGAACCTTATTTATAAAATGAAGATCATAATGTCGTCCTTGAAAGGCTGTGAGGCTTAGAAACAAATTTGTGAGGAGAGGGAACATGCCTGCTTTGCTTATCCCTATCTCCTCATGCCAGGCCACTGGACCTGGTTCACAGTAGATGATCAGTGCATGCTCCCTGAATGAATAGGTCAATGAAGAAGAATGCCTGGCATCTGTCACAGGCCCTGGCACTTATATGTGCCCCATCAATACTTCCTGTCCGATTGTACGTGTCAGAGGTACTAGCAGGCATTGGATGCTATGAACAGGACAAAAAATAGAACCGCCTCTGCCCTGCAGAGTTTGTGATCCAGGAGGATGGGAAGTTAGTCATTAAATAATTGCAAGTATGAAAATACCACGAAGCAGAGGTTCAGAGTCACCCACACGCTCCCAATCACTTGGACACACACTTACACACAAGCATGCCCGACAGCGGGCAGGTGAGAGCAAATACCTGGTGGCCCAGACTGTGGGAATCTCCAGAGCCAAGGATCTAGGCTCTCGAGAAGCTTTAGAGAAGTGTTCATTGCTTTTTAAGCTTAAAACAGTAAACTTTAATAAAAGAAAACATTTCCATTGAACTTTTAAATACTAGGAGTTAAAACTAATTAAGACTAATAAAACAGTCTGTTTTGTTCCAATTCAGTAAGCACTTTCTTTTATTAACCTCACTGTCCATTAAGATTGGGATTCAGGTTTGTCTACATCTGGAAAAGGTCATATTTGCCCAAAGACTGATGGAGGGCTGGAGTAAGGCAGCCACTTGCACTGGGAATGACAACAAAAGACAGGACTCTGTGAGGCTGCACCAAACCCATGGCCCTGTCCATGGCTGTCACCGTGGACATGTTTCCCCTCCCTATTCTGCCAAGCCTCAGTTTCCTCATGTGCGAAGAAAGGCTGGTACTACCATGTGAGGTTGTGTTGAGGATTAAGAGAACTAAGGTACATGTGGAAAGGTACACCTGATACATCATGTGGCACAAGGAGGGGTCATTTGATGGTGACCCTCTCCCTCTCGGCTTCTGTGTAAGCACTTCCCTGTACTGCATTCCCTCCATATGAAATGCCTAGCATGGTTGTTTCCTGACAGGAGCACAATGTCGCATTCTGTGTCCCCAGCCTCGACAGGATCTCTGATCGGCTGAGTGCATTTTCTGTTGTCGCATTTCAAAGAAGATGGGATTTTGTCCACCTTTCCAGGCCTTGCACTGGGTTCCCCATCATGATCCATGACCTAAGTGATCCAGAAGCATGAGGGGCAACTAAAGTGAGGACCAACCCCAGAAAAATCTATGACCAAATCTTTAAAGTTCTTGAAAATTCTGTTAGTGCATTTCTATTTCATTTTCTCAAGCCCCAGCTTCTAATTGGGTCCACTTACATAACAAGTGTAATCAGTGAGCCAAAATTAAATACCCCCAACCTTTGCCCTTCTAATCAATCACAAGTCATGAGTGAAAAGAGCTGGTTCAAGTGGAAGAATTGGCTCCGGGAGGCCTGCTCTATCAGTTCTGTCCAGCTCTGCACAGAGGTGGGACCAAACCCCCCAGCCTAGGAGAATGTGAACCAGTCATCTCCAGTGACATCCTGTCTGCAGTGGAATTAGTCTTGAAGGAAATTTAGAGTGAATGCTGATTTAAGAAAAATGCAGCCTAGTTTCAGATGATTGGGAAGACATGGCTTTAGAGGTTGCCTGAATATGATAGGTGTCTCCCCTGCCATGAAGCTTCTCCAGAGAGCATGAAACCACTTCTCTTAAGGGGCTCAAGACATGCAGGCCGAGGTCCTGATACAGCCTCCAGAGAGATGTGTAGGTGGTCTGCACTTGCTTTGGTCACCTGTGGAGATGGACTGGGCTTTGTTGAGAGTGTGCAGGTACAGGTACATAGGTGAATATGCATTCGGAATAAATCATGCTTTGGGGAGCCTGGGTGGCTCAGTCAGTTAAGGGTCCGACTTCGGCTCAGCTCATGATCTCGCAGTCTGTGAGTTCAAGCCCCACATTGGGCTCTGTGCTGATAGCTCAGAGCCTGGAGCCTGCTTGGGATTCTGTGTCTCTGTCCCTCTTTGCCTCTCCCCCGCTCAGGCTCTATCTCTGTCTCTCTCTCAAAAAAAAAAAAAAAAAAAAGCATTAAAATGAATCATGTTTTAACTGAAAGTAGTAGGGTTTGTCATTGTGCCTGCCAAGCACCTGCAGGTGACTCACCTGGGGGCCTTTTAATAACACAGATTCCTACGCCCTGCCCATGACCTCAGAGCCACAATCTTGAAGGGGGAGGGAGGCAGGAATCTGTGTTTTTAATCAATTCTCCTGTGATCTTCACATTTGGGGACTGTGTAAGGGATATCACTGTTTTTGTTTTTAAGTGTTTATTTATTTACCTGGAGAGAGAGAGAGCAAGAAAGGGGGGGGGGAACAGAGAGAGAGAGGGAGACACAGAATCCCAAGCAGACTCCATGCTGTCAGTGCAGAGCCCAATACAGGGCTCGAACTCACAAACCATGAGGTCATAACCTGAGCTGGAAACAAGAGTCAGACGCTTAATAGACTGAGCCACCCATGTGCCCCGGGGAAGTCAGTATCAAAATACTTAGAAAGCAAGAGTTTTAATGAAGGGATCACTACCTCAGCACACATGTATGTATAAATCAATGGGACTGGGGAAGAGAATGAGTACTGACTACGGTTTTAGGTTCTGTGCTAAGCTCTTGCCCAATCTCGCTACTCTTTGTGACGCAGGCTCCATAGTCTTTATTCCTGACTCCACAGAAGGAGAAACAGAGGCTGCACCCCTGTCCAGCCGAGCAGGGTCTGAACTAAGGACTGAGGCCAAAGCCCACATTTCAGCAACTCAGTGCTCCCCATTTGTGAACTGGGGTTTTCAGTGGGCAGGCTTTTTTAACTTTCAAGCTCAGGCCCCATGGTTCATAGATCAGCACATCCTCCCTCAGGACATCTCTAGAGGCTGGGGTTTGAGGTTCTGAGAGTCTTTCCCAACAGCCTGTATGGGGCTATATGCCTCAGTGCAAGATGGGTTTTCAAAGGTGACTCCTTCCACTCTGTCCCTAAACAGACTTGTCCGTGTGCTGGGGGAAAGCATTGTTGTCATGATTTAGTCTTGAAATCGGCTGAGGGAACAGAAATACGAGAGGCAGGACTTGCCCCATCTCGCCCACAGTGAGTGAGGGACATGGGGACAGGCCCTGGCCCACAACATCTGCCCAGCTTTGAAATGAATACCTCAAATTCGACCACTTCTGCATGCCACTTTCTTTGTTGAAAAAAGAAGGAGCAGTAGAATGAATGGAGCCACTGTTGGTCTTTTGTGCCACAGGGAAACTAATCAGTTAACTCTTCACTTGTGGAAAAGGTACGCTGAGAAAATCCCACTTGGAAATGGGAGTTTTAAATTATATTGTTTGTTATCTGTCATTGAAAAAGTGGTCTGCACATGTAAGGAACAAGTTGGTGTTTCCAAAACACTGTCCAGGAGTGAAACACTGTGGGTAAAGGGGTCCCAGGGCTTAAGGCCCAGCTTCTTTGCCTCAGGACTTGTCAGAGCTTTAAAAACAGGAATTCTCACGAGAATCTAAGAAGGAGATATGGTTTTCATCATTTCCAAAGTTCATTTGACCATCAACTTCTTCACAGAATCTCAGGGGGCTAACATCCCCTGGAATACACTTTGCAGAAGCTAGGACTGAAAGTTACTAGTAATTAGAATCCCTGCCATGGACAGAATACCTGATAGCTCGTCTCAATGGGCTTTCAGATGGATCTTGTTCTCTAGGGCTTTCTTGAAGGACAAAGGAGAGGGTGATTTGAGGCTGTTTTGGACAAGGGCGAAACTAGGAGGGGGCATCAAAAGGGGGACCTGGGGCTCCTGGAGAAGCTCCAGGGGGACTGGGGACAAAGAGCTTGCTTCATCAGTCCCTGCACTTGGAGACGGGCCTGCAGCTCCTCAGGAAGCTCCCCTCTTCCCTAGAGCCTGTGGGAAGACCCCACCCCCACCCAGGCAGCATGACGCTCCATCCAGGCACTTCTCTGTCTTTCCTGGGGCAGGAACATGGCATGGCTGTTGGGGAGGACAGACTGCAAGGAGGCCTGTGGCATGGATGCCTGGTCAAGGGCTTAGGCCAAGGCTGGCCCTGGGCCACGTGGCCAGATTACAATTTTTCTCTCCCGCCTTGATTCCATTTAGGCTGCTCAGGATCGATGAATGTTCTGTTCATTCAAGTCACACCCGAGTGTGCCGACACCACGTGCTACTGCTCTGGGGATAAACCTGCTTTTCGAAGATAATGCTTACCTAATGGTGGGATTCTAGGCCCTGCTACAAAATGGGGAGGAAAATGGCTTTGAGCTATGGGGCCTTCTCAGGATCCCATGAATGATCCACCATAAATCTCTTCCTATTGACTACCATGCTGTTCCAGGTGCACTATTCCATTGGTACATCCAGCAGGAAAATACAATTCAGCTCAGAGTAACAAACCTAATGTTCTGGAAGTACCAGGAGGCCTTGGGGGTACCAAGCCATCCCTATTTAGTATCCACTCATCTGGGCCCCTGGGATGTGGAGGGAATAGCTCTAAATAATGATCAGAGCTAGCAGGAACTTCATTCTTACCATGTATCAGGTTCCATTCCAAGCACTCTGTATGCAACAGCTTGCTTAATGCTCACATTAACCCCATGGAGGAGATGCTATTTTGTCTTCTCCATTTTATAGAAGAGAAAAACATGGATAGAAAGGCCAATGAGGGGCTCCTTGGTGGCTTACTCAGTTAAGCATCTGACTCTTGGTTTCAGCTCGGGTCACAATCTCATGGTTCATGAGTTTGGGCCCCATACTGGGCTCCGTGCTGACAATGTGGAACCTACTTGGGATTCTCTCTCTCTCCCCCTCTCTCTCTACCCCTCCCATCTCTTGCTCTCTCGCTCTCTCTCTCTCAAAATAAAGATATAAACTTCAAAAAAAAAGAAAAGTCAATGAAGTTCCCATGGTTACCTAGCTAGGAAGTGGAGAAGCAAAACTTGAACTCAGACTTCCTGGAAGTGCTTAGCAAGTCCTCTGCAGGGGTGCCATTTTGCCCATAGATGAAGGGCAGAGGGCTGTCCTGGGCCAAGAGCAGCTGGTACTGAAGATCTGCAGAGGCCCTTAGAAGTAGCTGGGCCCATGTTGCTGAAGGCAAAGTGCAAACTGGAAGCCATCTGCATTCTTAAAATAGAGAATCTTGGAGAAATGAATGCACTATCCAAAGGAATGAATCACAAAGGGCAATGTTCAAGAATTAGTAGGGGATGCTGATGTTAGCCAGAGAATGTTTCTGAGTAAAGTAATTGCCCCAAACAAATTAACAAAAAACAAATAAAATTAAATCAAAAAATAAACAACAACTACCACAACAAAAGCTACACAGAAAACCACCATGTGGGCAATCACACTTTTGCCTGTGGATAAAACTGAGAGTTCTAGAAATAAAGGGAGATAGATACAAAGGGTTTCAAAGTATGGGAGTGATTTTTGTTTTTTCATTTAATGCCAGGTTTCAACGAAGGAAGTATATGTTTGTCAACTGTTAACACACTCATTCTGTTTTAAAACCCATCCAGATGCCTTACTGGGCTCTGTTAGGAGGGGAGGGTCCCCATGGCTGTTTCCCTAAGCCCACAGAGAACTCATGTGGGAAGTGTGGAGCACGTGTTCAGCAGGCCCCCTCGTGGGCCATTACTTCTTCTTGAACACTTGATGGCACACCTGGTCACCGCAGGTCAGCTCCTGCAAGGTTAGAAAGTGGGTGAAGTGACTAGCAAGCCAGGCCTTCCTATGCCCGCACCTCCCCCTGCCCCCGCCTCTTGGTGTCTGGGAGTTGGGGTGGTGGGGGAAGCTGGAATAAAGAGGACACTTAGTCATTCTGGGCAAAGTGCATCTCATAGACCCAATCAGCTGGCATGCCCTGCAGGTAGCAGTAATTTGATTTTGACACTTGAATTGAGCTTGAACAACTATAAAAATGAAAAATGCAAAGAAATTACCCTCTTGGGCGGGATTTTTCCTACTCCCGTGATTAAAGCAACATCTCCTAATTTATAAAAGGCAGTGAAGCCACAAAGAAGGAAGGGATCTAGTGGGGAAAAGCATTTGGAAGGCAAGGGCCTGGGAATATGCTGGCTGGTGGGGTGTCACTCCATCCTGGGGGCTTTCTGGCCTCTGGGGATTAGAATGTGGGTTGGCGACATCACAGGCAAGGACAGGGCATGGGCTGCAGAAGGGCTCCCCCCAGGCCTGCCTACGCAGACAAGATGCTGCTTTTCATCTAGACAGAGGGAACCCCCAGGCCTTATCCTCACCTCATGACTCCTTGAGGGAGGAGGGAAAAATATGAGTGTGGGGACGGCCACAAAATCATTGCAGTCGACAATGAATCCATTGTCTTAGCCACAGGGACCATTGGGGATTGTACTACAATTAAAAAAATCCATCATCCAAACCAGAGCAGGTAGGGAAAACCATCAACGGAAAACACGGTGAATGCCTCCCATTTATCACCAGTTGACACTGCCTCCAAAATAAAGATCTCAGGTGAGGCAGAGCCCGCCTGTGAAGGGCACCATGGTGACCTGAATACCGACACTGGAGCCAGGCACCCGCTTGACTCCACAGGTGACGAACGATTGAATGAATGAAGAGCCATGTGACAAATGAGTGACTGAATGTGTAAAGCAGTGAAAGATTTTCCCCTACGTGAATGCCGGATGCATAAATTTTCTTGAAGGTTGAAGACTGAAAAATTAAGCTATCTAGACACATAATTCATTTCAGGAGATCAGCAATTGTTCCTACTGCTCTGTTCTAATACCAAGTTTACCTAAAATAGTTCAGGACCAGGTGGGCACACCTGATGATGAGACGGTAATGCCTGTGGTCTGTGAGATGGTTTCCCAAGCCCACCTGCCCCTGTCCACCCTACTCCCACCACTCTTCTTCCCTGGCTCACATAATGGTGAGGCCTGGACTTCCCCTCCCTTGGGGCATCTTAATTCTGTGCCTCCCATTTCTCTTTAGCTGGTCTTTAGCAGGTTCCCTGCATTTCTCCCTGGATCTCGGCTTCCTAACTCAGCATTTTGAACTTTCACTTTAATTGCAGCCGCTCACACAAACAGCGATATAGATTTCTTCCTGGAGTCCCCTGAGCCAGATGGGAATGGCTTTCTGACTATATGACCACACACATTTGGCTGGAGCTCAGGGGAGGAGTGCAGGGCCGTTTTTCTTGTCAAAGCACCTGGCGAGGTGAACCTGTCATGTGTGGAAGTGTGTGGAAGGGAGCCGGGCAGACCCCGGGACTTACCAGGTGCAGCTTGTCCCCCTCAACCCACTGCCTCCAGCCGCGGTTCTCCTTCTCCCCCTTCTGCACGCATACCAGGACATCGCCTTCCCAGGTGATCAGCGTCTGCAATGACAGGTTCCCAGGCGAATCAAATGTATGGTCTTGATGGGGACCGAGCAAGCCTAAACCTGCAGCTGCACTTCCCGCGGCCATAGCCAGCCTCCCGCTTGCCCACAGGGCAGAGCCCTCAGCTTCTGCCAAGCCAAGATCTGCCAGACTCACTTTCCACATATACCCACCATTCCCACCAAACTGGCTTATTGGAGCTGGTTCTCTTTTAAAGAATTCTACTCTCTCATTTTACCATACTGTGAAGATAGCATTTCAAATCAGTAGGGGAAAAGATGATGCATTTGACTATGTAAGGATGTAAACTTTGTGGAAGGGGAAAATAGCATAATGTCAACAGATGAGTAACAAACTGGGAAAAATAATTGTAACACATATCAAAGACCTGACTTCTTTATATATAAAGGGCTCCTGTAAATCAATAAGAAAAAGATCATTCACCTAATAGGAAATTTTAAAAAGGATGCAGCCAACAGCTTACAAGGAGAAAAAAAACAAACCAGCAGACGGCTTGTACCCATAAGAAAACATATTCAAACCTACTCATAATAGGAGAAATGCAAATTAAGGCTGGTGTTTTTTTCTGATACAATTCATCATATGGTCAAAGATCAAAGGGTCTGATAACACACTGAGTTGGAGGAAGTGTAGAGAAGCAGGCACCTCCGTAAACGGCTGGTGGGTATAGAAATTGGTATGAGTCCTTTTGCAGGGCAATTTTATATTACCTTTTGGAATATGGCATTGTGTATACTCCTTGACCTAGAAATTCTGCTTCTGGGAATTTTCCTACAGAAGCTACATTGTGAGGACTGCCTGTTGTAGGGCAATAATACATGCAGAGAAGCTACCTAACTAGCAGGGGCCACAACAGATGGCTTCAGTGCCATCCTCATCATCCAGAAGCAGGAGGGTGGACCTTCCCCTGGTCCTGGGTTTCCTCCAGGAAGCAATGCAGACTAGTTAGTAAAACAGGAGTAGCAGCAGAGATTCAGAGCTCATGTTGGACAGCCAGGCTGAGCAGACCAGTAGGTTGGAGAAGCCATAAACCTGCTGAATTCCAACAGGCTCAAACTCCTGTGCATGGGGTGCCTGGGTCGCTCAATTGGCTGAGCGTCCAACTCTTGATTTCCACTCAGGCCATGATCTCATGGTTCATGAGTTCGAGCCCTGCGTCAGGCTCTGTGCTGACAGTGTGGAGTCTGCTTGGAATTCTCTTCCCTCTCTCTCTGCCCCTCCCCTGCTCACGTTCTGTCTCCCTCTCAAAAAAAAAAAAAAAAAAGAAACAAAAAACTCCTGTGCACACACTTATAAATTTTACACCCCCCAACTCCTCTGCCCTCTGTTTCCCTTTTACTTGTCCTGGTACCTGCCTCAGGACGATTCGTACCAGCCCTAGGTGGTTCTCTAGGGCCACCCACCTCTGAGCTCAGATTAGGACTGCACATGCACCTCCTGAGAGAATGATGTCACTCCCATGCAGGCAGTGGTTTTGTGTCGGTACTGTCCTTTCTCAGGGATGGCCCTGATACCAGCTGGTTTTCTTCTAAGTATGTACAATCAGTAGTACACCTCTATGAGCAATAATATGCCAAGGACTAGACGTTTACTTTTCTATCTTGCAAGCCTAGTTGGTGACAAACTGACCTGTGTTTATTTAGTCACTGTCCTTTGCACATTTAGGTCTATTTTTTGGTACAGATTTTCTTTCTACAGATTGTTAAGTCTACCTATTTCTAAAATATTTGACCTTGACCATATTATATATTTAATGTACAATTTTATTCCTCCTCATTTTACTCCTCAACACAATGCAGTGTTGTTTGTTACAGCAAATGTCTGGAAGCCTCATCAATTCTGTCAGTGGGTGGCTGGTTAAATATGTGCGGTTCATCCATGCTGTGCAGCCCTTGAAAGGAGGAGGCAGCTCTCTACTTATGGAGGAGGGCAGTCTCCATAGTGCACAGTTAAGTCAAGAAAGCAAAGAGCAGGGCCATGTGCATAAAACAAGGGGGGTGGGTGCATGCCTGCATATGTTTGCACACAATCTCTTCAAGGAAGTAAAAGAACCCTTAGTAGTATTTGTCCCTGGGAAGGAACTGAGAGGCTGGGGGCCAGGATGGGAAGGAAATTTCACTTTTTACTTTTTAAAAAACCATCTGCATGTATTAATATTCCCTAAATTAATGTAATGATAAAATTCCCTATGTTTTCTAAAGAAAATGTCTCCTCCTTTGGGGCCATCCTAAGCCTCACATTTTGAATGTCTTGGAGAAGCTTAATTCACAGGGTGTTCCCTTTGCCCTTCTGGGAGGGAGATGTTGTCTGGAATATTCCAGAATTCTCTCCCAAGTAGATGAGAAGGGGATACTCATTTGTTGTTGCTCATCATCAGTCTTGCGACTAAGTTCCCTCCCAAAAGGATGAGAAACGACTCAAAATGTCTTCTATTTGGGCAAAGACCTTGTCTTCTATCCCTGCCTCCCCCATCCCACATTGCCTTACACCTAATGGACACCTAATACATGCTCATTGAACAAGTATCTGTTGCTCCCAATTGACAATAAGCTCCATGAAGGAAGAGGCTATGCCAGCTGTTCAGTCCTGCAACCCCAGACTCGGCAGAGTCACCAGCCAGAGAAGGTGCCTGGTAAGCAGTGTTAAATGAATCTGTGATTGAGTAATTTTGTCGAAATGGAATCTTGAGGTAAATCCACGTGGGGGAATAAATGAGCGTATGTATTCTTCATTGATGATGGTTCTTGGCAATGACTCAGCCGACCCACCTCCTTGCCTTGGTTTCTCTGGTACCCCAGGAGTGCACCCATGGGACCATCAATATGGACACTGGATGGTAACTGTCCATCTACTTGTCTGCCTCCTCAGGAGGCTGTGAGATCTTTCAGGGCAAAAAGGGGTCAATGCAATGACCCAGGCCTGGCATGTAGTAGGCGCTTGGCAAACACATAGAAGGAACAAAAAAGAAAAATGTTGGTGCATGAGGGCCTGTCCTAATATTTTCTGTTGATAAATCTTAGTAGGCAGCAAGATTAACAGTTACTCTGACCCTAAGTAAATCCATTACCAATGGCAATATCTACAATTAATGGTAGCACCTACATGTTTCCTACATGAAACAGACGACAAGAAGAGAGGAGAGAATGGTTAAATGAACTAAAATTCCACACTTCAACTTGCTTTTAGCTGGTGTCCCTCATCCCCACATCAGAGGAGGTTTTAAAAGATGCCCAACTGTCTTAAAAGATCTTGAGGCTGAGGAAATGGATACTAGTGAGGAAAATCATTGCTTGTGAGCTAGAGGGTGAAGAAGATGTGTTTGCAGTGAATTAAGGAAACTGGGCCCCCACTGCAATTTCCCCTATCTCAGTGTTCAAAGTTAACATCATTAAAAACAGCCCTGTATGGGAAATTAGATATGGTCCTGTATCAATGTTAAATTTGCAGAAGTTGACAACTATACTGTGATTACATAAAAGAATAAACCAATTCATAGGAAACACTCAATTATTTAGGGGTAACATATCAGACTGTTCAGAAAAATATATTTATATAATGGCAAGAGAACATGTACAAAAGATAAAGCAAATGGGGCAAAAATGTTAACAGTTAGGTAATTCTCAGCAGAGGGTATACAGATGTTCTTTGCTACTTTCGTGCAACTTTTCTGTAAATTTGAATCAGTCCCCAAGGAAGTTTTTTTTTTTAAAGGAAAATAACAGCTCTTTAAATTAAGAGCATTAAAGGGGACTATTAACAGGTTTAAACTCTCCCAGTGCACCTGCCCTCATGGAAGAGTTATTCTGGCAGTGCCCACTGTCCCCTCCGGCGATCCCTGAAGTGGGGACCTCGTGTGTTTCCCCTGGGCTCTGGCACATAATAATCACAATGGCATTATTTGTTCTAACTGCCATCATCTGTGTCTGCGTTCCCCTGCCCTTACTGTCTGCCTCCAATTACTTATTGTTTTTAATTGAGATATAATTCCCATACAATTTACCCTCCCTTTTAAAGTATATAATTCAGTCATTTTTAGTATATTCACAGGGTTGTAAAACCATCACCACTATCTAAATCCAGAATATTCTCATTGTCCTCCAAAGAAGTCCTGCACGAATTAGTCACTGCTACCCACTCCCTCTGCCCCTGGCAACCACTTTCTGTGTCTATAGTTTGCCTATCATGGACATTTTATATAAGTCATACGACAAGTGGCCTTCTGTGTCTGACTTCTCTCACTTGGCAGAATGTTTTCCAAGTTCATCCAAGTTGCAGCAGGTATCAGTACTTTATTCCTTTCTATGCCCATATGCTATTCCATTATAAGATTATTAATTACTTCTTTTTAATGTACTTTTATTCTGGGCAGCTTGTGTATTTTTTTTTTTTGCTTGTTTGCTTGTTTGCAAGCTTGTTTGCTT
Source organism: Panthera tigris (assembly GCF_018350195.1). NCBI lineage: Eukaryota > Metazoa > Chordata > Mammalia > Carnivora > Felidae > Panthera > Panthera tigris. Next base: position 122,758,365 of record NC_056668.1, on the reverse strand, counting down.
GTTTGCACCTGTTTGAAAGGTGCTTTAAATTCTCTTAGAAACAAATCAGAATAGGAAGTGACCCACGTGACCCATAGGAAGGAAGAAGATGATCCCTGGTCCCTCAAAGATTCGACCCCATGATCAAAGTGGTGTCACTGTTCCTGTTCTGGCATAGACCTGGGCACTTTAGGGCTCTATTGTGCCTCTGCTACAACCCCACCCTACACACATCTCTCCCCCAAACTGCCCAATGGGGAGATTCTCAGAGGGGTTCCTGAGGGTGACCAAGTTGTTGAGAAGTAGAGCCCTGGAGCATAAGAGCATGAGTGCTACAGCAACATATATACACACAGATACATGCACACACACAGACACACACACACACACTCATACACATGCACACATATACATATATGCACCGGTGCATACTGGGGCACATACATGCACATGTGCACACATGCACATAGACACACAGCTTTGTGTGCACTCACACATGCCACCACCTGTGGAAGACAGAAATTCAGCAGAGAGGTAGACTCACTTGCTCCCCGTAGTCCCTTTCCAGCTGAAGGAATCCAGTCAAGTTACAGTGAGTAGGTAGTTCCAAGGGCATCTGCTCTCTGTGCAATTCTCATGCGAACAGTCCTTTGCTGGAGGAGACTGGGCACATTCTGTCCTGGGCACTTCTCAGCCCCCACCAGTCTCCTCTGAGTGTGTGTGTGTGTGTGTGTGTGTGTGTGTGTGTGTGTGTGTGTAAGCCCCAACTTTTTGTTTTGGGCAGAACAGAGACAAAAAGTGGGAAGGGGGATTCTCTCTCCATGCAGGGCTAAGACCTGATCCTGGGGAACAGATGGGGCTCCCAGAGGGAGCCCAGAGGGACGAGAATGGAAGAAGAGGCACAAGAAGAACAGGTGTTAAGAGACGGAATCCTTTAAGGGTCAGGAAGGTTGCACTTATGTGACTGATTTCAGGAAGAGTGAGTTCTCGACTATCAAAGGTGATGGAAAAGCCAGTCAGAGACAACAGGGTTGCTTTTCAATAGCCCAAACCCAGAATGGAAAGGTGAGGGAAAATGAATCATTGTGAACAGATCAGGCTGGAACAGCAGAGTGATGCAAAAATCCAGACCACAAATTTCCTTTTGGTTCTGGTGTCTGAGGAATTGGCCTTCTAGCCACACAGTTCAGAGAAGGCTTGTCGATCCATCAACCCTTCGGGGAGGGATTCTACAAGGGGCTGTTCCAGAGCCCGGAAGCTCAGGCTCTTATGCCAAGATTGCTCTGATGGAAGCATTTCCAAAGTGCTTTTCATTTCCCACTTTTCTTTAGCAAGGAGCACTAAATATAATTCAACCTTGACTTGATGGCTGAGATTATCAATGCTGCAGGACAACTTGATTGAGAAATAAAATGTGTCCTGCTCTCTTGGCTTCAGACTCATCACCAAAGAATGATGACAGCTTTTTCTCCCCACCCAGGAGAGCAGCCAGACCTCATGCCCCTGGCTTTGGGGGAGGGTTGAGACCCGTGACTTTGAAGGCGCTCCTGGATGCACCAGAGAAAAGTGGGACTCTGTGGAGAGTAGGGCTTATGGTGAAAGGGGAAGGGCAGGGTGGAGGATTCTGCTTTCCTGAGACACTCTAAGGGGATGGCCCACTGCTGGGGGTTGAGGGCACAAATACCGGTGGACACGATACTCAGCCCTGCCCGCCCTCACTTTGGGAGCCAGGGCAGAGGTCCTGGTGTCTACATTGGCATGGGGGGAGTGGGTGCTATAAATATTTAAGCTGCCCACCGTGGTATAAACTGCATGGGCCTGGACCGTGAGTGGTCTGTGGCAACCATGCTAAATGATACCCCCGGAAGTTTCCTGGATTGTATCATCCATGAGGTTCTTGCACGATGCTAAGATTGGAATGGGAGAATCCTTAAATATGACTGAGATGCATTTCTCCCCACTCCTACTTGTGGGGACTGACCAGGTGTAATTGGATTTGGATAACCAAAGACAGGTGCACTTACTATGAGTGTGGGCACCGTGGAGATTGCACACTGCGTTATGATTCCACATGGGGTTGCAAGAGGAGAGGGGGGCCTGCTGTTACCTCGCCTTCCCCCCCTTCCTCCCCACTTCCCCCTGTTGCTATCCTTCTCTACCTTATTTACAAAAAGCTCTTCTGGGCGAGGACCTATCTCCTCTGCAGAGTCCAGTTCTCAGGCTTTGAGATAACTCTCGACTTACGCACTCAGAGTTGTCTGCTCACTACCAAGGTCCTACCTATACCCAAGCAGTTCCAGTGGCTGGAAGTCTGGCCTTCTGATAAATGGAGGCTTTCCTCAGTGATGTCCTATGAGTTAAGGTGATGCTGAGACAGAAGATTCCTCCAAATACCAGGACTGGGGAAACCCTGACTTCATTTAGTCTACTGACTTTTTTTGATTAGCACTTTCTTTTTTCTCTTTTTGAATTTTTTTTAAAAGTTTATTCAGTTTTGAGAGACAGAGAGCAAGCAGGGGTGGGGCAGAGAGAGAGGGAGACACAGAATCTGAAGCAGGCTCCAGGCTCTGAGCTGTCAGCCCAGAGCCCGATGTGGGGCTCGAACTCATGAACTGTGAGATCATGACATGAGCCAAAGTCAGATGCCTAACTGACTGAGCCACCCAGGTGCCCCAGCACTTTATTTTTCTTAAAAAAAAATTACATCAGTTGGGATCCTCCAATATTGAGGTATTTCATATAAAAACATGAATTCTCAGCATCTCTTGAAAAGAAAAATGAAATCTAGCAACATAAGGCCCCAGGGCTCCATGGCAATGCTTGGCTGGTGCTGAGTAGGGTTGCCCCTGGGATGAAGCTGTGCTACCCAGCTTGTGAAATCACTGTCACTCCCTACAATATTCCACCTTCTTGGCCAGACCCATGTCGGCATAGGAGCTGGCCTCCTAACCCAGATCCTAGAGAGGTCGGCAGTCTTTTCATCTCTCCTTTCCTTATAAACTTAGTGTAGAAGGCAGCTTGCCTCTTCCTGCTGAACTTCCAATAATTGCTAATTGCCAGCATCATTAAGTCCACTCTGGTCCCCTCTCCTGATCCCTCCCAGGTTGTTTCTGTCATATTTTCATTGTGAAGGCAGATAGCCAGCTCCTGCACACAGAGTATATGAGTAGAAACTGCCAGGCCAGGTCCTCACCTTAACAGTCCGATTGTCCAGGCCCTTTGTGTGTTCCTCAAACTCCACTCCAACGGTGAAATCCAGGTCATAGTTGCGGAACGTGCTGTTGGTTTTTGTCTTGAAGTTATCGCCGTTTTGATCAATGATCTTTGTCTGAGTCAGACGTACTGCGATCTTGCGGGTGGCAAAATCAATATCTGTTGGCAAAGGGAGTTGTGGAGGTTATGATGTGCTCAGCCAGTCTCATTCATTTCTTTAACAAGGCCAAACATTTAGGACCAGAGGCACAGATCATGGGCAGGCCACATTTCTTTGCTCAAATGGAAAAGAAGAGTTGTCTTACACACGGCCAGTTTGGGCATCTCAGTCAATTGTCTGGAAACCTAGGGTTTCTCAGTGCCTCTTCAGGAGCCCTAATAGGAGGGAGAGGTAGCAGGCAGGGCTTACCTCTGAGCTGCAACTCCCAGTGTGTATGTGCATTCATACACATGCACACATACACATGCATGTGCACGCACACACACACACACACACACACACACACACCCCGCTCCACCTAGAAGCTCCATTCTATCTGACATTTTGGGTTTCCTCCTAAGAGCTTGCTGAGCAAAAGACTTCATGGTTTAAAAGAAAAAGGACCACTTAAAAATAACCAGTCTAGATCATGGGTAAAAATGGACCTTTTGTTAATAGCCATGGCAGGTAAGGATACATGCAAACTTTCATTAAAAAATTTTTTTAATGTTTATTTATTTTTGAGAGAGAGAGAGAGCAAGCAGAGAAGGGGCAGAGAGAAAGGGAGACACAGAATCTGAAGCAGGTTCCAGGCTCCAAGCTGTCAGCACAGAGCCCAACACGGGGCTCGAACTCATGAACTGTGAGATCATGACCTGAGCTTAAGTCAGATGCTCTACTGACTGAGCCACCCAGGCACCCCAGCAAACTTTCATTTTTAAAGCAGATTGAGGATGTACTTAGCTACGCTGTTCTGCCTCAGTCATGAGCCCCTAGGACAACTTTAAGCATATTCCAGACACTTAATAAATAATTGTTCAGAGATTTCTTTGGTTATTTTTAACGAAAAGATGAATAGTTGTTTATATTTTTTATTGCAAAAAGTTTAAAACAAAACAGAGAGGAGAATACAAAGAACTACACACAACCACTATCGAGATTCAATAATTAAGATTTTGCCTCATTTACTCCATTTACATGTTTTCTCTGCCTTGATTTTTTTCCCATCAAATTCTATAGCAGTTCTTTTTATCCCCAGCTTTACTAAGATACAATGAACAAATAACAATGCATAACTTTAAGTTGTACAATGTGATGATTTGAAACATGTATATGTTGTAAAATGTTTACAAACAATAAGGCAGTTATTTTTAAAGTTCAGTAAGCATCAGAATTTCCACGAAAACTTGTTCAAAGAGATGACTGGGCCCTGGTCCCATATGTTCCGACTCTTAGGTCTCAGGGCAAGCCATGAGTTTGCATTTCGGATAAACTCTAAGGTGATGTTCATTATTATTGGTCATTGACCACACTTTGAGTAGTATTCCTATGACAATTGGTTGACAGATTGACAATTGGTACATATGCAGTCTTTGTTTTCACATATATTTTTGATTAAAAACAATGGCAATGGATATTTGAAAATTAAGTTTCGCCAGAGAGCCTTCCAGTTATCTTTAACTATATCTTTATTTTAAAACAGAGTGAAGTTATTAAAAAATATTTTGAAGGAAAACATGTTCATTTCTTAGAGACTATTAGTAAGTAAAAGGGAGTGTGCCCCTCGTGGGGTGTTTCATTTACTAAGCCTTGAATTTTATAGTATGAAGCTAGGTGCAGAACCAACTTTCTCGCCAACCTCTGGTCTTGTATAAAATGTCACTGTCCTGTAGAATAGATTTAGAAACAAAGGATAATTCTGGGACTTGCTATAAACATTATTAAGCTCTTAGTATCTAGCCAAATCATGTTTGACTCTCTTTATGTCTATGAATTCTCCAGATATTTTTGGATATCAACCTAAATTTAAAATTTTTTTTTCAGAAATTCTACCTGGAAATTTTCAGAAACTCTGACATTGATACTGACCTCAAGAGTAAGAACAATTCAAATTCATTGAGTGTTCTTTCTCTGAGAACCCCAGTCCCATCTCTATGGTAGGGGGGTGATTAAACTTGACCCTGTGTGCTATCTGATGGGGGATAAATACTATTGAGCCCGTGAGAAAGACCAGCAGTTACCAACAGTTCAGGAAGCTCCAGTCAATATGGAGAATTAACATCTCTGCTGGCCATGCCCCATCCTTTCTGTTGTGCTTCTATGGTAACCAAGCATCATGTCCTTTATCCTTTCTTCCCATTTCCTTTCTGACCCATTTCCTTCTGGATCTCTTCAGTTATTATCACTCTAAAGGACCTAAACAACCTTGGTTCTAAAGGACCATGAAGGGACTGAAGCTGGCTGGTTGGACTTCACTGTGGGTCAGCAGTTTGACCACAGATGGGAACCCACAACGGTATCACATCTGCATGGGGAAGGGCCCTGGCTGGGATTTTGGAACTGAAATTGTATAGACAGCCTTTATCATAAAGAGAAGAATTTCACCTAGCATTAGGCAGCCCAGAAAGTAGAAGGATTACATACCTGTATCCTAAGTTAAAAAGAAAAAATAGGTTCAGATTGGCATGAACTGGTACATGAATGCTAGTGCCTTGCTCAAATATTGTTCACGAATATTGGTTGAGAACCTGTCATGTCTAAGAATTCACCAATGGGTCCCAAAGCTAGCTGCACATCAGGATCATGTGGGAAGATGTAAAAACTACATATTTCTGGGTCTTACCTTAGACCCAGAATCTCTGGGTTTTTTTAGATTTTGGATTTCCTCATAAGGGGCTGTCTGGAGAGAGTTCCATGGTGTAAGAAATTTGAAAGCCATGGCTTAAGCACCTACTCCTCAAGCCATAGGTGATGACATGGAGGCTGAGAGAGGTTAAGTGACTTGTCTAAGTATACATGGCTGAAAAAGCAATCACAGGATTTGATAATTGGATGGATATGTGTGGAGGTATCAGGTTGGGAGGAGAAAACAGTGGTTTTCAGCTTTGGAGTCAAGGTGAGATCCAAAAAGTCGGACAGGGGATTAATCTTTTGGGGAACATAGGAGCCAAATTTTAGGTAAGATGATCTGGGGGCTACACTGTGTGGACCCATGGTAATACTTGGGGCGGTAACTAAGACATGCCTTGAAACCAACCAGGAATGGTGCCCCAGGGTGGAACCTCCCTTGGGAAACCTCACCCAACAAACTCATGAGATAAGTACCATATTATCTCCATTTTACCAATGAGGAAACTGGCTCAGAGAGGCTGTGTCACTTTCCCTGGGTTATATAGTGAGGAAGCAATACAGGTGGAATTTGAACTCAGAATGGCCTGTCTCCAGGGTCAGCACAGTGCTCTACAAGCCTGAAAGCTGTGGGCTGGCCCATCTTGTCAGGTCAGACCATCCTAGATTGTGCACTTTCTGTGGCTGCCCAAATACCAGTAACTTCTGACTGACCCTTCTTTATACTTCCCCTGGAGGCACAAGGACTTCTGGGTCCAGCTAGATGAGACCTCCCTGTTTGGGGCAGTTTATGTTTTCCAGAGCTCTAATGTATTATCTTCACCACATCGCAATGGTTTTCTGTGCCCAGGGTTCTATAAGAAATTTGAGGTGGGTCATTCACACTCCAGCCCCTGGACATTCTCTGATACCTCATTTAGCTTCAGCTTCATGGCTTATGGAATTGTACCTGGGGACGTCCAAGCCACACAGACTGGAATGAGGCAACAGGATGTGGAATGAGATAAAGGCTCTCTCCTCTGCTCTTTGTGCTGTGAACACCTCTAGGCCTCTTCACCCAGCATTCACAGATCCCGGGGCATCCCACTGTGTTTGCTTCATAGGTCATTTGGTCGTCAAAAAAATGTGGCCCGTGAGCTACTAAGTTCGGGAAATGAGGAAGTAAAAGCAAGAGAAGCTGGTTTCTACCCTGAAGAACTTCACAGAGTCTTCATTCTATGAGAGATACTTTGCAACTCCAACGGTGGGGAGATAGGATGCAGACTTTCCCAGTCTTATGTGGTCATAGCCCTGTGCTGTGGTGGGACATCTCACCCAGCCGGTCTGGTGCTCCGCAGAACATAATACAGAAAGCGCTAACAACCCCCAATCTGAGGCATTATCTCAGTCACCTGGGCCCTGCAATTATGGAGCTATTTCCTGTTTAATTTTCACCCTTCAAGGCAACTGCTGGCCTATTGAGAAAAGACTAAACAGGACCAAGTGTTCAAGTATTTCTGTCTTACAAATTAATCTTTCCCTAATATTGCTAAAAGCCACTGAAGAATCTTCCATATCTGGTCAGTATAAACACATGGTTGTGGTAGGCAGAGGGCTAACATGTCACACTCCAACTCCTGCTTCTCTCCTTCTATCCCAGAAACAGTCTAGTGAGTCAGGTGACACCTGTGTGTCCAGCTTCAGTGCCATTGCTGGACCCTCGGGTCCAGATCTAGAAGCAGCAGAGAGTAGTGACCAGAAGTGGAGTTATTATTAACTGCATCAGGTTGCTTTGAGGATTAACTTCGATGGTGTTTGTGAAGAGTTCTGCCCAGTGGCTGGTGCCTTGTGGTAATGGCCCGGTAAATGGTAGCTGTTGCCATCATTGTAATCATCATTATGAAGCCCCTTGATCTCAAAGGCTGGTGTGCTCAGAGTCCTTAGCATTTTTCTAGATACGCCCTGTGTGTTCGCCCCCTAAATCTCTGCCCCTCTCCTCCCAGCTCTCCAAATCTCCTAAGACCCAGCCCCAGCCTTGCCTTCTCTACTGCTGTTCTGCTCTTTCCTGCCTCCTTCCTCATCTGCTCTTCAGGCCACAGAGCTTTAGCCCCAGGAGGCACTACCTGATAGTTTCCTCTGACTTTTTCATGGGGGTGATGGTTCTTTCCTCTGAAGTCTTACCTCTATGAGGATAAGGACAATGCTGTCTGCTTGCTCTGTGTCCCTAGGATCGGACACAGAGTAGGTGCACCAGAAACACTTCTGGATTGGTTAATAGGCACCCTAGTTTGGGACAGTGGTTCTCACAGTGAGGTCCCTGGGCCAGCAGCTTCACAGCACCTGGGAACCTCTTACAAATGTAAATTCTAGGGCTTGCACTAGACCTGGTGGTTGGGCCCTGCTTGTTTTTACAAGACTTCCAAGTGATTCTGTGCCTGCTAAAGTTCAGAACTACTGGTATAAAAGAGGGAGGGTCAAATCCAGGTATAAATCCTGGTCCAGATTTCCCAGCTATGTGACCTCAATGAAGTCACTTCGCCTTTCTGAGCCTAAGTTTTCTCACAGTAAAATGGGGAAAGAATGCTCATCTCGTAGGGTTATTTATGTAAGGTTTCTGTTAAAATGATGGTAAAATGCTTTACAGAGTAGTAATGAGTAGTAATAGATGCATTGGCCTCTACCCCTCAACCTTTCCTGTTTAGGTGAAACAGTGGCCAGATCAGCATTCAGTCCAGGGCGAAATATTTGGTTCATGTTTCTGCATCTCCGCTCCACGGCCCAAGGGCTCTGGACTCTGAAGGAACAGTCAGAATGGTGGCTTATCTACTCTCTCACTAGCATAGGCCTGGCTTGTCACATGGGAATTCTAGCCAGCTTGGCCAAACATTTGTCTACATGGGCCAGTTTCCTCACTGTGTAGTTTGGCCAGTGGATAGAAACAACTTTAGCTCTTGTTCCTGAGGTCCATGCTGTTCTAAACCCTGGTGCTGGAGCCGTAGTTAGGAGATGAGAAAGAAAACCACAGACCAGGTATTAACCAGGGGAAACAAAGGGGAAGGCTCTGGGCAAAAGGACTAAGGAAGAATTGGGAATTACTGAGAAATTTAGAACAGCAGTGTTTCTCAGAGAGGATGTGGAAATCAAGGCACAGAGAATTTACGTGGTGGGTTCAGAGTGACCCAGCTGGGACAGAGCTCCTGACAGCTTGCCTACAAATACAGTCCGTTTATCGTTCACAACTAAGGCTCCCCTAACAAAAATTATTGCTTGTCCCTGGTTGCCTAGAAAGGTAGATCACAGCTAAAAATGCCTATTGCTGACAGAACTGGTTTGTCCTGGAAACACCACCCCCCGTCAATCTTTCTGACCAGTGCTAGGGGAATCTTATCAGGGGCTCTATGCAAATGGAATCAAGCATTGCTTCTTCTCTAGATTGAAAAATGGCTCGGCCTCTTGGCCACCCTTTAGCATTTGCACAGGCCAGTTAATCATGTCACCTCTGCTCCACCCCAGGGAAAGGAACCAAGTGTTCTGTTGGTAGATTCGTGATATTTCTAATCAAAAGGAAAGGTTCAACTGCAGCTGTAGAATACACACGCACACACAGAGATTATAAAAACACTTCCTCTTTGTACTTTGCAGAGAAAATTATTTTCCTGATATGGTATTTTAACATCAGGGTTATCAAGTATGTTTTATCTGCTTTTCTAGATTAAAGGTATCTTCGAGCCTGATTTATAGCCAGGTGAAATGAATTTCTATCTCAGAGGAAAAGGTCCAAAGGCAAGCTATTTCTGAATAATATATGTGGCTTGTAGCTCCTGCAGAAGAAAACAACACTGAAGTGACTTTATTAAAGCATACTTTCCATAACTGCATTTTGAACAATGCAAGCCATAAAGTTGAAATATGAGTATACTGCTCACCATTAAAATGCTTTGTAATATGCTTGCTAAAAAAGCTAAAGTTGCAGGCTAAAAGGGCAGGCACTCTTTGTAAATTAAAGAGAGAGATGCACACATATTCATCATATGAAATCTGAGACCCATTTCAAGGGCAGCTTCGATGGGCTTCAAACCTGGACTTCATTTTCGGATCATCAGCCCTCTCAGGCAACTGTGGGGAGAAGGGTTCAAGAGCAGTCTTCTCCGCATCTTCATACCATTTCGTCCTCCAGATAACACATTTAGAGAGAAAGTGAGCTGCCCCCCTGTCTGCCTCTTCCATTCTCTCATGGGCCTCTCCAAATATGTTTAAAACCTTTTGTAGCCAGCAGAGGCAGGCTGGAGACCTTGGGATGCCTCCCTGCTCCCCCTGCACGAGTTTACCTCCCCACCCATAATCTAGTACTCACTACTGGGTTGGGGGCAGTGTGGAGGTGCTGCCATTACAACCTAGAGGAGAAGGGGCTCCCGCTCTCCTAGGGGAAGATGCTAGGAAGAGGCTGAGCTTATCTTCACTGGGGCTTTTCTACCCCCAGCACTCTCTCTGTTTAAAAGTCCAACCAGTGTTTGCTTCAAGTAAAGGCTTTGGCAAGGTGTATAACTTCTTTGACTTAGGACCACCAGCAGAAATCCAAATTTTGTGAAATTAACTCCTTGGGTCATCAGCCATTTTTTTCTTTCTCTCTCTCCCTCTCCCTCTCCCTTTGCCTCTCCCTCATTTGTTAATTAATTTCTACCCAGGGACTCTGAGTAACCCAATGTTTCTGAGTGTTCTGACTACCAGTGAGCTCCTCCTCTGCTACCCACATGCTTAGTACTTGTACCTAGAATAGTGCCATGGAAAGAGCTTGAGAGATGGAAGCAGGCAGACTGGGCTCTTGTCTGAGCAACATCATTTCCCAACCACAGATGACCCTGGGGAGGTCCTTTCACTTCCCTGGGCTTCGGATTCCTCATTCTATGAAATGGAAAACATTCCTTCCATCTTAATCCCTGACTATACCCTGAGCTCTAGATCTTGTGTCAATATGCCAATTTTAATACTCCAGCTGGATGTGTAACAGGCATGTGAAATCAAAATATGCAAAACAGAACCCTCAGTGCATTCTGCCCTGCCCAGTACCCCTTACCAAACTCACGCCTCCCCCATGTCTTCTCTATTTCAGCCTATGGGATCAGCATCTTCCCAATTGTTCATCCCTAAGCCTGGGGCCATCTTCATTTCCCCCATATCCTCTGGTTTCACATTCCCCTAAAAGCCCTGTTGGCTTTATCTCCAAACTGTATGTTGAACCTGTTCTCTCTTCTCCAGACCCCTGGGCACTACTAGCCCAAGCCACCATTACTTCTTGCCTGAACAACACAGTGGCCTCCTAGGATGGGCCTCCCTACTTCTAGTCTTGCCTTCCAGTGATTCATTCTCTACACTGTAGCCACAGTGATCCTTAAAGAATATAAATAAAGTAGATTGTCCTCCACCACAATGTCTAAACTTCTCTTTGTTTGCCACTTCCCAACACATCAACCTTTGTGTTTCTTGAACACACCCAGAACCTCTGCACCTGCTGTCTCCTGTACCCAGGACGCTGCTTCTCGGCATTCGAGCCTTGGCTCACCCGTCAGCTCCTCAAACAGCCTTCTCTGACCACCCATCACTGTTCACCCAACAAGTTTTTTTTGTTTTCTTTAAAGCACTTACCTACTTTATTTATTTTCTCTCACGGCCACTAGTGTGTACCCTCCTCAGGTGAGAGGGATTTGTCACCTCATTTACCACCATGTTACCAGTGCATAGGACATTTCCTGGCATGTCATAGGTGCTCAATGCATTTGTTGCAACTGAATAAATTACATGAAATAATGTATATAAATTTCTAGAATGATGCTCATCATGGCACGTGCTCATCTCTGATGGTAGACTGTGGCTCTTAAACCATTAGGACAGGATTTGGAACATTGTGGGTATTCAGGAAACCTTTCCTGGCAGAGACAACTCAGGTGAGGGCTGCTCGACTTCAGCCTTTAAGCTTACCTCCTTTCTGATTGAATTTTCCAGAGACACACTAGGACTTTTTGCAGTAGCCTCTGCTCTTTTAAATCTGTGCATATTAATTTAAACGAAAAGATGGTCTTCATAGGAGATGGGCCCCACCTTCTTTCCCAAGTAAAGAGGAGAACTAGATTTTCCCCAATATTTACAGTTGGTGAACTAAATATTTCCTAGATGTCTAAATTGAATATTAACTGAGCAGTTTTAGGATACAAACCTTCCATTATATGTCCACATCTTTGCTGATTTACATGATGGTTCACTGAGTTACATTAAGGTGTTTCATTTTCCAGGCTCCTTCCCTGCCCTGTCACCACCCAGTAACCAAATCTAGTCTATTTCCCACTCTGGACATCCCCCTGTCTACCTTCTTGGCACTGCTCTGGCCATCTTCCCAAGGCCATTGCAACAACCTCTTCAGTTCTCTGACAGTTCTGCAGATCTATTCACCCCTGGTTGTCGGGGTGAGCATGGGTGCTTTCTCTCTCTTCTGCAGACAATTCTTCTCCTTGTAGGATGAAGTCCACATGTGGTGGCACACCCCATTCAAGATCTGACCTGTTACCTTTCTGACTCTGTTCCCCTCCTTGCACCTCACCCTCTAGCAATATGTTCCCTCTGCCCACACCACATTCTTACTGGCCTGCCCTTTGCACATACCCGCAGAACAATGCCTGACTACATTTCTGTGTGGAGCCATTCTCTCCTCCCTTCAAAACCCCACCCAGGACTTAGGAAGCCTTCAGTGACATTGTCCAGTAGCTCCACTCACCACCCACACACACATCTTGCTGTGGGCTCAAGGGATGGAATCACCTACTGTCTCATGGATGATAGATTACATTTTTTTAATGGCTGCAACAGTACCTCTCAACCTACAAGCTATTCTTGCCATGTGGCTTTAACATTCCTCCCACTGAGAGACGGGTCTATGTACTCTTCCCTTGGAGGTAGGTGGGCTCATGACTACTTCAACCAATAGAATACAATGGAAGTGATGCTCTATGATTTCTGAGCCTGGATCATAAGAGGCCATTCAGCTTTCACTTCCTCTCTCTTTGGATACAGCAAGCATGCTGTGAGGAGACCCAGGCCACATGGGAACACCACGTGTAGATATTGACAGCCCAGCTGAAGCCTCAGCTGCCAGCCAGTACCTACTGCCAGGCACAGAAGTGGGGAAGCCTTTGAGATGGCTCCAGCTTCAGTTATTGTCCACATGCAACGGAATGAAAGCCCCCTAGTAAGAACCTAGCAGGTAAACTTGGTCAGCCCCCAGAACAATGAGAGACAATAATAAAATTACTGTAGTTGTTTCAAGCCACTATATTTGGGGGTGATTTGTCACACTGCAGCAGAAAACAGGAACACTGTTTGTGCACGGCTATAACTCGGCTGATTACATAAGTTTGAGCTCCTTGAGAGCAGACACTGGGTTTGGTTCTGCCTTAGATGGCACAGTCTCTGGCTTCCATGGCTAATGTCTGAATTGTGGTAGAAAAGTCAAGTGATTCCCCATGTCTGGACACTACTGGCCTCACTCCTTGGTAGTTAACAGACTCTCTGCCAGCATTCTCTCACAATGCTGGAACTTCATTTTTAGATAAGCCCTCCTCAGGCTCTCCTCTAAATTAAAGACCACTCCCCCCATTCCCTGATCCCCTGATCCAGGCTGCAGGGGGACCTCAGAAAGCTACAAACCCCTTAGGGTGCAAGAGTTTACCAGCTGCTTTCCTTGCTGTCAAGAAAGTCTAAGACCTCAAGAAACACCAGGCGCCTAAGAAGGCAGGAGAGGAGGTACCATTGACCCTTGGCACTCAGTCTCTGAACACTTAGTAACTTTGATGATTTGGGATAAAACCAAAGGTTATTGTGACATGTGATGCTGCTGAAGCTGGCAGCTGAGTCATGTGGGAAGGCTGATGTGTAGAGTGAGTCACTGGCTAGTGACAAAGCCAGTTTGTCACCCAGACCCACTTCTCAACAGGAATCTCTCTTTCCCTACTGAGCCAGCCACCAGTCCCCCAGAGAAAGCCACCTCCTTGGTGTGAGGGATTAGAATCTAAGAAAATGATGGTTCTTTAGTAGGAAATAGAGTTATACTTAGTGATATTTCCCTATCGGGGGATTTGCAGAGATCTCCACATATGTTCTTCCCAAATGCCAAGGGTTTGAATGCTCAAAAGGGCAAGTTTCCTGACTTGTCAATGTTGGGAAAGCAACCCCTGTTCCGCAGGGTAGGTGTGAGGGAATTGTACAGGTCTGCTGGGTTGCCTGTAGCAGATTAAATTGTGGGAGCAGCCCCACTCAGTTGCTTCCAGGGGATGGTAATAGTGGTGTTTACTTCTCACCTGAGGCCTAGAGAGGGGGCATCAGGGACCAGTCTGCACAACTGAAAACTGAACTGAGACTCAGTTTTATACCTGAAGTAACATAGGACTTTATTATTTAAGAAAACACAGCAAAGGACACAAAATTGCTTTCTGATTATATTCCCTGAGTCTGGCTTGTTCAGCACAGGCTGAGAGCTTGAAACTGCCAAACAGCCCGTGGATAGTACTATTACTCCTACCTGGCAGATGAGGAAACTAGTTCTGGAAGGTTAAAAAATTGGTCAAAGTCAGAGAACAAACCTTATGTGGGCTGGCCCCTCTGGTTTGGTTTCCTCACCTGCATGATCTTGTTCAGAATTACACTTCTGAGCTAAGCTCCAGACCATCTGCCCATGTGTAGAATCAGTCTTCCATTTCTTTTTTTTTAATTTAAAACAATTTTTTAGGTTTATTTATTTATTTTGAGAAAGAGTGAGATGGGGAGGAGCAGAGAGACAGGGAGAGAATCCCAAGCAGGGTCTATGCTGTCAGCACAGAGCCTGATGTGCCTCAAACTCACTAACTGTGAAGTCATGACCTGAACTGAAACCAAGAGTCGGACACTTAAACAACTGAGCCACCTAGGCGCCCCTCAGTCTTCCATTTCTATTGTCTATTCAGGACACTAACCTCAGTGCAACAGGTTTGGAGCTCTGGAAGGAAGATTTGTGCCTCCCTCCTTCTTCCCCAAGTATTTGAGGTAAAATTCTGACAGCCAAGAGGGAAAAGAAAGCTATGCTGTATTGGAAACATGTCTAAAGTACATGAAGAAAGTTCCAATCTCTATACATCACACAATATGTCAGCTCTCCTTGTTCACTGACAGAGTAGAAATGTTCCTCAATGGAGTATCAATCGATTAAGTGTCCAACTTCAGCTCAGGTCATGATCTTACAGTCTGTGAGTTCGAGCCCCACATTGGGCTCTGTGCTAACAGCTCAGAGCCTGGAGCTGCTTCAGATTCTGTGTCTCCCTCCCTCTCTGCCCTTCCCTGTGCTTGTGCTCTGTCTCTCTCTCTCAAAAATAAATAAATGTCAAAAAAAAAGAAATGTTCATCAAACTAGAAGTTAATTGCACAGAAAATTCCACAATTCCCATTCTTGGTGAGACTTCCCATCTTCATATCCAGATTATTGGACCTCTGACCCCACGTGCAGCCTTAGCAGCGGGGAAATTCCAACCTGGAGCTCCTTATGTGGAAAGTTCTAAAGATGGAAAAGGTGATGAGGAGGCTGTTGCAGGCTGTTGCCTGAAATAAGCACAGGCAGCCAAAGCTCCCTTCCCAGCGCCTGGCCCATGGCAGCTGCCCCACATAGTGAGCTCCTCCTTCAGGTGTTATATGATTTCTGTCAGCCCACAAGAGATCCCACAAGAGAGTCAACTCAGGACACACATTGATCAAGCTTTTGGCCTGGAGTCCAGTTCAAAAGCGAGGCAAGCAGTGAGTTGTTTGACCTGTATGCCAAAAGCCACTCCTAGCCTTCTGTGGGTCTCATATTCTCTAGAATAACAAATTTAGCCACTCCTTGTCTGCTTCCCCACCACAAGCCTGCCACAAGAGCAATGCAGGGTCATTCATGGATAATATCAGGTCTAACTGGCTATCTAATAGATGGTGATCCAAAGCGGGAGAGCTACTGTATTTATCTTGTCAAGTTTGATTTTACTCCATGTGTGCATGTATGTGTATATGTGTACCCCACATTCATGTATCTTTTCTGTGTGCCAGGTATTATGTGGAGGACATTCCAGACATAATCTCATTTATTATTATTCCCAATTTACAGATGAGGAATCTGAGTTTCAGAATTTCTATGACATACCTATTATTACATAGCTAGCAAATAAGGAGCAAGGCTTACATACAGATCTGTTGAACTCCATAACGGCACTGTCTGGAGGGCCAGACTAAAGTTCTCCCAAAGTGACCCCCCCTTCCATCCCTGTCCTCTCCCTTACCTAGGGCTTTCATGTAGCCTTCAAAGTTGTCATTACTCTCCATCTCCCAGGTTCCATTCTGGTCCCTTGTCATGGTGATAGTTTCTGGTTCAGTGTGGGTGAATGTTGAATGTCAAGGAGTAGGCTGCAGGGAGAACATATTGAAATGAGCTACTTTTATAGCCTAGTGACTAGGTTTATGGCTTTGAGATAACAGGTTCAAAGATCGTAAGCACAACCAAAAAAACCTTTCCTTTCCTTTGCAAAGTTCAGCAGGACTATGAGCAACCCACGCTCAAAGTCCAATGTGGCCACATGGGTGCCCCAGTGACCTGTACCATATGCAGGGGTCCAGAGAAGCCCATTTTTGGAAGCCCAAGAGAGCTCTTGGACCCAAACTAAACACTGTCTGGCATTTGAGGAAAACAAATATTCAGTGCCCACCCCACACTGGGCAGTGCCCAATCTACTAAAAGCAAGCCAGACAAGGAGGGAGGCCAGATGGAAGGCAGAGGGGCAGTGGGACTCTGCTTTAAGCCATCAGGAGCAAGCTGAAGATCACCTTGACCAAAATAGGGGGCATAGCTGGCATTTGGACAAGGACTCTTAGTTTGGGCTATTTCCCAGATCGGCTGTCCCCAGGGATGAGAAAATGGGTCGGTTTACTGTTCTGATGTATAGTTCTGAGATATGAGGCCTGAACAGGAGCTGCTATACTGTGAAAAACAGAGATGTGGGCTGAGATGGATAAACCATGAGTCCCCAAAAGTGAGGCCAATTTTGATTATGGCACTATGGATCTCTAATATATGTATTTATATGCTATGAAATATAAGCAAATTCTGCTTATATACTGTTTGCTTGTGGTTTGGGGGATATAAAACAGCACATTTATTTATTTATTTTTAGTAAATATACTAGAGTCAGGAAGACACACAGTAAAAAAATGGCTCAGCTGCTATCAAAAAACCAATGTAGGGCAAAGGGAAGAGTAAAGGACAACTTCACTACAAACAGAAAATGAGTGAAGGCAGAAGAAGCAGATAGATAAGTAGCACCAGACTTCATTATTTGGTGTCCAGTCAGAAGCTTCTATAAGCTGATCACTTAGCCTTCTAGGTTGGAACAGTAGGTATTCCCCTAAAGGTTAAGATTCAAGGACCTCTATGTGACCCCTCCTACCTCCAACTGAGTCTCCTATAGGCCTCCTTTGAAAGAAACTAATTAAAAGCTGACCTGGTATTGGAGAGAGTTGGGGGCAAAAATGAGGTTGCTAATTTCAATAAGCCAGAGATTTTAATTTTAATGGGTGGGTGGAGGCATTCACCCTGTATCAGGTGGGAAGTTGAAACTAAAATGTTTGCATGAAACCAAAACACTGAACAGACTACTCTGTCACTGAGAATGTGAAATAGTCAAAATATTCCCAGAGACAGTAAGAAAGTGTGTCTATTTAGCCTGGGATCTATGTGAGTTAAAAAGAAGTTCTACCCTGCTTTGCCTCTGGTTTAGGGTTTGAGCTTATGCTTCCTACTAGCCAATGTATTAAATAAATGGAGTCCTGGAGCTTGCAAAACTTATAGGCTGCAAGAATTTAATGTAAAAACTGTCTGGAGGGATATATCTTCAAACCAGTCCAACCAGAATTCCCTGTGATAAAGTCAGCCAAATGTGAGCTCATCCAAAATTGTTAAACACATATGAAAATCCACCAAAAAAGCACACATTAGCAGAAATATACAGTCAAATTAGACTTCTAAGACCTCAGGTAATACAAATGGCCAGTTACAAACTATAAAATAAGTATTTTATAATGAGAAAAAAATTAAAAGCACTTAAAAACATGAAAATGGATAAAAAGACATTTAAAAATATATTGAAAAATAACCAGAGAGTAGTTATAGAAATTAAAAAATGAAGTCATTAAAATGTGAAAGGTAATAGGTGGGTTAAATAGCTGATTAAACACAGCTGGAGAGAGAATTAGTAAACTGGATGATAGAGTTGAGGAAATTCCCAGAATGTTTGTAACATAGAATACACTGGTGGAAACTTAGAGCATCAAAATAAAAATGAAATTCTAAAATATTCCTGAGAAAACAAAACAACCATATAGATTACCTATAAATAAACAATACAATAATCATCTTGATATCAGACTTCTCAACAACTTTGATGGAAGACAACAATAGAACAGTATCTTGCAGTGATAAGGGGAAATACTTTTGACTAAGAATTCTAAATGCAGTCAACTTCATTAAAATATGAGGGTTTTAAAACTAAAATTATTTCAGACATTATAGCCCCAAACTGGAATCAACCCAAACATTCATTGACAAATTAATGGATAAACAAATTGTGGTATATTCACACAATAGAATCCTACTCAACAGTAAAAAGGAAAAATCTCCTGATACACTTAATGATGTGAATGAATCTCATAGGTATTATGCTGAGGGAAAGAAACTTGACACAAATGGTCATATACTGCATAGTTTCACTCATAAGAAACTCCAGAAAAAGGATCTAATCTACAGTGATAGAAAATAGATCAGTGATTTGGTGAGTACAAGAAGAGAAGGTGGGGATAGGAAAGGACACAAGGGAAATTTCTTGGAGAGGTAAGATGGAAATGTCTACAATTCATATGGTGGCTGTATGACAATTGCTAAAACTAAAACTCTGCAATTTGTATCTGTTCCTTTCTATCGTATATAAATTAAACTTTAATTTAAAAATGAATAAAACAGGGGTGCCTGGGTGGCTCAGTTGGTTGAGCGCCTGACTTCGGCTCAGGTCATGATCTCGTGGTCTCTGAGTTCAAGCTCCACGTCGGGTTCTGTGCTGATAGCTCAGAGCCTGGAGCCTCCTTCAGATTCTGTGTCTCCTTCTCTCTCTGCCCCCACCCCTCCACTCTCTGTCTCTATCTCTCTGTCTCTGTCTCTCTCAAAAATAAATAAACATTAAAAAAATTTTTTTTAATGAATAAAACCATTTTTACTCATGGGCGCCTGGGTGGCTGAGTTGGTTAAGTATCTGACTCTTGATTTCAGCTTAGCTCATGATCTCAGGGTTTGTGGGTTTGAGCCATGCCTTGGGCTCTGTGGCTGATAAGGTGGAGCCTGTTTGGGATTCTCTCTCCTTCTTTCTCTGCCCCTCCTCCTGCTTACATGCTCTCTCTCTGTATCATAATAAACAAATAAACTTTAAAAAAACTATAAAAAACATTTTCATTCATGCATTCATTCATGATTATTTTTGCAAAAAAGATTTAGTAGCATCTCAAACTAAAATCCCATATTATACCCACATGGGAAATTAGCTGATTGATGTGTGTGCTAAGGAGACTATAATTATTGATTGACTAGATGGTTTTAAGAAATATAAGTTTAAATATTATCTGAGGGGTGCCTGGGTGGCTCTGTTGGTTAAGCAACTGACTCTTGGTTTCGGCTCAGGTTATAATCCACAGTTCTAGCAAACCGTAAGATCAAGGCCTGTGTTGGGCTCTGCACTGATAGCAGGGAGCCTGCTTGGGATTCTCTCTCTCCCTCTCTCTCTGCCCCTCCCCATGCTTGTGCACTCTCTCCTTCAAAATAAATAAATAAACATTAAAAGATATTACCTGGGGACACCTGGGTGGCTCAGTCAGTTAAGCGTTCAACTCTTAGTTTCAGCACAGGTCATGAACTCATAATTTGTGAGCCTTTTGTCGGACTTTGCACTGGCAGTGTGGAGCCTGCTTGAGATTCTCTCTCTCCCTCTCTCTGTCTCTCTCACGCTCCTAGCCCACTCATGCTGTCTCCGTCTCTTTCAAAATAAATAAATAAACTTAAAAAAATATTATCTGAAAAACTTAGGAGAAACCTCTAAGGAAGTGGTTCTCAAGCCCTACCAAGGGTCAGATTTATTTGTAATCTCATCCCATGGGCACACAGAGATAACAGCTACATCTATGCAAATAACTGTGAAAATGACCTGAACTCTGGCAGAATAGACTTTCCACTTAATCTTAGGTAGAAAGTCATGTTGAAAGGGGTAGGAAAGGTAGAGAAGTAATTGGGAACCTAGCTCCCCCAGTGAGACTAACTACAAGTGGGAAGGACATCACAGACATAGAGAAGTGAGAGGGTCAGACCCCATACCAGGCACCCCTGGCCCTGGGTACCTGCATTGGGAAGATGAGTCTCTGTAACATCTGGCTTTGAAATCCAGCAGGGCTTAACTTGAGGATCTTTAAAAATCACTGGGGGTTAACTCCAAGAACTTTAAAAATCAGTGTACTTAACTCTGGGAGAATTGGAGGGTGATAGGAAACTGAGTCCCTGCCATTAAAAAGCCAGCATAATAAACAACTCAGCTCAAGACACAGCACAAATAAAGCAGTTTGAAAATTACCTGTGTTAGACATGAAGGAGATTTATTGACTAATCTTAAAATGTGTGCTGGTGAGGCAGGGATTTTTAGGAGACATCTCCAGGAAGAAAAGAATTTCTCTTCTTCCCCTCCAGTCTAGATGGCCTGATGTTTGTGGGAGCTAGAGCTAATACTCTCCATCTACCCTGCTAGCCTGTGAGCCCTGCCCCTGTGTTTCCCTGCAGGGCCCACCATGCCCAACCTGCTATCTTCTTCAGGTATGCCTCCAAAACAGCTCCTGTCCTTTGAGTCTCTGTAGGCAACCGTGGCCAGGACTGGTGCCACTCCAAAGTGACTCCTGCCCTGGGGAGGGAGGAAGATAATTCTACACACCAGCATTGCGGTTGTAGCAGATGGGCCTCTTACCTGACTGTCCAGAGAGCAAGCCCTGCCCTTTGTATGCCTGCAGCTGTGGCAGAGAGGCTAAGTGCAAACAGCTAATCTGACTGCCAGCCCCACCCACCAACAAGACCTCAGTGACCTCAGACAGGACTCTCAACAGGGACCAAACCCTGCCCAGTATGCCCATAGCAGGCAAAGCAGGTCATTGAAGCCAGTTGGGCTGAAGGCAATTACAGTTTAGTCTCAAGAGGAGGATGCATGCAGCCCATACAGGCGATACTCCTGAAGTGCCTGGTTCTGGTGACCAGAGGGGATTGCACTATATGGCACCACAAGACCCCTACTTCACAAGGCCACAACTTTCAAGACCAGGAGATGTAGCTGACCTACCTAATACATAGAAACAAACACAGAGAGACAAAATGGGTTGACAGAGGAATATCTCCCAAATGAAAAAATCAGACAAAGTCACAGTAAAAGAACTAAATGAAACACCTTAAGCAATATTCTTAATAAAGAATTCAAAGTAATAGTCATAAGGATACGCACTAGACTTAACAGAAAAGTAGATGAGCACAATAAGAACTTCAACAAAGAGAAAATATAAAAAATAACAAATCAGAGCTGAAGAATTCAATAACTGAAATTTTAAAAATACAGTGGAAACAATTAACAGACAATTAGAGGACACAAAGGGATGGGTCAGTGATCTGGAAGACAGGATAATAAAAAGTAACCAAGGTGAACAGGAAAAAATAATAATAAAGAATGAGAATAGATTAAGGGACCCAGCAATATCATCAAATGTAATAACATTCACATTAGAGCCATCCCAGAAGGAAGTGAGAAACAGAAAGGGGCAGAAAACTTATTTGAAGAAATAATCAGTGAAACCTTCCATAATATGGGGGAAGGAAACAGGCATCTTGGGCCCAGAAGCACAGACAGGCACTAACAAGATGAACCCAAGGAGGTCCGCACCAGACACACAATAATTTTAAAAAGTAAAAATGACAAAAATTAGTAATAAGCAGAGAATTTTAAAAGCAGAAAGAGAAGGTACAAAAACAGACACAGACAAATGGAATAGAATAGAGAACCCAGAATTGGACCCACACATATATGGCCAAGTAATCTTTGACAAAGCAGGAAAGAGTATCTAATGGAAAAAAGACAGTCTTTTTAGCAAATGGTCCTGGGAGAACTGGACAGCAACATGCAGAAGAATGAACCTAGACCACTTTCTTACACCACACACAGAAAAATGAACTCAAAATGGATGAAAGACCTAAATATCAGACAGGAAACCATCAAAACTCTAGAGGAGAAATCAGGCAACAATCTCTTTGACTTCAGCTGCAGCAATTTCTTGCTTGACACATCTCCAAAAGCAAGGGAATTTAAAGCAAAAATGAACTATTGGGACCTCATCAAGATAAAAGGCTTCTGCACTGCAAAGGAAACAATAAAACTAAAAGGCAACTGACGGAATGGGAGAAGATATTTTCAAATGGCATATTGGATAAAGGGCTAGTATCCAAAATCTATAAAGAACTTACCAAACTCAACACTGAAAAAACAAATAATCCAGTGATGAAATGGGCAGAAGACAGGAATAGACACTTTTTCAAAGAAGACATTCAGACGGCCAACAGACACATGAAAAGATGCTCTACATCACTCATCATCAGAGAAATACAAATCAAAACCACACTGAGATACCACCTCACACTGGTCAGAGTGGCTAAAATGAACAACTCAGGAAACAACAGATGCTGGCAAGGATGTGGAGAGATGGGAATCCTCTTGCACTGTTGGTGGGAATGCAAACTGGTGCAGCCACTCTGGAAAACAGTGTAGAGTTTCCTCAGAAAATTAAAAATAGAACTACCCTACGACTCAGCAATAGCTCTACTAGGAATTTATCCAAAGGATATAGGAGTGCTGATTCATAGGAGCACATGTACCCCAATATTTATAGCAGTACTTTCAACAATAGCCAAATTATGGAAAGAGCCTAACTGTCCATCAACTGATGAATGGATAAAGATGTGGTTTATATATACAATGGGATACTACCTGGCAATGAGAAAGAATGAAATCGTGCCATTTGCAGCAATGTGGATGGAACTGGAAGATATTACCCTGAGTGAAATAAGTCAGTTGGAGAATGACAGAAATCATATGTTTTCACTCATATATGGATCTTGAGAAACAGCAGAATACCATGGGGGAAGGGAAGGGGAAAAATACAGTTACAAACATAGAGGGTGGGAGGTAAATCATAAGAGACTCTTAAATACAGAGAACAAACTGAGGGTTTATGGGGGGGAGTGGGAGAGAGGGGAAAATGGGTGATGGGCACTGAGGAGGGCACTTGTTGGGATGAGTACTGGGTGTTGTATGTAAGTGATGGCCATAGGAATCTACCCCAAAACCAAGAGCACACTTTACACACTGTATGTTAGCCAATTTGACAATAAATTATATTAAAAAAAAAGATATAGTAATGAAAGCTGTGAGGATTAAACAAAGAAGAAAAAGCAGAAAAGAGAAAAGAAAATAGTTATATACAAAGAAAATCCTATGAGGCTATAAGCTAATTTTTCAGCAGAAACTTTATAGGCCAGAAGGGAGTGGCATGATATATTCAAAGTACCAAAAAGTAAAAAACCTACAACCAAGAATATTCTACCCACTAACGTTATCATTCAGAAAAGAAGAGGAGATACAGTTTCCCAGACAAACAAAAGTTAAAGGAGTTCATAAACACTAAACCATCCTTACGAAAAAATGGTAAAGGGAATTCTTTAAGTGGAAAAAGAGGAGACCATAACTGGAAGTAAGAAAATTATGAAAGGAAAAAATTTCACTGGTAAAAGCAAGCATGTAGTAAAGATAGTAGATTAATCACTTATAAAGTCATATGAAGGTTAAAACATTAAACTAGTAAAAATCAATTATATCTATAAAAATTAGTCAAGTGATACAAGAAAATTAAGATGTAAAATATGACATTGTACACATAAAACATGGTGAGGGGAGTAAAATTTTAGTGCTTTTAGAATGTATTTAAACTTAAGCGACAAACTTAATATAGACTGCTATATAAATAAGATGTTGTATATGAAACTGATGGTAATCACAAATCTGAAACCTATAGTAGATACAAAAAATAAATAAATAAAAAGAAGGGGAACCCAAGCACAACACTAAAGAAAGTCATCAGACAACAAAGGAAAAGATGAAGAAATGAAAGAAGAAACAGAAGAACTACAAAATCAACCAGAAAACAATTAACAAAATGGCAATAAGTATATACCTATCAATAATTACCTTAAATGGGGGCACCTGGGTGGTTCAGTTGGTTAAGTGTCTGACTCTTGATTTCAGCTCCAGTCATGATCTCATGGTTTTTGAGATCGAGACCTGAGCTGGGCTCCACACCGACAGCATGGAGCCTGCTGGGGATTCTCTCTCTCTCGCTCTCTCTGCCCCTCCCCACCCTCATACATGTGTATACACATGTATGCTCTCTCTCTCTCTCTCTCTCTCTCAAAATAAATAAATAAATAAACTTTAAAAAAATTTCCTTAAATATAAATGAACCAAATGCTCCAATCAAAAAACATAGGGTGACTGAATGGATAAAAAAGTAATACCCATTTATATGCTGTCTACAAGAGACTCACTTCAGACCTTAAGTCACATACAGATTCAAAGTGAAGGGATGGAAAAACATATACCATGCAAATCAAAGTGAGAAAAAAAAAAGCCAGGATAGCAATACTTAGATCAAATCAAGTAGACATTTTTTTTTCCCTGAAAAGAGGTGGCTATTAATGTTTATGAATATTAACATAGAAATCCATGCCAATTCAGAAAACCCTCGTTCTCACAACAGCTTTTTGTATGCTAAAAGAGCAGTTTCAACTGGGGATGGTTTTGCCCTACAGGGGACATTTGTCAATGTCTGGGGATGTTTTTGTTTGTTACAGCCAAAGGCCAGGACTGCTGCTCAACATCCTATAATCTATAGAGGACAGCCCCTTACAACAAAGACTTACCCTGCTCCAAACCCTGCAATGATAACATGGTCAGTGGAGACTATTATCTAAAGGGCACCAGAATTTAATGAGATAGTTTTAAAATAAAGCTTCTGAGATACTATGAAATCTGATTTCTTCTCAATCTGTAGTAGCAACAATATTTCAAGAAACGTAAGACACTACAAAGTAGAGATATATTACAGTATCTGTAAATTTGTCATTATACAGTTCATCTAAGTATTCTGTCCTATTAGTTCCATGAGGGCAGGATCAAGGGCAGTCTTGATCTTTGCTGTATCTCCAATGCCTGAGACATGATAGACACATAAATGTTGTTTTAATGAGTAAAGAAGTGAAGCATATTACTAACTGGACTTCTCTCTCCAATACAGCATGATCTTTGTAGCCAGTGGTGTCAGATGTGAAGTATCTTTTATTCCAGACAGAGTTATTTCTCACATCCTCTTTAAGAAGTTGGTCCACTCACTGTAGCACCTGAGTGGCTCAGTCGGTTGTGTCAAGTTTCAGCTCAGGTCATGATCTCACCATTCATGAGTTTGAGTCCCACATCGGACTCTGTGCTGACAGTGCAGAGCCTACTTAGGTTTCTCTCTCTCTCTCCATCTCTCTCTGTCCCACCCATGCACGTTCATATTCTCTCTCTCTCTCTCTCTCTCAAAATAAATAAATAAATAAATAAATAAACAAACAAACTTAAAAAAAAAAAGTTGGTCCACATGCTGCAGCTCATTATCCCAAAATTTAAATTCCCGAATAACCCATTGTTGATGTTGCCAAGGCTGATAATTCCTTTGCATCCAATTAAGAATATCAGCAATAAACTCAAGCTCCTGAGATGGATCTTTTAGCCAGTCCGCTAGTACTCTCCTATAATGCCAAACTTGATAGTTTTGCAGATGTTCCTCAATTATTGCAGTGATATAGTACATTTTTTCATGTAGATCTTTTTGAAGTGACTTTAAGAGAACTCTCCAAAAATGCCACACTTTATAATTGGCTGCATTTGACTCAATAACACCTCTGGTTAGTTTAAAAGCTCATTCACTTCTTTCATCATATCGCAGAACAAGCCCAAAATAATCATAAACATTTCTAAATTATTTGTTACAAATGATCTAGACCACTGTATTGGGGCCATAATTCTGTGGCACTAGATCTATATTTGCCCAATCTTTTTTTTTTTTTAATGTTTATTTATTTTAGAGAGAGAGAGAGAGACAGAGTGTGGGTGGGGGAAGAGCAGAGAGAGAAGGAGACACAGAATTTGAAGCAGCCTCCAGGCTCCAAGCTGTCAGCACAGAGCCCGACGTGGGGCTTGAACTCACAAATCATGAGATCATGACTTGAGCCGAAGTCGGACACTTAACCAACTGAGCCACCCAGGCACCCCTATATCTGCCCATTCTGCTCTCTTCATGTACAGGACATAAGTGGGCGAGTCCAGGCTGAGGAACCCATTGTCCATAGGGGACACCACCACTTCTCTGGGTTCAGCCAGTATCATTTCTTCCTGCAGACCAAGTAGACTTTAAAGCAAAGACTGTAGAAGAGGAAAAGAAGGGCATGACATAATGAAAAGGAATCAATCCAACAATAGGATATAACAATTGTAAATAGCTATGCACACAACACTGGAGGATCTAAATACATAAAGCAAATATTAACAGACATAAAGGAAGAGATTGACAGTAATACAATAATAGTAGAGAACTTTGACATTCCATTTACATCAATGGATAGATCATCTGGACAGAAAATCAACAAGGAAATAGTGGCTTCAAATGACACATCAGACCAGCTTGACCTAACAGATATATTCAGAACATTCCATCAAAAAACATCAGAATACAAATTATTTTCAAGTTCTCATGGAACATTCTCCAGGATAGATCATATGTTAGGCAACAAAAGAGGTCCTAATAAGCTTAAGAAGATTGAAATCATATCAAGCATCTTTTCTGACCCCAATGGTATAAAACTAGAAAAAACTTATAAGAAAAAAACACAAACACATGGAGGCTAAAAAATATGTTCTCAAACAACCAATGGGTGAAAAAGGAAACTAAAAAAATTCATGGAGACATGAAAATGAAAACACAATAGTTCCAAATCTTTGGGAAACAGCAATAACAGTTCTAAGAGAAAAGCATATAGCAATACAGGTCTACCTCAAAAACCAGGAAAAATGTCAAACAACCTAAAGGAATTAGAAAAATAACAAATAAAATCCAAAGCTAATAGAAGGAAGGAAATCATAAAGATGAGAACAAAAATAAATGAAATACTGAAAAAAGCAAGTGAAAAGATCAATGAAATCAAGAGCTGGTTCTTTGAAACGATAAACATAATTGATAAGCCTTTTCCAGACTCATCAAGAAAAAAGAAAGGAGTCAAATAAAATCAGAACAGAAGGAGGAGAAATAGCAACTAACACCACAGAAATACAAACAATTATAAAAGAAGAGTATGAAAAATTATATGTCAACAAATTGGACAACCTGGAATAAATGGATACAGTCCTAGAAATGTACAATCTTTGAACAGATTGCTAGCAATGAAATTGAATCAATAATAAAGGAAAAACTCCCAATAAACAAAAGTCTAGGACCAGATGGCTTCACAGTTGAATTCTAACAAAGCATTTAAAAAGGATACCTATTCTTCTCAAGCTATTCTAAAAAATAGAAAAGAAAGGAAAACTTTCAAATTTCTACAAGGCCAGCATTACCTGATGCCAAAACCAAAGATATTACTATAAAGAAAACTATAGGCCAATATCTCTTATGGACATAGATGCACAAAATCTCAACAAAATATTAGCAAACCAAATCCAACAATACATTAGGAAAATCATTCACCATGATCAAATGAGACTTATTCTAGGGATGCAAAGGTGGTTCAGTATCTACAAATCAGTATCTACATATCATTTTAACAAGAGGAACTATAAAAAAAAATACGACTACTTCAATGGATGCAGAAAAAACATTTGACAAAATACAACATCTATTTATGATAAAAAGTCTCAACAAAGTGGGTTTAGAGAGAACACACTTCAACATAATAAAGTCAACATATAAAAAATCCACAGCTAACATCATACTCAATGGTGAAAAACTGAAAGCCTTTCTTCCAAGATGAGGAGCAAGACAAAGATATCCACTGTCACTACTTTTATTCAACATAGTACTAGAAGTCCTAGCCACAGCAATTAGACAACACAAAGAAATAAAAGGCATCTAAATTGGTAGAGAAGAAGTAAAAATGTCACTATTTGTAGATGACATGATACTACATATGGAAAACCCTAAAGACTCCACCAAAAACTATTAGAACTGATAGATGAATTCAGTAAAGTTGCAGAATACAAAGTTAACATACAGGAATCGGTTGCATTTCTATACACTAATAACAAAACCATAGAAATAGAAATTAAGAAAACAATCCTATTTACAGCTGCACCAAAAAAAAAAAAAATAAAATACATTTAACAAAGGAGGTGAAAGACCCATACTCTGAAAACTATAAGACACTGATGAAAGAACCAAAAGACAACACATAAAAAATGGAAAACTATAACATGCTCATGACTGGAAGAATTAATAATGCTATAATGTCCACACTACCTAAAGCAATCTACAGGTTCAATGCAATCCCTATCAAAATACCAAGAACATTTTTTGCAACACTAGAACAAATAATACTAAAATTTTTATGGAACCACAAAAGACTCCAAATAACCAAAGTAATCTTGAGAAAGAAAAACAAAGGTGGAAGTAACACAATCCCAGATTTCAATATATACTACAAACTTCGGTAATTAAAACCGTATGGTATTGGCACAAAAACAGACATATAGATCAATGGAAAAGAACAGACAGTCCAGAAATAAGCCTATGCCTATCTGATCAAATAATCTATAACCCAGGGAGCAAGAATACACAATGGGGAAAAGACAGTCTCTTCAATAAAGGGTACTGGGAAAACTGGACAGCTACATGTGAAAGAATGAAACTGGACAACTTTCTTATACCATACAAAAAAAATAAACTCAAAATGGATTAAAGACCTAAATGTGAGACCTGAAGCCATAAAACTCCTAGAAGAAAACAGGGGTATTAATATCTCAGACATTGGCCTTAGCAACATTTTCTAGGTATGTTTCCTCAGGCAAAGGAAACAAAAGCAAAAATCAACTATCGGGACTATACCAAAATAAAAAGCTTCTGCACAGTCAAGGAAACCATCAACAAAGTGAAAAGTCAACCTACTAAATGGGAGAAGATATTTACAAATTATATACCTGATTAAGGGATTAATATCCAAAATATATAGAGAACTTCTATAAATCAACATCAAAAAACCCCCAAATAATCCAATTGAAAATGGGCAGAGGACTCAAATAGACGCTTTTCCATAGAAGATGTACAATGCAAAAGAATGAAACTGGACAACTTTCTTACACTATACAAAAAAAAAACAACCTCAAAATGGATTAACACCTAAA
Organism: Panthera tigris; assembly: GCF_018350195.1. Lineage (NCBI taxonomy): Eukaryota > Metazoa > Chordata > Mammalia > Carnivora > Felidae > Panthera > Panthera tigris. The sequence goes on along the minus strand of NC_056668.1, from coordinate 122,728,728 downwards.
TGTGAGACCTGAAGCCATAAAATTCCTAGAAGAAAACAGGGGTATTAATATCTTGAACAGACACATGTACCCACAGACACCTAAAGAAATGCTCAACATCTCTAATCATCAGGGAAATGCAAATCAAAATCACAGTGAGATATCACCTCACATCAGTCAGAATGGCTAGTATTAAAAGGGCAAGAAATAAAAGTGTAGGTGAGGATGTGGAGAAAAAGGAACCCTCATGCACTGTTGGTGGGAATGTCAATTGGTACGAGCACTAGAGAAAACTAGAGGTTCCTCAAAAAATTAAAAATAAAAATACCATATGATCCATTAATTCTACTACTGGTTATTTATCTTCCTCTCAAAATGAAAACACTAACTTGAAAATATATATGCACCCCTGTGTTTACTTCAGTACTGTTTACAACAACCAAGATACAGAAGCAGCCCAAGTATCTACTGATAGATAAGCAAATAAAGAAAAAAAAATATATATATATATATATATCACACACACTGAAGTATTACTCAGCAATAAAAAAGAATAAGAACTTGCCATCTGAGACATGAATGGACTTAGAGGGTATTATGTTAAATGAAATAAGTCAGACAAAGACAAACATCATATCATTTATATCTAGAATCTAAAAAAACAAAGCAAAGGAACAAACAAACAAAAAAACAGACTCTTAAATACAGAGAACAAACTGATGGTTGCCAGAGGGGAGGTGGCTGAAGGGTAGATGGGTGAAATAGATACAGGGTATTAAGAGGTATAAACTTCCAGTTATAAAATAAGTGAAGGAGCTGAAGACCACAGCATAGGGAAATAGTCAATAATTTTGTAATAACAGTATATGGTCACAGATGGTAACTACACTTATCATGGTGAGCACTTTGTAATGTATTCAATTGTTGAACACAACATGTTAAACACATGAAACTAATGTAACACTGTATGTTCATTATACTTTCATTGAAAAAAGAATAAAAGATATCAGTGTGGAAACACACACATACACACACGCACACAGATTGTTGGGCACTAGCCCTGGAATTTCTGATTTACTGGATCTGGGGTAGGGCCCAGGAAGTTACATTTCTATGAAGTTCCCAGATGGTGCTGATGCTGTTGGTATAGGACTATGATTTAAAGACCATGGGGGAGGGGAAAGGAAAAATAAAAAGTTACAGAGAAGGAGGGAGGAAAAAAGATAAGAGACTCTTGAATTCTGAGAACAAACTGAGGGTTGATGGGGTGTGGGGGAGAGGGGAAAGTGGGTGATGGGCATTGAGGAGCGCACTCGTTGGGATGAGCACTGGGTGTTGTATGGAAACCAGTTTGTCAATAAATTGTATTTAAAAAAACAACGAACATTGCTAGAGAGTAATAGAAATGGAAGAGGAAAACAGTGGAGAGGAAAAATAAAATCTTTTAAAAAGTTTTGGGGTTGGCCACACCAAGTTTTGAATCCAGGTTTCACCCCTTCCTAGCAGTGGGATACCAAGACACTTACCTTTTTTGAGTGTCAGAATCATGTGTCTCAGGGTCATTGTAGCAATTAAAGGAAGTGATACACATAAAGGTCTTAGCAGCGTCCTGGCACCCAGCATGCGTTTATTCTGAGGTGGTAACTATGGTATGGGGGTGGAGATCAAGCTCCTAGAAAGGATTTGGCTTGTGATAAATCCTCAACAAAATACAGCTTCACCATGCTCTTTGTTCTCAGATCTGTGTTTGTAAAGGATGGTGTGGTGGTAGTGGGGATACTGGGGGTAGTGGGGATACTGGGGGAAGAAAGTAAGAGACAGTGGATGAAGGAAAGCAATTGCCACTCAACAATTCAGCCAGTATTATTGCCTACACCTTCCATCCCAGGAGGACCAACTAACTTAAAATTGGCAGAACCCCAATTTCAAAAGTTCTACCCTAGGACCCCTTAACTCTCCATTCATACTAACAAATCACACACCCAGATGTTTCATTTTCTCTGTTGCTTGGGCATCTCCACTTTGGAATTTATTAACCTCTCTGTAGAATCCCTTAGGTGAGTCTTAAGCCTGCGGGAACTTATCAGCTGTAACCCAGTCTTTCTAAATTGCAAGAACCTTTCTGGAGAGCACACGAGAAAGTGAAGATGTGGATCTCTCAAGAAGCTTGGGTCTAAGATAAATCAGTCAGCTAAGAGCAAGCACAGCAGATTTCCAGGCATTTACCTGCAGTTCTCAGGAGCATCTGGCTGCCAGCATCTGGGCTCTTCACTGGCTCCAGTTAAGCAAGGCAGCCTTTAGAGCCCAGGCCTGCCCAGCTCCACCCTCTTTCCTCCTGAGGCAAGAAAGCAGGTCCTACCAGGGAAAAGGCATCAGCTGAATGCTTACTCAGCTTCTCCTCAGGGCCCACTCCTTCCCCTCCCTTTGTTGAATGCCCTTGCAATTTGTCTGTCTGGCCTGTGTTTGTTATAGGAACTAGACAAGACCAGATTTGTCTTCACCAGAGACCCCGAGAGGAAGGGGACCTCGAGTTCCTTCAGCCACTACACAGAGCTGCATCTTGCTTTAGTTTTTATGTAAATTGTTCCCCTTCTCCACTTTTGTGCCCAGAAGGTAGGCCAGGAGAACAGGAGATCACAAACACTCATTCTTCCCAGGGCCACAGGGATCAAATTGCTTTAGCTCAGGGAGGAGCCCACTTGCAACCCCCTCTTCCTTCCCACCTTGCCCTACACTTTTACCAGCAGTTGAGAGGATGTGGGGAACTAGCAAGGGTGAGTCACTCCTGACCACCTCTTCCCAAGGGAGCTGTCCCTGCCTTTCTTCCAAGGATTCTTGGAATGCCCTTGGCAATCCTGACAGATGGAAACTGCTCCCTGCTGAAATTTTCTGCCACCAGAACTAAGGAATTTCTGACTTTTCTCAGATTAGGGAACATCTGTTTATTTACTATCTCTTTCTCCCTGAGATTAGGGGATTATTTACTGTCTCTCTATTTTGCTTACTGCCATATCCCCGGTGACTAGCACATTGTAGATGAGGAATAAACAAATATTTGTAGAGTGAAGACTGCTGGTCTTGAGTGTAAATGGGGAGGGTATTTCTCAGGCAGAAGCCCCAATTTTCTGCATTCTCTGTGAAGGAAAGACAGAAGGATTTTGACTATGAATGATGCTATAAACTACCAGCAATCTTTCTTTTTAAGAACCTCAAATTAAATGAAAACATTGGTGATTTAATCAATTAGATATTGGTCCATATTCTTTTGCACCGTTTGTCAAATGCCATTTGATGTGTTAAAATCAATGAAGGTGTGCCCATTCAAAACCTCTTATTATACAGTGTTTTGTTTCCAATAAGTGGTTTAACCCATGATTAGAATAGCAATCATGATCTTTTATTGAGTGTGCCAAGCACTTGTCCTGGCTTGTTTCATTTAACTCTCTCAGCTGCCCTTCAAGAGAGAGAATGTCACTGAAGTCCCACTATGAGGTTGGTGAAGATGAGGTTCAGAGAGGTTATGTACCTTCCAAGGGTCACACAGCTAGTAAGAAGATTGTGGATTTGAACCCAGACACTCTTTTATCTGACCGATAAGGACTTGTTTTCTAGTTGAAGAAAATAATATATACTTATTAAGGCGGTGTTGAGAATTAAATTGTGTAATGTTTGAAAATAGCTTAGTGCAGTGCTTCTCCAACTTTGGCCCTATCAGAATTACCCCAATGTAGTTGGTGAAAATACAGAGGGTAGGCCTTATGCTACTTTAATGATCCTGGGCATGCCTTATTAGCTCCCCAGGTGATTCTGATACCTGCCAAAGTGCAAGAAGCATTAATGTAGCACATTTTATGCACTAAACATGGGAGAGCTACAAAACAAACAAGCAAAAACAAAATTCCCATGAAGCCCAGGTATAAAAAGAGAGCTGAGGGTGGCCAAAGGTGTTGGACCACAGAAAGCATCAGTCTTTTATGGTCCCTTCAGTGCCCTGCATTCCACGAGTGCTGCCCTCTGGACTTGGGAGAGCCAGGCCTCAGGAACAGGTATTAGTAATGGTCATTGCATGGCTGCCCGCATGCCCACAGTGACCTCAAGGCAGCCACTAGGGGCATGTCATTCTCTTTGGGGCAATGTAGGTGAGGAGTACCTGATCGTGGTGCCCTTCACCGGCCTGATAGGTTGCCAACCTCGCTGTGTGTTTGAGTCAGATTCAATGTTTTCCAAGTGGACACTCCTATGAGGCTGCTGGGGCCAGGCAAGTCTGTTCCCCATGCTGTGAGATGTGGGTCCCCAAGCCCAGAGCCCTCATCGGGGCCCTGAGTAAATGATTGGTGCTAATCAGGTATGAGCCATTAGATTTGTCTTCACCAGAGTCCTCAGGAGGAAGGAGACCTGGTAGTTCCTTCAGCTATCAGGCAGTACTGGGCCTTGCTTTAGTTTTTATGCAAATTGTGCCCCTTCCCCACTTTTGCACCCAGAAGGCAGGCCAGGAGAACAAGAGGTCATAAATCTTCATCCCTTCTAGGGCCACAGGGATCAAATGGCTCAGGCCTAAGATGGGGTCCATTTGCAATCCTTGGGTCTCCCCACCCTTTCCCACCCTCTAACCAATAGTTAGGAGGAGGTAGGGCACTGGCAGCAGTTACTCTAGACCACCTCTTCTCAAGGGGGCTATCCCTGCCCCTCCTCCAAGAATCCCTGGACTGCCTTTGGTAATCTCACTAGATGGAAACTGTTTCCCACTGAACTTTCCTTCCATCAGATGTAAGGAATATCTGACATTTCCATTTAATATATCTAAGAAATATTTCCAAATCAGCACATATGATCTACTTTGTTCTTATTTATCTCTAACATGTTCACCTGGCTTGAAATTCAAGCATGAAAAAATATACAGTGAAAAGTTTGGTTCAGTTCCTGCTGCTGCTATTGCTAAGCAAGAAACCATTTTTATTAATTTCTTGTGTACCTTTCCAGAGTTTCTTTCCATATATAAAATCAGATACAAAGACATTTCCCACTTCTTGCCTTTTTATCCAAAAAGGAGAATCCGACAAACTTTGATCCATATTTTTCTTTGTGCTTCCCTTAGTAAATTTTCATATTAATACACAGAGAGCTTTCTTATTCTTTTTGACTGCTGTATAGTATCCAACTCCTTGCAAGTACCATAATTAATTTAGCCAGTCCTGACTGGAAGGTCATTTGGGTTGTTTCCTGTCATTTGTAATTACAAACTGCAATTCTGATCCATCTTGTGCATATGTTTTTCTACACATTACAGAAAATGTTTTTAATAGGTTGTCCCAGCGTATGAGGGTTCTGTTTCATCACATTCTTGGCAACCCTGTGTATTAACAAGTAATTTTTTAGAAATCTTTGTCAATCAGATAGGTTTCTAAAAATGTATTCTGTTGTTTTAAAATGAATTTATTCTATTATAATTGAGCATGTTTTCAAATACTTGTGGACATTTTTTTTCTGTGAGCTGCTTTTTCATGTCCCTTGTTCATTTGAAATTGGGTTGTTAGACTTTTGACTGATTTAAAGAGCTTTTTATAAATGTGCATGGAACCACAAAAGACCCCAAACAGTCAAAGGAATCTTGAGAAAGAAGAACAAAGTGTCAGGTAACACAATCCCAGATTTCAAGATACACTACAAAGTTGCAGTAAACAAAACAGTAGGGTTTGGCATTAAAAACAGGCACATATATCAATGGAACAGAACAGACAGTCCAGAAATAAATCCACACCTATAAGGTCAATTAATGTATAACAAAGGAGGCAAGAATATACAATGGGGAAAAGACAGTCTCTTCGATAAAGGGTTCTGGAAAAACTGGACAGCTACATACAAAAGAATGAAACTGAACAACTTTCATATACTATACATGAAAATAAACTCAAAATGGATTAAAAACCTAAATGTGAGGCCTGAAATCATAAGACCCCTAGAAGAAAACAGAAGTAGTAATCTCTTGGCTTAGCAACATATTCTAGGTATGTTTTCTCAGGCAAGGGAAACAATAGCAAAAACACTATTGGGCCAATACCAAAATAAAAAGCTTCTGTAGGGCAAAAAGGCAACCTACTGAATGGGAGAAGGTATTTGCAAATTATATATCTGATAAGGGATTAATATCCAAAATATATAAAGAACTTAGATAGCTCAACATAAAAAAAAAACCCAAAGAATCTAATGAAAAAATGAGCCGAGGACTTGAATCAACATTTTTCCAGAGAAGATGTACAATGGCAAAGATACATGGAAAGATTCCCAACATCACTAATCATCAGGGAAATGCAGATCAAAACCACAGTGAGATATCACCTCGCATCAGTCAGAATGGCTAGTATTAAAAGGGCAAGAAATAAAAGTGTAGGTGAGGATGTGGAGAAAAAGGAACCCTCATGCACTATTGGTGGGAATGTCAATTGGTACAACCAGAGAAAACAGTATGGAGGGTCCTCAAAAAATTAAAAATGGAAATACCACATAATCTAGTAATTATACTCCTGGGTATTTATCTCCCTCCCCAAAATGAAAACAGTAAATTGAAAAGATATATGCACCCCTCTATTTACTGCAGTATTGCTTACAATAGCCAAGGTACAGAAACAGCCCAAGTGTCCATTGATAGATAAGCAAATAAAGAAGATGTGGTATGTATATACAATGAAGTATTACTTAATCATAAAAAAGAATGGTATCTTGCTATCTGCAACATCCTTATGCATCTAAACCTTATGGTCTTAGAGGGTATTATGCTAAGTGAAATAAATCAAAGAAAGACAAACACCATATCATTTCACTCATATGTGGAATCTAAAACAAAACAAAACAAAACAAATGAACAAAGAAAAAACCAGACTCTTAAATACAGAGAACAAACTGGTGGTTGCCAGAGGGGAGATGGCAGAGGAGAGGACAGGTGAAATACATAAAGGGTATTAAGAGGTACAAACTTTCAGTTATAAAATAAATAAGTCACAAAGATGAAAAGTATATCATAGAGAAATGGTCAATAATACTGTAGTAACATTATATAGTGACAGAATGTGACTACACTTATCATGGTGAGCACTTTTTTATACAATTGTTGAATTAATATGTTATGTGCCTGAAACTAATATCACATTGCATATTAATTATACTTCAATAAAAAATAAAGAGCTTTTTTATATTAAGGAAATTAATCTTACTATATAACTGTTACAAATATTTCCCTCAGTTCCTTGTTTGCTCTCTTCCTTTCTTTATTGCATTCCCCCCCCCATATTTTTCTCAATATAGTGTGTGTAAATATTACAAAACTCAAATTACTACATGGCTTATAATAAAAGTAGAAGTCTTTTGTGCTGCTTCTATTTACAAAGTCCTACTTCCCAGAAGCAACTGTTTTTTACCATGTTTGGCTGTTTTGCTGGCACTTGCCTCTACATTTCTCAATAGACTTATATAACTTTTCTTTACTATACCAATTTTAGACATTTTCTATTGACTTCTGTCAATTGATGTTGAAGATTTCACAGTATTATACCAGTTTTTCCTTCCCTTCCAACATATACCTTTCAGTCCTTTATTTGCTCTCTCCCTCTCTCTCTCTGTATTATCCAATTTTGGGGTAGGTCAATGTTTAGTGTTTACATTATTTTGACTATTTAAATATTGATAATCAAGCTGAATAATTTATTGTGATTAGATTTCTATTCCTGCACAACTCTTTGTTTCCCTTTGTTCTGTTAATATTTGCCTTAGGTTGTTGCTTGAAATTGTTGTGGTTTTTTTTTTTTTTTTGTAAGTCCAAATCAGTTGAACATTGTGAATTTCCTATGTTTCAGCCTAATACATATCTCTTCCTAATTCTTTCCAAACTCTCAAACACAACGTGAAATCTCTCTCAGTAGAATCAAGCGCATCAAGGAAGATATTATTTCTTGAAAATATTGTCCTGGAGTGCTTCTTCCTCCTATTGTAGCTCTCCTGTTGTACAACCCAAGGTGGTTGTGCTGTGCCTATGTCCTCAGATGTAGAAGCCCAAAGGGACAATTTTGTAGAGAGTATACCTGTAGTTCTTGATGGAAGTGGTAGGCATAGTCAATTTTCTAGATGGGAAAGAGGTGAAAGTGCAGAATCCTAGTTGTTTCTTTTATAAACATGTAACTGATCTTTCTACTTTCAGTCTTTACTCCTATCTTCTGGGGCATTTATGCTTCTGACTTCTGTGCCCCCACAGAAAGTTTTTTTGGGCAAATTAGACAGCTTCTCATTGGCATACTCCTTTTGTGACACTTGAGGGTTTTTTTTTTTCCTACTCTGCCAAGTCAATCACTACTTACCCAAACCCTTTTTCATTTCTCCCATCACTCAACTGCTTTTTCACTTTCTTCACTTTTGTGGATTTATAACATTTTTATTCTTTTCTGAAAAGTTGTGAACATTTTTAAACAGCAAAAAAAAAATATATTAGTGGGTATTCTACATAGCCCACCCATTCAGGTAGTCTTTAGCTAGCCAACTTTGTAGAGATAGAAGTTAACTTGTAGAGCTGATTGTGAGGCAACCGCTTCCAGTCTATAGCTGTGCAATTGATTCCTGATCATGGAATAGGTTTTATCCCGTAAAGAATATGAATCTCTGTAAGTCAAATTATCATTTGAAGCAGCTGTAACATCTTACTCATTCCCTCATCAACTAATGAGTTAATTTAAAACCTTTGCTAAGTGTTCATTTTATATTTATATGAGAGTTATGATTTCATCTTTAAAAGAGTATCATTTAGGGGTGCCTGGGTGGCTCAGTTAGTTAAATGTCCGACTACAGCTCCCGTCATGATCTTGCGGTTCATGGGTTCGAGCCCTGCATTGGACTCTGTTGACAGCTCAGAGTCTGGAGCCTGCTTCAGAATCTCTGTCTCCCTTTCTCTCTGCCCTCCCCCCAATCACACTGTCTGTGTCTCTTTCTCTCAAAAATAAATAAGCATTTAAAAAATATCTTTTAACAGTTTTGAAGTTTCTGCTGAGATGCACGATAGATTCACCTGACAGAGCCAGGTGGACTGTGTGCCCAGAGAAGTATATTTCATGAGCAGCTTAAAGCAAGACACATTTTTTTTTCTTGGCTCCTAGGTGAATCCAAGTATAGAATTTTAACTTTGCCAACTCTACATTCTCTGGGAAACACAATTTTGAACACAAATTAATTTAAAAATTCATGCCCAGTAGGAAGGAGAACAGGTCTCTTTGATATACAGAATGGTGATTTAAAAAAAAAAACAAACAATTTTGTGTCTGTTTCATGTGACTTGTGGCTAAAATTGTAGAATTAAAGCTATAAGCTCTCTGTATTTGGAAAGGCCTTTACTTATCAATGTGTGTGTGTGTGTGTGTGTGTGTGTGTGTGTATGTATTTTCTTATTTCTGGAGGGTATAAACAAATTAGATTACAAAGTCTTTTAAATTAAAGGAGCTTTGTTCTTATTGGTTTATAGAATAAATGTCTATATAAAATCCTCCAAATAAGATAATTAAACTTCTAATACTTTAAATGTGCTAAAAAATCTTCTTCCTGAAGCTAAGTCAGAAACCTTTTAAGAATCCAAATCCACATAATTAAAGTAAATGTTTGGCAAACAAGACCAGTTTACTAATGTGAGTTTAATAAAAACAGCTTTGTCTCCTCTGATTTATCATTGTTAAGTATAATACAAGCAGTTTTTTCTACTTAGGTATGTTTTTCTTAGACATTTATTGGTTTACTGATCAGATAAGCTAACATTATTCCTACATAATGTTTAAGATTATGAAAAATATAAGTTTATGCTTGACTAAATTGAATCATTGTTCTGACAAATTTTTAATTTCAACAGCTTTTTTAAAACCCGTAAGCTGATATTAAATTAAATTAATTATTATGTAACCAGTGAATATGTAGGTACTTTCTAAGTAGGATAGAGCACTGACACATTGATTACTAAGCATAATTTTGCTTTTTTAATATGCTAAAAGAGAAGCTATAGCAATGAGTCATGTTAATGAATGTGCTCATTTTTGCCACACAGGAATGCATGTGACTATAAAAAATTATATTCTGAACTCTGCTGTGTGCTAAAATGCTTCAGTATGACAGAAAGTTCTCAATTATCTGCTCTCTAGTTTTCTCTGTGAAATAGAAGTTAATTACTTGAGTGAAAAGTTAAAATTAATATCAGTGGTCGCAACTGCACTAGGAGAAATGACAGAAATCCAACCGAGAATATGCTTTCGTTTTTCCATAAGCAGTGGTTCTTGGGATTTATGTGTATTACAACTATTTATACTTACTCTATTAAAAATCAAAACTGAGAAATATTTAGAATACTCATTTATGTATTCATTTGAAGATAGTGATTAATGTATAGCATATTATTAAAAATAGCATCTTAATATTATTATAGAATTAGTTTTGAACTTATGGACCTCTTGACATCTGTATTAGAATAAAAGTATAACCAGAGTATGAAAAAGTGTAGTAAAGGGAAAGACTTGGAAAGTATATTTTTCTTATCCTGGTTTATAATTCTTAATCTTATAAGCTATGAAATGTGTTAAAATTTTTGCAATGTTCTCGGTCTTGATGGGCTTGCATCCTTGATTTTCTGATTAATGTCTTCACCTACAGTGTAAATGACTATTCTTTAAAAAAAATTTTTTTTAATGTTTATTTATTACTGAGAGACAGAGAGAGACACAGCATAAGCAGGGGAGGGGCAGAGAGAGAGGTAAACACAGAATCTGAAGCAGGCTCCAGGCTCTGAGATATCAGCACAAAGCCTAATGCCAGGTGGGCCTGAACCCACAAAACGCGAGATCATGACCTGAGTCGAAGTTGGATGCTCAACCGACTCAGCCACCCAGGTGCCCCAACGGCTATTCTTTTTAAAGTAACCCACATTCCTGATTGGCCTGGAACCAAGGGATACCGGGGATGTGGAACTTTCAGTATTATAATCAGAACAGTCCTGGGGAAGCTGGGAGAGTTGGCTACCTTATTTACTTTCTGTGTAATCTGCCTAGAAAGCAAAGACTCTGACTTGCCTGAAAAATCTTACCTTCTCTATGTTGACTTTATGCTCTTAATTATGAAAAAGAAGAAGAAGAAAAAGAGGAGGAGGAGAATAAAAGGGAACAAAAAAAGTTTCCTTGCTTATGAAGGTGCTAAGGTTCTTTGCAATTCTGTTTCCTCGCTGTCTTTATTTTTAAATGTTTTATTGTCACTTTGATTCAATAAGCAGCCAAGTACTGTTTCTCAAGCACCCATGATCCTGTCTTAATCAAGTGTCTAAATCTCCTCTGACAACTCTTGATTTTTGCCTTTGAAAAATTAGGTCTGAAATATAGAAGAAAATAAATAAGACTTGCAGGAAATCTTTTACACCTAAAGTAGTCTTCGAGATTTCCCAGAGGGATCCTGGAAAAACACAAAGCTTTGTTCTTTTACCTTATAAAAAGGGATGCTAGAAATAATCAGATTTGGTGAGCTGCATGGGAAGAGCTGTTAAATCAGAAGAAATGCTCAGCCTTCCCTAGGTTACATTTGTATAGGGAAGATGTTATTAATATAAATATTTCAGAAATTTTATGCTTTATAGGAAGCCCCTAGAGATTTTTCAATGACTTGCTTTCTGTATATGTTTAAATTCAGGAAAAACATTGACTGGAAGTCTTATAAGATAGTTCTGTTGAACTTTCCCCTATTTATTTGAGTCTTGATAGTGTTTTGTCTGATGATAATGAGCAACAATATATTTCAATTATTGTTTAAAATGTTGATTGTCAGTCTTTTATCTTTTTTAAAAAATTTGAATCAAGTACTTTTTAGGCCAATGCATCTTAATGCATATCAGACCTAATCATAAAATTTTATAAAAATACCATTGTCTAGACCCTACTCCAGATGTACTCAATCTTTTTATTTGATATCCTTCATATATTATATACATGTTATATCTAAGGATTATGATATATCTTAAGAATTTTCCCTCTATAAAAGTATATTCACCCAATTTTATGAATCTGATGCAACATTCACTGGCTTCTTAGAAAGTAGACTTAATGGGGCACCTGGGTGGCTCAGTTGGCTGAGTGGCCAACTTTGGCTCAGGTCATGATCTCATGCTTCGTGTGTTTGAGCCCTTCATCTGGCTCACTGCTATTAGCACAGAGCCCGCTTCGGATCCCCTGTCTCCTGCCCCCCCACCCCACCCCCGCTTCTCCTCTGCTTTCACTCTTGATCTCTCAAAAATAAATAAAAAGTTTTATATATAAAAAAAAGAAATTAGATTTAATGATTGATCTAAGAGACATTTATTTAAAGTTTCTTTTGGGAGAATGGGTTTATTACATTTGTTTTGCAAATGCACTAACCAAATAATCAGATATCCTTTCATGCTTTATTATTATTATGAACTCTTATCAGTCCATTTGAAAAATTTCAGTAATAAAATAACCATTGCTCTGTCATTTAAAAATAGTTTTTATATGCAGCAAAAGTGGTTCTAAGAGGGAAGTTTATAGCAATACAGGTTTACCTCAAGGGGAAAGAAATATATCAAATAAACAATGTAACTTTACACCTAAAAGATCTGGAAAAAGAACAACAAACAAAACCTAAATCCAGCAAAAAGAAAGAAATAAAGACTAGAGCAGAAATAAATGATATGGAAACTAAAACGAAAACAAAAACAAAAAATAGAACAGATCAATGAAACTGGGAGCTGGTTCTTTAAAAGATCAAAAAAATTGATAAACCTCTAGCAAACTCATTAAAAAAAAAAAGAGAGAGAGGACCCAAATAATCAAAATGACTAGTGAAAGAGGAGAAATAACAACCAACACCACGGAAATGCAAACAATTATATCAGAATATTATGAAAAACTATATGTCAACAAATTGGACAACTTAGAAGAAATGGATAAATTCCTAGAAGCTAACATACCAAAACCAAAGTAGGATGAAATAGAAAATTTGAACAGACCTATCACCAGCAATAAAATTGAATCCATAAAAACAAAACAAAACAAAACAAAAAACTCCCCCAAAACAAAAGTCCAGGACCCGATGGCTTTGGAGGCAAATTCTACCAAACATTTAAAGAAGATTTAAGACTCATTCTTCTTAAACTATTCCAAAAAATACAAGAGGAAGGAAAACTTCCAAATTTATTCTATGAGGCTAGTATCACCCTCATACCCAAACCAGCTAAAGACACCACAAAAATAGACAACTACAGGCCAATATCTCTCATGAATATAGATGCAAAATCCTCAAAAAATATGAACAAACCAAATCAAACAATATATTAAAATAAATCATACACCACAATCTAGTGGGATTTATTTCTGAGATGCAAGAGTGGTTCAATATTTGCAAAGCAACCAACACATTTCATATTAGTAAAAGAAAGGATAAAAACCATATGATCATTGCAATAGATGCAGAAAAAGCATTTGACAAAGTACAATATCCATTCACGATTAAAAAAAAAAAAGCTCTCGGGGCACCTGGGCGGCTCAGTCAGTTAGGCGTCCGACTTCAGCTCAGGTCATGATCTCGCGGTTCATGAGTTCGAGCCCCGCGTTGGGCTCTGTGCGGACAGCTCAGAGCCTGGAGCCTGCTTCAGATTCTGTGTCTCCCTCTCTCTTTCTCTTCCCCTACCCCTGCTCATGCTCTGTCGCTTTCTCTCTCAAAATTAAATGAATGTAAAAAAAATTTAATAAAAAAAATCTCTGCAAAGTAGGTCTAGAGGGAACATATCTCAGCATAATAAAGGTCTTACATGAAAAACCCACAGCCAACATCATACTCGATAGTGAAAAACTGAAAGCTTTTCCCCTAAGGTCAGGAACAAAATAAGGATGTCCACTCTCATTTTTACTCACCATAATACTGGAAGTTCTAGCCACAGCAAGTAGACAACATAAAGAAATAAAAAGAAGGAAGAAGTAAAACTGTCACTATAGCAGATGACATGATACTATATATAGAAAACCCTAAAGACTCTACCAAAAAACTACTAGAACTGATAAATTAATTCAGTAAAGTTGCAGGATACAAAATCAATGTACAGAAATCAGTTGCATTTCTATACACTAATAAATAAAGCAACAGAAAGAGAAATTAGAAAACAATCCCATTTACAATTGCACCCCAAATAATAAAATATCTAGGTATAAACTTTACTAAAGAAGTGAAAGATCTGGACTCTGAAGACTATAAAACACTGATGAAAGAGATTCAAGATGAAACAAAGAAATGAAGAGACATTCCTTGCTCATGGGTTGGAAGAACAAATATTGTTAAAATGTATACATGACCCAAAGCAATCTACAGATCAATCCCTATCAAAATACTAACAGCATTTTTCACAGAAGTAGAACAAGCAAACCATGTTCTACACAAAAGACCATGAGTAGCCAAAGTAATTTTGAAAAAGAAAACCAAAACTGAGGTATCAAAATTCCAGACTTCAAGTTATATTACAAAGCTATAGTAATTAAAACTGTATGGTACTAGCATAAAAATAGACACATAGATCAATAGGATAGAGCAGAAAACACAGAAAGGAGGCAAGAACATACAATGCAAAAGGACAGTCTCTTTCACAAATGGTGCTGGGAAAACTGGACAGGTACTACAACAGACTGAAACTGGACCACTTTCTTACACCATGCACAAAAGTAAATTAAAAATGGATTAAAGATCTAAATGTGGGACCTGAAACCATAAAAATCTTGAAAGAGTGCACAGGCAGTAATTTCTTTGTCACCAGCTGTAGCAACGTTTTTCTAGATATGTCTCCCGAGGCAAGGGAAATAAAAACAAAAATGAACTATTGAGACTACATTAAAATAGAACGCTTCTGCACAGTGAAAAAAACAATCAACAAAACTAAAAGGCAACTGATGGAATGAGAGAAGATATCTGCAAATGACATATCTGATAAAGGGTTAGAATCCAAAATGTCTAAAAATCTTATAAAACTCAACACCAGAAAACAAATAATCCAATTAAAAAATGGGCAGGAGACATGAACACACATTTCTCCAAAGAAGACATCCAGATGGCCAATGGACACATGAAAAGATGTTCAACATCACTCATCATCAGGGAAATGCAAATCAAAACTACAATGAGGTATCACCTTGTACCTGTCAGAATGGCTAAAATTAACAAACAAGAAACCATAGGTGTTGGCGAGAATGTGCAGAAAAAGGAACCCTCATGCACTGTTGTTGGTGAGAATGTAAACTGGTGCAGCCACTCTGGAAAACAGTATCGAGATTCCTAAAAATTTAACACTAGAACTGCCCTATGATCCAGCAATTGCATTACTGGGTATTTACCCCCAAATTAAAAAAACACTAATTAAAAGGAATACACACACCCCTGTGTTTATAGCAGCATTATTTACAAACTATGGAAGGAGCCCAAGTGGTCACTGACTGATGAATGGAAGAATGGAGGAAGAGGTAGTATATATATATATATATGCATTGGAATACTACTCAGTCATAAAAAATAAAGATCTTACCATTTGCAACAATATGAATAGAGCTAGGGAGTATAATGCTAAGTGAAATAAGTTAGAGAAAGACATAAATCATACGATCTTACTCATATGTGGGATTTAAGAAACAAAACAAATGAGCAAAGGAACATGAGAGAGAGAGAGGGAGGCAAACCAAGAAAGGGATTCAACTATATAGAACAAACTGGTGGTTAGCAGAGGGGAGATTGGTGGGAGGATGGGGAAAATAGGTGATAGGGATTAAAGAGTGAACTTGTGGTGTTGAAAAAACAAAGTAAGATAAAATGAAAAACAACAACAATCAGAACAAAAAAAAAGAACAAAAAATAGTTTCTGTTTTACTCCAATGTTTGCTGAAGTATTTTCTATAAGCTACAAGCCAGAATTTGTGTTTTTAATAAAGAAAGTCTCAGAGCCTTGTAGAAAAAGTTACTTCAAAATACAGACTTTCAAAGAACTAACTCTTGGGTAGAGGCATCTGAGCTGAAATCACTTAGGCAACTTTGAGACCATATCAGGAGACTAAGTCAGGATTTCCAGAACCTTTTTAGTTGGGAAACAGATGGCTTCATGAGATTATGAATCCAGGATATGGAATGGAATAAGAATTAATTATATAAACTGAATGAACTGATGAGAAAAATTTTATTGTGGTTGTTTGGAATATTGCTGATGTTGGTTTTTTTATTAAAACATTTTTGTTAATGTTTATTTTTGAGAGAGAGAGAGAGAGAGACAGAGTGCAAGTGGGGGAGGGGCAGAGAGAGAGAGGGAGACACAGAATCTGAAGCAGATTCCAGGCTCCCAGCTGTCAGCACAGCGCCCAATGCGGGGCTCGAATCCACAAACTGTGAGATCATGACCTGAGCCGAAGTCGGACACTCAACCAACTGAGCTACCCAGGTGCCCCGCTGATGTTGTTTTAATGCACTATTTTCCAGATATATAAGGAAGCCCTTTCTATTTCTTCCTATGCTCTAAGGAACCCATGGCAATTTGGTAGACTCTGCTCTCATAAACTAAAATGAAACACTTAAAAGTGATATCTAATTCCATGAACTCCTACGATTCAGAAATTCTGAGTCTATTTTTCATGGCAATATAGTTATTTGCATAGGTTTAACAAGAATCTGTCTTCCTTTCTACCATAACCTAATTAAACAAATTTATCAAACAACCAAGGCCTTTCCAGAGTATCATGGTTGAGAACAATGCTCTTTCAATGAGGCATGACAAGCCACTGCTAAGGAATAAAGTTTGGTTGTACTTACGGAACCATCGCTTACTATGACCTCCCAGGAAAACTGGCCTAAGTGCCTGGTTTACAGGGTTCAGCCTCACAATTTGTAAGGAAGGTCACTTTCTGGCAGGCCAGAAAACGTAAGTCATTTTGTGGACCTCGAGAAAAGTAAAATTCATCTACATTTGCAATTAAAATTTGCTAGAGTTTCTTAGGCTCATTTTTTTAGTCAGGGGAGAGCAAATAGACATTTATTTTTTTTTTTTAATTTTTTTTTTTAATTTTTTTTTTCAACGTTTTTTATTTTTTTATTTTTGGGACAGAGAGAGACAGAGCATGAACGGGGGAGGGGCAGAGAGAGAGGGAGACACAGAATCGGAAACAGGCTCCAGGCTCCGAGCCATCAGCCCAGAGCCTGACGTGGGGCTCGAACTCACGGACCGCGAGATCGTGACCTGGCTGAAGTCGGACGCTTAACCGACTGCGCCACCCAGGCGCCCTGCAAATAGACATTTTTAAAAGTCCAATTTGAGAATCCTTATGAAAACTTTCAGATGGAAGTTAATTTTATAAATGTTCAATATTGTGTTACTCTAGATACCACAAAACAAATTTAAAGAAACCTATCTTAACACTCTTACTGCACCTATGCACATAATCAGGCCAAAGATTTGGATAACAGTCTTATTTTGTGATCAGGAATAATCTTTCTTGAGATTATTATGATGACAAATTGGGGAGACTGTCAGGGAAAATTGTAAAAGACTTGAAACAGGCAAAATAATGTTAGTGGGTATCCTGTCTAGCCTACCCATGCAGGTTACCTTTGGTTGTCTTTGACTAGGCTCTTTTCTTTTTTATTTAAGCTTATTTATTTCTTAGAGGGGTGGGGAAGGCAGAGAGAGAGGGGGACAGAGGATACAAAGCAGCCTCTGTGCTAACAGCAGAGGGCCTGATGTGGGGTTCAAACTTAGGAACTGTGAGATCATGACCTGAGCCAAAGTAGGACACTTAACTGACTGAGCTGCCCAGGTACCCCTTAAGTTTTTATTTTAATTCCAGTTGGTTAACATACAGTGTAATTTTAGTTTTAGATGTACAATATAGTGAGTCAAAAATTCCATACATCAGTCAGTACTCATCATGATAAGTGTACTCATTAATCCCTGTGACTTCTCCTCTTGTAACCATCAGTTTGTTCTCTATAGTCAAGGGCGAGTTTCTTGGCTTCTCTCTCTCTCTCTCTCTTTCTCATTTTCCCTTTGTTCATTTGTTTTGTTTCTTAAATCCCACATATGGTGTTTGTCTTTCTCTAACTTATTTCATTCAGCATCATATTCCCTAGCTCCATCCATATCATTGCAAATGGCAAGGTTTCATTTTTTTCTTAAAGCTGAATAATATTCCATGGTGTATCTATACCACCTTTTCTTTATCCAGTCATCTATCGAAGTGTACTTGGTCTGCTTCCACGGTTTGGCTATTGTAAATAATGCTGCTATAAACATAGGGGTGTGTACATTCCTTTGAATTAGTGTTTTTGTAATTTTGGGGTAAATACCCAGTAGTGCAATTGCTGGATCATAGGGTAGTTCTATTGTTAACTTTTTGAGGAACCTCCATACTGTCTTCCACAGTGGCCACACTAGTTTGCATTCCCACCAATAGTGCATGAGGGTCCCTTTTTCTCTACATCCTCACCAACACCTGTTGTTTCTTGTATTGATGATTCCAGGTGTGAAGTGATATTTCACTGTAATTTTGATTTTCATTTCCTGATGATAAGTGATGTTGAGCATCTTTTCATGTGTCGGTTGACCATCTGGATGTCTTCTTTGGAGAAATGTCTGTTTTTGTCTTCTGCCCATTTTTAAATTGGATTATTTGTTTTTTAGGTGTTGAGTTTTATAAGTTCTTTATGCATTTTGGATAAGAACCCTTTATTGGATATGTCACTTGCAAATATCTTCTCTCAATCCATCAGTTGTCTTTTAGTTTTGTTGATTGTTTCTGACTAGGCTGTTTTCCAACTCTGTGAGATAGAAGTTAACTTGTAGAACTAATAATAATACAACTATTTCCAGTCTATAGCTATGCAAATGATGTCTAATCTTGACAATGCAAGTAGATTTTGTTAGGTAGGGGGTATAAGTCTCTAAGTCAAATCCTCCTTGTAAAGATATTAATGTAATATCTTAGTGGCTCTTTCATTAATTAATAAGTTAAATAAAATCTTTGCCAAGTATTTATTTCATATTTGCATGAAGGTCATGATTAATCATCTTTAAAAATTGTCCTTTAACATTTTTATTGTCATTGTAATGAAATTTTGGGAAAGAGCAGTGATAAATTCATGTATTTAATCCACTTATTTATTTATTTACTTATTTAGTATTATTTTCTTAATGTTTATTTATTTTTGAGAGAGAGACAGACAGAGCATGAGCAGGGGAGGGCAGAGAGAGAGGGAGACACTGAATCCAAAGCAGGCTCCAGGCTCTGGGCTATTAGCACAGAGCCTGACGTGGGGCTTGAACTCAGGAGTCATGAGATCATAACCTGAGCAAAGTGGGATGCTTAATTGACTGAGCCACCCAGGCACTCCTAATCCACATTTTTAAACTGAAAGTTCTGTGCAGAAATTTTAATTTATAGGTACTTCAAGTTATCAAACTTTTCCTTCATTGGCTCTAAGGCTTATGTCATAGAAAGGTCTTCCCCACCCCAAGATTAATTTTAAAAAGAAAAAGAAAACCTCATGTAATTACTTCTAGAACCTTTACGCTTTCATTTTTAAGCCTATAAACTTTTTGATTTAGCTTAATTATTTTCACAAATGTGTCATTGATTGTCCCAACACCATTTCAAATAGTTTCCCCACTAATTTAAAATTCTATTTTGCTATGAAAATGTGAAAGAGGGCTCCTGGGTGGCTCAGTTGGTTAAATGTCAGACTCTTGATTTCAGCTCAGGTCATGATCTCATGGTTCGTGAGTTTGAGCTCCACATCTGGTTCTGCGCTGACAACGTGGAACCTGTTTGGGATTCTCTCTCTCTCCGTCTCTCTCTCTCTCAGCCCCTCCCCAGCTTGTGTGCTTACACACTCTCTCTCTAAATAAATAAACATAAAAAAAGAAGGAAAGTGGGAAAATGTTCACATGCAATGTACATATTAACTTAGGAAGAATGGACATCTTTATAATGTTGAGTTCTCCTATACAAGAACAGGGTAGAGTTTTCCATTAATCCAAATATTATCTCATGTTAAGACTAAGTTTAAAGTTTTTGTCTATATAACCTTTATATTTTTGTTAGTTATTTCTAAATATTTTGTCTGTCATGGTTATTAGAAATAGAATATTTTCTCATACTATATTTTCTAGTTGTTTCTTGTTTGTATATAAGAAAGCTACTGACTTGGGCATCAATTTTGTGCCTAGTTACCTTTTTGAATTCTCTTATTATCTGTAATAGTTTTTTACTTGATTTACTTATATTCTTGTATTTTCAAGTATACAATCATATCATCTACAAATAATGTTAGTTTTGCTTCCTTGTTTCCAATTTTTATACTTTTATTTATTTTATTATTTTATTATTTGTACTTTTGGATCGTTGGCAACGGCTAATCCTCACAGAAAAATATTAGTGGTTATCTGTGTCTTATTCTTGATTTTAGTAGAAATATTTTTAATGTCTTGTCAATAACTGATTAGTTTTTAGTCTAATATGTCTTGTTAAGAAGTCAGCCACCCAAGTCTATTTTGCTGAACCTTTATTTATTTATTTTATTTTTTTACATTTATTTATTTTTGAGAGACAGAGACAGAGAACAAGTCGGGGAGGGGCAGAGAGAGAGGAAGACACAGAATCCGAAGCAGGCTCCAGGCTCTGAGGTGTCAGCACAGAGCCCGAGTCAGGGCTCGAATCCACAAACAGTGAGATCATGACCTAAGTCGAAGTCAGACACTTAACCAACTGAGCCACCCAGGTGCCCCTACTGAGCCTTTATTTTTAAGTTAGCATCAGAAATGGTAGGACACAATGAAATATATAACATCATTTGCATAAATTAAGAATACAGTGCCAGAAAACAATGCACATGTTGCAAAAATATGTTAACACTAAACTTATTAAAATGGTCACTTATGGAGGAAAGGGAATGAGAATATAAAGATAGAAAGGAAAAATATATTCATCCCAAAAACCTAACCTGATGAAACCTTGAAAGAAAAAAAGTACAAGTTTTGTTCCTTTTAGTATTTAATAAAATTTGCCTGTGAAATCATCTGGGCCTACTGCTTTTATGAGAAAGGGTGGTTCTTTGACAGCTTCCTTAATTTCAATAAAAGTCATTGATCTCTCTAGATTTCAGTCTGTTCTGCGATAAGTTTTGATTTTTTACATTTTACTTAAAAATCTTTCATTTCTTGAAGAAATAATCATACTTTTATTTCCTCTGTGTCACTAGCTATTTCCTCATTCTAATTTTAATTTTATATACTTATGAATTCTTCTTAATTTCATTAGCTGGTGGTTTCTCTATTTTATTTCTAAAGATCCAACACTTTTAATTATTTATTTAATACTTATTAATTTATTATTGAAGTGGGGAGGGGCAGGGGAAGAAGGAGAGAGAGAATCCCAAGCAGGCTCCACACTCTGCTCAGGGCCCAACTGTCATGAGATCATGAACTGAGCTGAAATCAAGAGTCACAGGCTCAGCTAACTCATCTACCATGTGCCCTACAACCCTTTATTTATTAAAAAAATTTTTTTAATGTTTATTTATTTTTGAGAGAGAGACAGAGTGCGAGCAGGGGAGGGGCAGAGAGCGAGGGAGACACAGAATCCGAAACAGGCTCCAGGCTCTGAACTGTCAGCACAGAGCCCCACACGGGGCTTGAACCCACGAACCGCGAGATAATGACCTGAGCTGAAGTCGGATACTTAAGCAACTGAGCCACCCAGGTGCCCCTCCAAACCTTTATTTTTAAATATTTGTTCTATTTGCCTATTTTCAATGGCAAAAATTTCTGTTTTTGCTTTGTCAGTTCCTTCTTCCTATTATTTTATACTAATTTTGCTATTCTTTTTCTAACACTTAAATTCGTAATTACTTCCAAACCTTGTTCAATAATAGTAATTATAATTTATATATTAATTATATTAATTTATTAATTACCTAAGGATATGAGCATTTTCTTATATTGTAAATCATATCCCTTAGGATTTTGTATGTAGTGTTATTAAAAATATTTTTTCTAATTGTGATATAATTATAGACTCACGAGTTGCAAAAATAGTACAGAGAGGTCCTGAGTACCCGTCACCTAGCTTCTCCCACTGGTGACATCTCCTACAACTATAGAGCATTATCAAAATGGGAAATTTGTTGTCACAATACATACGATTGACTACAAATTTTATTCGGATTTCACCCTCTCATTTTGTATGTCTGTGTGTATACTTCCGTGATATTTAATCACATGTATAGATTCATACAACCATTATAACAGTCAAGATATGGACTGTTCTATCTCCACAAAAATACTCTCTTATGTTGTCCCTTTATAGCCACAACCTCCTGCCCCTTCCTAACCCCTAGCAACCACTGATGTGTCCCCCGTCTTAACAATTTTGTCATTTAGATAATGCCATATAAATGGAACCATATAATATGCAACTTTTGAGACTGGGTTTTTTCGCTTTGCTTAATGCGCTAAGATCCATCCAATTATTTTAAGTATGAACAGTTTCTTGCTTTTGTTGTTGACTAGCATCCCGTCAACCCTTCATCTGTTGAAGGTCATTGGGATTTTTTTTAGTCTTTGGCTATTAGAAATAAGCAGCTATGAACATTCACGTACAGGTTTTTGTGTGACTATAATGTTCCATTTCTCTGGGAAAAACACCCAGCAGGGTGATTACTGGTTGTATGACAAGTGTATGTTTAATTTTTTAAGAAACTGCCAGACTCATTTCCAGAGTGGCTCTACCATTTTATATTTCCACCAAAAATGTACAAGTGATCTAGTATCTCTGGAGGGCTGCCCATACTTGGCATTATCATATATTTAATTTTAGCCATTCTAACAAGTATAATAGCATACTTTTTTAACAGATACTACTATGATTAAAATTGCATTTTCCCAGTGGCTAGTGATCCTGAACATCTTTTAATGTGTTTGCCACCCTTATGTCATCATTGGTAAAGTGTCTATTCAAGTTTTTTACTCATTTTCTAGATAAGACTGTTGTCTTACCATTGAATGTAGAAAGTCCTTTCCATATTTTGTATATGAGTCCCTTGCTGGGATATAGGATTTGCAAATGTTTTCTACATTTATATTATCATCATTGTCTAACCATTTTGCCACTTCAGTTTTGATTTACTGTTTGCTCAAGAAATATTTTTAAGAGAGTTCATGCACCACAAAAAGAATGGAATTTATAATGATACAATGTCAGTCAGGAGAGCAGTCATGCAGTCATCTGGGGCTGATAGGGAAGGTGTCTTGTTTCAATAGGGCCTTTAGCTGAGTCTTCAAGAATAGGTAGGGCTTGGGGGAAAATAATCTGTAGTGATTGCAGCAACCTTGAGGGTTATCAATTAGGGGCTATAAAATGGTGAGAGGCCCAAAGTACACAATAGCAGAAATTTTCTGAAGACATACTCGGGCATTATCTTGATATCCTAGATTAGGTGTTGCAATGGCCACCTCATCTGAGGAGCAGCACCCTCTCAGAGGTGGCCTCTTCTGTAGGCCAAAGGTCTCTTACCCATTGCTGCGTGGCAGGAAGATTTCTTTACGCTGGTTGGAGGTCTCCTTTGAAGGGCCATAAATGAAAGCATGGTCAGGGCTGGGCTGATAACCATGGTGTGTGAAGTTCAGAGTAGTAATTACCTTACTTGCACAGCCCAGTAACTCAGAGAACATAGTGCGAAGTGAGGAGGGAAAGGAGAACGGCATGAGACCAGGTCCTACCCAGCTGGAGAAAGTCTGATAGAGGCCACATGGTCATCAAAGAAGAACGAGCTCCTGGAATGTGCAACCTGACTTGACCCCTCACTTCCAACATCACAACAGCACCAAACCAATCGAAATTGAGCAGAATTAGTTAGGTAATAGTCAAGAAGGCTTCTTGGAGGACGGACTTGGAGAAGTTCGTAAGAATTTGCTAGAAAGGGAAGAACTAGGCACTTTTTTTTTTTTTTTCAGTGAGAACAGGGAGAACAATAGCGTAGTGCAGTGTAGTCACTGTTGACTTCAGGAGACAA
The DNA here is from genome assembly GCF_018350195.1 of Panthera tigris. Classification (NCBI taxonomy): domain Eukaryota; kingdom Metazoa; phylum Chordata; class Mammalia; order Carnivora; family Felidae; genus Panthera; species Panthera tigris. The sequence continues at coordinate 122,704,653 of NC_056668.1, read as the reverse complement.
GCCTGGCTCAACCAGAAAGGATGTGTTCAGGACTTCAGGGGAGTGGGGGACTTCTTAAGGAGGACTTGAACACCAAAATGAGGGCAGATGCCACAGGACAGGAATTAAGGTACTCCTCATGGGCTCAGGAAGTTCCCCACATTCTCCCCCACCACTTGTCATGGTGTCTGAGATGTCAAGGAGGGTCTAGGGTGACTTCTTCAGGTTAAGGCATTGTTGCCTCCAGATTCTTCATTTAGGGGTGAACAGTCTGGAGATATTTCTTCCCTCTGGTATTCCTCCCATACAATGGACCAGCCTAAGTTGCTTCACCTGGTGCTGCATCTCTTTGCCTACTAGAAAATTCCCCCCTCTTATCTCTCCAAATACCCAGCCAGCTTGCTCAGTCCACACTTGCCAGGGGGTCCTTCTCGAGTCCTGCCCTGCACACTGTTCTCAATATGCCAACAAGCTCTTATGGCACTGGACATCTGAGGCACTCATTTGGCCCCTGGCCCCGGTGTAACACTTACGTGTGAATGGCCCAGCCATGGCCCTGGCCCTGCTCAGGTGATCAGTAGACATTTATGAAGCAATGAAAGATAATAGGGGCACGTCTTAATCCAGTAAGGCCATTTTAAATCTGTTATCTGATATTGTCTCACCTATTAATAGTTAATATCATTATCATGGGTAGGTTTGTTTTTGTTTTTGCTTAAAACAACAGAAATTTATTCTCTCACTTCAGGCAGCCAGGATTCCAAAATCCAGATATTGACAGGGTGGGTTCCTTCTGGAGGCTTGAGCAAGAATCTGTTCAGTTCCTCTCTCTTAGATTCTAGTAGTTACTGGCAATTCTTGGCATTTTTTTGGCTTATAAACACAACAGTCCAAATTTTGCCTCCATATTCAAACCACCTTCTTTTGTGTGTGCCCTTTTCTATCTCCTATAAGGACAGTCTCGTTGGATTTACTACGATCGTAATCTTGATTCTACCTTAATCACATCTCCATGGGACTTAAGTAATTTAAATTAATAACAGAGCCACCCTCTTTTTCTATCTTCTAATTCACGACCCCTCTAAGGTTCAAAAAGACAATCTGATGCTCATTAGCTATTTCCTCCCTATCTTCTAGGTCGTTGGCATCTAGACTCTGAACAGTTACCTCATGGAAGGGTCACAGTCTTTGGCATCTCAAAGACCCAGGTGCCAATCTCAGTGCTTCCTCTTGGTTCTGCCCTTAAAAGCCTACAGAGAAGAAAGGAGGTCTTGCCATGGGCTGATACATCATACTCATGGGGCACAGCACTTCTTCATGGTTCCCCACTGAGATACTGGCAGTCCGCACAGGGGCCACCTTGATTATGTGTCTGAGAGCTCCCTTATTGGTTATTTACTGCTGGGTAACAAATTACTCCTTAACTTAGTGGCTTTAAGCAACATAAACTTCTATTGTCTCATAGTTTCTATGGGTCAGGAGTTGGAGAGTGGCCTAGTTGGACTGAAGGACCTGCTTTCGAAGGTGGCTCACTGGCTGCTGGTGGGAGGCTTCAGTTGCTTTCCATGTGGGCCTCTCCACAGGGCTACTCAAGTGTCCTTGTGACATAGCGCCTGGTTTCCCTCAGATCAAGTAGTCTGAGAGAGAAACCAAGGAGGCAGTTGTACGTACCCTTGTATGACCTACCTTCAGAAGTCACATACCCTCACTTCTGCTACCAGTCCACATTCAAGGGGAGGGAAATTAGGCTTTGAAAGGCAGGCATATCAAAGGATTTGCCAGAGGATTTAAAAACCACCACAGCTCTCTTTTCTACTAGGTCTCCATCCTTCTCTGTCTTCATCTACGTGGTCTTATTACTACTCTTGTTCCCCTAACCCCTCACCCTTACTCCCAGAGTCCAGGATCTCTGCCAGAGTGGGATGTGTGTGTGTGTGTGTGTGTGTGTGTGTGTGTGTGTGTGTGTGATACTAGTTAGGGAAAACAAAGGGTTTAATTGGCTGATAAGTAAAAAGCCCAGGGTTAGGACTGACATCAGGTAGGGCTGGATCCTGACATGCGAATGATGGAGCATCTCTTCATCTCTTGCCTCTGCTTTCTTCCATGAGTCTTCATTTCAGTAAGACTTCCTCTATGTGATGGCTTTCAGCAGCTCCAGGCTGACATTCTACCCCTTTAGTATTCCCAAAGGATAGAGAGCATCTCTTTCTCAGTATCTTAAATGAAAACCCCAAGATTATGTATTTGTGTCAGGTCTAGCGACTTTGAGTGTGATTGGCCAGGCCTGTGTTGTATGGCAACCCTGGAACTGACTGGGGACAAGGGAAGCAAGAACTGTCTGAAGTACATGGACTGAGTGTTATTATCAGAAGAAAGGGGACCAGACTTGGAACAACTACACTGGCAGCAATCTGCGACACTGATGGTGAGCACTGAAGGAGACAAAGTATATAAACTGGCGCTTGATGGAAATTTTTTCTGGATTCTTCTATTTTTCCCTTTCTCTGTATTTAATCATCTGATAAGTCCCACAGATTTTCCTTTAGCATTGCTGGTTGCCACGGCCCCTCCTCCTCCAAAGCACTGCCTTGCTATGGCCTCTCACTGCTGCTCTCCTGGACTAGGCTGGGGACACCCCTCCAACTCTCTCAGAGCACAGAACCTGAATCTGGCTCTGGAAGATCCATCATCTGCACACACTTTCCAATATCCCCTTGGCTACAGAAGAACACGCGGATAGTTTGTAGCAGAGGAAGATGGCTGCCGGTGGGTGGTAGAACTAGGTAGATGGGATGGAGCGGAGATGCACGGTAGCTATGGAACTGGCTCCCACGGTTCCCGGTGCAGCCCTGGAAACCAGAGCATCTAAGAGCTGTGGGAGACCAGATGGCCAGAGTGTACTAGAGCTTCTCAGCCTCCACATTCAAGCAGCCCCATCCTCCATTTTCCCCAGAGGAGAAACGATGGCTTTCCATTCTTTGATCTAAAATGGAAAGTGCCCGGCTAACCTTGCCAGGGGGCTCCTCAAGATGTCAACTCTGTAAGGGTAGTCATAGTTAAGCCAGATGGAGTTTGATTTTGTGCAGGATCGTTTGTTTAAATTTTTATACTAGTTTTTTTTTGTTGTTGTTGTTAAAGTTTTAAATCACGGAATATTTCAAGTATCTACAGAAGCAGAAAGGATAGCTGAAGAAATTCCATATGCCCATCACCCAGCTTCAGCATTTATCAGGTTGTGGCTAGTCTTATTTTGTCTCCATTCCTACTATTCCTCACCTTTCCAATTATCTTGAAGCTAAACCCAGATATTATGCCCTTTCTCCATAAATATTTCAGTGTGTATCTTTAAAAGATAAGAACTCTTAAAATACATTACCATAATGCCATAATACTAAAAGTTTAATAGCATTTCTGGCAATATCACATGTCGTCAGTGTGCAAATTTCCCTAGTTATCTCATAGTTTAGTTATCTCTAGTTTCTGTTTGTTCTGTATTTTGTTTTCACAATTTATTTATTTGAATTAGGATTCAAATAAAGGCCATATAGTATAATTAGCTGATACGTCTCCTGAGTTTATTTTAGACTATAGGTTCCCTCTGTATGCCTTTTTTGTTCCTTGCAATTTATTTGCTGAGGAAACCAGGTTGTTTATCCTGCAGTTTCTTATAGTCTGGGTTTTGCTGATCGCACCCCTCAAATGTCTAACATGTCCCTCCGCCCCTACATTTCCTGTAAATATGTAGTTGGATCCAGAGACTTGACCAGATTCTATGTGGATCTTTTGGTGAGGCCACTTGGTAGGTGGATTGTGTAAGAAGCACAGAGACGTTGTTGCCTCTCTGTACTACTTAGTACCTGTGACACTGGACCCTGGGAACCGGAAGTCTGCCACTGGTGTCACCCCAAGCCAATTCCTCCACTGGTCCCATTTCAAAAAACGGAATTTGCATTATCCATCTTTCTCACCTAGTTCCCTTTCCAGATCTCTTTACTTGGTGTGACTGAGGGAATCTTGGTCTCATACCTGGAAACTGCATGCAAAGAAGGCTGGGGAAGCTATTTCTTTCTTTGATGAATACCTGAGAGAGATGGAATCCCCAAAGAAGGGATTCCCTAAATATGGGAGACTTGTTCATAAGATGGCAGACAGCCACAGATATGATGAATGTGCACGAGGGCATCTAAGACCATGGTAAGACTGAGAACTAAGCGGTAGGAGTTCAAACAGGACCTCCACTGGGGTATGTGGTTTTGGGGGAAGGGACCCATTGGGCTTAGACCTCGTATTCATGAAGGGCTTTTCAACTTTTGACATTATTGCCAAGTGGTTACAGAGAGACAGTAATGGGACAGAATAGAGTTCCTTCTCTACCTTTATTATTATTTTTTTTTAATATGAAATTTATTGTCAAATTGCTTTCCATACAACACCCAGTGCTCATCCCAACAGGTGCCCTCCTCAATATCCATCTACCTTTAAACCTGTACACCATGCTTGGACCAGACTATCCCAGGTACACTCTGAATTCAGAGATTTTGTAAATGCTAAAATTATTCTGGAACTAGCACTATATAAGTATACTGTATTTTTGTGTACTAACCTATTTGTTACCTGCAGCCATTTAAAACAAACCACAACTTTTGTTAATTCAGATCTGGTATTTCTTTGTTAGAGGCATCTTAAGAAATGGCCAGGATCATCTTAAAGAAGATCAGTACTCAAAGAAGGGGGTATTTTGTGGGTTGTGGAGGGGGGAGAGGAGGGCCCCAAAACTTTATCTCTGAACGATTGGTAGGATTTTGATTATTGTAAGAGAATGGGGCATATCATCATGGGTGTGTCCCTCCTGGAGTGAATCAAGTCCCTTTTCCCAGAGGGACACTTATCCCTTTCCTTGTCCCCACTATCCCTGAGAGGAAAGCCACTTCTGTGACTTGGGTGATTAGCATGTCCCTACCACCTACCCTGACTCAGTCCTGCAGGTCCCCAGCTCAGGGTGGGGTGTGGGGTTGGGGCCGCACTGGTGAAGTCCCTGGGAACTGAGATTAGGAAAGACTCAGCTCTGCAGATGGAGGCAGGCTGGGGGGACTATTCCTGTCAGCGTTGGCGTGGGTAAGGGACATGTGGGGGAATTAAGCAGAGTTTAATTGCAGGGCAGTGTTGAGCTGTTTCATTTGCACCTGAAAAGAACAATAATGCTGTCCTAATTAATTGAGACAGAAGTTATAAATCAGGGCTTCCAGAGAGGTCCTTGGGGTCCACCTTGTCAGGATGTTCTTACAGGAGGGTTTTGGAGGCTGCCCAAAGAACGACATTTCAGGGGCTTTGGGGGTTTAGGGTCTGAAGTCCGTCCACCTGCCAGCCCTAGGATGACAGGTCACTGTGTCTGTGCATCGCAGACTCTGGGTTCTCAATCAGTATCATGTGTGAGAGAGAGAGAGCGACAGAGAGACAGAGAAAGAGAACCTGCACTTGGGTTTGCACCCCCAAAACATCAGAGAGGCTCTGCTCTACCTCCTCCTTCTGCCTCTGAGAGGTTTGGGGCTTCCTGCCCTAGCTGAGCCACGCTTCCTGATTTCTGTTAAATGGTTCCCTGTGTCCCCTGAACTTCAGCTCCTTCTGTTTTTCTGTCACCCACACTGTGTCAGCAATGAAGTCATGTTGATTCCACTCCTTGGATGCCAATCAGATCTCTGTTTTTGTTTTTGTTTGTTTAACCCACATATAAATTGGCTTGTTATATGCCAGGCACTGTTCAAATCTCTTTGTAAAAATAATATATATAGTAATCCTCCTTACCCGTGGAGGATATGTTCCAAGACCCCAAGTGGATGCCTGAAACCACAGATAGTACTGAACCCTATATATATAATGCATTTTCCTAGACGTACAGTACCTAGGACAAAGTTTAATTTATAAATTGGGCACAGAACGACATTAACAATAAATAATAAAATAGAACAATTTATAGCAACATACTGTAATAAAAGTTATGTGAATGTGATCTCTCCAAATATTGTATTAGACTGTACTCACCTTTCGTCATGATGTGAGATGATAAAAAGCCTGCGTGAGACCTGGCGCGAGGAGACTGGCACAGGCACCCTGAAGTCGCGATAGGCTACTATTGACCTTCTGCAGATTCGTCAGGAGGAAGAATCTTCTGCTTCCGGGGAGGGGGTAACTGAAACCTCAGCAAGTGAAACTACGGATTAGGGGGGACTACTGTATCTTTTCTAAGTAAGCTCATTAGATGGATTAGATTCATTCAAGCCTCACAAAAAGTCCATGGCAAAAGGTCAGCTCTGATTTGCAGAGGAGTAAACTGAGGCACAGAGAGGCTGTACAATTTGCCTTAACCTCACAGAGCTGGGGAGTAGCACGGTTGGGAACTGAACCGAGGCCACGTGGTTCCCGAGCTTGGGAGCTCAGTCACTTCACCCCCACCGCCACTCCTCCGGGAGGGCCTAGGCTCGGCCTCAGCGCTTCCTGCCTGAGTTCCTGCATGTGGCAAGCCTACGTTTTGAAAATGTGAAGTTATGTAATACAAACGCGTTAATAAGTTATGTTAGTGTAGAGTGTGTTTTGAAATATTGTAACCCTCCAGCTTGAAAAATGTGGAAAAAAAATAACCTTTTCAAGTTGACTGGCCCATGGAATTGCAAGATGTAGTGAAGCTATTTCCATAGCTCAGTGGCACCAGGTGAGCTGGTAAATAGATAACTTCCATCCTTTGTCAGTCCCGTGGGGCTCTCAGTGTTGTTGACGTGCTTTGGAAATTGAGCGAACGAATCCGTTGCTAGTGCCCCGTTCTGTGAACAGGCACCGTTGTTAGAGCAGAGAGTCGTTTTCATATCCTCTAACAATGGCATCTGAGTGTCAGTTCAGTGGCAAAGCTTGCAATAGCGTTCCAAAAATGGAACGGACGTCAATAGCTTTGCACTGGAGGTGAGAGGTGCTAAAATGCCACAAAGAAGGCTGAATAAGCACCGTGTTGCTCGCCGCTGCCCACTTAGAAGCGAGCCCTCTGCAAAATAGTGGAGTTGGTGCTTAGGAGAGGAAAAGCTGCGCTGAAGCCCAAAGATTGCTTCTCGGGTTACAGATCTATGCACAGTAAGGAACCCTCCCACTTTACATATACTTCTTTGGGAAGATTAGTCTTCTATGATGTGAATTTTGAATTAAAGGTGACGGCCCTGCGCTCAGCTCCAACTCGTATTTTTCATTCTTTACTCTTCTTACTGCTGAGAGAACGGCTCCCGGATTAGTTCTGCTCAAAGGCTGATCCTGCCACTCTAAGGCTCAAAAACGTCATGTGGCTCCCACTGAGGTCCTGTTGGTCAAGCTCTTCAATCAGAGTGGGGCTGAGTCTCCCCATGAGACCAGAGACTCCCAATGGTGGGGCCATGACCTCTCCGTCACATGCACTCACACTTTGAGTCCCCATCAGAACCTAACTGTTGGGTGAGGTATTTACGTATTGGGGGTGGGCATCTGTAGGGGATCCCCATACCTGGGATGGGATAGGATGGGAACTCCAGAATGTCCAACAGGTATGATGCTAGGTCAGTGCTTCATTAAACATTTGTGTAACGAGTGAGTGAACAGCCGTTATGACCTTCTAGGCCTTTGACTTCTCTATTCTCAGGACCAGAGACCAGGGCAAAGGTGAAAAGGTCTCTAAAATCTTAAGCCTTACTGGGTTTCATTGCCTTGTCTAGGCCAGGGAAATGACCTAGATAATGAAAAAAACATTAAACATTTCTTACATTTGTCTAAGGCAGGGTTTCTCAACTTTGTCACTGTCGACATGTTGGATAACTCTTCCATTGGGGGGGGGGCGGCTCTCCTGTGCATTGTAGGGTGTTGAGCAGCACCCCTGACCCAAGTTGTTAAATCAAATGTGTCTCCAGACATTGCCAAATGCTCCGGGCAAGGGCGAGATTACCCTCAGGTTAGAAATAATGGTCTAGGGCAGTGATTCCCAGTTCCAGTGGCATATTAGATTCACACGGGGAGCTTTACAAACTACTGACGCCTGGGTCCCACCTGGAGATACTCTGATGTAACTGGTGCTGAGGAGCAGCCCAGGTAGAGGGAATTCTGCAAGCTCTGCAGGTGGTTCTAATGGTTAGCCAGGTCTGAGAGCCACTGGTCTAGTGCTTGGCAGTCTACAAGTGTAATATGCATTACAGGCTTCACAGCACACCTGGATGGAAGGGGAGGTAGCTTGTTCGTGTGGTTTTCTGACTTGAGAAGTGAGATCCAGAGACTTGTGGTGTTGTCCTGAGTGGTGGAGTGGGAATCAGAACTCCGCTCGTCTGGCTCCTAACCCACTCTTCCAAGGGCCAGGGCACAGCCTAAGCAGAATTGATGTTGAAGGGGGTCCTGGATGGAAGTCTTCCATTGTGCAGTGCTTTTCCTCTATCCTGGTCTCTCGTTTCCTCCCTTTCAGTTTCCCTGAGTGTCTCTATGCCAAGGCACACTAGCAGTCATTTACACTTTAGCGTGAACATGAGCTAGTCTCCCTCTTCTAGAGGGATTTGCCAGTTATGCCTCATCGATAACAGTGAGAAGGAAGGCTTTACATCAGCTCATAAGTGAGGTGGAACAGTTTTGGGGTGGTAACCTGTGTGCTCATGACACCTCTGAAATCAAGTCCGACTGGTAATTGCCTTTGATTAAGGTTCACCTCATTCTAGCTTTGGCTTACAATTCTATCCAGTTCCATCTCATTCACGAATCATTTTTAGAGCATCTCCTACGTGTATAGTATGGAGTTGGAGATCGGTGGTGGCTGCATCTCCTTACCTAGGCTTTAAGTTCCCAGGTGGAGGGCATTTTTTCCTGCTTCTGTGGCATTCACTACATTTTGGTCCTGACTAGACATGTACCATGCAAGGTATTTAACACGTGGATAACTGAATGTCAGCTCACACATCCTGAACCCAAGCCTGTGCTCCTGGGGAAAGACCTTACAGGTGCAAGGTCAGGACTAAATCTGCAGGTGTGTGGGTGATATTTCTCCTTCAGCCCAGGGATGGCATCAGGAGAAGCTGGCTTCAGAAGCCCCAGAGAAAAAGTGAGCACAGTGGGGTTCTGAAGCTTCTTCAAAACAGATGTATTGAGCAGAAATCACTTTTATTGGGATGGCTTCGTTTTAAGGAAAAGAAAAGAGACAAAGCCAAGAGAGAGACTCTGCTAACAGATGCCTAGGAGTGGCTGGACATTTCTGCCCCATGCTGTGCAAAGGAGGGGATCCTGGCCCACACGTCCATGCCACTCATTCTTGGAGATCAAGGTCTGCTCAGGCTTCAGTGCACTTTCTTGAATACTTGCTTGCAGACCACACCCTGCACTCTCATCTCCTGAAACAAAAGCAGATGCTTGTCATTGGCCAGAGCAAAGTCACACTTGGGGCTCAGTGCATACAGGGGCAGGAACTTCGAAAATACTTAGCGCCTGCTGTTTCTCCTCAAGAGTTGGTTCGAACTAACCAATACCTTAGAAAGTCGTTAAACTGGATCAATGGATGTTGGGCCCTGCTATGACCTAGGCAGGGCTGGCTGGGAAAAAAATGTGGCTCAAAACGGGCCAGCAGGACCCTCTGATACCTCCCCTCCCCCTACTACACTCAAGGAGCCAAAAGGCTTTCAGAACCTCAGTCCTGAGCCCAAGACAGAGTCTGTGCCCAAGCTTGGAAGAAATTGGGCCCAGACACATGGCTTAACCCCCAGAGGATTCAGTAGGTCGCCAAGGCCAAATCTGCAAACGGCGTGGAAATTCTAAGCTTCAGCTACACATTAGAGTACCTGGGGAGTCTGAAAAAATGCCTGGGTCCCAGGCTAGACCAGTTATATCAGTGTCTTAGTGGGTGGAGCCCTGGAATTGCTATTAGTAAAAGCTCCCAGGTAGTACTCAAATGCAGACCAGAAAGCTCATGCCTTGCTTACAGGACAGCCCCTGCTGAGTGGCCGGGGGGAATGACACACGGAGTGTCACCACACATTCCAAGTTTTGTTTTGTTCTGTCTTGTGTTTTGAAGGAGGCTGGAAATCTGAATATTTATGTGACATCTCCTAATTTTTAAATTGTTCCCTAAAGAAGTGTGAAGCTCCCTGATGGCCAAAGAAAAGAGGTCCAAGCCCTCCCCGCCCCCATCCCGCCATTTGCAACCTCTGGCATAGGGCCACAGAACTACTGAGCTGAAAGAGCCAGTGGAGACCACATACCCATCTACCCTCATTGCTCTGCAGTCGAAATAGAGGCCTGGGGAGAAGACAGGCTCAAGGTCAGGCACTGCGTTAGCCTAATGCCTCTGAAAATAATGCCCTCGTGCCTCTTCCCAGCATTCACACGGACTCGGATCTTTGCAGAACTCCTATGTGGTAGGATGGCATTTTGCAGGGGAGGCTTGAGGGAGGAAGGTACTTACTCAAAGGTACCCAGTGAGTCAAGAGTTGAAGAACCCAAGTCACCTGGACCAGGCTCTTTTCTCAGAAGGAAGGTAGCCGGGGAGCTCCAAGGGAAAAGGAGTGATGGGAGGTTTCCTTTTGGAGGACATGTGTTATTTTAGCTCTCCAGATGCTAAGCCCCTTCTTCTGGATTTGTGTGTACTATTCCCAGACAAAGGATGGAGCAGAAATGGCTTTGACCTGAGTTCCCAAGCCAGAGGCCCACACCTAGGCTTCTGAACTGACAAAGGCTTCTCGTCCCCTGACCTAGAGTGTTGAGAAGCTTAAAGAATTCTCCTTGATTCTAGCCTGCCACAGCTTGGCCTGGTGAACACAGACATCATTTGGGAGCAAATTTCAGTTCTTCCGTCTCCTAGCTGTGTAATTTGGATGTGCGCCCCATGTTCTCATCTCCAGAATAGGACCCCTAATAGCAGCTGGCCCATAGGGCTGCTGAGAGGACAGAGAGAGATTATGGAATGCAAAAGAGCTTAGCTCCATGTCTGATGCTTAGCAAACGCACCTCTGTTCCTCATGTCTCTGACTGGACAGCTGAGTCAGCCTAGACCTTGAAAACTCGGGGCTCAGTGTTTAAAATCACTCAAAGGTCTTCTTCAGGCCCTTGGAAGAGAAGTTTCAGAGCAGAACCAAGGCCCAGCCACAGAGTATTTTTCCAAGGTCCACTGGACCTCAACAGTGATTATAGTCTCTGGACCCTGTTCTGCCCCCCCCCCCCGCCCCCACCCCACACACCAGCAACCTACCAGGTGCAGCTCGTCACCCTCAATCCATTGGGTCCAGCCACGTCCCTCCTTTTCCCCCTTCTGCACACACTCGAGCTTGTCCCCGTCCCAGCTCACCGTGGTCTGCCAAGCAAAGGAACAGGGTTGTCAGTCCTGAGCAAGCAGCCCCAACCTTGTTTACCCAGGGTGTGCTCAAGTCAATTTCATTACAGAACATTTGCAGCCTAACTCCGTCCACCATGTGTCTTATTACAACATGTAAATCAGTTTTATTTTATTTAATTATATTATTTTTTAACATTTATTTATTTTTTAGAGAGAGAGAAAGAGGGGCAGAATGCGAGCAGGGGAGGGGTAGACAGAGAGGGAGACACAGAATCCGAAGCAGGCTCCAGGCTCTGAGCTGTCAGCACAGACCCCATGCGGGGCTTGAACTCATGAACTCTGAGATCATGACCCAAGCCAAAGTCGGAAGCTTAAGCGCCTGAGACATCCAGACATCCCTATTTTATTATTTGTTTAAGTATTTCTTTATTTTTGAGAGAGAAGAGTATGTGTGTGCGAGCAGGTTAGGGGTAGAGAGAGAAGGAGAGAGAGAATCCCAAGCAGACTCTATATTGTCAGTACAGGGCCCGACGTGAGGCTTGACCTCACAACAGTGAGCTGACCTGAGCTGAAATCAAGAGTAGGGTGCTTGACCTACTGAACCACCCAGATGTCCCCTGGAAATCAGTTTTAACATTTACAAAAACTTCCCTAAATTTCACTTAAAGGGGTACTTAGGAGAGAAAAGGTCATCAGGGTGGGGCTCTCAGAGCTGGGGCTGAGTAGGGGGCTGGGAAAGGAGGAGGGGCTTCAGAAGGCTGAGTGCACCCCAGGTTGGCAGGGAGAGGCTACTGTGCAGGTGCAGTGGGCATTTCCTGTATTTGCAGCTACCCACCTCCCCTTGAACAGCCTTTCTATATGTGGCAATTGCACATTATGAGCCCTGCCTCCTCACTCCTGCAGTTAAGACTCCATTTGCCCCTTGTTCACTGTTTGGCTCTAGGCAGGTCCACCCTGTCACTGGGTGCCTGTGTTCCTGTCATAGGAAGGGGCCAGAGGCCATTCACTCACCGGCCTTGGTTTTACAGAGGCAAGTTTCTAGGATTCATGTGTTCCCGGCCACGTTCAGCTGTTCAGCTGATAGATAATCAGCAACAGTCTGATAAGGATTTAGGAGAGAAGAAGTCTGGGAAATGAGTATGGAGTGAGTGGGGCCACTCACTGGGCAGTGGGGACTACCTCCTCCAAACCCCTCAGCTCCCTCCAGGGCTCACTGATGACTGCTGCCCTCTGCTGTTAGGGTGAAGCCTGCAAGGCAACACAGGCACAGGGTGACAGGTGGAGCCAGTTGTGTGCAGGAGTAAATCAGACCTCTGGTCCTGGAACCTGTTTCCAGAGGGAGACGGAGATCAGGAGGACTTGGTGTAGGGACGTTCCTTTCTGGGGTCTAGAGATCACTCGGGGCACATGTCAAGCCAAAGAGAAGCTCCCACCTTCAAATGAGAACATAATGAAGTGGATGTCTGATGAGGTGTGTCATGGGCAAAGACCACTAATGACTCAAGCCACAAGACAAGATGCCCATTCACTGGGCACCCCGTCCATGCCGGGCTTACGAAGGGAAGTGGGGACTGAGAAATCAGACATTCCTCGACTTCAAGGAGCTCGTAAGAGTACTTGGCTTCCCCATCAACTTAACTTCTCTTTGTGTGTTTATCCTGAAGTCTACTCTGTATATTAAAGGCTCCAGACTCAACCTGAGGCTAAGAAAAGATCGCTGGTCCCCAGTTACGCTATACACACTTCTGCCTTTACCAGATACGTTAGAGTCAATAAGCATATTCAGGCCCTCCGTGCTGGAAAATACAAGAAATGCTCAAAGAAGAACATGGTAATAAAAAGAATACCTGTAATCTTGCCTCCTCAGAGGTAATTACTCTAACATTTTCGTGTGTTTATGTCCAGTATTTTGCTCTATGAATGCATATATATATTTCTGTTTTTAAAAAAATTAGGATTGCATCATTTATGGTTTTGGGCCCTAGTCTCTTCATTTAATGGAAGCAATTTTCCACTTCAATAAATAGTCCGCATAAGCATTATTTTAATTGTTACATAATATTAAGGAAATAGCTACATAATTTGTGGCGCCCTGCAGAAAATGAAAATGAGGGGCTCTTTTAAAAAAATGTTAGGAATTTTAAGATGGTGGCAGACGAGCATTAAACCAAGCGAGGGGCCCTTCTGTGCCTTGTGACCTGTGTGACTGCACTTGGTCACAGGACCACGGAGCTAAGCCTGCTAGTATTACATCATATCCACACACTATCATTTAGTCCATTCTGTGTTCTTGGACATTTAAGTTATTTATTATTCTGTGCTATTATAAGTAAGACTGCCTGGAATAACCCAGTTTTGAACACATCAATTTCTTGGAGTACGTTTACAGAAGAATTGTAGCATTAAAGAGTATGCATATTTTTAAGACTTTTGATAACTACTGCCAGCTTGAGCCCCAGAAAGCTCACACCTGTTTACCGTCCAACATCAACGTCAGGACACGAGCTTGAAAGAGATGTTCATTAATGGTAAGGCAGGCTTTGCTCCTGAACTAACATGTTACCCTTTCCAGATCATTTGACATCTTTTAATGGGGACCAGTTGGATACAAATAATAAAATACCTTAGCAAAAGAATGATGGATAGCAGAATTTCAGGCATCATGAGAGATGGAGGGATAGAGGGAGAGGGCAGAAGGATCTTTGGGCATAGAGAACCCTTTCTCAGAGCCCTACAATCAAGCCCATTAAAGGGAAGGATCCCTAACACACAAATGCTATGGCAGTTTCCAAAGGAGACACTTCCTCAACCCCAAATTCCTGTTGTCTCTGACCCCGGGTAAGTTGGACAGAACAGAGACTATTCTTGTCTGTACTGGATGTATACAGGGGAGGCTGAGCTCAGAGATGTTAAGGCAGTTTCTCAGGGTCACTCAGCTAACAAGGAAAGAATCTGGGCTGGAACATGAGGCTTGCAGGACTCTGTGACCCCCGTGTTTCCCAGCCTAGGGCAGGGCATCCAGCAGGTGTCTGCTAGAGTCTCTGGGGGCTGCACATACACACAGGCATTGTGCTCAGACTCTGAGAAGCTCCAGGAGAACACCCTTCAGTTCAGTCCAAACATTGTTGGGTGTGGGTGCTGAGAGCCAGAGATGGGTCCTAAAGAGATCACCGCTGAGAAGGTCAGATGGAAAAGTACCAGGCGGTTCCAGCCTGGTGTGGCTGGCGCTGGCGTTAGGGGAAACCCAGAGGCTGCAGTGCCTGGGAGGGCTCCTCATTCTCACAGGAAACATAAACTAGTTTTTGTTTTTAAGCGGCAAGGCATGCCAAACACAGTGCGTTAAGGACAAGCAGGCCAGTGCCGTAAAAGCTATCCTGGAGTTAAGGAGAGGGTGGGAACAGGGCTGGGGGACTAAACGGGGCCACAGCGCCAGGCTAAAAACTGGGACTGTGACCTGGAGCATGTTTCCAATGCCTGCCAGGGCCGCCTGCACCCGCAACGCAGCCCGCTGGCTCTGATCTCCTGGGTGGAACCCGTCGGCTGGGGAAGAAGCCGAGCTGTCCTCCATGCTAAAAAGGGCAGGAAGCTCAGCCATCATGTACACAGGGCTCCTGGTACCTGCCCCCTCCCACCGCCCACCCTCCACCTGCATCAGGTGGACCCAGTACTGTCAGTGATGAACACGTGCCTAGGAGTCAACAGACCTGGGATCTCAGTCTCTAGCCGTGAGGAATGACTGGGCAATGAGAGTAACCTCCTGAGCTTCAGTGCCCTCATCTGCAAAAGAGGGATTAATGGATCACATATTCACACCCTTGTGAAGTCCCCTCCTGCACAGACTCTGGGCTTGGCTTTGTGACTCGCTTTGGCCCACGGGACATTAGCAAGCACGAAGCATGCAGAGCTTTTATAAGCGCTTGTACGCCGGGGGCTTGGTCTTTCAGAACCCTCCCTTGTGGGAACCAAGTTGCCATGCTCTGAGGATGGCCAGGCTATCCTGGGGAGAGAGACCACGTGGAAAACCCTGGAGGACAAGAGAGAGGTTACCGCAGGAGAACTGAGGCACCCCAACTGAGCCTTCAGCTAAACATGCAGTCACATGGAACTCAAGAATTGTCCAATTGACCCACAGAATCAGGAGAATAAATGGTTGTCATCTTAAGTTATTAGGTTCAGGGCAGCTTGTTATGTGGCATTAGCTAACCAGAAGACCTACTTCACCAGGTTGTGCTGAGGATGAGAGAAAATGTACGTAAAATGCACAGGGCTGGCATAGGAGGCCCAAATAATAGTCATCAAGACCTCCAGAGTTTAGACAGGGATGGGATTTGCTTGTCCAAGCTGGACAATAACTAAAAGTCTTTTCTTTTAAGTTGGAAGTTTGTGAAGCCATGATGGATAGGCTGTTCATCGTGGCTAAACGTTTCAGAAGCTCCTTCCCTTCCTGGAGACTTGGACCCAGGAGGAGACCTTGCAGGGGCTGCTTGCTGAGCTGGGCACCCAGGAGCACTGGGATGTCCACTGCCCTAAAACTTAATTGGTTTTTGTTCAAGCTGAAGATTTGGAGACTCCCCACTCACGGCAGTGATGGCTCCAAAACGGTGATTTAGTTCTCCTGCTTGGCTAGCTCATGTTCACTTTTGGTGGGAATGGATTTTTCTATTTAAGCTTTGTATCCTATGGGAATAAACCAGCCTTTTCCTAGAGGGCCAGATTTGTCCTAAGAACAGAAAAGAGGGGTGAGGAGTCAGGGAGGAGGATGGTCACCGAAGAACAGGAGAGGAGAAATAAAGAAGTAATGTTGGAAGGGGACTGGGTAACAAACAATGGTCACTTGTTTTCTTGTGATAACTCCTGATGACAATCTTCCCCAGGACCTAAGAACTCATCCTGTGACGTCCTCTGTGGTAAGAGCCAACCACCTTTGCTAGACCAGGAGCAGTGAAATCTGGGACAAGGATTTGGCTTGCCCTGTGAATGCCGTGTCTGAAAGGGTCTTTAAGAGGTCATCCAACACAGGTTCCCAGCTCAGGCACTCTCTACTGCTTAATCCCTTTAGCCAGGGTCTAATGGGGGAATTTCAGGCAAGAGAATATTCCTGATGCTTTCCAAGTGGCATGGGAAGGCAGGTGCCTGTGGGGGCTGAGGTGGACACGATACAAACCACAGAGATAGGCAGTGTTGTCTGTACCCCCACTGTGGGCTCTGGGACTCCACCTTGGAAACGAAGGGGAAATCCGGCCACCTTCAATTTCTCTCCTCACTGCACGGACCACCTGCAAGTCTGCAAAAGGGCTGGAGTCCAGGGCAGCTGGTTGTAAAGTGAAGCCAGTCCAGTAACTTTTCTATTAAAAACAAATAACCTCTAACACTTTGGCTCTGTCAGCAGCTTTCCCAGAAAGACATGCACCAACAGATGAATGAAGACAGCTTTGCATCACTATGACAAGGGACTGTCACTTCAAAAGCCATTATCCAGCTCCCCTGACCACTTAGAAACCCCAGCTGGCACAGCTGCATGGGGACCAGTGACACAGAAAACCCGGCTTCAGCAGGCAGCCTGAGGAAGCATGTCCCAGGGGTCCCGAGGCCCCCCTTGCCCTGTGCAGGTGACCTATACTGGGAGTGACAGACTATTCACACTAAATGGACCCATCTCTTGTCAGTGACCTGGCCTGGTCCACAAACAGTGGGATTCATCTTGCCTCCCAAGAATTGTGACATTTGTTAAAGCTCTCACATGCCCCAAACACCCATTCCAACAAGCAGGGGGAGGATGGGTCACTGACCCCTCCACACTTGCCCACACAGCTCGAGGAAGCCCTGTACTTACGGACCCACCTCCCAGAGGCACCTGGGACTGCATCTTACTGTCTCTGTGGTTCCAGAGCCAGGTCAGAAGGGAGGTCTTGTTCATAGTGCTTCTTTCTGCAAAGGTCAGAGCCAGGATTGACCCAGATCTGACTCCAAAGCCTGTGCTCTTTAAATTCTGGAGGGGGTGGGGGATTGAAAAACCAGACAGTGACTAGACACTTCCTGTACATGATGTGAATTGCTAAAAGCTGCAAATTGGCCATTGCTCCTGGAGTCTGATTTTAAAGTATGCTTCACCCTTTGAGGGTTCCTGGGACAGTAAGACAGTTCACAGCCTCTGGTGCCTGTGTTAAATAAGTAAGTGGATGAGAAAAGTCAGGAAAGGTAAGAGGGAGCCTGTCAAATGCCAGGTACTTCCATGTTTCACTTGACTTTCAAGCTCTAGAGCTGATAAAAATTAGACTTAGTCAGGTAACCAGACTATGTCTCGTGGGGGTTATGGGCTGGGCATCACCTGGACCCAGTTCTTTCTGGTGGAAAAGTCCAGTAGCTGCCCACGAGGCTCGGCCCGGTGAGCAGTGTGCTCACTCTCTTCTGATCCACTCCTAGGAGGCTGGTAATTATCTAAAATCAGCACATTCAGGGGAAAAGCCAATTCTCTCTAAAAGCAGATTAAAACTAAATTAATAAGGCCTTAACATGTGAACGAGTAATCAGAGACACAAAAGCTGTTATGAGCAACTACTATAAACCAGTAAAGCCACAACAAGGCCTCTGTGGGCATGAAAGAATGCGATTCTAATGCCATGAAGGAGCTAACCGCAAATGATAACACAACTCTTAGGACAAACAAAATGATAAAATATTATGGCTAATCTTGACGTGTCATTTTTAAAATTCCTTAAACATTCTGGAAAGCACCCAGGATCAATTTTAAAATAAGAAGCCCTCAGAGAGCACAAGGCCCCATGAGGCCAAGGTTCTGGATGGGGAGGAGGGAAATGGGGCTGGAGAAAGTCACAGGGCTCATGAGAAACTGTGCTCAGCCAATACAGGGACCCAGCACTGAGTGCCCCAATCTAGGGGCCCTAAGGCTGGGCTGGAACCAAGCTATGCCACAGAGCAGCTCAGCCTAAGGGGAAGGCAGATATGTAAACTGGCATTGACACCACTGGTGTTCTGAGTTGGGGTGGGTGGTGGGTACCCAGCCCAGTGAAGGGACAGGGAAGGCTTTCTGGTGGAAGTAATAGCACCACTGTCATTGTCACCGTCACCATCATTACTCTAACAATATGTGCTGAATATTCACTATGCACTGGGCAGGGCAGGGTATTAAATACAGCCTGGGTTGTATCTTCCTGGAGCACTTCTCCCATTTTACAGATGTGGAGACTGAGCCTTTCAGGTCACCCAGCCACGAAGTGGGGAGATGAGATGTGAGTCTCACTGGACTAGAGTCCATGTTTTTGCCTACTGTGCCCTGCAGTTACCTGATCTAAGCTGATCTTCGAATGAGCAGTAGGATTCTCCAGCGTGGTTCTGTGCAAGGAAACATCCGGCAATCGTGCGCTCGACACCTGCACACTAGCCTTGGGTACTGGAAACAGAGGCAGGTGAGGCGAGCATCCTACTCTCAAGAGCAGACAGACTATTAGAGAAGAAGACAAGCAGAGAATTCCAACAGGATGGCAAGTGCTGAGTTGAGGCAGGTGATGGTAGTTGCAGAAGTGGGAAGGCATCTCATCAGTCTCTGGAATGGGGACAGAGATCTATCAGGGAAGGCTTCCTGGAGGGGATAATCACTGCTGGAATTAATGCTGGAATTGACACCAGAAAACACCACGGGAGTTAGTTAAGAAGCAGAAGTTGGAAAAGAAGAACGAGGGAATCCCAAACAGAGGAACAGCCTGGACAGATGCAGGGAGGCCGGAGGCTGCATGAGTGAGGCTTCTAAATGAGCTTTGCCCAGCTGGACTCTCTTGGCATGACCCTCCCCAAGGATCCTGACCCTGCTCCTCCAAGCCCAGAATTTACTGGGGAGAGGACTCAGCCTCTCTTTTCCCTCACTTTACATCTTGGCGGCTCCAACCAGCCAGACCTGAGCAACGGACAGTCTGGATGTTTGCTTATCTGGCAGGCAGAGCCAGCCTGCTACTTGAGCCAGGGCAGGGAATCAGCTTGTTATCAAGTCCACAGGGCGGGTGTGGAGGGAGGGGGGGGCTGTTGGGAGGTGGCAGGGGAGGATGTACAGTAAAGGAGGGGCCATCCTGCCAGAGTGCTCGGAGGGACTCTGAAGGGCAGAGTCCACCAGAACCTCGTCACTGCCACAAGAGCCTCTGGTTTCTACTTCTTATCTCTCAAGGCGAACAGAAGCACACAGCTCCCAGAAGATAAGAGATGCTAGCTCAGTAGCTGAAGAGGAGTCAGCAGGTCGGGATCTCTCGACTGAGAGCTCTTTGGGGTCTGGGATCCTTTTAGTCACTGCAGGATACCAAGCCCCACCACAGAATCTAAGGCAGGGAAAATGCATATCACCATTTGCTGAATGAACGAACAAATGGCAGAAAAACATTGTAGGGGTACTCTTGCAATGAGCACATTTTTATTTTCAGATAATGCAGCCGTTTTCCAAAGATGAGCCGTACAGAACTGCGTTAACCGTTGTGTGACACTGGCCTGAAATGCTGAGTCCTAGAGCACTTAGCCGTCATGCCCAGGGCCACACAAGCCAGGAAGAGTGCCAGTCATGGTTTCAACCCCCTTCTGCCCAACTCGGAACCCGCAGCCTGCTCTCTGTTACCCCATGAGCGTCTTGCCCCCATGAATGCTCTTGCTGCCAAACAGTACCCGGTAGGCTATGGGCCAGCTTGCCTGCCTGATCTGGGCATTTGCGGGGGTAGGGGGTTGGGGGGGGCCTGGTGACAGTCTTGGAGAGATGCAGGCCCGAGCCCCAATCCATCCCTACCTAGCAGGGAGACCCTGAGCAACGTGCCCCACCTTTTGAGCCTCCATTTCTTCATCTGCAAAGTGGGGCTGAATGTCCTGCCGCAGAACAAGAGCATCAGGATGAAATGAACCAAGGGGTTGCACGGACCCATTCAGTGCTGGACACAGCAAACCCTCCATAAGCAGTAGCTCCCTCTGCCATTGGCTTTGCCCAGCCTGTTCTCTCCGGCTGTGGACAGGCACGCGCCCTTGCAGGCCAGCCTGCGTGAGGTAGCTCTGCCAGCTCTTCTCTGGGTGGCCGGGTCACCCACACACATGTCACCACCTCTAGAATTTGTCTTCTGGAGAACACAGGTTACACGATGAAAGAATTAACAGTAACAGCTCATACTGATGGAGGTGACGATTACAGGCTTTCCCTTATCTAATCCTCACTGCGGAGTAGTAGGGATCCCTTACTTTATAATTATCCCCATTTCACAGACAAGCAGAGGCATGGGGAGGTGAAATAACTTGTTTCATGCCCAGTTGGCAAGTGGCATAGATGAGACTCCAAAGACGATGGTCTGGCTCCAGAGGTGAACCGGTTATGACTCAGCCAGGTTCTGCCGCAGAGAGAGCTGGGCCGTGGACAGCCTCCACCGTTGAGAATGAGATGCAAACCAGACCCCCACTCCTCTGCACCTGACAATTCCATCCATGACCCCGCTACCTCACTGGGGACACTGCATTTGACATTTCAAAAGCCTCACAGAGAAATTATTCCAGAATTGTGACCCTTAACATAACAAGGATGCCACCTCTCTCTGGTAGCAATCTGGACTCAAGACTGCCAGGATCCCAATTTGGGCTCCACCAGCTCTCTCCGCTCAGACAAGCGATATTGGTGCCGGCTTTCATTTTCTTCACATAGAATAGAGGAAGAATTTTGGCATCTTCATTACAGAATCGTGAGGCTTAAAAGAATTAATGCATGGAGGGACACCTAGGTGGCTAAGTCGGTTAAGCGTCGACTCTTGATTTTGGCTCAGGCCACAATCTCATGGTTGGCTGAGTTCGAGCCCTGCGTTGGGCTCTGTGCTGACAGCACGGAGCCTGCTTGGGATTCTCTCTCTCCCTCTCCCTCTTCACCTCCCCTGCTTTCTCTCTTTCTCTCTCTCAAAATAAATAAAAAACATTAAAAAAAAAAAAAAGAACTAATGCATGGAAAGTGTCTAGAATCCCTGGCACATGGGAAATACTCAACAAACACTAGCTATTATCAAGTGCCAAATGGATCTTGCAGTGATATGATCTACCAGTTATATTGCTTGAAGTTCTATTATTTTTACGTAACACTCATATGACAAACACACTGGAGCCTTCTGTGCTAGGCACTGGACATGCAAAGTGTGGGTTCCACTGTCTAGAATCTCAAATCGATTAATAAGTGTCACAGGTGCCCTGGGAGCAATGGCTGCAGAGAGCGACAGTGAAGCAAAAGGAAAGGATGAATGAGGTGGGATGAGGAGTCAGGACAAGGTTGGTGGAAAAGTCAAGCTCGGGCTGGTCTTCACCAATGGGTAATTATTCTTCCAAGGGAGAAATTAGGGGACTTATCCCAAGGAAGTGAACAGAGAGATGCCAAGGAGGAGGGCAAGTGAAGGTGCCTGCAAATGGTGGGATGGGGCCAAGGATATGAGGTGGGTAGGGATTGGAGCTGGAGCCATGTCCTGAAAAACCCAAGGCACCTCTGGCCTTTGCCTGCCAACCCTGGGGAGCTCCTGGGCAGTTGAGCCAGGGAGTGATACAATAAGATTCCCATTTTAGAATGTGAACGATAGGGTGAAGAGTTGAGGATGGCGGAAGGGAGATCAGTGTGAAGAAGTAACTCATGGTAAGAATATCCAATGGAATAAAGGCAGTATCTTCAGCAAGTGGTGCTAGGGAAACTGGACAGCAACATGCAGAAGAATGGACCCGGACCACTTTCTTACACCATACACAAAAATAAACTCAAAATGGATGAAGGACCTGAACGTAAGACAGGAAGTCATCAAAATCGCAGAGGAGAAAGCAGACAAAACCTCTTTGACCTCGGCGACAGCAACCTCTTACTCAACATGTCTCTGGAGGCAGGGGAAACAAAGGCAAAAATGAACTATTGAGACCTCATCAAAATAAAAAGCTTCTGCACAGAGAAAGAAACAATCACCAAAACTAAAAGGCAGCCAATAGAATGGGAGAAGATATTTGCAAATGACATATCAGATAAAGAGTTAGTATCTAAAATCTATAAACAACTTACCAAACTCAACACCTCCCCCCCCAAAAAAAAACCCCAAATAATTCAGTGAAGAAATGGGCAAAAGACATGAATAGACACTTTTCCAAAGAAGACATTCAGATGGCCAACAGACACATGAAAAAATGCTCAACATCACTTATCAGGGAAATATAAATCAAAACCACAGTAAGATACCACCTCATACCAGTCAGAATGGCTAAAATTAACAACTCGGGCAACAACAGATGTTCGCGAGGATGTGAAGAAAGGTGAACTCTTTTGCACTGCTGATGGGAATGCAAACTGGTGCAGCCACTGGGGAAAACAGTACGGAGGTCCCTCAAAAGTTAAAAATAGAACTACCCTACAGCCCAGCAATTGCACTAGTAGGTATTTATCCAAGGGATACAGGTGTGCTGTTTCAAAGGGACACATGCACTCCAATGTTTATAGCAGCACTATCAACAATAGCCAAAGTATGGAAAGAGCCCAAGTGTCCATCAACGATGAATGGATAAAGATGTGGTATACACACACACACACACACACACACACACACACACACACACACTGAAGTATTACTCAGCAATCAAAAATAATGAAATCTTGCCATCTGCACCAACATGGGTGGAACTAGAGGGTATTATGCTAAGCGCAATTAGAGAAAGACAAATATCATAAGACTTCATATGTGGAATGAAGTGGAATTTAAGATATAAAACAGATGAAAATAAGGAAAGGGAAGCAAAAATAATATAAAAACAGGGAGGGGGACAAAACATTAGAGACTCTTAAATACACAGAACAAACTGAGGGTTGCTGGAGGGGTTGGGGATAGGGGCATGGGCTAAATGGGTAAGGGACATTAAGGAGGGCACTTGTTGGGATGAGCACTGGGTGTTATACATAAGGAACGAACCACTGGAATCTATTCCTAAAATCATTATTGCACTATATGCTAGCTAACCTGGATATAAATTAAAAAATAAAAATAAATTTATAAAATGAAAAAAAAAAAAAGAATTCTTGGAAAGTGCGGAGCCTATTGCACAGGAGTAAGCATAAGAGATGTTAATAATTATTGTTATTATTACAGGCAAGAGATATTCAGAGAAGTGGGGATGGGGGAAGGGGAAAGAGATGCTAAGAAGCAGAATCTACCGAACTTGTTGACTTGTTGCCCATAAACACTTTCCATTTATCTTCACGGTGATCATTTACATGGCAATGCAGTGGTCTGTGGAACCAAAAAGCCACAGTTACTCTAACCACCTGTGGTTATGTGGCACTTAGGAATACCAGCAGGAGGCGGCCAGTTCTGCAAACCACACAGAGTCTGGAGTCAGAGAGGTGTGAAGTTGAATCCCAAGGCTATGGTTAACCAGAGATGTGACATAGGACCCAAGGGTCCCTGTCTGTAAAACGGGAGTAGCACCTCCTCTCCGGGACTGTTGGAGGATTAAATAATATATGTAAAGTGCAAGGGCAGAGCCGGCCACACAGAAGCCCCCAGATGGTGGCTGTGCTTATATGTAGGTTGGGGAGGGTTATTAACCACACAGCTACAAACAAATACCTTTGGACAAATAGACGTGGCTTTCCTTTGAATGATTTTCTTGGAGTGTAATCACATAAGTGGGATCTCAGAGCCAAAGAGTGAGATGATGTTTCGTGACTCACCGCACACTGTCAGACAGGATTTCCCCAGCCCCTCATTTCCTGCATGCAGAGCCAGGTATGTTGTGAGGACGGGTAAGGGTGGGTTTTGCAGCCTGGGTTCTCATCCATCTCTACCCTCACACCTTTCATGCCCATCTTGTTTATACAGTTCTTCCCCAGAGTCTTCTCTGCTGTCCTTGGCCCCTCAGGTCAGGAAAGAAAGAAGTGGGGGGGTGGGGGGGGTGGGGGGAGGAAGGACAGACTCACCAATCACCCTGTATTAAAGACAACCAGCCCTCTAAGGTATTTGCTGGTTAAAGGAAACACCTAGAAAAGGCTTGGGATATTTAACCAAAATAAATGTGCTCTAACGTTGGAATTTCAGGCATCATAACGGAGACCTGGAGTTTTCGTTTGGAGGACAAGGGGTGGTATGTATGTGTATGTGTGTGTGTATGCACGCATGCTCTAGCACAGATCAATTTGTGCAACACAGATGAGCCACACCAATGCTTCCCAGGGACGAAGCCATTGTGACTCAGGCACAGAGCTGGTCGGCAGAGTTTTCAGCCAACTCCAAGTCAAATACGAGTAAGTCCTCAAGCCCACGTGAGAGGTTACAATAGGACCTGAGCTGCAGGGCTGGTTACACGAGAAGCTTCCCACGGGGCCAAGGGGACCGGAAGGCAGTCATCAGCTTACAGCCTCCGGATGCCAGGAGGGGAGGGCAGAGGGGGTTTCCTGCTCACTCAGGTCTTCTGGATCCAGGCCCGGCGACCGCTTCAACCAAGAGAATATGGCAAAGTATCGCTATGTGACTTTGGAGGCAAGGCAGATCACAACACTGTCATACCCTTTTGCCTTGTGCTCTCAGCCCTCTCACTCTCGGGGCCCAGCTGCCGTGTCCTGAGGAAGCTCAAGCAGCCAGGAGACAGTGCGTGTGAGGGGCCACACGGAATGTGGGTCTTCCAGCTCCCTGCAGACAGGACATGCCGTGGGGACCACCCACCCCCCCTTTGCCCAAATTGCAGACTCGTGAACAAAATAAACAGCTGCTATTGCTTAGAGTTTTGGAACACTGGGTTTTGGAGTGGTTTGTTACACAGCAATAGAAAAATGAAATAACTCATCACCATACATAATTGTCACAATAATCTCATCAGTGCTATGACCCCCGGCTCATTTTTATAGATGACAGATAAAGTACCTTCGCCAAGGAAACACAGCTGGAAGGTGGGTCCCAGATTCAAATCCGGATCCACCTCGAGGCCAAAGCTCCTAAGTGCTCTGTCGTAGCCCGTCCTTGTTCACACACACACTACTGGGGTCTTTTACCCGGGGGCTCAGTTGCAGACCATCATGGGTCGCTGCCAGTTTGGTGTCCCCAGGCAGACTCCATCCGCAGGGACTGGACTGCACGTCTCCACTTTCATCCAGCCCCCAGAACTAGGCAGCCGGCGCCCCGGCGCAGGCTTGTTACACTGAATCATGACCAGCACATCACAGGATCCTGGGCGCGGGCCAGGCTGCTTCCTCATTTTTCTTTCTCAGGAGTTATCAAAAGCCCAGTCTTTGAACCAGCAGCATCAGCAGCATCTAGGAGCTCATTAGAAAAACATGTTCTTGGGCTCCACGGCAGACCTTCTGATTTTGGAAACTTAGGGGGGTGGGCCGCTCAAGTTTGAGAACTCCTGCTCTAACTACTGATGTGGTTCTTTAACCCATGATCTGTGGGCTTTGTCTGAGGATGTCTTTAGTGACAGGAAACTGGTTCACACAGCCTCAGGGGGAAGAAAGGGAATGCCCCGGCTGGCTCAAGTACACCGAAAGTCTTGGAGATGTGCTGGTGTCAGGGGCTCCAGCAAATCCCCAGTGTTGCAGCTTCTCTCTCTAATTTCTGCTCCTCTGCTGGCCTCATCTTTCTCTTCTGTTGGATTGCTCCACACGGCCATGGGAGATGGCATCCCACCAGCTTATGAACTTTAGAAGGACTAGAACACAGCTCTCCGCCAGTGTCCCTAAATTAAACCCCGGGAAAAGGTGAGATGAGGCAATCCCGTGACAGGTCACGGGACACGGTCATCACCCTGGTTTAAGGTGCCCAACCCACGAGAGACAGTGTACCATGACGTGCAGCTCCACTAGACCGTATGAGGTGAGTAAGGGAATACCTCCCACCAGAAGAGGAGGTGTTTCTTTGGGTGGGTGGGGAGAGCAATGTTGGTCAGAAAAAAAAACAGCGGTAACTCCCCCAACCAATACCAGGCCACCGTCAACGATTATGCTTTGCCTCTAGTCTAAGGCATCACAAGGGCTTTCGGTCCCTTATTGCACACAGTGTTGTGGCTTCACAAGGCACTGTTCCCTGTGCTATCTCCATGGTCCTCTGAATTTGCCTTGTGAGACAGCAATCATGATGCCCATTTTGCAGATGTGAAGACAGAGGCAGCGTGTCCAGTCATTTAAGGTCACTGTCAGTTGGGTAATGGAGGATTCAAGCCCAGATGTCGGCCTCTAGGACTAGCACTGCTGTCCACACCCCCATGCCTTGTCAGTCCTGTGCGCTCACCTCCAGCCTGTGATGGGCTCACAATAAGGACCTGAGGTGCTGGCCCTCAGCAGAGCTCCGAGGGAGACCTTGTAATACAGACCTTTATAAACAGACCAGTTAGAATCCTTCCTCTGCCACCAGCTGGCTGGGACCTGGGGTCAAAAAGGTTCTTCACCTCTCTGAGCCTCAGATTCTCATCCGCAAAATGGGCATAATGACACATAGAGAACTGCATCTGTTGTGGAGACCAAAAGAGAAAAAGTGCTAAAATCATTCGGTGCAGGCATGGTGCTTGGTAAAGACTTAGGGCTTGTTATTTTTCTTTGTTCCTGCCTAACAAAAAAACAAAACCTAACACAACAGTGTGATTCTTGAAAGCTACTTTGTGCATTTTATTTGGGTTGCTTAAATTCTTCTTTTTGTAATCCTCAAAAGCATGCTGCTGACACCGATTTCAAAGGTCGGAGAACTTTAGCTAAGACATGAAAGAGACTCCGTGTTTCCATTCTGGAAAGGACCCAGCAGAGGGCTGGGGGCCTGATCTGTGGCCCTTGGAAGGTTCCCCAGTCTGAGGGCGTTCACAGCTCTGTGGTCCAGGGAGTTAATTGTGCCATTGGCATTGTGTTCTTTAAAATATGAACCAGAAAAAAACCCATTAATGAGACAAGAACAGGATCAGAGAGCTGGCAAGAGTTTAAACCAAAGTGTTAACAGCAGTTTCGTGGATTTCATGTATTACCATATATAATTAGATGGATGGATGGATGGATGGAAGGAAGGAAGGAAGGGAGGAAGGAAGGGAGGAAGTCAGGGTAGGAAGGGAAGGAAACACAGATGGTTAAAAGAGAGAATTCAGAAAATCTATAAGCACGGACATGGAAAGATGCCTAAGAAGCAGCACTGAGTGAGAAAACAAGGAGCCAAGGACTGGATTTCTTTCCTTCCTTTTTTTTTTTTTTTTTTTTTTAAACTGATCAATAGATAGACAGCTTCTATATTCGAGGAAGATTTCTGACAGATCCACCAGAAACAGGAGTGGTGATACCCTCTGGGAGGTGGGAATGAGGCCAAGTAGGGGAAGGGGCCCTTTCCTTTGCAGTCCACTCTCTCCTTCGCTATTTGAATTCTCTTTTTCCTTTTACAATAAAAACAAAGAAAGCAACAGAGGGGTGGAGGGCCGCAAGCCGGAAGGCAGGCTCTGCGGAAGGGGTCATCCTGAGTTCACAGCTGGAGCTGAGGGAGAAGCCTCAGCCTGGGCAAGAGGCACCAGACTCCCAAATGAACAAAGGTGCCCCCTCCAGGGAAAACCGGCCCCAGTGTTCGAGGTGGGATGACAAAGGGCCCTTCTGCCACCACTGCGTGGAGCCGGGCTCATGGCTGTGATTCCGACCCAGGCTGTCTTCTCCCACAAAAGCTGCTCATGCTGGGGACAGCTGGGAACAAAGAAGTCCATCATTATTCATTCCAAGGGATTCCCTGGCCTGAGTGGGGAACACTATCTGGGTTGAGGAGAGCCCTCCTCCTGCAAGCCCTCCCACCCCGCCAAAGCTACCTGTGCTGGATTTAATACGTGATATTGGCTTCAAACTGGGCCCGAGATTTGCTTTTAATGGATAAAGGCATGCAGGTGGCAGCGGAGAAAAGCTAAGCCCAGTCTTCACACATTTCCGCCAAAATGACAGTCCCTGCTGCCTGCAGGTCACATAAAATCTGAATAGGACAGACTGGAAATGTGAGCTGAGTGATCCCGGGCCACACAGATCTGCATCCTCCACCTCTCAGTCTGGGGACAGACCGCTGAGCCATTCCAGGTGGCTCTGGGCCTGGATGGCAATGTCTCTGGGGGGGTCAGATGATGGACCAAACCAGCTGGTGGCCCGGGGCCCTCTGCAGCTGACTGTATGGTTTCCCAGTGTCTCCAGAGATGCACGTACACAGAGATGTTTCTTTCCTCCAGAGCAGGGGTTCTCAAACTTCAGCCGCATCAGAGCCATGTGGCGCACAAACCGAGCCCCAAGCCACCGGCCCCACCCAGACTTTCTGATTCCGTAGGCCAACAGCGCGGCCGGAGAATTTGTGTTTCTAACAAGTTTGTGCGCTCCTGTGGCTGGTGTCCGCTTCAGGACACTTTAAAGAACTCTACTTTAAAGAACCCACAGTGCAAACAAAGACAAAGGGCTCCTTGATCCTGGACTTCAGGTTAACAGAGCAGGGTGAGGCCTGGGCGGTGTCCCATCTAAAGGGACAGCTCTGACAGTGCCCCAGGGGTCCACACGGCACAGGAAGAAATGGGCACCCAGTGTTTTCAGCCATCTTGACTGTGTTGGTAAGAACAGGCAGAAATATGGGTTTTTCTATGAAATCTTACAATTTTTGGCAACTGGCTCTGAAAATTTTCAAACACTGTGCAGGCCAAACAAAAACACATCTGCAGGCCAGATTTCACCCTCTGGCTGCTGTGCTAGAGCACACATAATGTTCCCATAGAAAGGCAGAATCGGAGGTCTCTGAGCCAGCAAGCCCCTGGGCCCTTAGGGAAGGATGTCAGTCTGACCAAACCTCTCCCGGCAAGGGGTCCCTGCAGCCTGTCAGGGTCACACGCAGGCTCCCTACTGGGTCCTCATCACTCCTATCTTCCCCAGTCACATCTGGCACTCTGGTATTTGTGGACTACACATCTCCCACCTCCCAGGCTCTCTCACAACCAGGCCTTTTTGGACTCCTAGGCCTTCACACACACGGCTCCCTCGGTCCAGAATGCACTTTTCCCGTCTCTGCATATGCCCTAATGCTTACTTGTCTTTCAAGGCCTCCCTCAACCAGGCAACTTCGCTGCTCCCTCACCCCTCTACACTGTGTTCCTCAGCTCACTGTACTGCCATCACTGAAAAAAAATGGCCTGGGTGTTCCAGAAGGCCTTGCTGCTTCTGTGTCTCCAGGGCTGAGCCCAGAGGCCAAGGTGGGACAGGTCTGAAGTAGCATTTACCAACTTCTGTTCTCTTGGCCTTGGCCTTCCTCTTGTCCCCTTTCTGCTTGCCTGGCTATTTCCGGTCTATCCTTCAAGCCACAGTTCAGACTACTTCCTGTGAGAACCTTCCCTGACCTCCCAGATCCAGGGGGGGGTACCTCTCTGGCTGTCCTGCCCCCACCCACATGCTATCACAGGATGTCTGGCCTCCCCCACTGCCCTGAGCTCTATGAGGGCAGGAATCTTGTGCAATTCGTCTCAGTAACACAGGGGTTGCAAAGATATGGGTAAGCGCCATAAAGTGCTTGTAGGACCAAGAAAGGAATGAACAAAACAGATGAACAATCCCAGGTGAGAAATGAGACCCTTGTGATGTGCTGGGAAGGAAATGTTAGAATCCAGCCAACTTGGTCCCGAGAACAGATTGGCCTCCTCCTGGCCACTGCTCCCGGCTGGTGGGTGCCGGAGTGTGTAGAGCAGAAGGGGCAGCGGTAAAAGTTAGCTTTGGCAACTGCCTGGCCCAGGACCCCAGGGGGACTTGGAGACCTCAGCCCCTGCGGCCTCTTGGCAGGCAGCTCCTCTGGCCCTTGCAAGCCTCAGGCTGGACAGTCGCTGCAATTCGATTATCCTCCGCCCTCCCCTGGCTATGCTCTTCACCGTAGGCTTCCATCCAGCTGGCAGCCAGAGAAGGACTTCTCTGCAATGCAAAGGGTCAAGGGAAGGCCGGAGCAGAGAGGCCGTCCACCCCCCCAACAGCACCAAGGTGAGTGAGTGCCATACACTTGGGAGAGGGGCGCCCTGAGTCCTGGGACAGCAAAGGTGACCATGAGCCCTAGTCCAATGTCATTAGTTTGCCCAGCTGCTGGGCTCCCTGATCTGCTCACCTGGGTTGTCCTGATATCCTAATGCTGAGTTGAGAAAAGGAGGAGGCCATGTGCCCCTTCCTTTGTGTCTGAAACCTTCGTTTCTTCTACCCTTTTCCTCTTGGGTAGAAGCCACCTCCTCCAGAAGTCCTTCTGGGTTCCCCTCCTCTAGGTGCTTCCCTTTGTCACCACTAATCACACTATGTTCTCTCTGTGTGTCTGTCTTCACCACAAAGACTGTGAGTTCCTGGCACATCAGGGATTGCGACACCCTCCTCCACGTCCCTGTGCCTGGGGCCGTGATTAGTGTGTGAGGAACGTGGTAGGTGCAGTGCAGTGGTTAATGGCAGGGACTCTGGAGCTGACAGACCAAATTCAAACCCTCCCTTGGCTACTTACTTAACCTCCCCAACGTCACACAACAAGAAATCTTGCCTCAGTTTTCTTATCTGTGAAATGGGATTGAAAGCGGTATTGTGAAGACTGGGTTAAAATAAAATGGGAATAGTACGTGGTAACAGTATGTGGTACACAGTAAGCACTCAACAAGCACTGGCTAGTATTACCAGGTGATCAACATACGTCTCATGCAGTAATGGATGAGGGAGGGAAAGCAAGACGGAAGGCAATTAGCCAAGTAAGTATAAGCAGGCACATTCCAGAGGCTGCAGTGACCTAAAACAAACAGAGATGTCTGATGTGCTCTGTGAGTACCCTAAGAGTGAGCTGGGGACAAGAGGTGTCCTTAGTTCCATCCAGCAGGCCAGGGAACAGATCGTGGACAGTAATCTGGAAGGCAGAGCCCTCACCTTACCAAGGCAGACCCTGCTGCCGGTCTCCTTTCCCACTGCGAGCCTCTCTGAGGATTAAGAGGCCCTGGGCCTTCTTAAGGCACAACGGACATGTTCCTACACCAGTATCGGCCTCTCCAAGGACACTCCCTGCTGGCTACCCCCTCTTCTGCCATCACTCCAAACAGCAGACTCAGACATCAACTCCTGACTACCTTCGGATGAATCAACAAGCCAGGGGTGAGTAGTCCAGGCCTGGGATTCCACACTCTGGCACCTTCAACCACAGCCCCAGCAAACCTCTGCCATCTGGCTTCTGCAAAGGTGACCGGCAGACAGGGGCCTGGCAGGAAGCAGAAGGGTAAGCTTCAAAGCGCAAAGGCCTAGGGTTCAAATCCCATCTCTTACAAGTCTCTTACCCTCTTGGAGCCTCAGTCATTGTATATTATGGGGTCATGGATCTCTCCCTCATTGGGCTATGGTGTAAAATAATAGTGTGGTGCAGGGCACACAGCAGACCCTCAGTAAGTGTTGGGAGGGGGAAGGGAGATGGTGGGTGGGGGGTGCTCCGTCAACAAGCAAAGCAGGTCCCTGGGGGTGAGCATACAATACTAGCTCTGGACCCAAGACTGAAAGGGATGCTGGGAGCACCCAGACCTTCCAGTGACCCAAGAATGTTGATAGAGACTTGGGGCTGACCTTCTAGAATTTCCTGTGGAAACGCTAATTGGGGTCTCTGGGTCATCAGCTTCCCACCCTTGGGGATAGGCTGCTCACTTCCCTCCCCCTCCTGCAGGAATGCTTCCTCTAGCCTGGGCCACCATGGCAATGACCTACTGAGTAGGGGTTGGCTGCAAGGTTCAAAGGAAGCTCAGCAGGCAGTGGAATATAGGGTGGGGAAGGGGAGGGCCAGGAGCCAAATCCCAGCTCGGGACAAGGTGGGGCAGGTCAGAGGCTTTAGGGAGATCACGATATCCCCTGCTTCCTAGAATGGCTTCATGCTAGGCTATACAGGAAGTTTTACACTTCAAGAGTTCCCTGTGTTTCTTTCCTCCTTTCCTTCAGCCTTCCTCCACCTGGCCCTAGTACAGGCAGAGGAGAAGAGAATCAACAGACTTGCCTAGAATTCCAGCCCAGCCCCTCCCTAGCTACTCTGGGCATGTTACTCATCTCTTTGAGACTGTTTCCTCATCTGTAAAATGGTTATACTCCTACCACCCTCATAGGTTGTCGTGAGGATTAGATAAAGTCAAATGTATGAAACATCTGGCTCAGTGCCCGGACACAACAGAGACTCAACAATCTGCAGCTTTCATATCCATCACTATCCTGTTTGGGCAGAGGGGGATGCTTGATAAGTGGGTGCTGCCTACCTTGAGGGCTGGGAGTATGAAGATCCTTGGTCCCTAAGAACATAAGGGCCCTCGCCTCCCTCCCAAAGGAAGTAGTCCAGACTTCGGTCAGGCCCCCTGGGCAGGAGATGCCCTGGTGTATGCAAATCCTCACCATGCACTTGCGGTCATCTATGCCCGTCAGATCCTCCTCAAACTCCTTCCCAACCTGGAAGTCCATGATATAGTTCCTGAAAGTGCTCAGCGTGCGGATGATCATATGGTCGCCGTCCTGCACAATCTCTTTGTCTGGCTTCAGCAAGTTGGCAATTTTGCGCAAGGCCACGTTGACATCTGCAGGGGATGAGGGGGTAGAGGGGACAGAGAATTGGCAGGAAAATTCAGATAACTGTCTCCAAGGTAGCGGGGTCCCAGGAGCCGGCTCCTCCCCGGGGCAGCACCATTGGGGTTTCCTGTTCGCTTAGCGCTGTCTCAGCCAGCAACCGATTCTGCGCATTCTTTTTTTTTTGCAACAAAGTTTTCTGGCCTTATGCTGACCCTGTACCAACAAAACCTAGCAAACTAGACCCAGCTTTCCTAATGAAGTTATCCAAGTCTAGAGGCAACTATCAGATGTTTACCACCAATTAGTCCTAACAACCCCCACCCTCCAAGTTGGCGGCCGAAGCCCTTTCGCTGGCCGGCGCACGGGGCGGCGGCTGGCCCAAGCAGAGGCAGGCGGGCCCTCGGGAGGGCTCTGCGGGGCCCAGCCCTCGTCCCCGAGCGGCCGGCCGGGGCAGCAACTTACCGAGAGCGCGCAGGTACTCCTCGAAATTCTCGTTGGCCAACATCTTCCAGTACCCGGTGAAGTCGACCGGCATTTCGGGGGCTACTGGGGCGGGACGGCCACGGAGCAGGCAGGCGCAGCGGCTATCGACGCGGTCGGGGTGGTGGGCGGCCCGGAAATGTGCGCCCGCCGGGGGCAGGGGGCTCCGAGGGGCGGCGACAGCTGGATTCCAGGCGCGCACAAAGCCCGCGGGAGGAGCCCTCGCAGCCGTCGCTCCGCCCCCTTCGCGGGGGCGGGGCGGGGGCAGGGGGCGTCGGAGGGCCAGGTTTGTCTCTGGCCTGCGGCCACCTTCATTCAGTGACCTGAAGGTCACTTCCAGATGGAGGAGGAGATGGGGGTGAGGAGGGGGGAGGTGCTTTAGTGGCTTCAAGTCTGGTTCCTGAGGGATTCCTTCCAACTCCTTGAACGTCTCACATTCAGCAGCCACTTAAGGGTTAACAAACAGTCTCGGAGGGTTTGCCGGAGTGGTTAGGAAAGGAGCTGGTCACTGATCTTTGCTCCTGGCTAGTCGGGCTGGTGAGCGGCCAGGGTCAGAAAAGCTGGGGAGTTGCATTCTGGGCCAGAAAAGTGGGCACATTTCCACATCCCTCCCCCAAATAAAAGCAAGGTTGATGTTGTTTAAAGTTAAGTATGGCTGAAAAGGCCCTCTGGGTGGTTACGATACAAAGAGAAGTTTGAGATCCCTGCTCTATGCAAATGTAAGCAATGATCAATATACTGTTGATTTTTTGCCTCCCTTTTCATCTAATGGCAGCGAAGTATTCCATAGTGTTCTTCTCACTGTGCTTTTTTCCAGTTAATATATTCCAGAGACCTTTCTACTTCTATACATAGAAAATGTCATTCTTTGGCGGGATATTCCATTGTTTATCTAGCTTGCCCACCACCGATGGACATTTATTTTGTTTCCAATCCTTTGCTCTTAGAAACAGTTCCACAGTGAAGATCTTTGATCACATTTCATTTCCCACCGGGTGGGTATGTCAAAGTGCTTTAAAACCTCTGCCTTTGCCAGTAAAGAGATGACATAATCGTGTGGGTTGACTTTTTGACCTTCCATTAAAGACTAAGTATCTCTTATAAATTGCTTCTTGCACAAATCAAAGCCTGGGTGACAGCAGGTACATTCTCTTCCTCCCCTAGCACTGCCATGGCTTTCCCCTCCCCCACTCCCCCCTCCCACCCCCCCACCCCCCAGCCTGGGGCTCATGCTAGTCCTTGCCTCAGACTGCATCTTGCTGAGTTGGGAAAAAAATGCCTCTTCCTCAGAATAGGGGCAGTTTCATCGCAGGGAGTGCCTTGGATTTTAAGCCCCTCTTACCCAGCTTGCTCCACACCAGGATTTCCCATCCATGGCACTGTTGCCATTTGGGGCCATATAATTCTCTGTTGGGAGTGGTGGTAGGTTGTCCTATGGATTGAAGGATTTTTGGCAGCATTCCTGGCTTCTACCCACTAGATTCCCCCAACCAAAAGGATGTCTCCAGACATCGCCAAGTGCCTGGGAGAGGGGTGCAGAATCACACTGCTCTAGACAGCCGTGCCCCTATCAGGTCGGTTTCCCATCTCATCTCACCTGGCTCTGGGACCCTCAGGCCATCAGTTGTTCACCCTGATCCTGACTCTGCGTCCCTCCCTAGCCAGCTCAGGGCTCATCTCGGTGGACAGCCAGGACACCCTGTCCCAGCCCTGCCCAACCTGAAGGTGCAAGAAGAAACCCCTGTGGCTCAGTCAGATGGATGGGTGGATCCTGGCGTGGACTGGGTTCTCTGTGGCATCTACTCAGGGCCAGCCATGACCCTGGGCTTCCTTGTCAGCTTGACTCACCAGAACCGGGAATCAGCCAAAGGCTTAAGCAGTAAACTGGCCATTTCTTGGTTACCTGAAACTAGTTTAAACCCTTCTTCCCGCTCCTCTGAGCCATCCAGCTCGGCCAGCCAGATTTCTCACCTATTGCAACCTTCATCCTTTGTGCTAAGTCTCCCTTTGTGCTGAGATGGTGTATGCCAAATGCTCAGCACAGTGCCTGGCACATGGCAGTGCCTGGCCCAGTCTGTTCTGGCCCTTTGCCATGCCCAGAGCAGTCCTTTCATGCTCTAGGCAGAGGCATGCCCTCCTCACCTGTCTGGTCCTCTTCTGTTCATCCTAAAGAACCAACATCTGGCCACTCCTCCCTCCTCTGGCCACCTTACGCGTTTCCTGCCTACCTGACCTTACTCTTCTGAGCTGGCCAGCTGGGCACTTAATTCAGCCTGGTTGTGCTGCCTTTGTCCTCCCAGGGGTCAGTAGACTCTTGCCCTTCTAGATCTCCTCCCAGGAGGGCTCTCCCAAGTGTGTCCCCTGCTGGCTGTGCTGTTGCAGCTGGGGGTTGGTTGTAAGGGTAGGCTTTAAAGGCTGAGTGCTTGGTTTGAAGGTGAATGTGTCACTGTCCAGCTGAGTGCCCCTGGGTAAGTTGCTTCTCCCTTCTGTACCTCAGTTCCCACATCTGTAAAATGGGGACACTCTGACTACCTACCTCTTAAGGAGGTGAGAAGCAAAGGAGACAAATATAAAGGGCATGGCACAGAGTATTCCTCCAGACATACTGCTATTTGAGCCAGAGAGAGGGGGCCTTATGAGTGAGGGAGAAGGCAAGGGAGAAAACGTGCTGACCTGTGTTCCCTTCTGGGGCCTTAAGGTCAGTCTAATGAATTGAAATGAAAAGTACTCCGTGGGTGTCATGGAATCATTAGGTATCATCACAGTTATCCTTCTTCAGCCCCCTGTCATGGTTGATTTAATGCATTATTCAGTATTTTTTGGAGTTTGTTTTGTCTGAGATGCTGTCACTTGGGATGTGTAGAGCAAAGAGAGTAACAGTGTATAAAGAATGGTGGGGGGGGGGGTGGAGTTGGCAATCAGTGAGGGCTCCCTGGAGGAGGTGAGGCTCTGGCTGGATCTTGACAATAGCCAGGAGGAGGGGAGGAGAGGCCCTGGGAAGGGAGAGAGGGGAACAAAGGAATGCTGTGGAAGGCGGAGGCTTGTTAATGACTGAAAGGGAGAGAGGTATAAACACTCTAAAACATCCTAATTGGGCTTGCTTCATTCACAAGCCTTAAGAACAGCAGTGGAGATCCACAATCTTTGGGATCTCTGCTCCCAAAGAGCCACCAAAACCATGGAGCAGAGGAAGCAGGACAGTGGGGAACCACCCTGAGGCTGTGCATATACAGTGGCACTGGTAGGCACTGTGAGCAATCCTAGAGTAGCGGGAAGCGGGACAGGAAAGAGCCAAGGGCCCTGAGGGAAAGGAGAGCTCAGAGGAGCTAAGGAGGAAATGTGCATTTCATTCTTTAGCAGATCAGTCTGCTCCATGGGGATAAATTAGAGCTCAGGGAGCCATCTCCATGAAATGACTCATTGATTGCCCACGACCCTTATAATCGCCTTATGTGCTGGCCAGTCCTGTCCCTGAGTCACTGAGAGGTCAAGCAGCTTGCCCGGTGTCCCCAGTTGTTGGGGCAACAGATCTTCCTCAGGGAGAAGGGATTGGAGCAGAGTCCTGGAACAGACCCTGAGGCTCTGTCCCTCCCCAAAAGATGCTCCTCAAAAAAACGCTGGGGCAGAAAGTACCTTCCAGCCCGAGCCCCACCCTCTCTGCAGGTCTCCCACACCTAGAGACTTGAGTCTCCCAGCAGGGGACAGGTGACTACATATTCCTACCTCCTGTTTATAAAGAAAACCTTCCTCATCTGACACCACACCCCTGCTTCTCTTCTAAAGGGCTCATTTTATTTTGGAGACTTATAAAAAAAAAATCTTCCCTTTTCCTGTGTTCAAATATGTCTCTGGAGTTATTTTCTGGAGAATGACCCTGCTCCAATCCCTGAGCTGTCATGGTGCCATCTGTGAGGTTAATGCCTGAAGGGATGAGAGTGGCCCAAAAAAGCTGCCTTCCTGTGTTGGGCTGTGTTCAGGAGTGAGAGGGTTTGTCAAGAGGCCACTGGGGCTGAGGGGCACCAAGGTTTACCCAGGATGCTTTTCTTTGATGGGTTCATGAATATGCAGATGTGCAAATGACACAGCATGTCTACAAACAGCAGAAACTTACACCCACTTTGTGGGGGTAGCCTGGCATTTATTTTTGTCTAGAAAATGGTTCTGCAGAATGGGTCAGCCACCTTTCATTGACACATGATTGTTTCTATACATTGTGACATACATTGCATGGAGAATGTCTCTTTTCCTTTCCTTTTCTTTTTCCATTTCCTTTCCTTTTCCTTTCCTTTCCTTTCCTTTCCTTTCCTTTCCTTTCCTTTCCTTTCCTTTCCTTTCCTTTCTTTCCCTTCCCTTCCCTTCCCTTCCCTTCCCTTCCCTTCCCTTCCCTTCCCTTCCCTTCCCTTTCCTTTCTTCCCTCTCACTCTTTGTTTTTTCTTTCTTAGCTATTTTATCATGGACAATTTTAAGCCTACATAAACATACAGAGAACTGTAGATGGAACTCACATGGATTCACCACCAGCTTCAGCAGTTATTAACCCCTGACCCATCCTGTTTCATCTATACTCCCACCCACACCCCATTTGTAAAATTATTTGGAGGCAAAGACCAGACATCTCCGTATCATTTCATCTGGAAACATTTCAAGAAGTATCTCTAAAAGACTCATTAAAAACAATAACACAACAAACACCATTAGCACAACTAAAAGCCACAATACAATTCCTTAATGTCATCAAGTATTCAGAAAGTGCTCACTTATCTCATAATTTTTTTTTTTTTAGTTTGAATAAGGATCCAAACAAGTTTCATATATTGCCATTGGTTGATATGTATCTTTTATTTTACGATTTATCCTTGCATTTAAAAATGTAAATATAGGGACGCCTGGGTGGCTCAGTGGGTTGAGCTTCCAGGTCATGATCTTCCAGTCCATGAAGTCCAGCTCTGTGCTGACAGCTCAGAGCCTGGAACCTGCTTCAGATTCTATGCCTCCCTCTCTCCCTGCCCCTCCCCCACTGACACTCTGTCTCTCTCTCTCTCTCTCTCTCTCTCAAAAATAAATAAAACTTTGAAAAAAACATTAAAAAATATAAATATAATTGAGTCATATTCTCCCTTTCTTAGATGAATAGTGGCATACTATATACTTTTTTTTAACTTAATACAATCACTCACCGTAATACAGAGAGAGCTTCCTCCTTCCCTTCTACGGCGGTAGAGCACTCCACTGTGTGACTTCGCCCTAGCTCATTGAACCCCTCCCCTGCTGACAGTTGTTTCCAGTCTTTTGCTATAACAAATATGGCTGCAATGAACAGGTTAAGGCTTTTTATATTTTAGTGAGTGTCTCTTTGGGATAGATTCTTAGAGGTGGGATTGCTGTGTCAAAGGACAAAGACTTAAAGTACTTTTGCTAGATATTGCCAAATTTCCTCCCTAGGATTGTACTATGTCACTAGCAGTGACGCCCGATAGAATCTGTTTCCTCACTAACAGATTGTGTTGTCAAAAGCTTGGATTTTTGCTGGTTGAGAAAGGGTATCTCAGAGTAGTTTGCCTTGCATTTGGGGAGGGTTTTGATGCCACGAGGTGAGCAGTCATTGTCTTCTGTGGCCAGGATTGTGAAAGCCCCATTTGAGCCCCGCTGTGCATGTGAATGACCATCACTAGAACTGCTGAGTACAGATAGGACTTCTGGGTTTGTTTTATTAAATTGTGTTTATAAACCCCAGATGCGTGTTACCTCACGTGAATGACTGCTCAGTGTAACATGCTACCAGAAATGATGTACGAGGCTCAGGGCTCCACCGAGGAGAGCAGAGCCTCCCAGGGTCTGGAAAGATGGGAGGCCCCAGTGGGCAGTCATCTATGTCCACCGTCTTGGAGGCTTCCCACTGAGTCATGCCGGGGCATGATTTTAGGGAAGCGGCGGGGGGGGGGGTCACTTTCATATGTTTTCCTGCAATTCCAGCTGCAGGGTGCTGTGGCAGCTCCCCAGGGTTGCCACCAGATGGCTAGAGCACCTTGGAAAAGCTGATATGGAAGGTGAGGCCTGGCAAGGGTCTTGTCTACAGTGAGGATGTGGCCTGGTGGGTAGATCCAGGTCACTCAATGGGGAGATGTTGTTGGTTGTGGCAGTTTTGTGAACAGAACACTTTCTATTTTATCTACCCCAGCCCATCTCTAAAGTCTTATATCCTTTCTACAAAGATATCTGGGTCCCAACGTTTCAATCCTCTGGCTCCATAGACATCTATTTGCAAGGAGACTGCCTCCTGGAAAATGAAGCATGGGTCCTGTGGAATCCTGTGCTGTGGAGGCAGGCAAAGATGTTGGAGCAGGGGTGGGGGGGGAATCACCCATAAACTGGTGGAAGCCCTTGGACATGAGTCCCAAAGCTGTGCCTTGGAGACCTGAGGAGGTGATTGTGCTGGAGCAGATCTCTTGACCTGACAGCCCTTTACGGGGGTGGAGACCTTCTGGAGTAGAGGCCACCAACCCAGTGATAGGATTGGGAGGGTTTGGGTAGAGTTACAGACATCTAACAGGATGGTCCCCGGGCATTGGTTCAGCTGGGAGACAGCATCTTGTGGAGTAGCATAGCTGGTCGGAAGTCAGAAGAGGTCAGTCTCTGAGTGTCAGTCTGATTCCAGTTTTTAAATGGCCATTTCCTCCTATAGGCAATACGGTAGATGGAATGACTGGAGACGTCATGATCCCATGTTTGCCATGTCATGATGGTGATATGGGATTGGTTGATGGGGATGGTGATATCGGATCAGAAGCTATTTTACTAAAGGAATTTTTAAGTGAGATGTCATTAGCGATGACATTATACCAGAGTCACTAAAAGGTGGGAACAGGGTCAATGTAATTTATCTACCTACTGCTGGCCAGTGTACCTTGATTGGGACATGCCCATAGGGGACTAAGATGGGAGGTAGGGGCAGGTCATCTGAGAAGCTGGGTAGACATTGCCAAGGAGCAGACATTGCCAAGTCTTAGATCCAACATTAAGTAAAGGCAGATTTTTGACCCACGTGTGTTTGCTTTGTTTCCAATAGGTTCATGGACCAGTGGCTGTTTAAAGGTGGCCACTTTTTTTTTTTTAATCACTTTTCTTGAGCAGTCTTTCTCAAGTACTTGAGGGGTTGAGACCTAATAGGAGATTTATAAATTTTGTGTTTTCACTTTGATGATAACTCTTAAAATATATTTTTGGCCAGCGATAAATTTGAAAAAAAAAATCACCTATATATATTTACAACTTTCCCTACTTCCCTACTTTTTATGGAAGATGGTGGTTTTGTGTACTTTACCCTGGGCCTTCTTATGGAGCTAATCAGAGGTGCTGGGTGAAGGGGAGGATTGGAGGCAG
The DNA here is from genome assembly GCF_018350195.1 of Panthera tigris. Taxonomy (NCBI): domain Eukaryota; kingdom Metazoa; phylum Chordata; class Mammalia; order Carnivora; family Felidae; genus Panthera; species Panthera tigris. The sequence goes on along the minus strand of NC_056668.1, from coordinate 122,663,974 downwards.
CCCAGAGAGGCTCACTTCGGGGACAGAGAAGGACCAGGCAGCTGCCCTTGGAAGAAGAGGGGAGATCAGAAAGGGTGAGGGGTAGTAGAGGTGGGTGAGGAGATGAAGTCCTTGAAGAGTTGAGGAATCTCAGAAGTAATTGTTATGACCACATATGCACTTTGTGGTGATTACAGAACTCTGGCCCAGATATGACTCCACTGGATCTTGGTTTTCAGAAGAAAATGAGGTTTAGAGAGGTTTTGTGATTTGCTCGAGGTCACATGGGTAGAGTGGCAGGGCTGGGAACCAAATTTGTGTCTGGCTCTGTCTGACCCCAAAGCCCAAGGTCTTAACCAGCTACTGTCTCCTGAATGAGGCAAAGAACTATGGGGGCCTTGGCATGCTAGATCTGATAGATAAGTCCACAGAAGAAAATCCCAGACAGAAAAGTATGTCTCCTAAGTCATCATCAATATGGAAACAGAACTTGAATCCCCATGTGGAATCAAAGCGCAGGGTATATATTCTAACCAGAAAAATCTATAAACAGTTAAAGATTAATGCACCTTAGTGAGGCTCTGGACAGATTTAAAAAGAACAAATCTTGCTGGACCAATGTTTTTGCGTTCTTGGGGCAGAATTATACAATGAGGGATGGAAGGGAGGCAGCTGGTCAAACACACATTGATTTCCAGGAAGCATGTGACCGAGCCCTCTGAGGACTGCCCTGAGAGGGAGTACAGAGCAGGTCTGTGCTGACCTATAGCGAGGGGGAGGTGGCCTCAGAGGGGAGGCCAGTTGAGGAGGGGAGAGGGAGGGGGTGTAGGGTGGATCAGGATCCCTGATCAGTTCCCGGCAGGCCTCAAAGCCTTAGCCTAGGTCCTGTCTCCCTAGAAACACTGGAGGGTGAACACGATTTTTAGGCGGCTGGTGGAAGGTTTGTGCTTCCAAAAAGGGAAGAAATAGGCGAGGAGCACATTGATTTAGGGACAGAAAACATATTCCAAATTGCATTATAATAGTCTTTGTGAAGACCCTTCTTATCTGTGAGCTTCCTTCATGCTCCACCCCTGCCCACTGGAATGACAGAATCCAGTGGAATAGCACACCTGGATTTTAATCCTAGGCCCACCATTTCCTAGCTGTGTGATCTTGGGCAAGTCCCTTGATGTCTCTGAACTCTCACCTCATAGCTTAGTTTTGAGGGTTCTGGAACACATATCCTCAAAAAATCCTAGTTTCCTTCTCTTCCTTGTTATCTGAGGCCCTTGACCATGTGGCCTCAATGTTTTTTCTCTGTCCTGTCTGTACCTCTTTCCCCTACAGTCCAGTTGTCCCATGTAATACGTCACGTCCCCCTTCCTTCTTCCGTGCACCCCCCCCCCCCCGCACTGGTGGCTTAGTGTCCCAAGCTCTCAGCCCAGCCTTATTCCCCTGGATCCTTTGGCCTAAATATGCTTCCCCTTCCCTTCTCCTGGATCCTAAGAGCCCTGGGCTCTCCTGGTCATGTTGTTTCTTCCACACTGCCTCAGGAGGACTGAGCTCTTTCTCTGTGCATACATGCAGCACGCCTGGGGATGCTCTGTGGCCAGAGACTGCATCTTAAATTCCTTCCATATTCTTTGCAGCACCTTGTCATGAGCTGGACACACAGGAACATGAGCCCAGTGGATACTCACCAGAAGAATGGGGAGGGGACAGGTGTCAAAGCTACGCGTTTATGGGTCCTTTTAGCAAACGCTTACTGAGCACCTTGTGGGTTCCTGGAACTGGGCGAGGTGCTGGGGATGAAGCCCTGAGTGAGACGCTGCCCTAAGGAATGTAGGTCTGGTGGGAGACAGTAGAGTGCAACGCGCAGAGGCTTGTACAGAGTGCTTCCAGGACGTGCGGGCACTTGAGCATGGGGACAAAGTTTAGAAGGATGAGTGGGGACTTGCCTGACAGAGGGGTGGGGAGGACACTCCCAAGAGGGGATGGCACACGCAAAAGCAGGGAGGCATAGCAGGGCCTGGCATCTTCAGGGAAGGTGGGGTAATCAAGTGTGGTGACAGCATGGCCGAGGCGGAGCCTTGGGGGCGGGAGGCATGGCCTGGACTGAACCAGGCCAAGAGAATGTGGAGAAACAAGCAGGGCCAGGCCACAGAGAACCTTCTCTGTTGGAACAAGTTATGTCGACTCTGCCCTGTAGGAAATAGGAGAGTCACTGACAGGTGTAAGCACGGGAGTGTCACTGCCAAGGAAAGGAGTAAAGGAGAGACCTGCAGTCCTGGTAACAGGCCCCGGAGGGAGCCTTTGTGCAAGCGGCCAGCCAGCCCACCACCCTCCTCCAGAGGAACACAGCATGCGGGGCGGGTGCAGTGGGCAGGACAGCCAAGCTGCAGCATGACAAGCACAGTTGTCCCGTTGGGGTGCCACCATGCTCCTGGGCTCCAGGTAGGAGAATGGGATGTAAAAGCCATCTGACCACCCATCCATACATCCACCATCCGGCCAAATACCTGCTTTCTTCCACCCGTCCAACATACCAGGAACGATGTTTGCCTGCAAACTACTACGTCTCTCTATGCTCTGGTGAAGGAGTTCCTGAAATTCATTAGCACAAGTCATCTATAAAGAGATGGATATTATTTTGGTTTGTATAAAAGATAACGAAGGTGACTCCCTGCAAAATAAGAAAATGAGAATTTTCAGCAGCTCTGTGAGTCTCTTTAAAAAAAATCAATTTATTCAGGGTCACCTGGGTGGCTCAGTTGGTTAAGTGACCGACTTTGGCTCAGGTCATGATCTCAAAGTTTGTGAGTTCTAGCCGTGCGTTGGGCCCTGTGCTAGCAGCTTTGGATTCTGTGTCTCCCTCCCTCCCTGTCCCTCCCCTGCTTGCACTTTCTCTCTCTTTCAAAAATAAATATTAAAAAAAATTGTTTTAATTAAAAAAAAATCAATTTATTTAAAAAAAAAAATCTGGCGTAGGGGTGCCTGAGTGGCTCACTTGGTTAAATATCTGACTCTTGATTTTGGCTCGGGTCCTGATCTCACCTTTTGTGAGTTCGAGCCCTGCGTCAGGCTCTGGAGCCAGTTTGGGATTTTCCCTCTCCCTCTTCCCTCACATGCATGTGCTCTCTCTCTCTCTCTCAAAATAAACATTAAAAAAAAGAGAAAATCTTGAAAATAAATCTAGTGTCTACAATCATCAATTAGAATAGAAAGTACACATAGCATTTGACCCATTAACACCTGGGACTCTATCCCACAAAAGCACAGGTTTGTAAGGGCTTATGTATAAGGTTATTTATTGCAGCATTGTTTGTAACAGAAAAAACTGGGAAAAAACTTCAGATAAGAACCTCCTAAAGTCCTTTGAGTACTGTGTTCCACATATTACTAAGTGTGTATGTATAAGACGGATCGTATGTGTAAACAGGCTTCAAAAACACTGGTTCATACAAAGTTAAACAGGTGTGCATGTCATTGGCTTCTCAGAGCTATTAAGATGCTTATTAGGTAATATTTTCTGAAATATTCACTGAGCCAGGAGTTGTGCTAGGGACAAAGAGCAATGATCAAGACAAATTCTTGCTTTCAGAGAACTTCGAATCTGTCACTTCCGGAGTGATGAAATTCTCTTACAAGAGGAAGGTAGGGAGTGGGGGGTACAGGTAGAGTGGACAAGTGAAACTTCCTGGAAGAGGGCAAGGTGAGGCAGAGAACAGAAGACAAAATGGGAAGCAGCCCAAAGAAGGGATGCAGAGAGATAGCATGCATGGCGGGGCGGGTGCGTCGTGGGGACCACACAGGGAAAGCGCTGATGGAAAGAAAGGTGTGGGTGTGGGACATGGAGTAAAGCCAGGCTGCAGCAGTGGGCTGTTGGGCGTGTGGGCTTGGGGGGGGTGGGGCAGCCACCCCAGGAGGAGTCAGGTCTTCACTCCAAGGGTGACAAAGGGAGCTTAGATGTTTAAGAGACACCTTTATTGAGGTATAATTTAAATACCACATTTACCCATTTGATGTGCATCGTTTGATGAGCTTTAGTAAATTTATAGAGTTGTGCGACCATCACCACAATCTAGTTTTGGAACATGCCAATCTCTCCCTTGTCCCCTCTCCACCCCCACCCCCTGTGCCCACCTGCAGTCAGTCTTCGCTCTCCCCTTCGTGCAGCCACCGGTCTGCTTTGTGCCTCTGTCTATAGTTTTGCCTTTTCTAGAAATTTCATATAAATAGAATCATACAATATGTTGTCTTATTGCCTGGCTTCTTTCACTCAGCATGTTTCTGAGAGTTTTCTGTTTATTGCAGGTATCTATCACTGGTTCTTTCTTAGTTGCTGGATAATTGTCCGTTGCATGGATACATTTGTTTATTATCCATTTACCAGTTGAAGAACATCTCAATTCTCCCAGTTTTGGGTCACAATGCTGCTATAAATATTCACATACAAGTGAGTGGACACATGTTTGCATCTCTTTGGACAGATTCTTTAAAAAATTTTTTTTAATGTTTATTTATTTTTGAGAGAGAGAGAGAGAGAGAGAGATCTGAAACAGGCTTCAGGCTCTGAGCTGTCAGCGCAGAGCCTGACGCAGGGCTTGAACCCACAAACTGAGAGATCATGACCTGAGCTGAAGTTAGATGCTTAATAGACTGAGCCACCCAGGCGCCCCCAGACAGATTCGTAAGAATGGGATTTTGCTGACTGATTTCAACCATTCACGGGGTGCAAAGTGGTCACTCATTGTGGGTCTTTCAAGACTAATGGTGCCGAGCATCTTTCATGTGCTACTTGTCGTTCATATATCTTCTTTGGTAAAGTGTTTTGTTTCTGGGATTCCACATCTGGTGGCTCTCTTGACGGACTCTCAGGACTCCAGGGCCATATCTTCATGGCAGTGGGTCATTACAGTGAAAGGACACACAGCAGGGACTAGCCAGGGGAAAAGACACATCAGGTGGAGTCTGGGGGAGTCCATGTGAAGGCTTCCAAAATTCTCCTGCACAGGTGGGGGCCACACAGAGCACACTTCTTCCACCAGGGAAATGCAGCAACAAACAGTCTGCAGTGTTTCTGCCAAGGGAAGTCTGAGACTCTGAATCCAGGGGTTTTATTGTGGGCTAGTGACGTAGGCACTTTGCCTGCCAGACCAGCCATGATTTCTGAAATTCCAAGCTCATAGGAGAGCAGGTGTTCACTATAAGTCGCATTGTTTGTACCAGTCTGGGCAGGCTGGGACAGCAGGGTTCAGTGCCCCAGGTAGACAAAACAGCCTTATCAGTTAGAATAGTAGGCAGCAATCCAAAAGCCAGTTTCTCAGATACTGGCCGAGGGCCAGCCTCATCAACAGGCTCTTTCTAAATGGCCTTGTTAGGCTTATTATGTTAACTAACCTTCTCCAACACACGTCTAGTCCAATCTTTCAATCATTTTTAATTGGATTTTTAGTCTTCTTTTTTTTTTTTAGGTTTATTTATTTATGTTGAAAGAGAAAGATAGGGAGAGAGAGAGAGAGAGATAGAGAGATAGATAGAGAGAGAGAGAGAGAGGGAGGGAGGGAGGCGTAGCAGAGAGAGAGAGAGAGGGCAAGAGAGAATCCCAAGCAGGGTCCATGCTGTCAGTACAGAGCCCAACTTGGAGCTCAATCCCACAAACCATGAGATCATGACCTGAACTGAAATCAAGAGTCAGATGCTTAGGGGGTGCCTGCGTGGCTCAGTCAGAAAAGCATCTGACTTGATTTTGGCTCAGATCATGATCTCATGGTTCGTGAGTTTGAGCCCTTCATCAGGCTCTGGGCTGACAGTATGGAGACTGCTTGGGATTCTCTCTCTCTCTCTCTCTCTCTCTCTCTCTCTCTGTCTTTCTCTCTCAAAATAAATAAATAAAATACATTAAAAATAAAAGAGTCAGGTACTTATCTGACTGAGCCACCGGAGCACCCCAAGTCTTCTTCTTTTTGAATTGTTGGAGATGTTTACATATCCAGGACATAAATCATTTATTAGATTTACATTTCCGTAAATGCGTTCTCCAAGTCTGTGACTTGTCTTCCATTTTCTTAATGGTGTCTGTGGAAGAGTTTGGGCAGGGAGGCATTACGACCAGATTTGTGTGCCATCACAAAACTGCTCTGGTTCATATGTGAGGAAGGGATTGCAGGGGCCAAGAATGGGTTGGGGAGACCCATTACAGTAGTTGGGCTAAGAGATGATGGCGGTCTGGGCTGGGGGGTGCCAGGAGGGATGGAGAGAAGAGGCTGCGTGTGAGGAATGCATGGAGAGTAAGACCAGCAGGGCATGTAGATGCTCAATATGGATTTTACCAGAAGGAAAGCTGGGCTCTCCTAACTGGTCCACAGGACACCATATTATTATTATAATTATTGTTCTTAATAGTGAACACCCCACTAATTTGTGGGATTTTAGCATTCTGATAATTTGAGAAAGGTGGGACCAGATGAACACTAGGGTTCCTTCTGGTTTTCACAGTCTATGGTGCCATGAACAAGACATTCCGGGGTTATTTTAGCATTTCTAAACTATTCTGATGTGTGTGCCTATGTGCCTTATTATAGATTGTTTGTTAGTCACACAGGTGTATCTATAATGTGAGCTCTGGTCCAAGAAAATAAGGTCATGACTTAAATTGAACACAGTCGGTGCATGGAGACCCTTGCAAAAAGTGAAGGCAGAAAATACTGTTAGCACAGGGAGTGCAAGGCCAGGGATGAGGAAATTCATGTTCATGTATTAACCCAATTATCAAACGGACCTTGCCAATCTGGAGCATGATTGGTTCAAAACGGGATTTCACATCATTCTGTCCCAAGGGACACAGCCAGTATCATAAATGGAAAGTTCTTTCCTCGGGCTGGGATGCAGAGCTCCTCTCGTTTGGACAGCATCTGCTATCACAGGAGAACCTTTATTTAAGTCTAGAAATTCTATTTACCCAGGAGGCCAACACACTGTGCTTCTGTTCTTGCAAAATAAACAAAACACCTTGGCAAACTAGATACAAAGAAGGCCAGAGGGAATGGAAAGGAATGTGAAATCAGGTATGCGGGTCAGTGTCAATGCAATAAATCAGAGCACAGCAGTGATACATATTTTCTCTTCTGATACTAAAAAAAGGGAGGCTACATGAATCAATGAGACAAAGTAAGAGTCTAGAAATTGAGAGAGATACACATGCGTGTATATGTGTGTGTGTATTTATATCTACTTTATTATAAAGTAGATTTCGTTGTGTTGTTTTATTTTAGAAGGAGACAATGTAAAGGCTCAGAAATGGTGGGAGCCACATGATACAGCCATGAATCAGAGAGACGAGGGCATCTCGTCAAAGCCTCGTTGGGCCCAGTGCCCTGAGCCTATGGCAAGGTGGGGCAGGGCAGTGGTGGCATGCCAGGATGCCTGCTGTCAGGTGCACGCTGCAATAGTAAACCCCTTCCTTCAGGACTTGATGATGAATCTAGCTCATCATGCTGCTCATTTTGCCCTCTCCTGCCTCAGGGCCTTTGCATATGTTGTTCATTCTGCCTGAAAGCGCAGCAGCCTCCACCCATCCCCAAGTCTTATGAATTCATCTTTCAGGTCTCAAATCCATCCTCTCTTCCCTGCTGTCTATACTCTGTCATAGGAGGAATTGCTGATGTTTTATGGAGTCTAAACTTTGTATAAATTTGAAGGTCACTTTTCAGAAAAAGAATAAAAATCACGAATGTGAAATTAGATCCCCACATGATGAAGGCCCCTCCAGGGTGTTGGAAAGGGCCCAGGCAAATGAGGGACTAGCTTTAGCTTCCTTAACTTTGTGGTGAAGCTGGGCCCTCTGGCTGCAGGGTATGCTGTGTATGGGCCTTCATGACCTGTGTTCTAGTTTTAATCCGATGTTGAGTCATATGAATATAATATATAATATATAATAATAATAATGGCTCAAGTTGAGAAATCCTGCCTCAAACCCACAGGATCCCTCTCTACCCCTTTTTGCTGGACACTACAGATGTTTGCTTTCTTTCTTTTTTTAAAGTTTATTTATTAATTTTGAGAGAGAGAGCGAGCAGGGAAGGGGCAGAGAGAGAGAGAGAGAGAATCCCACATAGGCTCTGCACATCATCAGTGCAGAGCCCGATGTGGGGTTCGATCCCATGAACTGCAAGATCACAACTTGAGCCGAAATCCTAAGTCAGACGCTTAACCCACTGAGCTACTCAGGCACCCCAGTTGTTTGCTTTTGATACTCCATACAGAAAACTGGGGAAATGCTGCTCAGAGGATAAGAAGGGAGATATTCACCAGAGTAAACGTCATGCAATTTCAATCAGATATTCAGTTTATTAAAAAATAAAACTAATGTGTATTGTAATAGGCTAGTATGTTTATTGGCTTGGGAATCTTATTAAAATGCAGATTCTGAGTTAGTAGGTCTGGGGTGGGGCCTGAGAGTCTGCATTTCTATCCAGCTCCCAGGGGATGCAAACACTGTGTCCTGTGACCGTGTTTGAAACAGCAAATTTCTTGGCACATAGGGTACACCAGTAAACAAAAATGAAGACCCTCTGCCCTTGGAGAGCTCCCAGTGTAGCTAGAAGTGGACCGGACCCAAAGAAGGGTGGGCAGGCTGAAGTAGGACACTCAGTGCCTCAGAAAACCAGAGCTAGAGGAGAATTTAAAGACTATTCGAACTGCCCCATTTTAGAGTTTGGGAAACTGAGGCTCACAGTGTGGAAGGGAGCTGGTCAAAGTCACACAGCTGACTGTGGACAAGGCTGTTTGATTCCTATTCCCCTGCATTATCAGGGTTCTTAGAGACCCCATGGGGTGCAGAGCTCAGTCAGGGCAGGGAATGGCCAACAGCTTTAGAGCTTGCAGGGGGTGGAGGTGTAGGGGAGCCCCCTCCCCCCCCAGGAGGGCCCCACTACTCTAGACCCTGGAACCCTGATGGCCTACTTTACTCCTCTTTATCATGACACACACACACACGAACGCTGGGATATGTTTGGGAAGATGCTAGATTCTTCCTGACTGGCCCTTTGTTTTTCTGCATGACTAAATCTGTAGCAAGGATGAATGAGGGTAAAAGTATGGAGAAGTAAATTTTGAATACATTCAGTCATTTGGTCAGCAAGTGTAAAGCACAAACTCAAACAGAATTAGACCAATTAAAACCTCTTCTTAATCAGGAGTGGGATGAAAATCCTGAACACATGTGAGGTTCCTTTTCTCATCTTTCAGAGCCCACCTGAACAGAGCCATCGACCCGGAGCTACAGATTACAGCCCCTTTGCAAGGTGTTGAAAAGCAATTGCTTCTCCATTGTTGGTACCTGGGAATATAAACTTTTATGAATTCATATCAGTTCCACTGGAACGGCAGCAAATTTCATGGAGTAGCTAAAAAGAAAGCAACAGCTGGTACATCAGGCATTAATAATATAACAAAGGAAGAAAAAAGAGAAAATTTTCATTAGTATTTTTTGATGTCAATTTATTATTTATCCCTTTGCCAATATTCAAACAGGCAGGTAGTCATAAAACATTCAAAAAGATCCTTTAAAATAGTCAAGGCATCTGTTTTACCTCCATCCCTTTAAAAAAAATGTTTTTAACGCTTATTTATTTTTGAGACAGAGAGAGACAGAGCATGAACGGGGGAGGGTCAGAGAGAGGGAGACACAGAATCTGAAGCAGGCTCCAGGCTCTGAGCCGTCAGCCCAGAGCCCGACGCGGGGCTCGAACTCACAGACGGCGAGATCGTGACCTGAGGTGAAGTCGGACGCTTAACTGACTGAGCCACCCAGGCGCCCCACCTCCATTCCTTTTTAGAAACTTGGAAATCAGGAGCCCTGGCATTGATTTAAAAAGTCATGTTAAAAATATCCACTGTATCAAAAATATTATTTGAGGGTTACTACTTGGAAAGATTTTAGTTTAAATTTTATCTACAGCCTAGGCAGGCAGCCGGGTGGCTCTTAAGGGAAGATTCAAAGTGAATCAGCAAAGTGCTGCTTCCAAATGTTTGACTCCTCAATTAGTATTGTTTTGTTGCAACAAGGCATCGACAAAGCCCACTGTTTGGTAATTAGCATCCTGTCAAGTCTCTCCAATCAAGACCAGCATGCTGCACCTGGTCCTAGTTAAAAAAACGAGTGTGGGCAATCCTGATCCGACCCTCAGGGGCCCGTGCCTCGTGCAGAACTGCCTTCATCTGTGTGCACGGCAGAGTCACCGCTTAACCAAATAAGAAGACCTCCGCAGCGAGAGGTTTTGAGAGCTCTTGTCTAGTTCTCCTGACCTGCCGCACCCTTTTAACTTCTTTGATAAACGTCGGTTCTTGTGTAGACGCCTGTTCCTCTTCCTGGGACAGAAGACTCCTCGGAAAGAAAATCATTGTCTACATAAAACAAAGGAAAATGGAAAAGCAAAACAACCACCACAAAGAAAACAGCCGAGGACCTTGACTGCCTTCTCCTCAGGAGGAGTTTCGTGGAGGCGTGGTTGGCCCTCCCCAGCTTGTCCTTCATTTCTCTGGGTGCTGTCTTTCTAGGAACTATCCCCGGTGTAGAGGTTGTGCTCCTTGATGTAGGTGATGACAGAGTCTGGGAGCAGGTACTTGACGCTCTGCCCTTGGCTCAAGGCCCGCCTGATGTACGTGGAGCTGAGCTCGTTCTGCACGGGCTCCCTGACCAGGTGAATGTTGTGCTGGTACCTCTGCAGGATGGCTGAACCTGAGATGTATTCCTTTGGGTTGTGACCTGTCCGGCTCACACACACCATGCCAAACTTCTCCACTATTTCCTGGATGTGTGCCTCTTTCCAGAGGTTGGGGGTCTGGAAGGTCTTCAGGATATCTGCCCCGCAGAGGAGTTTCAGCTCAGGCACAGCTGGAAAAACAAGGGCGGATCCTGACAAGGTTACAGAAAGGTCACGGCCAGTAAAGATAACATACTCCATTTGAAAAGTGCACAAGATGCTTTTTCTCGGAGTGTATTGGGAAGTCAATGTCTACACTGTGTTCACGCCTGAAAAAGTGTGTAAGGGGATCTGAAGCTACTTCGGGGACATACAATTGTAATAATACAATCTTTTGTTTAATAGTGGCAAAGTGCCAAGAAATCAGAACAACTTTTTTTTCCCCCCCAGTATTCTACCAAAAGTCTGTCGGTGGTTGCTGGACCCCATGGCAGTAGTCCAAAGGCGGCTGTGAACCCCATCTTCTGATAGAAGGTAAGATTGTAAAATCTCTAGTCCTAACAAGCTGTGGGCTTCAGGCAAGTCACTGCCTTTCTCAAAATCTATTTCAGCCCTAACACCTGATACATTTGTAAGTAAAATCTCATCATAAAGGTTAATTATAAAGGTTATTTGGATAACCAAAAGCTAGTGACCTTTTCATCTGTTTTCAATACAACAAAGCTCTAGAACAACTAATCAATGTGGATAATCCTCTGGCATTTGTTCTAACAACGATGGTTTAAATGATAAAATAAAACCTAACGTTGGTGCTCATATGAGCACTATCACTAAGCCCTTGATGTATTTAACCTCATTTGATTCTCTGAACAATTTGATGAGTAGGCATTATTATTGTGCCCATTCTGCGGGAGGGAAACAGGCATAGAGAGGCGACCGACTTGCCTGAGGTCGCTCATTTAGGCGGCAGAGTCAGGATTCAAACCCCACAGCCGGCCTCTAGGTGGGGCATTTATAACTGCTGGGCTCTGCCGCCTCCTGCTGGCGAAAATTGTACATGCATCAGAACCAAGAAGCCCTTCCTTTATTTTTCCCGGCACCGTTGAAATTCGTGTCCCTTTCCAAAGGGCTAATTTGGAAAGGGAGAAAAATCAAGTCCACACTTGAAGCAACCAGTAGGTTCCCTGGTCCTTCCGGAAGCTGATTCTAGCTTCAGTAAATGGCAAAAGCTGTGTTCTAGAGTGTTGGCATCTCTGGGTCACCATGAAACCTCAGTTGGGAGGGGTTCAGGGATCCCACCTGCTGGGGAAACACCTGATGTAAATGGTCGGTTGAGGCTCCTCTACTGTGGAACTTTGGAAGGAATCTGGACGTAAGATCAGAGAGAGGAGTTTACAAAGGAGCACCAGACCAGCTGTAGAACGGAAAGTGAGAAACTGGAAGTGTCACGGAGAGGTCTGATTTCTAGCTTTAGTTGGGCTGGATGGATCCTTTTCTGGGCCTCACTTTCCCCATCCATGAAATAGTGGACACTGGACTTATTCACTCCTTTGGAAGTAGTAGATATAATTACAGAAGCAGTTTTCAAACACTCTAGCAGCATAATATTGGTATAATGAAATGATATTCAAACATTTATTGATGCATATATTGATAAATTCTCCATGGTTAAGAACTAGGACTCTAAAACCAGGCACCTTAGATTCAAGTCTTGGCTCTGCCATTCAACAGCTGTGTTACCTCAACTTTAAAATGGAGATATTAACAGTACTTTTCTCCTAGGGTTATTTTAGAATTGAATGAGTTTATAAATATAAAGTGCTGTAACTGAGTACGTGTGATGGCTGTTAACTGCCATTCATCCGTCCATCCACCTGCTTATCCGCTAATCCATTCATTGACACATCCATTCAACACTTAGGGAGTATTTTTAAAGTCAATAAAACTGTGTTTAGAAATTACTCAATAACCCACACTTTTGACTAATCTGAGCTGGCCCCATTGCTCACAACGTATGTGGACTTAGACTATTCTGCATCTGGGAGGTTCTACTCCAGTTTATTTATTCAGCCGTTGTAATATAACAAGAGAGCAGCCTTGACCTTTTAAACACCTGGGTGATTTTTGTATGTGCTCTTCCTCCGGGGGAGGTGGAATGATGGGCATTTAGTTGTAGGGTCTCCTGAGGCCTGGAGCACACTTTCCCCCCGTTCCACAGGCCAAAGAACAAGAAGACACCCGCTCTCTCCACAGTGGATTTTTTTTTAATGTTTATTCATTCTTGAAAGACAGAGAGAGACACAGCACAAGCAGGGGTAGGGCAGAGAGAGAGAGGGAGACACAGAATCTGAAGCAGACTCCAGGCTCTGAGCTGTCAGCACAGAGCCCGACACGGGGCTCGAACTCTCGCTGGGCGAGATCATGACCTGAGCCAAACTGGATGCTCAACCGACTGAGCCACCCTGATGCCCCCCCCCACCCCCCCAGTGGATTTTTGTGGCGGTAATTTATACCTACTGGCTTAGATATTAGATACCGTCTGATTTATGAACAATGACAGGAGTACAATTCACTGTGTGCTCCTCCTGACAGGGGACACATGCCCACACCTCCCTTTCCCCCAAACCAAAGGCATGTCTGTGAGGTGATCGCTTCTTCTGGCAACACATGCCCTGGACTCCAACTCTGGGCAGTCCTCAAAGAGACCATCACATCTCTTTCAAATCCATTTACATCACTGCTATGAGCACTTCAGATCTAATGACTGGCTGTCCAAGTCCAAGGTTCGTAAGTGTGAGGTGTTGAAAAAAGGCTGCCGGTTTGATTCGTCTCAAGCACGAAACAGTGACCTAAATCGGATGTCCGTAGGTATTTTGGGGCAATGTGCTCTTTGGAATAGCCACTGGCTTCGAGAAGCAGATGAAGCAGAGGTTTATATGAAAAGTGAGGGAAGTGCCACCGGGACCATTTTCTTTGAATGTCCAGCTGCCTTAATTCTTAATGTCAAGAACAGCAGCCCTGAGGTCAGTCAGCCCTGGTTTCCGGTTTCAGATCTGCCGGAACCCTGGGAGAATTACAGCAGATGGGCCTGTTTCCTCAGCTGTAAAATGGGGCTGACCTCCTGTGGAGGTTCTGGAAACTGAGGGGCGGAGTGAACGCAGCCACACTCAGCAGTGTGGGACTTCTGGGGACACAGGACACCAGAGCTGAAGCCAGGTATTAAAGGGCAGCACCCCAATTAACCAGACAAAGCCACCGTGGAACAATCAGTGCAGAATGGAGTCAGATGAGGGGCCTGCCGCGGTTGTGTGGAAAGGGAATCCTCTCTGAAGGTTGCTGAGCTGTGCTCAGCCCCATCAGCTGAGCGCAGGGACCACCTTCACAAGAGACTGACACTGTTGGGCTGTTAGAGGACCGAGGCATCATCTGTCCCAAAGTGTCATAGCCAAGCTGTCTGGAGCTCGGCACGGCTGGGTCAGTCCATGGAGGGCTGCAAATCACACGAGCAGGGCTCTGGCAGCCAGAGAATGCTGAGCTCAGCCCACAGTCTGCAGTCCCAGAGGAGAACACACAATAAAATACACAGCACACAGAACGGTCCTTTAGAGCTCTGCCACTAGTAATCTACAAGCCACCTCATCAGAAGCCCAATGTATGCTGAGGAAGAACTCCACCTCCTTCCTTTTTGTAATTGCTCTAGTTCCCCGCCCCCCCCCCACCTCTGATCACAAACGTGAAATCTGTGTCAATTATAAAATGTATGAAAAACACGTATTCAAGGTAGAAAACAATTCTGCTTTCTCCAAAGCCGTCAATATTTGAGTGTGGTTTTTCAGTTTTTCTATTGATTTAGACATGCAAATAGATGTGTAAGTATATTTACATGTTTTTATATACTTGAGATTATATATGCAGTATCGTATCCTGATTTTTTTCCGCTTACCTCATAAGCCTTTCTCCAGAAACATTTTGTGTCAATTATTCATCCTATGGATACAGAATAATTTACTTAAATGTTCCCTTATATTTAAACGGGGAGGTTGCTTTTATTTTCTGCCATTATAAAAATGGCTGTGATAAACATCCTTCTACATAAATCTTTGTCCCAATTTTTAATTATTTCCACAGTCTGATTCCTAGAAGGGGAATATATCAAGTAAAGGACATGAACGTTTTTAAAGCCCCTGATACATTTTGGTAAATTACAAAGCCCACTTCTCATTCAACATAAACTTTCTTTTTAACAGTTACTTTAGAAGAGAGCAAGATGAACGGGAGTTAGGGTTTGAAGAGCAACAAAGGGGATAAAGAACAAACTCCCAGCATTCCAGGGCCAAGCAGAGTAGCCCCTAGAAAAATAAATCTGAAAAGAATGTGGGTGAGCTTTGGTGGAGGGAGGGAGAGAGTGAGCTCATCTCTGTGAAAGCTGCTGGGACTTGTTTCACAGGGAAGACGGGTCCAACCTGGGCCTAACAGGACAGATAGGTTTTTAGAAGGGGGAGCCAAGAAGGGGACAGGGAGGGGGGCAGTCCAGGCAAAGAGCTGAGACAGGGATTCCGGAAGCCTGTGCAGGGAGATGAAGGGTGAGCGGCTGGAAGCTTCAGTGTGGCATCTCTCCCACATCACTGGAGGCTCCCTGCCCGTCACTGGACCCTCTGGCATTCCCTAAGAGCAAGGGCTGCCCAGCACCCATGCTGTTTCCTTCCTTTGTGCCCTGCTCCGCTGCCTCTCTGCCGGAAATGCCCCAACCCCAGATAACCTACTGATCCCATGAGTCTTGGTGCAAGTGTCTCCTCCAGGCAGCCTTCCTAATCCACATCTCGACTACCATTCACAGCTTGTCTCTAGCTTAGGTCAAAGGTTGGGGTGGAGGGCTATCTTCTCCTGAGTCTGGAGCCTGGTCTGGGGAGGTGCTCAGACAGTGTTCTTGAACCCTGGTGAGAGTAGCTGCTGAGCCAGAGATGATTCAGAAAGAAGGCTGAGAATGAACACGCCTGTGCTCATGACTGGGGGACAGGGGGGAAGCGAGGCAGACAGACCAGAAGAATAAAATGAATATTGCAAAGATGCTGTAACTCCTCCTTAGATTCCTACTCTAGTGCACAGTTCCCCAAATGGGCTGTAAAGCAAATCCCAGAGTGCCTGTTAGACATCCAGATTCCTGGGCCCCATTTACACTCAGGAGGTCTGGGGTGTGGCCTGGGAAGCATGATAAGCCTCACAGTGATTCTGCTGTGAGTGATCCTTTGACCAGTGTTTGGGGCCTGCTGCATGATATTTTTAGGGCCCCCTGGCATTTTTGAGTCCTTTTAAAAGAGTGTTTCCTAATCTGTGTTCGGGGGCGGAGGGCACTAGTTCTGAGAAATTATCAGTATGTGTTAGAAAGAGTCCCATGATTAGGGATGATGGCGGCAAGCTAGTTCCCTTTCTGGTAGAGTCACAATGCACAGTGTCATGGTAAAGACTGAAAAATCCTGCAGCAAAGAAACCATTTTAGGTTGGTTTGACTGTGACGCTCCCAAGCCCTTCTGATCTGGAACTAGCATCCCACCTCCCACAGCTGGGAGACCCTTGTTAGGAAAACCCACAGATGGGCCTGCTGGGGTTTCAGCCCAGTGTGACCAGTGTCACATCCTGCCCTTCCATCACTGGGTGCTCCCGTTTATTCACATGAGGGGCGAATAAACTTGACCCAGGGTACCAGGACTGCCATTAGAGAGGGAAGGTCCTTTGGAACCACAGCTGACAAGATTCCATCAAACACCAGGAGTTGACAACACAGTAGAAACCCAGGGTTACAAACTGAAAGGACAATCCATGTGGACTTTTGACAGCACTTGATGCCAGGAGGAGGCACGTGGGAGACCTGCGGGCTGTCTGACGGTACAGTTCTATTCCTGCTCAGTGACGTGGTCTTCTCTTGTCTGTCTTTTGGCTTTATTTTCAAACTACTCTAGATGTTAGATGTTACCGCCTTCATGGTT
Organism: Panthera tigris; assembly: GCF_018350195.1. Classification (NCBI taxonomy): domain Eukaryota; kingdom Metazoa; phylum Chordata; class Mammalia; order Carnivora; family Felidae; genus Panthera; species Panthera tigris. The sequence continues at coordinate 122,647,323 of NC_056668.1, read as the reverse complement.
TCCTGGTCAGTCAGTGTGGCTGGAATCTACAGGGACCCATTAGAGGAAGCTGGAATGTGCTGAGGTTGTGGCAGGTGGTGTTTCCACAGCATTGGCCACCAAGCGTGGCTATGAGGCTCCTGGCTGGTGCGGGGGGAGGGCCCTTGCAGGACCATTCTCGAATACTCTAAGTGCAGGTAGGCCATTCAGGTGAGCTGGTGCCTGAGGAGTGCCCGTTGGTGCAGCTGGCAGTCTGGGGAGACGTGTGGTCTCCTGGCCCCTGGCCCCTGAGGCCACCAGCAAGTGGGGTGGGCCCTGGCAGGCTGTCACTGGAGGGGGCCGGCAACACACAGGCAGAGCTTGGGGGCCTGCCTAGCCTTCTCTGGCTCTCAGCATATCCCACCAGAGGGACAGGGTGAGGGTATGTAAGGAGAGACTGACCTCATTCCTTTCTCACCACGCTGATCCGTGAGCCCACATGACACAGGACCACCCTGTTTGTTTTGGTTACGTTGGTTGCGAATCTTCCTCTGGAACTGGCAACAGCTGCATATTTACTGTCCTTACAAGCACGGTTGGCACTATCTCTGCTGTAGGTGTGGGCAGCGGTGTACCTCTGTTGTGGGTACACATGTACACGCACGTGTTGCGCAGCAGGTGTGACCGCGGCTGTCCAGCAACACGCGAAAAGTACGATCAAAGTGGGCTCCAAAAAAAAATCCCCTTAAAAACAGGTTTCCTCTTTCGAGTAAGCCAGTGAGGAACGTGGCTACAAGCGTAAGGGTTATAATAGCACAGTCTGTACTCAGGCTAAGGCTTTTAAAAGAACCCAGCATCACTCACTAGTTTATCCCTGTGTAGCCCTGACTGTAATCCATGTCACGAGCATGAGTCACGAGGGTAAGTAAACTCCTTTGAGGCAGAAAATCTTAAATTAGTGTAACGATTTACAAGGGGTGGTGGCCGATTGTTTAATTTGACCCTTCAATCTGGGGAAGTGTCACCCCCAACTAGGTTAGCCTCAAAATCCTTAGCTGTGCCTAGGAATTAGCTCTCGCACGGATCCCTGACATCTCTCCCTCTGACGGACAAGGTGCACCCACCTGTTGGGGCCAAGGAGTGAGCCCTGCCATGGTCCGGACCTTCCGTCTGGGGCAGAGATCTGAGCAGTTCACTGTGATGATGCCTGCATTGCAAACACACGGGCTCAGGATGTATCCATCCCGCAAAGCCACCCAGGGGTCTCAGTTTTTAAGTCTCAACCTGCTTTTGTCCATTTTAGGCAGGTAGCTCGTTCCCCAGGTGTTGGTGGAGGGCCTACCATGTGCCAGGCCTGTGCCAGGTGCTGGGACACAAAGCATGTGCGATTGGGACCTCTTGACCATGGATTGCCTTCTTGTGAGCCCTGGTGAAAGGGGCAGGGTGCGGGGATGAGCATATTTCTACTTTTTTAACATTGTCTTCAATACCTCACTTAGAAAAAAAAAAACAACGAACAGTTGAGAAGGGTTAAAGGATATGGGCTCTTAGAAGCAGACAGACCTGAGTTCAAAATAAAAAATTTCATTTGTAAAGGGGCACCTGGGTGGCTCAGTCAGTTAAGTGTCTGACTCTTGATTTCGGCTCAGGTCACGATCTGAAGGTTTGTGAGTTTGAGCCCCGCGTCAGGCTCTGCGTTGACAGCGTGAAGCCTGCTTGGGAATCTTTCTCTGCCTCTCCTCCATTCTCTCTCTCTCTCTCAAAATAAATAAATAAACATTAAAAAATTTCATTTGTAATGCTGGGATAATGTCTACTTTCTAGACCTTTGTGAAGGTGAATGAGCCAGTATACAGTAAGCACTGGCACAGTATACAGTAAGCAGGGCACGCACTGTGTGCATGGCCCACAGCTCACTCTTGTCAGAAACTAGTATTTCAGAACTCCACGGGGGTGAGGACTAAGTCTGGCTTAGAGCCAGACTGCCTGGTCCCCAGCTCAGCTCCCCCCAGAGGCCAGCTGGGTGACCCTGGGCATGTGTCTCTAGGTCTCTTTGTGGATGGTTCAGCACCTGTGTAATGAGGGATAACCTGTGATAATCGTGTGTGCCTCTCATGGGTGGTCACAAAGATGAAAGGAGTGCAAAGTGCTCTGAACAGTGAGCAGGACAGAGCAACTCTCATTACATGTTAGCATTTCAGATCTGATTAGACTTACACCATCTTGGCATGCCTGGTTCTTTTAGCAAATCAATGTGCAAATCAAGAGATACCTGATCAAACACAGGTTGTCACCACGTCTTGTATCAATGCAATCTTCCACCTTCTACTTACTGTAGTATACATTTAGGAGGGCTGCGTTTGGGAGAGAGCAGTGCCTGGTGGAAAAAACAGGTGCTGTGCAGCCCGGGTGGATTTGAGTTTCGGTTTTCTCGCCTGTGTGACCTTGAGTGAGTCACTGACACTCTCAGAGCCTCACTGACCTCATCTGTGTATTAGTCATGATGGAAGTTAATGCCGATCTCTTTTCTGCCAAGTATCACAGGACCATGAGAGAGAAAGTGCCTCTACCCTGCCAAATGCTGGGCAGGTGGGTCACTGCTGAGTATCGCTGGGGGAAGGCATAGTATAAAGGTTAAACTTTAGAATTAGACTGCTTGGTTGGAATTCTGCTTCCAACTAGTGGCTGTGAATCTTGGTGGGTTCCTTAAGCAATCTGCCTCTGGTTTTGTCATCTGTAGAATGGGGGACGATGACCACACCCACCCCTGTGGGCCATGCTGAGGATTAAGGGAGGAGCTTAGCACTGGCCCATCCACAGAAAGTGTCCAATCAACATTAGCTGTTCTTATCATCATTACTGTCAGTGTGTGAATAGTGAGCTCATTTAAGTCACCTTAATATTCTTAGTTCAGTAACTGCTTACCTAAAGTCAGCTGAATTCAGGAACTGATGGAAGGAGTGGACGAATAAATACATTTGATTCTGGCCCAAAGTCCTTCCTGATATCTCAGACACTCAGTCAAGTCTTCTTAGGGCCTAGCTGCACTCTGTGTTTCCATCATTGTCTGCTTTGGTTTTGGTAAGCTTCATGTCTGAGGATTCGCTCCTGAGTAAGTCTGGAATCTTGGAGCAGACTGAAGTAGGTGTGAGTCGCACCTCTACTTTCTAACTGTAGGGCCCTGCCTACGTTACTGACCCTTTCAAAGCCTCCATTTCCTCATCTGTAAAATGGGACCACACCCACCTACTACTCAGAGTTGCTGAGGGGACTAGATAGTACATACCTGAAAAAGCCTGGAGCGCAGTTAGTGATCAGTAAAGGTGGTGATGGTCATTTTATTTTACTTACCTTGAAGCTCCTAGTTCAAGTTGACCCTACTTTGAATATAAGCTGGGTCTCTGAACTCTGATGCGTCAATCATTATTTTCAGTGTCAAATGTCACTACCTCACAGACCTCCACTCTGCCTTTGTAGGGCGGTGGCCATTGCTTCCTCTGATTGTCTGCCTGAGTGGTGTCCCGGTGTGCCTAGCCCTGAGCCTGCGGGCTGACCCTGGGAGCAGGTTCTTTGTGTCCTCCACAGCCCCACAGGTTTCCAGGGATGTCTGGTCAGAAGGTCATTGGGTCATGGTGGCAGGAACAAAGTTGGCCACACCGTGCCCTGACCTGTAGGTCACTGGTTTGAAGATAACCGTAAGCATGGCTTCAGAGTCAGACTGGGCTCCACTACTCGCTTATTTGTTTTGCGATGTTGATTAACCTAGCCTCTCTGAACCTCAGTTTATCTGTAAAACGAGGACAACATAAGATCACGCTTGCAAAGGGGCACATGAGATGACAGTAGTGATGATTGATGATGGACCACATCAAATGGCATTGTGACTAAGGACCTTTGACATGGGGAGATAGTGAGCAAACTAAGTTATCAAATGCCCTAAAAGCATAAAAACTGGCCTAGATTAAACAAAAAATTAGAATGAAAATAAGCAACCTGATAAGGAGAAAAAGAATCCTCAACAAACTCTACCGTGAATTTACTTCATAGTGACATTTGTCATAGTGACACTATTTGTCACTATGTTGTAAATTCACTGTTGATTCCATCAGAAAGATACGGAGAAAAGGGTGGGGTGGGTTTCTACTATGCTTTTGAAATCACCTAACTTTACAAACACCAGATTTTCAATCTTAAAAAAACGCGTTTGGTAATTTTAGGAAAGCATTAGCAATAACGTCTTCTAATGAAGCTCACTCCAAAAATTGAAAAAAAATGTCATCAGCTCTCTGATAAAACTATTGTCTCTTTATATCAATAGATTTTTAACCTTGGCTGCACAAAATAAATCATTTGGGGACCTTTTACAAAATACCCATGCCAAGACCCTACCCACAAGTCATAATCTCTGAGGTGGGGTAGGGGGTGGGGAATGAACATTTTAAAAAGCTTCCCAGGCGATTCCTGCAGCCAGGGTCCACTGGTTTGGATGGATCTTGGTCCTAATCATAAACCTGATTCACGTACTTTGTGACTGAGGGCGGTGGCCTCAATCCTGGCCACACACTAGAATCACCAGGGAGCTCTTAAAATTCTGATGCCCCACCCCAGACCAGTGACATCCCAGTCTCTGGGATAAGACTCAGGCTTCAGTACTTTTGAAAGCTCCCTCGATGATTCAGTGTGCAGCCAGGGCCGAGAAGCACTGAACTAAAGGATAGAGTAAAAAAAGAAAAAGAATGTGTTCAGTAACATCTTAGCACACGCCTGCATGTTGCAGCAGAAGCAGTGAAAATATTATGTAGTTCTGTGGTCCGTTCCTATTTACCCAGGAATGGCTTATCTGTTTGGATGATAAATTATGAGCCCGTGTTAGGGATGCAGGGAAGGTAGCTAGCATTCTTCAGCACCTACCATAAACCAGGTATTTTGCCCACATCATCCCATTTAATTCACACAGTACCCCAGAGAAGTGGGTGGTATCATCCCCGTTTTATTAGGTGAGGAACTGAGGTTCAGAGAGGCTAACTCACATCAAGTCACTGAGCTAGTAAATTGGGCTCCAAAATCTGGGCCCTAGGCCACACTGCCTCTCCCAGGGTGCAGGAGGAAAGGGTCTTTGTTTCCGACGACATGTTAAAGCTAAATGGCGTGCTGGATTATGTACTGTTTGCATTCTCCTCTGCTATCTTAGATATATGAGGGCTGGCTAGATTGCTTGTTCTGAAGGGATGATTCAGGTGTAAATTTGTTTTTTTTTTTTTTAATGTTAAAAAAGAGCAGGTATCCTAACAGTTATTTCATATTTGCTCTTCTTTTAATTTGCCAGCAGGCTCTGAAGTAGCTCTGAATTGCTGAATGCTTCTAGCTGGTTCTTTCCCAAGTGAAAAGCAAACGATCAGAACCGGCATGTGTAACTAAATGAACAAAATGTTTACCTTTACTAAAAAAGGAAAGGGTAAACAGTTTTCAACCAAGTAACTTTGAAGATGAGTAAGAAATGAAAAGCTGAACAGATTTAGGATGAAAAGACCCACCAATTATTTGACCTTCTCCCTTGTGCTTCCTATTCCCTGACAAATCCTAGTGTTTGCAAATAGATAAAAGACACAGCCCACACAGTCTGCAATCCCTTCCAGCCAGGCTGGCTGTCATTAGTGACAGGCAGGGCCCCCCTCACCATCCCCTCTGACAGCCAGGCCGGATGGGTCTTCTGGTTCCTCTACCAAACTCCCAGGAATGCTTCCCAGACACAAGTCAGTGACCCACTGTCCAAACACACAAGACTCTCCGGGCCTTTAAATAGCAAATTACTTAGGCTAAGTGCTAAAAGCAGTTCCAAAAGGAAAAAAAAAAAAAAAAAAAATCCTGAGCAACTCCTTCTAGATTTATAGCTTCTTTTTTTCAATTTTACATAAAAGTCTGGATTTATAGAACCTGGATTTGTACAATTAGAAGAGAGGGCTTATTGCGTAGATGTAATTTTCAACCTAGTCAATGGTGACAATGATAAAGGGTCCCACTTACTGAATATTCTTACGGGGTTCTGTGTCAGAAGTTCTTACATTTAAAACATCCTCTTAGGTTTTTATGGTCCCCATTTTGCAGGCGAGAGATGTGTCTCAGAGAACTTAAGTGCCTCGTCACACATCTATTCGGTGGCGGCCCTGGAGCCCGAGGATACAGCCGTCTGAAACAAGATCGGGCATTCCCAGAAAGTGTGTCCGGAAGGGTGGTGAGTTGTGATTTTTCCACTCAGGACCTCTTTGAGTGTGTCTGTTTGTCTCTCTCCCTCTGCAAAGAAGCACTGCTGGGATTTTGGCTGAGAAAGCCTGGCTGAAGCCCCATTTGAGCCTTGGTCCCTGCCTTTCGGCCACTGGGCTCTGCAGATAGGTACCGTGGCCTCTGGTCATCACACAAAAGCATGCTCACTCTTACCTCAGCACCTTCACCGTCTCCATCCACTGCGCCTGCTCACTCTCCCAGGGGTCCACCCGGATCCAGTCGGACGTCTGCAGGGCCAGCCGGGCCATGGCCACCCGGTGGTGGGCAGCTACGAGGTCTTTCTTTCTGTAGTTGTCGTTGACAGGAGAGATGATGCCTCCGATCACCTTGTACATTCCTAGGCAAGGGAGAACAGTGATGTTGTGTGTGCCAACACTGACTACCCAGTGGCCTGAAATCAGGCGGGTACAAAAGTACCCTGCCCCTGAGTGGGAGCAGACTCTGGCATTCTCCCCTGTGGGGCAGCCCCCTCAGGCAAGGATAAAGGCTGCCTCAGGGGCCATGTGCTTCTCTAGAGTCGTCTACAGCCCAGAGTAATATTTCTCCTGAGAGCAAGGCTGTGAGGGTGTGGCCAGACAAGGCTTCCAGATGGCAGTGTGGACAGTTAGGGTCAGAATATGTTGAAGGAACATCACGACTTCCTCCTATGGAGGACTCAACAGAGGCGCTAATATCCTCTAATCATGTACGGGGCAATAGTTACGTGTAGTTTTTTAGCCACCATTGGGAGTCTCATGGATCAAAGATGACAGGATGGAATCGGGCACTGACGGGTAGGGGGGAGGTGGGAAGTAGACGGGAAATGGTGGGTCTACTTTGGGAAAGACGTGGGTTGTGGGACTGGAGAAAGGAACACTTTAAGTTTACAGCCACAGGGAGACTGTGGAGGCTGCAGAGATCCAGCATGGAAAGAGTATGGACAGGACTCAAAGAGCCTGGGGTGGGGGCTCTGGCGTCCATCACTTAGTAGTGCACCCTAGGCAATTACCAGCCTATGGAAAAATAAAATACTTAGTCATTTGAACTTCAGTTTTCCTGGATGTAAAATGGGACCACACCTGTTTGGCAGGCTCTTGTGGTAAGGCTAGACATTAGGTAATGCTTCTGCAGTGGGATGGTATTTTGTCTTAGCATGTGATATATTTTTAAAAACTGTATTATGAAACATAACATGCATATAAAAGAACATGAAACACATATGGCTTGACAGAGAGTTATAAAGTATATCCTGCTTTCATCATCACCTAGGTGAAGATACAGCACTTCTGGCATTCCACATGTTCCCTACTGCAAGCCCCACTGTGACAGAATTTAATCACTCTTCCTACTGTTACACTATTAATTTTCTTTCCTTTATAGCTTTACCATGTAGTTATGCAGCCTTAAAAAAACATAGCTTCATTTAGCTTCTGAAACTTTTATAAAGGGAATCACATGAATATATACTTTGGTTAAGCCTTTTACGCTTTATGTAAATAACATTCCTGTAATCCAACCAGGTTTACTGCCACATAACCTTCCATTACAAGATTATATACTAAATAATTGATCTCTTTTACTTTGATGGACTTGGTGTGAGTCTGGCTTTGGATGATTACAAACCACACTGCCTCAGGACATTCTTCCACAAGGCTCCCTCTGCACACGGGCACACGTTCTTAGGACACACACCTAACAGCGGACCCGCTGAGTCATACGGTGGGTGTAAACATATCTGCGGTATTGCTAGATAATGTCGGAAGGTTTTCCAAAGCGGCTGTAGCTACTGACCCTCCACCAGCCGTGCAAGAGTTCCATGCAATACCACACGAGGTCGTTGTCAGGATTTTCCCAATCTGATGGATGTGGTCATATCTCTGTCCTTTCAATGTTCATTTTCCTGCTTACCAATGAGGCCGAGCATTTATTCATATATATTATTAAACATTCAAGCTTAAATTTTTGTGAAGTGTCTGTTCAAATCTTTTGGCCATATTTTGGGTTGTCTGCTGATTTTATCATTGATTTGTGGAGTTCTTTATATATTCCAAATACTAGCCTTTTGGGGTTGGTTATAGGAGTCATAAATACCCTTTTGTTTTATGGCTTGTCTTACTATTCTTTTTTATGGAATCCTTTCAAAATAGAAAAAAAAAAAAGAGAAAAAGTTCTTAATTTTAACGTAGTTGGGTTATTAGCTTTTTCCTTTATGGCTAGTGAATTTTGTGTTATGAAGACATTTTCCTGTATTATCTCATAAAAGGTTTACAGTTTTGTTTTTTCACATTTGGGTCTTGGTGCATGATGTGAATCCTATTCAGTTATTTTTCGTTTGGGTAGTCAATTATTCTAGCAATGTTTACCAAGAAGACCCCGTCCACTCTGCTGCTATGTGTCACCACCCATGTTGAATGTCAAGTGTCCACCTGTGCAAGGGTGTGCTTCTCTTCCCCTCTGTTCTATTGCTCTATTTCCTGTCCCCGTACAACATCACACTGCTTTGCCGAATATAGCTTTATTATACATCTTGATACCTGGTTCTTCTTCCCACCTGTTCTTCAAGAATGTCTTGGCAATTCGTGACTTTCTGTATTTTCCATATTAATTTTATTTTATTTAAAAAATTTTAATGTTTATTTTTAAGAGAGAGAGAGAGCGAGCGAGCAGGGGAGGGGCAGAGACAGAGGGAGACACAGAATCTGAAGCAGGATGCAGGCTCCGAGCTGTCAGCATAGAGCCTGACGCAGAGATCAAACTCATGAACCGTGAGATCATGACCTGAGCCGAAGTCAGATGCTCAACTGACTGAGCCACCCAGGCACTCCTGTATTTTCCATATAAATTTTAGAATGAGCTTGTCAAGTTCCACAGATGAAACACCTCCTCTTGTCCCTGCCCCACCCCAAAAAACCCTGCTGAAATTTTGATAGGAACTGAACTGAATTTATAATTCAATTTTGGGAGAATTCATGTCTTCACAATTTTTTAGCTTGCTGATCCACAAGCATTATATATCTTTCCTTTTATTTGGATCCCCTTAAATATACCTAAATAAAGTTTTACGGTTTTTCTTGTAGAGCACTTAAACATCTTTTATAAGGTTTATTCCTAGACACTTGATTTTTTGGATGCCACTATAAATGGCATTTAGAAAATACTTTTTATTCCATTTGTTGCCAATCTATAGAAATAGAATTGATTTAGGCATCTTGGATGCATATCCAGTAACCTTGCTAAACTTTATTAATTCTAATAATTTTTCTGTATAGTCTTTTGAATCTTCTATGTCCAAAATATACCATCTGAAAATATGGACAAATTTGCTGTATTTCCAATCCCTCCACCTTTTATTTGTTTTTTTCATGCCGTTGAAGACCGCTAGCATGATGGATGCCAAATACAGGTGGTATTAGTGGGCCTCCTTGCCTTTTTGCCGATATCAGAGGCAAACTTTTGACTTTCAGTATTACATATGATGTCTGCTGCAAGTTTTCTATAGATATCCTTTTTAGGTTGTAGCAGAGATAATGGCACGTGTTCATTAAAACTCTTCCCCACCACCCCCTCCCCCTTTCTGGGCACATAGGAAGCTAATATATCTGTTCTTCTTGAAATCAGGCTGGGTTCATGTGATCTCACTGAGTTATAGTCAGTGGGATGTGGGTGGAAGTGATGTACGCCCCACCTAGACTTGGCCACAAAAACTCGTGTAGACTCTCCAACTCTCTCATAGTGGATCTGAAAGCCATAACAAAGGAGGCAAAGCCATGGGTGGGGCCTACTGGGACCCCTGAGACACAGCTGGGCAGGGAACCGCTCTGTAGCTCTTCAGGATCTACATGGGATTTATGAGAGGGAAACGTTATCTAATGTGGTAAATTCTTGAAATGACCCTGGCCTATCCTGACAAATAACGTGTATGTTACTTTAACAGACATTACCAGCTATTCCCAGCTTAAGAGTTTTTGTCAGGGGCGCCTGGGTGGCTTAGTCGAGCAGGTTAAGTGTCCAGCTTCAGCTCAGGTCATGATCTTGTGGTTTGTGAGTTCGAGCCCCGTGTCCGGCTCTGTGCTGACAGCTCAGAGCCTGGAGCCTGCTTCGGATTCTGTGTCTCCCTCTCTCTCTGCACCTCCCTGCTCGTACTGACTCTCTTTCTCTCTCAAAAATAAACATGAAAAAAAATTAAAATGAGCTTTGGTCATAAATGAATTTTATCAAATGTTTTTTCTGCAACTCTTGAAATGATGGTGTGAATTTTGGATGCTGTTTTTTGACTGCTTGCCGGTCAATGCCCTGGACTAATCATTTGTCAGGGGTGTCTCCCATGCGTAAGATAGATATGCCCTCCTCCAGACAGGCTTCATGTTTGTGTTTCCCAGGTCGCTAGAGTTATTAAAAGTCATGGATGACTTTAAATGACGTTGTCGACTGAAGCTTCTTTGACTATTTCAGGCAAAGGGCTGAAAATCTGATCAAAGGTTGATGTGTGGCAATTTCTTCCTAGTGATATTTTATCCTTGCCTTTTTCTTCTTCTGCTTGCCTTAGTATCAGGGTTTCTCTGAAGTCCTCTAGGACTAGGGGAAGAAGGTGGGTTAAGATCTAGTTCACCTTGCCCTTGAAGGTGTAGCTCCTTGGGGGTCCAGCTTAATGTGGAAGAAGTTAGTATAAGGCTCCTCAGCTTGGGAGGGCTCCAGCCTTTGAATTCTTTACTTCTCGGCTTATATGGCCACTGATTCAGAGCTTAAGTGAGCAGTATTGGCAAGTGCCCACAGGGCACGAGTGGCCGTGATGTTCTAACAGCCTGCTTACCTCCCTGGCTACAGGTGTTCTCTCAGCTGCTCTGAGACATCCCTGCTTTTTGGCTTTAATAATGAAGTTTGAAAAATGTTCTACCCACCGTTTATTTTTGTTTTGCTGGGAGAATTGATCCAAAGAGGACAGCCTGACCACCCCCTGGATGTTGAGAGTTCTTGGATGCAATTTTCCAGCTCTGTTAAACCTGGTTGCCCTGGGCCCCTCCTTCCTGGAGGCTGAGGCATCCGTTGTTTCCAGGGGAATGGCAGACCCAGCTGAGAGTAAGGAGAGGATGTTCATCTTTTGACTTCTGGTAACGGGATCCTAAGACCCATTTCAGAGGAACACTTGTGTGAAGGTTAAAGCTTTCATTTTGTAAGAATCGGGCTTTGTTGAGAAAGATTTATCTATGTTTTAAAAGTTATCCTAAAAAAAAACAAAACACCAGAGTCTGGGCAGTCAGAGCACACAGTTTTACTAAAATCTGTAGAGTGGTAAGAAGAAGAGAATATGAAAATGGAAAGGAAAAGTCCCTTCTGGGCTGAGGGTGGGGTCGGTGGCGGAATGAGCAGCAGGCATAGGGAAGAACCTGGTAGAAAAGGTGTGTGGTGACCAAGAATTTAGACCGAAGTCGAGGCCTGCTCCCTGCACCCTCTTACTCCTCAGAGACAAAGCCTTCTGTGTGTTGGGTGGGGGAGGGCAGAGTTAAGGAGCCTAGTTAGTTTTGGAGACTGTAAAGCAGGCGGGCAGGCATTTTGCTTCCCACTTGGACTTGTAGGAGGAGACCATCATGCTCTGCGCCAGTATAGTGGCATGGCCTCAGTACAGTGGAACTGCCAGTCTTCAGGAAATATCCCCTCCTCTGCTTTCCAAGTCCCCCTCAGCTTCTGCAGGGCATGGCAGAGATCCATAAAAGTTCCCCAGGCTCTTTGAGAGGAGGAGTGAAAGGGGCTGAGAATGAGAAGTCAGCGGGGATACTTCTGGGGGGTGGGTAGGGCATACATGGCGTGCAGCCCAAGGCCAAGGACCATGGCGTTGTTAGTAACAGGGAGGGCCCAGGCACGGGCCCAGACAGCAGTGGTAGTGCCTTAGCCAAGAGAAGCTGAGGAGACTTCAGAAGTGGAGGCAGAGAGGATAGAGGTCAAGGGCACCCCTCTAGGCTGGAGGGCATTCAGGGCCAGATGCCCCTTTTCAGATGCCAGGATGATAAAGCTACCTATGATGCTTAATTCACTCTTGGGAAAGTAGGCAGCAAAAGACTAACTTGATTAAAAATTGACCTGTAACAGAATAAATTTAAGATTAGAAGACATTTACCTTGACGTGGCAAATGTTTTCCCACCATTCATGGAAGTGGTGACTTAAGGGCAAGGTGAGTGTTCTAGAAAGCAAAGGAACTTCTATTCCTGCGTATCTGAGTTCCATGTGCTACACAGAACATGTTAGTTCTTTTTCTTTCCTACTTTAAACAAAGTGGGGGCTGGTTTAAAAAAAGTGGAAGCTAACTTCTGTTGAGTGCCAGCTCGCTTGGGAAATTTGCATACATTTAACCTTCACATTAGTCTGTTTTACTGGAGGAAACAGTGTGGGGCACCAGGCAGCCCTCTGAGCAACTCTGCTAGGATCTTGGGTACTCTGGTGTCACCTTTGATGGTTTAGCTCAACTTGATGGGGCAGGTGGTACAGTGGGAAAGCAATGCTGTGTTATAGTACCCAGGAGAGGAGAGTCAATAAAAATAATGTAGGCTAGGGGCGCCTGGGTGGCGCAGTCGGTTAAGCGTCTGACTTCAGCCAGGTCACGATCTCGTGGTCCGTGAATTCGAGCCCCGTGTCAGGCTCTGGGCTGCTGGCTCGGAGCCTGGAGCCTGTTTCCGATTCCGTGTCTCCCTCTCTCTCTGCCCCTCCCCCGTTCATGCTCTGTCTCTCTCTGTCCCCAAAATAAATAAAAAACGTTGAAAAAAAATTAAAAAAAAAATAATGTAGGCTAAAACTCCTTCTTGCCCTCCAAATGGTTATGAGCTCAGGCCTCTTCCCTTTCCCACAATCCCATAATCCCAGTGTTGCCCCTCACGTGACCCTCTTTCCCCCTAGGGAAGATACAGTCGCTTCTCTGGCAACCCCACTGCTGCCCAGACACACCTCCATTACAGCCTTTGTAGAGTAAGACCTATTCGTCTTTTCCACGAGACTGATTGTTCTCTAAGGATGTGAACCTGACTTTTAATTCTGGGTAACAGGACTAGCACATCTCTTAGTAGGAAGCTATACTGTCCTTTCCTTGGGTTTACCACAGCAAGACGTGGCTGTGAACTTAACATGGTGAACAGAATCCTTTATCTCCACTTCTGTTCTAACAAAGTGGCAATGAAGGAATAGAACACGTATGACGTCACGAGGGCCAACAGAATGGGAAAGGAGACAACAGTGCATGGGAAAGGTCGACAAAAGTGTAGAAGCTGGAGGGCTGATGTACAATGGTAACAGAGCAAGCAGAGTCTGCAGGAGGCTAAGGAGGTAGGAGGCAAGGTGCCCCGTGTGGCAGAAGCTCGGAGGGGCTCAGGAACTGGAGAAGGGGGTGCCAGAGTGCCTGAACACAGGAGGACCAGTTCAGAGTTTGCCTAAGGAGCCCCTAGATCCAATCACCTGGCTATTCTCCCATCCCGGCAGAAGGCCGGATATCTGCCTTCTGCTGAGGTTGGGCCAGAGAGACCCCGGCCTCCCAGACACAGGCACAGGAGAGAGGAGGAAGTACCATCCTTAAGACAGGAGGCTATAGTTTGGCTCCCAGAACACCAGACAGGAGATGTCTCTCTGGGGAACAGTCCCACCTAGGAGGGTGTCTGAAGACTCCTACAGGTCCTCACACCTAGGGGTCTTGTACCCAGGGCCTGATCGTATGGCCACGGGGCCTGCCAGCTGCACCCATATCCTCAGAGCTTCCAGCCAGCATTTAGGGCCTGATCTGTAAATATGAGTGGATAGCCTAAGGAGAGACAGGTTTTAGAAAGGTGCTGACCGTGCAAGACGGAGACCAAAACAACCACCGGGAGAAAAGGAACTTGGGGACACAAAGGCAACTGATGCACAGAGCAAAAGGAAATTTCAAAAATCTCCAAATAATACTGTCAGGAGGAGAAGAGATGATGGCCCGTCCACGAAACAAGAGTGGGATGCTTTACAAGGGACAATCAGAAAACAGGAGGAAACTTTTAGAATTGAACAGTATTCACCAACTGCCCGTTCCATGCCAGGTACTGTGCTAGGTGCCGGGGAAATACAATGGTGATGGAGTAGATCAATTCCTGTCCTCGTGGAACTTACATTCTTGTGGATGACAGCAGCAATAAAGTCAATGAGTGGAAGAATCAGACGATCAGTGTGAGGAAATTATATGCCAACAAGGCAAAATTAGAGGGCTGCCCCAGGAGGCCCAACATCTAAGTGACAGAAATTCCTGAAAGTGGACGGAGGGAGGCTAACACCAAAGAAATAATACAAATATTTTCCCAGACTAGAAGGACATAGTTCTCAGAACTGAAGACCCTCTGAGCCCTCAGCACGCTGAAGGAAAGGAAGTGCATACGCTGACATGCTGACAAGCCATTGTAAAACTTCAGACCATCAGGTTTAAGGAGAAGATTCCAAACGTTTCCAAAGAGAAAACCAGAGGTTGAACACACAGGACTGGGACCCAGGATAGAACTGGATTTCTCAACAGTGATTCTGGGATCCAGAAGACAGGGGAGCAAAGCCTTCATCACAGGAAAGGAAAATTACTTCCAACCTGGAATTCTATATTCAGCCAAACAACCAAACAATTAGAATAGGGGTCAGCAAACCTTTCCTGTTCAGGGACAGATAGCAAATAGTTTAGACTTGGTCAGCCACACACAATCTTTGTTGCATAGTCCTTTGTTGTTGTTGTTAAACAACCCTTTAAAAATGTAACAAAACAACAACAACAACAAAAACAAACCATTCTAGCTGACAGAAAGAAGGAAAACAGACTGGGCCCAGAGTTGGCCCATGGGCTGTCGTTTACTGGCCTGTGAACTGGAGTATAGAATAAAGTCGTGTTCATATATATGCAAGGTCTCAGAAAATTGATCTCCTGTAGATCCTTTCTCAGAAGGATGCTGGAGGATGCACTCCACCCCAACAAGAGTAAACCAAAAGAAGCAGAAGGCACAGGATCCAAGAAACAAGGGTTCCAAACCAGGAGACAGGCAAAGGGAATCGCTGGGGAAACAGTGAAGGGAAATGCCGGGTGATGGCACAGAGAGCCAGCCATCCACGTGGGAGTTGAAGGCCTCTAGGAAGGGTATGAGTCTATTTATATACTAAACTGAGTTTTGAAGATCTTTTGGAAAATTTGGGACTGAATTAGTTAGTGATAGGCATAAGGAACGTAGGGAAACACATAAATAATTATTAACTCTAGGAAGAGCCAAGGTTTATACGACAGGCAATGCAATCCTAGTTGTACTTAGGCTTAGTTGATGCCATTTCCAGACATAAATGGGAACAATATTACTTTAACCCAGAGTTGTGAGCTCATCAATTTGGGAGCATGTGGTAGAGGTGAAGTGTGAGTGTGAGGGCAGAGGTGTGAAAGAGCTAAATCTTCATGGAAGCCGACAGATAATGTCTAAATCTGAAAAATCAAGAAACACAGTATAAGCTTATTATGTAGCTATAGGGAGACAAACAATAGGGAAAATAGCTAAAAAAGTCAAATGTGACTGCCCCGGGGAACCAGGAATGAGGGGAAGGAAGGGATGGAACAAAGTTACCATAAGCCTTATAGCAACTTAACTTTAAGCCTATATGTTTAAAAATCTAGAAAATAAGTTTAACATGAATGTACTTTGTAGATGTATTTCAGTACATTGAAAAGTGTAAAGAATCAGAAATCAACCAAATGTATCCAAGAGGTTAATATTGTTTATATTTTGGTTGTCTTTTTCTTCTGTTTTTCTTCATATAATATAAATGTTTGTGTCTTCTTTACTTAGATTATATCATAAGCATTTTCCTTGGCCATAAGCACTCTTAAAAACACCATTTTTAATGGCTGTATAATAATAGGATTAATCTATGTATCTATTTGTACCTGAATCAATATATTGTGACCATCTTTGTAGATCTTGGTTGCAACTTTTAGATACATTAGAAAAAAAATTTTTTTTAATGTTTATTTTTGAGAGAGAGAGAGACAGAGTGTGAGTGGGGAGGGGCTTAGAGAGAGGGAGACACAGAATCCGAAGCAGGCTCCAAGCTCTGAGCTGTCAGCACAGAGCCCGGTGTGGGGCTCGAACCCATGAACTGAGAGATCATGACCTGAGCTGAAGTCAGACGCTCAATTGACTGAGCCACCCAGGCGCCCCACAGATACATTTTTAAGATAAATTATTAGAAAGGAAAACTAGTGGCTTGAAGATTTCGGGGGCTTTCGCTACCTCTTGCTAAACTGCTTTTCCGAAATCCTGAACAAGAGGAGACAGCCACCAGCATGGTATGAGAGAACCCATCTCACCCCATACTGGCTAGTGCTGGGATTACTCATTTAAAAACATCTTTGTCAATCTGCAGGAACTTTTTGTGGTTTACCATTTGCTTTTAAGATTATTTCTCGTGTGATTTTTATTCCTCATTAGACATGTGTGTTTCTCCTGTTGTGGACCACCTGTTCATACTCATTGCTCCTTTGTCTTTTTGTGTATGAAGTCTTTTTAACAAGTGTATGAAATGTTTCCCTGTTGGGTCCGCCGGCACCTCATAGAGAGGATTCTCCTCCACGTCCTGTACCTCTCGTCCAACTCCAGTGTGGCTGCTGGGAATTCGGTGTGGATCTTCAACCAGCTCCGACCCCCCACGTCCACATGAACTAAAGCCTCAACTCAACTCAGGGACGCTTCTGTCCTTCCTCTGGCACTGTGCCTCTGCTCTACTTGCTGGCATTAATTCTTTACTGTCTCTTGGAATTTTCACGTCCTTATCTTTTTCTTGAGTTCTGGAAGAATTCCTCCGACTGTTCTGGTTCTCTGTTTCATCTCCAGAGATCACCTCCCTGCTGCCTCGTCTACACTGAGCTCTAATTTGGCACCCCAAACGCCATTCACTGTCCTCAGACTGCTCCTTTTCCCTACAGGTTGATTTTCTGCTGTGATCACATTTTTCTCTTGAATCTCATGGAGAACCAGAGATTGAATAATTTTATCTTCTTAAGTGGAGGGCCCCTTGGCCAGAATCCACAGGCTGGGACCATCTTAAGAAACACAGTTCCTTGGGGCGCCTGGGTGGCTTGGTCGGTTGAGCGTCCGACTTCGGCTCAGGTCACGATCTCACGGTCCGTGGGTTCGAGCCCCGCGTCGGGCTCTGTGCTGACAGCTCAGAGCCTGGAGCCTGTTTCGGATTCTGTGTCTCCCTCTCTCTGTGACCCTCCCCCGTTCATGCTCTGTCTCTCTCTGTCTCAAAAATAAATAAACGTTAAAAAAAAATTAAAAAAAAAAAAAAAAAGAAACAGTTCCTTTTCATAGATCTGTTACTTTTCTCTGACTGGTTTCCTGCCTCCAGAAAGGTCTGTCTGTCCAGCATGGGCTGCTGGGTGGACCTGTCATAGACTGGCTAGGTCCCTGTTTAATTTTTTAATTTACAGCAGAAGGATAAAGGCAGCATTTAGGTTTACTCTGACTTTTATTTGCAGCTCAAAAATCCACTTGCTTGTGTAGTGCAAGGAGGGAGCTGTAGGTCACAGGAAATATCCATCGATGGGGAATTCTCCTCTTCTGAGGTTTATTTTTAGCTTTTTAAGAATGCTAAATATATACGGTAGGAACTCAAATTGAATTTTTTCTTTAAATACTTAAGGGAATGTCCCATGTCCTTTTTTAAATACTCTGTCTCCGCCACCACTCATTTTGTATTTGACTCACAAGACATTATTGATCTTTTTACGTAGACTTTGTGTTCCATAGGGCTGTCCAGAGTCAGTATCCTGATCATTTAATCACTTTTTAGAAATTACATTTTAACGCCTGATAGAGCTTTCTGAGCACTTGGTTAGTCTTCCAGGTGAACCTGGGGATACTTCTCTCAAGTTAAGTAAAGAAAAATAGCCACGGATGCTTTCCCTGGAAAGTCAATCAATAAATGACCATTCCCTTGAGGACCTGGTCATATTTGCATAAAGTGAAGTCTCTTAGGAGAGAGACGGGGCTGCTCCCACCCATGCCCTTCACATTTCTAGTTCAGGCTGGCCCTGGGGACGTGTGTCCTTGGTGGTTTATCCAGTGAATGATTTTTTTTTCCTGATATTTTATATAACATATAGGTTATAGATGTTTTTATATATGTTATATATTACATGTTTTGTATAGTTATAAACATTTCATGACCTAGTATTGCCACTGATATGTAGGAAACTCTGTATTTTGGTTTGTTTATTTTTAATCTGGACTACCTTACTGAACATATTAGTTCTGATGGGTTTTCAAATGCTTCTCCTGGATTTTCTAGGGATACAGTAATACCACCTGCAAATAATGAAAACCAAGTCTCCTGTCTATATTTCTTATTTTTGACTGATGCCATTAGAAAATAATGGTGGTGAGGAGGCATTCTTTCCTATTTCCTTGCTTCTGTGGGAATGCTTCTGAAGTGTTATGCCATTACATGTCATGCTAGAAAAGTATCCTTATAGTTCTAATTTACTAAGAGCTTAAAAAAAATCCCTAAGTAGGTGTTGGATTTTATTGAATGACTTTTAAGTGTGTATTGAGATGATGATTTAGGTTCCATAAAAATATATTGTCTTAGTAATGCGATGTATTAATAGATATCTTTATGGTATATTGTCCTTGAATACCTGGGATAAATGCTACCTAGTCATGTTGAATTATTCTTTTATTAGCAATTTGATAACCTACTACTTTATATGGGTATTTTGCATCCCAGATTATATTGTTAAACACTAGTTGTAATGCCACAATATCCTTATCCAATTTTCTTCATTCTAGAAAATGGGTATGGTAGATTGAATTATTGGTCCTAATTCCTCACTCTGTCATTATAGTATTATACACACCCTGCCATAGCCTCACAAAGGCAGAATGTACTTCCCCACCCCTTGACTTTGGGCTTGGTCATGAGACTCCTTTCAGCTAACAGGATATTAGTAGATGTGAGATGAACAAAAACTCTAAACTTGCTTGCTTGGTGGGACTTGCGATCCCGTGCCTGTGCCATCTCCATGAGAATATGTGACATAATCACAATCCCTTCTATTTTCCTAAATCCAGAGTTATTTAAATAAACGAATGAGAATTTGATAACAGGAATAGTTCGTGGCACTTAGCTGGTACTCAGCGATTGTCACTCCCTCCATCCTCTTGTCTGGTGCAGAAGCAGAGGAGGGAATGGTGGCAGGTTGTCTTTTTGGAAGATGATCACAATATTTTCTCCCAGTGCACGCGTGCCCTTCTGGAACCCAGTCGCTCCTACATTGAAAGTCTGTGCCCCTCCCCCTTGGACCTGGGTGCACACTTGTGCATGTTTTACCTAGGGGTAGAAGTGATACTATGTGACTTCTGAGGCTAGGTCATAGAAATGCCATGCATGTCTACCTTATGATCTGAGGACACTTCATTTTGGAACCCAACTGCCAGGCTGTGAAGCCCAAGCTAGCCTACGCAGAGAGACTCCACGATGAAGTGATAAAGCCACGTGTAAATGTTATGGTCAGCATCCCTGCCAATACCCAGCACTAACTGCCAGATGTGTGAGTGAAGAAGTCTCCAGATGACTCCTGATCCCAGCTCTCTAGTCGGTCCCAGTCTTTGAGTTCTTCCCGGAGGAGTCCCCAAATATCATGGGGCAAAGACAAATCATCCCCATTGTGCTGTGTCCAAATTCCTGACCCACCAAATTTGTGAGTGTAACAAAATGGTCAATTTATATCATTGAGTCTGGGGTGCTTTGGTACCTAGGCATAATAACTGGAATAGGAATGGAGATCCGGAAAAGTCCTATCACTTTGCTGTGGTTACACCACCAGGAAATGGCAGGATTGGGATCTGGAGCAGGCCTGCCTGTACTTTTTCTGTGGCACTGTATGGGTGACTGACAGTGAGGTTCGGAGAGCCCTAAGCCGGCCAGAACTAGGGAGAGTACCACTCGGTAGCTCCACCTCTGTGAATGCGACCCCAAACCAAGTCACTCTGGGGGATGACAGAGATTCACCCCCTCTAGAGCTGACCGTGTCCCCCAGCAGGACTGGGCTTCTATAAAATGTTAATGCTACTTAAAATGCCGGCAGCCTCACAAACCATGAAGTAAGACTTAATGGCATTCCAAAGTGTAAAGATTTCATTATTACCACAGAGAATGCTTTGCACATTTATCAGCATTTTATTAAGAATTACCATACACATTTAAAACAAAACTACACCTGTCCAAACAACTGGAGAAGCATTAGGTAATGCTCAGGCTTGGCCAGCTCCTCCTACTGTCTCGTCCCCCCGGCACCCCCCACTTCTGCTCAGGGAAGTCCAGTATCCCTGCATACATGGGCACAGTCCAACCCTTCCCCGCTTCATGGACCCTTCTGTCCGTTTTCTTCTTTCTTTGGTTGTGCTGCAAAGCACCTTGGGAAACAAGGCTTTGAAAAGCAAAAATCTTTTAAGAAACATCAGGAGCAAGTGTTGCAAATGCTGTGAGGAATCAAGTAAACAAGGAAAGGAAGCCAGAGGGGTGATAAGCCGGTTGAAAACAAAAAACAAAAAAACAGGATCTCAATCAAATGGACCTGCATGCTTTTACAAAGAGCTTATTGTGATTGAACTTGGCCTCCAAGCTCAGTCTGGAAGACATGATTTGGAAAACATGAAGCTGTTGAGGTTTTGAGGCCACCTTGGCACGCTTTTCCTTATTTTCTCCCTCAAGTTCTGCCTTTTGGTTTGTTTGTTTCCTAAGCCAGATTGCTCTTAGCTCTCCTGGTCCCAGTGAACTTGAGACTGCCTATTTATTGCTCTGCTCTGGGTGTTGCTGGCCAGAAGCACCCATCAATTTCAAAGGCCACTAAATGCCTGGATCAAGGAAGCCTGGAGCAGGGAGAACAGATCCCGGAATTCTGGTTATCCCGAGTAGAGTGGTAGACTTCAGGGAGCACAGTGGTGGCCTCGTGAAGTGTAACCATCCTCCCTCCCTCTCAGAATGCCCATGGAATATGAGGCTCTTCTGTCTGCCCTCCATTTCCCTCCCTTTTTTTCTGTGCAGAGGCTTTCTTTCCACCCGCACACTCTTCCTGCACACTACAAAGCCCCCTCTGGTCTCCAGAATCCTTCAATGTCGCGGCTTGTCAGGGTGAGGTTTCTCTTTCTTGCATTTCCAAACGTCCTGCTTTCTTTGTGTGCAACTTCTTAAAAGCCTAGCAAGGTAAACAACAAAGCAGCGATATTTCATAGGGTTTAAACGTCCCTCCTGGTCCTGGATAGCAAGGCCTTTTTTTATTTCCTCTCTCCTGTCCCATCCTCTACAATGGTTTCCCTGAGGCTCAGGTGCTTGGTGCTGCTCAGCTGGCCGTGTCCCCCATTTCTCGGAGTGCCGACGAAGTCTCTGACGGGGTGGCTGGCTCCTTGGCACCCTATGTGCGTTCAGGGTATTTTGAACGTCCTTCTTTTGCGTGCCTCTGTTTTCCAACATTTAACTCCCGGCTGCGTTCCCTCTGCCTGTTGAACAGAATGAGTATCCTTTCAGAGTAGGGAGGTTTTAAAAAGAACTCACCAGAACTTACAAATGCTAGGGTCTCATGGTTCCTCAGCAACATATTATGTTCTCTTTGGGGGCCTTAGATCTAGCAGGAACTTCACACGGGAAAATAGGCGGTGGGGGGCAAGCTGTAATTGGGCAGTTCTGGCTTGGTGTGGAGTCTGCTGAAGGAGTCATGCGAAGAAGCACCAAATGCTGCTGTGGGCAGCCTCTGTGTGTGGAATCTCTGCCAAGCAGCCTCGTTTCCCATTGATGAGTAACTAGTCCTGGGCCATACGCCACAAGTGTCCTCTTAAGACGGGCTTTGTAGTGGCAGGAACTTGAGGGCGAGCAGGCAGAGGCATATCTGAGTGATGAGACTCAGCTCTGCTGCTTATGAGCTGTGTGACCTGGGGCAAATTACTTAACCTCCCTGTTTCCCAGTCTCTTGACCTGAATCCAATGAGCTGAGGTAGGAGACGGAGACCAGTTCAGGGCGAATACATGGTTGGAGAGCACACTAGAGATATCCCTTGAATCTGAATTTCCCCTTCTTATCCCTTATTTTCATTACAGACACCATTTCTCCTCTTCTTAAGGCAAGAGGGTGGCACACGCCTTTGTTTGAGCTGGCAGCCCAGCATGCACTTTAAGTCAGGTAGTGTACCAGCACTGTAAGTTCTGAAATAAATGCTGTGGGAGCCCTGTCCTCACGGGGAGTGCAGTCCTGGGGGAGACAGACAGTCACCACAAGGTGGCCAATGGAGGGCAGAGGTACACGAGGAAGAGAGCCCAGAAGAGGCTCTATACAGGTGGAACAGACTTTTTGGAGGAAGGGGCCTCTACACTGAGTTACGTATAATGCAGGAGGCAGACGGTGACCTATGAAAAAGTAAAGTCTTATTAATCAAATCAGTTCTTTCCATTCAAACTGTATGGAAAAGATACTTTTTTTTAAGTCTTCAGAACAACTGAAGCTTGATGACTCCTTGATTCTGCACTAATATCCTTGCCCATTTCTTGATACGTTTTCAATTTACCTTCATGGTAATTTACGTTCAAGGAAACTATCCAAGATCTGCTAAGGGATTCAATAAAATAGGTCATGGAGTTAAACGCTGTGGTGAAACATAGGGCTTAATTTTATGGATAAAATTTAAATTGCTTGGCTGCCTTTTCGCATTATTCGTGTTAAGACTAACGATCACTCAGTGAATGGGAAGGGATCACTGTAGAAATGAGAAAGCCATTTTCCTAATTCTTTAAGCATACCTGGTGGGGTTGTGGACTTTGCCCTGGAGGTTAACAGCGGCTGCCTGAGGGAAGAGACCTGAGTGGAGATAGCCCACCTCCACGGCAGGGCCGCTCCCTCAGCCGCCGTAGGAACAAGGAGCCTGAAACTGGAATTTTTCCTAGGGTTGACATTGTGGGGGCACAGGAGGAGGACAGCATGTTTAACACTAGCACTTTTCCTGATATTTCTCAAAGTGAGTCCACACTGAATGATGTCCTTGTTAAAAATGCATATCCCGGGTGGCGCCTGAGCCTACTCTCTGGCAGTGAGGTATAGGAACTTAGACTCTTCCCAAACATCCTGGGTGCCCGTGAGGCACCCCTAAAGATCTGTGGGGGCAGTACTGACCACAGAGGAACCACCCCCTTTCGGTTACACAGGTTCTTTCCTTAACCCAGACCTGGGCTCTACAGTAAACAAGGACTGCTTTGCTGTAATGACCAGATCACCAATGTTATGCATATGGAATAAAAAGATAGAGTCAATTGTATCTCAATAAAAAGCATTTAGTGACAAAAAGAAGGATATGGGTTTCTTAGGTGGCAAATGTTTTATGGAATTTAATGCAATTTCATTTTTGAGGTTCGTTTGTTAAAATACCCTTAGTTAACTTGTTTAATGTATTCGTCGGTCAATTCTGATTATGTAAATTGTAGGTGATCTTCTCCATTTGCCATATAAGACATAATTTAGAGTTGCAAAGCTAACCAAAGTTACCATTCTCAACAAGCAGTAAAAAATTAGACCTTCTGGGGGAACGTTTCTCCTGAGAGTTTTATTTATTTATTTATTTATTTCATTCCAATGCTGTTTCGATCAGCATATCTCTAACTGTTCTGTGTAATGATTTATTTTATTGTATTGTATTTTTAATTTTTTTAATGTTTATTTCTGAGGGGGGGGGGCGAGAGAAAGGGGGACAAAGAATCCGAAGCAGGCTGCAGGCTCCAAGAGCTGTCAGCACAGAGACTGATGTAGGGCTCGAACTCACGAATTGTGAGATCATGACCTGAGCCAGAGCTGGACGCTTAACCAACTGAGCCACCCAGGTGCCCCTGTGTAATGATTTATAGGCACCTACCAGCAACGTGCCCCTCCCCCCCCCCCCCCCCGGCCCCCGCCAAAAGGGTTCAGTGGTCAAATAAACTTTGGAAATACCAGGATAGACAAAGTGAAACAGGTCGTCTTGCCAAATGCAGATCCTTTGCAAGCCCCTAATGTGTGGATGTGCATAGTAACTCTCCACAAAGGGCGCAGAAGGATCAGGGCTTAGTTTCATGGAACATTGTGCTGATAAGCGTTCAGAGGACCACACCTCGTAAGATAGGTAGTTAACTCCATTGGCAAATTATGTCAGGGGGATCGGGCTGCATTTATTTAGACAAACTGCCTGTAAGACCCAGGCCTAGCAAGTGTTTTACAACTGGCCGTGTATATACAAGATCACTTGCGGGGTGCTTCCTCGAACAAAGACCTCCCACCATGACATCCAGGTTTAGGCGCTGATGTAAATTGCGGAATCATAATCTACTTGATTGTCACCACCACTCCCACCATCATCAAATCATGATCGGCATTTCTGACTATCGCCACGCCCCTACTGCCCCCACGTTGGTAGTGCCACCCACCATCATGTCAGGACCGACAAGATCACTGCCCTCACCAACACCGTCATCCATCCCATCACCACCGTCACCACCACACTGTGGATGATGAACACCACTGCCATTAGCACGCCATGATCTACACTGCCACCACTGCCACCTGTGTGTGCGGCCGTCACCACCACCACAGCCCCTAGAACTGCTTCGGAGCAGCCACGACCACCACACCCAGGGTGGGCACCATCCTTCCTATGTTTAGACTGCAGAGGAGATGAACAACGGTGTTATTACTTCAGGTGGCGCTCAAAGGTTGGAAGCCTTGATAGAATCGCATGTAGTTATCCCGAGTTACTACGGCAGCCCAGTAGCCAAGTGGAACCAGACAGGGTGCCATGGCATAATCCTGGGGTCTATAGTCTAGAGGCTAAACGGGATCTCCAATCCAAGGCAGGCGTCCCTCAATTCCCTCTGTGACCAGAGTAAAACATGTCACACAGGTCTGCCACGTCAGCTTATCGGATGGGAAGATTCAGCCCCAATGTGATTTTAAAAATGTGGAAGCTGGACTCCAGCTAGTTTAGGAGCAGTCCCTGGCGCTCGCCATGGGGCAACCACGGAGGGGCTTTAAAACCAGCACAAAATGAGGAAATGAGGCTTGCTACTGCTTGAGGGTCCAGTCTAGGTGGGGGAGTCACAGAAAAAAAAAGCTTAACTATATGTTACAGTTTATGTATTCAAATGAAATACTTTGAAGTTGTATTTTCTGTATGCACCATTGTATATATTGTACATGCATAAGTGTATACAATAATCACGATGATGATGGATGGCATGCACTGAGTGCTTAACAAAGTGTTGGGGACTCTGCTGAAGACTTTACATAGGCCATCTCCTTAATTCTGATGGCTCCTATATGAAAGAAGTATGACTGTCAGTCCCCTTTTCCTAATGAACAAACTGTGAAGCAGAAGTTAAATAACTGGTCCAAGGTCATAAAGCAGATTAACTGTAGTACTGTGGTGTGAACCTAGGTAGTCTGGTTCCAGGGACCACGATCGTAACCAAAGCTGTTAAGACAGATTGGGGATGATTGTGAGGCTAGTGCAGAGGGTGCCTGGCAGGGGACTGTCCCTCCTTCCTCCTGACCCTAGTTCATTCCTTAGACATACTGATATTAGAAATGATGGCTCTGCGAATGTACCTGTTGTTAACTCTTAAAAATATATGCAAAGCTCTGTGTATATTCTATACACATACAGACATGCACAGATTTTTTTTTTTTTTCAAAAGGCAGTTGCCATCACTCCCCTGAGGTTGCTTTGCTGGCTTGGCCAAGGTTGCTGGAAATGACAGTGCTGGGATGTGAAAGCAGGTTTATTTGTCTGGTTCTGAAGTTTTTGCTTGTTTATGTGCTCTGTGCTTGTTTTAACTATACCAAGTACCTCTTACATCATGATTCTTCATCTCTAAAATGTGGAGGGGAGGGGGGCTGAGTGGAAATAATGCTACCTCATGGGCTTGTTTGGAGGCTTAAATAACAGAACGCATGTAGAAACATTTTGTTAAATGTATGGAGCCATTCAAATGTAACATTACTACTATTATTTTGGTTTCATGTGATAAAATTAAACATAACAATTTTGTTTAGCCATTTGGATAATGATTTCAATATAACTCACTTCCCTTGTAACTTTACGTATTTTAAGTTTTTATTTTGAAATAATTTTAGACTCCACAAACTGCAAAGTACTTAGCAAAGACAGTCCAAGGAGTTCCCATATCCTTCCCTCAGCTTCTGCTAATGTTAACATCTCATGGCACAACGATCTAAACCAGGAAGTTAGCATTAACGCTACTCACCAACCTAGAGACCTTATTCATATTTCCCCCGTAGCACCTTTTTCTGGTCAGGAGTCAATCCAGGATCTCACACTGCATGTAACTGTCCTGTATCCTTATTGTCCTCTACCTGGGGACAGCCCCTGAGTCTTCTATGACCTGGACATTTTAGAAAAGCACTGGCCAGTGTTTTTGTGGAACACCCCTCACTCAGTTTGGTTTGTCTGATGGTTTTCTCTCCATTAGATTGCGTTTCTGCACCTCAGCAAGAACACCTTAGAAATGATGTTGTGCCCCTTCTCAATGTGTCCTTTTCAGGGTGCCAGACATTGATTTCTCTTGATTCCGGTGATACTAACTTTGATACTTGGTTGACATGGTGTCTGTCAGACTTCTCTACTGTTAAGTTACTATTTTCTCCTGTGCGCCTGTAAATAATAAGCATCTTATGGGAAAGTACTTAGAGATTATGCAAATACCCTGTTTCCTGTCATACTTTTGCCCACTAATTTTAGCGTACATTGATTCTGGTGTGCAACAACCACTGGTGTGATGTTTGCTAAATGGCGATTTAAAACAATTTTTTTTAATGTTTGTTTATTTTTGACAGAGAGAGAGAGAGAGAGAGAGAGAGAGAGAATATGAATGAGTCCAAAGCAGGCTCCAGGCTGTCAGCACAGAGCCCGATGTGGGGCTCGAACTCATGAACTGCAAAATCATGACCTGAGCCGAAATCAGATGCTTAACCGACTGAGCCACCCCAGTGCCCTGTGGTTTTTTTTTTATTTCCAACATTCCTTCTACAGCGTTAATTAGAATTCTACTGTAAGGAGGAACTGTCCTTTCTCATATATGTATGTATGTATGTATTTATTCATCCATCCTATCATTTATGTATATCAACGTGGACTCATGGATATTTATTTTATTCGGTGGGGTGTAATCCATTATCATTATTTATTTTGTTCCTCAAATTATCCCATATTTGCCCGGTAGAAGCACCTTAAAATTGGCTCCAGTATCTTTTTGACATGCTCCTATCACCTATTAAGAACTTTCTTGCTTTTCTGGCACCATAAAATACTCAATCTAGGCTCATTTTGTTCTCTTTCTGCCCCAGCTCTGGAATCCAACATTTCTCCAGAAAGCCCTGGCTTTTGAAATTGAAGGATGGCATTTAGAAACCAAGGGCGATGGTTGTGCTCCCTGCTACTGAGGTTTTGTGGTTTCTAGGCATCTGTTCGAAGACAGAACTAGGAAATTATATGTTAGACATTATAATTATAGATCACATAATTATAGAACACGCACACACATGTACACGCACCTCCCTGTATTTCCTTCTATCACCACCCATGGATACATTAAAAACCCCGAGTTCATACTGAAACCTCCAGTTCTAATCCGACACTACAGGGTTCATTCCAGCTTTGCCTCCTTTCCTTACTGTAACTTCTTTCTTCAACAGTGAGAAACCTGGCTGTACCATCCACAAGAATTTATGCATTTGCTTGCTCCTAGTGTTTATGTAAAATAGCTTCAAAACTGCTCACCTGTACCCCCGTGGAAAATTGTTATAACTGGAGAACAGTAGTTATGAATGCTTCTTTTTGGCGTTAGCCTCCCAGTATCCGGTCATCCTGCTGCTTTCCAAGTTCCTGAGGTTGCTTCTTTGTTTTCTCCCTGCCTCCAGTGTGGTTGTATATTCATTTGTAATCAGGTAAAGCTGTTTGTTACTATTTGTATTTCATCCTGGGTTCCCCTCTCCTCCAGGTTGACTTTTGCTATTCATTTAGTTTTTTTGGTATGGGATTCCAAGGTTCTGAGTCAGACTATAAAAAAAGGTATACTCAGAGAAGGGTCTCTCTTCCCTCGTCCTGGCTTCTGCCCTGTTCCCAGCCCCCTGAACTTTCCACGCTGTTCCCATCCACCAGCTGGAAGGAACCGATCTCATTAGTTTACAAAATCTATTCTTAAGTGATTTTGTCTTCCTAAGATTTATTTCCCCTATAATTATCAGTAACTCATAAATCTCCCCAAGGTCTAACTCCTTCTTGACAGCCTTGTCTTCAAAAATATTTATACAGACACATCTTTTCAATTTGTTTTAATTAATGCCCTTTGTACTGTTGGGAGTGTTACTTAACTGTTTTATTGGATTTGGGCCTGGGTTTTCCGAATGCTCTTTGCATGAGTTCTCTTTATGATCTGCTTAGCAAAGAAGGCAAATGCTTGTGTCTGACTCTGAATAATCTTTGCTTCCTGTTTGAAAGACAAAGATGGTTGCCGGTCCTGGCATATGGGGGGGGGGGCTGTCACCTCAGGGGCTAAAGGTTAGGCCTGACGGTTGGTGTGGCAGCAGCAGCAGGCAGAGACAATAAGGGTTTGCTGCAAAGATGGGGGAGATGTTAAGAGCACTGGTTTTGCATTCTGAGAGATTGGAGCTTTGTCCTTTACTTGCTGGGGAGGTCTCATGCAAAACGTGTTACTTCTCCAGGCCTCAGGTTTCCTTATCTTGTAAATGGAAATATTAATAGTCACAGGAATGTCTTGAGGATGATGTGACTCTGTTTGAACCCCTATTCTCCACATGGAAGAAGTCCACTGATGGATAGTGTCCCTTCCTCACTTAGCCCTCCTGTCCTTCTATTACTATCAATACATATCTTGTTTCAATTCTTGTTTTGAGTTTTTAATTAAGCTTATCTTGAGATCCTTGTAGATTTATATGCAGTTTAAGAAATGATACAGAGCAATCCCATATGTCTTTCATCCAGTCTCCCCCCATGGTAACTTCTTGCTCCCTTACAGTAGCCTATCACGAGCAGGATGTGGGGATCGCTAGAATCCACCCATCTTTTTCACATTTTACCAGTTGTACATGCACTCATTTGATTTGTGTGTATTTAGTTCCATGAAATTCCATCACATCCTTAGGCTTCATTTACCCACCACCACCATGGTGGAGCCACATAATAGTTCCCCTAGCACAGACAGCCCTCAGTTGTCCATTTGGAACCACACCCACTTCCCTCCTCTCAAGCCCCATCCCTAAGCCCTGGCAACCACGAATGTATTCTCATTCATAGAAGTTAGCCATCTCAAGAATGCTATATAAATGGAATCACAGAATATGTAACCTTTTAGGACTGGCTTTCTTCACTTGGCATTACTCCCTGGAGATTCATCAAAGGTGTTGTGTGGACGGTTTCTTTTTATTACTGAATAATAATCTCTGGTACGGATGTGTCACAGTGTACCTATTCACCCCTTGAAGGACACCTGGAGGTTTTCCCGGTGTTTAGCCATATAAAGGAAGCTGTAATGAACACCTGTGTATGGGTTTTGTGTGAAAAATAAGTTTTCCCTTCCCTGGATACATGCTCACGAGTGCGTCTGCTGGGTATATGGTAGTTGCATGTTTAGTTTTACAAAAATCGCCAACCTGTTTTCTAGAGTGGTGGTGCCATTTTACTTTTCCACCAGCAATTATGAGTGGTCCTGTTTCTCTGCATCCTTTCTAGCATTCAGTGTCATTTTTTTTTTTTTTTAAATTTAAGCCTTTGTAATAGGCGTGTGGCAATACCTCGTTGTGGTTTTAAAGTTGCATTCTCCTATGGCTAATGTTTTAAATATCTTTTCATGTGCTTATTATCTGCCATCTGTATATCCTCTTTAGTTAAGTGTCTCTTGGGTGTCTTTTGCCCATTTCCTAACTGGACTGTTGGGGTTTTTATTGTTAAATTTTGAGAATTCTTTATGTAGTCTAGATAGTAGTCCTCTATCAGATATGTGACCTGTAACCTCAACTCTTTGAGGAATGAGACAGAGTAAACACTAAATAAGCAAACAATGAAACAAAAACCATTACTCTGTTTTCATTTTGTATTTGGTTGTGGGGAAAGGAGATGGGGATGGAAAAATGGGGGAAGAAGAGTCTTCTAGAAGTGTCTTCTAGTTTACGAAGGCACAGGTAATGGTTCCCATTTTTCACAGCATTCTGTGTATGTGCAGTAGTAAGGTGGAATGGGAAGGAGAAAAATGTCTGAGGGGCTTGATATAAAGCACATTCACTGCTATTCACCCCTAACTTGGCATGGCCGAGTCTGGTGCGAGGGTATCTGCCAGGGAAACTGCCCCCTCAGAGACCCTCGCGGGATTGGTTTCTTTTAAGCCACGTCTCCGGGTAGACACATAAAGAAATGCTGATTTGTTACTAAATCAGAAAAGTAACCTCCTTTTGAAAGAGTTTGGAATGTAACACTTGTGTGGCCCTCAAGCCCTTGAGGCCTCAGATGAGAAAGAAAAAAATTATCTTGGTTCAAAACAATTGCTGGAATAATTCAACATTCTTAAATCTATCTCCTCTAGAAAAATCTTGTAAATTAGAAATGTGAAAATAAACAGTTTTTCAGGCCAGGCTGGAGAACTGCCCATGAATATATATTAAAATCACTCTATTTGATTAATAAACGTCTGTGTGAGCCCAAGATTAAAGCAACATGCTGAGCTTATATAATATTTACTCCTGCTCTCACGGTATCTCCTAAAGCCCAGAAGACCCCAGACTGGGGCTGTCACTGCCTTAAATAAAATTATTAGAGCTTAATTCCCCATTACCCCCCTTAACTGTAGTGTGCCACCTTATCATCATGATGCATTTAATTCTCTCTATATTCACTGTGTAATAGAGAATCAAAACCAGAGTCACAAGGGTAGCGAAAGTGATGGGCATCACAGTGGATGCCGATCAGATATTTTTATTTAACACAGAAAACTGCTGGTGTAAATGATATTGCAGTAAATAGGCTCCAATTTAAAATGCAAGTCGCTGGGAGGAAAACCTGGGAGCCATAAAAAATACTCTTCCCCTCCTCAAGGTTGTCCAAAGGGAAAAAAAAGGACAAGGCTTTCAACTGGGTTGTTATCTTTATGATGCAATTTAATCTGGGATGCCACAAACATGTGGGGCAGGATCGTTAGGAAATAACATCATAAAGTATCAAGGAAGGGCTAAAGAAAACAGGAGAAACTGTTTTGTGGTTTTCTCACCCCTATGCATAGATATGAGAATATTATGTTAACCTGTCTGGTCGTGGCCACGGGAACAGGAACTGCTTGAAGCCAGAGCTGGGTTGAGGCCTGCTCAGGATGCAGGCGGGGAGACCAGACGTGTACCGGACGGGTCGCGTGCACCAGGCTCCCAACGTACACCATCTCACTTAAGCCTTATGACAAACAACCTTGCAAAGTTAGGAGATGTTATTCCCCTGTTGCAGCGGAGGACACACAGGTTGGAGGGGTGAAATAAATTGCTCAAGGTCATGCACTAGTGAGTGGGTATGCTACCAAGGCCGACTTCAAAGCCAGTGCTCTTTCTGTGACCCCATGGTCACAGGGAAGGGAGCAGTGTCCCCTCTATGGCTCACTACTCTGCAGTGCTTGCTCTCGTGGGTTGTGGCATCCAAGGGAAAGCAGCAATAGGGATGAGAATCCCGGAACCCGGAAACAAGTCGGGGCTGAGTGGCTGGGTAGCAGGCAGGGCTGGGAGGAGTCTGTGTCCTGCCTGGCAGGCTTCCAGGCACAGGCAGGCCTCCTGGATCCCACCTAGGCTGGGGCAGAGATTTGGCTGAGAGCAGGTCTGCGCCCACTTCTGTCCCATGTGTCTAGAAAACTAGGCATCCGTTTAGTCAGTCATAGGAGAAGCACAGAGGATGAACTCTGGACTGTAGTTGGGGACCGTGAATCCAAATCTGAGCAGAATCAGGTAACAGAGCCTACCATTTGCAGTTTCTGAGTGCTCAGAAAAACAGACGAGTGCTCAGGGCTAGCAAGAGTTCACTCAGAAGAAGTCATTTCCCTATATGGTAGTTTCCAGATGAGCAGGCAAGTAACAGCCAGGAGGGAGGAATCTTATCCAGGCACGTGACAAGGTCTCACAAAAAGGTGGGAAACGCACCCTGGGCCACCTTGCTGCCAGGAGTTGTGCAGGGCTGTGCACTTGCCCCCAAGGTCGTGCTGGCCTTGGTGAAGAGGGCCCGAAGTCTCAGTCAGCAGTCCTGGTGCGGGATAGCAGTCTGAGCTACCCAGGTGCAGGCAGCCGAGAGTATTCTAGCAGCCGCTTTACCTGGGAAGCCCTGTGCCAAGCTTCCTTCCATGGCCGAGGCTTCACCTACTAGACATCTGCTGGCCACCTTGTTAAGACTTTGAATGAGTCCCCTTCGCCTTAAAGTCCACATTCCAGACTCCAAGGTCAAGCCTGGACCCCTTCCCACTTCCAGCTAGGCCAGCCACACTTTCTGCTCTCACCAGATCTGGGTTTGAGATCTGCTATTGCTGAGGCCTCGAAAAAGCCTGCCGCTACATGTCTGCAGCACGGGGAGGGGAGAACACCGCCCTGGAGGCTGAGGTCTGGGTGCAGGCTCCAGCTCCTCACGTATTAGCTGTGGCATCGACAACCTCCCCAAGCCTCAGTTTCGCTGTCTGTAGAGAGAAGGACGACACTACCCTCTGACCCCTGACCAATGTCTGTGTTCCAGCCCTTGCATGTACACCGTCACCATGGCATGCGACACCCTCTGTTACTCTTGGGCTTAAAGCACCCCTTCTCACCTCCCCCTCCCCCGGCCCCACCTCAGCCACAGGCTCTCAGGAGTAGGACAGGAAGTAACTTCATCTTCATAAAATCCTTCTGTGCTCAGAGGTCTGCACATTATAAGGCTCTTCTCTTCTACCTTGTGGTCATTTTCACAAGGTTCTTTATTTTCACGCCCTGACTCAGCTGCCCACTCTGCCCGGACTCTTCCACTCTGCCCTCTGTAATGGCACGTTCCCTGGCATCTCCTTCTTCACTGAGGGTTCATGGTCCCCCTGCCCCTTTAGCTTCTATCTACCAATCTGTAAAACCATGGTCATACTTCTGCCTTTGCACTTGGCACAATGTGATCCTCTCCATCTACAATCTGGCCACTACTGCGGTGCAATTTCCAAATCCACACGGACAACCTCACACACTGGCTCTCTGCCCCCTCATTAGCAAAGTGTTCTCCTCTGTACCCTGAAACCACTCCGGGTTCCTTTATGCACTGGGCCCTGTAACCCCCCAAGATGGCTACAGTCACTAATCTGTTCCTTCTGCTCTCCTTGGCAGCCGTGGATTCTACCATATCTGATAAGACTGCACATCTACCTTGCTGGCATCTCCAGTCACTCTTCACCCTGCCCTGCCTGCCTCCTCTCTCCCCTCTCCTTCTTCATTTCAGTTCTGATCACTCGAGATCCCAGGTCAGTCCTTTCAAGGATGCTCATGGCAATACCTGAAGCCCCACGCCTCTGCATTCCACCATCACATCCAGGTAGCCAACTCCTTCCCCGGCTGAACCCAGCTACCTTCCTTCTCTGTGGTTGCCACAGAGCAACCAAAAGCGGCTGGGAAAAGCCACCCCCGGGGCCTCTTGCATTGCTGACTAGCCACACGCCTTGCACGAAGGTGAGGTTCTGGCCCAGGTGGTCTCCTACCACACACCCACCATCTTCCCTCCTCAAGCCTCTGAGTTCCTGGCAACCCTCACTCTCAGCTGGGGACCATGCCTCTTATCTTGGAAGGTGAGGGAAGCCACAAGGGGCATCTCTACCTTTGCCCTGTCTGTCCACCCCCGTTACAACAGAGCAGCAGCCTAGGGCCAGTCTGTCCACCTGGGCCTGGACTTGTAGTCCCTGTCCCACAGAACACCACCAAACAGGCTGAAAATCAGTCAACTGCAGCCTGAATCTGCCGCCCATGGCAGGCATGTCTTGCTTGGTCCACACAATGTAATTATTTTTTATTTTTAATGAGTCAGTATTTAATATTTTAGAGTTTTTTAAAAAAAGACCTTTTAATTCTGATGTAATTTCAGGCTTAAGGAAAAATACCAAGAATATTACAAACAATTTTGATACACACTTTACCCAGATTCCCCGATGGTCATATTTATCACATTTGCTTTACCTCTCACCCTCTCTCTCCCCCTCCCTCCCTCCCTCTCTCCACATACACACGTATATTTTTTCTGAACCAGATGAGTAAATTGCAGACATGGTGTCCCTGTGTCCCTAAAGACTTAGCTATTTCCTTTAATTTTTTTAAATGTTTATTTATTTTTAAGAGAGAGCGCAAGTGCGAGTGCGAGCAGGGGAGGGGGAGAGAGGGAGACACAGAATCGGAAGCAGGCTCCAGGCTCCAAGCGGTGGGCACAGAACCCAATGTGGGGCTTTGAACCCACAGACAGCGAGATCACGACCTGAGCCAAAGTCAGACGCTCAGGCACCCCAGCATGTTTCCTTGAAACAAAAGCATCCTTTCACATAATTACAATAAAATCATACAAATCGAGAAGTTAACATCAACACAATACTGTTAGCTAACTTACAGATCCAATTCATGTGTCACGAAATTTCCACTGGTGTCTATTGTAGCAATAATCAGTCAACCCATGATCTGTAGACTGCATTCAGTTATCCTGTCTCTTTAGCTCCTCCTCCATCTAGAACAGCTCTTCAGTCTGCCCGTGGTGACACCGACATTTTATACAGGCCGGTTATTTTGTAGCCTGCTTCTTGCTTTTAGCTTTGTGCCACGTTTCCTCTAGAGGAGACTAAGGCTGCGCACTTGTGGCGGGAACAACACAGCAATGGCGACGGTTTGCCCTCCGTACATCAGGTCAGGAAACACCCCGTCCTTACGTCCTGTCCTGCTGATGTCAGCTCTGATCATTGGGTGAAGATGGTGTCTGCTGGATTTCTCTGCTGTAAAGTTATGATTTTTTCCCTTTCTGATTAACGAGTCTATTGTCAGGAGTTACTCTGTGGGTATGCAAATATCTTATTTCAACCCACTAGTTTTAGAACCCATTAACGATTCTTGCTTCCGTTGCTTATTATGTGGTTGCCAAATGGTGATTTTCTGGCTCTATCATTCCTTCTCTGTTTATTAGTTGGCATTCGACTGTAAGAAAAAGCTTTCTTGTCTCTCCCTTTATCTGTTTGTTCATTTAACTAACTTAGTAAGTTGATTTATACCAGTTTAGGTTAATGGACTGTATTCAATGAGTTATAATCCTTTACTTCCTTATTTATTTTTATGCTCAAATTGTCCTAGATTTTATCAGTGGGAACTCCTTCAAGCTGGCTCCTGTGTGCTTTTGCTATGTCCCCATTATTTGAGCACATTCTTATTTTTTGGTTCTGCAAGATATTCCAGGTTCATCTTAGACTTTCCCTGCACCAGCCCCAGAACCAACCATTTTTCCAAAGAGCCCTTTTGATACAGAATGGTATGTAGAAACCAAGATTAGCAGGGCGCCTGGGTGGCTCAGTCGGTTGAGAGTCTGACTTTGGCTCAGGGCATAATCTCATGGTTGATGAGTTCAAGCCCCGTGTCAGGCTCTGTGCTCACAGCTCAGAGCCTGGAGTCTGCTTCAGATTCTGCTTCTCTCTCTCTGTCTCTGCCCCTCCCCCGCTCATGCTCTGTCTCTGTCTCAAAAATAAACATAAAAAAAAAAAAAAAAAGAAACTGAGATTAGAATGCTAGGTTGTACTATTGCTACTGGGGTATAATTGTCTGTAGACCCTCTCAGCAGATAGGAATAAGATATAGATGTATGTGTGTCTGCATATATACTGACAGACATGTCTGTCTTTCTACCTATCTTATCGTTTATATCCATGAAGTCACAGTAATACCTTCCATTCCAATGTCACATCACTAGGGTATTTCTATGTTCCTTCTGTCTATATTTGTAACTCCGTTGTGTTTGTTACAGAAACCTGATTTTGATTATCCACAAGATATTTATTTAACACTTAATTCTAGGATACAAAGAAAGTAGTTTTGGAATTGCTACTCTGAGACTTTGGGGAAAAGGAACCTATTTATTAGAGTTGGATATCTGTTTACACTTGAATGTTTAGTTTCCCATATGTTAAAATCACAAGCATTGCAACAATCAATAATCTTTGACACATGAATATTCATATTTGCAGCTTCCCTCACGAAATCAGAAGGTATGGCAACCCCACCTTGGACAGGCCACACATGCTCCCTTCAGGGTGGCTAGTCCGCTTACTCTCTCAGACTTTAACTACAAATAATCCCTCCTTGCTCCTGCACAAACCCCACTTCACCCAGACCTGGCCATTCCTGCAAGTGTCCCCGGTTCTCCTCTCTCATTCTCTCCAACCTGGTTGTCAATGGTACCATGTCAGTAAAAGCGTCCTCACAGACAATTATTTGCATGCTGCTAAAGTCCACAGATGCGGGTTTTCAGTCTTCATCTAACTTGACTTCCTAGTAGTATTAGGTGCCGAGCATTCTCTTTCTTTTGTGACCAAAACTGCTCTGGTTCCTTCCTGCTCCTCAGCCTTCTGGGCTCCCTTGCAAGCTCATCCTCCTTTGTGGGGCTGCAAAACGCTACAGCCCCTCAGGGCTTACCTCCCTCTGTAATCCTCCTGCTCTTTGATCTCATTCACCCTTGTGGACATCTGCCTGTTTTAGCTACAAGTGACTTGCCAATGTCCGCATCCAGGCCTGTCTTCTCTGGCTCTAATCACCACCTTCCCACAGACGTTCACAGGTCTCTCCACCCAGCATGTCTGAAGCTGAACTTGCCTTTGCTCAAGTCTGGTCCATATCTAGGACTCTTTCTTTCTTGGTGAGTGGCACACTCTCCCCATCAGATCCAATCCAGTATCAGGCCAACTTTACCTTCTGGTAACCTTCCACATCTGTCACCTTCTCTTCAGGGTCTCTTATCAAAAGTACTATTTCAGGGGCACCTGGATGGCTCAGTTGGTTGAGCGTCCGACTTTGGTTCAAGTCATGATCTTGCAGTTCATGAGTGAAATCATGACCTGAGCTGAAATCAAGACCCAGATGCTCAACCGATTGAGCCACCCAGGTGCCCTGCACATCCACCTTTCTATGCCAAGAATACCCTACATCCTATGACCCTAGCCAACCTCACTTTTAACTTAAAAAGTGCCTCATTATTCTTCTTTAACTCAGTCCTTACATACCCACACACTTTCCTTGATTTCTTACTACGTTGAACTGCCTCACTGTTCATACTGAGAACATCAGAGCTTCCTGTCAGTCATCTGAGTAATTTTCTGACTGTGGGATTTGATTAATGTCTGCCTCCCTGTTATGGACTGAATGCTTGTGACACCCCCTCCCAGTTCTTAGTTGAGACTGTACTCCTGATGTGATGGCATTAGGAGGCGGGGGGGCCTCTGGGAGGTAACTGGGGTTAGATGAGGTCATGGGTCTAGAGCTCTCATGAATGGGATTAGCACTCTGATAAGAGTCACAGGAGAGCTTGCTTCCTCTCTCTGCCATCCACCCTGTGCAAGTACAATGAGAAGTCAGCTGTCTGCAATCTGGAAGGGTTCTCACCAGAACCGGATCCTGCAGGCACCCTGAGAGCAGACTTCTGGCCTTTAGAACTATAGAAATAAATGTATTTGGGGCACCTAGGCGGCTTGTCGGTTAAGCGGCCAAATCTTGGTTTGGGATCAGATCATGATCTCAGGGTACATTTTGTGGGATTGGGCCCTGCATCAGGCTCTTTGCTCACAGTGCAGAGCCTGCTTGGGATTCTCTCTCTGTCCCTCCCCTACGTGAACACGTGCACTCTCTCTAAAAATAAGCTAAAAATAATGTATTTGGTTTGCTTGCAAACCACCCCATCTATGATATTTTTGTTTCTAGCAGCCTGAATGACTAAGGCACTCCCCCAGGAGCACAGGGACCACTTCTGTGCCCATGTTGTCTCTTCATCTAGCAAGTTTCCAGCATAGGCAGGTACTCAAGAAACACGTGGAATGACTGAGGCAACATGATGTGGTTACGGGCACACACTGTGGGGCAGACTGGTTGTCTTGCTTCCTGGCTGTGTGACCCTGGGCAGGTGACTCAATCTCTCTGAGCATCAACTTGCTCATCTGTAAAACAGGGAGAGTAACGGTACCCACCTTGGAGGGCAGTAATGAAGGTTAAATGAGTCCATGTAATGCACTTACTCCCTGGCAAATAGTAAGGGAGATGTACATCTGTTAAAACAAACAGGTGAACAGTCGCTAAATGAGTAAGTTTAATTAAACTGAAAGAAATTTTGATTTGAAAAAAGACATCCAAGTGGCTGTTATTGAAGTATAGGAAATGTAGGCCAACGGCCAAATCCTATTGCCTAGAAATAAACCCTCTAAGTAACAGAAAACAGAATTTAAATTTAATTCAACCTCCATTAGTAAGTTTGTGACTACATGTTGGGAAAACAACAACTTACATCTGGGAATACATCCAACATCTCAAAAGAAATGCAGGCTCGGGTTCTTAATATATTCAATGAATGCTGTAGGTGTGTCTGATGGCGTTGACTAGTCATATGTCGGGCTGCATAATTTCTGTCAAAAATCAGCAAACTAAGAATAAAAATCCCAAATGAACTTTTTAAAACCAGTCACCCCCACTACTCAAATTCATCCATCAAACCTCCGAGAATCTTCTCTGCGAGAGCCCCACACGACATGTGGTACAAAGCAGGAAGTGCCTAAGGTTAAAGGACCACACTCTAAATAACATCCACTGGCCTGACACATTCATACTAGCCTATCTCTTGTTCCCAAACATTCTCTCAAGTAAAGGAGTGTGAAATAAGAGCTGGTTCAACATTTTCTTCTCTGGGCTCATATGACTGTCAGTGTATAAACAATGAAAATCCACAGAGCTAAGTTTCATCTAATGGATACTTTTTTCATCGTGAAGAAGGGGTTATCCTGTGTTATCACAGGACTAGAGATAGAAGTTTTGCTGTATTGCCTCTGTTGGTTTGTAAGGTTTTGTTGTTTGGGGAGAAGCAGGATGAAGGAAACAAAGGAAGGACAAATGCAGCTTGGAGAAGGGACGTTTATGAAAGGGGAAAGAGCTCCAAGCAGAAAGCCGTTAGAGACGCTGTTCATTTCTCCTTAAAGGTACTAAACAAATGCTTTAGCTAGTTTAATCCAATTTATATGCATGCAATATCAAATTACAGTTGTGAGCTGTCTTAGTGAAAATATACCAACAGAAGGGACATTCACTTTTCTTTGTGAAAAAAGAAAGTCAGCTGTAGGGCCAGATTTTCATCCAGCTTTAATCGTGAGCTGATTCTGATTGAGGGGAAAGGCACTGTTTGAATATATGTCCCTGGAGAGATCACGGGGGTCGGGTTATGGCTTGGCGCATAGATCTGCTGGCTTTTGGCGCCTGCTGCCAGTGACTGGGGGTGTGGGTAGGAGATGAGGCCTGAGCACAGAAAGGAAATCCACACCACACACCCCTCAAGGTGGCAGGAAAGTTCCTTTCTCCAAGACCTGGGTCCTCCCTGCTTTGTCAGCCTCCTCTCCCTCCCATATGCTGGAATGTGATTCTCTTCCACTGCTGTGTTTACCCATACTCCTTTCTCTGTCCATAATGCCCCCTAAACTGTCTCTCACATTCCCCAAGCCTTGGGTGTCATCTCCCCCAAGAGGCCTCCCCCACATGCCAGGTGGGAAAGGCCCCTCCTTTTTACCAAGTGCCACAGTCGCCTGCTACCATGCGTCTCACTGTCTAAGGGAAGCAGACAGTCCTATCCCACAGAGGTAAAATTCCTCAGGTGACCTAGGCTACTCATGCATTCCTGTTGGGCAGGGTATGCAATTTAATCAATTCTATCTCCGGCAACAGTGCCCGGTCTGGAGAAGACGCTGTAAATATCTGTGGGATGTTGAAAGGTGTCAGCTGAATGTATAACATTCAATGACACAAGCAGGGGACTCCATTCTGGACTTTCAAAAGTGACCAAGTACTTTGCATAGAAGAATGACTGAGAATAAAGAAAAGAAAGTGCTTGAGGTCATTCATAACCAAGGCCCCTCCACTCACAAATACCCCGATTGATAGAAATCACATATAATACACATAATATATCCATGATAGATTATCCATGCATTCTGTGGTTACCATGATCTTGGGAGATCAGGAACACTCTCTGACACCTCGCTGGGCCATGCCAGAGCCTTCCTTCCCATGCAGCAAAAAGAGAGTCTGCAACTACATCAAGGGATGCTTATGTCCCCCGAATAGTACAGATGAAGATACCTGTCTGTGAAGTGACACATTCTACAATGCAGACTGCATACTCTACCCTGATGAGCCTCACAGCAAAGACAACACCCATGAAGCCAGGGGGCATTTCTGATGAGTCAACGTTGGCAGGAAAAGGCATTTAGTGGCTAAGAGTCAAACAGATGTTTATATCAAGTCAAGCAGAGGGTATATATCCCGAAAAGAACATTACTCCACGCACTGTTTAGAGATTTACAGGGAAATAAATTTCTTCTTACTTCCAAATAGAAATGTTCTTTTTCCCCCCACACACTTGCTTTAGGATAAATTTTGTGAAGTGGAATTGGTAGACCAAGAGTATATACTTTCTTTCTGAGAGATAAGGACACTTTTTATTTTAACACAAAAACAATTATTGACCTTAAAAATTAATTCTTTAATACATTGGGGCGCCTGGGTGGCTCAGTCGGTTGAGTGTCCGCCTTCAGCTCAGGTCATGATCTCACGGTTCGTGGGTTCGAGCCCCACATAGGGCTCTGTGCTGAACGCTTGCTCAGAGCATGGAGCCTGCTTCAGATTCTGTGTCTCCTTCTCTCTCTCTGCCCCTCCTCCGCTCGTGCTCTGTCTCATTGTGTCTCTCAAAAATAAATAAATGTAAATTTAAAAAAATTCTTTAATACATTTACTAACCAGTTGCTCGGTCTTCAGATTTTCCCAAGTCTTGCATGAATAT
Source organism: Panthera tigris (assembly GCF_018350195.1). Taxonomy (NCBI): domain Eukaryota; kingdom Metazoa; phylum Chordata; class Mammalia; order Carnivora; family Felidae; genus Panthera; species Panthera tigris. The sequence goes on along the minus strand of NC_056668.1, from coordinate 122,605,965 downwards.
CATTTTATAGTTGACGTGAATCAGGATTCAAATAAGGTCCATACATGGTATTGTTTCATATGTGTCTTAAATGTCTTGAATTATAGTTTCCAATTCTTCTTTCTCACTACTTATTTGTTAAAGAAATCGGGTCATATGTCCTACAGAATTTATCACATTTTACATATAACTGAAGCAGCCTTGTGGAATCTTTTTTTTTTTTTTAAGTTTGGTATTTTTTATTGAGGTATAATTGACATACAATAAACCAAATATATTTAAAGGGTATAATTTAGTATGTTTTAGCATGTATATACCCAAGAAACCAAAACAACAATCAAAATAACGAACGCAGTATCACTTCCCAATGTTTTCCTTGTGCCATTTTGTAATCCTTCTCTCCTGCCCCATGCTACACCCTGACCCCCAACTACTAATCTGTTTGCTGTCACTGTAGATTAGTTTGTAACTTCTAGAATTTTTTACATATGGAATACATAAAATATGTACTCTTTTTTTGCTCTGGCTTCTTTCAGCATAATTATTTTGAGATTCATCTATGTTTTGGGTTCATTCTTTTTTGTTGCTGAGTACTATTCCACTGTGTGGATAAACCACCACCTGTTTATTCACGTGTTGATGGAAGCTTGGATTGTTTCCAGTTTGGGGCCGTTGTAGTTAAGCTGCTCTGAACATTTGTGCATGAGTCTTCACGTGAGTGGAAGCTTTAATTTCTCTTGGGTAAATACCTAGAAATGGAACAGCTGAATCATATGGCAGGGAAACATTTAGCTTGAAAGAAATTGTCAAGCTGTTTTCCATAGCCATTGCATATTCATGTTCCTACCAGCAGTGACTGAAACTTGCAATTGTTCCATGTCTTTGACCATAGTTCTAGGTTAGCCTTTTCAATTTTAGCCATTCTGGTATGGGAGCAGTGGTATCTCTTATTTGTGGTCTTATTCTACATTTCCCTTATTTAATTGAACATCTCTCCATGTGCTTATTTGCCATACCTCTATATTTTTTTGGTGAAGACTCTGTTCCAATATTTTCCCCATTTTTTTATTGCTTGTTTTTTTTTAAAATTACTGAATTAAGAGGTCCTTATATATTGTAGGTGCAATCTTTTATCAGATATAGGCTTTGCAAATCTTTTCTCCCAGTCTATGGCTTGTCTTCATTCTCGTACTCATTTTTGAAGAATGGAAGCTTTTAATTTTAATAAGGTCTAATTTATACTTGTTTGTTTTTCTATTTGGAGTATGCTTTTTGTGGGGTCTCATCTGAGAAGTCTTAACCTAAGGTCACAAAGATTTTGTCCTATGTTTTCTTCTAGAAATTTTATAGTTTTAGGCTTCATAGCAGCACTTTCAACAATAGCCAAATTATGGAAAGAGTCTAAATGTCTATCAACTGACAAATGGATAAAGAAATTGTGGTTTATATATACAATGGAATACTACTTGGCAATGAGAAAGAATGAAATCTGGGCATTTGCAGCAATGTGGATAGAACTGGGGGGTATTATGCTAAGTGAAATAAGTCAGGCAGAGAAAGGCAGATACCATAGGTTTTCACTTATATGTGGATCCTGAGAAACTTAACAGAAGACCGGGGGGGAGGGGAAGGGGAGGAAATAGTTACAGAGAGGGAGGGAGGAGGCAAACCATAAGAGATTCTTAAATACTGAGAACAAACTGAAGGTTGATGGGGGGTGGGGGAGAGGGGAAAGTGGGTGATGGGCACTGAGGAGGGCACCTATTGGGATGAGCACTGGGCATTGTATGGAAACCAATTTGACAATAAATTATATATATATAAAATAAAGTTTATGATACATTTTGAGTTAGTTTTTGCACATGGTGTGAGCTATGAATTGAAGTGCCTTTTTTTCTTTTTTGCATATTAGTGTATCCAATTGTTTCAGCACCATTTTTTAAAAAGACTATCCTTTCTCTTCTGCGCTGTCTTTAGGTTTTCTTTTTCCTGCCTTACTGTTTTGGCCAGTACCTCCAGTACAATGTTGAATAGAAGGGGCAAGCATGGAGATCCTTATCTTGTTCCTGTTCTTAAGGGTAAAACATTGAGCCTTTCACCATTAAGATGTTAACAGTAGGTTTTTCACAGATAGTTTTTTTTTTTACTGGGTTGAAGAAATTCCTTTCCATTCCTAATATGCTATTTTGTATTTTCTTTCTTTTTTTTTAATATTAGGAGTGGATGTTGGCTTTTGACAACTGTCTTTACTGAGATAATCACATATTTCTTTTTCTTTTTAGTTTATTAATGTAATGAATTACATTAACTGATTTTTGGGTGTTAAACTAAGCATTCATCTGTGAGACAATCAAGAGAGGAGATTGGTACTGATATATTATCCTGTATATATACTGTTAGATTTTTTTAGAAATATTTTGTTTAGGATTTTGATCTATGTTCATGAGGGATACTAGCATATAGCTTTCTTTTCTTGTGATGTCTTTGCTTGGTTTTGATATCTGGGTAATGCTGGAGTCACAGATGGAGTTGTAAAGTAGTCTCTCCTCTTTGATTTTCTGGAAGAGACTGTATACAACCAGTATTATTTCTTCCTTAAATGTTTGGCAGAATTCACCAGTGAAATTATTAATTTATGTATGTATGGTGGGGGACAGTTTTTTTTATTGTGGTAAAATATACATAACAAAATTTGCCATCTTAAGCCTTTTTTAACAGTTTAGTGGTATTAAATACATTCGTAATGTTGTACAGTCATCACCACTGTCCATCTCCATAGCTCTTTTCATGTTGTAAAACTGAAACTCTTATACCCATTAAATAACACTTCCCCATTTCCCCCTCCTCCAGCCCCTGGCAACCACCATACTACTTTCTATCTCTATGCATTCTCATATAAATGTTTCTCATGTAAATTTACTCTAAGTTTCTCATATAAACGTACTCATACAGTATTTGTCTTTTTCTGATTGGCTTATTTCATTTAGCATATATGTCCTCAGGATTCATTCGTGTTACAGCATATTGCAGAATTTCCTTTCTTTTGAGGGTGAATAATAGTCCATTGTATGCATATACCACATTTTGATTATTTATTCATCCATCAATAGGCACTTGGGTTGCTTCCACATTTCAGCTCCTGTGAATAATACTGCTATGAACAAGGGTATACAAATGTCTCTTTGAGACCCTGCTTTCAATTATTTTTGGTACATACCAGAAGTGGAATTGCTGGATCATATGGAAATTCTATTTCAACTTTTTTGAGGAACTGCCATACTGTTTTCCACAATGGCTACACCATTTTACATTCCTATCAACAGTGCACAAGGGTTCCAATTTCTCCATATCCTCGCCAACAATTGTGTTCTTTTTTTTTTTTTTTTTGATAGCAGCCATCCTACTAGGTGTGAGGTAGAATCTTATTGTAGTTTTAATTTGTGTTTCCCTAGTGATTAGTGATGTTGAGCATCTTATCATGTGTTTCTTTGCCATTTGTATATTTTCTTTAGAGAAATGTCTATTCAATTCCTTTGTCCATTTTTTAATTGGTTCATTTGTTTTAAGTTTTAGGAGTTCTCTATTTTTCTGGGTATTAATTTCTTATTAGATACATAATTTGCAAATATTTTCTCCTATTCTCTGGGTTGTCTTTTTACTCTTGTTAGTGTCTTTTGATACACAAAATTTTAAGATTTTCACCAAGTCCAACTGGTCTATTTTTCCTTTGGTTACCTATGCCTTTGGTGTGATATCCAAGAGATCACTGCCAAATTCATTGTTAAAATTTTATCTTATGTTTTCTTTTAAGAGCTTTATTCTTTTTCTTATATTTAGGTCCTAGATCCATTTTGACTTAATTTTTGCATATGGTGTTAGGTAAGGGTCCAACTTCATTCTTTTGCATGTGGATGTCCAGTTTTCCCAGTACCATTTGGTGAAATGACTAACCTTTCACAATTGAATGATCTTGGCACCCTTATCAAAAATCATTTGACCCTATATGCGAGGGTTCATTTCTGGGCTCTTTATTCTATTCCCTTGGTCTATATACTATAAATGTCTGTCTTTATGCCAGGACCACATTGTTTTGATTATTGCAGCACTGCAGTTAAGTTTGAAATCAGCAAGTGTGAGTTCTCCAGTTTTGTTCTTAAAGGCTGTTGTGCTATTTGGGGTTTCTCGAGATTTCCTAAGAATTTTAGGATGGGTTTTTCTATTTCTGCAAAACATGTCATTAGGATTTTGGTAGAGAATGCATGGAACTGTAGATTTCTTTGGATAGTATTGACTTTTTTTGTTTTTTTTTAATTTTTTTTAACGTTTATTTTTCAGACAGAGAGAGACACAGCATGAACGGGGGAGGGGCAGAGAGAGAGGGAAACACAGAATCGGAAGCAGACTCCGGGCTCTGAGCCGTCAGCCCAGAGCCCGACGTGGAGCTCAAACCCGCGGACCGCGAGATCGTGACCTGAGCCAAAGTCGGACGCTTAACCAACTGAGCCACCCAGGCGCCCCAAGTATTGACTTTTTAATAGGAGGTTAAAAATTTTAACCTAAGTTATTTTTAACAATAACTTTTCTCAATCCATGAGCATGGGGTGTTTCCATTTATTTATAACTTCTTTCAGCAACTGTGTTGAGTTTTCATTACACAAGTCTTTTGCCTCCTTGGTTAAGATAATTCCAAAGTATCTTAATCTTTTTGATGCTATTATAAATGAAATGGTTTTCATAATTTACCTTCACATTGTTCATTGTTAGTGTATAGATATAATTGAATTTTGCATGTTGACTTTGTATCCTGCTATGTTGCTGAATTCATTTATTCTAAAGATTGTGTGTGTGTGTGTGTGTGTGTGTGTGTGTAAATTTTAGGGGTTTCTACATATAAGATCATATCATTTGCAAACATAGATAATTTTACTTTTTCCTTTTCAATTTGGATGTGTTTTGTTTCTTTTTCTTGCCTAATTGCTCTGGCTATAACGTCTAGTACTTTGCTGGAGGAGACATATGTAGAAAAATGTTACTACACCCAGTGTCAGGGAAATTACTACCTCTGCTCTCTTCAAGGAGTTTTATGGTTTTAGTCTCTCACATTTAGGTCTTTAGTCCATTTTGATTTTATTTTTGTTTATGGTGTAAGAAAGTGGTCTGGTTTCATTCTTTTGTATGTAGCTCTCCAGTTTTCCCAACACCATTTGTCGAAGAGACTGTCTTTCTCTCCTTGCATATGCCTGCCTCCTCTGTTGAAGATTAACCATTTAATTTTGGGTTTATTTCTGGGCTCTCTATTCTGTTCCATTGACCTATGTGTCTGTTGTTTGTGCCAGTAACATACTATTTTGATTACTAGAGCTTTGTTCTATGTCTTGAAATCCGGAATTGTGATACCTCCAGTTTTGTTCTTTTTTTTCAAGATTGCTATGGCAGTTTGGGGTCTTTTGTGGTTTCATACAAATTTTAGGATTGTTTGTTCTAGTTCTGTGAAAAACTTGATAGGGATTGCATTAAATGTTCAGACTGCTTTGGTAATACAGACATTTTAACATTTGTTCTCCCCACCCATGAGCATGGAATATCTTTCCATTTATTTATGTTGTCTTCAGTTTCTTTTATCAATGTTTTATAGCTTTCAGAGTACATGTCTTCACCTCCTTGGTTAAGTTTATTCCTAGGCATTTCATTATTTTGGGTGCAATTGTAAATAGCATTGTTTTCCTAATATCTCTTTCTTCTGCTTCATTATTGGCATATAGAAATGTAACAGATTTCTGTATATTGATTTAGTACCCTGCAAACTTACTGAATTCACTTATCAGTTGCAGGTTTTCTTGGTGGCATCTTTAGGATTTTCTAGATGTAATATTATGTTATCTGCAAATAGTGAAAATTTTACTTATTCCTTATCAATTTGGATGTCTTTTATTTCTTTTTGTTGTCTGACTGCTGTGGCTAGGACTCAGAGTACTATGCTGAATAAAAGTGGTGACAGTGGACATTCTTGTCTTTTTCTTGATCTTAGGGAAAAAGTTCTTAGTTTTTCACCATTGAGTATGATGTCAGCTGTGGGTTTTTCACATAGGGCCATTATTATATAGAGGTATGTTCCCTCAAAACCCCCTTTATTGAGGTTTTTATTATCATGAATGGATATTGTGCTTTGTCAGGTGGTTTTTCTCCTTCCACTGAAATGATAGGGTTTTTATCCTTTCTCTTGTTGATGGTGATGTATCACATTGATTGATTTGTGAATATTGACCCAGCCTTGCATCCCAGGAATAAATTCCATTTGACTGTTGTGAATGTTTGTTTTTTAAGAATTTTTTTTTAACATTTATTTATTATTGAGGGACAGACACTGAGCATGAGCAGGAAAGGGGCAGAGAGGAGGAAACACAGAATCTGAAGTAGGCTCCAGGCTCTGAGCTGTCAGCACAGAGCCGGATGCAGGGCTCGAATTCACAAACTGTGAGATCATGATGACCTGAGCCGAAGTCAGACACTTAACCAACTGAGCCACCCAGGCGCCCCTGAATGTTTTTTTTTAATGTATTGTTGAATTCAGTTTGCCAATATTTTGTGGAGGACTTTTGCATCTATGTTCATCAGAGATATTGGCCTGTAATTTTCTCTTTTGGGGGTATCTTTATCTGGTTTTTGTATCAGGGTAATGCTGGCCTCACAGATGAATTTGGAAGATTTCCTCCTTTTATTTTTTGGAATAGTTTGAGATGAACAGTTATTAACTCTTATTCAAATGTTTGGTGGAATTCTCCTGTGAAGCTGTCTGGTCCTGAACCTTTGTTGGAGTTTTTTTGTTTTTAAATCAGTTCAAACTTTAAATCTGTTCAAATTCCCTACTTCTTCCTGGTTCAGTTTTGGGAGGTTATGTTTCTAGGAATTTATCCATTTCTTCTAGGTTGTTCAATTTGTTGGCATATAATTTTTCATAATAATCCCTTATAGGAGACAAATAACTTTGTATTTCTGTGGTGTTATTTCTCCTTCCTTCCTCCCACCCTCCCTCCCTCCCTTCTTTCTTTCTTTTTTTTTTTTTTGAGTCTGGCTAGAGGTTTATCAATTTTGTTGATTTGTTGAAAGAACCAGCTCCCAGTTTCCTTGATCTGTTCTACTGTTGTATTTTTTTTAGTTTCTATCTTACCCATTTCTCTTGTAATCTATATTATTTCCTTCCTTCTACTGATTGTGGCCTTTTTTGGTTCCTTTTCTAGCTGCTTTAGGTCTAAGGTTAAGTTGTTTATTTAGTATTTTTCTTGTTTCTTGAGGTAGACCTGTATTGCTATAATCTTCTCTGTTAGCTTTTGTTGCACCCTAAGATTTTGGACTGTAATGTTTTCATTTTCATTTGTCCATGTATTTTTTTATTTCCTCTTTGATTTCTTGGCTGACCCATTCATTGTTTAGTAGCAGGTTATTCAACCTCCATGCATTTGTTTTCTTTCCAGACTTTTTCTTGTGGTTGATTTCTAGTTTCACAGTGTTGTGGTCAGAACAGATGCATGGTGTGCCTTCATTGTTTTTGAATTTGTTGAAACTTGTTTTGTGGACTAATGAGTGATCTACTCTGGAGAACATTACATGTGCACTGGAAAAGAATGTGTATCCCACGGTTTTAGGATGGAATATTCTAAATATATCTGTTAGATCCATCTGGTCCAATATGTCATTCATAGCCCCTGTTTCATTGCTGATTTTCTGTTGGATGACCTATCCATTGATATAAGTGGGATGTTAAAGTCCCTAATTACCAATTTCTTCCTTTATGTTTGTTAATAGCTGCTTTCTGTATTTGGGTGCATAAATATTTATAATTGTTCTTTCTTCTTGTTGGATTGTCCTCTTTATAATTCTACAGTGTCCTTCTTTGTCTCTTGTAACTCTTCTTGTTTTAAAGTCTATATTGTCTGAAAATAGTACAAGCACTCCTGCTATATTTGATTATTTTCATGAAGTATCTTCTTCCAACCTTTCATTTTCAATCTATTTTTGTCTTTGGATATAAAGTATCTCTTGTATATAGTATATGGTTGGATCATGGATTTTTTTCCTTCTGCCAATCTCTGTCTTTTGATTGGAGAGTTTAAAAGATTTACAGTTAAAGTAATTCCTGATAAGGACGAACTTCTGTCATAGTGCTGTTTGTTTCCTAAACGCTTTATGGTTTTTTTCCCCCTTTTTCCTTCATTACTGTCTTCTTTTGTGTTTAGTTGATTTTTTTGTAGTGGAATGTTTAAATTCCTTCTCATTTCCTTTCGGGTATATTCTATAACTATTTTCTTTGTCGTTACCATGGGGATTACACTTGACATCCAAAAGTTACAACGCTTTAATTTACACCAGTATAACTTCAATGGCATACAAAATCTCTGCTCCTTTAAACCTCCGTCCCCACCCTTTTTGGTTGTTGATGTCACCAGTTAACATCTTCATACAGTGTGTGCCCCAAAACATAAACTTATAATTCTTTTAAATGCATTTGTCTCTTAAATTATATAGAAAACATGATTTGGAATTACAAGCCAAAGTTACAGTAATACTAGCTTTTAGACAAATGAATTTTTTTCTTCAAATATATCAATCTCTTAAATTCTGTAGGAAACAAAATGTGCAATTACAAACCACTGTTGCAATAACCCTAGATTTTATAATTTCCCATGCATTTACCTTTATTGAGATCTTTATATCTCTATTCAGATTTGAGTTACTGTCTAGTTTCCTTTCACTTCACCTTACAGAACTCCCTATTTCTTGCAAGGTAGATCTAATGGTAACAAACTCCCTCAGCTTTTGTTAATCTAGGTATGTCTTAATTTATCCTTCACTTCCCCCCCCGCCCCCCGGACTATGATGAAAATTTAATGATTTATAAAGCATTTGGCAAAGAGCAAAGTGCTCTGCTAGTGTGCTGACAATGTTTACCACAATGTATCAAAAAAATAAAAAAATCATGTTGAGGTTACTAAGTAGAGAAAAGTTTCAGTATTTTACTAACCATTCATTTCAACATTCTATGTATCTTCTCATGGTCAACAAACTTATTCAAATGATTTAAGTTTATTCCACTATTTAAAGTGGAAATTCTCGACAATAATTTGAAACCATGGAGTTCTCTTCATTTCACCACTGGCTACCTTGTCCAAAAGTTCTTTTAACTATTCCTTTGACACATAATAATAGCTCTTAATCTCACTGGGATCTGGATTCAAAGTTAGGTTCTTGCTCACAAAATGTAATCAATTTCATGTCCCTTCCCCCCCCTCCCTGCCCCCGCTCCCAGATACCATCTGATTGGAACTTGTAGTGAATTCCTGTTAGATAATTAACTTTGTCTGGGGGAACCTCTTTCATGGGAATTCCTAATTCAGCCTTTAAATGTTTCTGTGTTGCTCATTTTACTCCAACTGCATCATTTTCTTTTAGCTCTCCTGGATTACTTACTGGATGACTATAACAAGTATTGGTAAAACAACCTGGAAAGGTAATTTCTGCATTTGATCTCTGTTGTAGCAGGAGCTTATTTTCAGTGTTGAATAAGATAACCCTACAAGCTCAATGCAATAATCCTTTCTCCATGTTTTCATTCAGGTGACAATCCTTTTTGGTCTTGGCCCCAATTTTATTGTCATTTTCATCAGTAAGGATACACATGTCTGCCAGGAGTTGAACCTGCTTACAGAGGTTATCAGTATCTATCTCAGGCAGTGTTAGGACACATCAGATCTGTCCCACAAAACACGGGTCCCAACCCTCTCTCCCACTTTTGAAGGACAGTTTTGCCAGATACAGGGTTCTTGGTTGACACCTATTTTCTTTTAGCACTCGGAATATATCAGCCCACTGTGTCTGGTCTCCACAGTGTCTGATGAGAAATCTGCAGAAAATCGTATTGGGGATCCTTGTATGTGATGATTTGCTCATTGCCCTCAAGATTCTGTGTCTCCCTTTTGCAAATTTGGTTATAATGTGTCTCATTTGATTATAATGTGTCTCAGTGTGCATCTCTTTGCTTTCTCCTTACTTGGCGCTCATTGAGCTTCTTGGATATTTTTATTTATGTCTTTCATCAAATTTGAAAAATTTTCAGCCATTATTTCTTCAAATATTCTCTCTCCTCCTTTATTCCTCTTCTCCTTCTTAGATTCCCACCATGCCTATGTTAGTCTACTTGATGGTGGTCCAATGGTCTCTTATACTCCATTTGGTTTTTAATCTTTTTTTTTTCTTTCCTCAGACTTGATAATTTCCATTGTCCTATCTTTCAGTTTGCTGAGTCTTTGTTCTGCCTGTTCAAATCTGTCTTTGAATCTTTCTAGTGAATTTTTAATTTCAGTAACTATAATTTTCAGCTCCAGATTATCTTTTTAGCTCCTTACAGGTTTTCTGTCTCTTTGCTGATACTTCCATTTTGTTCATTCATGGTTTCTTGACTATCTCCACATCTTCCTTCAGTTCTTTGAGCATCTTTAAGACAGTTGCTTTAGAGTCATTGTCTAGTATATCCACCCTTAGGTCTTTTACAAGGACAGTTTCTGTTGATTAATCTTTTCCCTTTGAGTGGGCCATACTTTCCTGCTTCTTTGCAGGTCTTGTGACGTTTTTGTAGAAAACTGGACATTTGAATCTAATGATGTGGTAACTCTGGAAATCAGATTCTCCTCCTTCCCCAAGGTTTGTTTTTGTTTTTGTTATTGTTTATTATTTTGCTTTTTAGTCGTTTTAAGCTGTCTCTATCCTGAGGATCAGTCTGAGGTGTAAACTTAAGGTCTTTTCTCAGTCTTTCTCTGGGCATGTGAGATCAATTTTTAATTTCTGCCCCCCCCCCCCTTACATGCAGTTATTTTTAAATGTCTGGATTCTACAATAGAAAAAGAAAAAGAAGGGGAGAGGGAAAAGGCACTGGCCCTTTAAATCCCCTGGAAATCCCTTCAACCAGAGGGGGAGAGGCTTGCAACAAATACTGGGAGTTGGGGGAGGTGCAAAAGGGGATCAAAACACAGATCCCTGATATCTGGGGGACAGTGTCCTTTTTGCCATCCTTGGCTATCACAGGCTGTGTGCAGGCTGCTCCAGGAACATGTATGCAGCTGCCTGCCACGTGGGGGCAACTGTTAGTGTGCTAAGCACTGAAACTGATTGAAGTTAGCTGCAATTTACCTGCCCCAGTCTTCCCTTAGAAGTTGCAAGCCTTCAACAGACTTGAGTTCCAAAATAGTTACATCAGACCGATTCTGCCAGTGCAACTGCTGTTTAGGTGTGGAGACAGATTGCTGGTGCTCCCTAGTCTGCCATTTTCCCCAAATCCTCTGTAGGATGGTTTTTAAACCACACATGAAATTTCATTGATACAGAGCTATTCAGGTTACCTATTCTTTAAAAAAAAAAAAATCTATTCTTGAATGAGCTTTGATAGTGTATCTTTCAAGGAATTTGTCTATTCCAATTAAGTTGTCAAATTTATAGGCATAAAGTTTTTTATAATATTCCTTTATCTTTTTCATATCAGTAGAATCTGTAGTTATGTCAACTTATTCCTGATAATGGTAATTTGTGTCTTTCCTCTTTTTTCCCCCTTGATAGTCTATCTAGAGGTTTATCAATTTTTTGATATTCTCAAAGAAACAGTTATTGGTTTATTAATTTCCTGTAATATGTTTCTGTTTTCTATTTCATTAATGTCTGCTCTGATCTTGTTTATTTTCTTATGCTTGCTTTGTGTTTACTCCTCTATTCCTAATTTCTTAAAGTAGGAGACAAAATCATTGATTTGAGACCTTTCTTTTATTTTCCTAATATGGTGTTTAGCACTATAAAATTTCCCCCAAGTACTGCTTTAGTGACATCCCCCAATTTTTGATATATTGTTTTCATCTCTAGTTCAAAATATTTTCTAATTTCCATCTGGATTTCTTTTGTGACCACTGGGTTTTTAGAAGTGTGTTAGTTCATTTTCATGTTTGGGGATATTCCAGAGATCTGTTAGTGATTTCTCAGTGACTTCTATTGTGGTTGCAGAATGAACTTTGTGTGATTTCACTCCTTTTACGTTTATTGAGACTTCTTTTATGGCCCCAAATATGTCTATCTTGGTAAATTTTCTCTGTGTCTTAGAAAGGAACATGTATTCTGCTGAGTGTTCTATAAATGTCAACTAGGTTGAATTCATTAATAACGTTCAAGTCTTCTATATCCTTATTTTTTGTGTACTTTATCAGTTAATGAGAATAGAAATATCTGACTGTAATTGCAAATTTATCCATTTTTTCTTGCAGTTCTATGTTACTGAGTAAAAAAAAAAAATATTAGGATAATTATTTCCTCTTAAAGAACCAGTCTCTATAATTATGGGATCATTTTCTTTATGCCTGGTAATATTCTTTCCTCTGAAATCTTTTTTCTCTGATATTAGCCGTTTCGGCTTTCTTTTAATTAGTGTTAGCATGGAGTAGTTTTCCACTCTTTTACTTTGAACCTATCTGTGTCCTTATATTTACTGTGTTTCACGTAGGCATGATATGACTGTAGTTGGGTGTTGCTTATTTTATCCAATCTGACAGCACCTGCTCTTTAGTAGGAGTTGTTAGACTACACTGGACCCTTAGGGGTGCCAGTTGAAAATCCACATATAACTTTTGACTCTCCCACACCCCAGACTTAACTACTAATAGCCTACTGTTGACCAGAAGCCTTACTGATAACAGAAACATGTATGTGTTGCATACCATATTTTTACAACAAAGTGAGCTAGAGGAAAGAAAATCTTAAAATCATAAGGAAGAGAAAATACATTTTCGGAACTGTAGTGTATTCATTGAAAAACATCTGCATATAAGTTGACCTGCATAATTCAAATCTGTGTTGTTCAAGGGTCAACTTATATTTTATGTGATTACTGGTACAGTTAGATTTAAGTCTGTCATTTTGTTATATGCTCTCTATTTCTCCCCTCTATTCTTTGGACCCTTTCCTCTTTACCTTTCTTCTTTTAAATTAACTGAGTATATTCTGATTCTGTTTTATCTCCTTTGTATGCTTAATAGCTAAACCTTTGCCTTTTTTAGTGCTTGTATTAGCGTTTATAATAACTACCTAGCTATCTCTAACTTATCATAATGTACTTTTAGGTAATATTATACCACTTCATGTACATGAACCTTACAATAGTCTTCTTCCATTTTTCCCCTCCCCCTCTTTATGATATTGTCATGTATTTTATGTAATATATATGTCACATATTTTACTTCTACGTATGTTATAAACCCCACAATATGTTCCTATTATTTTTGTTTAAACAGTAAATTATCTTTTAAAGAAATTTAAATAATAAGAGAAAAACTTACATAATTGCCCATGTGGTTGTCAGTGCCGTGTATTCCTTTGTGTAGACCCACATTTCAATTTGGCACCATTTTCCTTCTGTCTAAAGGATTTGAGCATTTATTGTAGTGAAAGTTTGACTTTGTAGTGAAAGTTAGACTGAAATCTTTCAGCTTTTGTATATCTGAAAATGTCTTTATTTTGCCTTTGTTTCTGAAAGATATATTGTTGCTGGATATAGAATCCTAGGTTGACAGTTTTTTTCTTTCAGTACTTTGAAGATGTTATTCCACTAAATTCCCTTTTGCTGAATTCACTAATGGGAAATCTGCTGCCCTCTTTATTTTTGTTCTTCTGTGACTGCATGTAAGATTTTTTGTTTATTAATGGTTTTGAGAATTTTTACTATCATACACCTTGGTGTTGTTTTCTTCACGTTTCTTGTGTTTGGAATTTGTTGAGCTACTTATAAAATCTGTTCTCATCAGATTTGGAAAATTTGCAGTTATTTATTCAAATAATCTTTCCTGTTCTTCCTCTTTTTTTCCTTCTGGGATTACAATTACAAGTATTTCAAAATTCCTTTAAGTTACCCCACATCTCATTTATATTCTTTTCTTTCTTTTTAGAATTCCTTTCTCCCCCCTCTGTGTTTCATTTTAGATCATTTCTACTGTTCTGTCATTAAGTTCACTAACATTTTCTTCTGCAATATCTAATCTATTCATCCTTTCCAGTGTATTTTTCACCTCACATACTGTTTTCATCTCTTAATGTTTGAGTTGAGCCCTTTTTATATTTTCCAGGTCTCTACTTCTGAACATATGGCACATAATTATAGTAACTGTTTTAATGTTATCTGCTAATTCTAACATCTGTGTGAGTTCTGTTTCAGTTTCAATTGATTGATTTTTGTCCTCATCATGGGTATGAGTATAGACTTTAAATTTTTTTGTCACAGAACAGCAAATTGCCCTCCAGGAGTGTTTTATCATTAATCCTATCACTATCAATAGATGAGAGTGTCTGTTTCCCTTCCTGTCCCGCCAGCACTGAATTCTGTAAGTCTTTAATCTTTGCCAATCTCACAGGCTAAAGCTATTTATTGAGCATCAACTCTAAGCCTAGTGATGGATGGAGGCAACTCTGTGGTGCTCAAGCAGCCACAGTAGCTGCCCTCATGGTGCTTATAACCCAGTGGTGTTTGTTTACCATGTTTTTCTTTGTATTTTCACTGATAATTAGCAACGTTGAGCATCTTTTCCTAAGTTTATGTCACTTATATTTCTTCTTTGGTATACTGCTAACATACACTGGATTGTTTGGATTTTTTTTATTCCTTTGTAAGAGCTCTAATATTTACTAAGGGTAGATACCCACTTTCAGCTTTTGAATTAAAAATATTTGTTGTATAAACAAAGACATTTCCTTTAAAACAAGTGAACAGTACATAACTTCTTTGAAGAAATTATTTGCATGTTACTCAAATACTTTTTCTTCTACATTAAAAATAAGTAGGAATTGATTCTGGCTTAAAGACACTGCCCTTAAAGGAAAATAGTTTTGAACAAAAAAATATAAAATACATATATGAATATATAAAGTATACATAAATGTATAAATGCTTTCATATACATCTGACATCAACATATAAATGACTTACATTCTTTAGAAATATGCAGATTCTGAATGCCATTTTACTCTCTTAATAATGAAATGGAAAATCAAAGAGATGAAACATTTCTAGATTAAATATTCCCAGCTGATTAAATATTTCTGGCAGAGCCTTGCCATCTATATTGGAAATGCTCTACATGCAAGACTGTTAATTTGTAATTGTCTAAGATCTATTCAAAGGAGAAAATGTCAAAATTCCCATTATAGTGTGTTTACTTACCCGCTGAAGAGTAGCAAAAGCTCTCATGCACAAAAGCAGCAAGGCACATGCTACCTGTTCATCTGGCTGTACAGGTAAATGCTTCCTGGCACCGCCAGGGAGAATGCCTGGGACACAGTTTCTGTAAAGTGCCCAGTGTCTTCTTAGACTTCATGGGCAATACGAGGTGGCAGGGGGTGGTGGGCCCTGAGAAGTGTTCAAGTTTGTGGTCAGGGATATAATGGTACACGTGTCACAGGGCTGAGGGGTGTTAGCTCGCCGAATATGACGGAGGAAATGTATGCCACCAGTTATGCTGTGAATTCACAAATTGAGCAGTTTTACTAATGGCGATGATGACAACCACCAGCAAAGCCCCACGAGGCCCAATCCACCGGCTCTTCCACTGGCCCTGCCCCCCCCTCCCCCGACTGACCTGTTTGGTGTAGGTGGTCTCTGGCCACCTCAAACAAGCGCAGGTGCATGTTGGTGATGGGATTGAAGGAGCCACAGGCCAGGAGCACCACTGGGATTCGACTCTTCATCTTGTCAGGCACCTCCACACCCACGGCAGTGGCCACCCTGCCTTCATGGGGACAATAACTCATGTTAGAGAGCTGGCACCAGACAGCTGTCCAGATCAGTGTCCCTAAAGTATACACAGGTCATTACATCTCATTTATAAAGGTGACTGGAGGGCAGTAATAACAATAACAACATTTATGGAGGATTTACCGTGGGCCGGGACCTGGGCTAAACACAATGTCAGGGTATCTCCCTTATCTCACCAAATCCTTGAGTGGGTGGTCACCTATCCAGCTCCGGGACCTTAGCAGCTGCAGGACTGGAACCCAGGCAGCCTGACTGCAGAGACCTTGTTCTTCCTGTAACCTCTATACCCTCCTGGGCTCTGATGAGTCACCTTGGAATCTACAGGAGGTATGTAAGACCCTCATAATGTCATCTTTGGTAGTCCAAGTGAAACTTAGGTCCCAGAGTAGACTGGTAGTTTAAAAAAAACTTTTTAAAAAATACTTTCAGATAATGCAAGCAGAGTTGTAACACTTGAACAAGGACTTCCTGTATATCCTTTACCTAGTTTCCTTAAATGTTAATATCTTACATTTGCTTTATCACTCATTCTGTCTCTCTTTCTACACACACACACACACACACCCGCGCGCGTGCGCACACGCAGGCACGCACGTATACTTATATTTTTTTCTAGAATGTTTAGGGGTAAGTTGTAGACACAATACCTCTTTACCTCTAAATACTTCAGTATGTGTTTTCAAAGAACAAAGGCATTTTCTTATGTAATTGAAGAGTAATGATTAAAATCAGGAAATTAATATTGTTACAGGACTATTATCTAATCTGCAGATCTTTTCTGACTTTACCTCTTGTCCTTTATCTAGGGCCAAAGCAGTATGAGGGTTCTGCCCACCCTTGTCTCTACACTCTTGGGCTTTCAGGGCCAGGGTGAGGTTAAAGGAAAGCAGACAACAGAAGCCGAACTTCAGTAGCTTAAACAAACAGATGTTATTTGTTTCTCGCATGACAAGAAGTAAAAGAGGGCAGCTGCCATTAGGTCACGGGCTCAACAATGACCAGCAATTCTCTCAGATCTTCCCTCATGTTAGAAGACTGCTGCTGTAGCTACAGCCATCATGAATAGGATCAAGGCAAGAAGGAGCAAAGAGATACAGTGGCCTGAGTGTTCCTCTTAGTCAAAAACAAAAGAGCTTTCTCAGAACCACCCTGTAGATTTTTGCTTCTCATTGGCCAGAACCAGATCACATGGCCTTTCTAGCTACCAGAGAGGCTGGAAAAGTATTTAGCTTTACAGCCTCTCTAGTGGGAAGCAGAAAGGAAAAGGGAATTGGAAATGGGATTAGCTAGTTCACAGCACAGAGGGATACAACTGCCTTGGAGCTGACTGTGTAGAAGGCTGCCATGTTGGCTTTTCTGACAGCTACCTTGGGTCAGCTGATCCATGGCCTACCTTCAGTAGATCATATACCACATTCTATAGGGAAAACCTGCTCTTGTGTCTTTCCTCCCCGCCAGACAATAGGCCCATTTAAGAGGACAAGTGGTGTTTTCTTCATCTCTGGATCCCAGCCTCAAGCCCAGTGCCTGGCCCAGAGTAGGGCTCAGTGAAGACTGGAAACGGCTGGCTGCAGGGTGGTCCTGCGTCCTGGTGGGAGGAAGGCCTAATGCACTTCCTAATGCAGAGAAGTTGTTCTGGAAGTATTCTGAGTTATAGCAAGCAGATAAAACAAAAAACAAACAAAAAAAAACCCAACCAACTCTCAGGCAGGCTATGGTTTCTTGAAGCTTCCTTTAAGGCAGCAGGAACACCCCCTACTGCGGGAGAAGAAAGCGGTCTGTAAGCTACTGCTGCTTGCTTCCTCCCAGGGAGGTTGGATGGTTTAATGAGATATTATTTGCAGAATGTGCCGAGCTATTCACAAGAGCAGCCCCGTGATGAGTGTATCTGGGGAGTCTGGCTGTTGTTCACAACTATTATGAAGCCTTTCAAAGTTCTATTTCATTTTGACAAAATCTAACTTTTTAGAGCTGTTAAAACATGTAACTGCAACATCTCAGGTAACCTGGGGTTTTGATCCATTTTTTCAAAAGTTCCTAGAAACGATAAATTAGATCATTTGTTTGAATGGTGGCATCAACAACAATGAAGTGTGATGTTGGGGAAGAAGAATCAATGACATTTAATGTCTGTCTTTCTTTCCTTGCCAGCAGCCCACTGAGCCACACTACTCCAAAGCGACTTAGTGTATCCAAGCCGCCGCTGAGACGGGAGAGGCAGGGAGTGCACGTTCCCAGGCTCAGGAGTGAGGTCAGTGCTCCTGTGTCATTTGTATACTCTAACTTGCCTCGACTACACACCCTGCCAAGCCCAAACCCGGAGAAATACAATGATAGTGTTGACATGGCCTCACTCCAGGGGCCACCAGGAGAATAAACCAGGCTCCAATTTGAGTGCAGGTCTCATCGGACGTGAGGCCAGATGCGTGCCATGAAAGTGATTCATCTGCCCTGTCATTTGGTAACATCTAGTGAGACAAAGCAAGTGTGGGAGACGTTTGCTATCCGGAAAGGCTTCTCATTAATAAGCATTTAATGGGGGGGCCACAGAGTGAGCAGTAATTGCTGCTGAACGATTTAACAAGTTGAGAAGGAGGCATACATGGCCTTCTTGGAGTTTATCATTACACTGGAGAGACAAGGCAACCAGATTCCACCTCTGGCCCCCGTCCCCTCTCCAGATTACCATCTATCACTTTACAGTCACCCAGATAGCATCTCACCCTGCTCTTCAAATGCAGCACGCTGCCTCCCTTCTCCTCGCTTCTGCAAATGCTGTTCCAACTACCTGAAACACCCCTGCCTTCAAGGTTTTCTCCTGGGAGTGTTTATCCAATTGTCCCTCCCCGCCCCCACACCGTGCTATGTGTACCCCCCATTACACATTTTATCACTTTCTTCTTCCAGCCACCACACAACTGCCATTGCTTCATTTCCACGTTGCTCTCCCCCAAGCAGGTGAACTCCTACAGGGTGGTTTCTTACTCGTCTTGGTCCCCCCTCAACTCCTGCACTGTGCTTGGTGCACAGGCGCTCAGAAAGTGTGTAGAATGAATGAGAGAATGAGTGTCTCCAACCAAGGGTCATCCTTTTCAGACAGCTACCTCATCTCTTTGTTTCTGTCCCAAGTGGTCAATGGGCTGGGGCTTTCACAGATAGAAACTGACCTTTCTGGCTTTCAAGAGGCACTTGTCAAGGCCCCAGTCCACTTCAGCCCGAAATCAAACAAGACACGCCTGCCTGCTGGACCATGTTCAATGTCAGGATTCCATCAACAGGGGTATACCGACTTCCTGCACGCTGACACCAAGGTCATCCTCCTGCTCTGGAGAAGCGGAGGTCACCAGCTGCTGCTTGGATAGGCAAAGGACTTTGCAGATGTGATTAAGTTAATGGTCATGAAATGTGGAAGGTAGCCTGGATTATCCAGGTGGGCCCAATTTTATCATGAGGGTCCTAATAAGGAGGAGGAGGGGGGTCAGGTACACAAAGATGGAAGGGCCAAAGTGACAATTAGGAGGGAAGAGGCTATCCTGGTTTGAAAGAGGAAGGGGCCGGGAACCAAGCAGAGTAAGGGGCCTCTAGAAGCTGGAATTGGCAAGAAAACAGATTGTCCCCAAGAGCCTTCAGAAGGAATTCAGTCCTGCTGACACTGTGGTTTCAGACTTCTGACTTCCAGAACCATAAGAAAATAACATGTGTCACTTTAAACTAGTAACCCATGGCAATTTGTTACAGCAGCTATCGGATATGAACAAACTCACCTATGCAGGGGCAGATTCTCTACAGTGACCTTCCAGCTGGGGCAAGAAAGGTAAAGGAATCGAGCCAGGGACAAGGATATTGAAGGGTGTGTCGGGCAGAGGGACCAGCATTGCCAAGCCCCGAAATATCACCATCTGGGGGGGGGGTGGTGAACTGAAAGCACATCCATGCGGCTCTGTGTGGGTGACTCAAGATTGAGGCCACAGTTGGTGTAGGGATCCTGCAGGCCCCTAGGGGGTCTCGGAGACTTGATTTTATTCCATGGGCAATGAGGAGCCTCAGAAGGATTTTCAGCAGGGGTGCGACTTACTCGTACATTTCTAGTTCAGAGAGAGCCCGGGTGCTCCCAGGATAGTGCGTCAGGAAGCCCCAGGGTGGCAACTTCCAGGCCCTCTCCACCTAGGGAAGGGCAGGCATTTCTCCATCTTCTCCCAGGATGGCCTTTCCTGCTGCCTGCATTTCACTTCAATCACCCGGTAATGGGATGCTGGCCGATGCCCCGCATGCACCAAATTCTAAGTGTGTACCCTTCGGCCCATTTGTCACAGGCCGTCGCAGAGACACAGAAAGGAAAGGCGAGCCAGGAAGGTTAAGTGCCGTCACTGCAGATGTAATGTGCTAATGCTCATCGCTTGGGAGGCAGTCAATTTACCTTTCCCTGCGGTGAGCGCCTCTAACAGGACCTGGCCCAGGAAAGTGGCTGAAAACATCCCTGTTTATTATAGACATAAAGCAGATGGCTTCGGGCAGAATGGAAATGGATTCTACAAACATCTTTCATTACACAGACCTCTTGACCAGACTCCTCATCTTAAAGAAAACAAGAGACGCGGTTTGTATTTCTGGGGATGACGAGCGCATTTTTTTAGGACCGAGGGAAATCATTTCCATCTGCACGAGGATGTCAACTTCTCCAGGGCAATCAACCTTCATGCGAACTCCGGGCACTTTTTCTTTTCAACTTTGTTGGATTCACCCGCTGTTGCTATGGGCACACGGTGCTGCTGGGAACAAAAGCAAAGCGAGCCTTCCTTGCCAGTGTGAGGATCCTCCAGTAGCCACCTCTTGGCACAAACACACACGCCAATTAAGCACTTGTCCTAATTATGAGACTCCCAGGAAAGCAGGCAGCCTGGCTCTTAAGTTTGGAGAACTTTCAAAAGATGTGAAGGAGCATGAGGAATGGGACGAGGTCTCTTGCAACCCCCCACTCAGGAGTTGGGAAGAATTTCGATTGCTGCAGGAAGGTGGCATGGAGTCACAGCTCCTGGGTTTCCTGAGTGAAAGCCTAGGCATTGTTCTAGAACCTTCCACACACTAGTGCTGATTCTTTCAGCATGCTTGGAAGGAGAGGGTTTGTGCTTGCATCCTACTCGACTTCTCTAAGCCTCAGTGAGCCCCATGGCAGATGGAGATAAATCACATACCCCCTAGGGCCGTCATGGGGGTTACCGGGTTAACTCACCTAGCACAGGACCTGGCCCGTAGGGGGTTCTCCAGAAACATTAGCTCCTCTTTCCTTTCTTTATGTTCAGAGCAGAATGTACCACCCCCACATCCGCTTCAACCTACTTGTTCACCATTTTTGCAGTCACCCGTGACCAAAACCTGGCGGTCCTTAGGACCACTTTAGCACCCTGTTAGACATCTCTTGCAGACCACCCAGGCCTGGGAGATATTCCCACAGGAGAGCGCTCCCAAGGAAGGCCGTCCCCACACACCACTGCCAGAATCTTCCACCTAGCTCCAACTGCAACAGCTCAGCTCTGAGCATCACTTGTCCCTGGAGTTAAGACTTGCTAGTGAGAAACAGTTTAATGTCCTGCTGATGGAAAGAACATCTGGTGATGAAGAAAAAATGTGCCCCGGATCACAGCTGACTTGCCACCCTGGAACAGAGAAGCAGACAAGGGGGTAGAACGTGAGAAGTGCCTGGGGTCTCCCATGAGGAGTGCGAAGTAGCAGATCGTGAAAATCACAACCGACCAGCGACCGTGCTAGTGCCTTAGAGGTACAGGGATAAACAAAACCTGGCCCCTGTCCTCAAGGTTACAGTTTGGCAGGAAGAACAAACCACTAGGGCCCCAGGTAGGACAGAGTCTTCCAGTAACCTCCCAATATCCATTTCTGCCTTCCTCTTTAGTAACAGAATCTCTAGTAACCTGCCAGCTAAATACACATTCCCCAGTCTCTGCAGCAGGGTACGGCCATGTGCCTAAGGTCTGGCCAAAGATCTATGAACAGAAGTGTTGCATGATACTTCCGGAACCCTCCTGAAATGGGGACGGACTGCCCTTCTCCACTTCTACACTCCTGCTGTCTAGAATTTGATGGCTAGAGTATAGTAACAACACTGGACCAACTCCCAGTTTGACGGAGAATAAGCCAAGAGAAAGCCAGGACCTTGATGACCCCGAAGCTGCCATACCAGCCCCAGGCTGCCTGCCTTCAGGTTTCTTCTACCAGGGGATAAATAATCTTCTGAGTCACCATTATTTTCTCTTTTTCTATTATACACAGTGAAACTTGTGTTCTAATTCTAATATATTCTAATCAATTTGCAGATGCAAATTCTAATCAATTCTAACTGATATACTGATACCTTAATGAATGTTTATTAAACTAGTGTATAAAGAAATGAAAACTGTGTAAACTTTTAGAAGTTTCTACCACCCCAGTTAAGCCTATTTTACCTGTGGAAACTCAAATGGATATTGTTTGAAAGGGAAAATACACCTAAGGAAAAAAAATCTACCATAACTTAATTTTTTATATGAATTTTTCATAGGAGGAAAAATCCTTACTCAGGGCTCTAGAAGGCTGAAATGTGCAGCAGTGAATCTGCTTTTCTGTAGATCACAAAAACCAGACTGTGTCCTATCTCCTTTCCCCCAAACCAGATTCATTATGGCGTGTTGTTACACTCTGCTTTGAGTGGGCATTTGCCATATGGCTTGGCAGTTTAATGGCTTTCTGATACTTGACAAAAATGAAGCACAATCATTTTGCAAGGAGCATGCGTTCCTAGATGGGTCTTTTCCAAATAACAGCTGTGCCTCAAAATGGAGTTACTCAAATTGCAATTTGTGGACACAATACTCAAACATTTACAAGTGAGCAAAACCTCAAATCACTTGGGCTATTTCCAGGCTTCAGAGTTTATGAAGTTTTTAGCAATGTTATGAGAGTGCAGCTGTCAACAAACTCACGCCAAAGTCTCTGAACCAACGGAACCCGGCAGGCAGCAGAGATGTCCTACTTAGCAGCAGGACATGTGCAGCCGACCACAAACCCTCGCGAGAGAACAAATATGAGGGAAGTAGGCTTTACCCTAAAGCCCACAGACCAAATCTCTGTGCCTTTCTCTCTACTCCCTACCACACCGTACAGATGACACCAGATCTACAGCTCTAGCCCTGACCTTGCTGATGGGCCCCTACCGGTCCACGGATGTCCACCTGGCACTGGCTTATCAACAAGACAGACAAGCATGGATGCAAAGCTGACTAGCAAGCACTTCCTAACTAAGCGACCTTGAGCGTATGAGTCAGGGGAGTCCAGATGAGGTATGTAAACAATTCCCAAATCTCAGGAGCTTAAACCAATAAAGGTCTGTTTCACGTTCCTATTAACGTGTGCATTCTATGCTGGTTGGGCTCTATTCTGGATCCTCTTTTCCTCTCAATCCAGGACTCAAGCCAATGGAGCAGTCAGACTGAATATGGTCAGTCTGTAGCAGAGGAAAATAAAGGACTCCAGAAGGTCCCTCACCAGCAATTGTATTGTATGCTTGGCCTCAAACTGGCAATATCCCTTCCAACAACCCCACCCAACCTCAACGAGTTAGAAAATACAATCTGACTCTAGCTTTCCAACTTCACGACACAGATATACTTGGTGAATAGCCTTGTGCCTACTACAGTAAGTTAATCCACTGCGCTTAGCCTCAGTGACCCATATGGAAAATGGAGATAATTACACACACCTCCACAGATTGTCATAAAGGTTAATCAGAGTTGACTCATGTAGGGCACTTAGAATAGTCCCTGGCCCATAGGAGGTTCTCCAGAAATACCAGCTCCTTTCATTGCACTCGAAACAGAATTCTCAGTCTCCCACACCTGCTTCTGGCTACCCACACCCCATGTCTGAAAAAGATTCCACCGTTTTTCTAGTCACTTTCAATAAAAACCTGCCCGTTATCTATGATCTCTCTTCATCCTTCATCATGTCCCCCCAGTACAATGACCTCCAAGTTTGGCCAATATGCCCCATGTGAGGTCTTCACTTTCCATCACTACTGAGACCCATCCTACTATAGGATTTTATTATCTTCTTGTATCAGGATTTTAAAAAATTGCTAACAACAGAAACAAGCTCTGGTCATCCTAATTCCCCTCTCCACAAAAGGCAAAGCAGTAAAGGAGCACGGGATTATCCGAAGGCCACCAGACTGTCACAGCATAATGGAAGGGCTGAACATGAGGTCTCAGGATAGACGAGGAACAGGGCAGTGCCATGGTCTCAATCTGGACAGAGCCCCATGGTATAGACAGGGTCAGTGAGGCTCACGCCAGTGCACACTGTTCTCAGAGAGAGGCCATTGATGTGGACCAGACAGACCCCACCCCCAGCAATAGCTTCCATACTTGGTGTCAGAAACTCTGCAATCAGCTCCCCCCCACCCCCGCCCCAACGTGGCCCCAGTCCAATCTTTTCTCAATATGCCAACCAGATCAACTAGTCCTAAAGTTTGGGTTAAGTCACTCAAACTACTGTGATGAACAATCAGGTGTCTACCATGCACTAAACCCTGTATAAAACCTGGACCTTTGTGCCAAGCTAGCGATAAAACCTTAAGAAATTTGTTCTCCATTGGCATTTAGTTGTTCAGCCGTGTCCTTCAGCTGGCATTAGAACTTTGGGGATTTTAGCCCCACTCCACCTCTCAAGATGGTATCCTGACCACCCTCTCTATTCCCTACATGGGCTCCATGTCCTTCCCACGCTGAGACCAACTGCTGTTCTCTGATGTGTCTTCTGAGTGTTCCTGCTGCTTGGGCTTCTGTTGATGCCACTTTCTAGAGCTAGGTGGTCTCTTTCATGCCAGCTCTCCCACAGAGCTTCCCCTGAGAGCCCACCTAGAAGTCACTGTTCCATCCTCTGACCTCTTAAAGGTGACACTGTCTGTATTACTGAGTCCCACTCTCTAATTGCCAAAAGACTGTAAAACCCCAAGGGCAGGGATCCCACAGGGTCTAACGCAGAGTGGAATGCAAATAAGGAATATTCACCTTATTCACTGGAGGACAAGGTAAAAGTGAAAAGTAGATCAGAATGAGAGCCAGAGAGCCCTGGTCACCTCCTGGCATGACCTAGGCTAAAGTGCTTCCATTCTCGCTTCCAATACTCAGCATTTCCTGGCTTGCTTTACTCCATGCAACTTTCTGTCTCACTATCAGGGGCGTCACCTCCCTTGTGGACTTGAATTTTGCTCTTACCCCATAAATTGTGTCTGCCACTTTGGCTGGGCTCCACCCGGGGTCCTGATTTGCACCTCAGAGGCACCATTTGACTCCTCTGTCCATTCCCTGCCTCTGCCCCTGCCGACTCCTGGGTGTATGTCCAGGGCTCTGCTCCATTCCAGCAGTGGGCAATGAGCCACAGTTAGTACTGAGAGAAGCAGTCTCACACCCTCTACATCCCTGGGAGAGTCCCTGTTTGGCAGGAAATGCAGAACTGTCCATAATGATGGCAGAAGATGGCACCACGGTCCTTCTCGTGCTCAAAGCACAAAATTGGCAGCCATCTGGCTCTTCTCTCTCCCTTGCTTTGACAGCCTGTCAGTTCCACCTTTGCAATATCTTTATTATCCATCAGTCTCTCAAACTCCACAGTTCTTTCCTTCGATTGGGGCTCATTATTTCTCACTTGAACCTGAGTGAACTCTTAACCTGTCCCAGTGTCCCCTCCTCTGCCCATCTCTGCTCAACTGCCCAAGGGATCTTTTAGAATGCTTCCCCTGCCACCCAATCGCATCGTAGATAATGAAACTCCTTAGCAGCCACCCATGGCCCTTTACAATCTGGTCATGACCTATTTTGTCAGCCTCATCACTTACCTTCCAACACCCTCCCCGTGTCTGCTCCATCTAACTGCTTTCCATTCCATCCTAAGTCCCCTTGGATGGAATTTTCGGACCAGCCCTAAAATTAAACCCAAAAATTCCAAAAATGAAGGCAACTCCGTTTAGCTTGCTTGTTCATTCACTAAAAATGAAAACAAGCTGCCACTGCCATCAAGTTCCTCAGGGCAATAGGAGGTGACAGGAAGATCCCAAAATGCCTGGAAAGGTGGAAAGCTGGCCAGCCTCTCCATGAGGGCAGAACAGACCAGCTGAGGCCTAGTGAGCCACAGCAGGGGAGAGAACAGGCAAGAATCCTGCTGCTCAAGGACAGGCGTTCATTTGGGAATGTCACTGGGCACAACACAACCTAGTCCACAGCAATCCTTTCCCGTTTCATGTAATAGAATTTCCTCCAAAAATTATAAGCCAAGAAGCTCATCTTTCCTTCTTTATTGAGCTATAAGCAGACTGCCATAGTCGTGAGCAGATAACTGCAAATCTGGGCAGTGATCTATGAAATCAGAACAGACCTGAGTTTGGAGATGTGATTAATTAAAATTTTTAACCAAGTTCATCCCACATATATTTAATGTTATGCATAAGTGCTTTTGTGCTGGCTGGAAATTAGGCCTAAAGAGTGGGCAGTTCACAGAAACGCTGCAGACCCTGTGATTCTTAAACAGACAAACCTGATTGTGTTTCTTCCCTCAGTTACTGCTTCAGAATCCACTAGGATGACTGGCAGATCATTCCCTGCCAATGTCTGCACCAAAGCCCATGCATTTCTTGTGCACACAGGATATGTGCACTCTAACAGTGAAGGGCATCAGGTGCTTCTTCTGGCCTTGAACTGAGGTTGCCTGTGCTTGTACTTGGGGGACCTCTGGAATGGAAAAGGCTTGGCATTTACAAGCACTGCAACCTTGAATAAGCCCTTCAGTCTTCTAAAAAATGAGGATAGCCCAAGCTCATCCATGGAGGCTGTGAAGATGAACTAAAGAGACACATTAGGACTATACTGCCTACACTGCTTTCAGAGGAGGAGGAAACTTTTCCATCACAGAGTTAGGGAACAGGATTCATATGTGCCAACCTTGTGTAAAGACACCACTGTCCCTGACAGATTCTACCTGTTCCTGCAAGAACAGTCCAAATGAAGCCACTATTGGTCTGTCTTCATCCACCCCTGCATAGTACGGAATCAGGGATTTCTGGCCAACTCAGCCAGGGCTGGGGCAGTTGAAGAAGCCCACCAGGTCATATACAACACTCCAGCTGATCTGCACCAGGCTCCCTCCCACAGAGTCAGGACTTGTTGATTTACTTTACTAAGTATGAATGAAAACACCAACAAAGAGGTTAATTTGCTTTTATGACTTCTGAAAAAGTAATGTATTTGTCTGGTACACGCTTTGGCTCAGATCGCTTTCTATAGGCCCTTGTAATACATGGTGATCCTTGAGTGTGCATGCCACAAGCATGGGGCTGGAGCACAGAGGCTGCCCAGAGGCTCAAACAAGGAGGGTCCTGGCCCCAGGGGCACAGGCAGATTCCTAGGGTCTCAAGGCCAATGGGCAGAGCTAGAATCCAGTCAGGGCAGAAGAAGTAAAGAGCACTTCATGCCCAGAAGTGGGGGGTAAAGCCAGATGCAGACATCTGGAGGTATCCACTCTAAAATTGAGACAGCAAAGCTTCATCTCCCAGGCTTCTAGCTTATGTGAATTCTCTTACATGTGCTGGCCTCACTAAATCAATAAAATAATAATTTAAGTGTAAAATAAAGTATAGCCAAAGTGAAATGATTTAAGCTCACTGTCTTCTGGGAGCAGATGTTCCAGAGGGAGTGTGATGTGGCAGAGAATTTGCCGGTGCTTCCTGCAGCACAGCGACTCCCTTTTCTCCTTACCAAGAAACTTGATTTTGTTCACCTTCGGGGACAAGGGGCAGAGATCCAGGTAGGAACCGCAGCACCACACCCACCATGGCAGGCCACTCCCTTTGCCCATGATTGGTCCAGTCACGAACATGTGACCCATCCCTGGGCAATGAGATATAAAAGGAAGTGCCTGGAGGCCTATGGGAAAAATTTTCGAAGTCCAAATACAAGCAGGTCCTTTTTCCACCGCTTCCTGCCCTGGATGCTGTGGTGTCGGGATGTGACGCTTGGGGCTGCCACAGCCCTCCGGTGACCATGAAGGCCTAGACAGCTGCAGAGGTGAAGGGCAACCCAGAGACTTGGTCTCATTAAGTTGCTGCAATAACCTAGTATAGCCTCTCTCTAGACTTTATTATGTGAGCTGCTACAATATCTTTCCTGCCACAGCTACTGCTGGTCATGTATTCAATTGCTTGTGTCCTCAAGCATCCAAAGAGATCCATCTCAGGAGGCTTCAGTTCTTGCCTTCTCCTCACAGTGTGTGCACTTCCGTGGGCCAAGTGTGATTCCAGTGTGTAAAGACAGGTACTTGCTACATAACATGGCGTCTAAAGTCAAGGCAGCTGCTTCACCTGGGTTGCAGCTGGAGAGAGACTGAATCTGAGTTGGAAGACCTCCCACTCTGTGGGTCCTGGGAAGGATGGTATGTTGAACTCCAATGTGGGGCTATCCTGGGAATCCTCCAGGAACTGTTCTGAACATACATGATTTTTGGTTAACACTGTGACCTCAGAACCTAACCTCAGGGGCAGCTGCCTCCTGAGCCTCTTAACAGACCCCTCTCAGCTGCATTCACTGTCCCCACAGGCACCGACTGCAGGGACCTTTGTGAGGGTAGCTTTGTATCTCAGGGGACTTTCACACCCTCAGTGGCTCCTTGCTCCTCTCCATAGATGGGGACCGCTGTGCCTTGCCTGCTTCAGTGCTGGCTGCTTGCCTACCTGTGCCTGTGGCCCAGCACAGCCTGGTGACGTGAAGAAGCCTGAACACACCCACGCTGCCATCTCTGTTTTGTTCCTGCTGGTCTCTACCTAGAGTGCCCCCTCTACCCATTCCTACCTATTAAACTTTGTTTCCCCAGCACTCAGCACACATTAGGCCAACCAAAGAAGGTCTCCTTAACTCAGTAATGACAAAAACAAATAACTCCATTAAAAAACAGGCAAAGGACTTGAATAGACATTTGTCCAAAGAAGATATACAAATGACCAATAAGCACATGAAAAGATGCTCAACATCACTAATCACTAGGGAAATGCAAATTAAAACTACCACGAGATACCACCTCACATACATTATGATGACCATTATCCAAAAAAAAACCCAGTAAGTGTTGGCGAGGATGTGGAGAATCTGGAACCTCTGTGCACTCTTGGTGGGAATGTACAATGGTAAAGCCACTGTGAAAAACAGTATGGAGGTTCCTCCAAAGATTAAAAATAGAACTACCATATGATCTAGCAATTCTACTTCTGAGTATATACCCAAAAGAACTGAAAGCCACAGGAACAGTTACTTGTACATCAATGATCGTAGCAACATTTTTCACAGTAGCCAAAAGCTATAAGCAACCCAAGTGTCCACAGATGACAGATGAATGGATAAACAAAATGGTTATATATGTGTGTGTGTGTGTGTGTGTGTGTGTGTGTGTATACATAATATGTGACATTTATTTTTGATGTATATATGTATATGCATGTAGATATATATGCAAATATATACAATACACATACAATGGGATATTATTCAGTCTTCAAAAAGAAAAAATCTGACATATGTTACAAGACGAGGATATTATGCTCAGTGAAGTAAGTCAATCACAAAAAGATAACTACTGTATGAGTCCATATATATTTGACTACCACCTAGTCAAATTCATAGACACAGAAAGTATAATGGTGGTTTCCAGGGGCTGGAGGGAGGAGGGAATGAGGAGTTGTTGGTAGTGGGTATAGTTTCAGTTTTGCAACATGAAAGAGTTTTGGAGATGGTTGCATAAGAGTATGAATATACTTTACTGAACTATATACTTAAAAATTGTTTCGATGGTATATTTTATATGTAATTTACCACAATTACAATTTTAAAATAAAAGGTATCCTTTGCTAAGCCTTCTCTGATACCAGACTCTGATTGCGCCGCATTGCTCATCAATCTGCCTTGACTCCTTGTTTTCTGTTCTTTCAGGATTGTTTCGAGACATACCCAGTTGCCTAGAGCAAAATAATTACAGAGAAATAGAGCCAGAGTCCTGACTGAACTGCTTCTAAAGTCTAAACTTTCTAGGGCATTTCAATTACATGAACCAGTAAATCTCCTTTTTAACATTAAGCTAGTTTGAGTTGGTGTCCTGTTACTTGCAACCAAACTCAACCTAATTGAGTCTACACTTGACTTGAAATATCAGGACACTAAGAAGAAAAGACACTAAAGATTTCTAGGGAACGAACAAAAGAAAGTTCACAGACAAAAGGCTGAAAATAATATGGCATCTAACCCCTCATTTGCAACATTAGATGCAAAAAATGAGCAATGTGTACATACTTCTGAGAAAAGAGGACTTTGAATCTGGAATTCTCTATCTGGCTAGATAATTAAATATGGGAATAGAAGAAATACATTTTTATATATGAATGGAACTCATATATTAAAGTTTACCTCTTGGGTACTCTTTAAGTAGCTCTTTGGGGGAGTGTTCCAGCAAAACAAGGAAGGAAAACCAATAAAAGTAGAAGACAAGGATCCCACCTAGGAGGATGGTTAAGCTAGGACAGATGAGAGTTGTACGGCTGGAGAGAACTGGACAGGATAGAAAAGTGTGGGCCTTTTATGAAAAAAGAGAGGAGAGGCCAGAGACGCTGGGTCAAATGGGGTTATGGTGAGAGCATTTCTCTCTCAACTACGACCACCCTCCCCCCCTCAAAATCCAAAAACACAGAGCTATATGATGTGGTCCAAAAATCATGTAAATAAATGTGACACAATTTTAAGCTCTTTATGGAATATGAGAAAAGAAAATACATTTGACCCTGGTAGTAGGAATTTCCCTATGAGTGGTCCAGGGCTACTTGATCCTGGATATTTATGTGGTCATAATGATTTCAGTCCTATTTAATGGTGTTCAGCTTTTAGAGTCAATCTAGTGAAAAGGCACAGAAAGCTTAACTGTGATTACAGAATAGAAAGGTAATGTTAACCTCTTGGCAATGTAAGAATACAGCTACCAAAGGGAAGTGGTTGAGGTTATGGAGAGTGTAGGCACTGATTAGTTTACCAAAAACAACAATAAAAAACAGATTTGGTTGTATCAGATATGGGGAAAATGATACTTTAAACAAGCCAGGGCATAAACTTCTCTCCTATAAAATCTTGGGAAGGTAGGCAGGTCAGGGATAGTATGGTCGCTCTGATGTCATCAACATCCCAGAATCTTTTTAGATTTCTCTGTCATTCTTAGAACATGCCTTCCATCTACCCTCAAGATTGTCTCATGATCACATAATGACTGCTGCAGCTCCAGCCATCCTATCTGTGTTCCAAATAAGAAGAAAGAAGAAGAGAGAAGGGCAAAAGAGGCCTACCTGCTGAGTCAGCCCCCTTATAAAGAACTTTCCAGAAGCACGACCCAACAATTTCTGCTTATATCTTACTGTCCAGAACCCAGTGACATGGCCACTCCTATCCAAAGAATAAAACTGACTAAATTCCAAACTGAAAAGTATAGTTTTTTGGATGGCACATTGCTGCTCTCAACAAAACTGGGCTTGTTTGTAAAAAAAGAAGGGAGGAATGGATATTAGGTAAGTAAGTCACCATCTGTGACTCAAGAAATATACGTATATTTTTTTAAAGTAAAAAGGTAACCAACAAAAGAATAAAAAAATAACAGAGCCATCAAAAATGAGAGGAAGGAGGAAGGGTGAAGAGTATACATGAGTTAAATCAATCTTTCATAATGGGACTCAATGGCTATCTTTTCTGGGTACAATTTAGAGTTGTGCATTTAACCCACAAAAGAATTTAAAGAGACCAAAGAGGCTTTGGGAGGTAGGCAGGGAGGTGGGGATGGAGCTATAACTTTATATTAAAAGCCTGTCTGAATTAGTTGAATTTTTAAAAAGCCATGTGCATGTATTATTTTGATGGCAAAAGTAACAGTGTTTAGTCTAATCTTTTGGGAAACAGAGCTTCACTGTATTTCCTTTCCCCTTGGCAGCCTGGGTCAGTGGTGGGCACTTTGGTATGTTTTTAACCCTCCTCATTGACTTAGAAAGTGACAAAAATCAGCCACATTCAGGGCTCTCTTGATCTCACTTCTTTCAATGGATTTGTTATTTTTTAAACTCTAGCCATTAACATCCAAGATTCTTTACAAGAAGATGGACTGGGCTGGCACACACATCACTTCTTCCGTTTCTGGTGGGGAAGGTCCTGCTACGCACCACCCTCTGTTTGAACCCAGGCAGCCAACATCTCCCCACGCTCATTCTCCCGGGCCACTCCTGTGCGCTCGCAGACCTCTGTGCAGGGAAGGGCGTGCTCTACCTGCCTGGTCTACACTCTCAAATCGCTGTCCTAATGTCTCTATAATATATTAACAGGCAGTGGCCAAAGGGAGTTCTGCTGAAATAGGCAGTAGTTTGGGCCATTTTGGACAAAATCCTAGAATGCACACGATAATGCTGAGCGATGCAGTTTAATTTATGAGCATGCAGGTCTGCTGTGAAATTGGGAAATGGAAGTATAAGACATTAGCATTCACATGGCAAGGGTAGGGCCAAGTCCAAAACCGTAATATGCCTTTCACAGGGAGGACTGGGGAGTCTGAAAGAGCAGCCATGCTCTGTCAGTTAACTGTGTGCTCACGAACCTCATCCTTGTATTTTAATGCCACCAACCACCTGTGCTTCTCCAGGCCTTATGCCCTTCATATTGCCCCACACCCTCCATTGTTTTTAACAACAGTAGAACACTCGTCCGCACCTCTTCTGGACAGCTTTAAAAGATGAATTTCATGGTCTGGATATGCTTTGATCTGTAGGCAGGAAGGTAGAACAGACAGCTTCCCAACTTCCTTGTAGCTAGGACATACAATCTATTATACAGTGAAATATTTCCAAATTAAAAAGGGAAGACAGGCACGTTTGTAACTTAACAGCAGTTGTACATGCGGCTCAAGCCATGTATTCTCCAGTGAAAGGAGCTCATGAGTTAGAGATTTTGTCTGACCCTGACTTTCTCGCCCATTTCTCAGTGCACAGAACAAAATAACATCTATTTCTGCCTTCTTAGGAATGAAAATGCACCCTTCTAAAGAGTCCACAGGAAACATCAAGCGTGCTCCAGCAGTTAAAGTGTGTTGGAAAACAGGTTGGCTATCCCATTGCAACAGGCTGAATAATGTCCTTCAAAGAAATCATTTCCTCATCCCTGGAATCCGCAGATGTTGCCTTATTTGGGAAAGGGTCTTTGCAGACGTGATGAAGGATCTTGGGGAGATTATCCTGGATCGTCTAGAGGGCCCTGAGTGCAATCACATGGAACGTTCTGAGGGAGGGAAAGGGAGGCCTGAACACACACAGA
Organism: Panthera tigris; assembly: GCF_018350195.1. Classification (NCBI taxonomy): domain Eukaryota; kingdom Metazoa; phylum Chordata; class Mammalia; order Carnivora; family Felidae; genus Panthera; species Panthera tigris. The sequence continues at coordinate 122,572,743 of NC_056668.1, read as the reverse complement.
CAAGGCCCTGCGAAGAAGGAGCAGAGAGAAACCTGGAGATGCTGGCCTTGAAGACTGGACTGATGTAGCCACAGGCCAAGGAAAGACAGCAGCCACCAGAAGCTGGAAGAGGCAAGGAACAGATCCCCCCGGAAATGGATTCTCTCTGAAGGGAATGTGGCCTTGCTGACGCCTGGATTTGGGGCTGGGAAGCTTCTGATTTTGGCCTCCGGACCTGTGAGAGAATACATTTCTGCTGTTTTAAACCACCAGGTCTGTGGATTCGGTACAGCAGCCCTAGAAAATTAACACAACCACAGAGGGGCCAGAGGGGAGGCTTTCAGTGTTTACAAAAAACAAAAAACAAACCCCCCCCCCCAAAAAACCCATCCCAAATACTCTATGGTTCTTTTAATGGTATTTAACAGAATTCAACTTCCTGCCTCCAGCTAGCAGGGCATGAGAGTATTGGAACTGAGGGCAGTCAGGTACATGAAGCACAGGCTAAGAAAAGCCTGGGTCCCTGGGGACAGCTCCAGGCAATGTCCCTTCCTGAAGCAGGGTGCTAAGTACATGAAGAAAACATGTCTAGTTCTTAGAGCAAAAATGTGAATAGGTAAGTGTGAAGAGGGTACCGAGGATTTAAGATATTTCCGATAAATTAACCTCATAGCTCAGACAGGGCTGCGTGGCTATGTGTATGTGTCAGGGGAGTGCATCTTTAAACAAATGCAATGTAATTATTAATAAACATGGCCAGATGCCTGCAAGCATATGTTACAAGGCTGCTCTCTGAGGGTTTCTGTAATAGTGAAAAATTAGAGACCCAAATGTCTACCAACGGGGGAATGGTTAAGTCTCATACGATACTATGCCACTATTAAAGAGCAACATAATTCTACATACACTGACATTAGAGGCTATGAATGAGTAAATGTTGGGTAAAAAAAAAGGCAAGTTGAAGATAGCATTTCAGTATTATCTCATTTTGGTTAAACAAAGCTATCTATGTTATTGTAATATAGAGAAATACTGTAGAATAGAAACACTTCTGTATCCACCTGATAGGTACACTGCAAACAAGTCATCACCTCTGAGGAAAGGGGAGGGTTGTTGGGGGGACAAAGTGGAATGGGCATCTTCATACGAATGAGCTTCTTCCTTCAGCGTGTTCTCCTTTTGTGGTCTTAAAGAAACGATGGACATGTAATAGCGATACTCTATGAGAACCTTGTCTAGTATAGTGTCAGGTAAACAGTGGGGGCCCTCGGGAACTGAGTGCCTGAGGAGGACTGTGCAGCAGGTGGTCTTTGGAGAATGGCTGGGGCTTCTGGAAGCTGCTGGTAAGCCAGCTAATGTTGCAGGGCTCGAGGCAAAATCCTTGGCTTTTCTACGAAGCTCCCTAGTGGTGCTGCCATGTTTTTATTTAAAGAGAGAAAGAAAGGCACAGGCAGTAGACCAAAGTCCCAGGCAAGTGTGTCTTTTGTCTCTTCCACAGGAGTGGGGCCAAGCCACTGTCCACCAACTCAGTGGTTTACACCAAAGCCAAGGGAAATGTGTCTTTTGAACACTTTCTTGGAGAAATTCTGCACAAGGCTGTTTCTAAAGGTTTTCTTACCCCCTGGAAGGGTAGTTTTCTCACCAGGTGAGCATGCAGTCCCTGTGCTTGCTATGGAGCACGGCCCTCAATAGGGTGTGCTGGTGAGCTGTCCGTCAAGATAGGAAGCCCTGTGCCTTGGAAAAGCACCCTTGTAGCCTCTCTCCTCAGAAGACACCCCAAAGAACACCCCAGTCACCCTTCATCACATACGAAGGCAGAGCTCTTAGATCCAGAGTCTCCCAGTTAGTCGTCTGTTGGAAATGCTGCTTTGGATTAATGTACAGTCAGGCTGACCAATTATGCACCAAAAAGGTGTTAATACAGCTAGGGGAAATATGCACTGATCTCACACTATTCAAGTCGGGGTACTGAAGACATGAACGGGAGTGCGTCTCAGGACCCCAGAGCAAAAAGGAACATTCCAGACAAGAAATGACAAGCACAATTCTCTTTTGGATAAAAGCAGGGGTGTGCCACCTCTATCTCAAACACATGCTACAGGAGCACAGTGCTTTGAAGATGATAGTCCCTACAAATACTTTTTAAGTGATGGCTCTTAGTGAAATTACTGCTTTCGGTGGAATGAAAGGACCCAATCCTCCTTCTCCTCCACATAGCATGAAGTATTTATTTTTCAAGGTATGTTTCTCCAAGATTTGCCACAATATCTTTAAAAGTCATGACATTTTTATGATTCCTTATTACAAATTTCAAGGAAGACTTTCGTCTCCTGTATTCTAAAGAAATTGTCACCAAAACAAAGATTGGAAGCTGGATTTTTTCCTTAAGCAGAGGGAATGCTGTATCTAGACGGCCTGTGCTTCATCAAAATATTGAACCCTGTTGGTTTTGTGCTTCCATTTGCAGAATGTTGACATCTGGCCAACCCCCATTTTTATAACTGAGGAAAGTGAGGACTGGAGAGGTGAATTTGCTTATTCAATGTCACATGGGAAGGTAGTAACAGAGCTAGAATCAGAGCTTGGGCTGAGACTTATATCACCATGTGACAGTGCCTTATAAATCAAGCTGTTTGGTTATGGAGATTTTTAAGTTTTATCCAAGGAATGGATCATGACACACAAGTTCCATCGCTAGGCCTAATGAGACAGGCACCGCGGGACAAGTGCGGGGGAAGAAGAAGATAATAAGTTCAGAGAAATAAAGCTGGAAAGGACCTGGAGCGACTCTTTTACTCCCATTTCCCTTCCTCGAGGCAGAAGTCACTGACATCATTCCAGGGGAGAAGTATCTTATTTCTAAAAGCCTTCAGGGAAGATTTCATAAGTTCAGCTAACAAAAAGGAATATCTGATTTCCTCTCAACAGCAGGATCCAAGAAGTAATCATAGAAAACCAATGCACAATCTTTTACATAAAAACACACACACACACACACACACACACACACACACACACATAAAATGCTGGGGGCACCTGCGTGGCTCAGTCAGATGAGCATCTGACTTGATTTTGGCTCAGGTCATGATCCCAGGATTATGAGATCAAGACCCACGTCGAGCTCTGTGCTGAGCATGAAGCCTGCTTGGGATTCTCTCTCTCTATCCCTCTGCCCCTCTCCCCCATATGCACCCGTTTTCTCTCTAAAAACAAATTAAAAATAAAAAAAACAAACAAAACAAACAAAAACACAAAACGCTCCTCACCCCAATACCCCAGAAGTGATTATTTAAAATCACCTTCCAATTTAGTCCTACTTGAACATTTCTATTGTGAAAGCAAAAAATTTTGGAAAATAAGAGCATGGAGATGTCATGAAAACTTGACAATCATTTTTGTAGGAATTTGTAAGAGAGTAGGAGACTCACTCGGGCCTGGTTGTATGAAGAACTTTGACAGAAATGATAATATATAGAGGCCTGCAGAACATAGAACATTTATCACATAAAGCTTCTGAGTTAGAGACCATATAACGGCTCCTACTGTATGACTGTCACCTCTAAGGTTTGTAAAAATTCCATTTTTTTGCAAAGCAGTTCTTATAGCAAGTCTTAGATCAAGAAAGTACGTTTCTAAGTAACGGGAAGGGGGGAAAATAAAAACAAAATAGATTAAAAACTCCACCAATGATTCCACATATATTCCTGCCAAATGATCCAAAAGCTGGAGGTTATCCTGAGAGGAGGAAGTCTGCCTAACATCTGTGACATTAAGAGAGGGAAAGCTAATAACGTGTGGCACCTTACCTGAAGACGATATTGCTGACCTACTGACAACAGCTTTGAACTGCTTTCTGATCAGTGATTATAGGATTCCGGACTCTTAAGAATCAAGGCATGCACCTCAAAGGCAGCTGCTGGAGATAAGGTGGCCCACGGGTGCGGGCTGTCTGTGTGGGGAGCTGACAGGTCTGAGGGAGCGACCACCAAAATCCTGGGCTCAGGGGCTCAGGCTCTGGGCAAGGATGCAAAACGGCCATCCTTAATTTTGCTCCCGACCCAACCATCCCCCCAATGGCCTGTCAAGCTTCTCCCAGCCATGCCTCAGTGCTCCTGTTCCAGGCCTTTCTCCTCTGCTGTTCCAAAGCAAGTGTGTCTCTGAATGCCCCCAGCCCATCCCTCCCCGGGTGTTCAGGAATCACCCATCGGCCTGGGGGCCCATATCCTCCATTCTTCACAGAAGAATGTATCTGGGGCCCACTCCTGCATCTATGTCCAGCCTTCGCCTTCCACCCAATGCCAGGCCAGAGAGGGAAAGGTCTAGACGGTCCTCATCTAGAGCTCTGAAAGCCCGGGCTGGAGGAAATGCTAGGAGGAACCGTGAAGACTGGCACCATGGGCTCTACCCCAGCCAGCCAGTGCCCAGACCAGGCATGGGGCCACAGAGAGATCCAGCACAGAGAGATCCACAGAGAGATCCAGCCCACGGCTGCTGGAAGAGCCACATGAGTCAACAGCCGTAACGCCCACAGAATGCAGGGGGACCCAGAAGTGAGGCTAAAAGGCTCTGAGTGCAGGAGCCAAGGAAAGCACCTGAGTGGGACAATTGTCATTACTAACCATTTATGGGAGCACAGTTGCACGTTGCTTTACACATGTTATTTCAATTAGATGCTGCTATTCCCCCGTTGCAGATGAGGAGACTGGGGCTGGAAAAGTGAACTAATGTGTTCAAGGTTACCCAGCAAGGAGGAGCAAGCTGCAATTTGTCCCCATGCCACAGCTCTCAAGCTGTCTCACCTGGGTGTGCACAAGGTGACAATAGCACTTCTCGTTTCTGCAAGGGACTGTGAGCACAAGCTTGGGGGTGGCACAGCTGGGATTCCCAGGTCCCCAACAGCATAATGTTAAAGTGGGACTGCAAAACTCTGAAAACCAAATTAAATTCACTCTAATTTTGAAAGCAAAAGCGAACCAATGCCCAACAGCCTCTTTTCCTAGGAAAGGGGATCGAGATCCAATAAATCTCTAGCCCTTCCCACCCTAGAGAGAGGCAGGGAATCACTGTGGAACAAAATGCAGCTTTGCTTCTCCAAGAGCAAACAGCCTTGGCTGTAACTCTGGAAGTCCACAACCAAGCGCAATGAAAGAAAAACCTGAGCTTGAGGTGCCTAACCAGTGGCATGCAAATTCACTCAAGAGAGGATTAAAAAGAATTCAAAGTACAAAATGAGTTTCATGATAAGCAGTTTTCCCCTGTTTTACTGAAACAATAGAGGTGTTAAAGGAACAGATGTTTCCAGGGGGGAATAAATGCCAGACCTGCCAGTTTAAGGAATCACTGCTTCATACATGTCACCATACTGGTGTTATTCTGTCTGTTCCATTTTATAAAAATACCTATGCTTGGATTAAAAAGTCCCTAAGAGATGGTCCCGTAAAGAAAATGAGACTTAGGGATAGGTTTAAAAACTGTCGATGCAAAAAATCTCACACTTTCCAATGAGTCCTGGAATAATGCAAAAAGTAAGTGATAGTGTTAAAAACCTCATAATAATAATAAAGAAACCTGTTTAATTCAAAAATAATAGAAAACCATAAAATGCTCAGAAACTATAAAATGCTCATTGCAATTGAAGTCATTATTTTCGGAGCAATCAAACAGATCATTTACCAGTGGTTCCTTGGTTACCATTTTCCTGAATCAGAATCCTGTGTGCAGTAAGGAAAGGTTGCATTTCAGAGCCGGAAAACCTTTCTCCTTCTGTGTCCACTCCCATGCCAGAGTGATCTTTTCAGCCTGCCCTCTCCCTCTGCTCCCTTCCTCGCCTCCACTCCCTGAGGTGAGTTTCTGGCCTCTGTCTGGGGCCTGGCACATGGGTACCCCCGTTTACCACCTCCTTATGGTTTCTCCACAAGAGTGGCTCCTCACCCCCTATCATCAACTGTGTCGATGGCACCATGGGGTGGAACCTCCAGGGCCTGGCTGCCATCCCAGCACCCAAGTACCTCCCTGGTTGGCTTTTCCTCCTCGATGCCTGAGACCAACACGCTTGTTCTAAGCATGTACACAGAAGGTGCTTAATAAAGGGTTGCTGAATAAATGATGCAGGCATCTGGCCAGGAGCCACTTGTTTCCTTCCCTTCCTTGGAGCTCTTCTCTCCACCTGAAATGCCCCCATCCTTCTCAGTTTATCCATATCACCTTCTCCAATTTTCCATAAATGAACAGCACCATCATCCAGTCAGTTGTGTGATAGTGATTCTGGCCCCCTTTAAAGAAAGGGAGCCCTAAAATTCATGTATCACTGAATCCTATACACTCTACTTGCTCCTTCTCTCACCTCTCTTCTCCTCCATTCCCTCTGTAATGCCTCACTCTGGCCTTCCTCCCATCGAAACTCCTCACAGAGGTGTCCTGATCCCCACTCCCTGGTTTAGCCTCTCCTGAATGCACACCTGAGCTCATCCCTCCTCTGCTCCCCTCTGTCCTCAGGCTAGAGCCCAAGCTGTTGACAAGGCAGAGATGTGGCCCCAGAAGGCTCAGCTCTCAGCCATCAGTCCCTAATCCCTCCCCAGCCCCCCCCCCCCCAGCATCCACCTGGCACCCAGCTGCCACAGAAGACCTCTTACCCACCCCTGGCTGGCTGGTGGAGCAGAAAGCAATGATCAAAGCAGGGAGTCCATCAAAAAATGTCTAAGCAAGCTTTAGCTTTAAATTAAACCTATACAAGTAAGTGACTTGATGCAGGGCTGGGGCTTTGTTTTGGGGACCGGGACTGGAGCTTTCAAAAACCCCATCCATCGGTGACAATTTCCCATTCCAGGTTCTTTTAGATGGCGAGGGCACCTGAAGACGCACAGGAAGAACATGGGGATGGAATTGGTCTTGACTTTCAATTCCCCTGCCCTCGAGACCACCACTCCTACAGTTTCAGTTCTTTCCCCAACACCCCATGGGGGTGGGAGTGGGGGAGGGGCCACTCTTACCTTTTTAAATCTCTTCAAACATTCAATTCATTCCTCAAAAACAAAACAAAAAAACCCCAAAAATCCTATTGTTTCCTTTTATATGCACAATCCATCAGTTTATGTAATATTCAATGATTACTAAAGTTATGTATACTTCTTAAGTACAACGGGCACAAACACATTTGGGAGGAAACACAGCTAACCAGTCCGTGCAGCACGTGCACCCGGTCTGCGTGGTCAGGTGCGGATGTGGGCAGGTGAGCACATGCCCACGCATGCCCGCCGCCCCCACTGGATTACCAACTCCAGGCCTGGAGAGCCCGGCTCAGCTCGATTCGTCTATGACCTCTGTGCCTAGCACAGGACTGGAGAATAATCTGGCCTTGGGAAACGCTGAATGGAGAAATGAGCCTCCTCACCAACCAGCCTTTCCCCAGCTCCAGAAACTCCTCTAGCAAATCCAGGCTGCCAGATACCTCCCCTCCTTCCTTGGAGTCACTGCTTGTCCATCACACAGTCGCCAACATGTCCTAACTCAGATCCAGACGCAGACGACCAGGGGCACTCTCCAGTCCAGTCCAGACTCACAGTTCTCAGGTCAGGGAGATGGAGACAAGCTAAGAGATCTGGTCAAGGGCAGGTGTGACCAGCACTTTTCCAACCTCCCAGTTCGGACTCCTGTCCTCTTTTGTCCCTGAGTCCCAGGAGCTGTCAGAGTACATGGCACACACAGAGTCCCGTGATGGTACAGCCAGAGGCCAAGGATGGCTCTGGAACATCCCCACTCTAAGTGCATGTCTTAAGGTGAGACGCTTAGGCTAGGAATCATACCTACTCCCTAACTCCCCAGGTCTTGGGGCATGAGAGGTACCTGATTAGCTTAAAAGCAAGCCTTCAGCAAGTTAACCTGCAGATAAAAATAAAGTCATCCTCCAATCAGGGGGCTAATTTAAATGTAAACCTTTCACTCCTACTGACCCATGTGTCTGGAACGGACTCAGAATAAGCGTGGTGATGAGAAACCCAGCGGCTGGCAGACGCGCCCGCTCACTAGGCAGAGAGAGCTGGACTCCGGGTTACAGAGTGAGGGCGTAAATGGAAATAAACTTGCTTCCTGGGCTCACAGACATTTCATTAAAAAGACTGACCTCCTTTTCGTGCTGAAAGCATTTGTGTGGCCTTCAGTACTTCCAATTTCATCACAGAAATAAGATGCAAAGCAGTGAACACACTGCTGTCCTGACTGCGGCACAGAGGCACATGGGATGTAAGGCAGAAGCGAAACCACGATGTCTCTCGGGCCAGTTTTACTGTTGACTTGAAAACTGGCGGGGCCTACCTCATGATCCACCCCTTCATTCATCACAAAAATGAACATGCACAGAGAGGATCCAAATATTCCAGGTGTCTGGGGAATGTATTATAGGATTTATTTTATCAACGACTATGTGATAACTGTGCCTTTTTAAAAAATTTTTTAACGCTTATTCATTTTTGAGAGACAGAGAGAGTGCAAGTGGAGGAGGGGCAGAGAGAGAGGGAGACACAGAATCCGAAGCAGGATCCAGGCTCTGAGCTGTCAGCACCGAGCCCAATGTGGGGCTCGAACCCACGAACCACAAGACCATGACCTGAGCTGAAGTCGAATGCTTAACCAACTGAGCCATCCAGGTGCCCCAACTGTGCTTTTTAAAGACAAACTATGAAACTGTTGTCCACTGCCATTAATAATCCCTTCATGCAGCAAACATCAGCCAGCACCTACTATGTGTCAGGTATTATGCCAGGAACCAGGGCAACAGCAGGATAAGCTACCTTCTACTTAGAGGGTTCACCTGTCTTTGTCGGGGACTGACAGGCTCACCAGTGTTCACAACCCAGCGTGGTAAGAACTGGCATAGATAAAAACAGAGGGAGCCTGTGTGCACAGAGGAGCCCTCCAGCCCAGCCAGGTTAGGGAAGCAGGCAATAGGAGTATAGAAAGTTTTCAGGAGGAAGTAACAGGTGTTTAGGGTTTTAAAGGATGAATAGGGGCTAGGCAAGTAAATGAGTTGGGGAGATTTAACAGTATCCGCAAAGCCTGAGAATATGGGAGGCCATGGGGCATGGTGGGGCTGCAAGAGGGTCAACAGAGTAGCCAAGGTTGGGGGGCGTGACAAGGTTCTCCACCATCAGGTTGCCAAGGGGCTTGTATTCTGTGCTGACAAGATCAAACTTGATCCTGATGGTGGTGGCCCCTACGTGATTTTACAAAGTGATCAAATCCACAAGTGGTTACCTGAGGGTCCCCTCAACAGCACTCAGGGACGTCTTCCTTTCTGCGCTGCTCTTGAGGCAACAGAGCTTTAAAGCCTCATTAGCAGGCAGGTCTCCAACGGAACAACTAAGCCTCTTCCTCTTCCATAATGCCCTCTTTGAGGCCACAGCTCCTTTCAACTGCGTTCTAATTTCAAAGAAGTGATAAACATATGCTCATGTTTCCATTTACAAGTTTTTGATTATCAGCCTGCCATTGTAGCTGCAAATTACCCATTTTCTATTATAATTATTTTTACTTCTCTAGATGAAGAAGGAAACGGAGCACTTTTCAATTACTAAAGTGCCTGAGCCACAGAGGGAGGGAAGACTTAAGCACAAGGCTGCATCTTTTGCCAACAGCAATACAACAGCAAGAGTCTGAAAAATGAAACGCAAGCCCGCGGGCTGTGTCAGACCAAGCCTTCCAGATAGGTACATTTGCTCACCATGGTCAGTTTACCTAAAGCTGTGGCAAACCAGGGAAGAGCTCAGCGGAACAGCTGCCGCCAGGGCTCTCTGGCACAACTCCTTGAGGACAGGATGCTTTAGGGGACAGACATGTCCCCCGCACTCTTGGGTGCTAACACTTGCTTTTTCTGCTTCAAGGAGGAAGTTTTCGAAGATGGGCTGTCCCTAGTCAGATGCACCCAAGTAACTATGGTCATACTGTGGTTGGAATTCTACAAGGATCCAGCCACACTCACTGGCCTCGCAGACCCGTCTCCTAAACCAGATAGAGCACAGGGCCATGTCTGGCTGTCTTTCTGTCCTGGCCAGGGCTGGCTGGGATGGGGGTGAGGAAGAGTCTTGGGAATGTACTGGAGGCAGTGAATTCAGGTCACTAACTGACACGAAGAGGATGCTAGCATACAGAGTTGCATGCCTACTGGCAGCTTAATGTCCCATTTAATTGGCATGTAACATTCACTGACAGAGTAGCATGTAAATGAGAATGCCACTGTGGCTTTGTAGCTTTAAAGGTGCTGTTGGTGACTTTCAAAAGCACAGCTTGCATGAGCTAAAGAGCTTTAATATTGGGATGATTTGCTCACCAAGAAACCGTGCCCGGGGTGCCTGGGTGGCTCAGTCGGTTGGGCGTCCGACTTTGGCTCAGGTCATGATCTCATGGTTCGTGAGTTCAAGCCCTGCGTTGGGCTCTGTGCTGACAGCTCAGAGCCTGGAGCCTGCTTTGGATTCTGCACCTCCCTCTCTCCCTGCCCCCTGCTCCCCCAAGCTCATGTTCTGTCTCTCTCTGTCTCTCAAACATTAAAAAAAGAAAGAAAGAAACTAGGCCAATCATCCAAATTCCTAACATCTTCCATGTGCAACTGCGCTCAGTCCTGGGGACAAGCTTATGGAGAACACAGTCCCTGTTCTCAAGGCACTCCCTCTAGGTTGGGAGGGGGGAGGGGCGGTCAGGCATGGAAAAAAAAAACAAGCAGCTACTTAAATGTTCAAAATGCCATTTGTGGTCAAAGCAAAAACTCTTATTGCAGCTGGGGAAGTTCTAAATATGGCTCTCTGTTCACATTTTAAACCCTCATGGATGACAATAATAAATCACTATCACAGTAAATCAATAGTAACAGTGAAAATAGCTAAAAGTTACTGTATCAGGCACTTTTTAAATTTTTTAAAAATGTTTTTATTTATTTTTGCGACAGAGAGAGACACAGCATAAGCAGGGGAGGGGCAGAGAGAGAGGGAGACACAGAATCTGAAGCAGGCTCCAGGCTCTGAGCTGTCAGCACAGAGCCCGACGTGGGGCTCAAACTCACAAACTGTGAGATCATGACCTGAGCTGAAGTCGGAGGCTTAACCGACTGAGCCACCCAGGCGCCCCTATCAGGCACTTTTTATGCACTAGGCACTTTTTAGGTCTACTAACTTCTATTTTGTAAGCACATACACTGTGCCTGTTACTACAATGTCTTTTGTGTTATCTTTAATCTTTGCCAACACTGCACAGAGAAGTATTATCCTTTTGTTTCTGATGGGGACACTGTAGCCTGGGGCTCTGGAGCTTAGCGCTTGGCCAACGATGATGATGCGGCACTAGGAAAAAAGGAACCAGAACAAGCTCCTGTCTGATCACAAAGGCCGGGTCATTTCACATCCCACTACCTTTAAGGCGCAGAAACCCAGAGGGGCTTCCAGGCTAGCCCCAGACTCTTTGGTATTCAAGATGAGCTCATTCACTTTTGCAGGAAACAACAGATGTAATCAGCATATTAACCATCCTTTAGACATCAATCATAAATTCTTCCCTCAAGAGTAAATTGCTCTCCTCCTCTCTGTGTACCTCAAGATCCTTGCATGAGTAAGGACAGGTAAGGGCAGATTAAAGTGCAGGTACCTGTCCCTCAATAGCAAAGGCAAGGGGACTTCCACTCAAACTTGAGCAGGCGTGCATCACTGGGGTGTGTGTGTGTGCGCAGTGGGGAGTGTGCCGTGGCTGTTGCAGGTGTTGCACGGGTGTCACACAGGAGCATGTGCTATAGACGGTGTTGTGGGGGCTTGTGGCGGGGAGGCTGCCGTGGGGGTAGGTCTGTGGCGTGTCTCAGGGGGAGGTGTGCTGTGGATGTGGCGGGGGGAGTCAAGTGTAGGTGATGGAGGGGCTGTGCTGCATAGTGTGTGGTGAAAATCCTGTCGTGGGGGATGTTTCCAGGGCATTATGCGGCGGGGGTATATTATGGGATGGGCCATGAGGGTATACTGTGGGGGTTTGCTGTGAGGGTGCGACCTGGGGGTGGTGTTAGAGTTGTGCTGTGGGATATACGGTGGCTGGGGGAAGTTGTGGAACTGTGTCATGGGTGTGCTGGGGGTGGGGAGGACCCAGCAAGTCCCTGGTCAGTGCTGTGGGGCACCCTACAGAGCCCACTACCGGGCCTCAGAAGGCTGCCCTCGCCACTGCACCTGCCTGATCCCCCTGATGGCGAGCTCATGCCCCAGCACTCCACCTTTCCCCCCTCCCCGCCACAACTGGGGTCAGGATATCCAGTGAGATATTGGGGCAACGTGTTCTGTAGCTCTGCTGGTTGCAGAAGGCACTCTTCCTCACTCACTCATACTGCCCTTTCTGTGGCAGGGACCAGGTATTGTTTCAGACCACATCTAACACAGCCTCTGCACAGCCCTCCCAGGGCTCACTGCCAAGACAATGCTCCTAGGGACCCTCCAGGCCACAGCATGGGTGAAGGAAGGAAAGGCCCTTGGCTTTCTCTCTTGCAGCAGGCCCAGCACAGGGGAGCCACAGTCCTCTACCAGCACAGCAGCAGCCTCTCTGAAGAACCCCGTCCTTCCCTCCTGGTTCGCCCCTCTGATCCTCCAGCCCATCTGTCTTTGGCAGGAGCCTCCTTGGCAAGACTCACCAGAGTGGCAAATGCTGGAGAGCTCCGGCACACGGGTGGAACACTTGTTTGTTGTTCTGAATGTATATGCCAATTCCCCCCCCCCATCTTTAAAACTTTGTTTTTTTTTAATGTTTATTTATTTTTGAGACAGAAAGAGACAGAGCATGAGCAGGGGAGGGGCAGAGAGAGAGGGAGACACAGAATCTGAAATAGGCTTCAGGCTCCGAGCTGTCAGCACAGAGCCTGACGCAGGGCTCGAACTCACGGACCGTGAGATCATGATCCGAGCCGAAGTCGGACGCTTAAACGACTGAGCCACCCAGGCGCGCCCCATCTTTAATACGAAAGATTTTGAAACATACTGCAAAGGTGAGAGAATTTTAAATGAACACAGATACCGTCCACCTCGATTCTACCATTAATACTTTAATATGCTTGCTTTGTTATGTATCTACCCCTCTATCCATTCATCAATCCGCCTTATTTTTTTGATGCCTTTCAAAGAGGCGGACAGCAGTGCACTTCTTCCTAAACACTTCGGCATGTGTATCATTAACTGGAGCTCATTATCTGTTCGGTGTTCTCTTTCCTTTTTGGACATACAATAAAATACACACATCTTGAGGTGGACCACTCAGTGCATTTTGACAAATGCATGCACCCGTGTAACAGCAAGCCTTACGAAGATACAGAATATCCTATCACCCTAGAAAGCCCTCCTCTCCTGTCCCTTCCCACTCAGTCTCCTGGTCCCACATCCCCCAAGCAACCACAATTCTGAATTTTTCCACCATAGATCAGTTCTGCTTATTTTAGAACTCTAAGTATAAATGGCACCATACAGTGTCTAGTCTCATCCACGTTGAGCTTCTGCTCAACATAATGTCTGAGAGATTCACACAGGTGGTCGTGTGCAATAGTAGCTTGTTCCTTTTCATTGCTGAATAGTATTCCATCCTTGGGCTATGCCATAGTTTATCTATTCTCCTATGGGGTGATTCTTTTCTTAGAAGTAAAGATGATCACCTAATGGAGATTACTTGGTTATGAAGTCACTCGCACTTCCATTCTGACTTGTTTCTCTTATGGGCAGAGAAGCAGATGTGCTCCGAGGTAGCACAACCCTGCCTGGCCCGTGAGAGAGCATGAAGGACAGAAATAATATAGTCCATCACCTTTGTGAAAAACGTAAAAGGTACAGTTCTAGAATAGAGACTCCCAAAATGTGATGGGATGTAAGAGGAGTGAAATGTTCTTACAGATGTGTCCTGTATCTGGCCTGTGAGACTAGTTTTCCTACACGAAGGGGATATATATAGTTTGATTTTTAAATGAATTTTTTTCATGAAAAAAACTTCATTTAAAGACATATTAAATACACAAGGAGGAAAGAGATGGAAAAAATCATGAGACTTGTACGCAGATGACGGAGGTAACAGTCCCTAGAGCTGTGTAGTCTGTCCTGGAAGCATAGTAAAATCACCTGGGGGTTTTAAAACCACCCATGCCTGGGTTCCACCTCCAGAGTCTCTGATATGATTGGCCAAGGTGTATCCAGGCATCGGTAGGTTTAAAAAGCTCTCCAGACAATGCTATTGCGCAGCTGGGATGAAAAGAACGGTCTGGAAATCAGCAGTTCTCCCAGTGCGGTCCCTGAGCTGGCAGTATCAATGTCACTTGGGCACTTATTAGATATGCAAATTCTTAGGCAACACTTCAGAACTACTGGATCAGAAACTGGGCCTGGGGCCCAACAATCTGGATCTTCACAAGCCCTCCAGGTAGAAGTGATGCAGCTCAAGTTCGTGAACCACAGTTCAAGGGGCAGGTGTGACAGGCCCTAGAAACAGCCCTCAACTAGCGCCCAAGACTGACATCTGTGTCGTCCTGGTACCAATCCAGCCAGGGATAGTCAGCTCTGCCTGATGTAGCCCCCAGGAAGCCCTTTTCCTCCCTGAGACATGGTGGCGGGGTGGGGGGGGGGGTGGTGGTAGTGATGGCCAGGTGGTAAGCAGCTGTTGACCAATTACCAAGGTGATGACATCCTTGGGTCCGCTGTGTCTTAACCTCAATTAATCCACAAGCCAGTTAATCAGCCCCCAGAAAATCCAGTGTTGACTGTAATTTTATTTTCATGATTTTTGATTATCACTGACCTCCTTCCACTCCATTACCCTTGTTAATTGAGAATTGACTATGCAGTTAAAATGAATGTTTCCTCCACTAACAGAGCTGTACCAGATTCATCTTAAAGTCCCTTGCAGCTCAAAAAATGTGATGAGTCTACGGATATATTGATCTGATACAATTCATTTCACCAAGAATTTATGAAATTACCATGCAGAGGTCACCTGTTATGCGTTCATACGTCTAAAGGCTCACAGGAAAGAAACGGAGTTTTAGTTGAAGAATAACACTGTATATGGAGAGCCTAACCAGTACTTGGCCGAGACCGGCTTACTGGTTAGCAGTGATGTCTGTATTAAAAGATGCTCAACACAGTGCTACAGATTTGGCAAAGTCCTTGGAAATGCTGAGAAGATAAGGTAAGAGCAAGCACTCTGGGGGCTGTTCGTCTTCACTGGCTGGCTATTTTGATAAGGAAAAATGCAAAGGAAGCAGAGGCTAACAGGAGATCAGGGAACCTGATTATCTATTCCAATGCTGAGTTTGAAAAATGAACCTTCGTGTAAAACCCAAAAGATTACAGAATTTGCCAAAGGAAATGTGCTGGGGAATCTGCAGCAACAATGGAATTCCTAATAAGTAGTATGTACCACGAGGAGACGTTTGACAAAACACCACGGTCCTTTCCTCGTATAATAACACAGCAAAGGAGTAATGCCACCATGAAGGAAAAGTCAGCCTGCCTGTGCGAGGACAGTCACCCACTGCAGGGAGCCCTTCAGTGACCAGGCATTAAAGAAGACTCGGCCAGCTGTCTCTTACTTTACTCAGGACTGCCTAGAAACACCTCGACAAAAGCAACCGCACAACTAGGAGGGCCAGAACCAGGTCCCATGATATGACTTCCTCTCCAGGCCCGCTCCTCCTCTGAGGACTGTCCCCACCGGGCCCTGTCATGCCCCTCTACCTCAGCTCCCAAGTTCATCCCTGCCACTGTGGTCATTTATCTGTGGGCCTCCAGAGTGTAGAGTTGTGTCTCATTTAGCTTAAGACTGAGTACATCCTAAGGGCTCTGTGAATGATTTTTATTAAAGAAAGAAAAAATCACTTTTTTTTTTATACAAAATTACCACATACAGAGATGTAGAGGAAATAGCATAACGAACTGCCACATAGAGGTCTCCAAACGGTCATTAACACATTTCCACATTTATTTCATCTTTTCTTCCCCCTGGAAGTCTGTTAAAGTCCATTACAAAAACCATGACATTTCACCTCTAAATATTTCAAAAATAAAGGACACTTTCTAAGAATATGAGAGTTTCTTATTTATCCACATCATGCTCACTCCTGATAAAATTAACAATAATTAACAAAAAGTGCTCAATATCCTGTAACACCAGTCCGAATGTCAGCGTATGCCTTCCGAGGAAAGAAAAGATGGATGTAGTTGCGGTGACCCTGAGAGAGCAGATGTGAGGGCCCCCACAGGGCCCAGGAAGCCAATGTGCGTCACTCTTGTCCCACCTGGGGGCCCCACCATTCCCAGGGGTGCAGGAGGGCATGGAAGGCATTCCCTGGAGTGGGGCCTCCTTCTTGAGACTGGCGGGACCTTGCCCCCACAGGCCACCGCATCCAAACACTCCCATGCTCTGTCCAGTCAGCCTGTGGGCGGGCCATCTCTCTTCTCCCACTCAGTGACCAATTTTGCCCAGGACCTGGTGGGGTCAAATGAACCTAGCCTTTAGTCCCAGCACTGTCACTGACAAGCTATTTGACCTTGAGCAAGTGGCCTAACTTCCTGAAGCCTCTGTTTGCTCTTCTGTAATATGGGAAATAAGGCCTGCCTCTGAGGGCCGTCATAAATGAGACCACAGCACAGGCTCTGTCAGAGAGTGCCTAGCAAACTGCCTGGGCCACAGCAAGCTCACTCAAGTTCAGCTGCCGACACTGTGGCAGTACTAACCTTTGAGGCCACAGGGCAGCCAGAGGCATTAGGGTGTGAGGGGCAGGCCGAGAGAGGCCCTATCCTACCAGATCTCTGAGGTAGGGCTTCCCCTGATGGAAGAGGTCACAGGGTCAGTCCTTTCCTAGCTCCCGCTCCCTCAATGCAGGATGGCGTTGCCAGATGAAGGGCTGCAGAAGTGGAGGAGGGAGGCCTGTGGACGATCAGAGTAGAAGTCCCTGTGAGGGGGCCTTTGAACACCTACCTGGGTCATCTGGTATCTCCTACTGACCTAATAGCCCTGAACCTTATCTCAGAGGCACCAACCTTGGTTCCTCAAAGACACCTGCCATCAACTATTCCCCCTTCATTCTGAAATAATGGTCACCACTGCCCAGCACTACCACTGCCTGCCATGAACATTACTATTCATCAAGCACCGACTACATTCCAGGAGATTTGCTGGGTAATTTTCAAACTTTATCTCTCCGACGCCATGCTGCAGTTTTTTGAGACAGGTATGACTATCCCCCTTTGGAGATGTAGTAGTTTCCTGTTGCTGTTGTAACAAATTACCCCAAACTTAGTGGCTAAACACAACATGCATTTTATTATTTTACAGTTCTGGAGCTCAAAAGTCCAAAGGGGTCTCACCAGCTAAAATTAAGGTGTCAGCAGGGCTGAACTCCTTTCAGGAGCTCGAGGGAAGAATCCACTTCTTACCTTTTCCAGCTTTCAGATTCTTCTTACCTTTTTCAGCTGTCACATCCCTTAGTTCATGCCCCCCTTCCATCTTCAAAGCTATTCATGGCTGGCCTAGTCCTTTTCACAGTGCATCAGTCTAACTCTCCTGCCCTCCGCTTTCACTTACAAGAACATTTATGACTACATCAATCCCATCTGGATAATCCAAGATAAGGTCCGCTCATTAGCAACCTTAATTTCCCCATGCCATGTAATCGAACTTATTCATGGGTTCCAGAGATTAGGACATAGACTTTTTGGAAGGCCATTATTCTGTCCATCATCACAAGTAAGGAGACTGAAGCACAGGGAGGTAATGGGGTTTACTCAAGGTCACACAGCTATTAAATGGCACTAGACTGAGGAGTGAGATTATGGGAACTCCAACTAAGCTCTGCTCTTGCTGATTTGCTGTGTGACCTTGGGCAAGCCACTTAACTTCTCTGTCCTGTTTCCTCACCTATGAAAAGAAAAGGCTATCTACACACGAAGATGTCTTCTAGCAGCCAGTCTATGACCACCTGAGGATCTGGGCCTTCCCCTAACAATGGACATGGATCACAAGGTTAAGGACCCCATGAACCTTCACCTGGTCTGTCCACACTGACCAAGACTCAAGTACTGACCATGAAAGGGAGAGATGATGACTTGGTCATGGCATGGACATCCCTCTCTCTCCTGGATGGAATTTTCTAAGGCTTTTGTCCTAGGAACCATGGACACATGGATGTAAGGGCACTTTACTGACTTACACCAAACCCCCCTCCCAGCACACCAAACAATAGTTGGCCTACTATTGTGTTTCCCCTCCAATTCCCAGCTTAGAGGGAAATAAAGATTAAAGTTTCTTTGTACAATGAAAAGAAAAACAGGGTGTCAGAAAATCAGATAATAAACATATATGGATGTATAGTATTGTTTGTTGGGAATTCCTAAACCAGGGTAGAAAAAAAGCTTTTTTTTTTTTTTAAAAATAAATGTTTATTTATTTCAAGGGGGGGGGGGTGCGCGTGTGTGTGAGCAGAGGGAGGGGCAGAGAGAGGGGAGAGAGAGAATCCCAAGCAGGCTCCATGCTGTCAGTGAGGAGCCTGATGCAGGGTTTGATCTCACAAACCCTGAGATCATGACCTGAGCCGAAATCAAGAATCAGACACTTAACCAACTGAACCACTTAGGTGCCCCTCTCCTCTTGTTTTTTAATGCAATTTTTATACAGAAATTTTCAAACATATACAAAAGTAGAGAGATTAGGACAATGAACCTTTTCTTGACTCCTAGACCTATGACCTCCAATTCAGGTATTTTTTTTTTTTTTTAATGCTTATTTATTTTTTGAGACAGGAGAGACAAGGCATGAGCAAGGGAGGGGCAGAGAGAGAGGAAGACACAGAATCCAAAGCAGGCCCCAGGCTCCGAGCTGTCAGCACAGAGCTCGACGTGGGGCTCGAACCTACAAGCTGTGAGATCATGACCTGAGCCAGAGTCGGACACTCAACCGAATGAGCCACACAGGCGCCCCCAATTCAGGTATTCTTTACAAGCTGAAATTCTAATTCTGAATTACCATCTGCAGTGGGCAGCTCCATGTGTTGGTCCTGCATCCCTTTGTTTTGAAACCTGCTCTCCCACAGCTCCTTAGGATTCTGGAAAGTCTACCAAGATGCTAAGGAAACTAACTTCCTAGAAAAGCAACTATTACAGGAGACAAATGGACAAATCAGAGCCCCTTTGCTGTGGACGTTGGAGAAAAGAGTGTCTTCTTCTGAAATCAGGAGTTATAAACTCCACATAAACCTGGAGTTGTCATCATCCCTACCTTAGAGAGTGAAGCCAATACAGTGGTAGAAAGAGCTGAAAGAGAGACAGGGTGAGATTCCTAGTGCCATCCTCTAAGCACCTGGATCCAGCTGTGCCTGATACCCTGAAACTTGTCTATTATCGCCATATTCCTAGCTTTAACATAATTTGAAAGAAGTTTCTATTCCTTACAAAAAATTCTAAACATACACCATCCCAGAGAGCTTTCTTTTAAGCCACAGCACAACTGTCAATCTTCCTTGTGGAGGGTCAAGTTTGGCCTTCTTAATTTAACAAAAACAGTGTGTTTTCCTTAAGGCATGCATTTCCTAACAGAAACAGAAAAAGTATGTGATTTAAGCATATTTCCTCAACAAGGGAAGAATTCTGTTTTGCTGGATTTCTATAGGACAGTAACTCATCAATGATATATCTTAGTACTATATGATGACCACCACCCACACTTTCCCCCAATGACCCCTGCTGGTGCTACTTTTGGATAAGACAAGCTGTCAGAGAGTGGTTCTGGGCTGGCCCGGCTTGGGCCTGAACCCACAAGACCAAGCAAAACAGAATGGGACCTGATTTCAGTTTCGGGGACAGGCTGGAGTGATAACAGGAACTAGGAGATGTGGCCACAAGTGAAGTTAGAGGAGGGGAACACAGAGCACCCCTATACTTAATCACCTACCCCTGCTCTTCCTTCTTCCCGGCTCTTCAGTACAGGCCACCTCTGTATGGTGTGGACACAGAGCGCCCTGTACTAGGTAGAGCAGAAATGAGTGACGGTGGCCACAGTCCAGGAGAGGAGGCAGGGGAAATGCCATGATGGGATGAGAGGAGAGGTGGATAGGAGGAGGATGCACAAAATTGCCCACAGCTCTCAAGGAAGGCTTCCAGTACATTCTCTCACCTGAAGGATGGCATATTTGACTGCGGTAATGCCTGCACTTGCCTGGTGCCCACAGATAGAGAACTAATTAAGTAAACTAAGGTAAAGGCACAGAGTACAATACTCTGCATCTGTGTGTGTGTGTGTGTGTGTGTGTGTGTGTGTGTGTGTGTGTGTGAGAGAGAGAGAGAGAGAGAGAGAGAGAGAGAGAGAGAGAGTGCGCGAAGGGAAGGAGGGAAAACAAGACAGCTCTCTGTGTACTGATAAGGAAATCTCTCCCAGATATATTGTTAAGGAGACACAAAAAAGCAAAGCACAGAACAGAAATATAAAAATACCTATAAATGCTGAAAGAATATAAAGCAACAGAGCAGTGTGGGGGAGGCAGTGGGGAGGCAGGCATTCGGGATGAGAAAGAATATTTTCAGAGTATACATTTACACTTATTTTTTCTGAACTTTCCAACCATGTGAACATGTCACCTACTCAAGAAAATTTTTAAACAAAACAGAAAACTGCGACATTGCAGGTAGTTCTCAAAGGAACAGTCACACCTGTGTGGGGACCGTGGCACAACGTATTTTCCAGCATAGCCATCATGTGACAGGCCTTCCATCAAGAGGTGGGTCTATGTTCCATCCCCTTGAAGCTGGGAGCCATGGTAAATAGGGCAAAAGTGACATTATGAGACTTCTGAAGGTGGCCCCCTGGGATACCCGGTCTTAGAACCCAGCTGCCATGCTGTGAGGAACCCAGGCCATATGACAACATGTTCCAGCCAACAGCCTGGCTCAGGTCCCGGCCACCAGGCCTTGAGATGGCTCCAGCCCCTGCTACCATCTAACTGCCACTGAATGAGAGACCCAGAGTGAGACCTGCCTAGCTGAGTCCAGTGAACACCTGGAACTGTGAGAGATGCTAATTAAATGACTGTTTGCTTTTAGGCCCCTAAGCGTTGAGGAGGAGCTCTTGGTTTGTGCCCCTGTCTGATGCTTCATTTTCCAAGATGGAAGTTTTCGGACAAACTCACAACACTTGACCTGAGGAGGTAGCAGAAACAACCTGAGAGGGGCAAGTGTTTGGCTGGCCCTGTGAAAATAGGAATCATCTAGAACAAGTGCAAGATGCTGACTCTGGATGCCAATGGGAATCACAAGAGGCCCCACTCAGCAGGCTGAAGGTCTGGGCAGAGAGGGGGTGCACGAAGATGAGGACGCAAGAGGCATGTATGTAAAGGTGATAGTTAAAAACCAGGGGCATGGACGAAATCATTCAGGTGGAGTGCACGGACAAGAGGAGGCCAAGGGGAGAACCCTCGGGCTGTCCCCCTGAAAATGCCAGCAGAGGAAAGGCAGCGGGTAGAGAGATCAAAGAAGAGGCAATCAGGCAGGAAGGAGGAAAATCCAAGAAAGAAGGGTTCAAGAGCTGAGCCTGGTCAGAGGCCTCAATGTTGTATAGAAGACATGTACAGGGAAAGCGCAGAAGACCTGGCAATGTGTCAGTCACCGGTAACCTACAGCAGAGCAGTCTTTCCCAAGTGGTAGGGAAAAAAAAATTAAAATCTCAACGCATTCCCATTAATACAAATTACTTCAATCGAATAGCAAATAATGTGGACCTCCCTGCTTTATCTTCTGAGAAACATGAAAGGGAAAAAAAGGAAGAAAGGAAGCACATCAAATGCATGTGGTAGAAGGGAAAAGGCAAAGGCGACTACCATGGAGGAACTGAGTAACCACCATCCGCACGACAGAGACATGAATAAAAAGGCACAAGGTAATCAAACCAACTGCCTCTTGCATTTTTTTTTCTTTCTCTTTTGTAGCGGGACTATGAAAGATTTCCTTGGCCGACCATCCAAAGCAATGACAAGGATGACTAAAAAGGTGTGCAAGAGCGCTGGGAGTCCACAGGCTTCCCCCAGTGAGCCGGGTCTGATGAGCTGCAGGGAGCACTTTACGGAGGAGCATGCAGGAGGATGCAGGAGCGATGTCTGCCATGCACCCAGGACGCGGGAACAGGACATAAACATTGGGATCCTCCATCTCATTCTTTGCAGAATGCATGTTGAACCATAGCTTCAAGGGAAATGGCCTCATTCCTCTAGAACACTGGAATCCGGAATCTTTTCCACACAAATTCTAACATGCCCATAACTCAAAGGGTTTAGCTCCGAAGCCCTACTGAGCTTGCTACAGGAACAATTTTAAATCACCTCTTGGAGTAGTAAGGCCTTCGTTTGTAGTGATAAATATTCCAGTGGAGTTAGTAATGATAAGTACATGGAAACGGTTTCTAGAATCTGCATTATGCCCCCAAATTTCTGCCACTATTCCTCTTCCGTGCATAGAAAAAAAAAACAAGCATATTAAATGGATTGAGACCCACAAAACTACAGAGTGCATTAAGTTGAAATGTCAGCACAACCATTTTGTACGCCTCAATTGTGAATAGATGTTTTGATGAAGAGCTTACTAAATCTTTAATTGGAGATAGAATGTTTCTACATAAAGGCAATGACTACAAAACATTTATCACAGTGCCGAACGCCATCACTACAGAAATTCTCTCCCATCCTTTGGTATTACTGTCAGTATGGCGAATCCAGTATTAATATTAAAACACAGCACTGGAGATATAATCGTGGGTTGACAAATGAGCTTAAATGTTGTCTCCCAATGAATTTTTCTTTTAAGATCATCTTAATGCACTTGAGAAATAACAGAAAACAGTCAAGGCACAACAAAGGTGGAAACACTGCCACAATAAAGATCAATCTTATTACACATTCGAGCCCTCTTTTCAAATGTTGGGGCTCACACTGTACAGCTGTGAACACTAGCATTCTGCCACTTAAATCAAATATTAATAGGCTATCCCAGCTCACAGGGAAAGATATGGTGATACTTTTCTTGTTTAAAGACTTCTTTCCACAATTTTTCATAGACTTTTGGGGTTTTGCTTGCTCCTTAATGCACTCTTCCATTTAGTATAAAAGGGTCTCTGATTCAGCACGGAATTCTGAATTTGGTTCTGTTCAATTTAGTACACTGATAATGTTCAAGGTGATCAGGGAAGAGGGTCACAGCAGACACTGTCAGTGCTGTGCTCTGAGCATTCAGGCCTCAACTGTTTTAGGGCGCACCAGCTTGATTTCCACGTGCTACCATCCGCATCCCTTTGCCCTGGAGTTTCACCTGGGGATGGGAAGCTGCCAGAAGTCCTAGAGAATTAACCCCACGTAAGGAGCAACGCCCAACCAATGACGGACAGCAATGGTGGTATAGTCTCAGTCCCAAGCCCCACAAGAAACTAACTCTGGGATGCGGGCTTCACACTGGCTGTGAGAGATTCCCAGCAGATGTAAACTCCAGCGGTCCACACTGGTGACCTGTTCAGTGATGTCCTTCTCTGGCTCATTTCCCTATTTCCTGCTAGTGCTTCATGGGATGTCCTCCCAAATCAATCACCACGCTCAAATTCTTGTCTCAGATAAAGATGCGTATTATGATGTCCCATCGTACAGCCAACTGAATGAGTTCGAGAACTGCTGCTAGGCCCTTGCCAGCACTAGGCAGAGAGGATACATGGGTTTGGGGCCAACACAGGGAGAGCAGATATTAAGAATATAAAACCTAGCCCCAGGAGCACCTGGGTGGCTCAGTCGGTTAAGCTTCTGACTCTTGGTTTCAACTCAGGTCATAATCTCACGATTTGTGAGTTTGAGCTCTGCACGGCTCTGTGCTGACAATACAGAGCCTGCTTGGGATTCTCTCTCTCCCTCTCTCTGTCTGCACCTCCCCTGTTTGCTCGTTGTCTTTCACAATAAATAAATAAAAACTAAAAAAAAAAAAACAAACAAAAAACCGAAAACAAAACACACACACACAACAAACTAGTCCCAAAGATACTGGAGTACCAAGGCCTGAGTGGTGACAAGAAGCCAGAGTGACATCCGGGCTGCTCCAGACAAGGGCTGACCTGAAGTGTGTGTGTGTGTGTGTGTGTGTGTGTGTGTGTGCGTGTTGTGGGCAGAGATGCCTAAAACTTTTCCAGCAAGGTCCTCAAAGGTTGCAGACCCAAATCCCCTCCCCTCACCCCACCAGTGAAGACCGGGAGGCCAGCAGAAGGATATGAAGTTACAAGGTGGGGAGGGGCGGTAGCTTCTTCAGCTTAAAAACCCTGAGAATCTGAATCTACACGCCAGAGCGAGCGCATCTGCAGGCCATTTAGATAGTGGACCCAGAGTATGTCCTTTGACCAGAGACATGGAGGCAGGGAGCCAACCCTGGCTTTAGGAACTATTGATTGAAAGATTTAATCAGGATAAGGCCATAAATGTAGTGCCCTTAAAACTGCAAACAACATGAAGATCATTATTTAACTTGGCTTGTTTCAGGATTTTTTTTTAAAGGCGAGTAAAAGTACAATATACAAAGTTTCAAATGTGAAAAAAAATTATTCCTACTTCCACTGCTGCAATGCAATTCTTTTTCCCTTCGAGGCATCCCTTGCAGACTGTTTCCCTGAATGTGCACTTAATGTAATAGCATTCTGTTCACTGAGCACAGAATGACTTCCCAAGTTACTAATCTTCTTAGTTCTAAATACTGCATAATATTCCATCAACCTAATTTTTGGTAATTTGAATATACCCTCCTATACTATATATTTAGGTCACTTCTAAAAAATTTTTTTAATGTTTATTTATTTTTGAGAGAGAGCACACACGAGTGGGGGAGGGGCGGAGAGAGAGGGAGACACCGAATCTGAAGCAGGCTCCTGGCTCCAAGCTGTCAGCACAGAGCCTGACCGTGGGGCTTGAACTCAGGAACCCTGAGATCATGACCTGAGCCGTAAAGTCAGACATTGAACCTACTGAGCCACCCAGGCACCCCTTGGGTCACATCTAAGTTTTCCCCATTATAAATAATGATGCATCTTTATACAGCAGGTTTTTTCACTTTTCAAATTATTTTTTTAAGACAGAATCCCAGAGGAAGCCAAAGTATTGGTAGCACTTCAGCGACCCCTGCAACAGGCAGCCCCCCTACCTTTATCATCTGTAGTCCTTTGATTACTCACAAAATACAAAGTGGATGAAACACTGGCATCCTTTTTCTCATACATACAAAGATTAAGACAAGCTTGACCAACAACAGCATTTTAAAACTTACACAGAAGAAGACCAGACAGAGAACCAAAATGCAAAGCAGTCTTTGATACTATGCCTAGGGTCCATGCAGTAAACACAAACACCTACTTCTGATCTCTAAAACGAACATTTGAAAGTGGATAGCAATTTCAATTTAGACTCCCACACACTAATTCATGCAACAGGCATTCTGCCCTAATGAGCACCTGCTCACAGAGAGACTTCTAGCCTTTGAAAGCCCGCTCTTTGCCTGGCGTGGTGTGGTCCCCTTCATGACACTGCCATTCACTCTCTCCCACAAGCAACTTACTCGGCCAGAATTCGGGTGAGTTCCACGCTTGTTCTCATCGTTCTTTTCCCTCCTCAATTGCAAAAGCTTTTCAGCGAACAGACTAGCTGATAGCAGAGCCGTTGATGGCTGTGGTTAGGATGTAATTAGGCTGAACTGTGTTGGTCGGCCTTGCTCCCCACTCTTCTCTGTTAAACACCGGGAGGAGGTGGCAAGGACCAGAATCGAGGCACTAAACCCTTACATGTCTGTCTTTAATAATGTTAACTCTGCTTCTGCAAGTCAGTTCCAACACTCCTCCCTGGGCTGTGTCCTGCCTTAACGGTTCACTTTTATAGGAGGAAGCAAGGGAGGAGGAAAGACGGAAGGGGAAAGGTGGGAAGATTAGCTCTAATTTCAAACCATCTTAGGAGCTCTGAAAAGTTCCACATTGACTGATGGACACATTTACTCCCCAGAGCCTTTTTTCATAAATACTTACCACTTAACATGCACTTCCAAGGGGAATAAACACTGTCACTGAGTGCCATCCTTATGGGAGGGAGATTTCCAGAGCCACTTCTTTTCTCCATGGCTCAGGGCCACAGGATTACGATCCTATTAAAGCTGTGCCCTGCGAATACGGCAGTCACACCCACCCCACCAAGACTGACCTTCTCAGTTTCTGCACAGCAATGCTAGTTGCCTTCCTTTGCTTCGGGGAAGATGGTAGCTCATCTCCTGTAATAAGGTCCATGTCTGAGACTGGTGGGGATCGAAGATGTATTTTGCCCTCAGCTCTGGCCAAACAAATACAATAACTCTCTAGTAATATTCAGTCCTGAAGACAGAATGTTTCCTGGGGCTGTTTGGATCATGTCTTATTTGAAACCGTGCTGTTAGTGTTATTTTCTCCTTGCTCTCATTGGAACTGAACGGGACTGAAGGCAGGCACGGTGTCCCTCTGGAGGAGGTTCCTCTCGAGTGACTGTGCTGGGACAGCACTAGCTCCAACTGGATAAAATCTATGCTGGAACCTTAGCCTGTGTGCCCAGGGGTATCAAGGAAGGAAAAAACAGGCTTTCAGATAGACCCTGTCACTCAGAAGGGAGAGGGCTCCAGGGCCCATCTCCCAGATTTACCCTCCGGTGAGCCAGATGACCTGACTGCTGTCACCACCCAGTAGATGTGTGAGGCTAACTGGTGCACCCAATGAGACAACATCCAAGGAGGGGCTCTGCAAACTCCAAAGGGTTAAATAAATTGAACATGAGAATTCTTCTCCCATTTCGAAGCTAAAGCGCAATTACTTTGGTTTTAAGTTTATTTATTTTTGAGAAGCAGGGGGCGGGGGCAGAAAGAGAGAACCCCAAGCAGGCTCTGCTGTCAGTGTAGAGCCTGATGCGGGGCTTGAACTCACCAACCGTGAGATCATGACCTAAGCTGAACCAAGAGTTGGACGCTCAACCAACTGTGCCACCCCAGGCGTCCTGAAATTCCTTTAAAAAAAATTTTTTTTTTCTTAATGTTTATTATTGAGAGACAGAGCATGGGCATGGGAGGGGCAGAGAGAGGGGAGACACAGAATCCAAAGCAGGCTCCAGGCTCCAAGCTGTCAGCACAGAGCCTGACGCAGGGCTCGAACCCACAAACCGTGAGATCATGACCTGAGCTGAAGTCAGATGCTTAACCAACTGAGCCACCCAGGTGCCCCCTGCAATTCTTTTTTAAAGTACACATTCTTACAAGATTACCTTGGCAGCATAAAACACTGTTTACCAGAATTCATAGAAAAATACCACCCAATGGTCTTCAAAGGTCTATAAATGAGCATGAGCCTCCAACCAACATTTATGGCCATATGTTATATCGATAGAGACTTTATTTCTGTATCCGTTCCACCTTTCCACATTCTTGTGGCAGGCCAGACTTCTCCTTGACAATAGTCAATCCAGTTTATAACATGACATTGTGTGTGTTCATGTGCTTAATTCTGTCTGTCTTTATAACCTGTCTCATGATGTCTATGGGCCACATGAGGGTTGAGACTGTGTCATTTTGGCTCGGCATTCTAATCCCCGGGACATTGCCTGAAGGATTTATGGAAGGAAGGAAGGAAGGAAGGAAGGAAGGAAGGAAAGAAAGGAGGGAGGGAGGACAACGAGCCAGGCACGGTGGTGGGCCCCAAGAACACCTGGTCCAATAGCTGCAGAAGTGCTCACAGCCCAGTCCAGGTCAGCTGGAGAAGGGCATGGCCGGCACAGGTGCCCATCAGGACTGTGGGAAGGAAGAGTGGATTCAGAACGGCTTCCCTGCAATGGGCAGGGCTTCTGCAGCTGCTCCAGAGATTCTAGCTTTAGGGGCGGCTCTGGGCAGAGGCAGGGACAGCGGGGAGGCACAGAGATGCAGATTAGAACTACACTGCACAGGAGGCCAGGCCCAGAGATGGTGCTCCTAGGTGAAAGCTCTCACTTCCAGAAGACACTGTCACCCTCATCCAAGGCCCCTGCATGCAAAATCCCATCCCTGAGAACCTTAGATTTCCCCAGATTCATACTAGCAACAGAATGAATGCCTTTCTATTCCTATTTCCCAGATTGCTGCTACGGGTCTACGTGCACGTGAGAGAGACAATGATGAGGGAACCCTAAGTCCACCGTGGTTTGTTAAACAGCACCACGCAGAACTGCATGGCTGAAACAGTGGGGTAGAAGCTGCCATCCCGAGGCCTGTCCTGCAAAATGGGATACATCTGTCTTCACCAGGGAACTATGATAAACGAGCAAAGACAGACACTGGTCAGGACAAGCCACTTTATTTAAGAGCTTCGACAGCCCAAAGTGGTTTAACATAGAGGCATGGAAGATTTATCTGGATGATAAAACACTTGAACTTGAAAGGCACATAAATTATAATTTTGTAGGGTTTTTTCCTTTTAAGATTTCATATAGTCAAAGGCTTTAAGTAATGAGTGAAATGCACATAAAGTTGACTTAATTTCATACACGTTGTCTGGTTAGAGTCTGCAGAGAGTCTTTGCTTCTAGATGGGACTGAGTCCAGAGTTAATGCCACACACCCATGTCTGTGGCCTTCTGTTTCCACATCACGGTGGACATCATTTGGAGGATTGATAAACAGAAAAATAATAATGGCAACGTTAGTGATTGAGCACTCACTATACCACAGTCTGTGCAGTGAAGACTGTACTTTATACACTTATACACGAGCATTACTTACTACTCCTAACAGCCCTGTGAGTTACGTACTATAGAAAGAGGACTTCAATTACTTTCCCTTTGACCTCAAGCTTTCTAATTAAGTTCTTCTTTCCAGCTTATCTCTTAACGAGGCAAGGGACCCTGCAGGAAAGCATCCCCTGATGGGAACCAAGACTACCCTACCCCCTCAAACAATAAGGAATGCCCTGAGCCAGCAAGACCCCCTGTGACTGACCCCAGGACAATGGACTTGACCTTAATTGCCCACCTGCATACACCCACCCACCTTCATCCCACATTTTTCTTATATAAACCTGGAACTATTTTTGGCACTTGGGCAACAATCTTCAAGACCCTAGTCTGCTGTCTTCCTGGTGTTGGCGTCACTGAAATAAATTCCTTTCTTGTGTTACCACCACTCCTCTCTGCCTTTGGATTCTGTCAACAGTAAGTGGCCCAGCCTGGTCTGTTTGGGGACCTTGGAGCCAGATGCTCTTGCATCCCTGCACCCTGGCTACATCATGGCTCCCATGTTCCGGATGCAAAAACTGAGCTTTAGAGTGCTTCTGTGATGCACAGGAGGTCACACAAGCAATTTAATCGGACTCCAAAGCTGCAGCATTCACCACCACACTGCAGTGTACATGAAAATAAGCACTTGCCTTTAGCAAGGACTTGAAAACACTAGCTATTTTGCCTTATCTGTATACTCCTTTTTTTTTTGTTTTGTTTTGTTTTAAACAACACACTTTAACACAGAGAATTTTGCCTTGTGAGTTTATGTTCAGTCATTCGTCCATTCACCATTCATTCTGGGCCCAGTACTCTGCTGGATGCAAGATTTACAGGATTGGATTCCCCAGCTTCTAAACTAGTCTCAGGCAATTACTGTACCCAGATGAAGGGCAGGGCAGGATGGGGCAGGGGTAGCCCCTCACAGGGGACCCATAATGAGCTGTGGGTTAGAGACGCACCTGAAGGAGACAATTTTAGATCTTTTACACTCTGGTCCCCAACCCCCCCCCCCTTAACCCATAAATTTCTGGGCCTTTCCTTGGCCAGAGTCTTCAAAGACCTCAAACTCCCCAGGCCTCTGGACAGAGTGGCTCCCCAAGAGGCCTTTTATCATGCAGAACACTCCCTTCTCCGGTCCCAGCTGAAGTTTTGCGGTAAAACCAGTGCCCCAGATAACACAGCTCCTCAGCTAATCACCCTGCACAGACCCTCAGAGCCACCCCCTCGCCCCCACCTCCACTCTCCCCCTGCCTTGTTTCACCAATTTTTGTCCCAAATAAGAGATAACAGCAGCAGCAGTAGTAGTAACTGCCTACATGTCAGGCACTGCTCGATGTACTTTGGATACACTATCTCATTAAATCCCATAATAATCCTCTGCCCTGCACACTGTTACTCTTCCTATTTAGTTCATTTAGGGGAAGAGGAAGGGAGTTAATATTTCTTCAGGGTCAACTGTATGCCAACCACTGTTAAGCTTGCACAATCAGATAAGTGACCTGCCCAGGGTTGGTCACAGAGCTGGGAAATAAGGAGTAAGAATCTGAACCCAGGTCTGTGACCGCCTGGCCTAGTGTTTCCCTTCCCTTCTCTATGGCTGGCACTGCTGAGGTTTGCAAAGACAGCCCTCTCTCCCTCTTCCTCTAGCACCCTTCTGTTAACATCGGTCCTGTTTTTATTACCACCACCCACAAACAGTGACAGACTCCTCTCTCAACTGTGTCCCCTGACTCTCTGGGCCTCCCAGCCAGTTTTCATGGAGCAGATCCTAAAGTCTACACCAACAGTGTAAACAGAGGCAAAGAAGAAACTGGGATCATTCAAGCCAATAAAACACACCAAGAGGCTAACAGGTGTTTCCTGAAGTGCCCACCCCACCCCACCCCCATCTTAAATCCCTGGGGTTTCAAGATCTGAGGGGTCCTCAGCTAGGGATCAGAGGCTTAAGTCCTCTGGGGGAGTTTTTTGGCCAGTTGTCAGGGGTGACACCACCAATGAGAGTGAGCATGTAACTATATGCTCTGTCAGAATGTGAGACTTAAGTTCTGGGGGCTCATGGAACTGGCAGTTAACAGGTGAGGCTTTCTGAGAAATGGTTACCTCCCCAGAAGCAGAGGGTCGCTCCCCAGCAAGGCCAGAGCGTCAGAAGCCCTCCTCTGATGACTCCCAGAGCACTGAGCCCACCAGGCTGAAACTCGGTTTACTTCACCTGGCCCACCCTACAGGAGCTCTAGGAGGGCAGGCTGGAGGCAGATTTCTCACTGAACTCTCAGAAGCAATAAAAAGGGAGTACTAGTTAAATGTTTCCAGAATAAATCACCAAAGACAGCATCATTTTAGAGAAAAGGCTGTTTGAGAGATTCTACTCAGACTAAGGACCAGGACTCCAGGAGAGGGGAAGTGTGTTTGCTCAGAGGCTGGCACACTCTTTAGTCCAGATCAGCATCCTGCTCCATTCAGAAACGTTTCCAAATGTACTTCACTTACACCTGGGAACACCGCTCAGTCATGCAAATTCAACGCCCCAGTCTTCAATGCGTAGACCCTCCCCCCCAATTTTATAGAGCAGAAAGTTCAGGAATTGGCTTCCCCCCGCCCAGCTCTCTAAAGGCAGGCCCCACATACAAGCCACGTTCTCTCCTAACACAATGTGTCTGCTGTGTTGTTCTCCACCCTGGAATTGACTCATGCTGAAGTTTGTGCTCCAGCACCCTTCACATTTGGGACCGCCGGTTAAATCCTCCCCTGCAACCTGCACTTTCTATCTTCACAGCTCTTACAGGGGTCTTACCCACTACACTGTGAGCTCCACCGCAGCGGGCACCACGTTCGTTCGCCCACTTCTGTATGCCCAGCACTTGGCCCAGTGGCCGGCACTCGGTGGCACACGGTAAGTTTCCGCAGGCTGCCAGAGTGGGAAAGGTGGGATCCGAACTCGTGTCTGCCGGGTTCGGGTCAGAGCCAAATGGTTCTAGGGGTTACACCACGCTGCGACGAGAATGCGCGGTGCGCGGGTGTACTGGGGAGGCGTTCTACAGTCTCTCCCACCAAGGACTGCTGCCGGGCTCCGCACCCCGCCGCCACCTGTAGCCACAGCGCCCAGGTGTGGGCCGGCGCCCTCCAGGGCAAAAACGGGCTGGTGGCGCTTACCTGCGTGCGGCGAGGCTCCGCAGAAGCACTCTGTGAGCCTCGGGGGACTGCCAAGGACTGGGGTATCCGGCTTGGCCCGCCCGCGGCCCTGCACCCGAAGACCGCGCGGGACGACGCCTGGTCTCGCTGCGCAAGGCCCTCTGACGCCTGGGAGCTACGCGGAGAGCGGAGCGCGGCCCGGCCCGCCCCCCGCGCGGGGGTAGGGCGGGTCTAAAGCTAACTTGACCCCGGGCTCCCCGGACGCCCTGCCGTGGGCGGAGTCAGAGGTAAACTTAGCACTGCGCCCCGCCCCCTCGGTGGGGGCGGTCCCTAAGGGGGAACGAGGCACTGCGTCCCGCCCCTTCGTTCTAGGCCCCGCCCTCCCGCCCCACCCCAATCCCCGTCCTGCTCTCACCCGCTAGCCCTTTTTGTGTTGCTTGTCCCTTTGCTTTTTATTTTCTTGTTTTGTGTTCCGTTTTCTTATTTTTATTTCTGTATTTTTAAAAGATCGAATTAAAAAACGTATCAAAGTAATGCATGAACACTCTTTACAAAATAAAGTTACCTAATGTTCTTATAATGAAAGCAACAAGCCCTTCTCCCTTGCTCCCCACACGTGGTCCTTTATATGAGTTCCTCCATTTAGTTCTGGTGGTCACCCCCTTGTCGCTAAAAAAAAAAAAAAAAAGAAAAAAAAAAAAGCTTACATAGCGATTTCTTGATTTATCTATTGACTTTCTGCCATGTTAGATGAGGATTTACTCTCTTACTGTGCCCCTGCTTCCCTTTTCCTGACAAATTTACACCTCTATTCTTAAGTCCTGCCCTGGTGAGCTCTGAGACCTCAAGACAGGAGTAGAGGAAGGCTTTCTGGGACCTGCAGCTAATACAATTATGGGGGAAGGGAGAAAGGAGGGCTATTTTAGACAGCTCTATAGCATTAAGGCTTGCAAATGACCATTTGTTTGGAATGAGCAAAATCCTGAGACCTTGGAAATTCAGGCTCTATCCCCCGAGACCTTCTTAGATAATTTACTTGGTGAATTTGCTTCCCCAGTGTGGCCTGTCTTTCTCTGCCCACACAGAAACCTCCATAAATCCAGACTTCTCAAGGGTCATGGGGTGAAGGTCAAGATTCATCAATTTCTGCCAATAGGATTTCTTAATGGAGTGAACTGGTGTGTGCAAAAAAGAGACGTCAAGGATGATGTCAAGGTTTTGTGATTGCTACACAGCTTATCCTAGCATCCGTGACAAGTTCTTAACCTTAGAATGGAGAGTGTTTTATAAAGCTGGCTCTGGGCCCCTGCCCTGTTACCAGATCCTCTCACTTCTCCCATGAGGTTGGCTGGACCTGCCCAGTGTCCCCGCTTTAGGAGGGCTCATACTTATCCCTCTTGTATCAATGCAGGAGGCACACAGCTAGCTCCCAGTAATTGGCAAGGTAAAGGGGCTGGTACCCCTTCCTCACTCAGATGGAAAAAAGTGTCCACACCCTCCTGACACCCCTTCTCTCCTCAGAGAGTTCAACCCTTCCCCTTTCTCTGCTCTGCCTTCCTTCTCTTCTGCTCACTCTGCTCTCTTTCCCTTGTCCAGTTCCTGAGGGCAAAGAACTTGGGAGTAACTCTGACTGAGGGTGTGAAATGTGACTTTACAAGGTGACCTTGAACAAAATCCCTTTTCCAATTCAAGCTTGTTTCCTTCTTTGAAATTGGAGGTAACAGTCTCTGCCACGTTGAGCTTTAGAGGAGGATTAAGTGGCTTAATATCCATGTATACACGGATTTTTTTAACTGTTTTTTTAACTCACATTTTTTTATTAAATGTATTGAATATTAAAATTAATCATTCTTTTCTTTTTATTGCTTCTGGATCTTGTGTCATACTTAGACCATTCATTCCCAGTCTAAGATTAAAAAAAAACATTTGAAGTATAATGACCTTTGTAATTCTCTTGTGTTCTCTTATTCAAAACTCAGTTTGTCTCCTAGCAGAGTGGGAAGCTCATGAGAAAGTTTAGGGACTTCTAAGAATCTGTGTGTGGCATGTTGGTAACATAGGTTGAATTAAAATAAAGGGCTAAATCGGGTTGCCTGGCTGGCTCAGTCAGTGGGACTCTTGATCTCAGGATCTCGAGTGTGAGCCTCACATTGGATGCAGACATTATTTAAAAAGAAAAAAAGTAAAATCAAGGGCTGAGTCATGTTGAGTCAGGGTCCTGACTCTGGACACAAACAGCAAGAGGGACACAGGATATGAGGCAGTGACTTCTCCATGCAAGGGACTTTTCTTCCCTAAGAAGACTTAGTCTTCTCTAGGAGGAAGTCTGCCTTCTGGGCACAAAATAGTGTCTCCTAGTGGTAGGAAGTAAGAACCTCACACAATAGCCACACTTACCCAAACCTAAGTAAGGGAGAGGCAGAGGTTGAGAAATCCATCTGGAGAGACAACTAGCTCCTAATATTTTAGAAGGGGGAATACATATCAAGATGAGAGTCATGTCCTTTGCTTGAGGGCATGAAGTGCTACTGGATTATGGGTTTAATGGGGATAAAATTTTTGGTAAGTTTCATCTCTCCTGAATCCTATCACCATGATGGCTCAGGCAGGAGGAAGATTTCACATAGAGCGTGTCTCAGTTTGAGTCCTTTGGAAGCAGATCCTGAGACAAGGATTCAAGTGCAAGCAGCCTATTTGGGAGATACAGGGAACACCAGCAAAAGAATGGAATATGAAGAACGGAGGGAAGGAAAGGCAGGATGCATTGTTAAGCCAGCTACTAGAACAGGTGATTGGAGCTTAATCCTGTGGGAAAACTCTAGAAGTTATTAAAGAACATGCCTCAGAATTATCCCACCCAAGCAAAGGCTGTAAGTGGGAGGTCTCTAAAGGGAAGAAAACTGCAACGGACAGATTAGCTCATTTTTGAACATTTTTCAAACTATTTCCAGGCATAAAAATGTGGCTACCCAGTGAGATCAAGCTGTAACACTGTCTGCACTTTCCTTCTATTACCTAACGGTGTTCTGACAAAGTTTCAGTAGGAGCATTTTGGGCAGTAACCAATGTGCAGATGGCTGAGAGTCAGTGTCTCAGGCCTAGAAGTGTGCCCTGAAGGACATTCTGGAAAATCTGCTCTTGGACAGGTTATGATAGGACTTTACCTGGGTCAGCCTCTGTGTTTAGATGAGCCCATAACCTTGACTTCTGAGCTCTCATGAGAAAGGGCACACTTTGAGGAAAAGTAACATGAAAAAAAAAAAAAAAAAGAGCCTGGTGGACTTTTAAAATGACCGAAGAAGGCAAACTTTTCAATCACTGTAAGCACCTCAGAAGATGGGTGTTTTCTCAGAAGCAGTGAACAGATAATGCCAATGCTGACTCTCTCTTATGTGGCCTCTTGAGCAGGATTCCATGAGAAAACTGTCATTTTGTCAACCTGGCTCCATCAGCCGTACTTACTATTGAACTAAAGTGATCCTTTTAAAACATGACACAGTACCCAGTATGCCTCTAGCTCAGAAGCCCTCAGTGGCTTCCACCACAATTAGGGTCAAATCCCAAGTCCTTCCCAATGGCCCAAGGCCCTCACAAGATCTGCCCCAACAAACTCTTCCTAACATTGTCGCCTGACAATAACCACTGGGCATTCCTCACCTCCGGTCTCCTTGGCTTTGCTGTTGCTACTGGAACACACTGGGTCTGTTTGTACCCCAGAGTTACTGCACTGCTGTTCTCACTGATTGAAATGCTACACTCTCCTGACTCTTAAGGTCACTTGCCCAATTCATCAGCTTTCTAATGGATCACTACCTAACAACAAACACTGCACACTGCCCCATACATACCACTTGTTAGCTGTCTATGGAATATATTTTTATTTTTTATTTGCATAATAAATAAGTATGAGGTCCAAAAAGAGCTGAGTCTTTATATATATATATATATATATATATATATATATATATATATATATGTATTGGTCCCTGGTATATCCCCACACTTAGAACAAACAGTGCCTGCTGCCTGGTAGGTATTTAATAAATATTTGTTGGATGAATCAACCAATTGAATTGAGTGAATGAAAAATATAACCAAAATCAGTAAATACATAGTTCGAAAATATTCTAGAATGTGGACTTTCAACTAATCTAGACTGGATTCCTTTCAGAGAATTGTTGGAGTGGAGAGAGAAAAAATCAAATGAAGTGGTTGAGAAGCATTACATAATTGGACTCACAATTACAGATGAGTATTGGATTGAGGACCTTTGCTGTTTTGTCTTTGACCTGATGTCTGTGTTAAATATTTAAGAAAAGGCTAGCTTGAAAGGCTACATACTCATTTAAAAGTAGTAAGAAGGAAAAGGTTCCCCTAGTTATTTTAATAATTCAGAATGGTGTTCTGTGGCTCCTGTTGGCATGTGAGGGCCCATGATGGTAACTGCTTACCTGAAAATAGAGGCCTTGATCAAATATTTAAGATCTCACTTATTTTCATTTTCTGCATATTTTTTATGCCTGCGTCTCACTTCTTTTTACCCATTCTGCAGCTGCACATTCACACACTAAAGCTAATAGAAATGTTTCATGGATTATTAAATGCAGCTAAGCAATGAGCTTTTGCTAGGACGTAAGGCCAAACTGGGGCCACTTTCCTGTTCTAACAAACTAATTTTTCCTTGAAGGTGCAGCCTATAAATTTACAGAGGCCTCTCCCCTGTATTCCGAAAATTTTTAAGGCAGTTGCACATCTGCTGCAAAGAGATTTTGAAGTGGAAAACAAAGACAGATTTTACAGTAGCATGGTTAAGCTGTCTTAGAATCAAGAACAGCTGAAGTCATAGAATTAATAAGTGGACCCTTGAAATTATGGCAAGATGGCACTAACTGGTATCTGTTTGCTAATGGAATCATTGTATTCTGGTGTCACCAGCAGTGGCCTGGGTTTGGGTTACTGTCTACCTAGGCTTAATTGCCTAAAGAATGTTCCAGTACCAGCACCCCAGTGCTGTAAATTATCTTTTCTAATGGAGCTTTTCTATTTTCCCCTGTAGCTAAAACTCTAATTCAGGCTTTGATGTCTGTCTGGGCCCACTTGGTACAAAGAAGTCCTCTGAAGGAGGTCAAAGTCATAATACATTGTTCACCATGGAAAAGTACTTTGGGAATACTCCTCATTTTTCGATGGGGAGAGAGTGCCCAAAGAGGTTAGGTGATTTTCTCAAGACCACATGCAGCTGGTCAGATATGGGGCTGGATGGTATCAGTATTTTTTGTTGTTGTTATAAGCAACAGAAACAGTCTCTGCTAACTGAGCAAAAGAAGCTTATTGGGAGTACTGGCCCTTCAGAATGTACAGGAAGGTTGGGGACCCAGGCTTAGAAAGGGATGGGAAGAAAGCAGTTCTGAGAAGCTTGAAGGTGAAAACCCTAGGTATTATCTCTAAGCAGAAATGGTCTAGTCAGAATGCCACTGCAGGCATAGGTGATTAAATTCCGGCCACTTCATGCGTGATTCAAAGTCCTGGGAGAGCCCGTTTGATTAGCCAAGTTGACGCTGTGCTCCTCTGGCTGTCCTGGGGAGGGCGTATGCAAATCCTTTTGACTTTGGATATTGAGAGGAAGTACCTGACTTTACTCTCACTAAGACTCTCCTAATGGAGAATGGCAAATCCCCTAAAAGAGCCCCAAAGACGCTGTTAGGAGTAATTCAAGGATGTGCAGAGCCAGGATACAATGAAACCCCTATTTAGTTTAGAGTGGTAGACCCCTGTGCAGCTAGAGGTGGCCATGGGAACCAACAGAGATTTGCTTGGGATTAACAGGAAGGAAGGTTTTGCTTTCTGAACACAGGAGTTCCTCGTCCCTTTCCTCTTTCCTTCTCCTGTCTCTTTGAATGTGGATATAAGCCTGGAGGGCCAAGCAGCCATCTTGAGTCTATGAGGTGACAAGCATGAACTCCAAAGTTACTTGCTAAGGATGGCTGAGTGGATAGATACCTGATATGCTAAATACACCACAGAACTGCTGTCCAGTTCTGAACTGACTACCTGCAGACTTCTTAATTTGTAAGAAGATTAAAAACCAGGCCACTGTACTTGGGTATCAATAATGTGCAAACTTGCATCGTCTGATAATACAAATTGGTCCTCGAACTCTCGATCCCCTATGTAGTGCCATTACTGTTCTGCTTACAAGGACAGGATTCCTACCTTCAAGGAGCTTATGGATGAACTGAGGCTAACATAACCCTCTTTAGCAAGGAAAGAGCAAGAACCTGTGATGTATAATACATTCCGAGAAGTAATAAAGTTCTAAGGCCAGCCCTTCTGCCCAGTCCACTTCATCCTTCTGTCCCGGGGCTCTGACTGGACTAATATTCTCTTCTGTATCTTCACCTTCACCTCTTCTTTGCTCTTTCCTCTTTGCTTGTAAGGAGACTGAAGCTTGTAAGAAGACTCCCATCACCAACGGCCTCTCTCACAGTCAGTCACTTGCCTTCTCTTCTATCCAAACTTCTCAGAGGAGGGATCTGTCCACACCTTTTCCTCTCCCATTTAATCCTCAACCCAGAGCATCTAGTTACTGTCCCTGCCTCCACCATGAAATTGCTCTACTGATTGCTAATTCCTGTTGGTAAACCTTTGTCCTCATTTGACTGGCCCTTGTGTGCTGCCTTTGATAACACGGGCCGCTGCCTTCATAGATCTCCTCCTTTGGCTCTGTGACCTCCTTCACCTTCTCCTGGTTCTCTTCTTTCCTCTTAGAATGTGCATATTGTCTTCCAGGACCTCCCAATCAAGGCATCAGACCACACCTTAGCTAATGGGAGGACACTGGACCTCTCCCTAGAAACTGAATCACAAGCAGAGAAACTCACATACTAAAAATGGTGGCATTCTCCCATGTTCATGGTGGTGCCCTTGTGGAGTTGTTGAAGAGCTCATGCCACCCACGGTCCCAGAGTGGCCAGGTTTCTGTCTGCCCCCTGCTTGGTTCTTCAGCTTCTCTGTGGCCTACCCACAAATCTTTTCTCTTATATAATCCAGAGTTAGTTTCTGTTGCTGGTGCCCAAGGAGGCCTGAGTGATGGTCTATGCTCAGATCTCTAAACACACATGTGCAGAGCAGGCCATGGGCCTGGTTTGTACATGTGTCCTCAGGGAGCTCGCTCTTCAAGGCTCAAATCAAATATCCCTCCTCCTCCATGCAGCCCTTCCTGATCCATGTCCTTGCAGTCAAACCATATGTTGTTGCTCCCTCTACTTTACTGCCTGGCAAGCTCTTGACCTCAGTGGTCCCTTGGGCCTGCAGCACTCAATGGCACTTTCATACTCAACTCCAATGCTCACTGTCAGAGTAGCCTGTCCAGGGCCAGTCTGCCCAGCTGGGATATGTCCTCGCCTTCCTCACTAAGCTAGTGTCTCCTAAATGGTGCTGACTCCTCTCAGGTAAGAGCTTTATGGATGATAGGACTCCTTATGGCATACTCAGCCCTTAACTTGGATCTGTCCTCTTAGAAGGACCTGGCAAGAAACACTCAGACTACAGAGCTCCTAGCATGAGAGGAGCCTGTTCATTCTCTCCTCCCTCCCGCATTCCACCTGCCCTTCCATGCCTGTTTGGTTTTCCACGCAGCAGACACTGAGAGGGAGTTAAAGGTGCAAAAGGTTTACAGGGGAGTGACACCCATGAGCAAGAAAGGCCAGAAGCAGGATTGGATGGGGCAGCCGGCAGAACATGATGCCGACCCAATAGTCTTGGCAGGCTTGAGCAGCTCTGGAGCTCAGGGTGCCCGCTAGCATTCTATGTTGGGTAGAAATGGCCAGATATTGGCTGGGGTCTGCCCTGAGAAGAGCTGCACCTTGGCTTGGAGACTGGAGCAGACCCCGAAGAAGCTAACAGCTAGAGGCTGTCAGGAAGCCATGCCCCTCCCGCTAGGGGAACAATTCTTCTGAGCATCGGGGTCTGCCGCACCTTCCACCCTGACCAGTATTTGTCTACAAGAGCTCGTGGAATGGCCTACGTCCCCACATGGCTCGTGGCTCTGTGCCAAAATTTTTGGCAAAGTGAGGCAGGGGTTAGGGCTCTATCTGTAGCAAGGGAAAGGTTTGTCCATATCTCAGACCCTGAAATAATAGCTAGAACTGAAACCTCACCATGGAGTTCTTGTTCCCTAGTATAAAAAGCTCAGCTGTGGATCTTGACTCTGTGTCCTTCCCTCCCCTGCTGGGTCCTACCCTGTCCCCTTGCCTGTTCCTCCTCTGGATGCTGTGCAGGCTGTTAATATCTGAATGGTGTTTTGCTCAGAGGCCTCACTGACTGAATGAGTGAAGGAATGAATGAATTACAGAATGAGTGATGGCCCCGATGAAAGGATCCAAGAATGATGAAATAGCCTGAGAAATTCAGAGCAAATTGAATAAAGATACTTCAGCAAGAGAACTACCACTTGAGTCACTTAGGGATGAGAGGATCATGTCCAGCCCGCAGGGATTCTTTGAAAGAATCACTTGATTATTTCATCTGGTGGTGGAGGCAGTGTCTCTGCTCTGTCCTGCCTATTCCCTGGTGACGACAGCTACTCTCTTTATTCTGAGTCCTCAGCTTTTTGGTTAAGTCACCATTCTTTCCTTGAAGGCAGCTTTGCTAAATGCACGGAGTGCGCAGATTGTCTGTGAAGGCTGTGTGGCTCCCTGGATCTCAGACCAAAGGTGGTAATTGACTGCACTACCCCCGAGCCTTCCTTCTATCTGTCTTTATTGCTTCATGCTTTGCCCAGATGGCACCTGTGCCTCGAGCCTCCAGTTGGTCAGAGCTCAGTGGCCCTCAAGGGGAGAAGAGCAGTCTGACTGCTCCCTTCCACATGGTCCTGTAATGACTTAGAGCCATGCACTAATTGGCCTGCCTCTCCTTGGGCAGTTCCAGAGACTATAATTGGGACTGATTCCAACAGCCTGCCCCATTAGGAGGGCGTGCTTCAGGAATACACCCTAGAGGAGGAGATCATTTTCCCAAGATCGTTTTCAGAAAGGGCAAGTGGGACTTCACACTTTGCTTTGCAAGACTCCTGTTGTTTCCATCTAAGAGGAAGAAGTAGGAAACACATTAGCAGCTGCCTATGCAGTTTTCACGTACTGAGTCCATCAGCTTAGGTTAAACTATGCTGTGGTAACAACCCCACATCTCAGTGATTTACAAAAGCAAAGGTCTCTTTCTTGCTTAAGCTACATGTCCACTACGGGTCAACCACAGCTCTGTTCCACTTCCCGTTTACACACACACCTTCTTGGGGACACCGCCTGTGACAGAGGGGAGAGAGATGCCGAAAACCATTAGCTGGCTTTCACCGCTCTTCCGCAGGAGTAACATGGCCTTTCCATCCATGTTTTGTTAACCCAGGCAAGTCATGTGCCATTTCCGAGTTCAACAGGTTCCGGACATATAGTTGTCCTGCAGGTTACAGACCCGATGTAAGAGAGTAGAATCCTCCCCAAGGGAAGGCTAATACTGTGAATCATAGGGTACAGAACCACTTGCATTTACAGCGAGAAGTCAGGCGAGGCAGCCCAGATGATCTAGTGAGCTTTCAGGTGTGCCAAAGGCTCTGCACCGGCAGGTGAGATAGATGACGGACCTCTACAAGCGGCATGATTCAGTGACTGAGGGCCTAAGTCTAGTTTGACTTCTACCTCTGCTTGTGTGACCTTGAGCAAATCACCTCGCCCTTCTGAACCTCTAAATGGGCTATTAATATCCACCTCTTAAGGCTGTTGTGAGGCTTAAATAAGGTATTTGGCAGGTGCATAATACATCGGGGATTTTATTGAGATAAAATAGTTCGTGCTTGCCTGGGACAATTTGGGAAACTCGGAAAAAAAGGAAGAAACAACACTAAAGCATTTCTTGCCACCCCAGAAACAGCCAGTGATAAAATTTTGGCAAGTTTCCTTCAAAAGATGAAAGCATGCCATTTTTAAAGCTGCAGCTGTTTCTGCATTTGGGCGCAAGGACAAGGAAGATATTTGTTTGGGAAGACACCTTAA
Organism: Panthera tigris; assembly: GCF_018350195.1. Taxonomy (NCBI): domain Eukaryota; kingdom Metazoa; phylum Chordata; class Mammalia; order Carnivora; family Felidae; genus Panthera; species Panthera tigris. Next base: position 122,530,804 of record NC_056668.1, on the reverse strand, counting down.
TGGGCTTATTAAGCTCCCCTCCCTCGATTTCTCTGGTGAATCTGGATGGGAAACGTTGCAAGAAAAGTTTTCTGAATTCTCTGCATACTAAGGAAATCGAGTTTTTTTAGTTTTCTGTTGAAAGCAGAGGGGAAGGGAGGTTCCATTTTTGAGGCTCTGGCAATTGGAAAAGGAAGGATGTGAACACAGTGAGACGCCTAAGCTTATGTGAGACAGAGAGACAGAGGAAGAAAGTGAGGGATACCCAGAGAGAGATAAGGACAAAGGGGGACGGAATGGAGACCTAGAAGGATACAAATGGGAGCCAGAAAGAAACGGGAACACTTACACAGGCAGAGGGTGACACCCGGTGACACCAGCATCAGCCTGCCTCTTCAGGGACAAGAAGTCGGGCCTATTTTGCTTGTTGGGGCCGGCATGTCCCAGTAGAACTTCAGAGTCAGAGGCCCAATTTTTAGCTTCCAGCATTTACTCACCCCCCTGCTGCAGAGGACCCTTCCTGTCCTCAAACCTTTAGGGCAAACCGTCTGTTTCACAAAACAGCCTAATGTCGCTGGGGCCCTTGGGGAATGCAGGAGAGGGGTCCTTCTCTTGAGAGATAAAGTGACTTAGGAAGAGGAGCAGGGAAAAGTGGAAATGGGCGGAGATCTCTCAAGTGGATTGATAACTGACCCAAGAGGAGGGTTTGGAATAAGAAGGAAGGGACAACCTCTACAAAAGGAAATCCCCTTTTCTCAGAGAGTCCTCTAAATCTCAGTGAGGAGGATTTGGATCCCTGTGTTTCTGTAAGATTGAGGTTTGAGTTAAATTTAGGTATTTTAAACATTTGTTCATTGATACATATTAAATCTCAAATATAGTCAAATATCATCATGGCTTTATATTGATACATATTTAACATAGTTGAAATCACACTGTCCACATATTGTATATCCTGTTTTTTCTCCTAAGCACTATACTTAAAACATTTTCTCACATCGTTAAAACCTCTCCATAAACATCAATTTAGGGCACTTACTTTCCAACAGCCATTATGTTGCCCTCCCTCTGCTTACCCTCCCTGGACCTCCTCCCAGCTCCCCTGACCCACCTGCTTTGTTTTATGAATTCTTCTCAGCTGAGCTAGAGGAGGGGCCTCTGACAAGGTCCTTGTTGGGCTCAATTATGGAAAACACGGCCCGCGTCGCGAGATGAATGATTGTCGTGTCCCTCCCGCCTGTTACAGGAGCCATCACGAAGATGCTTCCGGAGTGCGGGCCCAATTCTGTTATTTGCCATTGTGGTTAATGAAAAGACAAAATTGGAGCCTATGAGCACGACATGTAGGCAGCACCATAATTAGCCCTTTGGAAGGTGAAAGATCCACTTTAAAATAAAAGAAAATAGCTTTACTCCCACAATGAAATGGCTGCAATTTTCCAGCTAATGCAGACCCTGCAGTATTTCTGTAATTCTTTTCCCTAGGTATTCTATTCATTATAATCTCTCCCTTTCTTTTACTCTCTTTTTCCTCTCTCCTTCTTTTTTTTTTTTACTCCTAAGTAAATTCTATTTGGTACAAAGAAGGCTAAATAATATTATTTGCAAACAGGAGGAAAAAGCTCTTATTCACATGATAAATGCATTTTATTTTGAAAGGGAAGAAATAAAAGGCCAAATAATTAAATCCTTACCCTAGCAGAGCTTTACTTTTCTAAAATTCAGCCAAACTGACACGGGTGACACTTAGCATTGTTTCTTCACGGAAAGACAGGCACCCTGAGGAGGAAACGTAGTTTCGTGGGAGGTGACTGACAGTGGTGGCAGATCACAGGCAGGATGGAGCCGCAAGGGTGGTGGGGCCAGACAGCCTGGGCTCTGCCCCAGACCTCAAATCTCTCACCTTGCCTCTCCCTGCCTCAGTTTCCTCACCCGTGAAATGCCTAAAGCCCCCTGCCTTGCAGTCCATCGCCAGAATGGGAAAGTACCCAGCACAGTGCCTGAGTCATGGTCAGGGCTCAACAGCACTTCTTACTCCTTTTACCCTGTGGCCATTGGCTGAATGAACACGTAACTCAGACACAGAGAGCCTGAGCCGAGCGTGACTTACTGGCTTCAGAAGGGTTAGGGCTCCAGGAGTCTAGACGGTGGCCAAAGCAAAAAGCTTTTGATTTTCCCAAAGCAGCACCGTGAGGAGCTTTGCAGCAGTCTAGTAAGACAGGTGCTGTTTCTCCGTGTTACTCTTTAGGAGACAGGGACTCAGCAACTTGCCCAAGGCCACGTATCTTGTAAGGGGCAGAGGCAAGACTCACATCCCATTCTAGCTGCTACCAGAGCCTATGTGCATTTCTCTGCATCTTTGCTCAGATCCTGCCCTGCTTCTACCTTGCACTAATTTTTCATCTGCAAAATGGGCGTGTTGCTCATTAGCGTGGTCAAGTGCATGGTCTTTGTTGTCAGGCAGGCCGGAATTCAAGCTCCAGACCTCCCATCGCCCAGCTGTTCGACTTTGGGCAAGCAACCTAACATCCCTGGGCTCCAACTGTGATGTAAAAACCTGAATAGAACTTATCTCAAAGATGCTGTGAACATAAATGAGATAGTGCTTGTAAAGCAAGTGTGTGCCGTGCCTGGCATCTTGTAAGCATCCAGGGAAATAATAGCTTTAGTGCTATCTCCCCCTTTGTTGTGGTAAAGATTCATTGAGGTCGCAGACATAAAAGACTTTCTGACTTGGGAAGTCTAGATCCACATTGGCCCTTATGACAAACGTCATTTCACCAACCATGCCCCTCCTGGTAATCATGGCCCTTATAATTTGGTACGAGAAATCCACCCCCACACCTCTTATGCTCCGAACTACCCCCAGACCTGAAGGGGACAGTTACCATACGAAAATGTTTGCATGAGGCTCAGCAGCCAGTGCAGAGGCTTAAGCAACAATCCCTTTCCTGATTAGTTTCACTGCAGAGCCTAGTCAAACAGAGTCCCACTCCCTCAGCACAGACAGCACTGAGACCTGTCAGGGGCAGGGGGAGGGGGAGCGGCTGATCTGTGATTAAAAATTCACCACGGATCATCAGCCAACAAATCGTGCCCTTCGGGAAGACTAAAAATTGACTGCAGTGTCAATTTACTGCCCCAGCCTGGGAATCTGTGCCCTGATCTGGGGATAGAGAAATCAGTGTCATTGCCAGCACTGAGAGTCAGGTGGTAGTGGAGGTCAGACCAGATAGGGCTAGAGAGGTGGTATGCAGACTTATGGGGCCAGGATTCCTTCCTTCCTTCCTTCCTTCCTTCCTTCCTTCCTTTCTTCCTTCCTTCCCACAAATAACTTTTTAAAGTCTTTATTTAAATTCCAGTTAGTAAACATACAGTGTATTACTAGTTTCAGGTCTCCTGGGGCTCATCACAAGTGCACTCCTTAATCCCCATCACCTATTTCACCCATCCCTCCATCCACCTCCCCTCTGGGAACCATCAGTTCCACAAATAATTCTTGAGTCCCGACTGGACCAGGTTATGGTCTAGGCTCTGAGCTAGGGAATGAATCTGACCAGTCTGGCCCTGAGGGATACAGAGAGGTAAAGGACAATGACATTCATTGGTCAGCCATGATAAAAATAGGCACAGGTGCCGTGGGAGCCCAGAGGGGAGCTCCGCCTTGGTGGTGGTGCGGGAGATGTCTAGGAAAACCTTCCAGAACACATGACATCTGAGCTGAGCTTTGAGGGGTGTTAGACAGACAGGGGTAGAATTTAGAAAAGCCTAGGCAATGACCTGGTGACACTTGGGGCCTACAGATAATTCAGCATGAGTGGAAGGAGAAGTGGCAGAATAGGGACAGTAAGACTGGAAAAGGTAAAGCCAAAGAGTCTGGCTAGGGCTGGCCATGAAGCATCCAATAAGCCAGGCTGTGAGAGGAATGAGTCAGGCCCGTGGCATGTCTGAAAACCTTAAGTCCTAATTCTGCTACCCCGCTGTGTAGCTGTGGGTCAGTTTCTCATGCACAAGGCTTAGTTTCTCATCTATATGAATGGGAATGCTAACATCTACCTCCTAGGGGTAAATCTCCAAGCCAGACACTGGCCCATTTGGACACTCAGCAAATGGTATCTCTTTCTTTTCCCCAAGTGTCAGGACTGGGGACATTGTGGGACAGGAAAACAGCAGGCCAGTGCCTGCCCAGGAACTCTTTCTTCCCTGGTAGAATCATCTATTGCCAAGCCCTTTGAAACTCACACTGTAGCTGGAGCCATAGAACCGTCCCTCAGTGGGCTCCGGGTCTAGCCCCTCTGGGGGGTGTGAGGTTGCGGGGGGGGGGCACCCTCTGTGTTTGTGCAGCCTAGAGGCAGTACCAGTCATCAGCCAAACTGGTGTGTGTGCCACATGGCTGAGGTCCTTGCCTTAGGAAGAATGGATGTTTACAGGCTGAGGGAACGTATATGGGTTTTATTTATATCTTCTCACTAGAACAAAGGATCTTTGAAGGGCCAAACAGGGTGCACTGTAGCACCCAGAGGCCCTGGAAATAGGTGTTGGGGGTCCCCCCAGCAATGCCTACCCCACTGAGTACTGTGGGAAGCCCAGATCACGGGTCCAGGAGGTCATTCTGGGAAGCAGGTTTTCCCATTACCCTCCCAGTATTCTGCTCCCAACTGCCCCCCAGAGAAGATGGGAGGCTTGGCTAAGCATGCGGGGGTTTGATCCCTCTTCTCGGAAGGGCTCTTTTCCACATTCCGGGTAGCACTGTGCCATCTTGTCATAGCACTGAGGCCTGGGGCAGACAGGTTGTGGGATAGGGACTTCCTAGAGCCACCAGAGGCCACATCATCCTGCTCTGGTTCCTAATGTGCTGAAGGCCAGTTTTACTCTCTCATGCTTCCAACTGCTTCCGCTCCTCTTTAGGAAGGCCACCCAAACTCTCTTCTGGCCTCCATCCCATTTTTCATAGCAAGGTTTCCAGCTGCACCTATGCTGGGATTTTGTGTACTCTAGAAGCAATACCTCCAGACCGAAGCTGCATCAGAACTTGCTTCCTGTCCCAAGCCTGGGTCCACCGTTACCCCTTCACAGCACCTTCAGAGGTGACCGCTCACCTGGGTGAGCACAGCCCTCTGCAAGGGGATGGGATGCCTTGAGACGGTGCTTATCAGCTCACACCCCTACCAAGAGGCACAGATCGCAATCCCTGGCCTCTGAGCCCACTCTGCGCCATTGGGCAGTACTCACCTTTCCGTTCAGTTTTGATTGTAGGAGGGAAAGACCATGTTCTGTATTTATATTTTATTATTCCCTTAAGGTTAACCACAATGCTGTGCACATCCTAGGGACTGAATGAAGGAATTCATGGCAAAAGAAATCAAAAGTCTTTAGTCGTTAAGGACACAATCATATGTTGCATTCCTACTCCCTGGTTAAATGTGTAGACTGTGGCACCAGACAGCCTGTGTTCCAAGCCCAGTTCCACCACCGGCTGTGTGACCTTCAGCAAATTGTTAACCTCTCTGTGTCTCAGTTTCCATAGCTGTAATTTTGAGATAATGACTTTACACGATTGTTGGATTAAATAATAGGTACAAACACAACAGAGCCTGCATTGTAGTAAGTGCTGTGTAAGTTTGTTATTATAGCTAAAAAAAAAATTTGGGGTGTTCATTTTCCAGCTTGACTACTTTGGAAAAGAATAATAAAGGGAAAACATTAGTTGGATCCTGTTCATTCTAGAGGTTTTGAGGTCTAGGCAAATGGTTTTGAGGGTATTTTAACAACTTTGCTGATTAGTGAAAAAAGGAATTGATCGACCGGCCAAACCTTCCCAATCTTGGCCAAGGTGCAGATTTCATTGTAACTGTGGTTTAAATCCAAGCTCTGGCAGCCCCAAGAAGCACAGTGATCCCCAGCCCCTGACCCTGGGCCCATGCTAATTTGCCTGCCTGCATTCAAGTCAGCAAAATGCAACAACTCAAAGCAATGAGGATGGTAGAGAAAGTCAGAAGCATTTTCCCTCCCCTGCATCTAACAGAAGAGTAGAGTCCCTTAATAGAATAAATACTTTTCATTGTCCATTACTTTAGGACAATCACTAAAATTAAAAAAAAAAATTGATCTCACATTCCCCAAGCAAGGGAAATTCCTTTGACAAATTCAAGTTACAATAAGAAGGCAGCCTTGACATCTGATGCTGTGGCTGGAAATTTTAAATAAATGGACACGTTTATGAAACAATTCACCAGCTATCAAATCATATGCCCAGTTTCTATAAATAACTGGAGGAGATATTTCCCTTGTATCTGCATTTCCCCCATTTCATGGGGGAATACTATTCATGGCTGGGCAGAAGGAATTGGGCCTTTCTCTGCTGGAGGGTAATTCCACTCCAGCCAGTCATCTGCTTCTGGTGCAAAAGTAGCCAAGATCATTGCAATGGGTAAGAACAGTTTTGGAATAAGTTCTCCCCTACCCGCTTTTAAATCCATAGCATTCATGCCATGTCAAACTCACTCAGTGCGTGAGCCCCAGGATAGTGACGGTCCTTCCCAGGAGAGCACCCTGCAGGACTGTGTACCCAGTTCATTACAAAATTATGCACCTTTTGTGCCATTTGTGGTGCTGCCCAAATTCATAAATCCAAACCAATAAAGGCAAGGCAGAAATTCTTTAGGAGGGAGCAGGGATTTTCCTTCTAGTACAGAGAAGTTAAGACATATGCATTTGCTAATAGCTGCTTCCCCAGCCAACACATCTCAGCCCAGTTTCCAACTGGGTAGCTCCATGGCCTTAATAAGCTGTAAGGGCGTTCATTTTTGTTAATTTTGCAGCCGACAATTTCTTCACTGGTTTAAGCGGCCTGCAAACTGTGATTTGTTAGTTCTCATTAGAAGGGAAAAGGTGTAGTCCCGCACTCGGCGGCTTTCATAAATCACATTTTCAGGTGGCTTTAGCATGCTAGAACATTTCTGAGCACAGGGCCTGACGTGAATAATCCCAAGGATGTGGCTCTATGCTGGGTAGCAGCACTTGAAGCCCATCCACGATCCCATCTGTGATTCACCGAACATTCGTGCTGAGGCACAGACAAAGGTGAATTAGTTCCAGACAAAAATGCATCGATGCTCTATTGAATAGTCAATTATTAAGCACATAATGGAATCTGTGGTTAGCAAGCCATGCTGAAGATGTGCCATGTTTGCACAATTTCTAACAGAAAAGGAAGGCTGGCTTGTAGCTTTTGAAAAATGAAACAATTCAGTGGCATTTAAGGCCAACTTGGAAACACACCACTTTCCTTACAGGTGAGTGTGAGCTTTCTGTTCATTATTCACACTTTATTCCATTTCTCCCCTTAAGTAGACCTCATGGCAGTCAACTCTTAAAACTCAACAGTCAGCGAATAAACGTGGGTTGTTCAAAGCGGTACACCACCCAAAAATCTTTATGTTCTGGGTTTGTTTTGGCCTTTATTCAGCTTATGTGTAACTATGGGTGTGTGAGTTCTGAAATTCACAGGGCTTCAAGCAAAAGAGTGCATTGTGAAACTTGCCTATCCGTGGTCCCAAATCCTCCAATGGATGCAAAGCATCACTTAGGAGGCATTCTCTTCAATCTAGGCTGGCTTCCACACTCTGCCTCAGGCCGTCTTGGAAGGTGAGAGGGGCCATTCAGCAGTTTGGATTCAGAACGCTGTCCTTGTAGCCTGAGCTGGAGGATTAAAGACAAGGTCAGGTAGAGGTGCTTCCTTTAACGCTGGCAGGAGTCAGCGGATCCCAGTTCTAGGTTCTGCTACGACCTACGTGTCTTTGAAAAAAACACTTCCCCTTTCTGGTTTTACCCATCTGGAAAATGGGTGGGGATGATTAAAAAAAAATCTTTGGTTGTTCATGCATACATTGAAAGTCAGATGCCAAGATTTGGGTGTGTGAATGGTTTATCGAATAGTCTTAATATATGGGGTAGAAACATGAGATTTCATATTTCTCTAATCACCGCCCCCAACTGTGATATGCTGACTCTGCTCTGTCCTTAGAAACATCTTGGGCAGATTCTACCACTTTCCTGTCACATTAATTGGAAATTGAGTCCATTTAAAAAAAATGTTTATTTATTTTTGAGAGAGAGAGAGCTCATGAGCGGGGGTGGGGCAGAGAGAGAGGGAGACACAGGATCCAAAGCAGGCTCCAGGTTCTAAGCCATTAGTGCAGAGCCCTACACAGGGCTTGAACTCAAGAGTTGTGAAATCATGACCTAAGCCATGATTGGTTGGACGCTTAACTGACTGAGCCACCCAGGTGCCCTGGAAATTGAGTCCATTTTAGACATTCAATCTGAAAGTCCATTTAGATCTCTCCTCTCCTCCCTTGTGTATACTTAATGCATGTGGTATATTCTGAATGTTTGTGTCCTCTAGAAGTCATATGTTGAAATCCTAACCCCCAAAGGTTATGGTATTAGTAGGTGGGGCCTTTGGGAGGTGCTGAAATCATGAGGGTTCCAACCTCACAAATGGAATTAGTCCCTTACAACACACCCTAAGGAGCTCCCTCACCCTTTTCATCACATGAAGATACAATGGGCAGTCTACAACCTGGAAGAGGGTCCTCACCTGACCTTTGTGACATCATGAACTCAGATTGCCAGCCTCCAGAACTGAGAGAAATGAATGTCTGTTGTGTCTAAGCTACCTGGTCTGTGGTGTTTTCTTAGCAGCCTGATGGACTAAGACACCATGACTCTGGGGACCTATAGAGGGGAAGGGGGTATGGTTTGCTCTCTGGACTGGTGCCTGATCTGAGGGTGTGGAGTTTGCCTTTCAGATAACCACTCCCCTCCACCTGTTAGGTCCAGGGCTGAAGACAAGGAGAAGAAAAGGAGGGAGCAGAAGTCTTCCTCATCCCTGATAACTGGTCAATGGAGGTTGCTGTGTGCTGCTGGCCTTACTGAGATTTGGTCCAGGACTGACTCTGGATGGAGACTGATATGGTGGTCCCCACATCAATAGTGGACACAGGCTCTGGAGGCAGAGTTGAGCTTCTCCAGAAAGGGGGAAAAATAGCATTTCCTTTATTTTATCCATAGTCCATGTTTATTCCTTTCCCAGTGGGACATGCATGGATCATGACCTCACCTGGGCCATTGGTCATCAGAATGACCCCTAGCTTCTTCATGCTACCACACTATGGTAACAAATAAATCCTCAAATCTCAGTGGCTGAGTGCGACAAGAGTTTACTTTTCACTTAGATAAAGTCTGATATGGGTCAGCAAGGGCTAGCCTCCACCTGGTGACTCAGGGCCCCAGACTCCCTCTGTATGGGATGTCGCCACCCTAACACATATTCTCCGAGATCTTCATGGCAGAGAAAGAGTGGAATGGAGCAGGTCTCTTTCTGAGTCAACCTTGGATGCCCTGGGCTTTAATTTCCTTAACGAATGCTACATTTCTTCTTCACAGGCACTCCAGACATTTGTCATGTGTAAGGGATATTTCTATCTCCACAATAGATTATTGTAATGTACTTGCCCAATAATGTTACAATGAGTTAGGGCCAGACTTGTCTGAGCCACATTCGATCTGTTAATGACACTGTGCATTTATATAGCCCTTTTATTTTCCAGGAGCTTTCAGATTTATCATCTCATTTCACTCCTTCAACATCTTTCTGAGGAGTGAAGACCTGCTTCCTCCCTGTACCGTCCAGTTGAAGAACCCAGGTTCAGCAAGACTCTGGGCCTCACCTGTGCCCCAAAGGTGTGGCTGACTCAGCCAATGGTACAGTGGCACCATGAAATTGGGGTGACAACAGGTGGATAGGACCCTCATGTCCCTCTTGGATCTTCCTCTCCTTTCTGTCTCCCACTTCCTGTTCAGGCTGGTCTTCACCACCCGACTGGCACCTGTCTCTTTGTGTTCACTGCCACCAGCCTGGGTCTTTGAGGGACTTCAGTGTCCAATTTAATAATGTAGTAATAATTCCCATTGAATGCTTGATGATTACATCCTAAGCGGAACAGACAGAGTTTGAGGTGGAGTGAATGTATCCTTTCTTGAAATTCCCAGAAGAGAAATTTTTTAGGCTCTTGTAAAATGTGTTAAAACTGTAAAATGTAAGAAATTTGGCATTTTAAATTGTGAAATACAAATCACAGCTCTGTTTGGTATGAAACAATATAAAATTGCAATTTTTGAAACAAAAGAAATAAAAATAGGGACTTTGAGTTAAACAGGGTAGTTTGCACACATTTGCATTCATCCCTACTGCCTCCTGAAATACCAATAAAAATGGCAGAAAAGGGAATATAAATGGAATAAATTTGCCAAGACTAAGAGTTTAGGAGTAAAGAGGACAGTGGACAAGAGAAATTAAGGAATTTGGGAAGATGGGCCGCCAGTGGTGAGATAGCTGAATGCATGTGTCTGTAGCTTGGATGCCTACGAGAACATCAGTCACACCCAGAGCCAGAAGGTTCAGGGATGGGAAGGCCCAGGTATTTCTGAACACAAGAGGAAGACTCAAGACAGGTAGACAGAATACAAGTCTGTGTAAGGAGCAGGCAGACCCCAGACCTCCTCTTTGGTTTGCTATGGGAAATGGCTCTGAAGAAACTCTACCAGGGAGTTCCTAAGTTCAGGACATCTGCTACGGAGCAGAGGGGACTCTGGGGATGGCACTGAAAACAGAAGAATCAAGACAAAGTCTGTAATTGATTGGCGACAGCCAAGCCCCCTTCCTTTGCTCAGCCCCTACAAGCATGCTGACTGCCTAGCTTATAACACCCATACAGAAGGCAGGGAAAGTATTCCAGAAAAGAGAACAAAAAAAGTAGAAATATGATGAAAAAAAGAAAGGAAGGAAGGATGGAAGGGAGGAAGGAAGAAAGGAAGGAAAGGAAGGGAGAAAGGAAAGAAAGAAACAAAGAAACAACATAAGGGAAGAAAGAAAGGAAGGGAGGAAGGAAAAGAAAATTGTGGGCTCACTCAATCTACAAGGTCTAAATCTAACTAATAAGAGTTCCAGAAAGGGAGAACAGAAAAGATTGGTGGGGAGACATTATTGGTGGGGAGTACATTTCCCAGACTGAAGCACTTGAGTTTCAGATAGAAAGGGCTTGTCACATGCCCAGCACAGTGGATGAAAAATGACCCATGCCAAGGCCAGAGCACTAGAGATGAAGCAAAGATCCTAAAATCTTTTAGGGTGGGAGGAGGGAGGGAGACAGAACGCATTACACAAAATAAGTGTGAACCAAAATGGGATCAGACTTCTTAGCAGCAACCCAGGATGCTGGCACATAAGGAGCAACCCTCCAAAATCCTTAGGGAAATGTTCTCCAGTCTAGAATTCTCTGCATGACCAAACTGTCAAGGATAGAACAATGACCCCTCATGCACCCATTTTTCAGAGGGTGTGCTCAAGAAAAATGAAGGAATCAATAAACAAGCCAAAGCAATAACCATGGGATCTAGGAGAGAGAGGAGCCAACGGAGAGGTGAAGGGGAGTTGCAAGCTGCAGACAAAGGATGCCCTTGGTGACAGATGTGCAGCAGCTCCAGACAAGTGCAGGAGGATGGAGGGATCCAGGAAAGATGTTATCAGAAAAAGAAGTGGAGTGTAGAGATTACCTCATACATTTACCTGAGAATTGTTGTACAACCAGGTCAGTGTTTAGCATGAATTAGTGATTGATGCCCAGAAAACAAGCAAACAAAAAGGCAAAGCAATTCTAACTTCAGGAGAAATGAAAATGTGTGCAAGAAAAGATACATGTAATTATAATATGCTATTTGTCTCGGTTGTGAACAATGTCTATGTGGTTCTACAAATAGACACACTACAGTAATTCATCCAAAAATCGTGATGTGATTCAATCAGGAGGATGGGAAGGAAAGGTTGTGGGATGGCAGGGGGAGAGGGAAGGAGAGAGGGCTCATTTCTCACCTTTTATAATAGGAGTTGATGGATGTTCCCTGAAACAGATCAAGGACTGGCCTTATGAGTGTCTTACTTAGCGAGAGAAAGACACATACCAAAGAAGATGTGCAGAAGAGTGGGAATTATTTTTCCTCTGAGGAGCAGGGCTAAGGGATGAAGGACTAGGGGCGAGGAGGTCAGAGGGGGGCAGATCTAGGTTTTACAGCACCTGAAACTCACGCTTTGGGGGCCCTCTAAGAAAAAGAACTACAAACACAAAATTAGGAGCAAAGATTAAGGAGGGGTTTGTCAAAATGGGAGTCTATGAAGATGAAGCATCAATCATGGTGTCAAGATGCAGACACATCTTCAGAGGTCAGGGGATGCTATTTATCACTAAATGTTAGGTCATTACTTTTGCTTATTATCATATATGTGTATTCTTTCATGTATATTTTTTATCTTATTTTAAAGTTTATTTACTGAAAGAAAGAGAGAGGGAGAGAGAGAGAGAGAGCAGGGAAGGGGCAGAGAGAGAGGGAGAGAGAGAGAATCCCAAGGAGGCTCCACACTGTCAGTGCAGAGCCCGATGCGGGACTCGGGACTCCCCAACGGTGAGACCATGACCTGAGCCAAAACCAAGAATCAGATGCTCAACCTACTAAGCCACCCAGGCGCCCCCTTTTATATCCATTTTTATAAAAAGAAAAATGGTGAACACATTGCTAAAACCCAACTGATGATGTCACTTGAGTGAAACCATTTCTATGTGGTTCTACCTAGTGCTGTCGGGACCAAACTGATCTGTGCCCGTTCACACTTGCTCAGCTCTTGGCACTGCGTGGTGCACAAAGTCTTTCCCCTTCCATTTGAAAAGTTTTAAAGTGGTTTTTCTTATAAAGTTTTGTGCCTGTTTAGCCAAGCGCCCTAGCCCTAGTATGTTTAAACAAAATCTGTCCCCCTTCTCTCATGTGCTCTGTACCCAAGGTTCAGGCGTGCAAGGCTCCTTTTGACACAGGGACAACTCCCTTTCGTCCTAACAGTCGTCACACCTGTCGGGCTAGTTCCCCCGAGGAGTGGAAATCCTTTTTTCAGAGGAAAGGTCAACTGGCACCGTAGAGGTTTTGTTTCAGTCGAAGAACTCAGACCAGAACTCAGGGAAGTAGGCAGGAAAGGGGCATCAGATGGCTAAACATGTGGGTGGGACAGAGACTTCTCCCAAGCACTCCTGCCAGGCCCCTTTCAGTAGGCTGCCTAAAGTCATCCAAAAAGAAGGCCGTCTTTCTGTAAAAATGGTTCAGCTGTATTTGATTATTCAAAATGTTTTAGCCTCATTCAATAGCCATGCATTGAATGTCAACTGTATATAGGGCATCATGCAAGGCCCTGTGCTGGAGGTACCCCAAAACAAGGATTGGAGGGACCCCCACATGAGCAACAAGCCGGCTTTGCCCTTGGAGAGTCTGTGATCCAAGACCCAGGCTTGCCTAGCTCAGTTCAGCTTTGAAGCTGCTCTCCACCTTCCAATATGAATTGGGCCCTTCTGTGTGCCAGACTCTGTCTTCAGAGCTGGAGATTTACACACAGACAGAAGAGATGAAGTTTCTGACCTCTGGGAGGTCACTGTCTTGTCCTCACTAAGTTGTCCCTGCTTCTGAGAAAGCAACAGTCCAAAGGTGAACATAAAGCACACTCGTATAACTCTGTAGCTGGGAGGAACAGAATTCAGAGAAGGTGAACGAAGTGCCTGTAATGAGGGGATTTCTTGTAGACAAGGGTTTTGTCCTTTTTTTTTGACCCAGATTTATAAAGTTTACAAAGAAACGAAGGAAAAAAAAACACTAAGTGCAGAGGTATTATGAGCATTATTGATCAAATAAACTTGAACTTGTAGCCACTGCAGTTTCCCCCACTCCTGGGATATGTATTGACTGTGTCCCGAGCCAGGGATGCCTGAATGACTTCTGTTAAATCATTAAGAGCCAGCCTGGGTCCTTCTTCCAGGAAGGCTTCCAGGACATCCAGGTTGAGCCAGCCCTCCCACTGTGCCCCCAAACCTCTTGTGAGACCCTCTATAAAAGCACAGATCACATGGGACAGAAACCACCTGTTTCCCTCCAGACTGTGATCGATGAAGTTCAAGGAATGGTTGCACGACTGTGGTGCCCAGTCCAGAACTTAGCACATGGTAGATGCTCAGAGGATGCTTCTTACATGGAACAGGGCACAGTCTGATCCCCTGCTCTTGCACATGTAACTGACCTCCTTCGGGCTGGCTGGTGACTGAGGGTGAGGGAATAGGCAGGTGGGTGGAGAACAGGGTGGGGCATAAAAGCTCCCCCCAGGTGTGAGTCATTTCCAATTCTCTTGCCTCTAGAGCAAGTTGGGCCTCTGTCCCACAGGCAGGCACCACTTCTCTTTACTCTCAGGCTGGTTCCCACTTTGCTTGCAAGGCTGTAAGAAACATGGCCAGCACTGATCTCCTTCACATGTCTGGTGAAAAATGGGCATTCAAAAACTCTGGCTTACAGGACTGAAGCTTAAACTTGTTTTCCTACCAGTTCATATCTGTCCCTCTGGCTGTGTGGTGATCTGTTATTTTCCATCTACACTTTGGGCTAATGTGAAAAATGTGGTGCCATTAGGGGCATGGGAGTCAAAAACATTTTAAAATGAGTATTTCTAGAATTGACGGGTTAAAATATTTACTAATCCTAACTGAATTGGAAGTCAATCTATTTAACGGGTTAAAATTCAAGCAGGCAAATGACCTAATTTAAAAATGGGCAAAGAATCTGGAAAGTTTCCCAAGGAAAATATACAAATGGCCAATTAACACATGAAAAGATGTTCAACATAATTAGCCATTAGGAAAATGCAAATCAAAACCTCGTTGAGATATCACTTCCCACCCACTAGGAGAGCTGTAATCACAAAGGCAGAGAAATGTTGGCAAGGATGTGGAGAAACTGGAACTCTCATACACTTCTGGTAAAAATATAAACTGGTAGGGCCTTTTGGAAACAGTCTGGCTATTTATTCCTCAAAATGTTCAACACAGAGCTACCGTATGACCAGCAATTCCACTCGTAGGTATATACCCAATATGAATGAAAATACGCTCATACAAATACTTGCATCCAAAGGTTCACAGCAACATTATTCATAACAGCCAAAAAGTGGAAACAGCCCACATGTTCATCAATTGATGAACGGATACACAACATGTGGTATATTCATACAATGGTGCATTAGCTGGCCATAACAAGGAGTAAAATACTGATAGATGGTGTAATGCGGAACATTATGCTAAGTGAAAGAAGACAGGGATCAAAGCTCACACACATTGTATGATTTCCTGTGCATGAAACATCCAAAGTAGACAAATTTATAGTGACAGAAAGTAGATCAGAGGTTGCCTAGGGCCGGGGAAGGGAGAGTAGCTAGTGCCTGCTAATGGGTACAGGGTTTCTTTCTGGGGTGACGAAAATGTTGGAAAACTAATTGTGATGATGTTTCCGCATAACTGCAAATATGCTAAACAATACTGACTTGTGCACTGTAAGCGGATGAATTGTGTGGTATATAAATTATATCTCAATAAAGCTGTCATACAAAGGTCTGAGTGGGCATCTCTCTGCAGCCTGCCATGATTGCACAGGCTCCCTTGCCACTGAATCCACACAGGGGCTTCTCCCCAGCAAGGGCTCATCTGGTGCCGGGACTCATGTCAGGCACTAGGCCAGTTTCTCCCACTGGATTGTGAGCTCTTTGTAGGGTAAATGTGGTACCTTCTGCTTTGATTCTCCCTTTGAAAGTAAACACAGTGCTGAGCGCCAGCAAATCACTCGTTGATTGATTGGTAAATATTGATAAGTTGATATATGTCTCTTAAAACGCAGAGAGGGAAAAGAGAAACAATCCTCTACATCTGCCATTATCAACAGGTTGTGTCTGTCAGGGGAGGGGAGGGACATGGCTAGAGCAAGAAAAGGAATGTTTGGATGTTTGAGTGGGAGTTGTTCTCACCTCTGCAGTCCTTGTAAAGCTGATGGGCTTGTGGGGGTGGGGGAGAAGAGGACAAACAGTGAGGAATGGAGGGGCCTGTGTTTTCAGTCCAGCTCAGCTGATAGCTGGCCTGCAGCTTGGGTTCTGGGACTCAACTGTCCACCCATGAAAGAAGGGCCTGGAGGCTAAATCTCAAGGATGCTTTATAGCCTGCATACTATGTGATTGAGTTTAGGGGATAGATCCTGATTGAGGTCTGGAATGTTAGCTCTGCCACAAGCTTTCAAGGGTTGAAATCCCTTTCCCTGTCTGAGCTATCATTTTCCTATAGGTACTGATCCCGGCTGGGCTTTGGGGACTCTGTCTTCTTCCATCAGTGCCCTTCCAGATGGAAGCACACCCAGATTGAGACCTTGGGACCTCATCTGCTGGTTGCCACATTGACTTGAGTCAAGGATGTTCCCTTCCATTCCCCAATCCCAACTTGATTTCTCACTTCTCCTCTTGCAAAAAAAAAAAAAAAGCAAGATAGAGAGGTGTGATTAGAGTAAACCAAGAAGGAGCAGGAGGTGGTGAAGGAGGGGGAGGAGGAAGAAGAAGAGGGAGATGAGGAGAAGGGGAGGAGAAAGAAGAAAAAGCCCCAGTGGCCAGAGCTGCAGGGGGGTGGAGTGGAGCGTCTGGTATTGGCAGCAACATCTGGCGAGGAATTCGTGGAGGGATGGGGGCTATACTAGGCAGAAGGTGGTGGGCAGCGGTCAGCTATTCTTCGAGCCACTTTGGGTGGATGCATGGCAGCATCCACTTTGGGATGTGGGCTGGTAGCACATGCCTGTCTTTCCCCCCAGATCAAGCATCTGTCCACCTGCCCGGGGTGGTCTTTTGTGCCCTGACTTAAACTGCCTCCACAGGGTCTTCTCTCCCAGGGATATCATAACAAGAGCAGTCACACCCACAGCGTCAGTGCCAAGCGCTGCAATTCCTTGCCATATCCCCATGAGGCAATTATCATCATCCCTACTTCACAGATGGGGAACCAGAGTGCACCGAGATTAAGGCCTTCTGTGGAAGTGCCACAGAATCCAGGTGTACCTGCTTTTGCAGATCCAGCCACCCCCACCCGTGATGCTGGCCCTCAATGGCCGGGCTGGGCTCTTCCCTCTCTGCACAAGCCCTCCTCCCTGCCAAGCCCACCACCTGTGGACAAAGGCTTTCAGCCAAAATTCGCTGACATTTTAAGGTTTGACCTGGACTTGATCCTGAAGAGACAAGGCTCTAAAAAAGAACTGCCCTGGGGTATGTCCTGGAGGGGTCTCATTCATAGTTCCCAACAGAGCGGTAGGCGCTGCAGGAGGAATGACCTCTCATGTAGCCGATCCCGCCTCGAACTCCAGGGAGTATCAGCTGCAGGACAGAGACCTGTAGGGCTTTAGCCAACACCATAAACCAACCATATTCCAACATAAACCAACACCATATTCCCAAAGGGTGCTCCTGAGCCAGTGTCCCTGCTGCCACCAGGGAGGGGGCCGCAGTCATCAGCTACTTGGTTGGAGCGGGGTCAGATTTCACATGCTGACTCTCCAGGGCTACATTCTCCGGTATCCATAATGGAATCTGTCAAAATGCTTGTGAAGACTATTTTTAAAAAGTCCCATTTAGCATGGAAGTGATGCCAGAAATGCAGCTTATAAAGAAAGACGACAAATGATCACTTCCTCTTCCAATTCTGTCCGAGGCCTGAAGCTGGAACACTTACTGCAGAGTCTATTCTTAGATGTTTGAGACAGAAGTTTCTTTTTTTATTACATATTTTTAAAATGCCAATCAGCATGTAATGTTATTAGCACACTTTGAGAGTCAATAGATAGTATGTGAGCCAATGAGGTAGATTATGATCAACAGAAGAACTGTCATTATGGAGATAAAAGCAGAGTGTTATGGTGACATATATATATATTGATATGGGTGAAAGCCAGTCTCTAGCTGAATGCAACCTTCCAGTGGTGTCTACGGGGCCTCTGTGGCATGCAAGAGAAGACCCACAAGCGATGTGTCCTGAAGGCCCTAGATGATGGTGGCAAACACTTTTGTAGTGCGTTCCATATTTATATCTTTTAATCCTTATAATCACAACAGTAGGTCAGTACTATTATTATCTTCATTTTACAGACAAGGAAACAGAGGCTCAGAGAGGTTAAGCAAATTGCCCAAGGTCGCACAGTTGGTATGTGATAGAGCTTGGATTCAAGACCCAGGCTTCATAGTGTGAGCTCTTAACCTGTACACTGGCCATCTCTCAGATGCTCAGATGTATTGTGAAGGTCAGGCCAGCAGGGTCAGCGGAGGGTCCCTGGAGGTGGCGGATGGAGCACAGTAGGAGTACTGTGGCTGGGCGCTGGAAAGGGGGTATCCTGGGCCTGGGCCTTGGGCTCTCTTTTACTATTTTGCTGACCCCACTGTGTTTCTAGCCTTTGTGGCT
The DNA here is from genome assembly GCF_018350195.1 of Panthera tigris. NCBI lineage: Eukaryota > Metazoa > Chordata > Mammalia > Carnivora > Felidae > Panthera > Panthera tigris. The sequence continues at coordinate 122,512,430 of NC_056668.1, read as the reverse complement.
GGTCTCTCCCCGCCATCTCTCCTTCTTGCTGGCTCTGTCATAGCAGAAGCTCCGTGTTTGTCTGTCTTCTCTATGCCCCCGGCCCCCCACCCACATTCTGGCCCAGGGATGGAGATCAGTGAACTTGGCTGAATGGAGCTGTTGACAAGAGGCGGAAAGGAGTACAGCAGGCGGCTCAGGGTGCATATGTGAACACAACTATGGCAGTGGGAATGAATGGGGGGTCGGCAGAGGGTCCGGTGGGGGTAGAGGGTCCATCGGGAGTCTAGGTCAGAGAGGAAAATTGTGGAGGGAGGGCTTTGAATACGAGGGAGGAATCAAATCCAACAAGGGCAGAGCCACTCTTGAGCACAGGGACTTCAGGCATGTGAACAGTCTGGAAATGTAAACTGATCTTGAGGCCGTGGGGGAACATTGGAGGTGTCGAACCATGGACCATCAAGTGCAGACAAGAGCCCTGTCTGATATCTGCGAGAGGGAGGCTCAAAGGAGAAATCGGAGAAATTGGCAAACTCAGAACAAACTCTAAGTCAGTTAAAAGAAAAAAACGGATGGGAACTTGCCCAACTGAGAAACAGGTGATGTCTTCAGTGGATTTTGGGAAGCACTGGTCAAAGTGGCTCACAGCTGGCCTTCCTCCTTCCCCTCTGCCGCCTTGGGGAGGAGGCCAGGGATTCTGGTCAAAGTCACCACTTGACCAGATCCTGCTGGAGCCCATCAGCCCCACACGGTGTTGCTCTTCGAGGTCACCCTTGCTATCACACTGGCTGTGCCAACAACCCTTCATCTTTTCCCCAGGGCTGCAGCTTCAGACATATTTTCCTCTGGAGAAAGGGATGCAGCTCTTTTATCCCACTCCATCATGCTGGAGTAGGAAAAAAAAAGAATTGCTCACCCTCAGCAAAACTGATGCAAATGCCAACTCTGATTTGAAAACAGTCCCGTCATTGGGAAGCTGGGTTTCTCTCCTATGAGCTCCTCTCCAGTTCCCAAGGGAAGTAGAATAATCATTTATAAGAATAATAAAATCATTTTCCTGATCTGACAGTGTCTGCTTTCCAGTATGCTCAGCTGTGAAGCAGGTGCTGATCCCCAGGGCTCTGTTGGGCTAACAGACCCTTTCTTTTAAGCGCTGGAGTCTTTCCGCACTGGAAGCCCATTGCACAACCCAGCTAGTGACTTAGAGGCAGAATTGAGGGCCCCTTGTAGACTACACACATGCTATTCCCTCATCTTTCCAGCTTTGCTAGGATGTCCTCACCGAATGCAGACTGGCCCATCCTCCCCTCTCCCTAGGGCTATCAACTGCTGGCACTAGTAATAGTAACAGTAACTATTATTTACAAAGCACCAGCCATGTGCAACTTTGTGGGAAGAGTATTTTTATCTGTGTTTAGGGATACAGACAAGAAGACACAGAAAGGTTATGAGCACAGTGAGTGCAGATCCAGGACGCAGAACAAGGTAGGTGTGTGAGCCATGCCCTTCTGTGCTCTCCTGCCCAGCTCTCTGCAGCATTGCCAAGGTCTTGTCTGATACAAAAGAGGTAGCAGTGGAGGCCATTGTGGTTTCTGGGGAGAAGGTGGTTGTAACAACGTCCAAGGTGGAATGCATATCCTGTTGGTGGAATGAAAAGATCTGTGCAATGGCTGATTGAAGACCCCACGTGTGTGTTCATTGTCACATCACTTTAGGACTTTAGAGTACATGACGATACTACTGAATGCAGAACTGACATAGAGACAATTATGGCTAATGTTCACCGAGCCCCGGCTACATATCGGGTGCTGTGCATACATGCCATGTAACTGTTTGTTCAAGTGATCCTTTGATGTAGGTTTTGCTAGCATTTCCATTTTACAGTGAAAAGGCTGAGGTCAAGTCCAGTGAAGTAACTTGCTCATGGTCAAGTCTATTAAGTGGCAGAGCCAGGATTAGAAACCAGGCAGTTTACTCCAGGGCCACCGTTAACAAGCTGATTCTTGTGCCCCTGTGCTTTCCCTCTAGTGGGCTTCCCCCTCTCTCTGCAGTTAGGACCTTGGCTCCCAAGGTGGAGCTCTTTATGCCCTTGAGTTTGTACTTCACCATCACCATCCCTCCACACAGGGCCCCCCTCCAGGTCTGTTTGTTTGCCTACTACTTAGCTGTTTATTTCCTCTCCCATCCATCTCTAGTCTCCACACACACCCCGTCCCAACTCCCAAGAAGTTCTTACTGTGACGAGTTTTATGCAAAAACTTGAATATGCAGGGGTGCCTGGGTGGCTCAGTCAGTTAAGCATCCAACTCTTGGTTTCAGCTCAGGTAGTCATCACGTCGTCATCACAATTTTGTGGGTTTGAGCCCTGTATCAGGCTCTGTCCTGGAAGCACAGAGCCTGCTTGGGATTCTCTCTCCCTTCCTCTCTGCTCTTTCCCCACTTGCACTGTCTCTGTCTCTCTCAAACAAATAAATAAAAACTTAAAAAAAATAAAAACTAAATAAATAAAAAACTTGAATATGCATGTCTCCTTGTAAAATATCTGGAGTTATTTTATGCATACTTGGCTTTTAATTTATTTAAAGAGTACCGTGGTGTAAAACCCATTCTGGTTCTGACTCCACCCGTTCAAATGCATGCTTTTAAGATCTATCTATGTTGATTTATGTGCATCTAGTCTGCAGCTTCTCACTGCTGCTTGGTATTTTATTCTCCAGCACATTTCGCTTAATTATCCCTCCAGTGATGGAGCCCCAAGTTTAAGTTCCTACCACTAGAAATAATAACACTGTTGACAAACATCTTCATACTGGTTCCCTTATTAGATTTGTGGAAAATCTCTGGGTTGTATAAATGGGAGTGGAATTGCCAGATCATGGGACATAAATACCCATAATTTTACTAAATTCTGTCAAATTGCTTTCCAAAACAGCTGTACCAACTTAGAATTCCCAGCAAGCAGTGCACAAGCATTCCTGTTCCTCAAGTCCTCACCTGAACTATGGATTACCCAGTTTTCTAATTTCTGCTACTGTGAGGGCTGCAAAGCACGGTCTCATTCATCATTTAATTTGTGTATCTGAGATTACTAGAGAATAATAATATTTACCTCATTATTCATTTTGTGTGAATTGCCTATTCATATCCTTCCTCCTTTAAAAATAGTGGGTTTCCTGTCTTTTTTCTTGATGACTTGGAGTTCCTGGCAGAGTCTAGGGTAGCTTTTAACCCATTATTACTATTAGATAGTGGAATACCTTCTTCCGGTCTATCATTGATCTGTTAACCCTGGCTGTGGTGCCAACAACAAGCTCTTGTTAAACCCCATGACGACCAAGTTGTGATGGCTACCTATTTTTGTCTTTTTAGCCTTTACGCTTTGTGCTTTGAGGTATTTGATTATAGATATTCAACTACATTTTCTTCTATGGGGTTTATAGTTTTACTTTCCATGGTTAGGTGTTTGTTGTATCTGGAATCTTTTGGCATACGATGACTGTGTAGCATTCTCTGCCTCCTTACGATAAGCCAGTTTCCTAACACCACTGACTACACAATTTTTTCTTTCTCTCAGTATATGTGGTTTTACCTAGATCACCCGTAAACTTCCCATACTTATGTGGGAGCTGCTCCTTGACACAGAGTGCTCCTTCTGATGTAGACAGGCATTTCTTTGTCCTGTGCAGGCAGGTCAGGAGAGATCTGCACACTCATGGGTGCCATGATTAGGAAGGACAGCTCTCAGATGGGGCTGCTGACCTCTACACTGTTGTAATACACAACAGGAAGTTAATAAGGACCTGGGATGGCCTCATCCTCTAGCTCAAACCTGGCTGCAAAGGAGCAGACTGTGTTTTATACACATGAGTATGTGCAGAGACAGACTTGGATCACAGCAACCTGAGTTTGAAGCCCAGCTAGCTGTACCACCTATAAGGTGGGTGAACTTGGGTAAAACACTTAATTTCTCTGAATCTTAGTTTTATCACCTCCAAATGAGGGGCTAAGGACACCTATCTCACAGGGCTATCAAGAAGATCAAATGAAATACTTTGCACATTTCCTGGCACATGGCAAGTGCTTCACAAATGATAGATACCTGGGTGTCAAAAAAAAAAATCTTTACAGAAAAGGTGGTTGTTGAAAGATGAATAGATGTTTGCTAGACAGCTGTGTAGGCAGAGCTTCTGGGCAGGAGGGAGCAGTAGAACAAAGGCCCTGAGGCACGACATAGCCTGACATTTCAGGAAACCATAAGTGGTTTGATTTGGCCAGAGCATAAGGTAGAGGAGAGAAGGGACATGCCTTGTCCCATAGACACATAGACAGACACATAGACACATAGACAGTTAATTACAGATTGTCTTAGGTGTTGTCTAATTGCTTTGCATGTGAGTCTGTCATCTGGTGAAGACGGCTCTTTCCACGGTTTGGAGGCTCTTGTCTGGTACCCTGCTTGGCCGCAGGATCAGTCTGGACATTCCTGACAAGGCTGCCTCTTCAGATTCTGGGCTCAGCCATCAGCAAAGTGAGTGGTGGCTGGGCTGGCAGGGAGGCTTCAGAAGCCTTTGTCTGGGGTAATCTCCCAAATGCTTGACTCTGAGGGACTCCAGCCCACCCCTGGCCAGAGCCTCCAGCTGCCTCTCCACAGTCTGGAGGCAGGTTGCAGTTTGGGGGTACCCTTTGATCACATACTTCTTCAGCTACTGCCTGCCATTAGGTTCCAAAGCCAATGCCACTTATTTTTGTTTTCTTCTATAGCAGCATCACTTCTCCTGCCAATTTCTGTATTAGGACTTAGGAAGTGTCCATGTAAACCACATAAGGGGTTTACTGTAAGAATTAGATTTTTCATAGTTGTGGGTGGAATTGGGAAGCGAAGTTCTGTGTTATGAGCTGAATTGTGTTCCCCAAATTCACACGTTTAATACTAACCCTCAGTACCTCAGAATGTGACTTTAGTTGGAAATAGAGTTTTAAAGAGATGATTAAAGTTAAAATAAAGTCACTAGAGTAGGCTCTAACCCAATCTGATCAGTATCGTTACAAGAAGGGACTAGGACACAGACTCACACAGGGGGAAGAGCAAATGAAGACAAAGAGGGAAGATGACCATCTACAAGTCAAGGAAAGAGGCTTTAGAAGTGAGCAGTCCTGTCAGCACGTTGATCTGAGACTTTCAGTCTCCAGAACTGTGAGAAAATAAATTTCCAAGTCACCCAGCCTGTGAGTACTTTGATATAGTAACCTGAGCAAACTAATACAGTCTGGAAGGGGAGGTTGGACGATCATAAAGAGTCATTATCAGGGCTCCTGGGTGGCTCAGTCGGTTGAGCGTCTGACTTTGGCTCAGGTCGTGATCTCATGGTTCGTGAGTTTGAGTCCTGCGTCGGGCTCTGTACTGACAGCTCAGAGCCTGGAGCCTGCTTCGGATTCTGTGTCTCCCTCTCTTTCTGCCCCTGCCCTGCTCACACTCTGTCTCTGTCTCTCAAAAAAGTGAATAAACATTAAAAAAATATTAAAAAAAAAAAAGAGTCACTATCCATCCTCCAGAAGCACTGGTATGGATTGGAAAGTTGGAGCTTGAAAGGAAAACTCTGAGAATCCAGCCAGGTCCCACTGCCGAAGTGGAAATGTGAGGGGGGGGCATCATGGACAGGTCTGTGGGCCACTGTTGCATCTCTATCTGCCACCTCTGTGGTTATGAAGAATCTAGTGTTGAGCCTGGGGTCACTGTTGGTGATTTGAGCTAGAAATGGGGAAGAAGAGCTAGCTGGGCACAGAGTCATGGGGAACAATGAGTTGGAGCCCATCAAGCATCTCTGTGTTGTCTGTCACCTTCTCTGACCTCAGAAACCTCTAAGAGAGAAATGGCTATGGCTGCACGTCTACTTCCCAAATCTTGTGCAAGTTCCACTTTTAGCCAACTTGAACCTGGAACCCTAGAGAGGAGATTCTGGGAAACATAGCTTCCAACCCAATCTAGTCAACAAAAGAGTAGTGCATTTGATTGCACTATTGAGATGCTCTGGAAAACAAAGAAAAGGAATCTGAGATCTAACAGGCTGTGTCAAGTACCACAAACTATAATCCTCATCATAGGAGCATTAAACGCTCTCAAAAGTCTTGTTGAAAAGAGGCCCATTTAATCTTGATCAAGTATTCTTTGTCCACTAACACTTCTGTCTCCTGGGCATAGCGACTATGGACAGCCTGTGTGCACTGGATGAATGAACGTTGGGCAATTACCCACCCTTCTGCTCAATCCCCTTCTTGGCCATGCTCACCTCCCAGATAGCATTTCCTTCCTCAAATGGCCCTTCTGCCCAAGGGTCCTCCCCTGCCTCACCTTGCCAGTTCCTGTCCTGCCACTGGGGTCACACAGCATTTACCTGAGTGTCGAACCCACCATGCTCTCCTCCAGCCACAGTAAGCATGATGAATGAGGCAAGGCTGAGCAGTACTAACCTTGAGTCCACGGGCAGGTCAGGGGGAATCATATGCGTGGAGGGTTTTTGGAGGAACTTGGCCAGTGAGTTACTGGCTGCCCGGTACTCAACACAGTCCGTCCCTAAAAATTGTAGTTGTGACAGATTCACTTTTTGAACAGATTAGAGCAGATTTCTTGCTATTCCCATAACAGCATCATGCTCACTCCCTTGCACGGCAAGATGCTTCCTTGAGTGGGAGAGGATGGCAATGGCCACGGTGGAGTCACGAAGGAACATTCACATGGCCTAGGGAAGTCCCCGGGAATGTAGTCCACACATGGCTCTAACTCACCATGTGGGTCTAAGTGCAAACAATATGAAGCCCAGCTGTTTTAGACAAATGATAGGGATTGTCATTTGGATAACACTTTAAACAATCAACCAGATGTTTCCAAACATATTGCCTCGGGGCCCAGGTTATTGTGATGTTTATACTTTGTCCTACCAGGTCCTGTGGATCTGAACAAATACATTCTCCAATATCAGAGGTGCCACAAATGTCCGCTGTCAGCCAGTCAGAAATGGGAGCACAGGCTGGCTTTGCGCTCTGTACTGATGCCTCTACTTTTGTTGTCCATTCAAGCACTCATTGAGGACTTTAAAACCAAGTTTTCCCTAAACCCGATCACACCCAGGGATTGGAAAAATGAAAATAAAAAGACAGACATATTTCTGACAAGACTGTAGCAATTGGTTAGCTTGACAGGGCTTTAAATAGCTGTTATTGGGATAGAGCTGAAGAGTCTAAAAAGAGTGCATTCCGGCTCTCCCTCCTGCACCCACTCCCCCAGGGTCAGGGCGGGGGAGCTATAATTACACCTCCAGTGTTTTTAATACAAGGAGGGAATTCTGAAGCCCTAGGTTAGAACAAAAGCAGAGGCCTCTGTTCAGTTGGGCATAGTTCACAAATCTCCTAGCTTTCTCCAGATAAAAACAGTCCCGAGAATTCTTGAGGGACAAGGTTCCCTGGAGGGGGCCAAGAGATGGAAATAGACGCATTTATTTTAAGTAGCTTGCAACTCTGGACTCAAAGGCCATCTCTTCTCCACCCTTAAAATCTGTGTAAATTAGGGCTTGGAAGACAGTGTGTTTGCAGTGATTTTCCGTACTCTTAGGGAAAAGTACTCTTGAGTAAAATTCCCAGTCTCTTCCTGAGGAACCAATCATCGCAAAGACCTCATGTGTCTGGGTGGCCGACTGGATGTGTTCAGTACAGGGCGGGAGGGAGAGATGCCAAGCGGTCAGCTTGGCTCACGGCCTTCCCTCGGCCTCCTGGCTGTCCTGCGCAGACCCTGATCAGGAAATCTGTGACGGCCACCCCAGGGACTCCAGAGAAGAGATGGAAAAGAAGAAGGACCTTGTGGAAGCTAGCTTTCTAGCATAAAATACCTTCCCTGAGGCCAGTTCAGTCTGGAGCATAGACACCTGCCAAGCGGACGCATTTTCCAAAGAACCAGCAGAGGGAGCTTCGAGTGGAAGCCAACAGCCTCCAAGGGCTTCAGAAGGGAGCATTAGCAATTCTGATTTCCATCTGTTTCTCTCCGGTTTCCACAACTCCCAAATAACAAAGGACCCCTCCTCGAAGTTGGAGGTGGGTTTGCAGTATGCAGCTGACGGGAGGCGCTGGTCCCGCTGGGCGGCAGGCTTCTCGCGGAGGACGGCAGTCTTGACCATGCAGTGTCGGGTATGCTGCCAAGCCAAGCCCCACCCCACCGCCTGATGCTGGGCGTGGGGGGGCGGGGCATAAGTAGCCAGGTGGTGGGTGGGGGGTTGGGGGAGCTGTCCCCACCGTGGAGAGATGGAGAGAAGGGCGTGCTGCCAAGACTGGATCCCTGAGGGACAGGGTGGCCTCTCAAGAAGGAGGCCATTCTGGTAGGCACGTTTTCCAGAACCAATATGAACAGAGCAGGGTGAGCAGGGTGGGAAAGACTCAGCCCCTCGAGGGAGGGATGACACCTTGGATGTCTGGAAGCACCTTTGGCTCAGCTGGGGTGGGTGGGTGCAAGGAGAAGCTTGGGAAAACTTTGATGCAGCTACATTCTATTATTACTTTTTTCCTTTTTATTTGAGATACAAATATCATAAATGCATAGAACGCACCAAACTTGAGTGCACAGCTTGATGAGTTTTTACCTTTGTGGATGCCCAAGTGACACCATCCAGATCAAGATATTCAACATTTCTGGCACCCAAAAACTTTCCTTTGTACCATTTCCCATTAGTACCTACCCTCCAAAGATAATGACTATATTGACTTCATCACTGTTGATAAATTCTGCTAGCTGTTGCATGCATACAGTGTGTTTGTTTTTGTGTCTAGATTTTTTTTTTAGCCCAATATGACATCAGTGTGATTTGCCCATGTTGTGTTGGGCACCAGTAATTCATTCTTTCCAATGCCAGGTAGCATTCCATTGCAATTTGTTTATCCATTCTTCCAATGATGGACACTCTGGTTGTTATCAGTTGTGACTACTGTGAATAAAGCTGCTATGAACATACATTCTTGTACAAGTCATTGTGTGGACATATGCAATCATTTCTGTTGGGTATATGTTGAAAAATGGAATTGCTAGTTATAGGGTAGGTTTATGCTTAGTTTTAGTCAATATTGCCTAACAGTTTTGTGAAGTGTTGAACCAATTTACACTCCCACCAGCAGTGAGGGGAATTATACTGGAGAGCATTTAAACGAAGATTGTCATGGCCATACCTCTAATCTGACTCTCCACTGTTTTTCTGGCTCTCCTGCAGGCTCCACCTAGGTCAAGACCTTACTCTAGTCGTGACTAGGATCATGGATAGGGCGCTATCCGAATGAACTTCGGAGCACAGTGAGCTCCAGGTGGGGGTCAGTCCTGGTCAGTGCTAGGGATCAGTCTGTGGCCAAGGAGAGAGCAAGTCCATCTTCTGATCCAGGCATTGAACCAGTCTTTTTGCTGATACTTGGTGCTCTTCATTCATTGTGATGTTGGTGTCTGGGATGCTGGCGGCTATGGGTACCGCTAACTCAGCCCCTAGCATTGGGCCACTATCTCCTCCAGTCCTCACGATAATTTGATGTGGGGGATGACATTGTTCTTGCTTAAAAACTGAGGAAGCCAAAGCTCAGCAAGGTTAGACAGCCCAACTCAGGTAGTCAGTAGGTAGAAGGGCTGAAATTCATACCCTCATACAAAACTCTTGCTTTTCTTTCCTTTTGTCACGTCACTTATTCTTTGAAAATATGCATTTGGCACAGATTGGAAAGGATACAAATAGAAAACAAAAAGAAAGAGTAAGCCATCCTTCTACCTCCTATTCCCATCCCGTTCTTCTCTCCTAGAGCAAACCAGCATTAACTGATCCTTGGGTGTCTTTCCAGAGATCGTGCATTTATAAACATAGGCAGATATTCAGAACGTTGTTTTTCCCCACGTTGTCCTGCATCTTGTTTTCTTAATTTAACAAAACACACTGGATAGCTTTTCATTTAGGTAGACACAATGACATCTTTTTCACAGCTGTACTATAATTTAATCTTCCTCTTTTGGTGGACATTTAGGTTGTTTCCAATTATTTACTATTATAAACAATGCTGCCTCAAATATCCCTGCATCTGTACCACCTTGTACATGTGCAAGTGTATCTGTATGAAAAATATCTGGAAGTCGGATTTCTGGGTCAAGGATGCACACATCTGATGTTCTAAATATTTCCAACCTGCCCTCCATTAAGCAAAACCCATGGCTCAACCCCAGATACTCTAGGAGACATTGGATCTCAGAGAATTGAAATACACACCATCAATCAATCTGCAGGGTTGGCACATGGTGTTTGTTGAATGTGTGAGCGAAAGAACCACTCCCCTTGGCCAGGCATCAGGAGGGGTTGCTGTAGCTACCAGCTCCCCCAGCACCATGGCTATTACTTCACTTCTCTCTGATGCTTTGCCCTTGTGGGGTTGTCTCCCAGGTTAGGTAGGAAAAACACCACTAGAAAAGACAACTTTATCAGGCTCTTGGAAGAATGCAGAAGTTCCTGGTGCCTTTTCTACTCTCCACTCAACCTTCTTAAATTCTCCCAAATTAGGAACAGGATTAGTCTCAAAGATAGGAGTGAGCCCTGAGAGATAAGCCGCCTGTGGGTAGGAATGAATTGAGCCAGTAGTGGTGGGATCTCAGGCACTGTATCAGACAAGTGGCAGAGATACATGGGGTGTGGGGGCTTCTCAGTGCCCCTCAGACCTCATTTACAGATGGCTGTCCATACAAAGGCCCAGCAGGTCTCACCCTCCATCCTGAGCACCTCCCTAAATTGTAGGCTGCAGAAGAAGGAGATACCTCCTCTTCTAGGACAAAAGGTGCCTGCCAATCACAGTCTTCATTTACATTTTGTCGGCTTATTAAAGTGAGGTCCAAATGTCTCATTGCTCTCAATTACACTTATTAATGGAAGCTAAAAGCTTCTGAGGGTGAAGCTTATTGGAACATATGGTCAACCTTCCATTCTGAGAGCCTGGGGCTGAGGAGCACAGGGAGGCGAGAGGCTGGGATTTTAATAATTTGGCTTTTCCTGATCCTCTTTTCCCCAAATAATTAAATAAAAAGAGGTCTCCTTCTTAACTTATGAGGGAGGATTGGACAATTTAAATGAGAAAAAATCAAGAATAAGCTAGGAGATCTACTCAAATAATGTTACTAATACCTGAGGATATAGATTTCAGAGTTATTTCTCAGACTTTGCCTTATTCCTCAATTGTTTTAATACTTAACTGGAGAAAGGTTGTGAATTTTTGGCTCCATAAAAGACTTGATCAGTGCCTCATTCACAGATGAGCAAACTGAGTCTCCAAAAGTGACCATGTCCAGAGGAAGAGCTCGAACTGTAAGAAGGAAAGAGAGAGTGGCTGATGGGTTGGGGTCATCAGGGAAGCTTTTTGGGAGGAGACGGGCTTGGGTTTTGATGTGAAGAATGGATAGAATTTGGTCACATGAAGGGCAAGGAGAAGATACCGAGGTGGGGGACACTGATAGAGCAATTGTGCAGAAACAAGGCCAGGTAAGATGTGTGTGTAGACGATGAACATGACAGTTTGGCTTTAAAAAAAGGTTCATGTGGGGTGATAGGAAATGAAGTTATAAGTGGAGGTTAAGACTTTGGGGGAGATGGGTCTATGTTTGCATTTTATCTGTGAGTGATCTTTTAGGGGCTAGCACGTGGTGGGGTATGGAAACAGATAATCGGGTCATTCATCTTGGATCTGGTCCAGGAAACATTCACACAGCATGCTCCATGTGCCAGGCATTGAGGATGGTACTGAAGACACATACAGGAAAATGCCAAGGCCTGGCCATGAGGAGCTTACAATGTCACGAGGGAGTTTTGGTGCAAAGTGGGAGCCAAGGAAGATTAATTAGGAAGAAAGTTGCAGGTGTGAAAAGATGTGGGCTTTTGTAGGTGGTGATGGAAAGGAGGACAGATGAGGGAAGACTTTTGAACAAGGGGCTAGAGGTTAGGGGGGTGATAGGACTTTGATGATGAGGTGGGGGGGCTAATGTTTTTAGTTACTGAATTAGTTATTGAATGCTTCCTGATAACCCTGTGAGCAGGGTTTCTCATGCTCGGCACTGCTGACAGTTAGGGCTGGATAATTCTTTGTTGTGGAAGCTGTCCTGTACCGTGTAGGATATTTAGCAGCATCCCTAGCCTCTACCTACTAGATGCCAATAGTATTCCCCACAATTGTGACAATCCAAAGTGTCTCCAGACACTGTCAAATGTCTCCTGAGGGTAAACATCACTCCCAGTTGAGACCTTTGCCCTTTGAGGTAGGTGTGTTATAATCCCCACTTTGCAAGTGAGTAAGTTGAGTCTCAGGGAAGTCAAGTGACTTCCCCAGGATCCCTTAGCTAGGAAGCATGGCAAACAGATTTTTTTTAATATGAAATTTATTGTCAAGTTGGTTTCCATATAACACCCAGTGCTCATCCCAACAGGTGCCCTCCTCAATGCCCATCACCCACTTTCCCCTCCCTCCCACCCCCAATCAACCCTCAGTTTATTCTCAGTTTTTTTTGAGAAAATGTCTTACTACTATTTATTTATTTATTTATTTTAGTATGAAATTTATTGTAAAATTGGTTTCCATACAACACCCAGTGCTCATCCCAACAGGTTCCCTCCTCAATACCCATCACCCACCCTCCCCTCCCTCCCACCCCCCATCAACCCTCAGTTTGTTCTCAGTTTTTAAGAGTCTCATGTTTTGGCTCCCTCCCTCTCTAACCTTTTTTTTCCCTTTTCCCCTCCCCCATGGTCTTCTATTAAGTTTCTCAGGATCCACATAGGAGTGAAAACATACGGTATCTGTCTTTCTCTGTATGACTTATTTCACTTAGCATAACACTCTCCAGTTCCATCCACGTTGCTACAAAAGGCCATATTTCATTCTTTCTCATTGCCAAGTAGTATTCCATTTTATATATAAAGCAGATTTTGAACCTTAGTAGTCTGGCTATGAAGCCTGTGTCTTTAACACATTGAGGTTGTATAAATGGGGGAAATAGAAATGATTCCAGCTAGCATGTCGGAAGTGGCGGCTGAGCCTGCTGCCTTCCAAAAGCCATTCCCCGTCGGTGCACTTGAAATGGGGCTAAGTAGCAGGACAACACAGCCAAGCACGTAAGGAAGAGACAACTGATCAACTAGAATTCTCTCAAGCTGGTAACTCTGAGCATTAAGGAATCAAAGAGAGAAACATTTATTTTTTCATAAAGCTAGGCTCTCAGGCTTCAGGATATTTGTTACCGATAAGTTGCAATATTTCAGAAGTGATTACCTAGCTTGCTTTGGATTAAAATGCATTTTGTGGTTAAAAAGTTGATAGGCCAAAAAAAAATATTCTAAATCAGGAGATCATGTTTGCTTCTCCCCAAATCTAATTCAGGCCTCACACTGCCTCTATAAAATCTATTGATCTGTCAATTCATCTCACATTGAAATAATGTAAAGTAAATTTATAAACTCAAACACCTGGTAAATCAGTTAAAAAGCACATTGCTTCCCAGAGTACCCTCCCTGCCTCTTCCAGCCCATTTCAAGCTGTTTCTTTCTTTCTTTTTTTAATTTTTTTAATGTTTATTTATTTTTGAGAGAGAGAGAGACAGAGCATGAACAGGGGAGGGACAGAGACAAAGGGAGACACAGAATCTGAAGCAGGCTCCAGGCTCTGAGCTGTCAGCACAGAGCCCGACACTGGGTTCGAACTCATGTACCACGAGATCATGACCTGAGTCGAAGTTGCATGCTCAATCAACTGAGCCACCCAGGATCCCCCATTTCATGCTGTTTCTTAGCATTCATTTATTTATTTGACAAATGTGACATTGTGAATTTAATAGCATTTTAAGTTTGGAGTTAGAGATATGTAGACAAGATACAGTTTCTCCCCTCAGGGAAGTCACAGTCTATTGATCAGTCTGGAGCAAGCACGTGCATGACAGAAGGGGTGTAAGACAGCCCAGATAGTGGGCACAGCATGTGCAAAAGCCTGAGGCATGACAGACCTGGAGTTTTAGAGGAATTGCATATCTGTTAGGCTGACTGCAAGGCAGAGTATAGGTAAGAACATAGCATGCATTCCAGGCAAGGTGCACCCCACAGGGTCCTCATTCCTTTCCATTCTGGTCTTTGTTTCTGTTTTCTGCCCCACCCCCTCTACCTTCCAATACTTTGCCACCTTTCAAATATCAAGTCTCCTGTCCACCAAGTCTTCTAAGTACTCCCAAGTTCCTAGCCCCTTCTCAGACTCCTCATAGCTCCTAGCGTCCACACCCTCCTTTTGGTAATAATCTAATTTTTATCAATAGACTGAGATGTTTTAAGGGCAGGAGTTATGTCTTGTAATTCTCTGGTTTCCCAGCAGACATTTAGGAAAGGGCAGTACTCAGCAAACACTCTATTATTTATGTCTTTCGGAATTTCACAACATCAACTTGAAGAGTTGGTGCTGTCGTTCTGGGCGAATTTGACTGAACCCCTATTTCTGTGCATTCTGGCTCTGTCGGGTACAACCTGATATCACACTCTCCTGGGTTTCCTCCCATTTCTTTGGTTTATCCTTCTTGGTCTCCCATGACACCTTTCCTGCTTCCGTATGGCCTGGCATCCCCAAGGATTTTGGCTTTGGATCTGTGGTCTCTTCACTGTCTATCTGCTACCTAGTCAAGTTCCTAGCCCATGGCTTTAGCTACCACTCACTTGCTGAAAACTCTCAGTCCAGCTGAGGACTCTGCCTGCACCCAGATCTATCTTCACCAGGACTGCTCCTGCTCCCAGGACCTCCAAACTTACCATATGCAAAATAGAATTCATCATCCTCACTACCTCATCTACCCAAGCCTTCTCCTCCTTCTGTATTCTGCAGCCTGAGCACTGGCACCATGTAAATTCAAGATGCCAATCCAGGAATGTAGGTAACATAGAATTCTTTTTCCTTTCCCAATTCGACCAGACACGAACCCAACAGAGTCTCCCATCAAACTACTTGTGGAACCGGCACCTATCTCTCCATCTCTCTTTACTATTAGTTTAGAATTCCTTCTCTCCTGCTGACATACTTGCCCTTGACTGCTCTTCCTGTCTCAATGGGAGTCCCACTATCTTCCTGAAAACCAAGGCTGATCTTTCCATTCTTCCATTTAAACATTTCAGGCAAATTTTAGGGATGATATTTAAAGTCCTCAGGTGAAAGCTCATAATCTCACTCTTGTCGTCTTTCCCATCACATTACTTGGATGGCAGAGACCATGGAACACAGGGACTCCATAGTGTTTGTTGAATGAATAAACATATTTCCATTCTACTGGCTGTGATATGAGTGTGTTTTTAGCTTGGAGGTGAATAGCATAACCTCCCACCTAGCATCATCTCAGGGTCTTGTTCAGATTAACAGGGTCTGATCTGAGACCTTTCTGCATGTTCTGATACCTCACTATCTGTTCCAGAGAAGGTAAATTTCCTGTCCTGTCATTAGGTCATTGTCCAATGTCCTGCCTTATCATTCAGGGTATGTCAGGGATGAGTGTTCTTCAAAAGGGAACTGGCCTCTTTTTTATTAACAGGCTTGGCTGATTCCATGAAAAGAGGACTTAGAGCCTTACTCTATTGTATTTGTAAGAAAATCAGAACCCTAAGAGATTTTTATTTGGTAGGAATAAATCTGTCTAACCTGGCAATGCTTACTGCAGTATTTATTACTTTACTAGCAATAATATCTTATGTGTTAATGCTTTCATGATACAAAAGTGCTTTCTCATGCAGTATCTCATTTTTATTGTTGATCTTTGTGCGGTTGGCATGGCAGGTATTACTATCTGAGGAGCAGAACTGGGATTTGGACTTGAGTTCAGTGGACTCCAGTCCAGTGCTCATTAGACTGGGGCCACAGTGTTGTCTTTGAAAAACAACTCACCTTTGTAACACTGCAGTGTGTGTTTTTCTAGTTTATTTTATTTGAGGAAAATTTTTCACTTTCTGCTTTATTTCTTGATTTCGATCTCATTTTCAGCACTGGTAAGATAGTTGAATAAAATAGTGGCTGAGGTTCTCTTTCTGTTTTAGCATTTTCTGGTGACTAACCAGAGAAACTACTGCCCTGATATCAGTATGGGACTCAAGTCCCTGCATGCAAATTCTTACCCAAATTTCAGTCATGGAAGATGAAAAAGTTCTAGAGGTCTTTTGCACAACCATGTGCCTGTAGTTAACACAATTGTACTGCACACTTAAACGTTGATTAAGAAAATAGGTCTCGTGTGCTTTTTTTTGTTTTGTTTTTTAGCACAATAAAGAAATTCTTACCTGAGTATTTATAGGTATCCTTGCCATATTTGGGCACCAAAAAGCCATTGCAACCCAGAGAACCTAGACAGGAGACTATGCTAGCTGTAGAAGACAGCCTTGCACTTCCCGATGATGAGAGCAAGTTCTCTTGAAGAGAAGAACCGCAGGGCCAGGATGCACTGGTGGTATGCCTATCTGGTCCCATGGGGCCTGAGTCCCCAGGGCTTTGAACTAGGGGCATCACCATGCAAGGCTAAGGGAAGCCATGCTTGGTAGGCAGGGCCAAGGAGGACATAGGAGGAACTGCTTAGCAATCCATGTTCACTTTCTCTGTCCTCCAGCAATGCTGACCAAACTCTAACTCTTCAAAACTCAGCTTGATTATCATCTCTTCTGGGAAGTTGTCTCTCATCCTTCAACTCAGAGTGAGTTGTTCCTGCCTGGGTGATCCCATAACACTTTTGGGTTCATCTTTCAGAAAAAGGCAGTGTAGGGTAGGGTCAAAAACTTGGATTCTGCGACTGCGCTTCTGGGTTTGAATCCCAATTCTACCGCACACTAGCCTTGAGACTCTGGGTGAGTTATTTCACGTCTTGACTTTATTTATGAAATGGAGATGATGACGATGATGACGGTGATGATCATACCACCAATCATACAGAGGTATTGCTGTGAACAACACATACCAGCACCCTGTGACCACTGCTATTATGATTGGCACAGTTTGGCCACTAATAGAACTACTTATGTGAGTCCACTGCACTGAGCACATAATTGATTTAAGAATGTATTTGTTGAGTTTCACTTTACATAATAGATGCTCAAGAGGCATTTGTTGAATTGTTTATTGAATTTAAATTAATCAAGACTTACACAGGAAAATAGTATTGAATCAGCCAACCAGTCAATGAAAGTTTTGTTAAGTGCTGACCAAGGAATTAGACTGTGAAGACTTGTAGGCCTTAGTATAGTATAAAATGTAGTACTCTCTGTCATATAATTCTGGTGTTTACTATAATTATAAGTAGTAAATTTTTTTAAGGACCAAATTCAGAACAGAAGGGGATACTTCATAGACATTTAAACAAATGTCTAGTGAATTAAATTTTTCTTTGAGTTAAACTAAAAGGATCCACTTATTGAAAAAAAAAACATCTGAGTCACCCACACTCTTTCAGGGAATAGTCCCATGTGGCAAATGGTGATAGCTCCATCATATTATGTGCCATTCACTGAGCAGCATAGAAATTCCTGGTGTCTCTCTTTGATTTTTTTGAATCCTTTTGTTTTAAAATAATGACCAATTCACAGAAAGTTGCAAAGACAGTGCAGAGATGTCCCATGTCCCCTCACTCAGTTTCCCCCAGTGGTTACATGTTTTACGTCACACTAGTACAATATGAAAACGAAGCAAATTACGTTGGTACAATATATTAAGTGTAGTTCTCTTTTGGAACTGTGGCCTTGTTTTAACCAAGAAAGCAGGAGGGAAAGCTTCAGTGGAAACAGCACACAGGCCTCTGAGTAGGCACTGGCCTACGAGGCACTGGAGTGGGGGTGTCTCAGCACCCCACATCCTCTAGAGGCCCTGCAGGAGACCTATTAAGGAGCTTGAAGACTGTCCAGGCTCTCCACCATCAGAAAGGCAGAAATGTGGGTATGGAGGAAGAAGGACATATCAGACCTTGAGATTTGTGTGCTCGTTTGTCCAAACCTTGTCTCAGTTTGCTTTTCCCTCAGCTCAGAGATTAACCGTGTCCCAGGATATAATTCTTCAATGGACCCCCAATCCTCGGCTGGGCTTGGTGCCTTCTGCTAGGCTCATAAACACACTGTTCCAAGAGCTCGAGCCACATTTATGAGAAGGAACCAAGGAAGAGCCAAGTGTGGCTGAGATACCCACAACTGGCCTTGTTTATGAAGCTGCAAATAACCCGCTTACTGAGGTGTCGGCGATGGTATTTTATAGGGGTTTAGAACACCTCATAAAGGACTTTTATTTAGCATGCTTAATTTTAAATAGATCCTTAAATTGTAGGGCATCTAAATGCCAGTGTTCTTTGAATATTTATATACCTTCTCTAAGGAGAAAAACAGCAGAAATGGCCAAGCCAAGGGGAAAGCCCAGGCTGCCATCCCTAGCTGCTTCAAAGGGAAAGCTTTGGGAAGGACAGGAGGGAGCTTTCTCTCTTATTAGTGAGGCTGGGGGAGAGATGTGGCTTTTAAGAGCTCTCTGGCATCTGTGTGCTGAGATTGTGGCAGAGAAACATCATCCTGCAAGTAACATGCCTCGCCTCCCCGAATATGTCTTAACTCATCACCTAGGCAGAGCTCAGTGCCAGGCACATAGAATACATTTGACCAGTGTTAACTCCCATCATTATGGTATTATTATCTTTTATTAAAAACACTTATTGTGGTGTCAGGGTGGCTCAGATACTTAAGTGGCCAACTCTTGATTTCAGCTTAGGTCGTGTTCTCGTGGTTCATGTGTTCGAGCCCTGCACAGGACTCTGCACTGACAGTGTGGAGCCTGCTTGGGATTCTCTCTCTCTCTCTCTCTCTCTCTCTCTCTGCCCCTCCCTGCTGTGTGTAAGTGTGCACACATACTTTCTCTCTCTCTCAAAATAAATAAACTTATTGAGTATTTATTATGTGCTGGGGACTCTTCCAAGCACTTTACAAGTCTTAAATCATTTGGTCATTAGAACAAGCCTATGAAATGGGATCTTTATCATGTTACAGACAGAGGCGAAGGTACAGAGTAGTTAACAGAGTGGCTCAAGATCACACAACTAGGCAAGTGGCAGAGCTGGGGCTCAGACCCAAGCAGTTGGGGTCCAGAGCCTCTGCTCCAAACCACTGCTCTGTGCTGCCTCTGTGTTAGGTTTGCTGCTTCTGGGATCACTGAGTATCAGTGATCTATAAGAACTGCTGGGTCTAGACTTGAACATGCACCAGTATTACCTGGAGGGCTTGTAATACAGATTGCTGCCCCACCCTAGAGTTTCTGATCCAGTGGGTTTGGGGTGAGACCTGAGAATGTCCATTTCTAAGAAGTTCCCAGGTAATGCTGATGCTGCCTGTCTGGGGTTCTTACCTTGAGAACTATGGGTATAGAGCAAAGGCCAGGCTTGTTCTCTCTTGTATCTACCTCTGGGTAGGCTATCATAGACTTTCTCCTCCTCTTGCCTGTTCATGGCTTCCTAGATTTCATCTCCTCCTTGTGTTTACTTTCATAACCTGTTTCACCTGCTCTTCTTTTCTTGACCCTGCAGAGATCCTATGGTTAGTGAACCTCTATCCAGCCCAGGGCCAGCCTTGTGGGTGTAGTCACATAGGGTCCTCCGTTTAGAAGGCCCCACACTAGGGGTTTAATGCTCTATGACTGCTGTCTTGAAATTTGTAATAATCTATGTTTGAATTGGTGTTTTCTAAGTGAAGTCCTATGGGACAATGGACTTTGGCTCGTTTTCTCATTCATATATTCATTTACTCATTCAACAAACTGTCATTGACCAGGGATGAGATTTAAGAACAGGGGATATGGAGATGATAGAAAACCCCTCCTCCAGAAGCTCATACTACAGTGGGGAGGGGTGGGGACACAGACAACTAGGCTATAAGACAGTGACACTCTAATAGCGAGGTGCAAGGAAGCATGAAGTGATTAGTCAGCCCATCGTCTGCCATCCTCCTCTCCTTCCTTCTGCTGGAATGACAGATTTTATGGGGGAGGGAGGGTTTCTCTGTATGTGAATTATCTTTAGAGAAGTGGGAAAGCACTTCCTTGGACCAGGTGCGCTCAATCAGGCCTTCATGGCCCTGGTGGTCTAACCACTTCACAGTTTCTCTTGCTTTTGCTGGTGATCCAATGAAGGATGAGAAAGAACACCATCAGGAAGTTACTTTCCTGGGATGTGTTAGAAGAGTAACAAGCAAAGTTAAGGATAATGGATGGCCCCAGTAGAAGAAAGTCCAGGGAGCTTGGCTTCTGGGTGAGGGCACTGTGTGAGGCCCAGACAGAGAAGTGTTGTAGACCTCGTGTCAGGTGGGAGTAGAAGGCATTCAGGTGGGCACCGATGAGAGAGGCAGAACTCTGCCCCAGACTCTGTTCTAGGAAAGTCACTCCGTGAGGGTAGTTATTTATTTATATTAAAATTTTTTAATGTTTATTTATTTTTGAGAGAGAGAGAGCGTGAGTTGGGGGAAGGGCAGAGAGAGAGGGAGAAACAGAATCTTAAGCAGGATCCAGGCTCTGACCTGTCAGCACAGAGCCCGATGTGGGGTTCAAACTCTTGGGCCATGAGATCATGACCTGAGCAGAAGTCAGATGCTTAACCGACTGAGCCACCCATGTGCCCCAAGAGTTAGTATTTAAATATGGTGTTTGTTGCCTGGAAAGGGGCCCATGACAGCCACACGCTGCTCAGTCACATGGCCACACCTAACTGCAGGAGGGGGAGACACACACTGTCTAGCGTGTGCTCAGAGCAACCATCAGCCAGCCTCTGCCAGGGGTAGCACATGTCACATGAGGTTACCACCACTGTAGCACAGGTCATCCACCCAAGGGAGAGTTGGGAGCCTTTTGATAGAAAGCTGGGAACCTCAAAAAGCACATCAGGTTTTATGGTGATGAGAGAGGGATGTGTCACTCTGGGAAGGATCTGTTTTAGTTTCTGCCACCCTTTGCCTACACTAAGGCTTTGGCTATCTTTGTCACCCGTTAATTAGCTCATTTAAAAAACAATGTAGTGGCCACCAACAGGTGTGACAGTGACCCTCAGATGTGTGGGGATGCTGCTGAGCTGTGAGCTCTTCCCTGCCTGTGGAGCTCAGTCCGGTGGAGACAGAGATAGACATAGAGACAGAGATGGGGAACGGGGATAGAGAAGGGGTGATGCACGCCGTTTGGGACACTCTGTTCCAAGTCTGCCTGGGGGGCTGTGGCGAGGGAGAGGAGAAGCTACTGGCAGGGTCAACAGGAGTCAGGAGAAATCTTGGAAAAGAGGGGAAGCAAGAACTGAGTCTGGAGTGAGGAGAGCCTAGCCTTGAAACATTCAAATTTTAAGAGCAGAGAGTTTGTGGTGAAAGAGATCTCAGGCCAAAATCTTAACTCTGCCACTTAGCTGTGTGGCCCCAGACAGGCTACTCAACATCTCTAAAGGTCGAGCTCCTCTTCTGTAGAATGGATACAATAAACCACACTTTGCAGTCATAGAGTAATAGTTCTCCTTACATGGTAGCTCACATGATGACTCAGATGTGGAGGGAGCAGAAAAGGCACCGCAGCTGTGGGAACAGCCAGAGCGCGGGTGAGCATAGGGCAAAGGCCAGCGGCAGCTGGAGGGCTGGGTGTAGAGATGAGGGTAGAGTAGGGGCAGAAGGTAATGAAGCCGGATGGAGAGTGTTTCTGAAGGCCTCTGTGGGATGGCAGGTGGGGGTGGGGTCTTTGAGGGTTTCTCTTTCTCTTTTTATTGATGTATCAATAACAGTGTCCTATTGGTTCTACGTGGACACTATAATGATTCAACAATTCTGTACATTGCTCAGCGCTCATCATGGTTAAAGTACTCTTAACCCTTCATCTACCTCACCCATCCCCACCCACTTCCCCTCTGGTAGCCACCAGTTTTCTGTATTTAAGAATCTGTTTTTTTGTTTGTCTCTTTTTTTGCTTTGTTTATGTTTTATTTCTTAAATTCCACATATGACCGAAGTCATATGGTATTTGTCTTTCTCTGACTTCTTTCACTTAGAATTACACTGTAGGTTCATTCTCGTTGTTGCAATAGAAACCGCAAGATTCTATTCTTTTTATGACTGAGTGTATATATATATGTATATATATATACACGTATATATATACACACACACATATATATACATGTGTGTATATATATACATATATATATGTGTGTGTATATATATACTCAGTCATTAAAAAATATATACATATATATATGTACATATATGGCATCTTCTTTATCCTTCATCTGTTAATGGACACTTGTGTTGCTGCCGTATCTTGGCTATTGTAAATAATGCTACAAAGACATGAAAGTACATATGTCCTTTTTTTTTTCCTTTTTTACACTGGGTGTGAAGCCTAACACGGGGCTGATCTCATAATCCTGAGAGCAAAAATTGGATGCCTAATTGACTGAGCCACCCAGGTGCCCCCAGGTGCATATATCTTCTTGAGGTAGTGTTTTTATATTCTTTGGGTAAATACTTAGTAGGGAAATTACTAGATCATATGGTAATTCTATTTTTTATTTTTGAAGGAATCTTCATACCATTTTCCACAGTGCCTGCACCCATATACATTCCCACCAACAGTGCGTGAGGGTTCCTTTTTCTCACATCCTTGCCAACACTTGTTATTTCTTGTGTTTTTGACTTTAGCCATTCTAACAGAGGACCTGAATGGATATTTCTCCAAAGAAGAGACACAGGCGGTCAACTGGCACACAAAAAGATGCTCCACATCACCAATCGTCAGGGAAATGCAAATCAAAACCACAGTGAGATGTCATCTGGCACCTGCCAGAATGGTTCTTTGAGGGTTTTTAAGCAAAGGAATGGCACGTCGTGTGAAGCAGCGCTAGCTATGGATGCTGAATGGCCCTGAAAAGCGCTCTGTCTGGGGCCCTGTTTTCTGGCGGCTGCAGTTGTAGAGAGAGGCTGAAATGAAGGCAAGCACGGCGTCCGTCCTCCCCACCATTGTTGACTTGCCATGCCCACGTTGTGGGTGTATGAGGCAGTTGGTCGGCACGTCCCCGGAAGGGCAGATGGTGTCACAGCATTGCTATATACACCGGGAAAAGCCTCTAGTGGAGCCATTTAGAAGGGAGCCAAGAGCTGGCACACAGAGAGAAGTCAGGCCCAGTTCACTAAATATACCAACTTCAAAACAAACAGAAGATATGGGCTCTGCAAACGGCGTGGGGAAATATCAACATGCATAAACAGGAAGGCATAGGAGCCATATGTTGGCCGCTCTCCACCCACATAACTTCCCCAGAAGCTGGCCGTTCATCCAGTGCCATCTGAGGATGACCGGCAGGGAAGCATACATACGGATCAGAAATGAGCAGACATATCAACTCTACAGCGGCTGCTGTCACCGTGACCCTGTCTCTGCTGTCTATGCCACCGTGGGCAATAGTGCACATGGCAGCCTCTTGCCCAGGTGGGTAGGATGACCCATCTTGGGGGAATTTGTGGGCCCTTCACTTTGGTCAAGCGAGCCCATTCCCCGCGATCAGAAATGCTGGGTTTAGGAGTTAGTTCTGCCTCTCACTGGAAGGGTAACCTCAGACCGTTCGATGGACCTTTCTGACTGATTTCCCTTAACTGTAAATGGAGATAATAATCCGCCCCCCCCCCAACACACACACAAGTGAGTCACTCATTCTCTCAGCAAATATTTCCTAAGCACTTACTCTGGTTCAGACCATATACTGGGCCCAAGAAATGGGGGATAAATAAGATAGGCCCACAAGAAACTCCCAGTCTAGAAGGAAAGGCAGCCCCCCAAATAGGTGTTCATGCTCAGGGCTTCATGGCAGCCCACAGCGGGCGTCTAACCCAGCTTAAGAGGCCACAAAAGAAGCTTCCCGGAGGGTGTCCATTTCTGTGTGAAGCAGGATACAACAGCAGAGGGCAAGAGGTGTGAGGGGTGGTAGAATCTTAAGGAATATGAGAAGGGTGTGAAATGGTTGATGAGGAGAATATGAGAAGCACTCAAACAGGGATGGCCAAATGGTGGCCAAGAGAATCACTGGGACAATTGAAGGAAGCTGCATGGATGAAAGCAAGGGATAAACAGGCAAGGGCAATGGTGCTGTCAGTTTTTGCTAAGTGTTATGTTGGAACTTTCTGATATTTCTCTATATGGAACCTTCACTTGGCATACTCATTGGCTACAGTGACCTCACTGCTCTATGTTCCCTGATGCATCCATGTGTATTTCTGTCCTGTCCTTTTGTTCACATGCCCTGCTCCCTGTCTCCATTCAGATAAACCCAGCCTATTCTCCAAGCCTCTGCTCTGGGCCTACTTCCTCCAGGAAGCCACCTGGAAGCCACTGTTGCTCTCTCTATCTGCTGTGTGAGTACCTTTTCTTCTGACTGGGGGGTGCAATAGCCCTGGCTGTTAAGGCCTCTCACTTGGCTAAGTTCATATTTCCCTGGGTCTTTCTTAGATAGCTTTCTGACTCCAGTGGTGCACCCAGAGACCATGTCTGAGAAGAACTGGTGGGTGGGTCTACCCTCAGAGAGCTGAGTGATGAGGTGGGAGACAGATCATCTCAAGGGCTGTACATCTGTGCGATACGGATTCCTCAGGTCTTGCAGGAGCATGGACCACTTCTTGTCCATCTCTCGCTTCCAGATCCCAGAACACACGAGGAACTCTGCTTCCTCCTTCCCTCTTTTCCTTTTGATTCCCTAAGACTTTGGTGAACACAGACACTATGCAAGGATCAGAGGTTACAGATTTGAAAAAATTGTCCCCCAAACTGTACAGTCTTCGCTCCTCTGGTTCCTGGCATATCATAGCCACTCCCTAAATATTTGTTAAGTTGGATTGAAGTTTCTGCTGAGGAGAAACTTCTGACTCTCTCAGGGTGAATCCCTGATGCCTCTTCATTTCTACCATCACTCGGCTCACAGAAAACACTGGGCTTCTACTCCATGCTCCGGGGTCTTCTGGCTTCGGGGATGAGTGGCCAGTGGGGAGATGGAGCAAGGGCACCAGAACCTCAGAGAGTTGAGCTGTGGGGAATTTTCCCAATGCACAGAGGCTTCAAGAATGCCTGAGTACTCCATCAGGGCTACATTTTTTATTCTTCATGCCCTTATCTGCAGGGTATGAGACTCTTGATGGGCTGGGGCACTGGAGGGGGGTGGTTTGCTGAATGTCTTCGTGCTATTTGAGGAAGCAGGAAGCAGGAAGGTTTAAAACAGGATGTCTGACAGAGCAGCAGAGACTCAGCCCCCTCACGGCAGCGTGCATGGGTAAGGACGCGTTTTCCTAAGAGAATGATATACCCAAACACCCCAAGGGCAAAGGGAGTCAGGAGGGAGGGGTATCTCAGTCACTATAATGCAGTACCCAGGGCTTCTAGGGCACCAGCAACATGCTGGAATTATCTTGCTATCTTTCCAGGGAGGTGTCTATATACTGTGGAAAGGAAGCTCAACTTGGAGAAGCGACAGGACCTGTGAGTGGTGGAGCTGGGATGCAGTCTGGTTCTGCCTCAGTCTCTTGAAGACCAGCAGCAAGTCAGAGGGGACTTTAGGCATTAATAGAAGCCATGGGACTTGGTTAGGTTAGCAAATCCAGTAAAGAATCATATTCTGTTTATTATACTTTTGCCACCTAATGGCTCCATTTATTATACTAATGCCTCCATCGATGAATGTAATGGGAGGGGCAGGTGGGGTGGGAACCAGGTCAGAAGGAGAAGGCGGTCCAGCCAAGCCATCTGGGCCACCTGCCACAGGCCCAGTCACATGAGGGAGGGCCGGTGGGCCATGCTGAGGCATGCAGACTATCCTGAGGGCAGTGGGCCTGTTGAGGGGCACCTGGGTGGCTCAGTCGATTAAGTGTCCAACTCTTCGTTTTAGCTCAGGTCATGATCTAGTGGTTCGAGAGTTTGAGCCCTGTATCAGTCTCTGTGCTACTAGTGTGGAGCCTGCTTGGGATTCTCTCTCTCTCCTTCTCTCTTAAAATCAATAAATAAACTTCCATAAAAAAAAAAGAAGAAGAAGAAGACCTGTTGAAGGGTTTTCAGGAGGGGCAGGCAGTGAACGTGATAGTTTTAGGAGGCCCATGGGATGGGAGAGCTGGCAGGGCGAGAGGCTATGAGATCCACCACGGTACTGTTCTGTGGAGGGTCTACGCCAGGTACTGTGGGGAAACAGGCTTGGAATATCTTGGTCTTGTCCTCACAGCCTGGGGAGCAGACCTGTGCAAATCCCTAACAGATGTTCTCATATTGCAGGTGAGATAGGCCAGGGGAGAGGGTGGAAAACACCTTTAGGATCAGAGGAGAGTGAGCAGGGAGGCTTCCCAAAGGAGGGGCATTCACGCTGAGCACTGGAGGACGGAGGAGGCCCTGACAGGCCAACACGGGTAAGATGAAGCTGGCCAGGATAACACAGGAAAGGGGGGAGGCCTGGGGTGTCAGATATGGCTGAAATTGGCAAGGTTTTCTCTTTGGCTAGAGGAGAGCAGGTGACAAAGCTGGTGAGGGGTCTGGGGCCTGCTGAGGAGTCATCATCGTGTGGAAACTGAGAGGCTCAGAAGGGTTCTGAACACTCGAGGGTGTTGTGGGAGGGTGGGTTGGCAGAGGGCAGCAGTGGGGCACTGGGTCGGACAGTCTGGAGGGGAAAGAAAGGCCACACCGCACAGGTAGGTGGAGCAAACTGAATGTGCTAACGGCTTTAGAAGTCGTGGCAGCTGCAAGCACTGGGGAGGTGGGGTGCAGGACAAAGGGGAGGAGCCTGTCAGCCCACGTTCGAAGCTGCTTCCTGGGTGCTGGAGCCACAAGGTTATGCAGTTGTGGCTGGAGATACCAGCTGAAACAGAGAGAGTGCGGGAGATACACACCCTGGCTTCTCTCTTCCTCCTGTTTTCCCCACTGGCTGAGCCAGTCAGAAGACAGCTGAGCCAGAAACTTGGGAAATGCAGCCCAATGTTCTGTCCTACAGAGCAGAGTAGGGGAAGAGCCAGCATAGGCCCCACCCCCAATCCAAGGCTGTCCATATGGCAGAACCCTCCACAGACACCCTGATGGATATGCTGACTCTTGCGCTCTGGTCTTTGTATGCCATCCTTGGGGGCTGTGGAGTCCTGGGGTGCAGGCTCAGCAGCCTGGTGGTAACAGAAGACATGGGGGGGGTGACCCCCCCCCCAGGACATAATGATCAATGAGACCTGTCCGTGGGCTCCAGGCCTCACCTTCCCACCACCTCTGGGCTCCTTACTGCCTACACCTCTCACTCCCTTTTTGCCCAGTCAGCATTTCCCTGCCTCTTCATAGTAATCACCATTGACAGCTATCGACTGGTGGTGACTGCCTGAAAACTAAAGGTGCAGGAGTGGGCAATTTCCTTGTGTTCTGGTTGTGCTGCCCCAGATGCAACAAAGTGAGGTGCTCATCTCTCGTCCACATCTTGTCCAAGCCTTGTGCTCAATTCCCATTTCTTTTCCTAAAGAGGTCCTCTTTGGTGTCCAGGTAAGGACACCATCACCTCCTCCAGAACGGCTTCTTTGACTGCTCTAGCCCACAGTGGCATCTTCTCCTCGCTGAAGTCTGACAGTAGGTGTGATCAGCATCAACCCTTTAATGCCAGGACTAGGCTATCTTAAGGCAGAGTTTCCCAAACTCAGTGTGCATCACATCACTGGGAGGCTTTGTTGAACCACAGGCTTCTGGGTCCCACCCTAGGGTCTCTGATTCAGTAGGTCCAAAATGGGGCTGGAGAACTTGCATTTCTAACAAATTTCCCCAGTGCTGTTGCTGCTGATGGTCTAAAGTGATAATTACTGCTCGGTGGGCTCTTGCCATTTCCTTAATGACCCTGTAAGAGCCCGTGGGCCCAGGGGATCCTAACTATCAAGAAGGCACTTATCTAGAGCTCTTCTGGTAAAAACAGGTGCTTAATAAGTCATTGTTCATATAGTACCCAGGAAAGGTTTCTTTTTTTTCCCCTGTGAGTGGCAGGGGCAGGGAAGAGAGAAGACTTTAAGGTTATTGGGCTGAATTTTATGGTTCTGTAAAATCTTGAAACTTACCATGTATAATGTCTCTTTCTTCTTCTACTAAATGAGTTAATATGTGAAGTGTTTAGAATAATGTCTGCAACATGTTAAGCACCACAGAAAGTCTTATTATTATCATTATTGGTGTGTGTGGGATTATGCTGAACTCCTTGGCTTGAGGCATAATCTCTGTGCCAGGACACATGGTGACAACAAAGGCCACCTCGGCTTTGGACTAGTTAAGATTTTCTCTTTTCCTGTGCTGAAACATGCCCAAATGCCAGCAGTACCTACCTTCTGAGGGGTGGATTATGGATGATATTTATTTCCTTCTTTATACTTCTCTGCACTTCCCTAATTTTCTACTGTGAACATGTATTATCACCATTAGAAGAAAAAAAATGTTATTTACAAAACCCTGGGCATCTCCCAACACAACAGTACACTAGACTCAAGTTCAATCACTTCACCACCAGCATGAACACTATACTGTTCTATCTGGGGCTAGGGCACTTCTGATCATTCTTTCTTTCTTTCATGTATTCATTTATTCACTTAAAATATTGATTGGGTGTTCAGCACATGTTACCCCTGTTCTAGGATTCAAAGATACAAAGGCAGTGAAGCAAGCAGTTAAGGATATGACTTTGCATCAGCAAGACCTCTAATCCGAGCTCTGCCCCCCTCTGGCTGGGTAACTGAAAAAATTACTTGCCTTCTGCCTGTCTCAATGTCCTCAACTGTAAATGGAGACCATAATGCTAGCTGCATTACAGGTCTCTGTGAGGATGAGCTGTGGGAAAACCCATGCCCAGCATGTAGCCAGCACTTGGCTAAGAGTCCTTGCCCTGAGAGCTGGTTTCTGTTGCGATGTTGTAGTAACACCAGGGATCCAAGAACACCCACAAAGATGACTTTCTCTGCTCTCAGAATGCTTGGTTTGGTGGGGATTATTGCTCTCATCTTTGAGGTGGGGACTGTGAAGTCTAGGGGATGAAGGGAGTGACTCAGTGCCACACAAGCCCCCAAATGCCTGGCCTGATGGGAATCCTGTGTCACATCATTGGGCATGTAGGGTGACACAGAGTGGCAAACTTTCTCAGCTGATGGCTTTGTGTTTCGCTTTGCATCGAGGAAGTAAGTCAGTTTGGCTGCCTTTTGTGCAAATTCTGCAGCTGCAACATCCACTGATCTAAGGGAGACCTTCCTTTCTAAGAAGTGAAGGCCAGAAGAATGATTCTAACTTAGTCCACATTGGGGACATCCCACACCTGCCACTGCAGAAATGAGGCCTCATGGCACTACATTGTGTTAAGCTGCAACAAAACCCCTTAGGAGCTGAAAGCTGCCACCTGCAACTAAGTATTCTTATCTCATGAGCACAATGAAGCTTAAAACACTAATGAAAACATCCTTCAACATTAATAATAAGATTAGAATAAATTGGGCAGCAATGGCATGCCAATGAAAAAGTAGGTGCCTGGGAATGTTAGAGCCAATGGATTACGTGCAGAAAGCTTGCTTGCTTCATGTGGGGAGTGCTATTTTAGAGAGGGTGGTGTCATTTCTCCAAGGGAGAGTCCACGTGTGTCCATCAAAGGCCATCCATTGGTGCCTTTCCCAAAGAGGAGCCAACATGGGTAGTTGGAAAACCAACTTCCCCACAAGGGAGGTGAGAGACCCAGGCTGTGGTCCCAGCTCCAGCACCAACCAGCTATGTGGCTTTGGGTAAGTAAGTCACTTATCTCTGAGACTCAACATTCTTATCTGTAAAATAAGAGTAATAATGGCATCATCACAGAGATGTCAGGAGCATGAAATTAGAGAGCGTGTATAGAATTTGCCCGAGACCTAGAGGGCACCATATAAATGCCATTTTTTGTAATAAAAATTTGATGACGCTTCATTTTTGGTGGTGTTAGGGGCCAAAGTCTCCCAGAAATGAAAATCTTCAGTTAGATGGCACTTATGTGGGTTTTGTGATTTATTCTTTTATTGAGAAAGCTCTTTTCACAATCTCTTGTGGAAGAGATTTTAAGGGAATCTCTTCCACGCCTCTGCCTTCTTAGGCACTGTCTATTGCTCATTGCTCTTCTGGTCTTTTGCTTCTCTTCACTATGAGGCTGTCAGCTGTGATTTTTTTTCTTTTATTTTTCATTATGGAAAATGTCAAACATATACAAAAGTAGAGAACATGGCATAATGAACTCCCATTTGTCCCTAATCTGATCAATTCATACTGATCAATTCATAGCTAGTCTTTTTTCCTCTATACTCTCTACCCACTTCCTTTCCCTCCCCTCCAGGGTATTTGAGAGTGAATTCCAGCTATTGTATCATTTCAACACTAAATATTTCAGGTTATACCCCTGTTAAGATAAAGACTTAAAAAATCATAGCCACAATACCATTATCACATTATAAAAAATAGCAATAATTCCTTAATTTCATCAAATAACAAACCTGTGGCCAATTTCTCTGAGTGGTTCATTCATTTTTAAATAGTTTGAATTGTGATATAAATAAGGTCCAACCATTGTGATGGGTTGATAGAACTCTTTTGTTTTTAATGTTTTTATTTTTTATTTTTTGAGGGAGTACAAGCAGGGGAGGTGCAGAGAGAGCGGGACAGAGGATCTGAAGCAGGCTCCACACTGATAGCAGATAGCCCAATGTGGGGCTCGAACTTATGAACCATGAGATCATGACCTGAGTTGAAGTCAGACACTCAATTGACTGAACCACTCAGGCACACCATGGGTTGATAGAACCTTTAAGTTTCTTTTTGTCTACAGGTTCTCCTGTATTTTTGTCCCTTACAGTTTACTTATTGGAGACACTGGTCTGGGTCATCTTCCCTGGAAAGTTTATCAAGCTTTGAACTTTGTGGATTGTGTTCATATGCATAGTTTAATAAGTTCCTTTGTTGCCTGTATTTCTTGTAAAGTGGTAGTTAGATCTAGAGGCTTGATTATATTCAGGTTCAGTTTATACGACCTGTCATAGGTGGTGCTGTATGCTTCCATCAGGAGTCACAGTGTCTGGCTGTCTCTGTCATGGTAGCAGACAGTGATGTTCGTTGCCTAGATCTGTTAATTCATTGGCGATGGCAAAATGTTGCTACACCAATTCTGTCATGCCGTCTTTGTTCATTAGCTGGAAACATCTATAAATAGATCCTTCTCTTCATCAACTCTGCTGTTACCCTGAGGGATAGTTCATTTAGGAAAAGCAAGATAAATGCTTGATTGTTTCCTCTTCTCTTCACCAATTTTTAAGATAATTAGTTGGCTCATTTGTGCCTTCCAATGATGACTAGATCGCTTATTTTTGATTTTTAGGAACACATGCATTGAAACCTATTTTATATCTATTAATCTATTCCAATTTTTATCATTATTGAAATTCATATTGCCTCCCTACTGGCCAATGGGCCCCGTTTCAGGTTTGCTCCAGAGTCCTTCCTACATGACCCTAGAAGACTTTGAGAGTTTCCTTGCTTAAGTATGACCTACTCTATGCAATTCCCGCCTGAACCTTTAATCAAACATTTCTACAAGAATTCTTGGCTTCTTTTAGTGGGAAATGGGCATGAGGACTGCTCCATGTTGCTGATTTAGTCTTTGTTTCCAGGATTTTTTAGTGGACAATAAGAGTGTGTGTGTGTGTGTGTGTACACACACACACACACACACACACACACACACATATATATATATATGATGAAATATACTGTGAGTTAATGAGTTAATTCAGATATAGGATGATGAAATTATACTTAAGCTCATTGGTCTTATGTCTATATGCTTTTTCCTATTGTGAAAAAACCATTTCTTAATGTCACTTCTGTGCTTTATTGTACAACATACGCACAACAACCTAAGAATAACAATAAAACACCACCACAAACGTTAGGATTTAAACATGGGTTTAAGCATTTTTTGCGGTTCTTTTTGTCACTAGGGGTGGATGTGGAGTCAAATTACCCTCTTAAAATTTCACGGATTAATCCCTCTCTGTGTAGTTATGCTACCAACTAAGTATAGAGCTAGGTTCACTTATTTCATTTTGCTTTTGATTTTAAGGGAATTACTTTTCTAAAATTTAATTTTGTTTTCTACTTATGTAAACTATTCACATGGTTCCAAAATTAAATATATAAAGCAAGGTATGTTTAAAGAAATCTAGCCCTGATTTGCTTTTAATATAAGCAAATATGTTTTACATATATATATCTTCCTCTTGTAGATAACTGGAAGAATAGCGTACATTTTCTTTGCCTTGCATTTTATACTTTATGTATCCCAGAGATTTCTCCCTAGTAGTGTATGGATTTATTTTTCCTTCCTTTTTATATATGATCCCACATCTTATCAGTATCCCTATGCCTGTCTCTAGCAATCTATCTTCTGCATTAAAGTGTTGAGTCTTTGTCCCTTGGAGTGTAGATCTCCTAGCTTATGAGGATTGTGTGTTAAATAAGAGTTAACAGATTCTGAGTAAGGACTCATGGAACTCTATAGTAAGGAATTGGTCTCATCTTTCTGCTAGATATTGGAAATGTACCTCTGGTACGTTTATTGCTCAGTAAAAATTAGTTGAATCAAATTGCTTCAAAATGTTTCAGACCATTTTGCAATGATCAGAACAGTCACTGTGACAATAAAAGCCACTACATTCATGTTAGATTTATCCATGGCATTTGGTCCCTTTGGCTGACAGAGACATTGGTGTCTGAAAAATCATTATTTTTCTATTAGAATTTCTTTTGGAAAACCTGTCATATCTGGGGATCATGCAGGCTTAAGGATAAAAAACAGCATTTGGCAGGATTCATCCTAATGAGGTTGTTCTGTAAACCAGGAAGAGGCCCATTGTTTTTCTTCCTTAACATTATTTGACTGATTGATCAATTCATCCATTCACATGTTCACAATTTATAAAACAGTTGTGTGTGTGTGTGTGTGTGTGTGTGTGTGTATGTGTGTGCATATACTACATCTAGATGCCATGTTGGAAATTGGAAGTTTCCTTTCCTCCTGTGAGTACATGAGCATCTGCCCTCATTTTCCTGGAATGTTCCTATATGACCTGTCCATTCTTGGTCCCAGATGCTGATTTCTCCTTCCTTAAGCACATGTTGAAACCCAGGCAGGGGGTGAGGACTGGCTCATGTCTGCAAAAACTTGTTCAGATGTAAAGGAGAATATTGGATGCCTTTAGTCATGTGCCTTCAGTTCATCCTGCTGAAAGCATCTGTTTATTTCTCATAGTTAAATCTAGAATGAACTTAGGTCAAATAGATTCAGGTCTTCATAAAGTACTTAGGCTTTTTTTTAAATGAAACTTTTATTGCTTAAGCATTAATAATGTAGTTGTTTGTGGGATGAAATAATTGGCCCTTTTCTAAATATAAACTCTTCTCTGTTTTCTCACAGCTGGCAGGGTCTTCAGTCCTGGGCCACAGTTGCCTCGTCCTCTGCAGAACCAACTTTTTTTTCAATAGAATATAAATGGGTTAGGCATAGTACTGAGATAAGAAAACTGAAGGACTCCATAAAAATCTACTTTTTCCTCCTTTTCTAATTTCTATTTTTGCTAGGACCTGTATCCCATTTTACATGTGCCTCATAATGCAAGTTTTGTATGTCTTCTTTGTAAGGGACAAGAAGTTCATGATTTCTTTAGAATAGATAACATCCAAGGAAGCACCAGGTAAGAATTACTGGACAGAGCCATCATATATGTATTCCAGACCACTGGTGCGAGACAACTCAACACTCTGGCTCCAAGGGATAACACCTGAGCCCTCATCTTTGTCCTATTCAGCAACAGACTCTCTATCTCTATGGTAAACCCAAAGGACTGGCTTTTGCAGCAAACTCCAGCCCCAGAAGCAATGTCTGGGAATCAAGGGGGCATACTCTCTGCTCCCCACCTGGGGAAAGTGAGATAGAAGGGGGCCTGGGACTTGCCCAAAGTCATCCAGGGAGGTCACAGGTGGCTGAGCACAGTCTAGAAGCTGGCTCCCCCCAAAGCTTGGCCAGTCAAGCTTTGAGCTGATGTGACTTGCTTGACATTCCCAGGAAAAGATGCTTGTTTCTGGTTTCTAAACATTTTCTGCCATTAATGAATCCTTTAATCAAACTCATTAGTTGTATTTTTCATTATCTAAAATGACCCCTGGAATAAGGCCCCCTACACTGTTCAGAGGAAGTGGCTGTATATTTTGTATCTCATTTATCAAACTTTTATGAAGTAGCAATTATGTGCATGCTTCACGAGCCAGGCACGCTCTGAAATTGCTGGGAATGTAATTTTTCTGAGCACTATTTCATCGCTGCCTCTCCAAGTGACAGAAAACAAAGCTGATGGTACAAGGGAGACTCTGCCTTCAGAGAGGAAATTAAAGAACCACTTGCTTAGTGCATGTCCTTTCCCTGGAACACCAGATCTACACTGAGGGTTTGCTCTAGATGAAAGGGATTTAAAAACCAGTCCCCACACCCTGGCAGGGGCCCCCGCCCTGTGTCAAGTCACACCACATAGAGCCATGGCCACACAGACCGGTCCTGCACCAGCCATCCCTCACCCAGTGGCTCTTTTCAGCCTTCCCGTCAAGGACTTTGAAGGATCCAGAGATAGGAGGTTTTATTAAGAATTATTTTGCATTTATCTGAGTACCCCATGGGTCTCCTGTGTCAGGCCCCTGCCAGCTACTGCGCTGTGAACCCATTTCCCTTCCTTTCTTCTGAGTAGTAGTTCTCAGCGTGTGGTGCCTCTGCCAGCATCAGCCTTACCTGGGAACTCTTCAAAATGCAAACACTCAGGGCCCCAGCCCAGACACACTGAATCAGAACCTCTGGGGACTGGGGCCCACGGCGATCTGTGTTTAACAAGTCCTCCAGGGGCTTCCTGATGTTTGCTCAGGTTTGAAAACCAATGCTCCAGAAAAGAGGGGGAAAGAGACATATATATCAGCCCAACGAGCATTTTCAGAGCTGGACTCAGCTGAGTGATGGAGAAAAAAGTTCCGTGAGCAGCCATGACCTATTTAGGTGGGGTGGGGGTTAAGATTTGACACACTGATCCATGCTGTGTCACCAGGTGGGGTGCAGTGACAGAGTGGGGCAGTAGAGGGTCCCTTGGCCTCTTCACTGTAAGAGGGCCTGCGAAGAGCCATGCCTAACCCAGTGGCTCTCAAGCTTTGCCACATGTGGGAGTCACCTGGGGACCTTTAAAACTACTGATGCCTGACTCCCACCTCCAGACATTCTGATTTAATTGATATGGGGCGTGTCCTGAGCAATGGGAGTTTTAAAACTCCCCAAGTGATTCTAATGTGCAACCAAGCTTGGGAGCCAGTGGTTTAATGTGTTAGGCACCTTAATGGTGGCATTTCAGATGGTGGGGAAGGAGGATGTGGAAGGCATTTAGCTGCCTTTCTGCTGCCTCTCCGATTACAATGTTTAGGAGGTCAACTGTGCTGCCTGTGTAAAAAGCTGGCGTTGGTGGTCAGAGTTACCTCAAACGAATGCACAATGTGTTTAGAGAGGAGGTTCCAGACAAATCATGACTTTTCTGAGACGGAAAACACGTAGCTGCTCACCTTGTTCACGAGGCTGTGGCCGTGCTAAGTCCAGGCTGGCCAGAGGCCCTCGGCAGCACTTCGATGACAAGGCTGCTACAGTGTCCTCAGGTGTCCCCAGGTACTTGTTCCTTGTCAGCCATCCCCTGTGGTGGGTGGTATCTTGAAAATGATGAGGGCTCCGGGACCCCACTGGCATAGGCCCCCACCCTGCTTCTTTACTCCCCCGAGCTCTGGACCTCTCACTTCAGACCTGAGGAGACTAAAGCCCCCTCACGTGTCTGTTGTAGGGGGAAGGATGAGGTTCGGCTACATCAGTGGTACACCTGGCCCCTTGCAGGTTCCTCCATACCTGTGTGCTGTCCTCCTGTTCTCAGACTGGGCTTACCCTCACCAAGGTGTGGGTGCAGATGTGTTCACATGACTGCGTGGTGGAACACCTAAGGAGTTAAAATGCTCATGCCTGATTCCTGTCCCGCAGGTTCTGATGTAACTGGCCTGCTGTGGCCTGTCCTGGATTTTTAAAATCTCCCTAGGTGTTTTTACTGTGCAGTCAATGTGAAGCATCACTGGTCTGCCAGAATAAAGAATGACCTCCCTTGATGTGCTCCATGATGTCTGAATTAGGACCCAGGGAGTCTCAGCCCAGAGGAGCATGTGAGGGTGGTTTTGGGCTCTGAGGCAAGCCAGAGAGATGGGTATTTGGTAAGAGGGGACCCTCTGCACCCCCACCTCAACCTCAAAGGCAGTGGCCTCCTCTGCTTTCTCAGAAGGCCAGGCTTGGTTTAGGCATGTGAGGCCGGGCTGATGCCTGACCCCCTAACTACGCTCACATTTTCCACCTGCCACAGATTGCTGCCTCAGCAGCAGCCTTGCATGCCTTCTGATCCAGAGGGTGGGAGGTCCTCACACACCTACATCTGCTGGCATTCTGTGGCCTAGCCAAGTCTCCTCTTCCCTCCTCTGCCCATCCTCACTGTGTGCTGGGGAGACAGGCACTGCTCCCTTTGTTTCTCCTTTGCAGACTTAGCCACGATGCTTCATTTCTGGTTGGTTTTAGAAGAGTGGAGTTACTTTAGGCCAGGTGATCCAAAGCCAGAGTGACATGCAGGAGGACAGTGTTTTAGATATCCCCCAATAGGAAGACTACTTGGATTAGGCCAGCATTGTGGGAAGTCACAAGTACCTTGTGGGTGGAGTTGGTGTAGGGAGGCTTAAAACGAGAACTGATCATTGTTAACCAAGAAGCTTGGGGAAAAACTTCAGCACTGACAGTTGGATATGCCACAGGAGTCAAGCCCTCATCTGAATCTGGCACAGAGAGAGCATTTCACCAAGTTATTCTGCGATAAATTTGCTGGTTCTCTCTCACTCACCATTGTCCCAGCATCATCACCAATCTGCCCAAACCTCCCTCTGTTATGACAGTGGTATAGAGGGAGGAAGGTCATGGGGAGCTGGATACATTACCTTGCCTTAGACTGAAAGTTTCTGCTCATTTCTTAGTGAGGCTTAAACGTTGGATGTGTTCCCACCTTTGACCTTCCAAAGAGGTCACATCTAAAGGCCTTGGTGCGCACAAACCAAACATCCACACATGAGCTAGAAAGTGGGCACTGGATGTCTGACTCATCCAGGTGTGCCCAGAACTCAGGCTAGGGCCTGGCACATGGTAGATACTAATTGAACATTTGTGAAGGATGGTGGTGGGTGCTCCAGCCATGTATCGACAATAGCATAATGGCGAGGCCATTTGGTCAAACAAATGACCAGGAACTGGGCTAAAGCAGTGAACAAAAACATATCACATCCACACCTTCAGGCAGCTTACAGCTTGGAGGGGAAGGAGGGCAGTGGGCAGATCATCACACAAGTGCAGTTTTCAGGGTGGGTGTCTAGTCTGGTTTGGGGATGGGGATTAAGAAAAGGCCCTGAAGACATGACCTTGGAAGTGAAATACGAAGTGAGGATTAACTGGGTTGAGAGTGGGGTGACAGTTCTCCCTGTGGAGGGAACAGCTTCTGTGAGTACCCTAGGGTAGGAAGAAGCATGGCTCCCTTCATTTCCTTGTGGCTGGAGCACAGACGGTGGAGGAGAGAGTGGGGTGAGATGTAGTTGGAAGGTGGGGACTATAATCTTCAGTGATCTTGAAGGCCATAGACTAGGAGTTTGGTCTTTATCACAGAAACCCCTCTCAGCCAGCTCTGTTACTGCAGGTGTTCTGTGTAGGGCTAGACTGTTTGCTGTCACTACAACCCCTTACTCTCCTTAATGCAGGAGGCCTGAGAGTCAATTTGTAAAAAGCCCCCTGTCCCCAGGTGATTCTCATGTATTCCCAAGTTTTGGAACCATTTACTTAATAAATAAATTGCTAACTGAGCCTAGTTAATTCTACTTAGGCTCTACCAAGGGACTACCAAAGAATTGTGGGACACTGTCTCCTGGTAGGTGGGGGCTCATAAGCTCTGGGGCAGAGCCCAGGGCAATTCTGGAGAGAATGGGGCAGCAGGAGCCATTAGCAACCCACACTCACTGCAGCGGGGGATAGGCTCATCCTCCTGCCTCCTGGAGCTAATTCAACCCCATTTTTAAAAAGAAATATTAATTTATTTATTTTGAGAGAGAGAGAGAGAGCGCTTAAGTGGGAGAGAGAGAGAGAGAGAGAGAGAGAGAGAGAGAGAGGAGAGAGAGAGAGAATCCCAAGCAGGCTCCATGCTGCCAGCACAGAGCCTGATGCACAGAGCTCGATCTCTCCAACCCAGGAGATCATGACCTGCGCCGAAACCAAGAGCCAGATGCTCAACCAGCTGAGCCACACCAGCGTCCCTCAACTCAATTTGACAGATCCAGATAAGGTTGTTTTACCTTTCTTACACCATACCCCTATCTCCTCAGAAAAAGGCCACACCCTCCCCCTCCAACCCCTACCTGCCTTCCCTGTGAAACCACACCCATCACTCAGGGTAGTACTGGGATGGAGCTGTCACCCCTCAGCGAGGCTCCTTCTTGGTTTCTGAGAACTTCCCTGGGACTTGACAGGATCTGGGTTTCGCCTGGGGAAGAACTCCACCTGCCACCAGAAAAGAGATTCTTCCAGGCGGATCTGGGGTTCCACACATGTGATACACACTGGGGAGGCCCCGGTGCTTTCACCCAAGGCCAGGGAAAGACCAGGATTGGGAGGCAGGGCCTTGGGGTTCAGTGTTGGTCTTTTGTTGTGCCCCTGGGTGAGATGTTGGTGGCCAGATGTGCTGTGCCTATTTGCTCTTTTATTGATGGCCAGTGAATGGCAGTTTTCATTTTGAGTGACATTTTGGGTTGATTGGCTGTGCTCTCTTTGGAGCAGCACATTTCCGGGCTTAGCTGAAAAGAGTCCCATGGTTGATTAGAGGTGCTGCCATGGCTGAAGGAGAGGCTCCTTTCTAATAATTATTTTCTTAGTTAGGTGGTTCTTCCAGCTCAGGCCAACGAAGAACTTCTATGAAACTTTCCTTGACTTGGCCAAAACACATTCTTTGTCCCTTTCCTTGAGCTCATGAAGTTTGTTTGCTTGTTTTTCATATTCAGGCCCATTGGCAAGTACAAAGTACTGCCTAGTGATAGTTCTAGTTCTATTTGGATATATGATTGGACACATCCATGATTGTGTAATTTTCTTATTTAACCATTGGACTCCTTCAGTACATTATAGCTCCCCGGGGGGTAAGTTCTCTGGTTGCCCTATATCCCCTAGATGGCTTCCTACGCAGATGGTCTTTAATACAGGTCTGCTGACAAGGATGTGGAAAGGCCTTTCGGATTTGACTCAGTTTTATCTGACTGTGGTTAATTGTGAAGCACTTGGCACCCAATTGCTTGCAAATTTAATTTATAATGTTGACAATGATGATGGGTGCTGTGGTGCCCTGCTGAGATCCCCTTCACCAGGTATATGCACCCCAAGTGCTGTGTGTATTGAATTCTCATGGTTCACAGCTGCTGTTTCCCAAAGAATTGCCCTCAGCTGAAAGGGAATGACTTTGTTCAGGAGGCTATATCAGAAACTGTCTACCAAAGACTGACTCTGATTTGGGGGACACATATACAAATGGGTGGGCCCCTTGACTCAAGGAGGAACTGACTTTCTGGTTCAGTCTGCACTTCAAAGGTCCCCATGGGATGAGGCTGAGACCACAGTGTGCTCAGATCTTCCCCTGTTCCTTGTGCTTCCCTCACTCCCCTTTCCCTGAGGGCACAACCCCAGTGAAGACCCCATCACCAGCTGTTTTTCTAGGGAGCATGCTCTAAGACAATGTTTTCATTTTAGATTCATTTGACTCTTAATTTCATCCATCAGAGAGAGAGAGGAAAAAAAAAGGATCTATTCAGCCTCCTGTGTTGCTAGTTCTGGGCTAGGATCTGTGGAAAATTTAATGAGAAAGAAGGCCTCCTCAACCTACATATGTGCCTTTCTAGCAAATTCTCATTTGAGACATTTTATACCAGAGTCTCCCTTAATTCTGGAGATGACAAGGAAGTTCAATATTTCTACTTGTTCCAGCCTGACCCTAAATGGCAGCCTCCTCCATTTAGAATTACCAACCAAAGTCTTTGTCAACCTTAGGTTACCATAGTTATTTCCCTAAATATGGTCACTGTGTGCATTTTCTGAGTTACAAATTGGGACTCGTGGTAAAAATAGAGCAGAACATGTCCCCAGTTTAAAGCTGCAGTACCAGAAAAATTGTGGGGGTGTGGAATCCCTCTGCCCAGGAGGCTATGCAGGTGGTTGCTGACCTGTCCAAGATTTACAGCCCTAGAGATTCCCTGGCTGCCTGAGGCCTATTGATGGGGTGTATACTGCACATGCATGGGCTGAGGAGGTCAGGGAAGCCAGGGACCTAGACTGGACAACGTTGAAAGAATCCAGACCTCAAGAGCAGGGTATTGGAAGCCCATGGCATCTGCCTAGTTTCAAGCCTTAAACTACACAAATGCGCACATTCCCCATGAAGGCAGAGGCTTCTTGCCAGGGCTGGCTGGGAAGGCTGGTTGGGGTATTCTCCGTTAAGAGAAACCCAGGAATCCCGATGGTTGGAGAAGCTGAGGACCCCTTCAGGCAGCCAGTCCAAATGTGGACTGATGGTCACCACTTTTAAGCTGTATCCTCAGAAAGATTTTTGGGGCTGGGCTCCCTCAGCCCAGAAGGCTATACAGGTGGTTGGGGACGGACTGAGTTTCACAGGCCTTTAGGGCCCAGGCTGCCAGATGACATGTGCATACCACACGTTGGCAGGCAGCACAGGTCATGTTAGCCAGGGACAGTTACAGGTAGTGGTAGGAAAAGCATGGTCATGGGAATGGTTGTTAGGAGTTGGAGGCATCTAGCTTATTCCAAGCTCTAACCTGCACAAATGTGCCTATTCCTCCTGAAGATGGGAGGAGCTGGAGGAAACTGGACCACCTTGCCAGGATGGTGTCAGGCAGACTGACCAACTGACTCAGGGTGTCCTCCAACAAGACACACGTGACAGTCTTAATTACTATAAAAGCCCAGGTCCCCATCAGGAAGCCAGTCCAAAGGTAGACTGATTGTTGACCAGTTTAAAGGTACCACAAAAGAAAGATTATCAGAGGTGGAATCCCTCCACCTAGGAGGATATGTGGGAGGTTGGGGACAAGTTTGAGATCCAAAGGCCTGGAGAACCTTGCTACCCACAGCCATCTGATATGGTGCCTACTGTGCATGGGTAGGCTCTGCAGGTCAGGGCAACCAGGGACCTGGAACAGGGCAAGTATCAGGAGAGGCTACATCTTGGGAGAGGGCTTTCAAAGTTTTGTCACCCACTTCTTATCATGCTGTGATGTGAGGTCTATACATGGAAACCTCAGGATCTGGGAAAACCTCACATCCTAATAATTAGACTACCCGCACCAGTCTTTCCAAGGCCTGGGATGGCTCAGAAGGGACAAGCAGGAGTGGACAACTGTGGAGAGCCTGTAACTCAACTCAGGACAACGGGTCTGGAAGCCATGCCA
The DNA here is from genome assembly GCF_018350195.1 of Panthera tigris. Taxonomy (NCBI): domain Eukaryota; kingdom Metazoa; phylum Chordata; class Mammalia; order Carnivora; family Felidae; genus Panthera; species Panthera tigris. The sequence continues at coordinate 122,470,751 of NC_056668.1, read as the reverse complement.
GAAGGTGGAGAGGGCTAGCGAAAGAGAGAAGATTGGCAGCTTGGGCCATGCAGGAAACCAATGGGGTCACACAGATCTGGGCCCAAATCCCAGCTCTGTCCCTTACTAGCTACATCAACTTTGACAACTCAAATAAATTTTCAGTTTTTTCTATCATGAGATAGGGTAATATCTACTCTGAATACCAGAATCCAATCTGTTGTATATAAGATGCCTGAGGTATCATAAGTTCTTGACAGATACAACTGGGGCTCTATTTATGGGTCAACCTTTCTAGGCTGGTTTTGTCTGCAGCCACGCCCCTCCCAGTCTGGCCCCTCACACTGCTGACAAAGTGCTTGAACAAGGCTACAAGGTTTTCTCCATTGTGGGCTGGAGGATGAGGCCCCAACTTACAGAGAAAGGTGCTTGTTTTGATTCTCTGAAGTCGGTTCAGCCCGTGTGGCCCAATGTTGTGGGGTTTGCATTGCTGATAGTCTTGAGATTCCCTGAGCATTTCCCTGCAGTCGGCCCAGGAGAAGAACACCATGGCAGAATGTGGGCAGAATTTAGCTTCACTCTCCTGCCCTGAGGCCTGCAGCAGCTGCTCTCCAATTAAGCATTTGGTTTGGACAAGGCCGCTGACCCTCAGTTCACCCAAGTAAATCCACTTCCTCAGGAATGCTGGGGCCTTCACACAGATCTCACATGGCTTTCCTTGGGGTTTTGAGGTTTAGAGACTTTCTATGATCATAGGCTGGCAGCACTAGTTATTGGGGGTGGCTCTGTCCTCAGAGCCCCAAAGCTGGAAGGGCACACATTTCCCCATCAGCTGAACTATGGCAGTCTGTGGGTGAAGCTTCCTCATCTGAGAGTGGGTCACCCTCTGGAAGATTGTCATGACTTTGCCCGCTCCAGCCTAGTTCACCCTTAGTTCTTGGAGGCCCTTCTCCATGGTCTGAGATGCCCCTCACTAAGGGTCGAAAACTTAGCTCACAGGCCAAATATGGCCCACCACCCATTTTTGTAAATAAAGTTTTATTAGAGTATTGCCATGCCCATTTGTTTACATCTTGTCTGTAGCTGCTTTTATGCTATGACAGCAGAGCAGAGTAGTTGCAACAGATACCATATGGCTGCAAAACCTAAAATATTTACAATCCAGCTCTTTACAGAAAAAGTTTGCCTACCTCTTCACTATATCATTTAGGCAGGCTTAGTACCAAATCATACCCTGGGATAAAGAGGGGATGAGATTGGGTCACAGCTTCCTTTATGACAAGAAGCCTCCTCTCCTGGGAAGCATAATAAACATCTGGCAGAGGAATATCTTAGGCTGCATAATGCAGGCTGTCCAAGGCAAGTTCTGTAGCCCCCTAGTCCTATAAGGTGCCTCCAGATAGAGGGTTTCAAAATCAAAGATGTTCAAGAAACACATTGTTTAACTTCCTCTTGAAGGGTCACAACATATGTTAGTATACTAAAGGCTCTGAGAAGTCCTGTGGGTAACAAACCTATTTACTATGTATAACAATGTTTTTTTTAATGGACAGCTGATCACAAAATGTTTTTTTAAAAATTTTTTTAATGTTTATTTATTTTTATTATAAATAAAAAATGTTTATTTATTTATTTTAATGAATGGGGGAGGGTCAGAGAGAGAGGGAGACACAGAATCTGAAGCAGGCTCCGAGCTCTGGGCTGTCAGCACAGAGCCTGACGTGGGGCTCAAACTCACGGACCGCGAGATCATGACCTGAGCCGAAGTTGGATGCTTAACCGACTGAGCCACCCAGGCGCCCCACAAAATGTTTTTTTAAACAAGTATACTCCAACCATAGCCCACAAAATTTAGAAACAGATTTGGGAAACAACAGTTTAAGAGAAAAAGTTGATTTTGGGGGTTTTAGATATTATTTGGTAACCTTCTGGTACTCTCACCTAGTTCTGGAAGAGGGTGGAAAGACCACTAGTACAGTCTTTCCCTACACGAAACCACTTTTGTGGATATTGCAGAGTCTGGGATGCCAAGAGTTCTGTCTTTCTCTTGATGACTTCAGGGAATTAGGGAGGGGCCTCAACACCAGCATTGTGGATGGTGAGGTAGGATGGCTGAGAGAGGTCTTTGCATCTGAGGTCACTTTGGGTCTTCCTGCCCCTCCACTCTCCATGGAGAAGCATGGGTGTCTTGAAGGCAGGCAGCCCCACTGGAGAGAGTGCTAGAGGGTGGCATGGGCTGTGCATGTGCCCAGCCCTTCTTGCCAATCTCCCCCATCTCAGATGTTGGCAGGAGTGACTAGGAACTGGAGGAAGGAGACACACCTCTAAAGGGTAGTTCTGGCTGGAGTTTGGGGCTGGACATTCCTATTTGGGACCAAGGATACAGAGAGTACTTCAAGGAATGGACTGTCTGGGTTGGGGGGAAGGCTGGTAACGCAGTACAACACTGTTCTGGCTGCCAGACCCTGATGCGTGATGCTGTCCCAGAAGTCTTTTAAGATCGTGAGTCAGCAAAGGAGAAACCAGACAGAGCCACAAGATAGACAGTCAAGGCAGGAAAGTGACGACATTTTGCAACCTTTAAACAAGAGCCAGAGAAGGAATTTTGGTTCAGTTCACCACTGTAGGTTCAAGCCCTGTGTCTCTGGAGATTAGATATAAGATACAGGTTATGCAATGGAAAACAAGCAAATCTGCAAAGTGGAATTAAACCCACTGAGAAAATGAGCAGGACAAGTAATTTTAAAAAGCTGAATAAAATCAGCAATGAGATTCCATTTTATCTGGATTGGAATAGCAAGACTTTTAGAAAGAAAATAAATGTTAGAAAGGCTGCAGAAGCTTGGCCCTGTCCCACACTGCTGATGGGAAGGAACACTGTTGCCACATTTCTCTGCACAGCAAGAGCCTTCAAAATGTTGCTACCTTTTGACCAGATGGTTTCATTTCTATAAATCTGCCTGAGGGTATGATCAGAAAAGGAGAAGAAAAAGCTTTATGAACAAAGATGTACATGTAATACAGTTTATAACATGGAAATATTGGAAGTCTTCTAAATGTCCAATAATAGGGGAAGGATTAAGTAGGTTGACCCTCGCATGCTACGGAATATTTTACAGACTGTAAAATGATGGCTACAAAGATGTTTTTAAGGACCTGAATTTGCACTGATATAGCATTAAATGAAAAGTGCAAAACTGTAGAGAATTATCTTAACCAACTTATATAGGTATAACATGGAAGCTAATGAAACATTAAAAATATGTATTTATGAATGGCAGGACCATGAGTAATTTTCAAATTCTTAATGCATTTTCTAGGTTTTCTTCCTTTTTAAAAAATGTTTGTTTATTTTTGAGAGAGAAAGACAGCACCACTGGGGGAGGGGCAGAGAGAGAGGGAAACACAGAATCTGAAGCAGGCTCCAGGCTCTGAGCTGTCAGCACAGAGCCCGATGTGGGGCTCAAACTCACAAACTGTGAGATCATGACCTGAGCCGAAGTTGGACGCTTAATCGACTGAGCCACCCAGGCACCCCATATTTCCTAGGTTTTCTACAATGATTATATATTATGTTTATAACCAGAATATTTGAACAAATCCTTTAGCAGTTCAGAGATGGGAGAGAATGCTGGCCCAGAGTTATTGGCAGATGCTCCTGAAGGAGCTCAGAGTTGAAAAAGGCTCCATGTAAAATGACTGGTGCTCCCCATGAGGTAGGCCAGGTGGGTCTTAGCGTTCCCACTTGACAGCTATGGAGCCCAAGTCCCATGGGTAATGCTTGCTCAAGGTCACTCACCAGCATTAGTAGTCAAGATGCTACCCCACCTCCCCATTCCAGGCACGTGAGTTTTTCATTAGGCCCAGCTGCCTGGTGACAGGAGGAGCCCACGGGCAGCTGCTGTCATCTCTCAGCCCTCAGCCTCTGATTGTTTATCTGGAGTGACTCGGCAGAAGCCAGCCTGGGACGCCTGCCCCTGGCCAGGCTGCGTTGCTCACGTGCAGCTCCCCGTATGTCTCAGTACCAGCCTCTTGGCATCCCGGGGGCCCCTGGTGGAGCTGGCAGCCTTCAGGAACGCACGACTCCCAGGTTCGCTGAGACTAAATCACCCCCAATGCGTGAGCACAGAACAGGCAAGGTGTGTTTCCATCAGCAGTGTCTTATGCCGGGCGTGACTCGGTAGGCCCTGGGGTGCCTTCCAAAAGCAGCTATTTGTTTGAGCAACACTTGATCAGAATGTGCATTCTGGATTTTTTTTTCCTTTTGCAAGGTTTTCTGGGGAAAGCAGAGGGAGAGGTGGTTGCCAGGAAGCTGAATGTGTTGTAAAACAGCCCACAGAAAAAGAGTGGGTGACTTGGTGTGAAGAATAGGAACTTTGGTGGTAGACAGACTTGGGTCTGAGCTCTGCCACAGCCGCCTCCCAGCTGAGGTTCCTTGATCAAGTCACCGAGTCTTTCTGAGCCTCAATTTTCCTTATTTGTCAAATGGGCATGATGATTCCAACCTCACAGAGAGAATTAAGCAATAAGGTAAGGATGCTCCATGAATGTCGTACCGCGACTAATGACTGTGATGACTTTATTAAAACAAAACAAAACAACTTTGGTACTTACTCTGAAATATAATTGGGTAATATTTGGTTTAATTCTAAACATGTAAGCGAATGGTGCAATGTGGAACACAGAGGCACAGTTCAGATCAGTTGGAGCCATCTCTCCGGGAGACTGTGGGGAGACGAGCACATTGCAGTGGCTTTGGGGAGGACAACATTGCTAAGTTGGGGGGGGGGCAGTGTAAACCCAAAGGCAGACTGCAGCAGGCCCCAAAGCTCTGCCAAGATCGAAGGACCTATGAAAGGGTCTGAGTTTGCCTTGTGTTGGGTCCTTGCTGCAGGACGGAAGCAGACGCTATGTCCCTCATTCTGTTCATGGGCCACATTCCCATCATGTGTCTCTGCTCACATTATGCTCAGCCTGGAGTGGCTTCTTGGCCTCTCTGAGTCCCTTCATCCTTCCAGACCTGCTTTTGCTGCTCCTACCCCTGCCTCTCCAGCCAGGGGTCACCAAGTGGGTCCACATGGTTTCCTCCTGTCTCTGCCACTCAAACTATACTTCTGCGTGAGAGGCGGTACAGGGTAGTGGGACAAGCAGGGGTACCAAACAGACCCAGACCATCTGCCACATATCCGTTCTGTGGCCAAGGGCAGGTTATGGAACTGCTCTGAGCATCAGTTTTATTATACAAAAATGTGATTCATAATTATAGTTATCAACTCTTGAGCCCTTATTATGTGCCAGGCATGGTGCAAAGTGCTGTAAAGTCATTATTTCCCTAAGTCTCTGTGCATACGAAGTAGGCAGTGGTGTGCTGGTAGGTGTTTAACAACTGACACTCTAAAGAGCAAACCATGATGCGTAGTTTGCCAATGTCTGGAGTGTAAATATTTTCACCATGGTTAATTTCGACCTGCCGACTTGACGTCACTGATTCCAGATCTGGGAAAGGGGTACATGACTGACCCCACAAACCATGAGAGCCGGTATCCAGCATACCTCCGGAAGGAGGGAGGGACATGCCATCATCCCTGTTCTGTGGGTGAGAGACTGAGTCTCAGAGGGTTCTGTGACCTGCCTGAACTCCCCCAACCAGTGACTGTGACCAAGGCTGTCAGTGTGCATTCCTTCTGCTTCACTCTCCTATGACACTGTTACAGGGATCACATAATGTGTCACATTGCCCGGCACACGGTAGGTGCTCAAAACCAGTGGCTACTGAAATGATTGTCAATGATAACATCACCAGCCGGTTTTCTAGGCCTCCTTGGCGGATGGGTGTGAGCACCTCTGGAAGAACTTGGGAGGAAGTCTCCCAGGCTGCCCTCCACCACACCCCCCCAGCTCTGCCTCCCTTCTGCCAACAGGTCCTACCTTTACCTATTTCCCTGGCAAGAACACTGAGAAATGCTTTCTCAGTGGAATAATGACCACTGCAGCTGCCTGAGGGCAGTTTGTCATTTTACACCATTTATCCCAAAGTTTCATAAACACACATTCAAGATGATCCATTCTCCAAAGAAAAGAAATGGTCAATAGTCCCGCTGGTCACTGTGGAGTAGGAGAGGAAGAGGGAACAGTCAGTCCTTGGTGGTCATTTTTGGTGACAGAAGCTTCCCAGGGATCTGTGTGATCACCCCCCTTAGTGATTAAGAGAAGATCTCTTTGTACCCAAGTGTATGCGTGCATGTACTCACACACACATGCACGTGCACACACACACACAAACATAACAGTTCCAAACTTCCAACATAACATAACAGGAGTTGGCACTCCTGGTCTCGCTATTGAGAAGAGGGTTACGAATATAGACTGAGGGTTCCTTTGAGTATCACCAAGGAAAGTACTGAGGAAACCATATGTGTCCTCATAGTGAAATGTAGATGGGACATGGCTTCCTTTGGCATCTGGGCTGGAGGTGGGATTTTCTCCATGAGAGCAGCTTCCTCCCAGAGATCAGTCTTAGGGCACATGACTCTAAGTTGGGGGAGCCCAGGCAATAGTAAGACCAATGAAAATAAACACACCAGATACCCTGTGAATCACCTGTTTTAATCCTTACCACAGCACAGTGACATAGGGGCTACATTTACCCTTACTTCATGGCTGAGCACACTAAGGTTCATGGATGGAAACAACTTTGCACCAGGTCAGACACACAGGTAAGGACTTTACAAGGACAACGTCTCATTGGACTTACCCAGCCCACCATGCAGTTCGTGCTACTGGTTTTCCGTTTGATAAAAATGGGGGCTCAGAAAGGTTATAGTCAACCGCTGAGTCACAGGGCTAATAGTGATGGAGTGAATAGTACCCAGGGGCCTTTGATTCTGGGGTCTGTACACATAATAACCAGCTGGAAACTCCCCTGGAAAACCTGAGATTGTTGACCTCTCCCATGTCCTGGCCTCCAGGCTGCCTTCAGCTATAATGCTGCAGCCCACATTCAGCCTGTGCACGGCCTCTGGGGGAGAAATGTGTTCTGATTGCTGGATGTTAAACCCCCAAATGCCTTCTCATTGTCTACAGGTGCCACACAGGTTCCATCTCTCTGTCTCCCATAGCATGCCAAGGGGACAAGACCCATTCCCTCCTCATTGGGAGTATCATTCCAGCCTGGCTAGAGGAAGGCAGTGTATTTCTTCTGTCTCTGGACCCCTTCACTCAGTCAACCTTGTTTTGTGGTAGACCTACAACAATCCTCTACAACCCCAGACCCTGAGCTCCCACTTTGGGAGGCTGGAAAAATGGGTGGTGCTTTCCCAGTGAGAAGGGCCCTTCTCTCCTCATTGCCACTGCCCTCATTCAGACTCCATTATCTCTCACCCAGGACTGGCTGTGTAATTTTCAAGACCCAGTGCAAAGTGAAAATGCAGCTCTTCTTGTTCAACAATTAGTAGGAATTTCTAGACAATGACAGTAGAGCATTAAACCAAAGGTGGTCCTTTCTAAGCTTGGGGCCTGTGCAGTCACACAAGCTCCACACTGATGAAGCCAGCCCTGCCCTGGACAATGACAACTGTCTGCTGACTGATCTTCCTGCCTCCCCTCTCTTGCCCTGTCTTCAAACCATTCTCCACACTGTAGCCACAGTGACAGTCCCTGACTGTACTTTCATGGAAGTCGGTGCACTGATTCATACCTCTAAGGAGTGAAGGCCTGGGTGAACATGGCAGGTACTCCAGAACCGTTCCCTCTAGACCCTGTTTCTTTGTCTCAGCACTATTGACGTGTTGTGCCAGATAATTCTTTGTCATGGCAGGTTGTCCTATGCACTTTAAGATATTTAGCAGCATCTAAATATCTAGATATTTTGCCTCTACCTTCTAAAGGACACTAGCATTCCCCATTCTCTCCCTTGCATATCATGATAATCAAAAATGTCTCCAGACGTTGCTGAATGTCTTGGCATGGGGTGGGGGTGCACATGATCCCCAACAGGCCCAGAGGCATTGAGTGGAGCAGAGCTCCTGGGAGGCATGGGTGGCAGGTGAGGAGGGGGTCACATAGCACTTTGCCCTAGACATCACCATTCAGGCAGGGTTTGGTTCGGTGGGGGCTTTGTTGGGGGTACAGTTGTCCTTCCTGACATCTCTACCTCCTCACTTATACCTAAACACATCCAGGTAAAACATCAGGTCTGAGTCCTAAAACTTTTTAAAAAATATGTTACAACTTTTGGCTTCTATTATTCTATGGATATTTTAAAGGATTTTGGAGATTGCTTAGATGAGGCCAATCACCTGTGTTATAGATGAGGAAACAGAGTCCCAAGGAGGAGGCACAGTGGGTTTTCAACATTGTAGACATCCAACACTTTTGCTGGCCTTCCCATTCCCCTTATATAAGGTAGCATTGCTGTTATTTTCCTTGAGGAGCCACTTTCTTGGGGGAACCAAATTCCCATGTCAGGTGGTAGGCTTGAGCTAACCCTATCTTCCTGCTTTGGGGGTTATCACATGGCCCCAAGCTGACCAGTCGGAGTTAATGCTGGAATTTGTGCTGACAATCTTGGGAGTGAGGCCCCTCTTTTCTTCCAGAGTCCTTGCTGAACTGGTAGGATGGAAGCCTGGAGTTGTTGGGGGAGCAAACGTGCAGGGAGGCCAAGTGAAAGTGGGCACACGGAGGAATGCAGAGCTGAGAGACAGCCCGTGTCCTGTAGGCCTCAGGCGACTCCTGAGACTGGTCAGGCTTGCAAGCAGATGTACCACTGCACTTTACAGTTTTGTGAACCCGTAAAATCCTTTTTGTACTGCAGCCAGCTGAGTTGGGTTCCTAACACTTGTATCCAAATGGATCGTGACATACCTCGGGTTGCAAGCTCAGGGCTTATTTACAGCAAGATGCTGCTCATAAAGGCTTGTGAAAAAGCTTTGAAGGGGTTGACTTTGTTGGTGATGGCCCCAGGAATCCGCTCCCGCCCCTGGCAAGGGTCACAACGAGACAGCGCTTTGGTGGCACATACTTACCACGCTGCTGTGAGGTTTCTTTACCACTCGTTAATGCATTCGTAGGGAACATCTACCCAGAGACACAGCAAGGCGCGGGGCTCATAAATCTTTTAAACTGACATGAAAGAAAGGCTTTGATTTTTCCAAATCCAGGGTAGAAAGGGTAGCTTCTCTGTTTCAAAAATATTTATCTTTTAAGCATCTTCAGGTCCAGAGTTCATCAAGTGAATCTTCCTTTTAGCCATTAAAGCGAGCTGTTAAAAGTAGCTTGAATGGAGACCTATTTCTCTTTCATTTTGCTACCCCATGGCTCCAGCTCTTACAATGGGTCCCTTCTCGGCAAGCCCAGACTGTTCTGGCCAGTGCTCTGGGGTTTGCATGATCTTTTCTGGTCCCAGAGCAGCTCCCATCCAGTGGGGGAGACAAAGAGTAAACAGGAAATTGAAATACAGGGGGCTGAGTGTGCCTTAGAGGGAAGCATGGCAGCTGTTTGAGCTCAGTGGCTGGATGCCCTGTGCAGCTTGGGCATCAAGAAAGACTTCCTGGAAGAGGGGACAGCTTACTTGAGATTTAGAGGATGACAGCAGTTAGGAAGCTGGAAAAGAGGAGGGCACATTCCAGGCAAAATAAATGAGTATGTGAGTCTGTCTGATTGGGGGTAGCCAAGGAGAGCTGTGTTTATTCAGCCCCTTACTGAAAACTCCCTGTGTCCAGCATTTTTGGAGCCCAATGAAATCTATATCTTTGAAACGAAGCATGCAGGAGTCATAGCCTTGGTCCCGAAATAGTAGGGCACAGTCTTAAAACAAATCTGGTGGGGGTGGATGTGTAGGCAAAATGGACAGGTGACAGCTGGAGGTGCAGGCAGGTGGCAGGTGATTCATTTGTTACCACTGCCAGCCCACATTTGTCACTGTTTACTATAAGCAAGGCCCTGGCTGGGCTCTGGGGACACAGAGACCCTGTCTTCGAGGAATTCACAGACCAAGTGAGTGAACAGATGTCAACACTGTGTGAGGACTCTGGAGGTGTGGGCACCATGTGATGACATGTCTGGCTGTGGCAGGGACAGCATAAGGAGCTTGGGATCCCCAAGGAGGGCTGTCCAATCTGCCTGTAGAAGTCTGAGAAGGCTTCCTGGATGAGGTAGCATCAAGTAGAGGCCTGAAAGAGAAATAGGAGTTATCCAGACGAAGAAGAGTTTGCAGAGGGAAATTTACCAGGTGTAGGAGGTATGGAGGGCAATGTCCTATAGAGGAGTGACAAATTTTCCTTCAAGACATTGAAAATGGCTCCATGTAGCAGGAAGGCAGGTTTTTGGGGGGAGGAGCCATGCCTTAGGCTACTTAGGAGTAGACTGGGATAGATGGTGAAGGACAGCGTGGGGCAGAGATGGGAAGAAGGATTGAGAAATGTTACACAGGTAGAATCAGCAGGACTAGGTATGGGAGTGAGAGCTGAGCTGGAGTCCAGTGCTTGTTAATAAGGAGGGAATGAAGGAGGAGGAGGAGGTTTGGAAGATAGCGGACAAATTCCATTTCACCATGTTGGGCTGAGATGTTGTGGGATATCCCACACTGGTGGCTGGAACTATGGACCAGAAACTCTGTGGGGGGGGGGTGTGGAGAGACAAATGCATGAGTCATTGTCAGGCTGTGGACGTTGAAGCCAGGAGTCAGCTATGTTCATGGGGTAGAGGATGGGGGATGGAGGGCACCACTGGAATGGAAGCAGATTTGGGCACTAGCAAGAGCCGAGCTCTGGACAAAGATGAGCCAGAGAGGGGATGGGGAAGGAATCAGGAGTGGGGGCCAAAGGCCAAAGAGTGAGTGGCCTCTGGTGTCCATGACCACAGAGAAAGGGGGTATGGGGCCTGGCTTAGGTAGCATTATTCTGCTCAGCAGACAGGCTAGCACTTGGGGTCTGGAAAGTCTGTGTCAGGTCTAGAGGGCACCTGGGGCTTGGTCACATGGTGGGAGCCAGTTTCTAGAACATGCACAAAAAATAGGTGGTTAGCTGATTTGAAGCTGAGTTGCTGAATGGCCTAGATGTGGGTGGTGGTTATGGAGTGTCTTCTGGGGGGCGGTCCATTGCTTTTTGACTTCTTCTATTGTTCTTCTCTCCCACATCATGGCATCCTGGCTCTCTCTCTACTTCATTCATTCATTGGCTAATGCTTAGAGAGAGCTTAGAACAGTACTTGGCACATAGTAAGAGCTCAGTAAGTGTTAGCTTTTGAAAAAATTATTTGGGGGCACGTGGGTGACTCAGTAAGTTAAGTGTCTGACTCTTGGTTTCAGCTCAGGTCCTGACCTTATGGTTTGGGAGTTCAAGCCCCACATCAGGTTCTGCATTGACAGTGCGAAGCCTGCTTGGGATTCTGTCTTTCTCTCTCACTCTCTGCCCCTCCCTCACTTGCACTGCCTCTGTCTCCCTCAAAATAAATAAACTTAAAAAAATAAATAAAAAATAAAACATTACTTGTCATTTTGAGTTGCTGATTGTGGCAGACTACTGTAAGGTGATCCCTAGTGAGTCGTTCCCTTGTATAATCCCCTCCTCTTGGGTGCTGGTGGAATTCGTGCCTTGTTTCCACCCAGCAGAATATGGCAAAGGTGATAAGATATCTTTTCTTTGATTAGGTTACATTATCTCAGCAAACGTGATGGGATTAACTCCTGTGGTCATATCAATGTTATGTGAGACTCCTTAGCAGATGAGAGGTGGGGGGGTTCTCCTGCTGGCCATGAAATAAGAGCAGCTATGACCTTAGTATCTAACATGGCAGGGACACTTAAGCCAGCTGTCCCTAGGATCTGAGGCCCTCAGTCCTACAACCACAGGAATTCTGCACAACCATGTGATCTTGCTAGAGGACCCCAGCTCTAGGCAGGAACACGGTGTGCCTGACGCCTTGATTGCAGTTTTGTAAGACCCTGAGCAGGGCATCCTTTGAAGCTGTGCCCAGACTCCTGACCACAGAAACCACGAGGTAATAAATGTTTGTCGTTTCAAGTTACTCAAGTAGTAATTTGTTAATGCGGCAACAACAACCTAACACATTGATACTCACTCAGTGAACAAATGGTTATGAAGTGGACATCAACTAGCACAGTGTTGGTTGCATTGCCAGGAGTAGACACATAAGACATAGTGACTATCGTCAGGGGCTCCTAGTGAGCTCCTGAAATAGCAGTTTGCAGAGCAAGAGTTTGCCTGTCTACAGGACATGAGAGCATTAGGAAAGACTTCTAGGCAAAAGAAAGAGCTTATAGTAAGGTCCACAGGCCTGAAGAGGCTTGAGGATTCTGTCTGGTGAACACTTTAATGGGGGAAAACTTGGTACTGGGAATACAGCTAACTGGTCTTCGTGTCTCCTATGGCCTTCACAGCCACACAGAAGCTGCAAGAGTTCTGGGTGGGGGAATGACTGGGGGGAGTGGATGGTGGGTTGAAGGCAGGCAGCTTGGTCTTTGCTGTTGGTGCAAGGCCAGCATGGTGCTGGTCTGCTTTTCCTGAGACATCAGCTATCAGCTCCGTGGAGCCCACTGGGCGGGACAAGACCGCAGACAGCTGGAGACTACACTGCTACCTGTCAGGGTTCTTGGAGCACCCCATGGATGGTCCCTCTTCTCAGAGCTGTGGCTACAGCCAAAGCATTCTGGGTCTTCAGACCTTTCTCGATTGCTGGAGAAAGTGTTTCTACTCTGTGCCACATACAGGAGGGAAGAGATGCATCAAGGAAATCTAGAGGAGGTGATGCTGGCTCCTCACTCTAGCAGCAGGGATACCGGCAGACCTCTCCCTGTCTCTTCCATCAGCTCTCCAGAAATCCAGAAGCAGGTCATGGGTTTCCATGCAGGCATACGGTTTAATGTCTTAACTAAGCCTTTCTTCTCTACCCAGAGCCTCTCTGCTAAGAAGAAACACTGACGCTGAGTCTGCAATGCACAACGCTCTGGGTTCTCTCGCAAAGAAGTATTTACTTCTTGCCAGGACAGGGATGGAGCTGGGGCAGTTACGGGAAGGAGGTGAGCATGGGCTCCGCGCCTGGATCAGATGCCTTCCTCCCACCTCCCCTCACAGGCAGCTGTGCCTGGCGGTGTCTGCTGGATCAGGGTGGCCTGGAATGCAAGCAGGAGGGCCTGGGCCAATGGCCATTGTCTTGCCAGCCCGAGACCGACCGGCAGTTGTTATTTTTGTTTGGAGGTCTCGGTGCTGTCAGACTGGCGTCGCCTCCCGTCTCAGCATGAGCCTTGGGAATCGCACGCTCAGTGGCAGCTGTGTTTCTGTAGATGTGACAGTAAATATCCAGAAAATTGAGTGCTTTCTGGTCCTCAATTTAAGAAGTCATTTGCTGGATAGTGCTAACTAAGAACAGTCATTAAACTTGAGAAAGCACCCTTCTGCCTCACTCCTTAATTAAATGGAAGAGAGAAACAAAAACCCGGCTTTGGGAAGCCGCAGGCTCTGAGCAGAAATGCCTGCAAGGGAGGAGGAGACTCAGATGTGGTGTGGCCGCTGCTTCTCTCACAGGTGTGGCTGGCACGGGGGTGAGCAGGCAGGTGGATTCAGACACCGGGGTCCTGCGCGATTGCATGGCTGCAATCACGAGGCGGGGGCAAGATGGTGGCGGGGTGGGCAGGAACGGCCTGAAGATGCAACTGCTCTGTGCTGGATTGTGTCCTCTCACCATTCATGCTGAGGTCCTAACCCATGGCGTGACCGTATTTGGAGATTGGGCCTTTAACCAGGTAATTAAGGTTACACGAGCTCACAAGGGTGGGGCCCTAATTTCCTAGGACTGGTGTCATTTTAAGAAGAGGAGGAGAAGTCAGGGTGGGTGTAGGACACAGAGAATTCTGCCATCTGCCAGCCAAGGAGAGAGGCCTCAGGAGACACCGAACCTGCTGACACCCTGATCTTGGACTTGCCAGCTTCCAGAACCGTGAGAAAATAAATTTCGGCTGTTGAAGCTCCCCACCCCCATCCCCACTGCCGTCTGTGGTTATTTTGTTATGGTGACAGGAGCTGACAGATACAGGAACCATCCCGAGATCAGAGCAGGAAGCAGGGGAGAAGTGCAAGGCTTAGAGGGTCGGGCAGGCCTCAGAGGCCAAGTCCAGTGAGACACCCTCACTCTATCCACAGGTGGGTGGTAAAGGCTTAGGTCTTAGGGGTGGGGATTTTGCTGGGATGGGCATAGGCTTTGAGGCTCTCTGGTTTGCGTGAGGTGTGGCTCCTTCTCTTAGGCTTTCCTTCACCTGCAGTACGTCCTCTTTTGGGAACTGCCTTTGTTGGGCATTCTTCTCTGGTTTGGCTAGCAGAAGAGCCCAGGGTCTGCTCGGCTCAGGGGGACATACCTCTCCTTGCTTGCCTGTGAGAGGCCAGAGAGGAACCCACTCAGGTGTCACTCATGCAGGGAGGCCTGGGGTGCCTGGCTTAGGCCAGTGGTCTTGGGCCGATGGAGGAGTAGGAAGGCCCTGGAGGGCAATACTGGGCCATGGGCCTAACAAATGGGTTCTGGAGCTGCTGTGGCTTTTGTATATTAGTGTGGCTTAATCCGGTCTGTGATCTGAGCAGAAGGAAACTTTCTGCTCTGTGGGGCTGCATGCAAAGGACTGGGGCTTTCAGTGATGGTGTTATGGGGTTGAGGTAGACCCTCTGCTCCATTCCTCAGGAACCTTTGGGAGCAGTGGATGCCTGGGGTGGGACACAGGTCATGGGTCCTAGCCATGGCTATTTCTTACTAACGCAGAGATTGTTAGAGGGGGTGTTTCACATATTTCCTTGGGCTACCAGGAGGCTTGTCATATCCAGTGGTATTTGCCTGGTGGCTGCAACACTAGTCAGGGAGACCCTGCCCATCCCCCCCCCCCAGGCAGAAGCTTCCTAAAATGAGCAGTCCTGAGGCAGTAGGATATTTGTGGCCTGAGTACCTGACCTGGACTCCCCACCGCTCCAGGGTCCTCAGCAACTCCTTCCTTGACCTTGGGTTTAGCCACTGTGGGCCTGCCTGAGACTGGCTGTCTGACCTCTCTCTACACCCACAGCCAAGTCTCCTCCTCTGCTGTGGGGGCTGGGGGGGTGGTGAACACGAGATTCAACACCATGGCTTTGACCTGTAGTGCGGCATGGTGCAATCTCCTGGTTGATCTGGTGATGCGAGCCAACACAACATGGTTTGAGAATAGTTTCTATCAGATAACATCCTGACAAATCCTGTGAATTTGGGCTCTTTCTTACCTTTGTCTTATCCTCAAAGTGAGGCTAATACAATGTACCTCAGGAGATGTGGTGGGGATTAAGCAAGTTGCCGTGTGTGCAGTCTGTAGTTGGTCCCTGGACCGACATAGTAATCACTCAAGGAGCTATAACGCTTCCAGCCATGATCATTAGTGATGCCACGGCACCCTCAGTGCCACTGTCCATCCAGCCCTTCCCTGTTTTCTCCTCTCTCTGGTCTTTGTGACCCGCCATGGCACCAGTTCTTCCCAAATTGACTTACTACACCCTTGTCATCATCATGTCACCGACGCAGAGGGCACCAGCAGGTGGCTGAGGGTCTGACCCACTCCCTGCTCCTGTGTCTACTGTTCTGACTGCACCCCCACTACACCCAGAGTCCCCGCCTCCTCACCCCTTGGAAGGGCTCACATGATTCTTCCTGACACCCATGCCATCCCTGAGAGACATGATAGTTTTCATATTTGGATATATTCTTTCTGCAGAGAGTGCACTATTCCAGTGTGTCTGAAAAGATCAGCGTTCTAAGTTGTGTCATGTGAAAAACTGTGAGGCGATAATCTGTGGACTAATGAACACAACACATCAGGCATGAAGTCTTTATCAGTGAACTTTGTGCTTCCTGAAAATATGCTTTTGGTAATAAAATATAACTATTCAAAAATTAAAACAATAGGTATATATTTGTTGGTGAAGTGTCCTGTTGTCTGAATCTTCTTTAAAATAGCTTGGCCAAACTGGGGGTGCCTGGGTGGTTCAGTCGGTTAAGCGTCAACTTCGGCTCAGGTCATGATCTCATAGTTTGTGAGTTCAAGCCTGATGTTGGGCTCTGTGCTGACAGCTCAGAGCCTGGAGCCTGCTTCGGATTCTGTGTCTCCCTCTCTCTTTGCCCCCTCCCCCGTTCATGCTCTGTCTCTGTCTCAAAAATAAAATTAAAAAAACATTTAAAAAAATAGCTTGGCCAAACTATTTGAGAGAGTGAGTAAGCATGAAGAAATTATGTGGCCAAAATGTACCTTGATTATAGATGAGGGTATATGAGTCTTGCTAACACTGTTGGCTTTATTTTCCTTGGGATTCACATTTTCTAAGTTAAATGGGAGAAAAAAGAAGGGGTGGGTGCCATCAGAGGCAGTGCAGAGTAAAAGTGGGTAATGTTAATTGTCGATAAACATCCAAATCAGGTATACATATATTTTGAAAGTGACACATTTTGTATTAGGCATTTCAGGTATTTTTGTGGAGCCATCTGGCATCTTGAGTCATGTTCTCAGCACTCACAGCTTTACTTTGGAACATTTTGCCCTGACCTATTTCTCTCACCTGCTGTGTTCTGCCTCCCCGTACCCTTGGCTGTGACCTGGCGGCTCATTCTTGTTTTTCTGTCCTTTCCTTTCCTGGCCTTGAAGGTGGGTCTTTGGGAGAGCGGACCTAGCTCTTAGAGCTGACCACATGGTCTCTAACAGCCTTAGATAAAGACGCCGGTCCTGGTGTTGAGAACCTTTTGGTCCTCAGGGGCCTCCAGCTGCACAGACAGAAATGGAACTGCAATTTATATAAATTAAACCAAGTTTTTCAGTGCTTATCTGTTATTGCATAACAGAAGTGGTAGGTTTGGTTTTCAGCTTGCTTAGGGAGTATGTTTGGGATGGGCTGCCTTAAAGTACAGGCCACGTGTCCTCTGTAAAAAGGGGGTGACAGGGGGCACCTCAGAGCAGTATACAAACTGCTTAATAGCAGCTGAAAGAAAGAATAAAGAGAGGCCTGGGAATGGCCGGCTGAGGACACACAGCATGTATTGATGCACTGTGGGTCCAGAAAACAAACATAGTTTCCCCCACATACACCCCTAAACCAAACATGCCAAGTGCAGGTCTTCCCAGGTACACAAATTGACTTGTGAGTGAGCCCCACCACCCCTGCCACCAGGTAGCTTCACACAGCGTGCTCCCGGCTGGGCAGCAGCAAGGACTTCATTCTTACTAATTGTAGACAGTTACAAACAACACAAGGCAAAAGCTGGTGAGAAAGACGGTGAGCCTGGATGTCCCGTAGCACCTCCTCTCAAATGGTGCAGCGTCCAGGTCCAGCTTAGGTCCTCCTTTCCCCAGGAATCCTTCCCTGCCTTCTTCGCTGATGGGGAGTGGTCCCCTGGGCTTCTTGTGCTGTCACTCCCTGTGGCCCATCCCCGTGCTGTGGGTCTTGTCCAGAGTGATCATTTTGTGGTTTTCTATCAGTTTGCTGAGATGCCCCGGCTGTCCCTGATGAGTTGGCTTGTCTGCGACAGGACCTTCACCTTGCACAACTTCAGGGGATTCCATTCACATAGAATACAGTGTTGGGAGGAGAAAAAAATGGGGAAAAGCCATGTGCACTGTGGCTTATGCAGTGAGGTAGCCCTGGCCCTTGAGGTAGAGCACCTGACCTCTTGAATGTTATAAACAATTTTTAAATTTAATTTTTTTAATGTTAATTTATTTTTGAGAGAGAGAGAGAGAGAGAGTGTGTGTGTGTGTGTGTGTGTGTGTGTGTGTGTGAGCAGGGGAGGGGCAGAGAGAGAGGGAGACAGAATCTGAAGCAGGCTCCAGGCTCTGAGCTGTTAGCACAGAGCCTTACATGGGACTTGAACCCATGAACCATGAGGTCATGACCTGAGCTGAAGTCAGACACTCAACCCACTGAGCCACCCAGGTGCCCATCACCTCCTGACTATTATGCACAATATTGAAATCTACTCCAGTGGTGGAGCTCTTGCCCTGGCTGGCTGCAACCCTTTAGTATCTATCCATCAACAAAATCTAAATGAAACTAGAAAGCACAATCTTCAAGTGGACCCCAGGGTGAGGACGGCGTCCATTCAGAGGTCACAAAGCCTGGGGCTGCAGCGCTCTGCTTTTCTCCTGGCCCTGGATGGCTGTGGCTGCCTGGGACCCTGGTGATCATGGAAGCTGCCCACCCAGAGACAGGAAGACTTGGATTAGGACAACATGTAGGAGAGGCATCTAGTGTGCTGAAGAGTGTCCATTCACACAAACAAGGACTCATTTCCTCTGCCAGAGCTTCTAGGATTAGAAAACAGTCTTTGGGGAGAGGGTATAAATGGCATTCAGGACTGGGATTGTTCTCTTGACAGCCATGTTTTTGAGGAAACCATGCACCCCTGCTTAGAACATAAGATCTGGGAGAGGATTCTTCTCCTCTGCCCACCCAAATCCTGCACATTGATCCACCAGCATTGGCCTTAAAATCTGTGTCTGCCCTCAGGAATGCCTCGTGGGTCCACTCCCAGGGAAAGAGGACTGAGAAGAGGCCCTTGTCCCTGTCCCCATCTTGTTCCCAGAAAAGCCACCTGGGACATTGCCCTTCTTAGGTGCTATATTTGATTCCTAAAACTGCTGTAATAAATTGACACAAACTGGTGGCTTAAGACAACCAGAATTTATCCTCTCACAGTGCTGGGGGCCAAATGTCTGAAATCAAGCTGCAGGGCCATACTTTCTTCAAAGGCCTGAGAATTCTTTGCCTCTCCTGGCCTTTGGTGTCTCCGGATATTCCTCATCTTATGGCCATATACTTCAATCTCTGCCTCCTCCTCTGTGTCTCTTTTGTAAGAATGCGTATGGCTGAATTTGGGATCTACCCAGATAATCCAGGATAATCCTGTCTCTTAAGATCCTTAACTTAATTACACCTTTTGCCAAATAAGGTAATATTAATGGGTTTTGGGGATTACAACACACGCATATCGTTTGGGGTCCACCATTCAACCCACTACACGTTATTATCTACCAGAGTGGTCTGCATTTTATCATGCTCTCCGTGAGTGAGCACAAGGCCTGGCATTCAGGGAGTATCGTGTGACACTTGTAGAAAGGATGGATGAGTTGCACATCCAGAGGAGCCATGAATCTTAGGAGGCATCAGCGGCTAGAAGGAAGATGGTGTTAGTTCTGTTTCTGTTCCTGTCTTTGACGGAGCAGCCTCCTTTCCTGGTAATAGGTTATGAGACAAAACATGGCTGAGTCTCTCAGAACCATGTTTGAAGCTGTCTTACATTCCACAAGTCATAAATATTTGTGGGGTGGGGGGAGAAAAATCAATTCCTGCAGCAGTTGTGGAGGGCTGGTAAGAGGGATGTTAGATTTTTATTCTGGCCCAATCAAGAGGACATGTGCTGGAATGCAAGATCTTTGCTTGTCTTCCCAGCAGGGCGATGGCTGTACTTTGATCACCTGGGGTAGACTGAAGACTCCCAGGAGGTGGGGCTTGATCTCTGGCCATCCGGCTCCTGGGATGGAGATACCAGCTGTTGGCCCTGGGACCTCTGCCAGCAATGGCTGTCAGGGAAGAATGAGATAGGTAGATGAGATCATCAGGAAAGCCAGGACGGCCATGGGTTTCTGTTTGGTACTCTGGAGTGGGTTGAGCCTGAGGAAAAATGAGTAGAACCAGAAGTGAGATGGGTGTGGCTTGAAAGCCAAGGCCAGTTGGGAGAAGTTGGTGGGCACAACAGTCCCTGCATACCCCAGAAGATAGAATTTGACTCCCTCAGCCACACTGGGTCTCTTCACTGCACACAGCAGCTGATATGGTTGGGAATGGTAATTCAGGCTCTCTCCTTCTTGGCTGTATGGAGCTGCTACTTGGAATCTATTGTGGTCTCCCCAGATTTGCTGTGTGACCTCTTGAGCCCTAAGCAGGAAGTAGGATGCAAGTCCCTCTGCCTTAGTTTCCCCTTGGCCTCTGTACAATTCTGCCCCATCTGGAAGTGGGGCTCCAAGTAGACCTTCCCATCTGTTTCTATTTGTTCCTCTTTCTGTTTCTTTTATTCACTAAAGATGGAATTTCTCCTGCTGGTTCCTATGTATGTATTTATTTAATTTTTAATGTTTATTTATTTTTGAGAGAGACAGACTGTGAGTGGGGGAGGGGCGGGGGGGGGGTAGGGAGAGACACAGAATCTGAAGCAGGCTCCAGGCTCTGAGCTTGTCAGCACAGAGCTGTACACAGGGCTCAAACTCATGAACCGTGAGATCATAACCTGAGCCGAAGTTGGACACTTAACCGACTGAGCCACCCAGGTGCCCCTGCTCGTTCCTATTTAAAGGGCTTTTCCCTTATACCATTTCTGCTCCTCCTTATCTCCCACCATAATGGTTGGCTGGATGCTGTGGAACACCATTAATGCAGAGGAGGGTAAAAAGCACATCAATGTAACATTTTCTAAACATTAACCCTGTTTTTTAAATTTTATCTATGAGTATGTATGGTTGTGTGCTTTACATAGAGTTGTGTCAATGATACTTTCTTTCCTTGAGGAACTCACATTTAGGAAGAAAGGAAGAAAGAACTTTAACTTAAAAAATTAAAAAAAAGACAGCAAACATGTAAGGAAAGCCAACAGCAAGAGCTAACCATTCTAATCAGGGAGGAGAGCAGAGCTCTTGCTTCTCTGTGGCATAGAATCTCCAGCATGGAATGGAGCTTGGGGTTAAGAGTCAAAAAAGATGGTGGCTTCCATCTCCATGTTTGCAATGTGGAGGTACAATAACCAAAACCGTTTATGGGGGTTTCCTTGACATCCCATTGTCAAGGGGACTCATTTGCCTCCTTTATATTAGAAGAATATTGCCAATGTATATGTGATAATGCACTTGTCTTTCCTTGCAAAGATTCTAGTTCAACTGCATGTTCCCGTGGCTCGAAGTTTGAAGTCTCACTTAAGCTAATAAATGTCTGACCTTCCTAAGGGACGTATAAACAAAATCTTGACTTCCAAGTATTATGAGCATTCCTGCTGGAGACATACATTGGCTCCACATACCAGCCTTGACTATTAGATCCTTATGGAACAC
Source organism: Panthera tigris (assembly GCF_018350195.1). Classification (NCBI taxonomy): domain Eukaryota; kingdom Metazoa; phylum Chordata; class Mammalia; order Carnivora; family Felidae; genus Panthera; species Panthera tigris. Next base: position 122,449,666 of record NC_056668.1, on the reverse strand, counting down.
CAGATTAGCTGGTTTGCAGTTAATTCAGCCAGTTACAAATTCTTCATAGTCAAGGGCTTAACTATGAATCTGATGCCATATCTATTTCATGCAGTTTTAAGATGGCCCAATGATTTTGCTTAAAGGTTGCACACTATTCAATTGATAATTCACAGCTCAAATGTTTCCAAAAGGGAAAAAAAAAGCCATTTCACAAATCAATTTCCCCAACTGTTCAATTTTTTTGTCATGAGTTCTCAATTTAACCACTGGAACTGGATCATTAAAAAAAATCTATTCTCAAATCATAACATCTGAGAGGCCAGGCGTACTCCTTAAAAACAAATGTCAAAATAGTCTTTTAATGTTTCTAATTATTTGCATTTATTTTAAAAAGTTTTTCTGGTCAAGAACAAAGCATGCACATTGTGGAAAAAAGTTAACTATAAAAAAGCACAAACTGATTGAAATCACTAATAACATATCCACAGTTAGCATTTTGGAGGACACCCATCAGGCTTTTTTTTTCCCCTGTTAGGTTGAACTACATGAAATTGCCAATATTCAATCATGTTTGGTCTACAGAATGGCAGTTTTATACGATTCCACCTAATACAGATACATGCATACAAAGCTCTATATTTATTTCAAAACTTGATTATTTTTGCCTAATATGTCTAAAAAAATTCTCTATGTTTAAAGATACATTTGATAAAAGTTTTTCCTGGATTTTGTTAAATGAATATCATAATTTAATTAGTTTCCTTTTAGTGGACATTTGCTACTCCCTCTCCACACTTGTAAAATGTCCTATTGTAAATAAGACTGCAATAAACATTCTGGTTCCCGTCTGACTGTTTTCTAAGAATAACTTTTTGGAGGTAGATTTTCTGGGCCAACAGGTTTGAATGTTTTAAATAATACTGATAGGTGCAGACCAGAACAAGGTGGGTGTCAGGTCTCGGAAAGAGCATTAGACAGGGCTTTGCACACGCCTGGGTTTGAAAGCTGCCTCAGCCAATTGCCTGATTTTATCCTTTGGTAAATGGTGTTATATTGATTTTAAAGAGTTGATAGAAAAGTTAAATATCTTGTACCAAGTGTCTACTGCACTCCTGATCTCTAGAACAAGTTCTGAAGAGGTATCTTCGTTCATACTAAGGCTCACTGGCAAAGACTATCGCAGTGTTTTGTCCAGAGGAAGGTAGCCTTTGATGATGGGACTTCAGATATGATGGAGGCCAGTAGGAGGCCTAATACCTTTCCCTCTTTCTTCTTATTTTTAATGTCTCTTCCTTTGCTCCCAGTTCCCAAATTCCAGAGACCAGTTTTTGTCTCTCTCTCCTTGAATTCTTGGGAGGCTAAGCCTTTCTAGAAATCACCCCACCTCCAACATGAGAAGAAGGAGGCAAAAGCAGTTCAGTGTAGGTTTCACAGCACAGGGATGCCTGGAGCCAAATCCCAACTCACCTGCCCTGAAGCCCTATGATTTTGAGCAGGTGACTTGACTGTTTTATGCTCAATTTCCCTCCTTGTGAAGTAGAAATAAAAATAAGGCCCCTAGATGACCAGAAGAAGTTAGCACAGGTAAAGTACTTAGAACAATGCCTGGCACATAGTTAGTATCCAATAAATGTCAGTCATTTCCACTCCTCCCTCACCAGAAAACAAATTCTGGAAGAGCAGAGATTTTGACTGTCCTGCTCACTGCCAATTCCCCAGTTCCTACAACAGTGCCCTGCACGCTACAGGCCTTCAGCCAGTATTTGATGACTAAATGAGCAGTTCTCTGAACACTTTCATTACAAGAACATGGCTGTAGATGCTGTTGGTGCCACATTGTTGTTTTTCACTCATGACAGAGCTATTCTAGAGATATCTCCTAACTTCTTTCTCTGTGGGAGAAAACATATAGTTTCTCAGGCATACATATTTAATGTGTCTTTAGCTGCAGGAGCACATTCCTTTAGTGCATTTGACTCTCTCCTGTGTCTGCAGTCTAACAGGCACTTGCTGTATGCAACAAGTATTTATTGATCTGATCCCAGTGCAGTGGCCCAGGCATTTCACCGATAACATCCTATGGGAGGGCCATCTCCAGTTATCAGACACCTGGCTTTGAGCAGAGCAGACACACACACATGTGCCAACATCTCCTGCCCTCAGTCAGGGCCCAGTCTAATGGGAAGCATTTCTTCTGCTGAGCCACAAATGGCACAAAGGATGATGAGAACAGGAAGAGAATGGCAGAGGGAATTCATGGTGGTGAGCAACATCTCAGACCACTTTAGCTCAACCAACTCTTCACTGAGTGGTGCCATGTGCCAGGCAGGGGCTGAAAATCGGGAAAAGATATGAACAAAACACAGGGATAATTAGGAGGCCAGGGGCACCTGGGTGGCTCAGTCGCTTGGGCTGCCAACTTCAGCTCTGGTCATGATTTCATGGTTCGGGAGTTCAAGCCCCGCATTGGGCTCTGTGCTGATGGCTCAGAGCCTGGACCCTGCTTTAGCTTCTGTGTCTCCCTCTCTCTCTGCTCCTCCCCTGCTCGCATTCTGTCTGTCTCTCTAAAATACGTAAAAACTATTTTTTTTTAAATTTAAAAAAGTAAGGAGGCCATAAGCCTGCCAAGAGAAGGTACTCTATCTTATTCATCTCTGTATCCCAGGGTCACAGGGTCCCACACAGAGCAGTCTGGAACTGTTGAATAAATACACCAATGCAAAATGAGTGCTCAGCTGTGGCTGGATTGTATGTGTCCCCCAGGTGTGTGAGTGGAAGTGGCATCTGTTTCTGCAGGGATTGGGATGACGCATACCCAAGAAGTTGCCTACAATGCAAGACTCTAAAAGAAAAGTGACCCTGGATTACAAAGAGTCATTTTTTTTTCCGCCCCCAAAATAATTGGGAAGCATGTCTTTTGAAAAAAGAAGATTTTGAATTAGGGCTGTGTGGTAGTCGGAAAAATGTCAAACTGCCCATGTCTTAATCCCTGGAATCTGTGAATGTTTTCATTTTAGCCAAAGGAACTTCAGAGATGTGATTAAGTTGAGGAAAGTGACATGAGGAAATAATCTTAAATTATCTGGTGGGGGGGGGGAGTGGTTGGTTAATGTAATCACAATGGTGCTAAGAGGGAGGCATGACAGTCATAGTCAGAAAAAGTGATGTGTTGCCAGTGGCAGAGGGAAAGAGACTGGGGATGCTTTGCTGCTGACTTTGAAGACAGAGGAAGGGGCCACCAGCCAAAGAATGTATGAGGCCTCTAGAAGCTAGTAAAAGCCAGGAAACAGATTCTCCCCCAGATTCTCCAGAAGGAATGTAACCACTTTGATTTCAGGACTTCTGACTTCCAGAAGTGTAAGGGAAAAAAATGGAATTGTTTGACCCACTAAGTTTGTAGTAATTTGTTATAACTGTAAGAGGAAACACATACAGGTTTTCCTGGAAAATCTGGGTATAACACTGATTGTTACAACATATGCATATAACATATGTGTCATGCAAACTGTTTCACATACAGAGAGGTCTGTTTAGGAACTTCGGCTCTTGGGAGGATAGAGTATCTAAGCACAGCCACAAAGAATGGACTGGATTTTAAAGGACAAAGATTGGGATCAAGGGGTGAGGATTTTCAAAAGGGCTGGGCCGTAGGGAAAGAAAGATGCCATCAACATAGAGAGAAGTACATATCTTTTTCATTGAGGATGTGCAGGGGTCTTGGGCTTTAGGGTAGTGGCAATGAGAGATGGACCTGGAAAGATGGGCTAGGATGATTACTGTGGTCCCTAAGTGCCAGGTCAGTATTTTACAGTTAGTTATAATTTCTCTCATTCTTTCCAGAACTCTCCGCACTTAGTCTGTCTTTCCCACAATTCCACCAGACTGCTCTTATCCAGGCTACCAATGACTTCCATGTTGCCAGGTCTACTGGATAATTCTCATCTAACGTGACCCATCAGCCCATCAGCCGCATTTCACACAGTGTATGGCTCCTTCCTGGAACTCTTTATCCACTCAGACAACACACTCTCCTGGATTTGTTCCTCCTCCCAGATTCTTCCTTCTCACTCCTCTGCTGATTTCTCCTCATCACCTTAATGATCCCCAAGGCCCAGCTCCTGATCCTCTTTTCTTATCTATCTACACTCACAGCCTAATAGATCTCATCCAGTCCCATGATGTAACTACATGCTGATCACCTTCAAGTATTTATCTCCAACCAAGACCTCTACCCTGAAGTTTTGGCTCATCTACCCAACTGCCCAATGGATGTCTCTACTTGGATATTTAAAAAGCATCTCAAAATTAACATGCCTCCAGTTAAACTCTTTTTACCCTAAAAATGTTCTTCCTACTGTCTTCTTGATCTCAGTAAAGTCCAACTCTATTCTTCCAGTTTCTCAGGTCAAAAATCTAAGAGCCAACCTTGGCCTCTCCTACCTACACACTATATCTAATTCATTCGCAAATATTTTCAGCTCTACCTTTAAAATATAGCCCAGAGGTCTATAAGCTTTAATGACCTTTGCTTCTATGGTTGAAGTCCAAGCACTAGTGAGTTTTTTGCCTGGACTATCATTATGGATTCCTGGTTGTTCTTCTGCTTCTTGCCCTATCCTCCATGGAGCAGTCAATACAACTTTTCTAGAACAAGAGTCAGATATGTTTATGTTTGACTCATAATTCTCCAATATACGTGACTCTTACTTAGAATAAAGCTCCTTACATTGGCTTACAACATCCTACGTGAAATTGTCTCTGCTACCTCTCTGCTCTCATCAGTCAGTTCATCCTTTGCTTACTCTGTTCCAACCACATAGGTCTCTGTTCTTCCTCAGGCACACCAAGAATTCATGTTTTTTTTTTAATTTTTTTTAACGTTTATTCATTTTTGAGACAGAGAGAGACAGAGCATGAACAGGGGAGGGTCAGAGAGAGAGGGAGACACAGAATCCGAAACAGGCTCCAGGCTCCGAGCTGTCAGCACAAAGCCCGACGCGGGGCTCGAACTCACGAACCGCGAGATCATGACCTGAGCCGAAGTCGGACGCCTAACCAACTGAGCCACCAAGGTGCCCCAAGAATTCATGTTTAATGCACTTTTCCCTCTGCCTGGAATGTTTCTCCTTCCACTATCCACCTTACTTCCTCCTTCCTTCATTCAGGTGTCTGCTCAAATGTCACCACCCCCCTTTACTCTGAATAAAATAGCACTCCTTTGTTACTATTTCCTCACATTGCTTAATTTTTCTTCATTGATTGTTATCACCTAATGTTTATTTGTGTCGTTACTCTTGTTTCTTTCTATTGGTCTCCAAGCTCTGTGAGAGCAAGGACTTTGGTTCATTGCTTATATCCAGGGTCTTGGTACTTAAGGATCTTTGAGTAAATGAATGAATGAATGAATGATAAGAATAGTAAAAAGTGACCTTTCATTAACTATTTTCAGTGTGCCAGGCACAGTGTTAGATACTTTGGCATACTTTCATTTTATGATGTCATCATCATCATGGAGCTTCTATCAAACAAACCTGAAAAATAGGTAATAATAATCCTATTTTGTACCTGAGGATGTGCTTCATAGGTCATGGGGATCCACCAAAGCATTTTGCACAGAGCAATGATAAGCTCACTTTATTTCGGAAAAGACAACCCAGGGCGGGCAGAGGGAGCAGGTCTGGGGGCAGGAGCACCATGGTCAAGACAACACCATTCTCTAGACAGGAAGGGTGAGGTCCTAAACTAGAGTGTGTGAATGGAGGAAACAGATGGACACAAGGGACTTTCCAAAGTGAGAATAATATGAGTTATAAACACAGAATTCAGAAGACATGTTTCTTTGAGGCAAGAGGTGGTCTGATTGAAGCAGAAATAGGAACCCAGGAGAAAATCTTATTTGAGCTTGGTTAGAGGTAGGTTGAGTTTACAGGGTCTGAAAGACATCCAGGTAGACATGGGAAGAACACAGAGGAACATCAGAAGCTGGAGGAAGTTGGGGACACTGCAGGTATAGGTTGGGGAGTTAAGAGGGTATAGGGCAGATGTAAGTGCTAAGGGTACTTAGGACTGGGGAACAGGAGAGGTAAAGGGAAGAGATCAGTCCACCTAGACTACAGTGGTTCTGTTTTCATGATCAGGAACACTCTCAGTTCTGGGCCAATGAGAGTTAGAAACAACACCTCTCTGGATGCTATGTGTGTAGTGGAGAGATGACAGCAATGGTCAAGACCAGAAAGGGAACCCAGGCCATGGGCATACAGAGAGAGAACCACCAGAGGGAGTGTGATAAGATGCACTTTCCTTTCAGATCCTTCTCCAGATATATGAACACCCATGTTGAGTAACTTCCCTCTGAGCATTGTGTGGGCTACACCATGTGGGCATGTGGACTTGATGTTGCTGGATCTTGCAGTCTTACAGGAATATCTAGAAATCTGGATATTAAGGTAATAAATTATTTTAAAAATTTATTAACACTATAGGCAAAAGAAAACATGTCTGTAGACCTAACTGAGCCCTTGGACCACCTATTTTGTAACCTCCACAAAGACCCCCTTTGGTCTTTTGTGCCATTTTGTGCCAAGCAGTTCAATAACCTTCAATAAAATTAGATTTCCCCTAAATTAGCTTTGCTGACTCAGGGGAGTTTTTGGGTGGCTGGGAGCCTCAGGGGTTGCCTCTGATGCTGTGTCTGATTTCAGAGGCCATATTCAATTTACTTATTCAACCAATATTTACTGAGCTGAGCTCAGCATTAAAGATACAATGGTAAATAAGACAAATATGACAAACATGCTTTTAGGAACACAGAGTGTACCAGGAGGCATGTACAACAGACAACTAATCACATTAATAAATATAATTAAGTGGCACATGCTAGGAATGAAAAGCAGAAGGCATGAGAGAAGAGTGTAATGAGGATTAAATTTAACCTGGGGAAAATGGCCAGAGAAAGCCTGAGGAAAGCCAGGTGATGAACAAGGAGAACCTTCTGGGCTGGGTGGGAATCAGCCTGTCCAGGGCTGTGTGGGTCTGAGGAATTTGAAGAACTAGTGATATCTCAGATGCTGGGGAGCATGGGGAAAGAGAAAAAGAGAAAATGGCTGAACTGGCTCTCCTGTGCCTTGTGGGATGAGGCAGAATTTCAGCAGGGAGAGACCTGATCTACACGCCTCAACAGGCACCGTGATGCTGAGTGTGGAGGAAACAAGAGTGAACGAAGGGGAGATAATGACAGTGGCCCACATGAGAGAGGACAGAGGACAGGACTAGGGTGGGGACATGGAGAGGAATAGAAGTAGTCAGAATATATATTTGGAGTTACAGCAAATTGAACACAGTGATTACTCTATTTCCATTAAATATTACTGCTTGAGATAAGCTAAGAATTGCTTGCTGCTGCTGGCAGCAAAATCCCTGGTTAGACTGGATCCGGGTGGAGGATGATAATTTGCTCTTTATTTCTCAAGTGCTGTAGATGACTCCTCTTTCCTGAGAGGAGCACTTTTGCCCCATGCACCCACAAACCTCAGTACATGCTGGTTCAGTGTCTACAGGTTAACATTTATCTTCTGAATTTGGTGTTAACCAAGTGGTTGCCAAACACTTTACACAGGTATGGGGACACACACCAGAGATTCTCTACTTGTCCAGGAGAGTAGTGATAGCTGTTAGTTCATTAAATGCTTGGCATTGTTCTAAATGCCTAACATATAGTTGACTGATTTAATCAGGCTGTTATCCCCATTTTGCAATGAGAAGACTGAGGTACAGAGAAGCTAATAACTTGCTCTGGCTGGTATGTATAGAAGTTGTCAGCACTGGTAACTGAACCCAAGCAGCCTAGTTCAAAATCCATGCACTTAAGCCCTACTCTACATCTGTGAGTGATACAGCATTCTTCAGATAATGGGATGTCATGAGTACATTTCATTTTGTATTGCTGTGAAGTGACTTTGCCCTCATCACCTCCATCAGACCACCAGTAATGCAGCCAGAAGGGATTTATCCTGGATATGCCTATCTTGATGTTTGCTTCTGCAGCCAGTGTTTCTCCAGCCCAGCCTGGGGTGCTCTGCCCTACTCCCTGCTGAAAGAAGCAATATGGCGTTGAGCCTCCTGCAGGGGATGCTGCTGACTAGAACAGGGATCAGCACTTGATCCAGGAGGGATCTGTTAATGGGGTGTCAAGAGCCAAGAAGTGGCCAGCAATGAAGGGATGGCCCATCAAGGGGTATGATCCTGAGATAAGCTCATAGCCATTTCCCTGTAGGGCTTTGGCTGGCCCATAACTAGCATTTGCATAACAAATGCAACTGGCCCATAACTAGCAAGAGGCCAACAGGGCAGACACACAGAGTATAGTGAGGAAGATGAGCAAGACAGCAGGCCATACTTCCAGGCTGGAGTTTCCCTTTCCGTACATTCCATGTGAACAGCAATGCATTTGTCTGATAATGAGGTTTCTCAGAAGGCTGAAAATGCCTCAGGAGGCACTATTCTGATAGGATGCTGTAAGGCAAAGGGGCTGCCCATGCAGCCAATAGAGACTGGCCAGCCACTCCAACTTTCATTTCCAGGAAGCTAGTACAGGTGAAACTCCAGACTTCCCAGCAGATGAAATCTAGTTTCCTGATTATAGACCCCTGTGACAGAAGGGCCTGTGTCTTATTATTCCACTAGAGTGGGGTTGATTGGGATGGATGGCCCAACTCCTCAAGCTCCTTGAGTATCATCATTCCTGGGGCAGCGTGCCTTTGACAGAGGCAGTATTTTTGTCATTGCTTTGCATCCTCTTTCAGATCCTTAAGTTTATGAGATGCAACCTTTTGTAAGCTGGTCTAGGACTGTTTTCTAATGTGTTCGATGAAACTCTAGACTTAGGATGTTCCCCCTTTCCATTATTAACCTCCCCCTACCCTTAAGTATTCCAAGTGTAAACAAGTTTGGGAGGCACTGTCTGCTACTTTGCCCTTAGAGACTCACAGAGTACATTAGTGTGTTACATAGCTCTGAATTCCATAACAAGGAAACTTCTTTAACATTCCTCTCCTAAGGTTCCCCAAATGTAACTGACCACAAAAAAAACTTTTTTTCATACAATTAGCTAGTCATAACCCATGGAACCAAGATTCTGTGGAATAGACTTTGGAAAATTGTACTCTAAGAGATAGCAGGCATAATCATTAAGCATGCAACAGACTACTGTAGCTAGTTCTATCTCAGGCCTTATGCCACTCACGGGGGCCACAAAAACTTCAGGCTCAAACCCTGTTCCTAGGGAGGTCAGCTGGGTGAGGGAGACAAGAGGGAAGAACACAGAGAAGGGGTTTCAAGGCCATCCCGAGGTAGTGAAGGCTTCCTGGAAGAGGGGACACTTGAGATGAATCTCCAAAGAAAAGAGTATTGCACTAAACAAGGGCCCAAGGTTTACAGGGGCTGTATTCAGCACAGAGGGTATAATTAATACAAATCATTCCAGAATGGACTGAGCACAATACTTGTAGTAAATGCTTAACCATCACTTTCCAGTTAATGGGGAAAAACTATAGATTTTGGTTCTCAGCAAAAGCACCTTTAATGATTAAGCTATAGACATTTTTCAGGCTCATTTCCTTTGTAATTGAGAAATCGGCGATTTGGAAGAGCCATCTTGGACCTCTACACAAAACTTACTGACCTGTTTCTGACTTCACTGGAGCATGTGGAGCTGACGTTGCCAAGGGCCGGTTTAGATAAGACTGGTTTAGATAAGACCTGGCACAAACATGTCTGTCTACCTTTGCAGAAAGTGAGCAGATGGAGGGAGAGGTTTATGCTTTCTGGACAGTCATTAATAAGCCATTTAGAAACCATATCAATTCACTCTGCAGAGAACCAATTTGTTCTAAGTGGTTTAGGACAGAATGTAGTATTTCTAATACCTACTATGTACCTAGCACTCTGCTAGATGTTTTCAGACAAGTTATCTCATTTAATTCTCTTAATGATCCTATGGCAGTAGGAAGATAATGTATTCATTTTATTTGTGAAAAAATTATGGTTTAGAAAATGAAAGTGATTGGCCAAAGGTGTGGCTGGGACTCTGAGGAATGTTTGAGGGCAGATCCAAGTCCCTATCACACTGTCTTATGGTGTCTTTTTGTAAGATAGGGAAGTGGAGGTAGTCAAAGAAAAGCCTCTGATTCACACTTTCCTCGAGATGTAGATCAGGTGCACCTGAACAACCATTCCATATCTTGGAAAGCCAGGGCCTAGACTCCAATTTGTCACCCCCCTCCTATCTCCTTATGACAGAGGATATTTTGGCCTTTACCCTCCTATACTTTGTGCATATGTGGGTGAACTCTCCCTTGATGTATGAGGTGATTCCTTCTATAAATCTCCCACTTCACCATCAAAAAAATCATCAACACCAACTGTGGTTTATTGGATGCTTTATTGGCATTTAGTGGAGAATTCAGAAAATATTAGAGCCCTTCCTTCAGCTCTCTTTTCATTTGTCATGTCTTGGAGGTGAGTGGTATACCTTTATATTTAGCATGCTATTAAGGCTAATTATACCTCCGAATCAAAGGAGATCGTTCAAACTAAATGGGAAATGATTAAGTGCAGCAGAGTCTGATTTTCTAGTAAGATGAGGCTCCAAAGAAACCTAAATGTAGAGCTGAGATTTCCATCAACTGGGGGAGATGAAGGCATAGCACTCACATGGGCGGAGGGGTGGAGGAAGTGAAGCTGCATTCTCCTGCTGGGTCTCTCTTTGGGATGAGCAGCCCAGAGTTAAGTGCTGTCCTTGGTGCTGAAACACTTTTTCCACGATGATGAGGCAGGGCACAGAAAACCAGGTCAAGAGCTAGGACCTTGGAAAAGTTGGGTTTTCACTTCTCTTATAAAGTCATAGGCTCTCTCTGGAAACAGAAATTAGCTCAGTTTTCCTGATCTGATCGCATTATTCCAACACTATCGACACCTGAATGTCTGAAACCAGGAGGCTTTTGTTGAGTCTGGGGCTCCATGGTACATCTCCCCTCCATAAATACTTCCAATACTTCCATACTTCCAATAGGGAGTCACAAGCTCCAGGAAGTATAACCCAGGTTAGAAGGCACAGACTCTGGGATATGGATGCTGGTTTAATGTTTTCCAATTTGTTTTTAGATGCAGAATAGTTTATTGAAAATCTTAAATAGATTCTCAAGATGTAAAATAAATTATAATTCCCTGCTTTTTTTGAAGTAGGGGAAGTGTCTGAAGCTGCAGCTACATAGTCATACCCCCAGGAAGCTCCTCAAGAGTTTATGTGGATACCCAATAGATTGATGGTGCAAGCCTGAAAACAAGTAATTTCAGTTCAATCTTTTCCTTGATTTTGACTGCTTGTTTAATTTTTTTCATTTGAAACTAAGCTCAGAGTACCTCCTGTAGGAAGCTTTCCCTGATTTTTACTGAGAGTTAGAGGCTGTGCTCTCCCAGCCCTGTACTCCCTATTACCATTACACTGATCACGCTGTTGGGTAACTGTGTGTCTCTTTTACTGGACCTAGAGGTTTTTGAGAGCCAAGATTATGTGCCTGGAACATGGTAGGTATAAAAAGAATACTAATAGGCTGATGTTTAATGAGCCTCCCACTCAAGGCAAAGTGGGAATTCATCTACAGCATTTTCAAGAAATAATTTCACAGCCTCTGCATCCACATCTCCAGAGATAGGGAAATCGCACCAAACTGAGGTATCCTTTTCCATATTAAAATTCTTGTGATAGTAAATGTCTTCCTCTTCATATTTAGCCCAAACTCATCTCTCTGCAGCTGCTACTTTCTAGGGTTATATAGAAACTGGTGTCACTCCTATTCCACAACTGGACCTTCAAGTAATTGAGGAGAGGCATCACATTCCTCATGTATGGGCTAAACCCCATCTCTTCCTCATGGGACATTATTTTGAGCCCCTTCACCTATTTGCTATTAGCTCCTGCACACAAAAAGTTTGTCTATTTCCTTCCTAAAACCTGGAGTTGGATTTTGAAAGTTGTGTATGTATAAGCATCTCACACTTATTTCTCTTAGCTTGTTGAAATATTTTTTAGTTTCATCCCATTGCTCCAGTTTAGCATTGCCTCTAGGTTTGCTCCTCTATGCTTTTAGGATCCTTCTCTGTCTCATACTGGAAAACTTTTAAATTCAAAGGTAAAGAGATATCCCATGGCCCTTTGCTTCTTTTAGCATAGTGACTGTTGGTGTGAAGCCAGTATTTCTTTTATATAGGTTACTTTGAGTTGGAATTAAAAGGCAGGATTGGGACACCTGCATGGCTCAGTTGGTTAAGCATCTGACTCTTGATTTCAGGTCAAGTCATGATCTCATGGTTCACAGGATGGAGCCCCACATCAGGCTCTGCACTTACAACTCAGGAGCCTGCTTGGGATTCTCTCTCCCTATCTCTCCTGCTCCCCGCCCCCCTGTCACTTTCTCTCTCCAAGTAAATAAATAAATATTTTTTAAAAACGGGATCTTTAGGAGCAGGGAGATTTGTCTGCTTTGTTCACTCATATTTCCCCAGTACATTGAAGACTATTGGGCGTTTCCTAGGTGTTCAAGAAGTATTTGTTAAATAATTGAAATATGAAAGACTAATGCTTCCACTTCCTGGACCCAGACACAATGGAGATGATGTCAGAACACACATCAGGAGAATTAATTGACTATCACCCAAGGATCTTCATGCTTCAATATGCAGTGTAAGATCCTCTCCCACCCCTTGCTCATGTCTGCAAGGTGGGGAGGTGCCTAGGACAGGGTTAATTTATTTCCAGCAAATGGTGCTTAACAACATAGCAAAGCCAAATGGAACCTGATGATATCAAATTAGTAGAAGTATTGATAAAAAATACCAAGGCTAGTATATATTTTGGGGTTTTATTATGTATTTAACACTTCACATGCATTTTCTCACTTGAATGCTCTTAGTATCCCTATTATTTTAGAGGGACAACATAATTCATGAGTCCACCATCTATTCATAGCACAGATCCCCTCAAGTCCTGACAAGCTATGAGTTTCCTGAGGGCAAGACCTGACTCTAGGCTTGGCTGAGTCTCTACTATGTCTATGCACAAAGCTGACCTTAGGGAAGATCCATTTGCCTGAGACAAGATAGATGAGATCAGGGGCAACTGGGGAAAATGATATCTATTGAGAAGGTGTTCATATTCCTGATATTGGGAATGACAACATGAGAAGAAAGGGAAAAATGTGTTTGTGTGTGTATATGTTGTGTACACACACACACACATATTTAATAATATATGCAAACATGTTTTCTTAAAGCTAGTTTTAGGTAATTGAAATTTAATGCTTTGAAAGACAGTATTGTCTTTTTTTTCCTAAAGCAAGCATGATCATGGTATAATTTAATACAGAAAATCCACCTTTTTTAAATGTATAGCTCAGTGAATTTCAACAAATGTATGCAGTCATAACTACCTCTACAATCAATATATAGAAAACTCCATCACCTCCAAAAGGTCCTGTGTGTCTCTTTACATCCGATCTTCTCCTACCTCCATCTTCTGGAAACCATTGATCTTATATTTTTCTCTATCATTTTGTCTTTTTCAGAATGCCACATAAATTGAATCACACAGTATGGAGACTTTTATGTCTGACTTCCTTCACTTAGCATAATGCTTTTTAGATTCATCCATGTTGTTGCATGTATCCATAGTTTGTTCCTTTTTACTGCTGCCTCTTCTATTTTCCAGATAAGATTATGCAATTGGTATCATTTCTTCCTAAAATGTTTGGTAGAATTCTCCTGTGAAGCCATCTGAGCCAGAAAGGTATATTTTGAGGATCGGGAATTCATTGGCTATTTTAGACACTTGGACATTGGGTGCAGGGATCATCATGCCCTTTCTTCCTTCTCCAGGGAGGCTGGAGTGTCCATATAGCCCCTGAGGGCCTCCTACTTGCTGCTGGGTGGGTTGCAGGTCATAATGTGCAGGGTGGGGACAGGAGAGAAGGGAAGAAACTGGTGGCAAGAGTGAAATGTCAGAGAAATGGCAGCCACGGGTTTCAGAGCAGAACGCAGGAGACAGCAAAACAACAGGCTTCACACCTCCTCATGGCCTGTTTATTTAGGAGAGAATCACATCATCAAGGTCACATTGTTGTTTGTTTGCTATTTCCATCTTCCCTAGAAAGAGAAAAAAGCAAGCTTCAGAAAGAAGCTCCTTCTCAGGAGATTTCCAGCCTCCTGGAAGTGTCCAGATGAAAGTGGTTCGGATGAGCTTTAGATAAATATCTGATTGCTTTTATGGGCTTGGTGAAGCAAAACTTCCAGATGCTTTGAAGTATTCCTGATGCTACTAAAAATTCTCAGTATTTAGCACCCTGGGGTCTTCCCAATGGGGACAGTATTGATTTGAACATCCCTGGGCTCGTGTCTTAAGGACAAATCTCTGTGGCTTCTCTCAGGTAAGTTTGCTGATATTAAGGCCCTGGAAAGTACTTCACCAGCTAAAGCTTGACAGGACATGGATTGTGAAGGGACGCCCTACTTGAGTGCTCATGGCAACACATACTGCTGGTGTAAGGTGTGGCCATCTCTGATGTTCTGATTACAGTTTACTGCTCCAGAAGGCAGGGGCTTTTAAAAAATCAACAAGTGTGCTAGACATAGACAACACTAGCCCATTAAGGAAAGGGGTACAGAGGGCATTTGGGCACCAGGACCAAGTATCCTTAGGAAGTTCTCCAGGGATCTTGGTCTCACCTCCTGTCTTACTCTCATCCCTCGCGTTAGCTCCCCACATTCCACCTCCTGCCATTAGTCTCCCATCCACTCTGCCTTCCCAGCTCTTCAACAAAGTTTCCTGGATTGTGTGGGGGGGAGGGGTTTACTTCCAATAAGCTGTTGCCCAAACATCTATTGAGCAATCCTTCTATTTGTTTGAACCATGCTCCATTAGAAGTCCCATCTTTGTGCTCTCAGAGCATCATCAAGTCATAGCTAAGGAGTAACACACCTCTTCTGGGTACACTTGCCTGGCTGATAGGTAGGCTATTAATAATTAACCCATTAGGATGGCTATTATAAAGTGAAACAAAGTAGAATAAAATATCCATTGGTGGACATTGGAGAAATTAGGACCCTTTCTGCATTTCTGGTGCAGCTGCTGTGAACCATGGTATGACAGGTCCTCAGAAAATTAAACATACAGTTAGCATATGATCCAGGAATTCCCTTCTGGGGATACATCCAAAAGAATTGAATGCAGGGACTTGAAGAGGTATTTGTGTACCCATGTTCACAGCGGTCTTTTCACAATAGCCAAAAGGTGGAAGCTACCCATAATCAACTGATGAATGCAAAAATGTGGCAGACAATGAAATATTATTCAGCTTTTTAAAGGAAGGAAATTCTGACACGTGCTACAACACGGATGAAACTTTTTAAAGATGTTATCCTAAGTAGAAGTAGTCAGTTACAAAATGATGAATACTGGATGATTCCACTTATGTGCGGCACTTAGAGCAGTCAAATTCATAGAGACAGGAAGTAGAATGGTTGCTGGGCACTGGGGGGCAGGGCTAATGGGGAGTTGGTGTTTAGTGGGAAGAGTTTCAGTTGGGGAAGATGAAAACATCCTGAAGACAGATGGTGGTAAGGCTGTACAATATGAATGTACTTAATGCCACTTCAAAATAGTCAAATTGTCAATTTCGTGTTATGTATATTTTACCACAATAAGAAAAAGCAATACATTCAATTGTCTTCCCTCCTCAATAGAAGAGAGAATAAAGGCAGAGTTGCCAAGCTGCTTCTAAATGCTTACTGGGAAAATACATGAGATGAGCTCTCTATAAGTTCTTTAAGTATCAAGTACCATCTAAATAGAAGGAAATAATATAATATATACTAACATATGATATGATTTAATATAATACCCTGGATGGCAGGGGGTATGGATTAGCTAGGATGTTTTGTGTTGCAGTTAATAGAAAATTCAACATAAACTGTCTTAGAAAATAATGGGGATTTCCTGGATTCCTTAAGTAGAAATGTCCAGTGGTAGGTGTAGTTCATCAGGACCCTGACTTGGTATTTCTTTATATTCTTCTATCCTGCCATTCGCTGAGGGATGGCTTCACTATCTTCCAGGTTACCATCAAGTAGCAAAATAACGGTTACCTGAGAAACAGTGTCTCCCATGTGCTGAGGGAAACAGAGAAAAGAAATGGAGAAACAGTCCTCTTGGACTCTTGCTAGCTTTCCATTCCTGGTTATAGACCTTGTGGTCTCCAGCTGCATTCTTATTCTTAAGTGCTGAGAGCCAACTCACACCCTTAAAATAAATTATTTTTTCTTAAGATGTTATTTTATTTTTATTAAATGTTTATTTATTTTTGAGAGAGAGAGAGAGCGAGAGAGAGCGAGCGAGCAAGCACAAGTGGAGGAGGGGCAGAGAGAGGGAAAGAGAGAATCTCAAATAGGTTCCACACCATCAGCGCTGAGCCTGACTAGGGCTCAATCTCACAAACTATGAGATCATGACCTGGGCTGAAACCAAGAGTCAGATGCTCAACTAACTGAGCCATCCAGACACTTCTAAGATTTTTTTTTTTTAAGTAATATCTACACCCAACATGGCGGTCAAATTTACAAACCAGAGATTGTCACACATCCTACTGACAGAGCCAGGCAGGTGTCCCACAAATCCTCTTTTTCTGTTTAATGTAGCCTCAGCCAGTTTTGTTACTTGTAATCAGAGTCCTAACAAACATGGTGAAACTCCTCCTTTAGTTTATATCTTGTTTTCTTTTCTTTTCTTTCTTTCCATTTTTTTTTCTTAATCCTTTTTGTCTAGGCTTCTGAGTGAGTTATTTCTGCTAAAAGAAGCAGGCTCTGGAGCCAGTCTATGTTCAGAATTATTCACCATACCCCATGCTCTCCCCAGCATTAAACTGGCTCATTGTCTTACAATCAAACCTGTGTGGTTTGACTTATTTTCTAGGAGGCTTCCAAGCCTCTCGTGTTTAAGTGCCCCTACAAAACACAGCCAACTGTCCTCTTGACACTTTTAAAAGGGGCATATTTTAGGATCAGGGTGTGGCCCTTACTAACCACGTCTCCTCAAATTTATGGTAAATCCAGGTGTTGAGTCACCCACTTCCTGCCTCCTCCTAGGGCCCAGCATGGAGTCAATGCCTACAGCTGAATCTAGAGAGAACCAACTGATTGATTGATGATGTAGAGGCAGTGTTACATTTCTGATTTCTCACTAGCAACTGCCTTCCTTTACAAAATAGATCCCTTGGCATGATCGGAAGTTATATTAGTTTAAAGTAATTGCTTACACTATTCAAATTGCTCTGCTTAATTGCTTCTAAAAGTGAATAGAACTCAAGAAGAGAAGAGCTGTAAAGGCTGAGTCTGTTCTCCAGCTGGATCCTCTTACAAGCAAACATGAGTGATTTCTAGTTTGTAAGAAGCTGGGTGAATTAACTAGAGCCACGTCTAGTTTCCATTAGGTCCCAAGGGTAATGAAAAAGGGAGGTATCTGTTCTGAAAAAAACAATGTTTGATTGTTTAGTCTCTTGTTATTAAATCAAACTGTGGACCTCCCTACCTCAGAAAACAAAACAAAACAAAACAAAATTTTGTTTGTGATTTGCCCACTCTGACATTGTTCTGTTGTTTCTTTATATTCCTATGGAGCTGGAATCTGGGGGAAACTGGTTCTCATGAATGTGTTTGCCCTATCATCTGTCTGTCTATCTATCTATCTATCTATCTATCATCTATGTATCTATCTCCATCATCTGTCTATCTTTTTAATGTTTAATAAACTGAAGTGAATTAAGTATATAGTTCCATTAAGCAGGTAAGGTAAACTCTTTAGAAGGGGATAGGCAGGCAAATTAGGAAAAGAGTCTGATGAAGTTTTGTGTGCTCAGTCCAGGACTCTTGATCTCAAGATGTGATAAAGTGGAAAGATGGGTCTAGGAATGTAGGAGAAAATAGTAATTGCCTTCTTTGAATTGGAAAGAGAGAGCTGAGGAAGACAGAAGACCTCCCAGAAGTCAGCCTTCATGAGTTTTCAATGTAGTTATCTTGGAAGGATATTAAGAAAATAGGTGGTGGTAATGGGGGTAGGGGGGTAGGGAGAGTTATGGGGAAGATGTTTTTGAAAAGCATTAGGAGAGAGAAGAGCAATTTTCAGGCTTTTCTATAGAGTCTAAAGCACAGCTCGTATTTTCTGTGCAAAATGATCAAAGACAAGATTCAGGAGGGAAAAGCCTCAACCAGCCTAATCTTCAGCAAGAGTTCTGGCTGATGATAAAACTTTCCATGGTTGGAAATGACTGAGGTGTCAGCCCAAGTCTTCTTCATCAAAGCCACTACACAGATGTTCATTAGAAGAGGATAGATAACCATCTGCTGGTCATGGTCACACACTCTCCTACTTAGAGAGGACCTGGACAAGGGTGGGGGGGGGTGGTCACTGGCCAGACCAGTCTACTTCAGCTGATGAGGTGCCCAGAGAGTGCCTGTAGCCATACACAGAGATTCCAAGGGGTTGTAATTTAGTCTGGGCCTAACCACGTGGGAGCTTGGAAGGGCATGCCCCCACAGAGCCCCCTGGAGAATGAAAGACAGTGTTATGGGGTCCAGGGTTTTGTTGTTTGAGCAGGCAAGGTATGGAGCTTAGATCTCTCCTCTTTCAGAATCAGCCACTCCCAGATAAGAACTATTTCCTGAGAAAACAGGATTTCAATTTTGAATGCAGGTCTCAGTTTCTGTCATCTGTCATATCAAGGTCATCATGTGCCTATATTATGAAGTTGATGTGATGTGAAAAATAAATGAAAACACCTAAAGACTTAGCACATGCTTGGCACATATACGTGCTCAATAAATTTTAGATACTGTTGGTATTACTGTTACTCTAAGTATTTAATATTTTCCCCAGGACACTGCCTATCACTCAGAAGAACAGAAAACATTCTAGATCTTTCAAATAGAGGAATTTGATAGGGAATTGGTCATGCAAATCATGGAAGAGCAGAGAAGCCAAACCATGGAATGGTAAGGAACCCCAGAGTTCAGCAACAACAGGAAGTTGCTATCAGTTTCAGTGATGGAGGGGGAAAAACGAGGAGAGCCCAGAAGCCAAGGCCATTAGGCTGGATTGAGAAACATGGTGGGGCCTGGCCAGTGGGAAGTGAACAATAAAGGGATAGATTTAACAAGAAAAGCACAAGTCCTGCTTGAAGAAAGCCATAAAACCTTCCTGTTAGATTTATCCCTCTGTCTCTCCAGAGTTAGTGTCATAGGAGAAAAGTAGCCCTTGTTGCTCTTCCTTGCTGAGACACCACCAGGGTTAATGCAAGAGAAGAAGGAATACTATGATTTCTTCTTTCTTTCCACCTTCCAGTCTTCTGTTAGTGTTCATATCACCTGAACCTACCTGGGAGTAAGTAGGCAAGGGAGCCTGTGGAGTGCAGCTCAGTATCATACAGAGAAGAACAGAAAAAGAGAAGGGAAAGAATATGGGAGCAAACAAGCCAATGACCTGCATTACTTACAAAGCCTGGAGTGGTGACCCACTGTAATCTTTGGAAGGTGATAGAGATGGTCTTTAGTCTCCCCAGCCTTTCTGCCTTTTGGCTTGTCCTCTACTGTTATTTCATGTTTGTCTTGCTCATTTAAGCCTACTTTCAGGGAATTTCTTCTTTTTTAGGAGTCAATGGCTGGCAGTGGTTTACAGTGCTGCCTATAGGGAATTTCCACTATAGCATGAGCATGCTATAGACCATGAGGCAAGGGAAGATGGTCTAATGGTGACATTTCAGGCTTTAAGTGCATGAGAGCATTGTTTGGGTTCTTTCTTTTTAAGTTTATTTATTTATTTTGAGAGAGAGAGAGGCAGAGAGAGAGGGAGAGAGAGAACCGCAAGCAGGCTCCATTCTGTCAGTGCAGAGCCCCATGTGGGACTCATTCCCACGAACCGTGAGATCATGACCTGAGCCAAAATCAAGAGTCAGATACTCAACTGACTGAGCCACCCAGGCTCTCCCAGTTTGGTTTGGTTTTTAATCCTAGAATCCTGAGAATTACAACATCTTTACACTATCTCTCCCCATTCCTATGTTCCTCCAAGCTCTGTTTGTATATACAGATTACTTCATTTGTCATTACAATCCTGTGAGGTAGATAGACAGGGATTGATTTCCCTTTTTTCAAAGAAAGCTCGGTGGGGTGAAGAAAAGTGTTCAGTGTCATATAGCTTTAACTGGTAGAGCTGGGATTCATATCCAGGTTTCTCCATTCCCAAGCTGGGAAAGTCCCCATTTCAAATGATGCTTTTCTCAAGGGAAGAAGATTGGGTTCAAAGACAATGACATTTATTGGAGTAGTTCATTCTTTCTGCTAGTGAAGTGCCTCCTTTATCACGTATTAAATTCATATATATAGTCTCTTTCTGGAATATTTTATTCTCCCCAATTTAATCTATTTATCTAATCCTGCATGAATATCATGCTGTTTTAATTACTTTCATTTTGGAGTATAATATATGGCAGAGAATGTCCCCTCTCCCTTCTCCTTTCCCTTCCTCTTTTTCTTAACATTTTTCTTCATTCTTCTTGCATATTTTCTTTTCCAGGATAAACTTGGAATCTGCTCATCAAATTCCAAAATGAAATCTATTGGAATTTTGATTGGAGTATATTGAATAGCAAATTAATTTGAGGAGAATTGTCATCCTTGCAATAGTGAATCTTTCTATGTAACAATATGGGCTACCTCTCCATTTATTCAATTCTTTCTTATATCCCTTGGTGAGGTTTTATGGCTTTATTCAAGCAAGTCTTGCACATTTCTTGTTAGATTTATTCCTGGACTTATTACAGTTTTGGTTGGGGACATGAATAAGGTATTTCTTCCCATGACATTTTGTAATTGGCCATGGCTGATGTAGAGAAAGCTTCTGTTTATTGTATACTTTTGTATCCAATCACCTCCCCAAACTCACTTGGTTTTAATGGCTCTTTAGTGCACTATCCTGGGTTTTCTAGGTAAGGAATCAGATAGTTTCTCCTACCACATTTAAGCTGTTCTTCCTTTTATGCCTTAATTCCCCCACATGTGCTCTATAATTTATCTTATTGCCTTTATATCCTGTCTTGAATTGTAGTAATGTCTGTGTATTTTATTGCCTATAGTAGATTGTCTGAGAGTAGAAATTGTCTTATTTATCTTTATACTATCTCTCCCCATTCCCCCAAGACCCTAGCATATTACTTGGCATAAAGTGTATAGTATATGATCAATAAATGTTTCTATAATAGTTAGGCATGCCTTGTAGTGTAGTGAATTATGCATATTAAAATAAGATTAGATTGTGTGTTAAAATAACATTTTGTTTAAACCAACCATATCCTGACTTGATTTCCTTGTATCCTGAAGCTTTTCCCCCAGTTCAGGCACTAAATTGGAATCACATTGCCCTGGAGTGGGAGGGCCTCAGAGTACAACAGAGAAAAAAGATGTCAAATTCTTAGCTTTGAAATTAAAAATTCAGGCCCAGAGAAAAAGGCAAGCTTTGTGGTTCAATGGAATTTAATTTCCCTTCCTACTCAGTCCAACACACACACACACACACACACACACACACACACACACACTCCCTAAGACTAGAACAACATTTTAAGAAGAGGGAAGGGAGGGACAGTGAGGCTGCACAGAAGTCAGCAGAAAGAGCCTGGTTCCTGTAGCTCTGTCAGAGCAGTGCCATTGGTGACCCCAGGGAAGATGTTATTCTTTCTGTGCATGAGCAGAGGACACTGCCCCAGCTGAGGAGCTGTGTTTGTTGCCCTTTAAGATGCAGCCAGGGCATCTGGGTGGCTCAGTCAGTTGAGTGTCTGATTCTTGATTTCAGCTCAAGTCATGATCTCACAGTTCGTGAGTTCAAGCTCTGCATCAGGCTCTGTGGTGACAGCAAAGAGCCTACTTGGGATTCTCTCTCTCCCTCTCTCTCTGCCTTTTCCCCTCTAATTTTCTCAAAATAAATAGATGCACATTAAAAAAAAAAAGATACAGCCAAAGAAGATCACTCCTTGGTGTTAATCAGTAGGTCAATGTTAATGAGCTAACAGGAATGATGTCCTCCTGGGCCCTGAGGCTTTGCTACATCTCCACCCTCCCCTCCCCATGCCAACACTTTGCTTTTCATGGGCTAGGGCACTCCTAAGCTCCCAGAGAGGACAGAAGACCAGTGGCGATGACCTAGAAAGAAAAGCCGTTATGATCTGCAGCAACCCAACCCTTGGCAAGGGGGCCTAGAAGAAGTCTGCTCCATGCCTCCCACTTGGTGAAGGCAGAGAGAAAACAATCATCTGTTTACAAGTAATCTTTTGAGGGTAGAGATTGACTGAATCAATGGCGATTCCTCCTCTGTATGTGTCCACCACCCCCACAGCCTGGCAAAGGGCCTGGTGCATGAAGGATATTCAGTAGCTATCCGCTAGGTGAAGGTGTGAAACTCAGCCCAGGGCTGCTCCAGAGATGCAGGTGGAGGGCTAGCTTAGAACAGCAGGGCCAGACACAGCCCCTTCCTCCCCTCCTCAGACCAGCCACTCACCCTACCACTCTGTCCTATAAGGTGTCATCAGGGGATGAAGCTGCTGGCTGTCTGCTGCAAGGGCCTTCCTGGGAGCTGCACTAACGGGTCCAGAACCTCAGTCTATCTAGCTCTTCAGCCCCAGGGAGGAATTAATTAGCTACAGGGAAGTGGGCCTGGGGGTGGGGGTGGGGTGCAGTGGTACATAGTCTGGGCAATTGAAATGGGTGCCATTAGGGTGTTTCAAGCTGACCCACACCCCTAAATAAAAACTTGAGAAAACCAGAGAATGTCTAAACTGGGAGGGTTTCAGAGGTGCTAAGTCCAACTTAATTCTTGTATTGCTGGGGCCCCATGAGGGGCAGTGGCAGGCCTGTGGTCCCATAGACAGCCAGTGTTACCTCCACACACCACCCTCTAGGCATGAAGCCCTTTCCACCCCTCTGATCACAAAGCAGCCCTAACTGCCTGTCTTTGCCCAAACTATTGCAACTTTGTGTTTCCATCTGCATCACCACGGTACCATGAGAGCAGGGGTATCTTGCCTTCTTTCCTGGAACACCCAGCATGCAGACTAGTGAACAGCCAGAAGTCCATGAGTGTTTGTTGAGTGAGTACATGAACATCACTCCCTCAACTGCTCAGTCAAAATAGGGGGCTGGAAGATGAAACAGAGCCACTCTACCTCTCCCCACCCCTCCCCTGACAATTGTGTGCCCTCAAGTAAGCCAAGTAGCCTCTCAAGGCTTCTTCTGCAAAATGGGAGGAGTCGTGGATGCTGCAAGGGCCCAGCGGGAGCAGGCAGCACAGAGTTCCAGGAGTGTCATCTTCCCTGGTATCGGTGCGCTCTTCCTTTTACAAACGTGCATGGCTCTCATGGTAGTGTCCTGGGGCTGCCATTACAAGTACCACAGATAAGGTGGCTTAAGCAACAGACGTTTATTCTCTCACGATTCAGGAGGCTGGAAGTCTGAAGGCTAGGTGTCAGGGGAACTGCTTCCTTCCAGAGACTTTGAGGGATAGTCCGTCCTTGCCTCTCCTGGTCTCTGCTGGTTGCTGGCAAGCTCTGGCATTCCTTGGCTTCTAGATGCATCACTACAACCTCTGCCTGTCTTTACATCAACTTCTTTTCTGCCTCTCTGTTGTCATTTTCTGTCTCTTATGAAGGCGCTCTTATTGGATTTAGTGCTGCCCTAATCCAGTATGCTCTTATCTTCTCAATCCTTACTCTAATTACACCTGCAAAGTTCTTATTTTCAAGTAAGGTCACATTCTACAGTTCCAGGTGGATGTGGATTTTCGGGGACACCATTCAATCCACTGTAAAGTTGTAATTCTATTACCCAGATTTGGTTCTCTATTCCTGTTCATCCAGGCGTGTACTTCTAGTGAGAGTCAGGTTTGTGAGTGATAGCCCCCCATGCTTGCAAAGGAGCAGGAGGGGAAGGAGACTGGTGATTGCTTCTTAGGGGTCTACATGTGTCCAGGGCCCCACCAGGCTCTGTACAGCCCTTACTTTATTAAATACTCCTAGCAGCCTCCACAGGATATTTCCCTCATCTTCCTAAAGGGAAAAGTACAGGAGTGAAAAGTCATCTGAGATTGTACAGGACACACTAAGGTTCAAGCCCAGGTCTGTCTGACCTAAAGTCCATTTACTTTTATTACACCCATTATACAGGAGTGACTTCTGGCTCTAGGGATACGACAAAGGAAAAGGCTCCATAACATGGACCTTACATTCTGTGGCGGGGACAAGCAATGAATACACAGGACGATACTAGGAGGGTATAAGTGCTCTGACAACAACATGCCAGGGTCATGTGACAGGGACCTAGGAAGAGTGGCTCTCAGCAAAGACTTCTCTGAGGAGAGACACCTAAATGGTGTCAAGAAGGAGCCAGCCATGGGCACAGTCCAGGCAAGGAAAGTGGGATGTGCAAAGGCCCTGAAGTAGAAATAAACTTCACAAGTTAGAAGAGAAAAAAAAAAAACAACAACAGTGGTATTGGGATAAAGTGGGTTGAGAGTGGATTGAAGGAGCCAAAGTTCAGATCAAGCAAGGCCTTATGAGTGGGATAAAGATCTTGCATTTTCTTTGAGGCCTTGAGAAAGACAGCATTGGAGGTGGGGTGTAATGTGCTCTAATAGGTGTTTTAAACAATTATTCACAGTCTCCTATAGAGAACTGATTACACCAGGCCAAGTGGGGAGCCAGAGGATGGTTAGGAGGCTATAGTGAGTGTCCAGGTGAGAGAAAGCAAGGCCCTGGAGCAGGATGGATGCCGTGCAGATGCCCAGAAGAGGTGGACAGAGAGAGTTTGGGGGCAGAGCTGGGTTGGATGATGGTTAGATACACACTGTGATTTGAAGGAGGAAATGGGGGTGGCGTGTCTGATGAGGGTGAGAATTTGGCCGTATGTGGGAGGGGGCAAGAGTGGGGATGCAGAGCCATCCCCCCTCGCCCATCCTATTTCTTCCCACCCCTGGCAACACTGGAAGACATCAGCCACCATCTACTTCCTAGTGTACATCGGGCCATCACACAGTTTTCCCTTCTGTCAGCTCCCTGAAAGTGGAGTGTGGAAAACCCAAGATGGTGTTGGATGGAAGGTGAAGGGAGGGAGAATTCTGAGCCTGGTACAGCTCTGGGAAGCAGCGTGTGGGATGGGGGTGGGGTTGCCGGGACACTTCTGGGGAAAGTTGAGGGCAGGCACTGGGGCCTTTCGGGAACAGGAAAGCTGCAGGGATGGAAAAGAGGGGCCCAGAACAAGGAAAGTGGGAAGGGGAAGAGCAAATGGCACCAACTGGCTGGTGGCAGCAGGGTCATAAACTGAGAGGGTGGGGAGCAGGCTGGAGGTGGCGGGAGCCACAGTGGCACCAAGAGCTGAGAACTAACACCGGGACCGTTGGCGAGGCAAGGTACACTCTTGGCATGGTGCTAGCTGAGGGCAGGGTGCAGCCTCTCGAGTGGCCCCATTCTCCCCCCCCACCCCCCCCACCCCCCGTAGACCATGCCTCCTGGGGAAGGGATCTGCTGAGCAGAGGTACACCAAGGTGGCCACGTCTGAAACCAGCTTGCGTGTGACACTTCCTCCTTCCCACCTTCTACATTTCCTGAGGGATTTCAAGTTTAACCGGTAACGAAAATGGAAAGCTAGAAGATCAAACTCTAACTGTGGTATATCAGGTGTCAGCCAGCAGCGGGGAAAGTATTATCCCCCACACATGGCGCTCGTCCACACCCCTCAGATCACACCATGTGAGCTGCCAGCCTCCGGCTCCACGTGTGGGTAGGCCTGCTCATCTCTTTCCCCGTCGGAACAGTCTATTAATCGGAACATTTCACTTCCCAAACACACGTTTTCTGTATCAGGAGGGCTGTGTAGACGTTAGGTTGAAACGTAAATATTTAAAAATTGTTATTTATTTGTACCTATTCCCAAAAGGGATCTGAGGCAGCTTATGCATGAATTAGGGCAGTTAAGACAAAGATCTTTAAAAGAGCTTGCCGAAAGTACATTAAAAAAAAAAAAAAAAAAGGAAAGAGGAAACTGCATCAGGAAATCAGAATAAGAAGTAGAGATCTCTAAATTTAGCTTAAAGCTCATGGCATCCCTAGGAGAAAGGGAGGCCCGCTTGTTTATTTAGTTCGCTGTGCCAGAACAAGGTGAGGCAACACACAAATAAACATCTGGGGAAGCAATGTGCCCTACTGGCGGGGAAAGCGCGTTCGAGACACACAGAGGTCTAAGATGCAGGTGTGACATTGGAGGAGGCAGTAACTTCTTTGAGCAGGAGGTTCCTTATCTGTAAAAAAAAAAAAAAGGCAATTATTGTAAACAGGGTGCCTGGTAGGCACTCTTCCTGTTCCTGGCTCATCATTCTAGGAGGAAACGTGTCATGGAGACCTTATATAAGAGCCAGTGGGTAACACAAGAGACAGTGCCATCTGGTCACATCCACCTCCATTCTGGCCTGATGGCCCAGCCAGCTCTCGGAAGAGCAGCCCTCCCAGAGGAAAGAAAAATACCCCTGGGCCTGGGAAGTAGGGGCAGAGAAGAGCTCTGTGCCTGGGGCTGCTGGTTCAGGGCCCCCGGGGCTGCCGAATTGGGGGCCGGGTGCTTGTTTGGGAGCAAAAAGTTAGCAGCACTGGCGGCTGCCACCGGCCCGCTACTCCTTAGGAAGCCCAGACATGACCGCACTCCTCTGAGGCTGGCCAAGCTTCTCTGTCTGGATCATCCTGCATGTTCTGTGGAGTCCTGCTCTCTCTGGCACTTCTGCTGTGGCTGACCATTGTCCTGATGGGACCTCTCTCCCATCCCCTGTTTCATAACAGGCTCCCAGGACAGAAACCCAGTCGCAAAATTGTTTCTGCCTGCTCTCCTCTCATTAAAACTGGCCCGCCCTTCTGCCCCTGTTGAGGCCCTGCTCTCTGCTAGGGACATCGAGAAAAAGTATGGAGAAACAAATTCTCCATAAGGGAATAAGTAACAATAATAACGACAGCCGCCAGCATTTACTGAATGTTCACAGTGTGCTAAACACTTCACAAAGATTTTCTCGTTTAGTCCTCAGGACAAGTCAATTCTACCTCCATTTTACATGAAGGGAACTAGAGGCTCAGAGAAGTTCAGCAATTTGCCCCGGGTCACACAGCTGATGCATGGTGGGGAAGGGAGTGAGTTCATGAGTCTAAAGTATTAACCACTTCTCTCATCCATGTAGTTACCGGTTACTCCAGGTGTTTCCTACTGGGGACATTTCATTGCTTTTGCTCTTCGCTTTTGTCCAAAGAGATGCACTAATGGTAGAATTAGCTATTCGTGGAAGAGGTATCTTGAGTTCATGAACTACTTTCCCAAGCCCCTTAAATAACATCATGGGTATTTAGCCTGTCTGTACCTAGTTTCCTCCTCGATAAAATAGGAACAGTAATATGTACAGATTTCAGGCATTGTGGTGAAGTTTACAGGAGTTACTATGTGTGAAACGCTTATAACAGAGCTGGGACAGGGTAGGTGCTGTGGGAATATGATCATTATCACAGTCACTATGGTCAGGGCAGTGGCTTTCATCTCTTGCCACATCTGAGGGCCATCCTCCTACAGGGGAGAAGGCAGGGAGGACAGTGGTAGCTCCCGTCCACACTCCCCTGCCCTGCCTCCCCTAGGCAAGCTGATCTTGGTGGCCAGAGGGAGCAACCCAGGAGCTCTGGCCAAACAGGGCGAGAAGGCTCCTCCCCACCAGGCCACTTCCGGTGTTCCTCATCCGGGGACTCAGGCCCCTTGGGGCACACATGCTGGGTCATGCTGGATGTTATTTCCTATAGCAAGAAGGGAAGAGGACTCTTTGGTATTCCTTACATCTGAGGGGGGGGAAGATCAGGTCATTCACAGAGCTGTCAGGTGTCATCTCTTCTGTGTCTGAGTCCTGTCTCCTCTCACCCTTGCATTCTTGGTTGCATGGTTTGGTACCTGTGGACAGGGCATGCGATGAAGAAATGTGGGGAAAGGAGAATCTGCTCTCGGTATAGTATCATGGTCTCCCATCCCCCTCACTGTTGGTGTCCACAGTTCAGCGGGTATGGGTCCCTGCTGCTTGAGCTGGGCTCCCACATAAGTCTGGCCCTTCTGGAATACTCTCTTGGCAGCCCTGCATTCATGCACATCTACAACCCAAATGCCAGCTTCTGGGGGTAGCTGTTGAGCATCTGACTCCCACTGTGCACATAGCCCTGAACATCACAGGGCACAGATGACCCTAGGGAGGCTGGGGCTGCAGTAGGCATCAGCACCCCTCCTCTGGGGAGGTGGAGCTATTCTCACAGACCCATACCATATCAGGAAACTAAAAATGCGGGGTCATTCAAACCTGTCACAATTTCCAGATGCTCCTAAATAACCTAATTAGTAAGATCCAGTGGGTCAACCCACCACAGTGCCAGCTCTTTACCTGTATTATTATTCAATTCAGGAAACGCTTCCTGAGTACCCACTACATGCCAAGCTCTGCTAGGGCCTGGGATACAGAGGAATCAGAGAGGCAAAGATCCCATCCCCTGAGACCTAGAGGAGTGAGGCCCAGTGGGGAGACCTCTGTGGAGGTCTCTGTGGAGACAGAGAAGTGACAGGTGGGAAGGACAGCACCACGTGCAAGGCTTAGCACGGTGACCAGTGTGTGAACCTTGGGCTGTTGCCAACTGAGAGTCCAGTCCAAGCTCTCCCTCTGTAGTTGTGCAGTCTCGGCAAATGAGGTGGCCTCTCTGAGCTCCAGGCCACACCTGTAGATGAGAACTAATGACACCTCTGCCATGGCACCGTCGTGAGCAGTATGGGAGCAGGTATAATGTGTATTAGCTGACTCAAACATCCCAATGGACTCACAGCCTGAGGATTGTTACACATTTTATTGTATGCTGTGAGTGCATGACACATTTAGTTGCTGCTGCTGTGGCTGTTGTTATTATTAATTATTATTACTACTATTGAAGTAAATTCAGATTAAGGAGGACAAATTCTCTTGGTAGATGGTCAGAAAAGATTGCACAGAAGAGGTGAGGTCTTTGCAGAGATTTGAAGGGTGAAAAGACGTTCACCAGGCCGTCGTCAGGGAGAAGGGCATTGGTGTGTTCCAGGAGCCAGGCAGCAGCACTGTGGCCTGGCCAACCACCCCATGGACATTTCAGTCCTTCCCTCGGGCTTATGGAACTGAAGTGTGGAAACAGCTTCCTGCCCCACTTCTGATAGGAGATTCAGACACACATCCAGTCCCATGCTGCCTCCCGCACAGGTGGGTTGATGGGTCACTCTGCTGGTGACTTTCCTGTTCTATCAGCTGCTCTATGCGGCTAGCCTGGAGCCCCCGCACAGCCGGCATGGGGACAGCTAATTGGCACTGAGGCATTGCAGGAGGCCCAGCGTCCTGGCCCCTGGCTGTCCCCAACGCAGTGGCAGATGGCCTGCCTTCTCCAGCCCCTCAGAGACGCCCCCTCACAATTACCACTCCACAGCTGCCATGCGCGAAGGTTAGCTTGGTGCTTCAAATGTGTGCCTGGAAGATTATGTAACCCGCTGGCAGGAGAAAGCCGCCACACTTGGTGAGTTTAGCAAGATTAAATGTGTCAACAGTCGGCTTTGAATATGAAATAATGCAAATATCTTCTTAGTCTCATTTGAATTAAAAAACGTCAAGATCAGTTCATGTTCTGTCTAAAATGCTATGGTTTGAGGATGTGTTTTAACTCATCCATTCATTCCACAAATGTACGTTAAGGGCCTATTTTGTTCCAGACAATGTGATACATCAAGAATCAAACATAATTAAAGATTCTTGCCTTCAAGGAGCTTACATTCTAGTAGGGTGAGATAGACAATAAATAATAAACACAATAATTGCATGCAATACCTAGTAGAAAGAAGCAGGAAAATGTCATGGAAGAAATTAAAAAATAAAGCAGGGAGAAATAAATCAGGGGTTCAGGGTAAGGGGAAGATATTGCACAATAAGTAAGGCAGTCAGGTTTCCAATGAGAAAGTGGATTTGACATAGATTGTGGTTAAGGTACTTTTCACTGTCCTGGTTGACAGATGTTTAGTAGGTAAGTCTGGGTGGTCTTGAGACATCTTCCCCAGTGTCATGGCAACCTTGCTGGGGAGGGTTGGAGAAGTGCATCCTCCCCACATAGGGTGACCACTGGTCTTGGGTTGTTTGGGATGGAGGGGTTCCCAGGACATGGGAGATTCAGAGCTAAAACCTAGAAAGTCCCAGGCAATGGGGGCAAATGGTCGTCCTATCCCCACACTAGTGCCTCAGTAGAATCTTACTTCTAACCCAGCCCTGTTGAACCATCAGTCTAGCCACACAAAGTAGACTGGCTGTCTAAGATTCCAGCCTTGTCTTATTCATCTTTAAAATTCCCTAGTGCATTGTTACAAATATTTCTTGTCTTAAGCCCAATCATTTCTTTTGATGGATAAGCTGGTTCAAGATTTCATCAAGATCAAACAGCAGAAGAGCTTTCTCCTCTCCCCCTGTGATTTTTTAGCTTACCTTGGGGCCCAGAGAAAGAGGAAAGAAGCACCCATTTCCAGTGCACTTTTGCAAGTCTCCAGGGAAATTTTACTTGCAGACATTGTGGAACTGAAAACATTTGCCTCCAGTGAAGTTTGAATGTTCCCCAAAGATTCCCATTGTCAAGGCTCCTGTGGAGTCACATACATTCAGGGGTGGATTGACTTCAGAGCTCCTCGAAGAGAGGGATTGCCATGTTCAGCTGAGGGCTTCTGGTGCTGAGCAGAGGGTCTGGCCTCTGGCAGGATGTTAGTCCATACCTTATTGGTCTTATTCTTACCATCACCCGGGCACTTCAAACTCAGCTTGTTACAAAACCAAACTCAGCAATCCCCATCTCCCTGACCCCTAAACGAGCTCCTTCTCCAAAGTTCCCACTCCAGTGAATGGTCACCATCCTCT
Source organism: Panthera tigris (assembly GCF_018350195.1). Classification (NCBI taxonomy): domain Eukaryota; kingdom Metazoa; phylum Chordata; class Mammalia; order Carnivora; family Felidae; genus Panthera; species Panthera tigris. Next base: position 122,418,582 of record NC_056668.1, on the reverse strand, counting down.
AATGAGCCAAACCGGACGCCTGGCCAGTCTTCTTCCACTCACGCCCACAGCCTATGCATCACTCAGCCTTACCTTCTACTCTGCTTCCTAAATCAGCCTTGCTCTCATCCACATGACCACTGCTTGAGTCTAATCCATCATCATCTGGCCCAGTTCAAGGGCCTCCTTAGGTCCTCCATGAACCGTCTTCAACACCAACAAAGGGATCTTTTAAACATACTCACTTGATTCTGTCACTTCCTTCAAAGACCTCCAATGGTTTTCCATTATTGATTGGATTAAGTCCAAAGTCAGAATGGCATACTGTGCCCTCCAGAATCTTGTCTGGTTATCCATCTGGCCTCAATCCAGCCCCATTTCCTCTGCTCAGTGCTCTGATTGGACTCAGTAACTTGACATTCCTTGGGAGGTTTTGCCAAGCTCTTTTTACTCACACCACTCTCTCTGAAGAACCCTCATTTTACCTCTTGTTTCAAGACTCAGCTGATGTCACCCCGGAGGAGACTTGTCCTGATCCTTCTAGTTAGAACTGTGTGCTATGTTACCAACTGTCTGCTGATATTCAATCCCCTCCCTGGTTTTCTAAGCTTATCCTTCTATCACAGAGGCTGAAAGTCTGGAAACTACATTACCCAGATTCCCTTGCCAGGAGAGTTCCAGTTTAAATTCTTCAAATGACAGGCTTGTGCGTGAGATGTGGAAGTCAAAAGAAAAGGATAAATCCTCATTTACTTACAGGAATGGCAGAGAGTTGCATGGGCAGATGGCAGATTTTTGTAGTGCTTTCACTGCCTTATTTTCCTGAAAGGCAGCATTGGTTTTCCATTGTCATTACTTCCCCAGATCTCCCATCAGTTTGACAAGCATTGAATCTTTTGCAATAAATCCCTGCCTCTTGAAATACAGAGAATGGTTTCCATTTCCCTGATATGAGTGTTCCCTATTTTTTTCAAGTGAAATTGGTCTTCACATATCCAGCACCTAGTCCAGTACCTGGCACTTAAATATTAAATATTGTTGTCACTAAGTTAAATTGAGTCATAAGAAGAAATGAAAACACCATGGGTCATTTTACTCTTCAAGGCTGCTCCATGAGGTGTGTCTTTTTGCTCATCTCATTGCATCTGTTTCTTTCCACACTCCCTCTCTGTATTTGCAATGTCATATTGTGTATTGAATGAGAGACAATGAAAAGGGAAAAATTTTTGGAGTATGAGAGTCAGGGGTTCAAATCCCTCATCTATCACTCATTATATGTGTGATCTTGAATAAGTTGTTAGCTTCTCTGAGCCTTAGTTTTCCAATCTGCAGAGTGAGAATAATTATGCTTTCCAGAGTACTTGTGAGAACAGATGCTCATTGACGTGAATTCCTCTTCTCTTCCCAGGTAGAAGAGACATGGACTTACTGAGATGAAAGTGGTCTTAAAGATTATGTTACCTCATCCCTTGTTTTACAGATGAGGAAACAGAGGTCCATAGAGGAAAATTGACTGGTACAAAATTATAGTTTTTTTTTTTAATTTTAGAGAGAGAGCACAAGTGGGGAGAGAGGCAGAGAGAGAGGGAGAAAGAGTAAGAGAGAGAAAGAGAGAGAGAATCTCATGCAAGCTCCATGCTCAGTGCAGAGCCTGACATAGGGCTTGATCCCACAACCCTGGGATCATGACCTGAGCCAAAATCAAGAGTCAGATGCTTAAACAGACTGAGCCACCCAGGTGCCCCCCCCAAATCACACAGTTATTAAGTGGGGGAGCCAGTGCCAAGGTAAACTCTTCTGACTCCACCTACAGTTCATTTTCCTACTATAGGCATAGATAATAATGATGAAAACAAAAATAATAATTTTATGATTGCCAGAAGTACCGAGATAGACTTTCCCTCAGTCAAGGTCCCCAGACAAAGGAAATATACAGCAACATACACTTTGTTCCCAGATGTCCTGTGACATACATGAATAAGCACTTACTGTTTGGTTACTGAGATTTTGAGGTTGTTACTACAACATAACCTAGGCTACCCTGAGCAATGCAGGATGTAAGTTGTGTGGGAATCCTTGGCATTTGAGAGATGTGGGATACAGCAACACAGACTGAAGCCACCGCAGGCATTGCAATCTGAAGTCCTAATGAGATGCCTGGGACTCTGACTTACCAGAAACGTCCATGTTCCCTATGGGAAGTGAGAACTAGAGAGTGAGGTAGGCCTTAGGATTTTCCAATTGTCAGGGCCAGGCATTAATGGAAGAGGAAGGCTTTCTTGTCTCACGTAGTGTTATTTGGAGTCTTGTGTTAAACTGCATCCAGGACCAAGAAAGATACTTGTGAGTCGATCTCACATCCATGTGTGTGATTCACAGGTTCCTGGAGCCACCTCCTCTCTGATGCTCTCAAGCTGGCTTTTGATTATTCTTTGCATGAGGTCTGAATATCCTGGTGGATTCAGGGACCTGAAATGTGGAGTTTTCCTCAGAGAAGTAGAGGATTTTAATCCAGGCATGGATAAAGACGCATGAGGATTCTGGTTATACAAGGCATATGCCATTTTCCTGGATTAAGGTGCCAAACATTAATAAATGGAATTATTATGAACTCTATGCCTAAGAAAAGAAGTAAAAGCTTTAGCTAGATAGATTTTGTGCTAAAAGTTATTGGGGAAGCCCTGCTTGAAGACTCGGGTAGGCTAAAGAATGTTTGCATAGATTGGAAAGGGGAAGAGGAGAACAGCCCTGGGAGAATGAGTGGAGCAAGTCAAGCAAACTTCAAGACAGGATACCACCAACAGGAAAGGGAGCCTGGCACAAGTTTTGAAGAGATGTTTCAGAAAACACTTGGAATTAGGATTGGCAGGGAAGCCAGGGGGTCCAGGTAGCAGCGTCACAGCTGAGCCAAGTCTAGGTTAGAGATCAGGTTGGTCCCCTCCTGAGCGTGAAGCCCAGGAGGGCAGGGACTTGATCCTGTTGGCTGCTGTCTCCCTGCATCCGGGACGCTTCCTAGAGCATAGTGAGTCCTCCATAGATATTCGCTGGATGAATCACTGTTGAGAAGGTGCGTCCTGGCCTCTTTTGCTTCTCAAAGAGGAAGTGACAAAAATAGGCAGGCTATGTTTGCATAATGGATACTTTTGCCTCTAACTTGACCTTCTCTCTTACTATGTGGGGCCACACATAACCACTCAAGGGAAGGCTAGGACCATAAATGTCTGGGGCTGAAAACAAAGAAACCGGAAAGCAAAAGAAAGCCCTAGGACCTAGCAAACAGCGCTAGCCCTACACAGGGGAGAGAAGGAAAGAGGCGAACCGAAGAGGCAAGTAGACATTTTCAAACTTAGCCTGAAAGGAGTCAGGGAATGCCAGAGAAGATGGAACGCCAGAGGGCTATCCCACTGTTGCAGGAGAGGGGGCGGTGGGAAGGAACCAGATGAGGAGAGGTGAGGTTTGGGAAGGAGCCCATGGCACGAAAAGATGGTCTTCTCCAGAAGCTTCAGCAGCAGCTTTGGTTTTTGGTGTTCTTGCAGCTGAGTCAAAAACTAGGGAAAAGGAAAATGCCCTGATATACAGGGCCTTGAAGGCCTGCGCAGGAGTCAGAAACAGCAGTGAATGCGGGGCAAAGGGAGAAAATAATCAGGATACAGGGACAGTGGTAGAGAAGGGGGGGAGGTGAGAAGCAGAGCCACACACATTTGGCTTGGGCTGGTTCCTGCTCTCAGGGAGGAAGGGACAGGCAAGACCCATCACACAAAGCTGCCCCAAAGGTACCAGGAACATAAGGCTCTAAGGAAGGGATCAGTGGGAATTAGGAGGTTTTATAAATACTGTATGGGTTGGATGCGGCTGAGATGGAAACTCCAGTAAGACATGGAGGTAAGGGGTTGCACCTTGGCCAATGGCAGTCTTACTGGAAATTCCAGTGAGTCTGAAAGCCAGAATATTTTCTTTCTCTGTCTCACATTTGTTTTCTCCATCTCCTTTCCCCCAGATGTCACCAAGCATCTGCTACATCCCAATGGCTGGCAGCAGAAACATGGGTTCTGAGAACATCACGTTACTGTCTAAATTTGGTGGGTGTGGGGCTGGGGCTGAGATATTCTTGGGTGCCCTATTGACTTTCAAACTTTTTGAAAAGCGGGACACATGAGTGATTTGAGATTGGATAAATCTGACCTCCCTGTCCTTCTGGGAGCCACACCCATTCCGGGTAGACCAGGCAGAGAGCAGCTGCTCCTAGAGGAGACACTCAGACTCTAGCTGGGGGAGTTTCACTGGCTGATACCCGGGAAGATTCAAATCCAGATGGGGGAGGGGCTTTTATTTCTTGGGATTTTAATGTGCAAAAGAAAGGGAATGGCAGTCTTGAATTTTGATTTCTCTCTTAGAATTTAATAATGGAGCAGGCTCCACAGAGCTCAAGTTTAGGGTATTTTTAAGTTGCTGGTATGGTGCTCCTTGGGGTATTTTTACGCTATCATGTGGTGTTTGTGGTATGGCTTCCTCTGCTGAGCTATATTGGACAGTGTGGCTTGAAATTTGAGATGGGAAATATAATCGGGGTGAATTTTTGGCCTAGAGTGCAGTGGGGACTTGAAATGATTTTACTTAATACCCTGTTCTGACCATTTCAGGGGCTTCTGGGGGTAACAGCTGAGCTGCCCATCCCAAGACCCTGGGTAGTGATGAGCAGTGTGGCCGGAAGTTGTGAGGGCACAGCTCTTCTGCTGGCCTTCTCCTCCCTGAGAGGACAGGTGTTCCTGAGCTGACCACAGGCTTGGCTGTTCAGCCCATTTGGAGCAGTGGGCAGGCTCTGGGGGGAGTTAGGGCACAACACTATCCTGCCTATCTCCTATTTCCACAGAGAAGAGGCTTCCTCCCTGCCATCTGCTAACTCAGTTGTCTCAAGGACGACAGAGCTGCTAATATTCGGAAGGCCATGTGTTGACCAAGAATAGGAATGTTGAAGATACTGCTCACAGACAACAAGGTGCCTCTGTGTGCATTCAAAAATGATGCCCCATCTGGGTGGGCAAGGTTTGACAGGAACAGGGGTTGGTGTGTAGATGACGTATTTGTGCAAGGACAAATGTGCCCTTTTGCTTCCATAGGATGCTTGGTGAATGGAGCTGGGGCCAGACTGCACTCCCACTTGCCCCCTCAGGAAATGCATTTGTGCAGTGCACAACCTGCACAGCCATACACAGCTGCCCTAAGTACCCTTTCCTGTCCTTGCACTGGCCAACCCCCAGTCACCAGGGGCATTTACATTTGAAAGTCTCCATTCTGGAGGGATCATTGCCTTTGGAGGCCCAGCTCAGTGCACTCCTCTCTGTTCAGCTTCTCAGAGGCTGTGGACTTCCAGTCACAGGAGGACAGGGAAGAATGGCATTGTCTCTGGCCCAGCTCATCCAGGGGCTCTTGTGCCTGACACACGAGTAAAATATCTGCATGTCCCTTCCTAGCTCCATCTCTTGTGATGTTCTCCATCTGCCAGACTCCAAAAGGGCAGGAGGGACGAGAAGAAGAGACCATACTTTCCTCTAATCCCCAGCAACAATAACTAACAATATTTGTCCCTTGTGTAGTATCAACGATGGGGTCTTGTGATGTTCAGCCTGTTTTTTTGTTTTTTTTTTTTTTAAAGGTAGTTTTATATGTGGCTTCTGTCAGGAATGAATGATGTATAAACCTACACTTGGATCCACTAGGAGAATCACTTTTGCCTCTCCCTGAGCCCTATCACCGCCTGGGCTGCAAAATCCTATTTGTATCATAGGGAACACACTGAGCCTCATTAAGACAGAACTTTATAAAGGAGATGCAGAAGTGGGGGAAGACCAGGGGTAATTAAAGTGGCATTTTAACCAGAATGTTACTCCAAGAGTCAGGCCACGTCCGCTCACGTATGACAGGATCCGGGAGGGTTCTTTAATTAAGGACTTGGTGAGGTGGACACAGAACTGTATTGAACGTGACTGAGCCCGGCCCACACAGAGAGAAGAAATAAATAGTCTTGTCAGAGTTCTATACATAAACTACAAGCTTCGTCGTGAGTGCTGAGTCCCATTTCCACGTCCCGCGGGAACTCGGGCGAACCTGGGTGCTGGCAGGAACTCCTCCTCCTACTCCAGCCTCTCCTGTTCACGACTTTGGGGAACCTCCAGAGCTGCCTGCGCTGGGAATTCCACCTTTTCCCTCCAGGCGTTCAGTGCCAAGTCCATGGTCTTTGTTTCTGCAAGTCTTCAACGCTCCTTAGAAGCACAGCCTCTGAGGAGGCTCCGCGATCCTCCCTTGAGCTTCGCACGATCTGCTGTAGGTTTAATGCGGGAAAAGCCGCTGAGGCTGCGGCTTGCGCTTGGGTCTAACCCGAGTGGCCGGCTGCTGGGGCTGCCAGGGACTGAGAGGCTTCCGGGATAGTTCTTCCGGTCAAGTTCCGGGCAGACCGGCGCGTGGTGGTCACCCTACCGATTACCCAGATTCTCCCTTCATTCCAGCATCTGGGTCCTCTGCACCCTGATGTGAATTCCCTGCTTGCTAACACCCACCCCCCATCCCCATCTCGCCTTCCCCAAGCGGCTAGCAGCTGAAGCCTGAGCACACTGCATAGCACGCCTGCCTAGGAATAGTGAATGTGAGTTTGAGTTATCATGGATGAGTCACCTGAGCGGCTTCCTTTTTGTGTTTCCAGCGTCTTACAGAGACAGAAAGCCTCCCAGACACAGGTGTTGCTATATAGTCTTCAGGGTCCCGCTGCAAGTCTGATAGAGCCTTGCCTAGGGTTTTACTTTAGCATGCAGCCCCCTTAGGAACCCGATCAGAAGGTAGAAGTTTTGCTGTGTTTCCCTGGGTTAAAATAGCGTCTCTGCTGCTGCTTTGCAAAACTGGCATTTCTCCCTGTTTCAGATTTATTCCAGGCCAAACATTCTGAGGTTGGTCTGGAGTCCTAACACTTTCCTCAGTTTCTCCTGTTTCCATGGTACTCATATGGCCAACTAGGAAATCCCTAGGCTGTTTGGTTCTTTTCCAGGAGTAAAGGGAGTCTGATCTGTTGCCATGGGCCTAAGGCATAGAGAACCTTCCAGTGGTGAGTAACCACGTGACTTGACTAAGTGGCTCAATGCAATTTATAGGATCTGCCAGGAGTCACGTGGCAAACCCATGCACGTGAGTCTGGGGTAAGTATTGTGCTGATAGCATCAACTTTGGGGCAGGGGTAATCTGTTTGCAATTCTAAACTCATTATTTCTTTATTTGCATTCGGTATCGAAAAGCCAGTCATGAGAAACACATTTTTAAAGCATCATTACTATAAAATTTGTTAAACCAAGTGTAAACATTTTATCAGCAATATGTTCTGGAGGCTTTTTTTTTTTTTTTCCTCCCCTTTTACTTTTTTGTTTTTTAACTGAAACATTATTTCACAGCTGCCTGGTTCCTAGGCTGGGTCACAAGTTAATAATGCCTGTACCTTGGAATGAACTTGGGCTGTTGCTGGCTGTCTTGCAAATTAGGCCATGAGTTTTTCATTCCTACAGTTTAGGCAGGAAGCAGTGCATCATTAGGAAGCTTTCTTTTTTGCTTTATCTTGTACCATCAAGTGTAATCAGAGGATTAGGAGGGGCTGTGCTCCTTGGAAGAAGATTGCAGGCACACAAACATTTGGTTTACTGGTCTCGGTGGGGCCTTGGGGCTCCTCATACAAGGGAGTTTGCGTGGCACAAATGTTATGCAGACAGCAGAGATGTTCTTGAAAAGAGAGACCTTTCAAAGAGCAGAAGTAGATTCCTGTTTGGCAACGTCGTCCTAGAGCTGAAATGGCTTTGGCCGTTGCCCTATTCCAATGTTACAGCTTAGGTTTATGAGCTTAGAATTCAAGGTTGTGTTAGTCTCTTCCCAGGCACCTTGTTTGCAGATGGAGTGCAGAGCATCATCAGAGGAACAGAGGAACGGATGCTCTGCACAATTTATTCCTTTTGTTTTTTATTTTTTTAATGTTTTATTTATTTTTGAGAGTAACAGAGCATGAGCAGGAGGGGGCAGAGAGAGAGAGAGGGAGACAGAGAATTGGAAGCAGGCCCCAGGCTCTGAGCTGTCAGCACAGAGCCTGATACGGGGCTCAAACCCATGAACCATGAGATCATGACCTGAGCTGAAGTCCGACGCTTAACCGACTGAGCCACCCAGGTACCCCTAAAAAATGTATTTCTGTGTAAGGGGGAGATAATCGCCAGATTCACCTGAGTTTGAGTCCTGGCAGCATCCAGCTGTGTGACAAGTTACTCAGCCTCTCAGTTTCATTTTCCTCCCCTCCGAAGTAGAGATAATAATGTTCAGCTTAGAGGCTCACTGCCACATACACATTTCAGCAGCGGTTATTTGCTACTGTTGTTACTCTATCAGCTGCCACCTCTGAGGAGACTCCCAGCGTGCTGCAGGGATCAGCGTGTGCAGGGGCTGTGAGAGCAGGGGGCACGGAGACCATCAAAGATTCGTTATTGAGGAGAACAGCCTCATCTGTTCCAGTCTGTGCAACAACCACAAAAGAGTATTAGCTGCTCCTTATGTTTGTACGATCATTCCGAATGAACTTTCTACACGCACATTCCTCACTCCAGTCCTGTGGGTAGGACAGAACTGATTACCCACATAGGCTTTAAGGGAAGAGATCACTTTGGGGAGAAGCACACACTTTTATAGATCATTTGGAAAGCACTTGCAGCCAGATAACAGCTAGCTTTACCCTTTGCCTGCAGTTTGAAGAAGGGCCTCGGGGAGTGTGTTCCTTATACTCACAACCTTCACAGGGTTTGGAAACGGAACCCTGGGGTTTTATGCTGGTCTTGAGTTGGTGCAAAGGGGTGTGGGGCTCCAGAGGCTTTGGGTTGAGTGCAATTATCAGCACTCCATGGAGACTGGCCTCTCCCTGGGGACCCATGTGGGTGCAGGCAAACAACTATAGTCCCAGAGTCCTTGCTTGAGTTCTGGGACGACTGCATCTTTAAAAAAAAATGCTGAGCTTCTGTTCTCAGGATGCTGCTTGCAACGCCATGTCTCAGCCACCAATCCTCAAATGTACCTGTAATGTGTTAGCTGTTGTGCAAAGTGCCAGGGGAATGTGGTCCCTGCCATCAAAGAATTTCTAATGTGGGAGGTATGTATGTAAATATATAATCACCACACAGCATGATAATGCTCGATAAGGGGCATGTTATGTTAGGAGAGGGATCTAAAGAGGTCCTGAGAGATCCGGAGAGAACCTATTGAAAGACAAGTTTTCTGAAGACTGGGTGAGAATACGCTAAGTGCAAGAGAGTAAAGGTGTCATAAAAGGGAAACAGCATATGCACATTTCAGGAGGTGGTGAAAACATGGTGCATTTGAATAATTAAAATTAACTTACTGTAGTTGAAGGACAAGTGCTCCCTGGGGTTTGGAGTGGTGAAGTAGCAAGTGTAGAGGAAAGCAAAGGTCAGGTGATGATGGAATTTATAACAGAGAAAGTTCATTCCATGGTGTGGAGTATGGATGCAGGCTAGAGGTGATGTTGGCCCTAACTAGGGAAATGACAGTGAGTAATGGATAGTGAAGCATAAGTGTATTGATAGGCTGAGGAAGATATAGGAATCAAAAATCAGACCTAGGTTTCTAAACTGAGTTACTGAGAGGTCAGTGGTACAAGATTCCTATTTTGGTTTTGTTTTGTTTTTATTTTGTTTAGATTGTAATTCTCTGGTAAAATGATCTGTATATTTATATATGTATTTTTTCTTGATCATAGTAATTTATTTTAATGTACATGTCTGACAACTCCAATGTCTGGATCACTTATGGGCCAATATATTGACTCTTTTATTTTGGGTTTCATAATTGGTCTTATTTCCTGGTATGCCTGGTAAACTAAGTATTGAATTCTGGACATTGTGTTTAAACAGTTTTTGAGACTTGGGATGATGTTTTCTCTATCCAGAGAGAAATGTCTTTTTTTCTTCTTCTTTTGTTTTGTTCTGAAACTTTAATGAGAAAAATATACCTATCTGTGTCAAGTTCAAGAAAATGTGTGTTTGATGTGTCATTGGGTCACAGGTCAAGTCTGCATATGATAGAGCCAGCAAAACAGGAAGTATATAAGCAAAGATACACATGTCACAGAATGAAAAGCTTGTGCCTGGCATGGTTAAGTGTCAGTCTCCCCATTGCTCAGCGGCATGTTAGAGATCCCACCGGTGATGGAAACAGACTCTGGACATTGCAGAATTCCCTCCGACGTATCTACCTCCTACAGTGTGTGGTGTATATTCCGCAGAAATTTTTCGTCATGCTCATACCTATAGACTGACTATTTGGGCTCCTCTCAAAGTGCCTCCCACTCCACCTTGGGTATCACACATGCTTTAAAGTTGGAGTTGAACTCCCCAGGGTTGATGCAGACCTCAGTGGCCTGGAGGTGCAGGGGGAAACCATAGCTCCACCTCCCACACATGGGAGCTCAGCAGATTGTGGCAATTTGCTCTCTCCAGGCTGGAACTGGAAAGGGAATAAGTCTTCTTGCAAGCAGATGAGCTATGGCAAAATCACCTCGACTTGGTAGAGACTCTTCTATTTCTGATTTGCCCTTACTCCTAAGAAATAGCTTTCCTGGGGTCTCATGTGAACCCCTGGGTGTTTACCACGGCCTTCCTCATGGTAGGCACCAGACTCCAATTCCTGGCTTTCTAGCACTGGGAGGCTACAACATGCCATGCTTAGATTTTTATTGTCTTGGCAGCTTCTTCCACTTGGCTTCTCAGTCTTACCAACAGGAAGCTTGGAACTCATAAAATGACTCCAGTGAATTCAGACCTAATGTCAGCTTCACCTGTCTGTGGTTCCTTTTTCTTTAGGATCTTGGACCTCACGTCTTGGTTTCTTTGTAACTTGAACTCCGTTTTTGCCTATCAAGCCCAGTGAAACTGCTGTCAGCTCCAGACCACTGCTTCCCTCCCCACCCCCACCCCGCCCCCGCCAGTCTATATTCTTTGCCAGGAATTGATAATTGACTCAAGGGGAAAAAGACTATGATGAATGCAGTGCTTACCACAAAGCATTTCCTCTTTTCAGAGATCCTTTTACATTATAATTCTCTCGCAAAATGGTGTATATTTTTATATATTGCTTTTTTCAGAGATTTTGGCCCCTCAAGTCTTGGATACTTTGGTTATTCTCTGATGTTTTTGGTTTATGGTCCATCTCTTCTAGTTTTTTCTTAGCCATAGAGTTAGTTTGATACATTCTACTCCATCTTATCTGGGAGTGTAAGTCTGGACTTAAATTTAATATATTTCTTAAATGTGTATAATCATAAACTAGATCAAGGTTATTATATTGATAGGCTTATAGAAACAAAAACCAAAACAAATAAATTTAAGCCAATTTAACAAGTTTGATTAACAAATTTAATAAATTTAAAAATCATTAGTTAAAATTATTGTTGATTTAATATGACAAATGATGGATTATTATGTGTGACTGTGTCCTAATATATCAGATTTTTAATTGTGCTTTGTGATACTTCAATTCTCCTATCTTTTTGCTCTATTCCAGCAACTAAATAACTTAAACTCCAATTTATACCATGTGCTGTGACATTATTTGGCCTTAACTTTGCATAAACATTACATTTATGCATAGATTCAAATATGTTACTTTCTGGCTCTGAGCACTTACAATAGTGTTTTTTTGGCACCAACAATTATGGAAATGAACACAAACGTAGGCTCTGAAATGGCAAGGCAGTCCTTGCATATTGGTGGTCATCTTGATATTTCAAGATGTCCTCATGTTAATGTTCTTAGATGATCAGTGAAATTAACACAAATTTAAAAAATTATCCTTATTGAGGCATTGAAGACTCTGTGAATACGATAGTGGACTCCAATTATTGAAACCGCTCAACCATGGGCCCCAAATCTCCTACCCTGATCTCAGCCTTTCAAACCCACAGATAAGGAATGCACAAGGCCCAAGAACCCCTTCTTGAGATCCCAGGATCCCTTGAACCAATCTGTACCCAAGGAAACCCTCCCCATACCCAGTCCTTGGCCAGTACCATTTGCTCTTCCTCATTAATAAGGAGCAGGTGGCCAAGGCACTGAGTTTCTCTTCCTGAGAGCCTGGGAGACAGGAATCCCCAGTGAGACCGGTGTAGCTTCTGTCTCAAGCTATTATTTGTCTTCTTTTAATAGGTGTGTGTTTGTGTTAAGCACTGTTAGGTGTGTATTGTGTGTGAGAGAAGGAGAGAAAGAGTGTGATGGGCTGAATTCTGTTCTTCACAATTCTATGTTGAAGCCCTAAGCCCTCAGTAGCTCAGGCTATGTATGACTATATTTGAAGATAGGGCCTTTAAAGAGGTAATTAAGTTAAAATGAGGTCATTAGAGTGGGTCCTAACCCGGTATGCCTAGTTTAAGAGTTTATAAGCATCTATGACCTTATAAGAAGAGATTGGGACATAGACATACACGGAGGAAAGACTGTGTAAAGGCACAAGGAGGGTACAGCCATCTACAAGCCAAAGAGAGAGGCCTCCAAAGAGACAACCTTGCTAACATCTTGACCTTGGGCTTCTGGCCTCCAGAACTGTGAGAAAATTAATTTCTGTTGTTTAAGCCAGGCAGTCAGTGGTATTTTGTGATGGTAGCCCCAGCAATGAAGAGAAAGATGAGAAAGGGGAGAGAGAGAGGGAAGTAAAATGAAAAAGGACATGGTTGTGGTGGCTGATGGGTGCAGCAGACAGAGTTCAAGGCTGAGGGTGCATCCCAGTCTGGCTGCTCCCCATCAGTAAGGGTCTGTGCTTTCAGAGAAGACAAGACACTGCTTTCATATTCAGGCTGTTATTCTGGGATCTGTTACACAGCAGCAGCAAGAAGTTACGGGCAACCTTGCTGTACCTTGGCCCCTGTCTCCCTTCTGGGCCTGCCTGACCATGGGATTGAATAGACAGGAGGGAAAAGGCACAAACTTACGACCAAGAGCAGGAAAGAGCAGGGAGAGGCCAAGAAGCTAGAGGAAATGGACTTGACCCAGATCTAGGTGCCATTTTTAAAATCTTTTTTTTTTATATATATATTTCACCCATCCTGCTTACCCCCCTCCCAGGCAACCACCACCTTGTTCTCTGTATGTAAGAGTCTGTTTGTTTTGTTTTTTAGATTCCACATATAAGTGAGATCATGTTATTTGTCTCTTTCCAACTTCACTTAGCATAATACCTTCTATGTCTATCCGTATTGTTGCAAATGGCAAGATCTCATCCTTGTTTAATGGCTGAGTGATCTGCTTCCATATCACCTCAGTTTATCCATGCATCTATCAGTGGGCACTTGGGCTGCTTCCATAATCTGGCTATTGTGAATAGTGCTACAATAAACAAAGGGGTGTATGTTTCTTTTCAAAATGGTGTTTTTTTCCCCTTTGGGTAAATAGTATTGGAATTACTGGGTCACATGCTATTTCTTTTTTACTTTTTTGAGTGATCTTTATGCTGTTTTCCACAGTGACTGAACCAATTTACATTCCCAGCAACAGTGTACATGGGTTTCCTTTCTCTCCACATCCTCACCAACTCTTGTTATTTCACATTTTTTAAATACAACCCATTCTGACAGGTGTGATGTGATAACTCACATTTTAAAAATAAGCACATTTTAAAAATCATAGCACACACACATACACACACATAAGCAAATCTCCCATAATGTGGCCATCAGTGGGGGGTAGTGGGAAAAACATTGGTCTTAGCATCAAGGAGACTTGAATTTAAATTCCAGCGCTGAGACTGACTCGTGTAAACCTTGGGTGAGTGCTTAACCTCTCTGAACATGTGTTTCTGAATTTGTAAACTGGAGGTACTGATGCCTGTTTCACACATTCTAGAGGATTAAATGAGAAAAAATGTGTGGAAAAGGGCTTAGCCCAGCATCTGGCACATAGTAGGAACTTAGCCGATAAGGACTTTTCTTCTTAGAGCAGAAACAAAGCCTTTCCTTCCACTAGCAAAATGCAGTCCTTACTGTGCAGCAGCTGCTGCGGGGCCCTGGGCTGGCACCCACAGTGTGACACAGTGGCATACTGATTATTTTGAATCGAAGCTATTTGGGAAACAGCCAGTTCAAAGACACTCAGACCCTCCTGTGTCCCCCCTGGAAGCAGAAAACCAACCTCCCATGTGAAAAATGCCCTCCCTGTGCTAAGAAGGGAAAAGACGTCCTTATCACCAAAGAGGAACTTCAAAGCTGAGAAAACTACAGAAACAAACCTTGTCACTGTTCTACTAATCTACCACCTTAGCCTAAATTCCACTCAGAATTCCTTACTAAGGCTCCCAACTATCTTTCTTATCCTGTAAATTCCTCACAAATTTATCATCTCGTTTTCTAAAAGGTTTAAAAACGGCCTGCTGTGGTCATTTCTTTGGGTCTCAATTTCCTTATTGGGCCTCTGTGCACGTGTCATAAAACTTTGGTGTTCTTCCTCTTGTTAACCTGTCTCATGTGAATTTAATTTTACGTCCAGGTGGAGGGCCCTGAAGGGGAGAGGAAGAATTCTCCCTCTCCTGCACCACGTTAAAGTGCAAATGAAAGATCCCCGAGCAAAGCTGTGGCGCACCAGGACGGAATACCAGAGTGAGTGCAAGTGGAAGCCGCTGGGCACAGCAGGCAGGTGAGCGCTGAGGAGGGAAGAGAAGTCCTGGGGCACCAGGGAGGTGGACTTCATCATCACAACAGCCCAGAGCGGTCATGCAAGGAGCCTCTCTTATACTCCTGCTGAAATACCACAGGGTAGGTATCCCTGGAAGTGAGTGGAGTGAGCTGAGGTGAGCCAGGTGTCAGCACCTTGGACAGCTGACAGAGAAAGGCCTGGTTGAGGAGTTGAATTGGGCTGAAGCTGGAAAGGGTCCGTCAGGAGAGGGGCACGATCTGGGAGAGCAGGCAGTGGTCTTCGCGTGGTTTCTAACACCTGACCTCCAAGCAAAATGCTCCATCCAAGGGAGACAGAGGCTCCCTAAGGAGGCCTGGGACAGAGACTGGGCAGAGTCTCTGTCTTAATCACCATTTCTCAGCAGAGAAGGGCGAACATAAACATTAACCTACAGGTAAAACCTATGCTGGTAAAACCACACAAGGGTTGACTGTCACAGTGTTTTCAGTGTAAGAGAAAGCTACTAGTATGAGAGACTCTAAGGTACGTTTGTTATCTTAAGTGTCTTCTTTAAGGGATAAAGTCACCTTGAGTAAGGCCCCAGGTTGTTGGGTCTCCAGTGAGACAACCCCAGGTTGAGAATGTAAGGCCCCGACGACGTGCCTCCATGGGCTGTTGTGGGATTCTGGTGACGGTGTGTCAGTGTGGTGTTCCTGTCCTGCTGTCCAAACGGGAAGGACACCTAGAGCTGTGATTAGCCAGCACCACTTCTACTATGAGCTTGTGGGGGTGGTGAGCAAAGGGAAAAATGGGGAGAATGCTTTTCATGTTACTACTCGTGTGTCTGCCCTAGTATCTAGCCTAGGGCCAGGCCCTTGCTAGGTGGTCAGTACTTGCTTGTTGAAGAATGAAGGTGGATGGGCTGTGCAGGGGCAGGAATAAGGAGCTATCACTAAAATAACTGACATTGACAGAGTGCTTATTATGTGCCACTAAGAGATTTCCAGATATTCACTCTAATCTACCTCTCCCATCATCTTTGTGAGGTAGGATGATGATGATCATCCCCATTTTATTTTATTTTTTAAAAAATGTTTAATGTTTGTATTTATTTTTGAGAGAGACAGAGACAGAGCATGAGTCGGGGAGGGGCAGGGAGACAGGGAGACACAGAATCCCAAGCAGGCTCCAGGCTCTGAGCTGTCAGCACAGAACCACGAGATCTTGAACCACGAGATCATGACCTGAGCTGATGTCGGATGCTTAGCTGACTGAGCCACCCAGGCGCCCCTGTCATGCCCTTTTTAAAAATGAGAAAACAAGTACAGGAAAGTTGAGCAATTTGTCTAAACTCTGGGATTGCCAGTAAAATATAGGATGTCCAATTAAGGTGGAATTTCACACCAACAGTGAGCAATTTTTTTTTAGTAAGTTGTGTCTTAAATATTGCATGGGAATATTTATACTAAAAAATATTTGTTTATCTAAACTTCCAATTTCACTGGGTGTACTGTATTTTTATTTACTAAATCTGGCCACCATACTCAAGTGCAGCAATCAGTGAGTGGCAGAGCAAGGATTAAAATCAAATCTTTGGTCTCAGCTATCACACTCGGAATTTAAAATGTGCCAAGTGATTTTTTGGGGGGGGGGCATCTTTGACAGCTTAACTTTCCCCCTGTTTTTGTGGTCTGTTTAGGTTTTCTACTTTTTGAGTCAATTTTGGTAATGTATGTTTTCTTAGAAAATCCACCATTACATTTAGATTCTCAAGGTAGTTATCATAGTGCATTACCTTAATTCTAAACTCTTTGTAGTGTTTGTAATTTTTTCTCTTGTTCTCAAGGCATTTACTGTCTTTACTCTTGTGAAAGCCTCCATTGTCTTAAATAATGAGGTTTGTTCTGGAGAAAAAGTTTATGACCGTGATTTTGTTTTTGTTCTGTATTCCAATAATTTTTCTTTTTTTTTTTTTTTTTAATTCTGTCTCTTTTCACTTTGCCCTGTACTCCCTCCATTTTCTTGGATTAGAGGTTTAGTTCATTATTTAAAATTTTTCTTATTTCCTAACACATAATGTGAAGGTTATACATTTTCTACTAGATTTCACTATTTGGCTGATTCCCATAAGATGCTAATATGCAATCATCTTAATATTTTCTAATTAGAATTCTGGTTTTGATTTTTTAAATTCACAGGTGATTTAGAAAAGAGGTTTCAAAATTTCCTAATGGATTTTTTTTTAGTTTACTTTTTACAGATTAAATTTTTCTTGTTATTTTCTAGTTTTTTTGTATGATACCTATTTATTTGAAAAAAATAGCTGATTTTTTACTTGTGCCCAAATATATAATCAGAGTTCTAAGGATGTTTGAAAAGAATGAACATTTTCTATTTGAGTATGAAATGTTGTGTGTGTGTGTGTATTAAGTTTATTAATTATTATTCAAGCCCTCTATAATTTTATTTCATATTTATCTACTAAATTTTATAAGTTCTGAGATGAGTGTTTTAAGGTGTATTAGTTTCTTAATAGGATTGTGGATTTGCCTGTTTGTATTTTTGGAAGTTATTGCTTTATATATTTTAAAGTTACGTTACTGGTTCATTAAAGCTTTTTTCCCCCCTCATTTCCTAATTTTCCTCATTTCCTGTCAGAATATCATTATGGATTTTACCTTTTATCTATCATTTCAGGATATATACATATATGCATATATGTATGTATATATATGCATGTATGTATATATATATATAGTTTTAAAATCCACTTTATATGACATAATACTGCCATCCCAGCTTTCCGTTTGTTTGCTCTTACCACCCCTTTTCAACCTCTCTCCACCATTTTTAGGTATTTATACAGAGCATAAAATTGGAGTGTGCTTTTTCACCCAATCTTAGTCTTTGCTGTTTTTAAAAACAGCTTTATTGAAGAATAACCGATGTACAATAAACTGTACATATTTAAAGTGCACAATTGTAGACCCATGAAGTAATCACAACGATGATTTTTTTAGAGACCTCCTAATGATTTTTATCATTTTTAATAGGGACAATTAAATACAGTGGCCATAATTGAAATAAAGGACACGTTTGGCCTTATTTTATCCTATTTTGTATTTTTAGCACTACTACGTATTATTTGTTCCTTTCTTTTTTCCTTAAACCAATTTTTACTGCATTGATAGAGTTTTTATTTTTAGTTACTATTTTGGCCTCTGGTGATTTGGAAGCTTTTCTAGGTGTTTGTATTTTTAGGGGGGTATGTATGTTTTGAAGAGTATATTCACGTCTGCATTTCTCTATCAATATATTAAATGTCTCAATTTCTCAAGAGGAGACTTTTAGTATAGTTTTTATTCAATTCAGTTCCAGCCACATACCCCACATGAGAATGAAGCTGTTAGGTTACTTCTCTACTCCCTCTGTCCTTCTTCTCCCTCTAACTCCTGAGTGTTGTAGGACTCCTGTTTTACTCTTTATTTTTGTATCCTTATATTGCAGCTGGCAATCCCCTTACACTCATCTATTCTGATTTAGCTGTCACTGTCACTTGCTCAGTCTTCCCAGTTGCTGTCTTCATGCCTTTGTCCTGTTCCCTTGCTTATTGATGCTTTAGGCACTGGGCTTGCCATTCCATCTTCCCCATTGTGGTCTTCTTTCTGAGGGCTTCATCACCTGTGCTGGTGACCCAGCCAACACTCTCTGAGTTCATGCCCTCTTCTCCTCCAGTGGAGTTTTCTAGATGTCCTTTCAGTTACTGACTCAGGTGCCCATGCCTAGACTGTCGTCATCCATAAGTAAGCTCCGTCAGCCATTGTAATGTCATCTCTCCCTTCAGCCCCTTGCTCTGGTTCTCCTGCTCAACCACTCTCCAGTCGGATCTCACTACTCTTTCTTCTCCATGACCTTCTCATGTCTTCTTCTCCCTACTCTTCCAGCTTGGATTCCATGATCCAGCCCTATATCTTCCTTGCAAATCCTTTTAACTTACTTGCTCCCCCACACCCCTAATCCCTGCTCCTTGTAGTGAGTTGAAGAGTGACTCCTCCCCAAAGGTATGCCCACGTGGAGTCTGTAAATTTGAACTAATTTGGAAAAACAAATCTGCGGATGTGATTAAGTTGAGGATCTTGAGATGAGATCATTCTGGATTAGGATGGGCCCTAAAGCCAATGACAAGTGCTTAGAAGAGAAGACAAAGGGAAAAAGACACAGAAACCCAAAGAAGAGAAGATGGAGGCAGAGATTGGAGTGATGTGTTTATAAACCAAGGATTGCCAAAGATTGCTGATGGCCACCTGCAACTAGGAGAGGGGCATAGTGTGAATTCTCCTCTAGAGTGTCCAAGAAAGACCAAACTCTGCTGACATGTTGATTTCAGACTTCTGACCACTGGAACTGTAAGAGAACAAATCTGGTTTTTAAAAAATATTTTTTTATGTTTATTTAGTTTTGAGAGAGAGAGTGTGTGAGCAGGGGAGGGGCAGAGAGAGAGGGAGACACAGAATCCGAAGCAGGCTTCAGGCTCCCAGCTGTCAGCACAGAGCCCGACGCAGGGCTTGAACTCACGAATCGTGAGATCATGACCTGAACCGAAGTCAGATGCTCAACCAACTGAGCCACCCAGGGCCCCCCAAATCTCTGTTGTTTTAAGCCACCAATGTGTTACAGCAGCCCTGGGAAAATAATACATACCTGCTTAAGCACCTGCCTGGAAAAGCCTTGAACTATTTAAACCAACTACTTACTTACTCCTCACTTACACGCCAACAACCAAACATTACTGGAAAAATCCCACTAAGCTCCTGGGAGCCTGCACTAGCCAGGCTTTTATCCTACCTCAGTGGTACTCCTTCATTTCTTTTGGATGCCTAAGAAATATCTCAGATTTAACAGGAACAAACAAATCTTAATTTCCCTATTGCAGTTGTCTGCACTTTAGTAAATTACCTCAAATTCATGAGTCATCCTTTCTTCCCCTTTCTTACATCTGATGTTTCTAAAACATCTCTACTTCCAGAATTCCCCCAATGCAATTACTTCATAGCTTCCCATTCTCTAGAGTTCTGCTCTGAGCCACAGTGATGTTTTCTAAGACTATGGCAGTGGCCCCCTGACTGATCAGGAGCCCTGCCTCTAGATTCTAGAATGTAAATCTGATTATGTCATTTCCTTCCTGAACTTCCCCCCCCCCAACCTCCCCCACACATTCCCATTACACCCTAGCCCTTTCTATTACACTGGCAGAGAAGTTCAAACTCTATACTATGGTCCCTCATGATCCTGCCTACCTGTGGTTGTCAGGGTTTGCTACCTGCTGTAATAGATTTGTCTACCTAATACTCAACAATGGCTCAAACAGTGCATTTTTTGGTTTCTTGCTCACATAGCAGCACTGAGGTAGGTGACCAGGTTGGTGAAGTTTTTCTATGCACAACCATTCAGAGATACAGGTTGTCCTCATCTTCAACATGCGGCGCTCTTTCAAAGTTACTCTTGGGGCCATTTCCATTCTAATTAGCTGGATGGGGAAAACAAAGAAGAGTGCATATCAGTGGTTTTTAGGGGGGTAGAATTGAATGTCACTTCTGTTCACATTGCTCCGGCTGGAACTCTCATGGCCACACCCCATTTCTAGGCAGGCTAGGAAGGTGGTCTAACCACACGTCCAGGAATAAGAGGAAGAACCAGATTTTAGTGAGCTGATGGCAGTCTCTGCCACAGTGCCTCCTCCCACCCAAGTTCCCCACACACAGCCACAGTGGTTTTCTCTCTGCATGAAGGAACACATGACTATGTGTCCTTCTCAGAGACTATGTATCTTCTGCTCAGAGAGCTCTTCTCTAAGTAGGCAAAGTTGCCTCCTCCTTATAGTCTGTTCTCAAATCAAACGTTGTCTCCAACTCTGCCGAAACAGCACCAGTGTACCTGTCCCTCTCTTGCTTGTTACCACACTAAATCTTCTTCACAATACTGAGTTTCTGAATAGGAGCTTCTGGAGGGCTCGGTCTTGTCACCACTCTACCCTAGAACAAACTGTGGACTTAATAAAAAAAATTTTTGACTGACTCCTACTTTTTGAATATTTCATCCTACCTTGAGATTTTTTTATTCTGATTTTTTTTTTAAATTAGAATTCTCCCTAAAGTAATTTACTTAGATATACGCTTGTGTGGCATACCTTTAAGTCTCGATGGATTAATAAAAAACTTTCTCTGCCCATATGAATGTTTTATTGGATTATATAAGATTCTTGGATCACATGCTTTTTTTTTTTTGAAAACTGTATATTATGCCACTATCTTCTGGTGTCCAAAGTTGCAGATGAGAAATCTGTTGATTCTCTGATTCTTCTGTCTCTGAAATGCACCTGCTCACTGTGTTTGGAAGCCTGTAAGCAAATCTCTTTATCCTGAGTTCAGGAATTTTATCACGTGTGTATCTGATTTTTCATTATTTCTGCCTGGCACTATATGTGCCTTTTCAGTATAAAAATGTATATCTTTTTCAACTCAAAAGAATCCTCCCCTCCTTTTTTTACATTCATGCTTCTCCTAGGTCTGTTGATTACCACTTCCTGCAACTCTGCATTTTGCATCTTCATTCTCCTGGATCTACTCTCCATGTCTTCTGTTCCTTTTACCTTTTTATTTATTTATTTATTTATTTATTTATTTATTTATTTGTATTTTTTTTTTTGCTCTTCCATAGTAAGATAGTTCTTTGACTTGATTATGAATTCCATGTCCAATTGAATTCTATTTTTTAGTTCTGCAACTGCATTTCTCTTTTTTTATGTTTATTTTTGAGAGCGAGAAACAGAGCATGAGTGGGGAAGAGGCAGAGAGAGAGGGAGACACAGAATCTGAAACAGGCTCCAGGCTCTGAGCTGTCAGCACAGAGCTGGACGTGGGGCTCGAACTCACGAACTGTGAGTTCATGACCTGAGCCAGAGTTGTATACTTAACCAACCTAGCCACCCAGGAGCTCCTGCAACTGCATTTTTCAGTGTGTGTTTTCAAAAAATTTACTGAAGCTTTGAAATAGGCAGAAGACATGAATAGACACTTTTCCAAAGAAGACATTCAGATGGCCAACAGACACATGAAAAGATGCTCAACATCACTCCTCATCAGGGAAATACAAATCAAAACCACACTAAGATACCACCTCATATTGGTCAGAGTGGCTAAAATTAACAACTCAGGAAACTACAGATGCTGGAGAGGATGTGGAGAAGTGGGAACCCTCTTGCACTGTTGGTGGGAATGCAAACTGGTGCAGCCACTCTGGAAAACAGTGTAGAGGTTCCTCAAAAAATTAAAAATAGAACTATCCTACAACCCAGCAATAGCACCACTAAGAATTTTCCAAGGGATACAGGAGTGCTGATTCAGAGGGGCACATGTACCCCAATGTTTATAGCAGCACTTTCAACAATAGCCAAATTACGGAAAGAGCCAAAATGTCCATCAACTGACAAATGGATAAAGAAGATGTAGTTTATATATACAATGAAATACTACTTGGCAATGAGAAAGAATGAAATCCTTTCATTTGCATTAATGTGGATGGGACTGGAAGGTATTATGCTAAGTGAAATGCGTCCGAGAAAGATATCCTATGTTTTCACTCATATGTGGATCTTGAGAAACTTAACAGAAGACCATGGGGGAAGGGAAGGGAAAGGAATAGTTACAAAGAGGGAGGGAGGCAAACCATAAGAGACCCTTAAATACAGAGAACAAACTGAGGGTTGATGGAGAGGTGGGGGAGAGGGGAAAATGGGTGATGGGCATTGAGGAGGGCACTTGTTGGGATGAACACTGGGTGTTTTATATAAGCAATGAACCACAGGAATCTACCCCCAAAACCAAGAGCACACTGCAAACACTGTATGTTTTTATATTAAACAAACAAAAAACCCTCACAAATATCAAAACTGCATACACATGTAAATTATATTATAGACTTAGTACGTGCATTTATGTGCATAATTATCTTGTATATTAAAGAATATAAATATATAAATACTTTAAAAAATAAAATTCTCTACATAGTTTTATGCAGTTCTATGATTTTTATTTAATTTTTTTTTCTGTTTCTTTTAGTAAAGCTTCCTCATTAGGAAGTGGTCTGGCTCTTTGCTTGGTCTGTCTTCCCATTCCATCTCTTGACTTGAAATATTCATTCCATGCCCATGCCAGTGGGTATAGCTTCCTCTAACACCTGTTCAGATCAGGCTGAGGGTCTCAGACAGCAGAGGGTTGGAGGACTGGAGGGCAAGAAGCAGGAAGAAATGAAGGGCTGTGTTTTTCTCTTGGTGCTGCCAGCAATGAGTGGGTGGCAGCTCAGTTCTCTGTGTGCCTTGGGGAGCTCGCAGCTCAGTGTCTTGTGCCTGCTCGTGCTGCTGGGTGGTCAGATGTCTTCACCTCAGACTTTGCCAGAAAGGGTCCCTCCTGTCTGATCACTGGGGCCCACATCCTGCAGGTGATAGAAGCACATCCCACTGCCCACCCCTTTCCAGTCCCCTTGGAACCTGACACCTCAGACAAGTGTCACAGCTCTTTGGGATTCAGCAATAGGGCTACCCCATCTTCATGGTCAGTTTTGCTCACTTGTTGTGTTACTGCTGCAGGGAATTTGGTGATAGAGGGCAAATATGGGATAGAAATGTGGGGTCAGGCTGCTATCTTCTCAGATTTCCCTCTTGGTCCTTGTCCAGCGTGTACTTGTAATCATGTTCCTAACTCCATTCCCTTCAGGTCTGGGCCAAGAACTGGTCAAGAACAAGGACTCTAATGAACCATCACCTTGTTCCACAGGGATGTGAGTGGGATTAAGGGTTAGGGCCATAAATGGAAGGAGGAAAGATGGGCAACATCTGTTGTCTTCCTCTCAGGGGTGCTGTGGTCAGACAGGTGTGAGACCTGCTCAATGGGCATTATCCCAGCAGCAACCAGAGAGGCAAACTGGGGCAAGAACAGGACAGTTGCTTGGGCCTCTGGTACAGGACTCAAATCAGAGGGACAGGAGGGGTCCTAGATGTTTCTCACTTTCTAGCCCACTCCCCAGGTAGGGGAGTAGTTGGGAAGCAGTATTTTTCTGAAGTGAATTTTCCTAGAGTTGTCATTCTATTCTGCTTGTAGGATTTAGCAGAAACATGTGGGAAGTAGATTGGCCAGAGATTTGGGATGCAAATATTGGCCATCTATCTTAAGAAATGCAACAAAGCTTTCTGACTGCTGAATATGATTGAGAAATGTAATATATTTGGAAAGCAGGTTAAAGTTCATCTGGGAAGAATAAATTGATTCTTCTTTAGTGTTTATATGTCTTTAAGGCTTAGACAATCTATACAGTTTATCAGAGAAGAAGAAGGCTAATGCTTCTTTCCAAACTACACTGATAAAAATCAAAAGTCAAGGAACCACATTTGTAATAGAAGCTGAAGTAAACACAGATAATCCCCAAAACCTACCAACTCAGGCTCTGCTGGCATCAGTATTCTAACTACATCAGCTGTTTAGCTGTCTGTCTCCTGTGTGCCTGGATGTGTGCTACATGCTGAGGATACTGAGATGTGTAAGATGAGATTCCTGTATCCAGAATTTCCCATATTGGGACAGGGTATGGATTGGGGAAAAGCAAGAAAATAAAAAAAAAGTGGGATAATAAAGGGAAGCATGGGATCTTAGAGGATAGGAGACCCAACTCAGTGGGGATCAGGAAGATTTCCACTGGGAAAGCCAACTGTGCACCTTTGGGCTGAAGAAACCTGTGATATTATGCACAGGTAAGAAAATAATCCAGCTCAAGAGAATCTGAACTACCTCCCCACAGTTTTACTCTCAGCCCCTATGCAGAGGCACCAGGTAGGTCTGGTCAGTGTTTGGATCCTAGAAAGCCTGTGGCTGGAGCCATGCACCTACACAGGTGACCAGGAATGGTGAGCCAAAGGACAAAGAATAGAGCATAAAAAGCTGAGCGCACCCAGAAGCTTAGAGGGCAGAAGCAGGCCAAGAATTGCAGGCAGAGACACGATTTCAGGGCCAAGGACTTGAAGGGGAGCAGGTTGGAGAAGTGGAAGGAGTGTTTGCAATGGCAACTGTCATGATAGTGTTAAGGCACATTGTTGTGTATGCATTAAGGTCATAGGAAAATGACTGGGACCACAGAGAGGCTTGAGTTGAATGGTAGTTCCATCCAAGACTCCAAAGGATGGAATGAGTCCTATGTAATACACACTTCTCAAGGGTCAATTTTTAAAAACGCCTTAAGCTTATAAAAACTGCCTGAAAGACCCTAAATATTCTTGAGTTTCCAATAACAATTTTCAAATTTGAGAAAATATTCTCCCCTTTTGGAATTTTTGCTAGTGTCCTGGAGGCACTTGTTAACCTAGGTCTTCTCCTCTTCCTCTTCTTCCTCCTCTTCCTAATGGCTTTACTGAAATATAATTTGCATACCATAAACTGCATATATTTAAGGTGTGAAATTTGATGAGTCTCACCACGTGCACACACTCATTTAAGCAGCACCACCATCAACCTCAAAAATTTCATCATGCTCTTTTGCAATCTTTCCCTCTCTCCCACCAATCTCCAGGCAAACACTGTCAATTTTCTCTCTTAATGTGTTAGTTAGTTTACTTCTACTAAAGTTTTATATAAGTGCACTCACACAGTATGTGCTCTTTTTTGGTCTGGCTTCTTTCACTCAGCAAAACCATTTTGAGATTCTTCTATGTTGTATGTATCAATAGTAATTCTGTTTTATTGCTGAGTAATACTCCATTGTATGGATATACCACATTTTGTTATCCATTCACCTGTGAAGGGGCATTTGGCTCATTTCTAGTTTGGGGATATTACAAGTAAAGGTACAATGAACATTCAAGTACAAGTCTTTGTATAAACACATGTTTTCTTCTCTCGAGTAAATACCTAGGAGTCCAACTGGATCACATGATAAGTGTTAAGTTTGTCTTTTAAGAAACGGCCAAACTGTTTTCTAGGTGGTTCTCCTATTTTATATTACTATCAGTGGTGTGTGAAAATTCTATATCTTTGCCAACTCTTGCCATAGTGAATATTTTTCATTTTCGTTATGTTAATGGGTGTGCAGCAGTATTTCATTGTGTTTTTAAAACTATTTTTTAATGCTTATTTTTGAGAGAGATAGGGAGACAGAGTGTGAGCAGGGGAGGGACAGAGAGGGAGACACAGAACCTGAAGCAAGCTCCAGGCTCTGAGCTGTCAGCACAGAGCCCAACTCGGAGCTGGAACTCACAAACCAGGAGATCATTACCTGCGTAGAAGTCAGACACTCAACCAACTAAGCCACCCAGGTGCCCCATTGTGTTTTTAATGTGTATCTCTTCAATAAAAAATGATCCTGAGTTCCTCTTTATGTGTTTTGTAGCCATTTATATATCTTCTTTGGTGAAGTGCCTGCTAAAATCTTTTGTCCGCCCTTAAGATTGTGTTTTTATTTTCTTACTGAATTTTGAAAATTCTTTACATATTATAGATACATGGTTTTTTAAAAATCAAATATATAGTTAGCAAATATTTTCTCCTAATCTTTGGCTTGTCTTTTCATTCTCTTAACTCTGTCATCTGAAGATTTTAATCTTGATGAACCCCAAACTGTTAACTTTTTTCTTGAATGGTCTATGGTTTTGATGTCATTTCTAAGAAATATTTGCCTAATCCAAGGCACAAGAATTATTTTAAGGAGTTTTGGTGTACAAGCCTGTCCAAAATTAGAACTCAAGTACATTATTCAGGAAAAATCCCAAGTCTCTGATTTATTCCTATTTTCTTTGAAATAGTTGCATTCTCTTGAGACTTGCTTCATAGTCTGGATCAGCCTTTGGAGCTGTCACCCAGAATTATTGCCTCCCAGAGGCTCTGTTATATTCCAGGCTATCAAGAGAAAATGTTCTCTCATGAGGACTAGAATGGGAGCCTTCATGAGCACTGATCCTTGCCTTCCTCTGCTACCCACTCGTTCTCATGCCCATACCCCCAATCAGTAGGGAAATAGATCTTATAGAAGGGGGTATGTTAAAGTCTGATGTGCTGTGCCCAGGATTTCCTGGCATGTGCTTTCTTGAGATTTAAGGGACAGGAGGAGGGAAAAGTGTGCTCCCAGCACTGCGCAGGTCCCTATGCAAAAGTGACCATGTCCATCGAAAGGGAAAAGGGAACCACCATCACTGAACATCTACTCGGTGAGTCAGCTAATAGAATCCTTGCCATGACCTGTGAAGATAAACATTATTGTCCCTACTACACAGCTAGTACATAGGCTCAGAGATGTGATATAATGCGGGGAAATAGGTTCAACTTTTAAAAGTGGGTTAGAAAAAAGCTCAGGGCAAAAAGCCGCCACAATGGGGTGAAAGCACCCAAGGTTAGCTAGTGAGATATTGTAATGGGATCCCGAGAAACTTGTTATATCACCTGCAGGAAATTACTTTCCATCTGGCGCCAATGTACCTTGATCACAACCTCCACTTGCCCCCCAGACCCTTTGCTTCTTACACAAGTTAATGATTACTGTCTCATTGTTTTCTCCATGTTCACCTGTGTAAGATCTTGTTTTCTTCTCATTCATCACATGGGTAATACCTTGTGAACTCAGTAAATATGGAGATTAAACCCGTTTGGGTCTCTTGTCTCCTCCTGGATATTAGCCTCTCGTATTCAATTCTATATCCGCTCTCTTGCTGGACAAGAGAGAACTTCAGACTCATAGTCTGCGACAATATAATATCTCCAACTTACCCTGAAAATAAGTGGCAGATTTGGGCTAGAACTTGTGTTGCTGTAAAGTCACTCTAACTAGAAAGCTCTTCCTGGGCACATCAAGCTGTTCCAGGGAGTGGTAACCAGTTTGCACTTGATACATTCAAACAGAGGGATATTTAATTACAACTATCCTCAGCGTAGTCCTCTGTTTCCTGTGGCTGTGGATGTTGTCTCTGATTGGGGCCATAGGGCCCATGTAAAGATCACCTGCTGCTACCATTGTTCAGAATAGTGCAGCGCTCTGGGAAGAGCCTGGGTTTCGGAGTCCCAGAAGTAAGTTCAAACCCCAGTCTCACAATTTATCAGCTGTGTGATCTTGAGTTAGCTTCTTAATGTCTCTGAACCTTGGTCTTCTCAGTTAGAAATAGAAATTTGAGGGGCATCTGGGTAGCTCAGTCAGTTGAGCTTCCAACTTCAATTCAGGTCATGATCTTGCCGTCAGTGAGTTCGAGCCCCACGTCAGGCTCTGTGCTGACAGCTCAGAGCCTGGAGCCTGCTTCAGATTCTCTTTCCGCCCCCCCTCAAAAATAAATAACATTAAATTTTTTTTTAAAAGAAATAAGGAAATTTGATACATAAGGTCCTGCTCCTTGGAGCAGTGTCTGATGTGAAGCTCCTTTGCATTGGAAGACAGGTGCATGGATGCAGGCACAGGGAGTGCTTCCTGACTGTTTGGAAATATCCAAAACATCACTACAGACAGGGACTGTGAGCAACCAGTATGCGTCCTTGTTCCAGATAGGAGTTGAGTTCAGAGACAGAGGTTAAAAAAGTAAACCTTCCTACTCAAGCTGAACCTATAAATAAAAATTCCAAAATCCAAGAGAAAATCTAATGCTAAGAAATATTGACAATTGTGAGTGAAATCCACGACAGATGAAACAAAGATGACAGTGTGAAAATTAGTTTAAAAAAAGTATATTTAGGATCCTCAAAGAGATGAAGAAATGGCATCTATTAATAAAATAGAAGTTTATGAAATTAAATAGGCAAAATGAAACAGGGCCAGTGGATATGAAAAAATACATTTGAAATCCTGTTAATACAAACAAATAGAACATTAAAACTATTAATGGAGTCAACGTCAGATTGAAAGTTGAAGAAACTGGAAGGTAGTCGACTTGAATTCACTTGAAACACAGCATAAAAGGAATAAAATAAAAAGTCAGTTGAGACATGGAGAGGCTTTGAAATGTGTTAGATTTTTCAGAAAAAAGAGAATAAAGGAAATGTTGGCACAATTAAGTATGCATCTTAAAAAAAAAAAAAAAGAAGAAGAAAACATAGGTGTAAATCTTCCTGACCTTGGATTAGGCAATAATTTCTTATATGGCACCAAAAGCACAAAGCAACAAAAGAAAAAGTAGATAAATTGAAAATAATTAAACTTAAAAAAACTTTGTGTTGCAAAGGACATGTGAGGAAGGTGAAAAATTTAACAAGTGGGGAAAATTTTTGCCAATTATAGATCAGGTAAGTGACTTTATCTAGAATATATGAAGAATTTCTATAACTCAGTAATAAAAAGTTCTAAAAAAATTTAAATGGGCAAAGGATGTGAATAGACTTGTGTTCAAAGAGGATACATAAGTGGCCAAAAGCACCTAAAAAGATGCTTAACAACATGAGCCATCAGGGAGGTATGAATCAAAACCACCATGAGATAGCAGTTCATACCCCGTAGGCTGGCTAGAAGTAAAAATCCAGGTAGCAAATGTGAGGCTGTGGAGAAATTGGCACTCTCCCACCCTGTTAGCTGGAATGTAAAATGTGCAGCCATTTGGAAAACAGTCCAGCAGTTCCTCAACAAGTTAAATATCTAAATTCTGTTCCTTAGAATACCCAAGAGAAAGGTATATGTTCCCGCAATAACTTGTAACTGGATGGTTATAAAAGCATTACTCATAATGACCCCAAAGTGGAAACAATCTCAGTGTTCATCAGTTGATCACTGGATAGA
The DNA here is from genome assembly GCF_018350195.1 of Panthera tigris. NCBI lineage: Eukaryota > Metazoa > Chordata > Mammalia > Carnivora > Felidae > Panthera > Panthera tigris. The sequence goes on along the minus strand of NC_056668.1, from coordinate 122,389,135 downwards.
TAAAATGTCATATATCCACATGATGGAATATTATTTAGCAACAAAAAGGAATGATTAGTACATGCTATAGCATCAATGCAACTTGAAAACATTATGCTTAGCGAAAGAAGAAGCCAGTTGCAAAAGACCACATAACATGCGATTCCATTTATAAGAAACGCCAAGTTTAGGCAAATCCATAGAGATAGGCAGTAGATTAGGGTTGCCCAGGGCTGAGAGGTAGGAGTCCAGGGAGAATGGTGAGTGACTGCTACTGGGCATGTGGTTTGTTTTTGTGGTGATGAAATGTTCTAAAATCGATTGGGCTGATGGCTGCACAATTCTGTGAATATATTATAAATCATTGAATTGTACACCCTGAATGGGTAAATTATGTAAGAATTATATCTCAATAAATATTTTTATTATAACAATTTAAAGGTAAATAGAGTAAAGAAGATTAGTCCATAACTTATAAATCACATAAGGGGAAACAGGAAAGAATAAACAAAGCCTGAGTAATTTAACAGAAGACAAGAAAGTCAAAAAATGAAACTAAAAGAAGCAAAGAAGCAAGCAAATTAAAAATTTCCTGGTAATAAATAAGTCTAAATATATCAGCATTTAAAAGTTTAAAATCACCTACCAAAAGTAGAGATAATTGATTTAGTACAAATAATAAAAATCAAGTTTTGTTGTTCATTAAAGACATTCATAACACAAATATTTGCAAATAATGAAATGGGCCAGGTAAACCCACCAGTATAAATCAAAAGAAAGAAATCTATATGGCATTTTCAATATAAGAAAACAGAATTTAATGGCAGGAATATTATTAGGAATAAAAAGTCCTACATATTGATCACATATTCCAGTAATAAAACAGTCATGAACATATAAGTCATGATGTATTCATATAATGGAATACATCATAGCAATGAAAATGTATCAACATTGATAAATCTAAAAAATGCATTGAGTGAAAAAGCAAGACATATCTAAAAATATAAAGAATGACACTTTTATATCAGTTCTAGAACATGGAACAATGTATATTGTATATAAATAAACATATGGTCCATGACTTTATAATTTTATGACATATTTGAATAAAGGCTTGCATCAAGTCACTGCTCCCTTAATACAGGAATTTCAGGGATTGAAGAAAATGGTCCCCTGCCAACCACCGAATCTACAATCTACAGTCTACAATTTTCACCAATAACTTAATTAAATTTCTACTCTGATTCAAATTCCAGAATGCCTACAACTTCCCTGGTCTGCTGTTCTGTGCTGGGCATAGGGAAGGTGAATGAGATCCAGCCGCTGCCCTGAGGGCCTCCCAACCATCGGGGCTGAAGGAAAGGTAGGCAAGACGATATGACAGAGAGGAGAATGGGAGAAGTCCAAGAAAGCACATCTATTTGTCTCTGTGAACTCCGGGAAGGCTTTCTTGAGATGCCTCCTGCACAGTCTTTTTTTATTTTTTTTATTTTATTTATTAAAAAAATTTTTTTTTAACGTTTATTTACTTTTGAGACAGAGAGAGACAGAGCATGAATGGGGGAGGGTCAGAGAGAGAGGGAGACACAGAATCTGAAACAGGCTCCAGGCTCTGAGCTGTCAGCACAGAGCCTGACGCGGGGCCCGAACTCACGGACCGCGAGATCATGACCTGAGCCAAAGTCAGACACCTAACCGACTGAGCCACCCAGGTGCCCCTCCTGCACAGTCTTAAAGGATGAGTATAGCTCTCTATGTAAAGGTAGTGAGGGAGGCTGGCATGAAAGCATGCCCCAGAGCAGCATGGGGAATGTAGGTACATGTACCTACATGGTTTGGTCCCTCTGGTTTGGGTATAAAGTACAAGGTGTAGGTAGCAGGGATTGGGGGATCTAGCCAGAGAGATGGGCAGGGGCAGATTGCCAAAGATCACATAGGCATGCTAAAGAACTGGACCTTGAACCTAGGGGTAAAAGGGGCTTCTGCAGGGTTATTAAGCAGGGCAGGGGCACTGCCAGACTTGCGGTTTAGATACCTCATTCAGGCAGCCAGATGGAGGGCTTGGACCAGAAACCGGAGATGACTTTGAGAGTTGTGGAAGATCTGAAACAGAACCTGGGGCTGGTTGGAGAAGTAGGTAAACTTGATAGGATTTAGTGTGATTGGCATGAGGAGAGGAGGAATCTGGAAATACAACCAGGTTGGGGCTTGGCTGATTGCTATCAGTACATGGGTGGATGGGGAGAGAAAATCATTAATTCATTTTCTGTTGCTTTACAGTCCTGAAGGTTATGAGGAGTTCAGTCAAACGCCCTCATTTTCATGACTGTCGGTTGTGCAATTTATGCAGGTCAGTGACAAAAAGTGGAGCGGGGGGGAAGTGATTTGTAAATTATTTCAGCTTGTGGCTTTTTGATATTTCCTTGTAATAATTATCTTCAATTCATATTATCTATGACAAGGAACAGTGACACAAGGATTGCAGTGCGAACTTAAGCATCACTGAATTGTATTGGAATCAGAGGATTGCTAACGTGTGTTCCTGACATTTTAGCAGTATCAGATCTGATTTTGTCACATTTACAAGGTACTGTGAGCCGGGATCCAGAGGCGGTGTGTTATCATCGCCTAACATAGTGTTCCTTAATTATCAGCACTCTCACGCTTCCTGCATAGCAGATTGGAATCGCTAGAAATAGCACAAACTTGAAAATTAGAGTTTTTCTCTTAAATAATCAGGATGCTATATTTATAGTGTTCATGGGATGGGTGTCTTAACAAAGGTAAACGAATCTCACACTCAAAGGTGAAGTTTTTTCTCTCTCACAGTGTGATTCCCCCCCCCCGCCCCGCCCCACCTTGTCTAGGGTCTTTTTTTTTTTTTTCAGTTTCTCAAAATTTCCATAGCATGAATAAGTCTCTCCATTGTCCCCTCCCCAATGGGGTGTTTCTGCGCTTGGCTTGCCCTTGTGATAACTCACTATGTGGGCAAGGAGCCCATGATAGAATGGAAGATTTTGCTTTTCTTTACAGTTATTCACCAGCCTGTGACATTAACAGCGCTCGATCACATGAATTGCAACAATTTTTAAACTTCAACAGAAGTTCAAGTGCCTTGTCTAGGTCAGTGAGCTCTAAATCACATATAAACTATTGCCCATCACCTGGCAGTTAAGTGAGAGAACAAAAGAAGAAAATTAAACAGGGAATAATGGATGGGCAGAATTCCGAGTGGCCCCTGGTCCAGAAATGAAGTATATGGAATCAGCATTTGGAGGTTCTGTCCCCCTCCGGGTCTTCATCCTTCTTCTGTACCCATGTTATCTTGCATCACAGGCACAGGATACCCTTTAGGGATTCCCCATGCAGGCCCACTTCTCTTACACGAATATCTACTAGAGAAGCCATCCTCCACCACATCAAAGCGGCCGCCTTGCCTTTTGGTTGATACCACTCATCTTCAGAAGGAAGCAACCTTTCGGAACTTACCTATGTCACATGCCTGGCATCGAGCACCCTAGTGGTTGTCACGTTATAGGAATTTTTCACGAGTGGGAAGAGGTGAAGTGAGGAATTTCAAGCCCTGGGAAGAGTAAGATATTCTCGGGGCTTGGAGGCCTTCTTAATGTTATGGAAGCCTTCAGCTAAGCTGTCTGTGCACAAGGCCAGCCTGGGGAGAAGGCACAGCCTGCATTGTCAGCATCACTCACTTTGCACTTACATATCACACTTGTGCTATAAGCTTCACCATGAACGATAGGCTCTTTCTGGCAAAGATACTGTGAACTTGAGGGAAGGGATTATAGTTAATACATCTTTGTTTTTGCAACGTGTAGCTGGGCACAGTGCCTGACTGTTGTGGGTGTTCAATAAATAGATGCTGATAATAGAAAGAGAGCAAGACAGAGGCAGAGAATGACAGAAACAGAACAGGGAAGTCTTTCAGATGAGAAGGTAAAGGAATGTTAAAATAGAACATTGCTGAGAAGAAGGGACAAGAGACTAAAAGGAAACATAAGAAAAAGTAAAATATAGGAGCACCTGGGTGGTTCTGTTGATTAAGCCTTGGACTCCTGATTTCAGCTCAGGTCATGCCTTCGTGAGTTTGAGACTCTCATTGGGCTCTGTGTTGACAGCGTGGAGCCTGCTTGGGATTTTCTCTCTCCCTGTCCTTCCCCTGCTCACACTCTGTCTCCCTCTCCCTCTCTCAAATAAATAAACAAAACAAAACAAAAAAGAAAAAGTAAAATGTAAAACAAAAGAGAAAACTCAAATGATAAGTTCTTAGGCTTACAGCTGGAAGAGACCTGGGGGGGGGAGGGGCTGAAATCTTTTCCCTTCCAAATCGGGTTTCTGTACCTGAATCTTGGGAGTCTTTGCCTAGTGTTATTAAGAACTCAGCAGGGCCGCATACTCAGGCGGGGTCCCTCTGAAGCTGATGGACATTGTAGGTGTTGGTCACTGGCCCATGATGTAAGGGCTTCACATGCGGAATCACAACTCTAAAGGGAGGCTGTGGTGAATATTGACTGTTTTTGCTACCTAGCATTATGTCCTAGCACCATGAATTGGGGTACAGTTCACTTCTGGAGGCCCAGCCATCCCTGAACTCAGGCTTGTGTGTTCCATGGCCACTGTGAGTGATTCAGGGATAGGCACACCACCCAATCCCAGTCCTAGACAAAAAACCACAACCTGGTGCTTCTGGAGCTATTGAGGAAGAAGCCCAGCTCCAACCCGTCATAAACATAAAAAGTGACGTCAAAAAATTGCCTAGCAATTTCCAGCATGGAGGAGCAAAGAGATCTGTAAATCCTTTCTTCAAAACACAACTAAGAAATGGGAAAAAACTGTCAAAACAACCATTTCAGAAGTCTGGAAATTGACCAGAGGCAAACAACATATTGAGAAGTGCTTATTCATGCGAACATTCCCGAGGTAAGCACTGTGGGAGTCTGTAGCACTGTTGCCTGGGACTATTCTTGTTCCTCATTTCCCTCATTTTAAGATTGGGTGTCCAGGTGGTTCAACCAGGGTGGGGTGTAGCCTGAACATCAGGAGCTTAATCATGCCTGGGAGGAAATATTTGTAAATTATAGATATGTAAAAGTTTCATATTCAAAATATATAAAGAAGTTTTACAACTCAATAATAAAATATCAACTCAATTTAAAAACAGGTAAAAGATCTGAGTAGACATTTCACCAAGGAGATATGGGAATGGCTTCTAAGCACATGAAAAGGTGCTAGATATCATTAATTATTAAGGAAATGCAATTTCAAACCAAAATGGGATATCATTAACCCCACTAGGATGGCTCTAGTCAAAATGACAAAGTCAGGTACTGACAATGATACAGAGAAACAGAAACCCTGTACGTTGCTGGTGGAAAATAGACTGGTATAACCACTTTGGAAAAGTTTGACACTTAAAAAGTTAAACATAAATACCTTATGACTTTGCAATTCCACTCCTAGGTATCTACCCAAAAGAAATAAAAATACATGCCCACACAAAGACTTGTACACAAATTTTCATAGTAGCATTATTTATAACAGCCGAAGGTAGAAACCATCTAAATGTACATCAACCGGTGAATGGATAAACAAAATGTGGTATAATCCATAAATGGAATAGTATTTGGCAATGAAAAGGATCAAACTACTGGTAGACTCTGCAACATGGATAGGGATGAACACTGATGGCAGTCTAAGTGAAAGCAGCCAGACACAAAAGACTGCATATTACATGATTCCATTTATATAAAATGTCCTAAAAGGAAAACCTGAAGCACAAAGCAGATTAGTGGTTGCCTGGAGGTGGGGCAGGAATTGATTACAAACAAGCATGGTGAAACTTTTTGGGGTGAGGAAAAAGTTCTAGAATTGGATTATGGTGATGGTTGCACAACAATATAAATTTACTACAAAGTCATTCAACTGTACAGTTGCAATGGATCAATTTTATAGTATGTACATTATACCTCAAATCTGTAATAAAAAGATGTCTAGCTTCACCAGTGGACAGAGACTTACAAATTAGAGGATCAAAGAAATAACATTTGTCCCCTATCAGATGGCAAAAAAAAAAAAGAGTTAAATATTACTGGTAAACATGCAAGGAGAAAGAATAATTGTTTTAGCTTTTTAAAAAATAAATATGGAAATCATGATTATAATGAAAAACATCTATATTCTCTGGCTCTGTAATCCTATACCTAGAACTCAAAATTCATAGGTATAAAAAAAGATACAACATCTAAGTCTATATTTTAAAGGGTTTTGTTGCAGCATTATATTTAGCAGCAAAATTAAAAAACAAAACCTAGAAACAAAATGATTGTCTACCAATGTGGAATGAATAAACTGTAATGCTACATTCTGTGGCTGCAGAGTTCAGTTCCAGTTGATTGGGGGAGAAAGGGAGTTGATATGGAGGACTGGGCAGGTGCCCAGTCCTTGGGAGGGCTGGAGGAGTGGGGTCTAGGTTGAGTCTCCAGGAGTGACTCTTAGGACATCAGCCTATAACTTGCCCACAATTGTTGCTCTCTGTGCACGAACATAGCAACAGTGGTGGATTGCATTATTCTCAATTATTTGCTCCCCTTCTTTGTTAGAGGATTCTGCTTCTCCACTCCATTAGCATTAAGCTTGGCCACATGACTTGCTTTGACCAATGAAATGTCAGTGGGAGGGATGTGTGCCAGTTCCAAATAAAAGCTCTAAGTGCCTTCGTGTGGTTCCACCATCTCTCTTTTTAATCTGTCACAATGGCATGTCCTAGATAGGTGCTCCTTGGTCAGCCTGGATCCTAGAATAATGAAGACACAGGGGTAGAGTCAAATCAAACCCACAGCCAGTGCACGATATCAGGGAGAAATCACCCTTTGTCTTAAACTACTAAGAATTTTTTTTAAAGCCTCATAACCTAGTAAAAGCTAATAAAGCTAGACGTTCAGGAAGCTCCAGCTCCAGTTGCTAGATTCAATATACACTGCAGCAGTTGTATAACACAGCAAAATAACTGCCCTGTGCCCTGACCCTTGCAATCCATGAAGCTAGGCACCAGTCACTGGGATTTCTAGGACAGGTCCCGTGTCTCAGCTTCCACGACTGTGCTAAGAGAAGAGGCCAGAGCAAAATTTTTCCATGCTTTTGGCTTCCAAATCTCTCTCACGGGCCTGTTTGGTAGAAACTCAGTCAAATGAGGAATTTAGTATAGTTATGAGGGAGAAGATGTAGTTGTTGGCATGTGTCACGTAAGACACAGTGAGAGGATTAGAATACAGTTGAGTGGACTCACCTGCAATTTCTGATGTTCATAGCATGAACTATCGTTCAGGCTTTAAAAGAGTGAGCTAACCCTGACCACTTAGGTTGTGTTCTTCAAATGGCATTTCATACTAAGTGGCAGCTATCGAGCATTAATGGTGCATGTCAAGAGAATGCAGGAGCCAATCATAGGGACTCCCATTGGCTAACGTTGGGAAAGCTTGAGTAATTTTTAAAAATTGCAAAAGGTAAAAATGCATCAAATATATGCAAATGAGTTTTAATGATGCTAAAAGAATGTTAATGAAGTGATAGATTTAGGCAGTGGACTCCCCATATCACAGGGTGAAAGGCTTTTGGGAAACTTTATGAAAGATAGGTAGGCTGGCAACACATGAGCCACCAATCCATTTCATTATCACTCAAAGCAAAACAATCACGTGTAATGCAACAGGAAGCCAAGAGAATTGAATATAAATCTCATCAAGCCTCTAGATCTAACTTCCATTTTATAGGAAATATTCAAGATAGAACAACATGTTAATTGCTACCTTGAGGCTGTGGTCACCTTAGTTCAGAATGTGGCAAATTCTGAGCAAATGACTAGGTTTTTCCACCAAAAAAAAAAAAAAACCTGTTTAGAAGGAGATAAGAGAAAACTTGTGAATTAAAAGTGACTTAAGAGAAGTATCAATAAAATGTAACTTGAAGACTTTCTTTAGAACCTGATTAAAAGTCAGAGAAAGACAGGTATCATGCTTTCACTCACATGAGAAACTTAACAGAAGACCATGGGGGAGGGGGAGGGGAAGGGGAAAAAGTAGTTACAAACAGAGAGGGAGGGAGGCAAACCATAAGAGACTCTTAAACACAGAGAACAGACTGAGGGTTGGTGAGGGAGAGGGGAAAGTGGTTGATGGGCATTGAGGAGGGCACTTGTTGGGGTGAGCACTGGGTGTTTTATGTAAGTCAATTTGACAACAAATTATATTTAAAAAAAGAACCTGATTAAGTAAAACAAGTATCAAGAGAGGCTTTTTTTTTTTTTTTTTAGACACCAAGGAGAATCTGAACACAGACTATTAGATGATGTTAAACAATTATTCATTTTGTAAAGTATAACAGGTATTGTGATTGTTTTAAAAATCCTCATGTTAAAAATCTATGGTAAGTGAAATATTTATAGGTAATATAAGCAGCACCATCTGCAGCACCAACCAGAAAGTAAGGAAAGAGGGAAAGAAGGAAAGGAGAGGGAGAAAGACAGGGAGAAAGAAAAAGAAGAAAAAGGGAAAGAAAGAAAAGGAAGGAAGGAAGGGAAGAAAGGAGAAAGAAATAAAGGAAAGGGAGGTATATTCATTTTTTTAATTGGGTATTAGTTTTTCACTGTTGTTGTAATAAATTAACATAAAGTTAGTAGCCTAAAAACTCCATTCACTTACTACCTTGCAGTCCTGTAGGTTAGTAGGGTGACCTGGTTCTCCAGGGGCTAACCTCACAGTGTTGTCAGCGCTGTGCTCCCTTCCAGAGGCTCTAGGGAAGAATCCATTTCCTTATTGTTTCCAGCTCCTAGAGGCCCTGGTTCACTGCCATTTTTATCTTCAGTGCCATCAAGGTTGCATTTCTCTGGTCATTCTTCCATGGTTACATCTTCTCTAACTACAGTCAAGAAAGATTCTCCAATTTTAAGGATTCACATGATGAGGTGGGCCCCCCCTAGATAATCCAAGATAATCTCCTCATCTCAGTGTACTTAACATAATCACATCTGCAACATCTTTTTTTGTCATGTAAAGTAACATATTCTTAGAGGATACAATGTGAACACCTTTTGGGGGCTATTATGATGCCTAGCACGGGAAGGATTAATGAAACAAGATTGGCAAAATGTAAATATTGATAACTGTTGAAGCTGGGTGATGGATACGTGAGAGTTCATTACACTTTTCTCACTTCTTTTGTGTATGTATGAATATTTTCTTAATAAAACACGTACAAAGAATACGTTAGGTATATTACAGCTGACTACAGAGGATTTACGTAATAAATTATAAAGTGGCAAAATCAAACTTCAGAGGAGTATAACATAATCCTAGTTTTATAAAATAATGACTAAAATTATGTAGATTTGTCTTCTCTCTCTGTCTCTCTCTCACCTACCTACAATTAAGTGAACCTGGAAAAAGCTAAGATAGGATGTTAAGGTAAGCTGTTAATATATAGGTTATATAAGATGTGTGCATTGGAGTAGGGGAGAAGCAGGCAAAACTCAAGTTCAATAGAAGCAGTCATTGGATTTAAAAAGCAAATGCGTAAGTCCACTTATGAAAATTTTATGTATGAAAATATAAAGATATGTGCATATATCTTTATATCTGCATATAGAGATACATGAATGAATGGATGGTCACCTAAATCTAGTTATCTCAGGGTAGAAAGTATTTTGGGTGACTTTCATTTCTCTTACACTTTTATGTATTGTTTGAAAATGGTTTACACTACACATATATTGTGAAAAATCCTGACAGATACAGTAAAGGGATTTTAATTGTGGTAAAGAAAACAAATATGGGGCGCCTGGGTGGCTCAGTCAGTTGAGCGTCCGACTTCAGCTCAGGTCATGATCTCCTGCTCTGTGAGTTCAAGCCCCGCGTTGGGCTCTGTGCTCACAGCTCAGAGCCTGGAGCCTGCTTCAGATTCTGTGTCTCCCTCTCTCTCTCTGGCCCTCCCCCGTTCATGCTCTGTCTCTCTGTCTCAAAAATAAATAAACGTTAAAAAAAAAAGAGAAAAAAGAAAACAAATGTAAGCGAGTGTTCTTGATATTCCTAGTGTCAGAGGCTTACCCTCCATCCTGTTCCTTTCCTGTCTCCCACCTCCTCAGCAGAGTAGATCACCAGTATCAACACTGAAGATGATCCCATGTGGTTTAGAAGGAAGAAAGTATGGCACACCCAAACATTGGACTTTGTTAGAAAATATACCCAATGAAAGATAGGTACTATTAAAATTTTTTGAGCAACCACTTAAGTAATAGAAACAGATATTACAACCATCAAACGAAGGACAAAAAAGGGAGGGGGTGAAGAGAAGTCAAATGTAATCAAATCAGTGGATAAAGAGAAGCTCAGAAGAGAGACATTATTGACAGGAAAAACAAGATAAGCAATAAAAAATATATATTACTAATCTAGGTGTAAAGTTTTTCAACTAACCCGTTAAATACAGGGACTTATCATGTTGACTAAAAATCAAAGTCATAAAATCCATTTGTTTGCTGCTCATAAGAGACAAAAATATAGAAAAGTTAAAAATAAAGCATGGAGGGGCACATGGGTAGCTCCATAGGTTAAGCATCCGACTTCAGCTCAGGTCATGATCCCATGGCTCATAAGTTTGAGTCCCGCATCGGGCTCTGTGCTGACAGCTCAGAGCCTGGAGCCTGCTTCGGATTCTGTGTCTCCCTCTCTCTCTGTTCCTCCCCCACTCATGTTCTCTCTCTCTCTCTCTCTCTCTCTCTCTCTCCAAAATAAATAAACATTAAAAAATTATAAAAAAATAGAGTGGAAACAGTCTGTCAGGCAGATGCTAGCCCAAAGAAAGCTGCTCTTTGAGACAAAATAGATTTTAAGGTGAAAAGCATTAGATGCTGCATGATTAATGGTGTCATTCATCAAGATATAATTATGACCTTACACTCCTAATAACATGGCCTAAAAAACAGGATTAGAAGGAGAAATGGACAATCCCCAGTCTTAGTAGGAAGTGTTAATAAGGAGCTATTATACAATGCTGGATAAAGCAGACAAAAATCAGTCCAGGGCTCTCAGGCTCATGGGTCCTGTGCACAAAGGCACACTACCATAGACTGAAGGTTTGTGTCCCCCTCCAATTCGTATGTTGAAACCTAGTCCCTGGTGTGGCGATCTTTGGGGGCGGGGCCTTTGGGAGGTGATTAGGTCATGAGGGTAAAGCTCTCCTGAGTAGGATTAGTGCCTTTACAGGAGACCAGAGAGCTCTCCCACTTGAGGACACAATCTGCTCCACTTCTCAGTCTTGGGAAATGTGAGAAATAAATGTGTGGTGTTTGAGCTGCCCTGTCCATGGTATTTTTGTCATCGCAGCCTGAACGGACTAAGACATAAATGGGAGTGGGTAGGGAAGAGAGAGATTTGGGGTCTGTGAAGCCTATTTCCAGTCACCCCCGGGACACCTCAGTGAAGGTCATATGAGCATCACATTTTACCTTTGCTCTGTGCTCATTCTAGTTGCATTTCTGGAAGAATCTGTCACCCGGTCGTCTAGGAAGGTCAGCCAAGTCTTTAAGGCCAAATCCCAGCCAATCCAGATATTGGAAAACAAATTGAAAAACATTATTTGCCAACCTGATACGTTCTTTCAAGTATATATAAGTTTTGGATCAGGGACAGATGAAGGAATTTTTCACTCTGCAAATGAAGGGTTGAAAAAAATAGTATTAACATGAATGATGTTTACAATGTGCTGTTAACATTCCTTGTGAGTGAAACTCAAACGCTAGAGTGATTACTCACTCTACAAACAGCTTGCTCGCTTTGCGAATGGTTTGCCACAGGGCACCTTTGAGTAATGAGCTCCTTAGTGCTTTCTGCACAGGGCTCCTGTTCCCAAGGTGCAGCCAGCAGCAGCTCTGGGACCCGGAATCCTCCAGAGGAAGGCACCTTTAATTGTGTACAGTTAGATTTTTGCAGAAAGAAGCTGAGTTAGTTTCCTGCCATTGGGAATAGAAACCACAGCCCTGGGGCAGGCATTGTCATCAGGCTGCATACTCTAGGTGGTGCTAGGGAGGCAGGGGCCACTGGTGTTCCAAAGTTCCCATCCCTGAATTAATTGGTTACAGGTTATAAGCCCACACAGTAATGAAACTGGAGAGGGTTATGGTTATGATGCCAGCCTTAGCAAAAAGTACCAGGCCAAGGGGATGGGGGGTTTAGAGTCCACTGTGTGTGAAACATTCCTAAAAAAGATGTGTTAGACCGTAATCGGATTGGAAAATCAGGCCCATTTTAATAAGGTTTAAAATTAAATGGATAATAGAGGTCCACTGTGGAAAAATATGAAAATATGGACAAGCAAAAGGAATAAAATATCTTATAATTTTTCACCCAGAGATAGATAATTGCAATTAACATTTTGGTATTTTCATTTAAACTTTTTCTTTTCAATGAATATATATCTCTATAAATTATGTGTGGTTTCTCAAGAAAAGTAGTCTCACACAACATGTTATATTCACCTAACTGTAGAGTAAATATTTCTTGCGTATATGTATAATACCATGTATATATATATATAAGACGATATTCCATTGCATGGAAATATTATACTTTGTTTCACCCATCTCCTGATGCTGGACATTTAACTTGTCTCCATTTTTAACTGTTGTGTTAGGTGTACTTAGTCACCTATCTCTGAACACTTCTTGGTTTGCTAAGGGTAAATCCCCAGAAGTATTATGTCCAGGCCAAAGGGACTGCACATTTGTCAAATCACCATATGAGGAGATTTACCAGTTGGTTCTCTGTCCACCAAATGTGAGAACATCCAACATCATTTCACCAACCCTGTACCTTAACATTTATCTTTCCAGTGACCTGCATTTAAGTTTGCATTTATTCCACAGCTGCTGAGATTGTATCATTTCTGAACGTAGGTGTATTTGTTGCTCTCTTGCACCTCTGCCATCATTATGAGCACATATCCAGGAGTGTGACAGACACATGGAAGAGAGTCAGATCATTCCAGTTGTCTAGCAGAGGCCAGTCTGGAGGAGCAAACAGCCAGGTGGCCCCCAGAAGTGTAAAGAAGCCCAGAAAGAGAAACACATACCTGATCCCAGGTATGTGAGCAATGAATGCTTATTTCTGTGAGCATTAAGGTTTTGTGATTGTTTGTTATGCAGCGTGTTAAAAACTGTTACTGAAGGTGACTGTTGCAAGCGAATTGGGATGTGTGAATGCAGGGGCGGGGGACACCAGAAGAAGGATGGCTGAACACATGTAGCAAAAGCAATAAATGCCCATTATGCTGATACATTAAGGCCTTGCGGCTCATCTTCAGCTATTGACATTTTGGATGCAGAACTTGAAGGAGGGAAACACTTAACTCCAAGGGATGAATCCATGAAGATGGCATTTCACATGGTGCTGGAGGGAGAGTAGCCCGGTCTCCTTTTGCAGGGCAAATTGGGTTTTGTGGCCAGGCCAGCGTTCTTCCAGGGATCCTAAGAACATCATTTAGTGGGGGTAAAAATGAATAGTGGATGTGCTTTTAGCAGAAGGGCAATAAATTGAGAAAAGATCTTTCTCTCTTCCCACCAAGGAGTCTCTCCTCTTAATGGTCGTGTCGATGGTGTCTCTTAGGAGAGACCTACAGTAAGTGGTATTTTTAGGGAAGCTGATTGCAAAGTTCAGCCCTACGAGTTAGATTCTGAGAGCTAGCTGGGATTAACAAGAGACATAATTACAATCCAGGGGGGAAATCTCTTATTTGAGTTGTGTACATGATGTTAGATTTCTATGGCACTTTACCCCCTTATTTATTTCTCAATTACATAGTACATTTCTTGGAGGAAATGGGATAAAATTGCAGCGAGAGACATTTATGCTACTAATAAGAATTGATTTCATATTGTTATGATCATCAGACTTGGGAAGGGGATTTTGTAGGGCAGTTGTGAAATTTCTCCCCCACGAGGCTCATAAGAACAGGGTCAGCCTTTGGCTGCTCTGGGGGTGGAGGAACTGGTTGGTCAGCTTGATTGTCATCTTTTCTGGAAGCAGAAACAGAAAGATTGGAGAAACTGACACCCTAAAATCTCCATGCCTGCTGTTTCCTCTTCCTGGTCCCCACTTTGTTCAGCTCCATTAGGTTCTGGGATTCCTTCTCTCTGACCTGCACACCTGCTTCCTAGTAAAGGGCCACTTTTGACCTTTGCTGTTGCTTCCATTTGCACCACAATCTGTTCCCCAAGTTGAGTTTGGGAGCCATGAATGGTGCCACCGTGGACAGAATGGGTTCTGGGCTCAGACCTCCAGTCACCCACATACATTGCATGAGGGCTTGCCATGGGCCAGGGATTGTACACAGCACATGATTCAGAGCAGTATCTTGCCCTCATTCTAATGTGGAAGACAAAAATAAACCAACGAGCGAAAATAGAGGTAATCTGCTGCCAGGTAAGGATAAGTGGTAGAAACGAAGCAGAGGGAAGCATCAAAAATGGTAAGTAGAAAATGGTGCATTACAGATAAGATGGTCAGGAAGGCTTTCTTTGGCAGGTCACATGAGCAGATACCTGAGTGAAGTGATGCATAGGCCTAGTGGAAATGTGAGGAAGCTAGTGCCAGGTCCTGCGGTTAGAATGTCCTGGGAGTGTTGAGGAAACAGCAAGGAGGTTGATGTGGCTGAGCTGGAAAAGCAGACTGGAGAGCTCGGACGGGGGGCTGGGCCATCTGGGGGCAGGTAAGAATTTTGGATTTTGTTCCGAATGATGTGGGACTGAGACCACTTTGAAGGGTTTTGAGCTGGGAAGTGACGAGATCTGACTCACATTTCCACAGAGCGGCTCTGGCTGTTCTGCGTGTGTGTATGTGGAGGGGGATGGAGAGGCCAGCGAGAAGGTGGTGGCCGCAGTGCAGATGAGCCACCATGTGTGCTTGGGCCAGGGCAACAGCGGGAGAATGATGACTCACTTTGATACTGAGTCTGAATTCTGGCACTGCTTCTTACAAACTGTGACCTTGGGCAAGTTCTTTAGCTTCTCTGAACTTAAATTTCTTCTAAGAAAATCAAGGATGAAGTCGCTTCCTTTTTTACAGTCACTTGGTGCACTGCAGGCCCTCAGGGACCTAGTGACTTGACAGCCCCCCATCCTCCTCCTGGATATTGTCCTTCTCCCCCTGAGAAGGAACCCTTATAACAGTGTTAAGCCTCGGGTGCAGAGGGTTGAGTTCATACTCGTCATCAGCGTGCGTGGCCCATAACCGTCATGGTGCGTGCAAGTCCTCCCCACCCCTTGTTTTATTTACTTCTTCTCCGTTCCTTTCTCCCACTCTCCTTTCCTTTTACCCCAGCCAATCATCTGAGTGTTCAATATGTGTCCTCTTGCAAAGGCCTAGAGGTGTTCTGTGTACATGTGTTTTAAATGAACCTACATAGTGTTGTATCATATATTTCATGTTCTCTCTTGTTTTGCCGAACTCTGTGTTTTCCAGATCCATCCTTGCTGCCATGTACCTATTTGGTTCATTGCTCCTCACTGCTGACTGGTACCTATGCCATGACGTGCACGTCCACCACAACTTACCTAGCCACGCTTCCACCTCCTTGCACCCTAGAATAACTCAGCAGCCTCATATTTGGGTCTCTTGGACTCTGTGAGAATTTCTTGGGATATAGACCCAAGGAACGGGGTGGCTGGGTCATAGGTATTTGCATATCTAATCGACTAAGTACTCACCCAACCTTTCCAGAATGGCTACACCACTCCCAGCAGCTATACATGGAAATTTGCATATCCCACAACCCCTCCAGCACTTGGCATTATCCAGTTTTCCAATTTTGCCAGTCTAATAAGTATAAAGAGATGACACTTTGTTAATTAGAATTTCCCTGATTACTAATGGGTTTGAACATCTCTTTACATGCTTATTAGCCTTTTGAATTTTTCTTTCTGTAAATTGCTAAATCATATCCTTTGAACATTTTTAATTTGGGGTTGCTGTCTATATTCCCTTAAATTTACAGGAGTTTCTTGCATATTCTAAATAATGAATTCTCTGTCGATATTAAATGCCACAAGTATGTCCTTTCATTCTGCCATCTATTAACGCCACAATCTCTTTCATTGAGTTGGAAAATACATAATTTTGATCTGATCAAATCCATCTGACTTTTGCCATGTGGTTTGTGCTTTTGAGGTATTGTTTAGGAATTGCTTTCTTTCTTCTATGTCAAAACAATAGTCTACATCTTATTCATTTTAGATGTTAGTCTTACACATTTAGATCTTTTAACTATTTGGAATAAAGTGATATTAGGTAGGAATCCAACTTTGCTTTTCTTGTGTCCCAATTTCTCAACACTGTTACCAACCAGTATTTTCTTTGATTTATGGTGTTATTTTACCATGTAAGAGGTATGATAATAGGACTTCATTGGCTCTCTATTCTGTTCTATTGGCCATTATCTGCTTGTAGAACAATACCAGACTGTTTTTGTTACCAGGGCTTCATAGTATACTATATTATCAGAGAAAGCAAGTTTCTTTTCTTTTTTTAAGGTTGTCCTAATTAACTATAGTTTTTTTATCCTTCCATAGAAATTATTGAGGCATAAATCAAAAGTTACATGTAATTTTCAAAATTTATTTAGCTGAATACTTATGATCTTTCCATGTTTGTTATGTGTAAAATTATATCTCAAAAATATACACAAAGAATAAAAGTCCAGAATTAAGCTAAGGCACCCTTAAGATATAGAATAGTTTACCACACCAGAAATTTTTCTTGTGCCCTGTGCCAATTCCATCCCCTGCCATGATTGTTTTAGAACCTCACATAAATGGAGTTAGTCCATATTCTTTTACATATAGATTCTTTAAAAAATAATTTTATTGCAGATGTGGTATGAAAAAGAGCAAGAGAGTCTGGGGTAAATCTATCTATCTCCCAGGGCAGGCATGGACCTTCTGTCAGGCCACTAGTGGGTGGGAAAGGCTGAATAAATCTCACCTCTAATAGAACTGAGTCCAGGGTTTCCTTGTACCTGTAATTTGATTCAGTTACCACTGGTTTCAAAGGGTTGGATCAGGACTTCCCCTTTAGGAGGAATGGGGACCTGGGGACCCAGGGCCCTGAATATCCCTGTACTTTACAGCTTAATTGCCAGTTTTGTGTGCTGAGGGAACTCTCTGCTATGGGGAGTTAGCATTGGTCTCCATCCTCTCCCTGTTTTTGTGTCAGAGGAGACCTTTTTCTGTCCTCCTGTCCTGCTCCAGTTTTCAGAGGGCTGCCGTGGTGCATCTGCTGAGGCCCAGGGTACTTCAACAGGTTTTAGCTTTTCCGCCCTGTCCTCAGCACATGGCACACACTGCTTGTGAAGGCCCAGAGCTCCTCAGAGTAAATTCTTTCAAGTTTTTTATTTCCATGGAAAGTATAAAGTTCTTTTTTTAACCCCTACCTGGAAAATTGATTGTAATTGTCTTGAATTTATAGGCTGAGGGTAAAAATTGATATTCTTGTAATATTAAGTTGTCCCATTCATGACCTTGGAGTTTATTCATTTACTCAAGTCATATATGCATGTATTTGTATTTATTAGAATTTAAAATTTTACTTCCTCTAGGTTTTATTTATTCTTACATATTTTACAGGTTTTGTTTCTCCTGTGAATTATATCTTTTTAAAAATTATATCTGCTCATTGGTTATTACTGGTGTAAAGAAACAATAGTGATTTTCCGAGATTGCCCTTAAATCGAGCAATTTTGGCAAGCTCTTTTATACTGTTTGATTCTGCTGGTGTTTCTAGTTAGATGTTTATAATATTTCCTACTAGTGAGCATTTTATCTGTTTTTCAAAGTCTCTTATCTTCTTTGCCACTGGCCAGGACCTTAGTGCTCTGTTGATGAGTAGCGTACAATCATTTTTATGGCACCTGACATTTCCCTGCCCCTGCTTCATGCCTTCCTGGGCACAGCTGAATTGAACTAGAAATTAGTGCCTGACCCAAGCTGGGCCAATTAGATCCTCTCCCCCAGGAATTTGAAATTGGAATTTTGAGTTGGTGGTCAGTCTCTGCTAGGCAGGTGAGTTGGAAGGTGTGGTCAAAGTCGGATAGGAGCAGCCGCATTTCATCATTTGCAGGGAGAGAAAGAAATAAGCATGTTAAAGGAAACAGTGCAAGAGACAGTGCAGCCAGAGAAAGAGACAGACAGACAGATGGACAGAGACAGATAAAAGCACAGGCACTCCTAATGCATGAAGAGAGAAAAAGCAGAGAAATGATCATGGAGTGCGAGACACAGGGAGAGGCACACGCCCACACACGAGGCCACACGTTCAGAATGAGAAAGAGACGCAAAAACCCAAATACTAATAGACATGGAGAAAAATTCAGAGACAGACACAGCAGACGCAGAGAAAGAGAGACGGACACATTGGAGTCGCAGACTCAGTGGGGGCTGTAGGAGTTCGTCGCGTGTACAAAGATGGGAAGGCTGCTTTGGCTCCCGGAGTGCACAAGGCTTGCCAGGCTTACCTGTGCCCTCAGGTTTGGTGACATTCCTCTGAGTCCTCGTAACAAACCCCGCTTTACTTAAGCTCACCTGAGGGGCTTCTCCCTAACATTCAATGCACAGTTCAGCCCACAGGTCCCCTCCACACTGCAGTTTTGCACAAACATGACTGTACTAGAAGGTTCAAAGACATGAAAAACCTAACCCTTCCAGATCAGAACTCTTGATTGTTCCCTCCAGAACCAGACACTTAGGAGCCACATTTGATTCTTCCCTTTCCCGCAGCCCCTGCTGCCAACCAGCATTTTGTCCCATTAGTTGTGTCTGATCCATCCTCATTTGTCCATCTCCTGGAGGTGAGGATCTAGCCATCATCATCTCTTACCTCGATTACCATAGGAGCCTCTAAACTGGGCTTCCTCCTTTCATTTTTGCCTCCCATTCTTCACACAGCTGCCAGAAGTTGCCTTTTAACAGTTAAGTTTTCTGATAATATGCCCCTGCTTACAATCTTTTAATAGCTTCCCATCTCACTTTGCACAAAACCCAGCTCCTACCATGGCTTGCTAGGCCAACATGACCTGCTCCTGCCCCTCTCTGTTCTTACCTCAGGTGGCCCTCCCTCAGTCACTGGACTCCACCTCAACACATAAATTCACATTAACCTCAGGGCCTTTGCACATGCTGAACTCTGCCTGGAATGGTACTTCCTATGGCTAACTTATTATCATGTAGTTCTCCTTTAAATGTCACCTCCTCAGGGAGAATGGAGAGACAACTTAGTGCAAGGCCATCTGAAGTAGACCTTTCTTTTATAGCTGAAATTTCAATGGCTTCCTTTGCAGCCCTTATCTATATTTACCTTTACTGGTCTTTTTACTTTGTATGTGTGCATGCAAGTGCATGTCTGTGTGTGTGTGTGTGTGTGTGTGTGTGTGTGTCTGTGTTTACTACTTAACAATGCCCTCCCATGTGTCTGGAAGTCCTTGATCCTTGATGGCTGGAAGGTTCCACACATTCCTCAGCTGTTAGGGATCTTACCTCCTCTGAACCTCCAAACCACTTACCTTCTAAGCTCTTGCAATCACACTGGCAAGGGGGTATGTTTTGTCTCCTACGTATGTATGTCTGTCTACGTCACAATTTCCTCCTATTTGGACAGAGTGATGCCCTATTGCCACAGGGGTGGGGTTGGGAGCTGGTTATACCATGTGACCCATCTCTACATATCTGCTCCACCGCTGATTGGACCAGGCTGGACAGCTGACCCAAAATGGGACTCCTACTTAGGGCCTGAAAGTCATTGATTTTGGACAGTGTTTTGGGTGTGGCTGGAGCTAAGCATGTGGGACAGCCACATGTGGCCTGTGCTGCAGGGAGTGTTCACCCACAGAGAAAAATGAGGTGGAAGGAAAGGCAAGGGGGAGCTGCTTCTGGTCTCTTGAACCAGCCCTCGGGGAGGCCCAGCTGCTCGTCCTTTTCCTGGGCCCCCGTCACATCCGAATCCTGACCACAAACACTGTCATGGCTTACATCTGTAACCACTTCTAAACTAATTTGAACAGGCTTCTGCTACTGATGACCACACACCTCTGACTCACTTGGATTTTCACATAGTGTTTTATAGTTACCTCATCTTTCCTCTGCGTGTTAAGGTCCCAGAGGGCAGGAACCTAATTCCATACATCCTTGTATCCTCAGGGTGCCTAGTCCAGTGTGATACAGGTAGTAGGGATTCAGTTACAAATTTGCCAAATAAATGGACTTTTCATAGTAGAAAATATATACAGGCAACCTTATTTTGTCTCTTACAGAGAAGCACATACATAAATAACATTTTTCAAGAAACAGTGGTTAGTATTAAAAATGTTTAGTATTGGGGTGCCTGGCTCAGTCAGTTAAGCGTCTGACTCTTACTTTCAGCTCAGATTATGATCTCACAGTTTGTGAGGTTGAGCCCTGCATCAGGCTCTGTGATGACAGGGCAGAACCTGCTTGGGATTCTTTCTCTGTCTCTCTATCCCTCCCCCACTCACACACATCTGTGTGCATTCTCTGTCTCTCAAAATAAATAGACATGAAAAAAATTATTAAAACATGCTTAGTATTGACACAATGGATACTTAAGAAAGTTATCATTTTAATGCAAACTTGGGAAACCATGCCTTATAAGTAACAATTTTGTCAGAATCCCATTCTCCAGAAACTTCAGTGGCTTCTAGTGACTACTAAACGACATTCAAAGTCCTGGAGCTGAATTCAAGACACCCCCCACCCCCAGCGTATGGTCTTGGGTTCCTTTCCATTCTCTCTCTTGCCTCATCCTCCAGGTACCATGGCTCTCACCGTAGCCCTCCTCTTGCCATCTTGCTCAGTCTTGTTTTACTACTTACAATGACCCCTCATCTTTATCTCCCATCTCTTCATGAGGCGTTTTTTGATTGCCAAGAATTCAACCAGCTCCCTCTTCCTCCAGAACTTCTCAAAGCAGCAGGCAGAGGACCACAGTAGGGAGGAGAATACACACCCAGGGCAGTGAGCTCAAAGCACTGAAGGGCAAGCAGTGATCCAGACTACAAATATCACATTCCATCAATGAAATAATTCCCATGAACTCTTCTGGAGTCCTTACCATATGCAGACACTGTGTCGATTTGCTGAGGTTTTCCTTAATCTTCCAGGGGCCCCTTCCCAACGATTGTTGATGTGGACAATTGATATTTCCACAATCCTTCGTAAAAGGATAGAAAACTACAGAGGGGCCTTTACACACCAGATTGAAGCCCATTAACCCATTCCTGTACAGGCATTCTGGAGTCTTCAATAAATAAGAACTTTAAGAGTTTGAGCACTTGAAACTGTGGGAACACAGAGATGAGACACTACACCTAAGGATACCAGGGAGGACTTCCTGGAAGAAGCCAACTGAATTAAGTTAGAAAATTATGGGCAAGTTTGTTTCCTGGCAACTCATTTTAAAACCTGCCTTTGTGGTCTTCTGACCTCACTGTCTCTCTCCTACCAGGCCTGGAGAGGTGACTGAAGTGTGGGTGGTTCTCCTGCAGACCCCTTAGGTAGACCAAAATTGCCCAGTGACATGTACACGCACACTTAGCCTTTCTGGACTTTATTTGCTAAAGTCCAGCATTATGCTGCTAAAGTGCAGCATAAAGAGCAGCACTGTCTTCTCATTTATTTCTGGTGCTAATTCAGACTTTCAGAAATTGAGTTTGCTGAAGGTGAGGGGCCGCCGGACACAGGGTGACAGTTGGTCAGGATCAGAATCTGCTGTTTTCTATATTCAGCATCTTAATGCGGCTGGCAAAAATCCATGCCATGCGGTTGCTGCCTGCAGCACAAGTCTCTTTGGGTCATAGAAAACTCTATAATACTCATTTTTTGGAAATCGAAGGTTTCCCTTCAGGTAACACATCAAGATTTACAGTACCTTGGACAAAATTAGGCATTAGATTAGGAATTCAATGCATGACAATCTATCTTCCTTCCAGAGAGATATTGTTGCACAAATCAGAAAATCATAGCCTGGCTGTATAATCAACAACATTTCATTCCAGAAAGCATATTATAGCTGGAGTGATAAGGCCTATTGAAACTGCGGATGGCATTTCCTGAGGTTTCTGAACAGCTATGCTTTCTGGGAACCCTAGTGGCTTTTCCAAATACATTTGAGGATTTTCAAGTCAGCTCTGTTTCCTTATAACCAGAGCTGATACAGCCAAGGTCGCAGGTTCATTTCAACAGGGGACAGTTTTCTTCACTTTCTACAGCTATATTTTCCATCTCTGAACATGCTCCAGTGAATCTATTCCATGTTAAAAAAAAAAAAAAACGAAACATAATTCCATTAACCCCACATCCCATGCTCGCTCCAGTCTTATATTTCAAATCCTTTATGGCCAAGCAGCAGCAATGATATGTGTCCTGTTTACCACAGCTAGCATTTATTCCACACCTACTATTTGTCAAACATATTGTTTTACCTAATTTCACTTAATCACAACAACCCCGTAAGATTGGTGTTAATACCCTTATTTCTAGGTTTTAAAAAAATGGAGGTTCAAAGAGGTCAAGAAGTTTGGTCAAGGTGCTGCAGCTAGGAAGTTGCACTGTGGGGGGAGGAGTTTCTCCACCTCTTCCCACTCACACTTCACCACATGGCAGCCCAGCTTCGTCTTCCATGGGGCCACTACGGTGGCTCTCCCTGGGGGCACCAGTGAATATTGCTAAATCCAATGGAAAGTGTTCCTTACCTTGGAGGACCTCTCTGCAGCATTTGCCAAGGGCATCTTCCCTCAGCCTCCATGGCCCCAAGACTGTTGGTTTTCTCCATCTTTTCCTGTCTCCTGAGTGACTTTTCTAATTTCTGCTGCCTCTTAATGTTGGTGTTGCTGGGAATTCTGTGCTAGGTCTTCTGCTCATCCCACAGTGTCCCCGTCCTTGGGTGGTCTCACACATTCCATCTACAAGCTTCCAGCTCCCAAGTCTGTGTCCCCAGAGTGGTCTCTCTTTTCTGTCTCAGACCTGAAGCTCCCACCACCCACTGGACATCAATGTCTCAGCTGCCCTGTGGTCACCTGAGGGACAACCCAAAGAGAAATTGTGACACAGCAGTCCTAAGGGGTGATCAGGATTTACCTCATCAGACCCTCCATCACTGTGGACCTCAGTCACTGGATCTCTTTCTTCATCTCTGTGAGCTCTGTGTGGCCGAGGCTCCCCACTGACTTCCCCCCTTTAGATCTCCCTTGTGCTCCCTCAAAAGCAGAGACCTCTTCTCTGAATGATCCCTCCACCTTCTTGCTCTTGTTGACACCCAATTTTCCTCCAAAGACACGGATTCCTAAGCAGCCTTCTCAAGTGAAGGCCGTCTTTTGCCCTTCAGAACCAAGACTCAAGCTTGATGTCCTCTTTGTCCTTATTCCATTTCCTGATGATCATTTTTTCCTTCTTCCTGGACAGGCCACCACCCTGTTTGACTTGCATATCCTCAGATTATATGCCATCTATCTTGTTTGTTGCAATTATATACTATCCTCTTAGTTGTTTTCAGGTTTCAGTCATCGAAGATTTTTGTCCCTGGCTCACTGTATTTATCTCCTCCACCATTACTACCATCATTTTTGGTGGCTTGGACATTCATGGAAGGAGGCACCCAACTTTTCGACCTCTTAGTTGCTTAACTGCCTCACCTCCAGTGCTATTTTCATCCATTCCACCTCAGTCACCCCTCCCACGGGCACACCAAAGACTTTCTCATTAGTAATCACTGCGCACTCAAAGTCATAACTCAGAGCATAGCAAACTGACCACTGCCAGCTTTCCAATCAGTTTCCTGTGCTGCCTTCAGTCCACCAATTCTTAGACTCCCTGGGATTCTAACATTGCGTCCTGCCACATTTTCCCTACTCATCAGCCCTACTTTGCTTATTTTCAAACATATGTTTTATTACTATTTACTCTTGAACACACCCTTGCTTTTCTTTCCTTTCATTGTACTTCCCTGGAGGAAACCCAAATCCTGTTGGTCGAAGCCAGCTTTCCATCCATTCTACACATGCAACTAAACAGACAAACATGGCTGGAGAGACACATCAGGTCTCACTTCAAATTTATCATTGAAGATCCCGAGTGGGTCCCCAGATTTAGACAGTATTTGCCATGTTCCCTCTTTTCTCAAGCTTCCAGCATCTCCTCACTCCCAGTTTGTAATCATGCACTTGTTTTCACCAAGAAAAGAGAAGGAGAAGAGAACTGCTTTGCTCTTCTACCAGAATGCCCATTAACCTTACGTGTCCAAGTGCTCTGCCTTTCTCTCTGTGACAGTGGGCTCACTCCTCCTGCTTCTGTTGGAAGCCAACCGTTCTGCCTACAGACAGAATTTTCTCCTAGGGGTTTCCTCCCTTTCCTTTTTGTAATATGAAAATGCCCTCCTCTACTGACTCATTCCCATGGGTATACAAGCCTGCTGCAGTCTTAACAGCAAAACCTTCCCTGACCCCGTATTCCTCTCTACTGCCCTAGTCCTCTGCTCCCTGTTGTAAAGCAAAGGTCTTTGAGAGAGTATACACTCACAGTCTCCACACCTCACCTCCCACTTTTCTGAGCCCACTCCAAATAGCTGCTGTCCTCACCACTTTACTGACTCCACTCGTGTCGACCTCAATCACCTACATGTTGCTGAATCCAATAATCTAGTCTCAGTCTTTGGGTTCCTCTGTCAGCAACATCTGCGTTGTCAATCACTCCTTTCTTGAAATCCTCTCTTCACTTGACCTCCAAGACACCAGGTGGACTTTTTGTCCTGAAATCTAGATTCTGGCTACCTCTTCAATCGCTCCATTCTTGTGTCTAATTAGCATTTCACGCTTAGCAATATTGTTAATTTCTACCCAATCTTATGTCTGAATCTTGGCTCAGCCACTCAGGAGTTATGACGTAGTGAGAAAAAGTGCTTAATGTCTCTGTGCCTCAGTATCTTATTTGTAAATTAGGCATAATAATATTACCTAACATAACATTGTAGTGAGGATTAAATGAAGTAATAACATGAAAAGCATTGATCTTAATGCTGGCATATAGTAATAAATAAGTAACAATAAGTAATAAGCAAGACAGTTTTTCTTATGTTCTCTGCTCCACACTGGTGCCTTCTCTTGAGTGTTCTTCATTCAGTGACAGCTATCACTCAGTCACCTGAGTCAGAACCTACTATCACCCTTGATTCTTTACTTCTCCCTAACCTCCCACATCAATTGATAATCAAGGACTCTCAAGTATACCTTTACAATTTTTCTCCCCCCTCCCCTGTTTTCCGTTCTTGTTGCCCATGCTGCATTTTGCATCTTGTCTGGCTGTAGCTCCCTATTGGTTATCCAGGCCTTCCCCCATCCAGCAACCAGAGTGAAGTGATCACTTTAAAATGCATATCTTGGGGCACCTGGGTTTCTCAGTCAGGTAAGCATCCAGCTCTTGGTTTCAGCTCAGGTCATGATCTCATGGTTCATGAGTTTGAGCCCTGCATTGGGCTTCACTGCTGACAGCACAGAGTCTGCTTGGGATCCTCTCTCTGTCTCTCTCTGTCTCTGTCTCTGTCTCTGTCTCTCTCTCTCTCTCTCTGCTCCTCCCCCACTCAGTCTCTCTGTCTCTCTCAAAATAAATCAATAAACTTTAAAATTCATATTTTCCCATGTCACTCCTCTTCAATGTCTCCCCTTTGACCTCAAGAGAAGATCTAAATTGCTCAGTCTTACTATGCATTACTGTTACAACACAAGGCTTGTCAGAATTTGGCCTTGGCCTTCTTGTCCAGCTTCCCCTCCCATTGTTCCCCATTCGATCTCCAAATTCAGGGTTCAGTTTTTTGGAACCCCTTGCCATCCCCCAAATTTGCCCTGAGTTCTCACCTCAAGGCTTTTATACATATAGTTTCTTTTGTCTACACTATACTTCCACCCCTCACTTTACCTGGCTAACTCATGTCTGAGACCTCAGTCCAGATATTTCCATTTATAAGAGGCTGGCATTGCTTTCCCTGCTCTGGGTTAACTGCCCCCTCCCACCAGTGCTTACACAGATTCCAGTACTTTCCTTATGATTTCCCATTTAGTTATCTGTTTATTACCATTTAAATTATCTGTTTCCTCACCAGAACTTGAACTCCTAGAGGGAGAGACCTCATGCTCAAAACTCCTGGAAGGATGCACATTTTTAGTCTTTTGACCTTATTAGAAGATTTTCCAGTTTTGTGATATTTTATTTTATTTATTTATTTTAATATGAAATTTATTGTCAAATTGGTTTCCATTCAACACCGAGTGCACATCCCAACAGGTGTCCTCCTCAATCCCCATACCCACTTTCCCCTCCTGCTCACCCCCCATCAACCCTCAGTTTATTCTCAGTTTTTAAGTCTCTTATGGTTTACCTCCTTCCCTCTCAGTAACTTTTTTCCCCCCTTCCCCTCCCCTATGGTCTTCTGCTAAGTTTCTCAGGATCCACATAGGAGTGAAAACATATGGTATCTGCCTTTCTCTGTATGACTTACTTCACTTAGCATAACTCTCTGGTTCCATCCACGTTGCTACAAAAGGCCATATTTCATTCTTTCTCATTGCCAAGTAGTATTCCATTGTGTATATAAATCACAATTTCTTTATCCATTCATCAGTTGATGGACATTTAAGCTCTTTCCATAATTTGGCTATTGTTGAAATTGCTGCTATAAACATTGGGGTACAAGTGCTCTTATGCATCAGCACTTCTGTATCCCTTGGGTAAATTCCTAGCAGTGCTATTGCTGGGTCATAGGGTAGGTCTAGTTTTAATTTTTTGAGGAACCTCCACACTGTTTTCCAGAGTGGCTGCACCAGTTTGCATTCCCACCAACAGTGCAAGAGGGTTCCCATTTCTCCACTTCCTCGCCAGCATCTATAGTCTCCTGATTTGTTCATTTTAGCCACTCTGACTGGAGTGAGGTGATATCTCAGTGTGGTTTTGATTTGTATTTCCCTGATGAGAAATGATGTTGAGCATCTTTTCATGTGTCTGTTGGCCATCTGGATGTCTTCTGTAGAGAAGTGTCTATTCATGTTTTCTGCCCATTTCTTCACTGGATTATTTGTTTTTCGGGTATGGAGTTTGGTGAGTTAATTGAGTGTACTACACAAAGACTGATACGTGTGCCTGGGAATTCATTCTTTTGATATTTGTAATGAGGCTGTGGGATTATATGGTCTCTGGGGTTCTTTTCTAGTCCTAAAATGCCAGTAAGGACTCCATGGTGAGTTGGGCCTGGTGATGGGGCCAGGTTGTCACCCACCAGAATAAAAGGGCTGAGGATGCTGGGGAATTCTGAGACCATCCCTACCTGGTCTAAAATGGATGAGCAATGGACTTACTTTCTACTTTTCCATCCAGTTGTTTAGAAACCATGTGGACATTGTCGAAAAATAAAGTTATTAAACTATTTACTTTGGGGAATGACATACTGTTTCATATTCATTTTCTACCTTAGCTTCTTAGAATAATGGAGAAGGCCAGATAGAACAATTAAATGGTGCCGCTCCCCAAAGGCCACTTGCTCCAGTTTATAATCGTGTTCCTGCCACGCGATAGCAAATGATCCTTCCTACAGTGGCTTCCCCCTTGGTGTGTTAACGAGTTTTCATGCTTAGAAACTGATACTACCACAGGCCTCACTGACTCTTTGGAGGAGGCTAGGGTTGAGCAGTTGTCTGGCATCTAGATGAAGCTCATGATGGAGAAACAAACTTAGTCATGGGCTTTCAGAGAAATTAACTTATCTATTCTGGATGCCCACTCCATGCTGGGCCTCTATGTAATTAGTCTGGCAAAAATAAAAGCGAGGGGGTGATAAAAGGGCATTAAAGATAGAGGAAAAGAGGAAAAGCATGTATAGAAGAAGTCTGATATAAGAAAAGATAGCATCAGAGACCTGCATTAATATGCATTTCTCTGAGGAAAGGCGGTAGGTATGGAAAGGGAGGAGGGTCGAGAAGTGACATTAGGGAGCCAAACATGAAGACCTTGTAGAAATAGGGAATTCTCTGGTGTTAAGAGTCCTCCAGTTTCTAAAATTCTAGGACTAGAATTTTAGAGCTGCCAAGCTAGTACTTGGCAGTATTTGGGGCCAAGGTACTGCCTGATAGAATGGTAGGCTGAAGATACTGTAAGATTCTGAGACCATATCTACCTGTTCTAAAGTATCCAGGTAGTTGGTTACACTTTCTCCTTTTCCTATTTAGTTGTTTGAAAACCATGTAGATACTGTATGAACAGAAAGTTATCAAGCCGCCACAATGAAGAGATTTGCCTGAATTGTGAAGGCAGTGGAGAACGCTGGGAGATGAAAGAAGGAAGTAGTGTCGTGTATGTGGTCCTGCCCTATCACCTTGGTCAGCAGTGCTTCTTCCTGACTGCCCCACTGCTGGTTCTTTGAGCCAGCCCAGTCTACCTTGCCTCAGACCCAAGCTCCTTACCCTCCTGTCCCAATCTGCCCTTCTCCTGCTTGCTCTGTTTTGGACACTGGCATGGCCATCACTCAGCTTCCCAAGTTAGAAGCCTGGCCTGGATTTCTCCCTCCATGGTTTACATCCAACCAACCTCTGAGTTCTGCCAATTTTACTTCCTGAACATTTCTAGACTCCGCTGCCCTCAGTCTAGCCCCCGTTATCCCTGGCCTGGATTACTGCCAAGGATTCCTAGTTATTTGGCCTTCCTAGGCTCGCTCTCTCTATTGGGAGCTAGTCAATAATACCAGAGGGACCCTTCTCCTGACTCTCCACTTCCTCCTCAGGAGACCATCCAAGCTGTTCAGTGTCTCCTGTAAAGCTCCAGCTCCTGCCCAGCTATTATACCCCCTGCTCTGTGCAGAATGTTCCTGTAGCTCTGGGCGAATTGTCTTTTGTTTCTAAACGCTGACTTGCTTGCTTACAATCTTCCTACTTTTGCTCATGCTGGGTCCCCTTTCTGAGATGCCCTTCTGATTCTCCATATCTCTCTACACCAAGTTGTTGCTGTTCCCCTTTTAAGGCAGATCAGGAATCAAACTCTCTGAGAAGCCTTGCTCATCCCCAGGCTGGGTCAGGGGACCTTCCTTCATGATCCAACAGCCTCCTGGCTCCCTTTCTCATAGCATCTGCCACCTGTGCTATAACTGCTTTCTCTTCACTCATTGCTTTGTACGTCCCTGCAGGATGGTAATTCTGTTGGGTTTATTCCTGTGAGGCCCAGAGCACAGGCTTGACACAGTTTTACTAAGCACTTAATATATATTCATTGGAGAAATGAATGAAATGACAGGCAACGTGTACTGAAAGCTTCTTGTCTGCCTGTCCTTGTGCTGAGATGATCTCATCAGCCCCATGTCATCCCTGTCATGGAGGTATTATTACTATTACCCCCTTTATAGGTGAGGAAATGGAGGTTTAGAAATTTAAGTGTCAGAGCCAGAATTTAAAAATTGTTTTTTTAATTTTTTTTTAACGTTTTATTTATTTTTGAGACAGGGAGAGACAGAGCATGAACAGGGGAGGGTCAGAGAGAGGGAGACACAGAATCTGAAACAGGCTCCAGGCTCTGAGCAGTCAGCACAGAGCCCGACGCGGGGCTCGAACTCACGGACCACGAGATCATGACCCGAGCCGAAGTCGGCCGCTCAACCGACTGAGCCACCCAGGCGCCCCTAAAAATGTTTTTAATTACATTTATTTTTGAGAGGCAGAGAGAGACTGAGCACAAGTGGGGGAGGGGCAAGAGAGAGGGAGACACAGAATCCGAAGCAGGCTCCAGGCTCTGAGCTGGCAGCACACAGCCCAACACAGGGCTCGAACTCAAGAACTGTGAGATCATGACCTGAGCTGAAGTCAGACACTTAACTGACGGAGCCACCCAGGCACCCCTCAGGGCCAGAATGTAGCCCGGCCATATCTGCTCTGGAGCTTGCATTCTTTGTCAGAAATGAAGTCCTTCCCTACCACAATGAGGAAGGCTGGGATTCCAAGGCCATTATCACTGCAGAGAAACTGCCCTCTGGAAATAAAACACGGGTGAGAGGACAGGCTCAGGGGCTCCCCTGCTTGGCCTTCAATATCACATAACTGATTGCATTTGTGGCTCCCCACTCCCCTTCCTTCTGGGCCACCAGCCTTACTCCTCAGTTCATGTCCAGCCATGACTCACCTCTTCTCCTCCCTCTGCCTCTGGATGGGGTTTTTGAATTGCCCTCTCCCTCCATGTTGCCTCCTTTGAAGGGCTTCTGATGTAACTAGACACAGGCAGACTCTGGGTGAATAGGCTGGAAACGCACTCTAAAGGCTGACATGTTCCCAAATCCCAACCCAGCTGAGGCCAGGGTTGGGATCTACCCGCAGCCTAGTTCATCTTCCTCTCTGGCTAGAGCTATCAGTCCATCCCATTTCTATCTTTTATCCTGTGTACTGCTTAGTATAGCTCAGGCTTTGGGCACAGCAAGGAGCTCGATAAATACTTGCTGAATTCAATTGAAAACTATCCTGCAAGCAGAGACCTGTGATTTGCTGCCTGGCCTGCTGAGGGATGTTCCAGCCATTCCCAGAAGGGGGTTTTATGTAAGATGTCCACTGGCTCAGCCTCCCAGCATCTAGGTAAGGTAAACTCCCCATGAGACCCAGAAGATTAACCTCCAAGGAAAATCATCATAATACCTTTATTGTTCCTACTGAAGTCATTTTCACATGTGGGACTCTGTTAAGAAGCAGGATTGAGTCATGTTTATTTCCACATCAGCGAATCAAATCTCAGTTTTTTTTTTTATAAGGTTTGCATATCCTGGGGAAAAAAAGTTTGTGTGTGTGCATGTGTGCATGGTGAGTATTTTAAGGCTAAAGGGATTAGTTTTTTTGAGAGCTCAAAATTAGGGGGGTTTGTGTATATACGTCTGAGGCTCTCCAATATTTGAGATATAATTATTTATTTGATATCCACTCCATGGTCATCTTACTACTTTCTGTGACACATTTGTAATGCAGAATAATTCATTTTAAATTTCTTTTGAAAAGCAACAACCTTCCAACAAGAGGAAAGATTTACATATCATCTTTAGCTTCATTTGGAGTGACCTGCGTTTGCCATAACCTCTTTGTTAGGAAGAGGAAGAGGCCAGCTGCCCACACTGCCGACGTGTATACTTCCATTTGTTTCTAAGCTGCCAAATGGCACAGAGAAAGCTCTAGTCACGAGGCCAGGCTGGGCTCCACAGTTGGGAGGGCGGAGAACCTGGAGCTCTGTGAAGACTATTCTGTCAGACCAGGCTAGGAGGCATCAATGGCCTGCAAAGCACATCACAGTCTGAGGACAGAGGCACAGAGTGGATTCCAGACTGCCTACCACCAAGGGCTTGCGTGGAAATGGCCAAATCAGACACTTCCTCACGCATGGCCAACATCTAACCAGTTTAATTTGGACATCTCTGTCCAATCCACAAGAGCACAGCTTGTCCATAACTGCCTTATCTTTTTTTTGTTACCAGTGTGTCAGGATATGTGCTCTCTTCTTTGAGAGCTGTCAGACCACATTCCATGGGTCAGAACTACCAAATTCATCCCTTTTCAGAAGTCCGTGTTCATCTCCCTCAATGGTGGTCCAATTTTATTTTTATTAAATAGGAAAATTCTGCAACTCTTTCTAGTGCATTTCTCATCCATGGAGGCTTATTTTCCTCTCTAGTCTTTGGATAGGCATGAGATTTGGAGGTTTCTCTCCAGCTGGGGCCATGTCCACTCTACCAAGAGTAGAGGTGATCTGGAAGGAAGGGTCTTGGCATCAATTAAATCAAGCTGCCTCCTGGACTTTCTCAACATACACCCCATTCTATTCCACTCGCACCTGCTCAACACAGCCAGGAGAGGCTTCCACCTTCCCCCGACTGACTTGATCTTGCCTGTGCAAATGTCCCATGCAGAGATTTAAGCAGAACTGCCATGACACGTCTCAAAACAATGTGCCACTTTGGATATTACCAGACTCATGAGATCATATATTTTCCTAAAACCCCACTTTGTAATTGGATGGGATGTAGTTGGAGATGCAGTGCTTGTAGGAACAATTTGGAGCTGGAATCTTAGTGCCTTGCTGTTATTTCTTCGACGGGAAACCTGACTGGAGATCTAGGATCTATAGACGGGGAGTGACATCTGATATGCCTTTGTTTCTGCTGTGATGGCAGCAATCTACCTTCAAATGGCATGTGGCTGCTCTCCTTGGTATTTTAAGAACCTGTCTTGGGCTCTAGTTACTCATTAGTTCCCCACGATGTAATTAAAACCGGCAGGCAACGATGATCTCCTTTTTTCATAGCCTTGATTACACATGGAGCCTGATTCCAGGACAGTTAGCCTCTGGAGTCTGGAATCTTGGAGTCTGGAAGTGAAGTTGTTCTTTTGAGTCAGGCTCTGCTATGAAAGACCCTGGCCCCAGTTTTCAAATCTGAGCTATTTGATTGTTGTTGTCTGTAAAACCTCGTTCGGGGACTCTGCTCCCTCTCTGTTCTTCTGGGAGTCCTGTCTATGCTGGAAGTATCTCTCCCTTGAGCTGGTAACAGCAACCAGTGCACAGCTGTGAAAACAGAGCGGCAGATCTGCTGGATGTGGGATAAGTCTCCTTCAGAAAGTGACAAGGCAGAGACTAAATCTGGAACATGACCATGCTTGCTCCCCTACCGACCTAAGAGTGACAAATTAGGCCGCAGAGAAATGTTGGCTTTTTAGGCCGTTCTCACCCCGTGTCTCCACCAGGCACCCTGCGTCCTGTGGAGGCACTGACAGTTGTCTCCAAAACCCTCTGAGATATATTTGGAAAAGAGATTTTACAAGCCCCATCTGTCCCGCTTTGTGGTTATCCACTGTGCAACTTACTCCAACGTCCCCCAGCTTCCTTGGGAAATGCAGTCTCCTAGTGAGAAACATAGTCCCTCTGCCACCCTGGTCACTTCTGCCACTCCTGCTACCCTGAAGTCAGCTGCCCGGGCAGAGCAGGACCTGCTGATTCCATTAATGGAGCTGAAGGGGCTTGTCATGTGGGCAGTGTATGTTGGGGGTGGGGGTGGTTGTCACATGGGCAGTGGGCAGAGATGCTCAGGAGGGGAGGCGAGGAGAGGAGATGAGACTGGGCTCAGCAGCCCTGATTCCCATCTTCCCATGTTCAGCTTTTCCTTGGAGACTCCTGGCAAGTCAAGGCTGCATCACCACGGCGGCCTCAGGCAGTGTCACTGCCCTTCTGAATCCAGTGACTCGCGGCTCTTCTCTTATTTCCCTGTGGGCAGCAGCTGGCAACAGGCAGGAATAATTTAAGTGAGACTCCACGATAAGTGCCTGGATAACACTAGGGAAATAAACACACAGTAACTGGCAGCTCAGTCCATCCGCGGCCTCTGGGAGGCCTCCTGGACCACCTCCCTTCACCAGAGGCCATCTCTGCCTAGCACTCTGGCCAGCACATCCAAATCTCTCGACTCCAGGCTCCTCCAGCCTCCGTCCAAGATACAACCTCTTGTCAGATGACCATCTGCTTCCATGAGCGATGCCCCTCACTGCCTTTCTCAGGTTTCCTGGCCCCCACTCTCATTATTAAAATCCAGCACGAGTTTCCCAGCCTCTCTTGTGTCCACTGAGGAGCGGTGGTGGGAGCAGGGATGAGGGGCAGGTGAGCTCAGAATGTTTCCTTCTAGAAAAAGTAACTGGCAACCAGTAGGGGTAAGTAGAAGTGGTAAGGTTTGGGTTACCTTCAATTTCTCCTCCCTTCCCTCCTCACTGACCAGACTTTTTCACCCAGACCTTCTTTGGTGTGTGCTGGTAGAAGACTGAAGGTCCTGTTAAAAGCAACTCATTTTTGTAAGAGATGTAACATTGGTAATCATTAGCAATGCTTTAATGCCCTATCCTCTTGTGTCATTGTCTCTTTTCCTGCCTCCCCTTCATGATATGAGACCTTTGTGGGGAAGTTCTGGGGTTCTGTGCTGTTCTTTTCCCTTCCTCCCTCCCTCCCTTCCTTCCTTCCTCTCTCTTCTCTTCTCTTCTCTTCTCTTCTTTCTCTTCTCCCCTCTTTCCTTCCTTCCTCCCTTCTTTCCCTCCTTCCTTCCTCCCTCCCCCTTCCTCCCCCCTCCTTCCTTCCCCTCCCCTCCCCTCCCCTTCCCTTCCCTTCCCTTCCCTTCCCTTCCCTTCCCTTCATCCATTGCCTAAAATACAAATGTTGCCTATAAGAGCTCTCTGCAGACACTACATGAAAAGTCATGACTAGTAGACGATGTTTTGTGATTGTCCTACTGGAACGTGTGGCCTGGAATGGAGATGAGGTTAGGCCACAAAGTGTCTAACAATTAAATTTTAATAATTTATATTGTAGACACTATAGCATCTAATTAATAAAAACTTCTTGTGTGTCTAGTCTGTGCTAGATGCTGCAGATAAAGAGGAAGATACTTGGTTCCTACCCTCCAGGGGCTTGCAGCTCTGCAGGATTTTGTCATAATCATTTCTGTGCTTTGCTTTACACTTTTACCATATATGAATCCATCCAGAAGAAATACAATTTCCTTTTGCCAAGGTTTGAGATTTTATGCAAATGGCATACTACCCTAACTCACCAGTCTGTTGTGTTGGGCTTCTGTTGCTCAACATTGTGTTTTGGGGATTTATCCACGGTTTTGCTTTTGAGTGTGTAGCCGTACTTTGTTCATTTTCATGGCTTTATTTTATTCCATTGAGTGAGGATGTTACAATTTGCTTATCCCTATTGATGTGGATTGACATTTGGGCTGTTTGCAGTTGGCAACTGTCACAAATGGTGTGTGGCAATAAGTGCTCTTGTACATGTCTCCTGGTCCATGTGTGCAAGAGTTTCTCCAGGGCAAATATCTATAGAGTAGTGCTTTTGGGTCACTGGGCATGTATCTTCAATTTTACTCTGTAACGGTTTGTCAAAGAATTGCAGCGCCTTCCACCCCCATCAGTAGGATAAGGTAGTATCATTACTTCAGGTTGTCGTTAATGTTTGATAAGAGCAAACTTTTCATTTGGACAATCTGCTGGTTATAATTCTCATTATAAATTAGGAAGAATCTACATATATTTGGGATACTAGACCTTAGTTCGGTTAGATGTACCACAAACATCTTCTCCAGTTGTGGCTCCTATTTTCACCCTTTTTATGATACTAGGTGAAAACATATGTTTAAGCTAATGTAATCATATTTACTAATTTTTATTTTATGATTAGCATTTCACATACATATGTATTTTTAAAACTCCTCTACCCTTAAGTCATGAAGATATTCTCCTGTATTATCTTCTAAAAACTTTATAGTTTTGCCTTTCATGTAGGTTTTTTATGCACTTGGAATTGGTGTAAGGTAGGGATAGAATTTCATTGGTCTTTCCTTATGCATATCTCATTGTCTCAGCACAGTTTATTGAAAAGGTATCAAGTCCTCATTGGCATATCTCTTTATCCATGTATCTTTTTATCCATATATGCATGGGTATGTTTCCTTATACTCTATTCTAGTACACTGGGCTGTTTGTCTCTGAGCAAATAGCACTCTATCTTAATTACTATAGCATTATAATAATTCTTCTCAAAATTTTTTTAATGTTTATTATATATTTTTGAGAGAGAGAGAGACAGAGTGTGAGTGGGGGAGGTGCAGAGAGAGAAGGAGACACAGGGTCTGAAGCAGGGTCCAGGCTCTGAGTTGTTAGCACAGAGCCCGACACTGTTTGTGGGAGCTCAAACCCACAAACTGTGAGATCATGACCTGAGCTTAAGTGGGACACTTAACTGACTGAACCATCCAGGAGCCTGGCATTATAATAATTCTTGAAACAAGGATTTAACATCTAATTCTTGAAACAAGCATTTAATATCTACCACCTTGTTGTGCAAGAATGTCTTAGTTTTTATTGGCCCTTTATACTTAATAAATATATTTTAGATAAGGTTATAAAGTCCCACTACATAAACAAATAAATAACCTTCAGATTTTTACTGGGATTGCATTGAATTGATATGACAGTTTTTAGAGAGAAATGACATCTTTAATATAGAAAAATACTTTAAATCTCATAACTTGGTATCCCTAAGCATTTATTTCAGTCTATTTAATGTCTCTTGATGTTTTATAACATTCTCTATAGAGGTCTCTTATTATAATTACTCCTAATTATTTTTTGATGGTTTTTAAAGAAATATTTTTAATTATTGTGGCTTGTATACAGAAAGACAAATGATTTTTGCATTTATTTTGTATCCAATAATCTTGCTAAAGGCTCTTATTGACTCTAATGATTTTTCTATGGATTATTTTACTCCCACATTCAGTCATATGATCTGCAAACAATAATTGTTTGTTTCCTTTTTTACCTCCAATCTTTATACCTTCTTCTTCTTTCTTTATTTTTTAAAATCATGTTAAGTCCTCCAGCGCAAAACTGAACAAAAGAAGTGAGGATAGCATCTTTGCCTTATTGTTGGTCACAGAAGGGAAAGCTTGCATCTTCATAATTAAATATGATGTTTAACATAAGATTAATGCATGTATTAAAATATCATGTTTGATATATATTACATATATAGATATGTATACAGATTACATATGTTCATTTGATGAGGATGTGGAAGTTTCCACCATAGTTTTTATACTCACAGTTTTCTGAGACTTTGTAAAAATCATGAATATATATTGAATTTTAAAAATACCTTCTGCATCTTTTAAATTAGCATTCCACTTATTTCTTTAAATATGTTAATGTAGTAAATTACATTACTCTACTTTCTAAAAATAAATGAACCTTGCATTTCTGAAATAAGCACCAATTTTTAATACTCTGTTAGGTCAGCTTGATTATTTTTTTTCTGGAGAAGGGGAATATTTGCATCTAAGTTTACAAGTGAGTTTGTCTTGTAATTTTCGTTGTTCTGTACTGTCCTTATTGGATTTGGTCATCAAGATTATGTATACTAACAAAATGAATTTGGAATCATTTGCTTGCTTTTTTATAATTTAGAAAATTTCATGTAAGATTGGAATGATCAATTCCTTAAAAGTTTATTAAAACATTAGCCGAGCTTTCTGTTGACAGAAGATTTAAATTACTGGATGACTTCCTATATTGTTTGAGTTAATATTGTTAATTGTGTTTTTATTATAATTCTATTGTATGTAATGTTTACATTGTTCATTTACATTTAAATTATTTTGAAAATTTTCAAACTATCTAGAAGTTTCAAGAATATCTCAATGAACATTCATATACCCTTCACCTAGATCCACTGATTGTTAGCATTTTGCCACATTTGTGTTCTGTTTTCATGAACTCCCTCCTCCTCCCCCTCTTCCTCTATCACTCTCAGATACACAGAAACATGCATGACTATATATACATATACATTTTGTATGTGTGTCACTTAAGAGTTAGCTGTAGATATACTATATCACCCATGAATCCTTCACCATGTAGTGTTTTCCTATTAGGTCACAGGTAATTTGGTATTGATATTACTCTATTCTCTAATATTCAATAGTATTCACATTTCCCCTAATGTTACAGTAATAGCATTTATAGGTTTAAAAAAAGTTTTAATGTGTATTTATTTTTGAGAGTGGGGGGGAGGGGCAGAGGGAGAGGGAGACACAGAATCCAAAGCAGGCTCCAGGCTCTGAGCTGTCAGCACAGAGCCCGATGCAGGGCTCAAACTCACCGACTGGACCACGAGATCATGACCTGAGCCAAAGTTGTATGTTTAACTGACTAAGCCACCCAGGCACCCCTTAAAATTTTTTAAATTGATCTAGTCTCCAAGAAAATAATCACATGTTGCAGTTTTTATTTTTCTTTAGTTTCCTTCTCACTAGAATGATTCCCAAGCCTGTTAAAAATATCTGTCATAATATTGACATTTTGAGGATGATTTTCAGCTTTTTAGGAATTTATTTCATCAGTTTTAAAATTTATCAGCATAAATTGTTTGTAATATCCTCTTATCCTTTTAATGTCTGTAGCACATGTAATTTTGTCTTCCTTTTCATTCTTAATATTGCTTATGTTTAATATTGCTTATGTATGCTCTCTTTTTTTCTGGATTAATTATTTCAGAGTTTTGCCTTGTTCAATAATAGTTTTCAAAGCATGATTCTGGCTTCATTGTTCCTCTTTTCGTTGTGTGCTTTCTATTTAATTGTTTTCTCGTTTTATCTTTATTGTTCCTTTTATTTTGCTTGATTTGGAAGCTATTTTAATGTTCTTTGCTTGGCTCATTAAATGTGAATAATTTTATTTTCAAATATAACCACTAAGGATATAACTTTCCTCTCAGTGCTGCTTTGGCTGTGCCCAAATGTTTGCTATTTAATATTTTTGTTCGGTCTTATAATTTTGGTATGTTTTCTTCTTCGATTTATGAGTGTTTTTGTTGTGACTTCCAGGTTCCAAACATAAAAATTTAAAGCTATTTGTCTTCTTGTATTTTTGCTTTTGTTTTATAACTTAATTGTGTTAAATACAGAGAAAACAGTCATATGTCAGTCTTTTCATTGACTGGAGACTGGCAGTCCTGACTAATGCACAAGGTTCCTGTGTGTTTGAAAGGAATGCATATTCTTTGATTGCTGGGTGTGATGTGCTATAACATCCTTTTTATTCACCTTAGTAATTTGCGATTTATATCTTCTATACATTTACTCATTTTTTACCTACTTAATGCCTACAAGAAGTTACTAAAAGAAGTCTGGTTAAGTTCCCTACTGTGAATGGTAAATATTTCTTGTTTTCTCTTAGCTCCTTCAACATTTTACCTTGGGGTACTTTGAGGCTCTGTTATTAAGAAACTAGAAGTTTAGGGGCACTTGGGTGGCTCAGTCGGTTAAGCATCTGACTTCGGCTCATGTCGTGATCTCACAGTTGGTGAGTTCGAGCCCCGCATCGGGCTCTGTGCTGACCAGTCAGAGCCTGGAGCCTGCTTCAGATTCTGTGTCTCCCTCTCTCTCTGCCCCTCCCCGACCCTCGCTCTGTCTCTCTCTGTCTCTCAAAAATAAATAAACATTAAAAAAAAAAGAAACTAGAAGTTTAGAACTGTTTTGTCTTCTTTGTGAATTGAATGTTTGATATTGATGTAGTGAACCTTTTTATCTGAAAGCCTACTTTGGCAGATGTTAATAGAACTACTTGTGTTCTTTTGGTTAACATTTGCTTCAGCTATCTTTGAATTTCATCTTACCGAGTCCTTATGTTTTAGACAATATGTTTAATTACATCTCCTGAAATCAATATATAGTAGGATTTATTTTCTAATCAGGCAATCCATGTCTTTTCACTGAAGAATTAGTAACTGAAGAGCTTATGTTTTTAAAAAGTTGTGTTTATGTCTAAGCTCTAAGTATGTACTTTCTATTTGTCCCACTGTTTCTGTTTCTATTCTCCCTTACTCTTTTCTTGACTTCTTTGGATTGACTGAGTTGCTGTTGCTAATATTATTTATTCTTATAATTTTATTTTCATCAGTGTAGCTGTTTGGCAGTTATGTCTTCTGTGTTTACTGTTTTGGTGGTTACACTGCTATTTCAGCATGTGTGCTTAGCAAATTATAAGAGTTTCTAGTGACTCTTCTACATGCCCTTTGTCCCACACAGCTGTCCTAGAACCACTGACCGAAGCTGCCTACAGAAGTGTCTAGACTCCCACCAACAGTGGCCTTTCCACTTCCTGTTTTGCAGGAAGCAGCAGCAACTTCCTCTAGCACCTCCCAAATTCTGAGGCTTATGCCCACCTGACTGCAGCCTTTAGTGGCACCCCAGAGGCAGATGCTAGCAGGTCCTATCAGCACTGCACCTCAGTGAATTCTCTGCTGTCCAGTGAGCCAGGCTTTGCCTTTTCCAGTGGTGTCTGGATCTCAGTTCTGGGGAAAACATGGAGGACTCTTCCTTAGCAATCTAGCCCACCCAAGAGACAGAGGTTGTTTCTTATATCTGCCATTCCTGTATTATTTATAACTCTTTTTCACTCTCACTAGCTAATTCCATATTACTCCAGTAGCCATTAATAATTCTTTATGCCAAATTTTCTGTGTTCAAATCACTGTGATGTTTCTAATCTCCTGTCAGGACTCTGACTAATATATTCTCTACAGTATGTATGCTATTATTGTCCAATATTTAAATTCAATCCCATTTCCTTCAAAATTGACAATGCTCTTATTATTTTACACTGGGAACATTTGTTTACACATATTTATCAATACCTTTGCTCCTTATTTGTATTAGTTTCCTATTGCTGCTGTAACAATTTGCTGCAAACTCAGTGGCTTTAACAACATGAAGTTATTGTCTTGCAGTTCTATGGTTCAGTTGTATGTGTCTCACTGGGACCCCGATCAAGGTGTCAGCAGAGCTGCATTCTTTCTGGAAGCTCTAGGGAGAATCCATTTCTTTGCCCTTGCCAGCTTCTAGAAGGTGCCCACATTCCTTGGCTCCTGACTGTCTTCCTCTGTCTTCACAGTCAGCATGTTGGGCCAAATCTTTCTCTTGCTTCCGTCTCTCCAGTCTTCTCTTCTGTTCCACATTTACGGACCACTGTAATTACACTGGGTCCACTCCAATAATCCGGGACGTTCTCCTTATTTTAAGGTCAGCTGAATGGCAACCTGAATTCCATCTGCTACCGTAATTCTCCTTTACCATGTTAGGTAATATATTCACATATCCCAGGATCAGGATGTGGGCATCTTTAGGGGCATTATTCTACCCACCACACCATTTCTTCTTGTAACGAGTTTCCATCTGGGATTATTTCCCTATTCCTTTATAATTTCTGTTAATGAGAGTATTTTTGGTGGTAAGCTTTTTCTTTTTCTTCTTTTTTGGGTCTGAAAATGGTTTTATTTCATTCTCATTCTTGAAAGACAACTTTGCTGGACATAGAACTATAGTTTGGCATTTCTTTTCTTTCAGCATTTGGCTCCCACTGTTGCTATAGAAAAGTCATCAAACCGTTCCTTGTCTGCTTGCTTTTGAGTCCCCTTTTTCTACAGTGTTCTCACATATCACTTTGATGTATTTTGACGTTGACTTCTAAAAATATTTACCTATTTTCAAATTTATTAGAATTTCTCTGCTGGAGACTTGGCGACTCTCAACAATTCTGGAGTATTTTCAGAAATTATCTATGTTTACATTATTTCTTCCTTTTTTTCCCTCTTTTGTCTTCTTCTGGAATTCTAATTATATTGGATTTTCCCTATATCTTTCCTTTATTTTCACTTCTCTTTTATATTTTTTAATTTCATCATCTCTCTGGCCTGAATTTTTAGTAATTACTGGGATCCAATTTGCAGTTTGAAATTTCTCTCTTCAGCTACGTGTATTTGTTGATTAATTTTTCCATTAATATGTCCACTTTTGTCTTCTATATCTACAGGTGTATTCTATATTTTCTATTCTGTTGATATTGCCAAGCCTCTTTTTTATTTCTTTAGGCATATTACACATACTTATTCAGATTTTTGTGTCTCTAAATTCCAATGTCTCATGTTTGCGTGTGCCTGTTAACCTGCTATCTGCCATCTGTCATTTGTTTCTGTTAGTTTGTAATCATACTTAGGTGAAAGTTGAGTTTGTGTTGTTTGTCTCACTCCAGACTTTACCTGTGGGGGTCCCTGGGGGACTCAGTCGGCTGAGCATCCGACTCTTGATTTTGGCTCAGGTCATGATCTTGTGGTTTCATGTGTTTAAGCCCCATGTCCTTCTCTGCATGCTGACAGCATGGAGCCTGCTTGGGATGCTCTGTATCCCTCTCTCTCTGCCCCTCCCCTGCTCATGCTCTGTCTCTCTCAAATTAAAGAAACTTAAAAACACAAAACAAAACTTCACCTGTGGTGATTCTTTGAGGCCTATGTTAAGTGTGACACCTCAGTGTATAAATTTGTTTCTGCCACCTACAGATGCTCCCACCATAGGACTTTCATTTCAATTTTTTGCTTGATTTTTTTTTTTTGGAATGCACAGTTAACATATTTAATGTATGCAGGGATAGATTTAGATACCAAAAGTCCTTGCTGTTCCTTTCTGCATGGTCACTTTTATTCCCCATTCTCTCTCATAGTAAAGGTGTGACCTCCTAGACTGGCACAGATGTTAGGTTCTGAGCAGCACGTGCTAGACAGACATGAAGTAAATCATTTAGGGCCAAACCAACTCTGTTGCTCATACCTTTTCCAGGGGTTCTGGTTTTACTTCATTTTGGATTTTATAGAATCGTTATTTTTGCATCAGTCCTACAATGTATTGAAAACTCTTCTGTTTTGTCCATTACTGAAATACGTAATCTATTATACTGTTGAAGATGGAAACTTTCGATTTTTATTTTATGATTATCATCATGGATTTTGGTTTTCCCATTTGATATGAATCTTTTTTATTTTTTCCTCCTTTTATTTATTTTGAGAGGGAGAGAAAGAGAGAGAGCATGAGCAGGGGAGGCACAGAGAGAGAGGGAGAGAGAATCCCAAGCAGTCTCCATGCTGTCAGCACGGAGCCCAATGCAGGGCTCAATCTCACAAACTGTGAGATCATGATCTGAGCCGAAACCAAGAGTCAGAGGCTTAACTGACTGAGCCACCCAGGGAGCCCTGTAAGTTTTACTTAATTTTATTTAACTGCTATGTAATATCCCATTGCGTGAATATATCATAACTGATGAACTCATTTTCTGTTGAAGATATTTATATTTTCCTATTTTCAAAATTATGAAAGATGCTGCAGTGAACATTTATATGCATGTTTTCATGTGTATATTTTAGAATTTGTAACTAACAGATACCTTCCTAAGAAGTCTCCCTAACTCCCCGTACTCAGAATGTGACCTTATTAAGAAATAGAGTGCTTGTAGGAATGATTAGTTATGGTGAGGTCATTCTGGAGTAGACTGGGCTCGTAATCCAAGAGCACATGAAGATGGCCATGAGAAGACACAGAAACAGAGGGAGAAGTCCATGTGAACGCAGTGGCAACATTAGAGTTTGCTGCCACAAGCCAAGGCGCACTTAGGGCTACCAGAAACCCAGAGGTGCAAGAGAGGATCTTCCCCTAGAGGCTTCAGAGAGAGAGAGAGAGCATGGCCAGTTTAACATCTCGATTTCTGACGTCTAGCTTCCAGAATTGTGAGAGAATAAATTTCTGTTGTTTGAAGGTAGCCAGTCTGTGGCACTTTGTTATGGCAGCCCCCGGAAACTACACTAGATTGTAGAAAATATGCATATATTCAGTTTTCATAGCTTCTACCTAATGCTTTCTAAAGTCATTGTACCAATTATATTACCACTTTCAGTAGGAACATTCCCATTGCTCTCCATTCTCATCAGTGTATGGTATTGTGTACTTTTTAAACTTTTTAGATTTTGATACGTGTGAAATGGTACCTGTTTGGGCCCGTTCAGGCTGCTATAATAAAAGACCACAAACGGGGCAGTTTACAAACAACAGAAATTTATTTCCCACAGTTTTGGAGGCTGACAGTCTGAGATCAGGGCTCCAGTGCCCTCAGGTGAGGGTCTCCTGGGCTGCTGTCTAATCCTTGCATTTTCACCTGGTGGAAGGGGCTTGGGAGCTCCATGGGGGGAGGAGGCTCTTTAATAAGGGTGCTAATCCCAGCCCTTAGGACTCAGTCTCTTCCCCAAATCCCCACCTCCAAATACCATCACCTCAGGGGTTATGTTTCCACATACAAACATTGAAGAGACACAAATATTTAGACCAGAGCAGTATTTTCTTATCATTTTAAATTTTTGTTTCCCTGATGACCTGTGATATCGAGCATCTTTTTGTGTTTATTTGCCTTTCAGATTTAGTTTTCTATGAATTGCCAGTTTACAGATTTCCCCTAGTTTCTTCATTGCTTAGTTTATTCTTATTGATTGGTAGGAATTCTTCATATATTCTGGTACCAGTCCTTCGTTAGTCATAGAGTTGAGATTATCAATTTTCCTGTCATGGTTTCACATTTCACTTTATTTATGGTGTCTTTTAATGAACCAAACTTCTTAATTTTTATGTACTAAATGTATCAATACTTTCTTTATGATTTGTGCTTTTTGTTTTGCATTTAAGAGATTTTCCCTTACTTTTAAGTTGTAAAATTATTCTAAAATTTCTTCTAAAATTTGTAATCTTGCATTTTTCAGATGAAGCCCTAGTTCTATCAGGAATTCTTTTATTAATTACCATTGACAAAGTAATCCATCCTTTCCTTCATTGACTTCTAAGCACATATTCTGTTTTTATACATGTATCGATCTATTTCCGGGCTCTCTATTCTATCCTATTTCTTTGTTTATCTGTTGCTTCAGCAATATCACACAATCCTAAGCACTATCATTGTCCATTTTCTAACTTTTTGTGTTTCATGCTCCACTG
This sequence comes from Panthera tigris, assembly GCF_018350195.1. Lineage (NCBI taxonomy): Eukaryota > Metazoa > Chordata > Mammalia > Carnivora > Felidae > Panthera > Panthera tigris. Next base: position 122,344,631 of record NC_056668.1, on the reverse strand, counting down.
AAAACTCTTCAGAATTTTTTCTCTTCCCAAATCACTATTAAATACTATTACTTAAAAATGCCATGTTAGCTACATTCTATAAATACTATTATGTAGTATTTTCACTATTGTTTAGTTCTAAATGCTTTTTAATTTAGGTTTTTATTTTCTCTCGGAGCTATTAACCATTTAGAAGTTTTCTGCTCAATTTCCAAGTATGTGAGCATTTTAAAACATTTTTGTTATTAATTGTATTTTAGCATAATGGTGATAAAAAATGTCTATGTGATGTAGATACCTTAATATTTGTTGCCACTTGCTTTGTGAATATACAGTTGTGTTTGAATATTAAATTGTATAATCTAATTGTTCATTGCTAGGTTTAAATTGGCCCATTAAGCAGAATTGCTTGTTGTTCAAAAATTCTCTATTCTTACTGAATTTTACAAGTTTGACCTACAAATTATAAAATGAAGACTCTTTTCTTTCAAAATTTTATTTAAATTCTAGTTAGTTAATATATAGTGCAATATTGGTTTCAACAGAATTCAGTGATTCATCACTTACATACAACACCCAGTGCTCATCCTAGCAAGTGCCTTCCTTAATGCCCATCCCCCATCGAGCCCATCCCCCACCCCAGCCCTCCATCAACCCTCAGTTTGTTCTCTAAGAGTCTCCTATGGTTTGTTTCCCTCTTTTTCCCCCTCCCATATGTTCACCTTTTGTTTCTTAAATTCTGAATAGTGAAATCATATGGTATTTGTGACTTTCTATGACTTATTTTGCTTAGCATAATGAACTCTAGTTCCGTTCACATCATTGCAAATGACAAGACTTCACTCTTTTTGATGGTTGAGTAATATTCAATTGTATATATGTAACACAGTTTTATCCATTCATCAGTCAGTGGACATTTGGACTCTCTCCATAGTTATCCTATTGTTGATAATGCTGCTATAAACACTAGGAGACATTTGGACTCTCTCCGTAGTTTTCCTATTGTTGATAATGCTGCTATAAACACTAGGGTGCATGCACCCTTTTGAATCTGTATTTTTGTATCCTTTGGGTAAATACCCAGTAGTGCAATTGCTGGGTAGTAGGGTAGTGCTATTTTTAACTTTAAAAAAAAATTTTTTTTAAATGTTTATTTTTGAGAGAGAGAGAGAGCATGTGCACAAGCGGGAGAGGGACAGAGACAGAGGGAGACACAGAATCCAAAGCAGGCTCCAGGCTCTGAGTTGTCAGCACAGAGCCCAATGTAGGGCATGAACTCACAGACCATGGGATCATGACCTGAACCAAAGTCGGTCCTTCAACTGACTGAGCCACCCAGGCACCCCTATTTTTAACATTTTGAGGAACCTCCATACTGTTTTCCAGAGTGGCTGTACCATTTGCATTCCCACCAACAGTGCAAAAGGGTTCCCCTTTCTCCACATCCTCACCAACATTTGTTGTTTCTTGTGTCATTAATTTTAGCCATTCTGACAGGTATGATGTGGTGTCTCATCATGGTTTTGATTTGTATTAAAATTAAGCACCTTTTATTATGATTGTGAATTCATGAATCTTCCTGTAATTCTGTAAATTTTTGCTTTATATATTTTGGGATTATGTTATTAAGTATGCAGAAGATTAGAAATGTTATATCTTCCTGGAAAATTTAACATTTTATCTTAATGCAATGACCCTCATTGTTTTTAGTAATGCTTTTTTATACTGATATGTGAATGTAAAAACACACAGTGTAATTTTCAACTTTTCTGTGTACTTATATTTTAGGTGTTTCACTTGTAAACAACTTATGGCAGCATTTAAAAATATCTAATTTTGAATCTCTATTGTTAGTAGGTAAGTTTATACCTTTCATATTTAGTAGTGATATACTTGGGTTTATTATATCAATTTATTTTGTTCTAATAAATATGTATTTTCTATGCATATTTTTTGTCCCTTTACTGGCATTTATTGAATTGATCAAATTTTCTACTATCCCCCTTTTCTCTAATAATTTTAAAGTTATTCTGTATTTTATCTTTAATTGCTTACCCTTAAAGTTTGAACAAAAACATTTGGTTAGCAGTCTAAATGTAATTCGTATCTCTATTCTACTTTGGAATACATGGAGCCTGAAATATTTTAATTCTGATCTTTCCACTCTAGTTTTCATGTTATTTTTTCCCAGGATTTTCTTGCAATTTTGTTTGTATGCCACTCAAATTACTCATTTTTTAAGTTTATTTATTTATTTTGAGAGAGAGTCGGGGGGTGGGGGCAGAGAGAGAGAATCCTGAGCAGGCTCCACGCTGTCAGCACAGATTCCCAGTGTGGGACTCAAACTCATGAACTGTGAGATCACAATTTGAGCTGAAACCAAGAGTCAACAGTTTAACCGCCTGAGCCACCCAAGTGCCCCAAATTACTCATTATCTTAACTACTGTTTTTTATTTCCTTTGAATATTGTTTAGATCTCTCAGATGTTCTTTATTGTTCTCTACTTTTTCTTTTATCTGAGAGTTTCCTTCCATGAGGGTCTGCTAGTAAACTAACTCTGGGTGTCTTAAAGTGTCCTCATTTCATATCCACTCCTGAATAACAGCTCCGGCATTTAAAGAATTTATTAATTATAGACATGTCTTAAGCATTTTGGAGATACAGGCATCTGATCAGTTTCTATGAAGAGTTTAAAAGAAGCCCTGATCTCTGTTTGTAAAGTACAAAATTTCATATTCATGTATATGAATCATGTTATATAAATCCACAGAATCCTTCATCATTGTTTGCGTAGCTGCTCTCTGAAAACCCTTTGTCCCCTCTCTCTCTCTTCTAAGTAGATGCAGTATTAAATCAATCTTTAGACCAATTTTAGGGAAATGTATTTAGTTTGGATTTTAGTAGTCTGATTTAAGAGTATTCATCCTCAAACTCTAAATCCAAAAAATAGCTTAATATTTTTTACAATAAAGTCAGTTTCCAGTATTCAGTTGCTCATGGACTAAAGCAGGAATGGAGCCACAATTTGCTATTTCGGCAAGGCTTGGGTTTTTAATGTCCTTCAATTCCTCCACTGGCGAATACATACCATTTATCATGTGCCATCCACTCAAAACGGTTTCTGACATTCCCAGGTGTGGTAGAACATTGTATGAAGGTGATATAATATATCTTGTCCCCTTTAGACACATGATTCACTACACATAACCATGCCAACTTGGAAAAAATTTCTTAAATATTGAGAAACTGAAAGGCATAAAACTTTAAAATACTTAGGTGGACCGATTTCCTTGGAGCAGTCTAGGAAGTCAGCTGTTACCCTTAGTCTAGAAGGCTCTGAAAGTGGAGCAGACATGGGTAGCCTTTTTCTCTGAATTGTGAGAGCAACAAAATGCTATCCTGTCACTTTCACAGGGACTTCTCCATTGAGATGTTTTGTGTGGAAGGCATTTCCTGACTCCTAGTTCAGTCTGCTCCAGGCATTTTAAGCACTGGCGTTTGTATACTTATTATCCCTCCTTATGTAAGTGGGCATGGTGTAGAGAAAGAACTCTGAGCCAGAACTCCAGACAATGAGAACCTAGTCCAGGGCATGTGACCCTAAGCCAGGGCGTAACCTGTCTTCACTTCCATTTCTTTGTATATAAAATGAAAACAGTACCTGCACTATAAACCCCTCAAGATATCCTCTTACTCTCTACCACCACCCACCATCATGGATATTTTGAATTTTCCAGCAAAATGCTCAAGCCTCATGAAAATATCAGCTCTATGTTTTTTATAAGAAGAGTGTACTCTTAAGTGGTTTTGCAACACAGTGTTTGGTGAAATCGAGCGATGCAGAAAAAAAATACTCTGTTTAGGGAAGGTAAACCATTTATTCATTCAATAACTATCTAGCACTCAGGTACCAGGCACATGAGTCTCTCCTCTTCTAAAATCTGTATTATATTGAGAAGAGACAAGAAAACATGAGCAAGTAAATTCATAAGGCAATATCTGGAGAGATGACATTTAAGATGAGATCTGAATGCCATGTGATGGTCAGAGGGAAGTACAATCCCAGGAAGATGTTCAACGTTAAGGCAGAGAAGAGCTTGTCACGTTCATAAGACCAAAGACCAGTGGACAGGAGTGAGGAGTCTGAGAAGCAAGCAGGAGCAGATCAAGTAGGGCTTTGTGAGTTAGCCTAAAATGTTTTTGTTTGACTTCAGCTTTGATGGAGAGCTTCTAGAAGACTTTAAGATAAATACGTGCTGGAGAGTTAGGAGAGACATGTGTTGAAGGTAGGAGTGAGTGGGCTATGTGGGGAGGAAGAGGGAGAGACTGCAATAGGTGTATTCATTTCCTGGGACTGCCACAACAATGTGGCATTGACTGGATGGCTTAAACAACCTATTTCTTACAATTCTGGAGGCCAGGATCTGAGATCAAGATGTTGGCAATATCAGTTTCTTCTAAGGCCTCTCTTCTTGGCTTGTAGGTAGCGGTCTTCTCCCTGTGTCTTTACATGGTCTTCACTCTGTTAAGTATGTGTGTCGAAATTCCCTTTTCTTATAAGGGCACTGGCTATACTGGATTAAGGCCTATCCTACTGACCTCATTTTACCTTAATTACCTCTTTAAAGGCCCTCTCTACAAATACAGTCACATTCTGAGGTGCTGGGAGTTAGGATTTCCACATATGAATTTGAGGGGTGGGATTCAATTCAACCCACAGTAGTAGAGGATATAGTGTGAGCTAATGTGTAGAGGCAGGATTGGCATAGAGCTTCTTGACCGACAGTTTAGACAGCATCCAGAAGCATACTTTACACATAATGGAAGTCAGGTTATCAATAGAAGTGAAAGCCAGGCTGGTAAGGCTCTTGAATGTAGGTAAGAAGCTTTGATCTTCTGTTACAGGTCATGCGGAGCCTTGGGGGATACCTGAGCAGTGGCAGAGGGTTGAGTATCCATAGTTAAGCTGATTGTGTGAACACTGGGTAGTAGGCAGATAGGGACAGGGGAAAACTTGGGGCGTTGGACTCAAGTCAGACCCTTAAAAACAGAAAGGAAAGAAAGTAGGAAGGAACATTCCAGGGAAGACCTGCCAGTGGTGATTTAGGCAGCAAGGAGATAGGACTTTATCGTGGGAAACTGTGAAAGCTTACTGAAAGGCAAAGTCTGCTGTGTAAAACTTGCATGGGTGTTATGGTCAGGATTGACTCAGCAGGACAGCTCACCTGATCTCTATCCAAACCCAGCACCTAAAGTCATAATGGAAGCTGGACACATTATCTTATTTGGCTGGAAAAAAATATAGCTTCAGAGGCAACCAGACCTCAGTTCAAATCCCAGCTCCTTCATTTGTAGCAGTATGTGATGGTTAATTTTAAGTGTCACTTGACTGGGCCATGGGGTATTCTGGGTGTTCCTGTGAGGGTGTTTCTGGATGAGATTGACATTCAAATCAGTGGACTGAGTAAGGCAGATGGCCTTCCCTAATGTGGGTGGCCCTGGTCCAGTCAATTTAAAGCCTGAATAAAACAAAAGGCTGACCCTCCCAGAGTAAGACAGGATTCCTCTTGCCTGATTACCTTTCAACTGGGGCATTGGTTTTTTCCTGCTTTTGAACTTGAACTAAAATACCGGCTCTTCCTGGGTCTCAAGGCTGTCAGCCTTTGGACTGAAACTATACCATTGACTCTCCTGGGTGTCCAGGACCTAGATCTTTGGACTTATCAGCCTCCACAATTACATGAGCCAATTCCTTATTATAAATCAATTTCTTCTCTCTCTCCATATTTATTATCTATTTATCTATCTATCATCTGTATCAGATATAGATATATAGATATGTATATCCATCTCTCTCTCTTTCTCTCTCTCTCTCTCTCTCTCTCCCCCCACCCACCCTTTCCCACTGATACCATTTCTCTGGTGAACCCTCACTAACACACAGTGTAACTTAATGTCTTTGAGCCTTAGTTTCCATGGGTGTTTGATAGGAGTAATAAATCACCTTTCTGAGCTGTAGGATGACAGAGGTAATGTATATATTGTCTGACTTATAGTAGGTGCTCAATAAGTGGTAGGTTCCTTCTTATCCCCTTTAGTGGAACAAAGCCCAGAAATGACAGAACAGATACATGTACTGAACTGCTCTTGCAGTGCATGTGGATTGATGCTTTCCTTAGAGTGTTGGCAAAGGTGCTGGTAGGGCTTGAGCTGGTGTGGTGCCACGTGTGGAACCACATCTTGCCTGCATAGGAAACACCAAACCCTGGAGTAAAGATCAGGAAAAAGGCCACCAGCAACCTGTGTGGCCCTGGAGGAGTTCCCACTGTCACTATTGATGGCTCTATTTACTGTATCTCTACCATCTGGCAGGGAAAAGATTCAGCTCTTTATACAATTCATTTAATCTTAAAAACAACCTTATTGGGACGCCTGGGTGGCTCAGTCAGTTAAGTGTGTGACTTTGGCTCAGGTCATGATCTCTTGGTTCATGGGTATGAGTCCCATGGGCTCTGTGCTGACAGCTCAGAGCCTGGAGCTTGCTTTGGATTCTGTGTCTCACTCTCTCTGCCCCAGGCCTGCTTGCGCTTTGTCTCTCTCTCTCAAAAATAAACACTAAAAAAATTAAAAACAACAAAACAATAAAAAAAAAACCAACCCCACAACCTTATTAGGTTAGTTCCAGTTTGTAGATGAGGAAATTAAGGTCTAAACAGAATAAGTAGCTTTCTGGAGTCAAAGATGGTTAGAAAATGATAGAGCTGGGTTTGGAATCTAGGTTTGTCTGATTCTGGAAGTCATTCTCTTTCTACTAAGCTCTGTTAGTACCTCTTTTTTGCCTCTCCAAGTCCTCATATTTGAGCTACAAAATGGAACTAATCACACATGACTTACCTCAGCATACTTTTCTTTCCCTGGTCTTCGTTGCAGGGAACAAATGAAAATATGTTCCGGTTACTCATGATGCATTATAAACCACCCCAAAACTTAGTGGCATACACAACCATTTTATTGCACTTATGGATTTTGTGGGTCACAAATTTAGGCAGGGCATAGTGGAAATGGCTTCATCCTGTTCCATGATGTCTGAGGCCTCAGCTGAGGGGATCCAAACAGCTGGAAGTGAGTCCGCAGCTAAGAAATGGAATTATCTGGAGGCTCTGGGATGACTCAAATGTTGGAATTAGCTGGGGTTGTCAGCACACCTGTATGCGGTCTTCTTACATGGCCTGAGATCTTCATAATATGGCAGCTTCAGGATAGTCAGACCTTGTACCTGGCAGCCCCAGGCTCCAAAAGTGAGCATCCTAGTGAGAAAGGCAGACGCTGCGTTGCCTTTATGATCTAGTCTGGGAAGTCACGTAGCCTCACTCCTGCTGAATTCTGTGGGAAGAGGCAATCACAAGTCGGCTCAGATTCAAGGACAGGAGCAATAGATTCCATCCCTCAATGGGAGAAGTGTCACTGGATTTTATGGCTCTGTTTTTTGTGTTTTGTTTCTTAAACCACCACCACAGGGTACACAGGTCCAAGGGAAGTACAAGAGAGCATACTGGAATAATTCCTTGCTATAATCAATGACATATTTGTTTTTAGTCGGGCACTCTGCCTTGCCAAGCATAAAACACTCATGTCTAAACAGTGTTGAACATGAACCGGATTTGGTCACGAACAAGCTTGTCTTGCTTTTTCCTGAAGAGAAATGCTTGAACTTTAAAAATCTTCTTTGGCAGTGTCTGCACTAGCATCAAAACATCTGAGAGATGTTGAAAATTCTGTAACCTCTCCAATTGCTTGTGGGTCATAAAGACCTGGCTTTACCTGCCAAGATGGGGGGAGGGGAACAGTAAACAGCTCCAGCTCTTTAAGGATCGGATTTTCAACCTTTCTTTTAAGGTTAAATACTTTTAATGGAATTAAGTCTGGGTCCTGTAGAAAGCCTCTGCTTAATTTTCCTTTTAAAAATAAGTTTCCAAAAGCCTCTATAATTTATTTATTTTCTTCACTTATCCAGCTTAAATTATTCAGGGGCTGTGTTTTGGTGCTTAATTGGGCAAAGCATTAATGACCCTGGTGAAAATGAGAGGGTTTGGCTGGGCTGGTGTCAGGCCTGTTCCTGTTAGATTCTATTTTCTGAAACAGGAGAGTTATTTATTTATTAAAAACTATTGACCCAAATAAATTGTCTGAGATTCATTACTGCACCACCAGGTGGGACCCTGGGCTTGGGGCATAAAGTGACCAAGGCCTTACATCATCCCACTCACAAGTTTTTGAGCCTGGTCTTAAAGGAACATGTGCCAATAACAAGTCAAAAATAAAGCGTACAGCCTGAACAAATTCGGAGATTTGTATTACTACTTTGGTGACAATCAGTTATTTATTACTCAGAGGTGATGGTGAATAAAGCTTTAAAAAAAATCAAATCACCAAAGCTGCCTTTTCTCATATGAAACTATTTTTCATTGCTTACTTTTCCTACAAAACAATGGTGTATGGGAGAAAGATGGGATTTGGAATTAGGCAGACACTAATTCATATTCTGCATAATTATGTGAATGTAGATAAGTTACTCAAACTTTCTAAGCCAGTAATCTGCTTATAATAAAACTGGAAAAAAAAAATACCTGCTGTTGCAAGGATTAAATGAAATGTGGAATGTAAAAGCCCCATTGCAAAGCCTGGCACCGAGTGACACATTAGCTAGTGGGTTGCTTTACCTGCTTTCTGCATCTGCAATGGCCCAGAAGAAGCAGAGGGCACAGCAGTGCTCCACACAGATGACGTGGACTTGAAACTCTTGTGGTCTGAGTACGTCCAAGGCTGAACTTACTCATCTTCATCCCCTCAGCAAGGTTGGTAGCTTTCTCCCAAAGGAAACAGTTATGAGTGGCATTTCAGAGACTTGGGAAATAGGTTTAAGAGGGAGACATTTTTATATTTATTGGATGTTGACTCTGTGGCAGGCAACGTACTGAATATCTCACATACATTTTCTCATTTACTTTTTGGAATGACCTTGTGAAGCAGGTGTAATGCTTTTTAAATTTATTTATTTATTTATTTATTTATTTATTTATTTATTTTTGGGACAGAGAGAGACAGAGCATGAATGGGGGAGGGGCAGAGAGAGAGGGAGACACAGAATCGGAAACAGGCTCCAGGCTCCGAGCCATCAGCCCAGAGCCTGACGCGGGGCTCGAACTCACGGACCGCGAGATCGTGACCTGGCTGAAGTCGGACGCTTAACCGACTGCGCCACCCAGGTGCCCCAGGTGTAATGCTTTTTAATCAACCCCTCCCCAAAACATAGTGGCTTAATACAACAACCATTTATTATTTCTCATGAGTCAGCTGGGTGTGGGCCAGGCTTGGCTGATCTTGCTGGGCTCATTCATGCATCTTGTGGTCAGCAGGTGGGTCAATTGCTGTTGACCAGCCTTGGCTGGCCTTGGGTGCCTGAACAGCTCAGCTCTGCTCCTTGCAGTCTCTCAACCTCCTGCGGGTAATGCTGGGCTTGTTCTTATGGCAGTGGCAGGGGTCCAGGAAAGAAAAAGGAAACATGCATGTTACGGTCTTATTGGCCAAAGCAAGTCATCTGGCCAAACCCTAAGTTGGGGTGGGAGAGTATATCCAAAGGGAATGGACTGAGGGAGACATGAACGAGTGCCATCAGTGCACTTCATCTCCTGCAAAAGGCATCATTATACACCTATTTGTAGGGGAGGAGATGGAGGCTAGCAGTACTATGTCACTTGGTCACTGGACTGCTCCCTGGTACATCTCTGTTGTGTTCTTTCTTGGTGATCTACTGTATGGGGTGGGGATGTTTTCCAATCAGCTGTATTTCCTCTTCTTTATCATTATTTAGTCTGTGTTTGAAATTTCATGTAAAATTTTCAGGACTAACCAATTGGTCCTAATGAAACTCTGTAGAATGATATCAAGGGACAGTGCAGGTAAGTTACTAAGGTAAGTCTAATGATTAGAGAAAATGAAAGAGAGGCAGATATGTAGTTGGATGGAGTGCAAATGGAAGAAAATGAGACAAATTTATATTTCTCCTGTATATGCCGGTTTCCTTGACTTTGCCTGGGTCAGCTTCCCTTTCTCCGTGCCACCCTTTCTCAGTTGGATCCCAAATCTAAAAAAGGCAAGATTCTGGTGTTGGCGTAGGCATTTATTAGCCCTTTGATCTTGGGCAAGGAAGTTACCTAACTTACCTTCTTTCCTTATGTGTGAAATGATAATAGTAGCACAGATGTTGGTTGTGTAGGTTAGAGGAAACCTGCAGGTGAATGACCTGCCTGGCCTGGGCCCTACTGCAGCCACCACAGTTCACTGCTGCCCCCTCCCCCAACCACTCCTAAGCACCTCTTTGTGCCTGGAAATGCAGAAGAGTTGGCCTTCACCACTGCATCGGCTCTGGGTGAGCTGCCAGGGTGGTGCAAAAAGGCTGAGCAGCGTGAGGGCTGTTAATGCATTTTATGGCTTTGTTGAGTACCCTAAACAACAGTTATTAATTATAGGATGCTGTTTAGACACTGTTGCAATATATACATTTTGTTAATTGATTTGTATAGGCTCATATCTAGCAACATAAAGAATGTGCAGGACCATAACATTTACAAAGCATTGTAATTGCCTTTTACTGCACTCTCTTGCTTCTCGGATAGGAAACAAAGGCTGTAAGAAGAGGACAGACAACTCTTTTTGGCCATTGGACCCCAGTATCTAATGAAGTGCCCAGTGGCAGGGTAATACACCCTGTCTAGGTGCTCAGTAAATGTGTTGAATCAATGAATAAGTAACTTTTGTTTCTCTATTTCTCTATCTTATTTCTTTATTCTTTTTTAAATGTTTATTTTTGAGGGAGAGTGACAGAAAGTGAGTGGGGGAGGGGCAGAGGGGGAGAGGGACAGAGGATCCCAAGCTGATTCTGGGCTGATGGCAGAGAGTCCCATGTTGGGGTTCCAATGCACAAACCACCAGATCATGACCTGAGTCAAAGTCAGATGCTTAACCCACAGAGGAGCCATCCAGGCGCACTTCTTATCTATCCCGTATGAACCTGCAATTGTGTGTGAAGTTTGCACTACATATATGCAAATATGGCCAAGATTTATTCTGAGCCATTAATGTTAATCGAGTACTTTTATGAACCTTGAGTGGCCTTGGGGTGGTGGGGGATCATCAAGACATGCACAGCCCCTGCTCTCAGGGAACTGATAATTACTCAATGGCATGAAATGTTGCAAGACATGACGTCAGGTGGCATGGTCTCAGATATATGGGAGTGACAACAGAAAGGTGGTAACTTCTTGCTTAGGTACCATACTGCAGGGAAGTTTATGTCCCCACTGCTGCCTCTGCAGGCCCAGAACCCCAAGTTTGCTTTTCGGATCTGGTCCATCAGCCTCGGAGAGCCACAGCTGCACCTGCGTCTCCAAGATGGTGCGGAGTCTGGCCATTGCCTTCCAGGTCCACTGAGATTTACCCTGCCTGGCAGGTCCAGAGCAGCGCTCACGCTCTCCAGCTCTCGCGTGTGCCTGGCGCCCTCCCCAGACCAGGCAGCATGAAGCGTCCAGATGCCTGGCCAAGGGCAGGACCCGCAGCACACGCGCCAGCCCCGCCACACGTATGTCAATTCCAAGGGCGTGGCAGGGCAGAATCCCCTGCGCCCCAACAGACGACTCGCAGGCTCCAGTGACCACTTTCTGAGGGGGCCTGCCATCCCCTGAGACAGTTATTTGGGGAGACGGAACGGGGGCGCAGGCGGCCCGGCTCCGCGCACCCGCCCGCCGCGGTCCTCCGGGAGCCGAGTCCTGCCTGGAGCACCAGCACCCAGGAGGGTGAGGACGCTGGAGGAAAGTTGGGGGTCGGAGCCGCGGAGCCGGGAGCGCGGAAGCCGGGCCGGTGTCCGCGTCTCATGAATATGCAGGAGCCACCTCCCTCCCTCCGTGACGTCACGGGCCGTCCCGGGGTGAGCGCCGGAGCCGCTCCGGGTCCGCGCCAGTGAGCGCGGCTGCTGGCGGTGAGCGAGCGAGCGGCGCGGCGGCGGGCAGCTGAGGCCGAGCGCGGCGGCGTCCGAAGCGCACCCAGCAGGCAAAGCGAGGCGGCCGCGGCCCGGCGGGCGCCGGAAGGCGAGAGCCGGTGCGGGCAGCAGGCGGCAGCGGCAGCTCGGCGGCGGCGGCGAGGATGTTGACCGGGAGGCTGTGCTGGGTGCCGCTCCTGCTGGCGCTGGGCGTGGGGAGCGGCAGCGGCGGCGGAGGGGGCAGCCGGCGGCGCCGCCTCCTCGCGGCTAAAGGTGGGTGCTGGGGAAGTTTCCTCCTCTCGGAGGAGGGAGGCAGGGCGGTCTGACGGGTGCAAGCGCGGGGACCCGGGCTCATGCTAGATTTGCACGCCCTCCCTTGCTGCAGCTAACCCCGGCTTCTTGCGCCCGGGATCCCCGAAGTGAGCTCCCTGCACCCCTAGAGGCTCCACCTGCAGACGCCGGCCCAGCCCTGGGCGGGGTCCAGGGACCGAGAAGAAGGGGAGGTCAACGAGGTCGGGACAACTTTGGGGACTGTCTGTGGCGGGGTGGGCGCGTAGTGCGGGCGTCGCGGGCCCTAGCCCACGGACAGCTTGAGCAGGGCGCGGGCGCCGGGAGAAGAGGCAGTTGCCTGCTCTCGCCCTGAGGGAGGGCATCGGCGGAGGTGCCTTCAAAGGAGGGAGCGGAGTGTCTCTCCAGCTCGGAGGTGGGTGGAAACTTGTAGGCTCCAGGGAAGGCCCCCCGGCTCGCCCCAGATTCCCCCAGGGCGGCTGTGACTCTCCTGGGAACGCGCGCCCTCCGGGTGGGCCGTGGAGTCCGGAAGAAGTGCAGGATGTGACGCCCCCCACAGCCTCTCCGACTCGACTCCGCTCCGGCTGGAGCCGGCCGAGGTGCCCACCCGGTGCAGTGGGAGATCCTGACCTCCCCGCTGCTCCCTCCCAGACGGAAGCAGGGTCTGGGTAAACGCCCGGCGCTGTTAGAAGACTGTAGGCTGGCGAGCAGGGCGTACTTTGACAGCTGTCTTGGTGCGTGGAGATAGCGCTGGGTTGGGGGCGACCAGAGGGCGGATCTGAAAGAGAAGGTCACGTGCGGGCAGGACCGTGAGGGGAGGGGCGAGGGGAGAGCGGAGAGGGAGCTGGGTGGCGGTGGGCTCTGGGGAGGTGGTGGGAGATCTGGGCTGGAGCGCCCAGCTTAATGATAACTTGTTGATTCTTAGCGCTGTTGACGAGGAAGGTGTGCGCTTGGCTTGGGGGCTGTGGCCAAATTTGTCAGGTAACGAGGAGGGGGGCAACGTGGTCCCTGGAATCTTGTCTGACCATCATCAGGGGGCGGAAGGGTTTGCACCTGTAGATAAACAGGCTATTAGAGGCAACCTGATTTGCAAGCTGGCTTTGAACTAGAGCTTACCAGTGGCTCAGGGAGGGAATGTATATCAGGTTTAATTACTCTTGGAGGGTGAAGAGAGTGAGAGGTAGACGGTTTGCCGCCTCTGGACCTCGGGGATGCTTCTCCCACAACTTGTGAGCGATATATTTGAGAATAGAGTTTCTGCTTATTCTCTAACCTTACATTTTTGGTGACATGGTTTTGAAACTATAATCAGACATGCTGGGTTTTTTGTTTGTTTGTTTGTTTGTTTTCAGCCCCCTCGTGTATCCTTGAGAAGCAGTTTCTTTTTGGGGAAGACAAGGAAAAACTCATTATGAAAATTTCTCAAAGTGTGGTAAAGGAGTCGCTGATAGGAATCATTCTGACAGACTGTTGTTTTGGTAAAAACAAGGAGCTTCCAAACCTTTTGCCCTCCTTCCCTCATATAGGCACTTTGTTTTAAACAGGCAAATGACATGTTTTTGAAGATTTTTCATCATTTTGTAGCAGAGCAAATGGTATATTTATAAGCAGATGTCTGCAAACGGGGGAGCTCGCAGCAAGTAAGGAAAAGGGAAAAGCTTGTTTTGGTAGAGGACGAGGTGTGCTCTTGCATTGTGGAGTTCTCAGGTCAGAATAGAAAGCTTTGCAGAGATGAGAGAAAGATGAAAAGGAAAAAAAAAATCCAGACTCCCAGTGATTCACGTGTATGTGTATAATTATGTGCATTTGAACCAATACTTTTCATCTTCCTCACTTAGAACATATTCATTTGGCGGTGAAAACAAGTCATTTGTCTTTCCGCTGTAAAAAGTTGATTGGCCCTGGAGGGGTCAGGGTTGCTGTGCGAATCCCCCTTCTTCCTTCTTTCCTGTTCCAGCCACTGGGGGGCTGCAAAGAGCGCTGTTAGCTGCCTCTTTTTTTTTTTTTTTTTTTTTTAAAGACAAATGTGTAATAGTTGATCAAAACAGAGACATTTATTATGACACGTTAGTTGTTATTTACAGGACTGACTTTCCTTATTACAATGCACTTGTATTTTATGTTTCCAAATCTCACAGATTCTCTGAAGAACATGTGAGACAATAAAGGTATGCTTCCTACTGCCAGTGATGTTGCTGTTTTTAAGGTTCTTATCATTATTACTCCCATCATTGAAAAAGAGAAAAGTCAGGAAGATGTGAAGAAGATGGAACAAAAAATAGCTTTCTTCCTGAATACAATTCTGTATTCATGTGTAGAAGAAAATTGGGAGCATGGCATCACGCTGCCTGGCAGAGTTGAACGCACCCTCTGGACAACTGTCTGGAAGCACGCCTTCCCAGCTTTGGGCTCCTGTAAGATGTTGTGTCTGTGTGCACAGCTCATTTTGCCTTTGCGTTCCTTGCTTCTTGCTGCAGAGAATCGAGGAGCTAATTCTCTACAACTATTTGGGTTTTTCACCAAATCACTCAACTTTCAGTGCAAACGTATTCCTGATTTCTGAATTAATCCAGTGGCCAGGCAGTTATTATAACTGGTTCCCTTTACCTTTCTATATCTTGGCTATTCAAAAAAGATGAACACTTCTTAGATTCCTTGAAAAGGCCAGATTCCATTCATCCTGAATTGGCTATGGTTACTGGACTGGGATATGCTCATGGAGCCTCTGGATTATGTCTTCCGACTAGAAGATCACTTTCCTTAGCCTAATTCCTTCTGTTACTCATCACACAGGCTTAGACATGGCCTCCTCTAGGAACCTTTCCCGACTGGTCTCCGAGGCTGGTCACCCCCAGAAAACTGTGGCTGTCCCTCTAGCAGGCCTGGGCTCCTTGTCTGGCCCCAGCTCTGCTCTGTGAGCCCTGAGGGCTGGAATCTCCTCCTGACTCTCCCTGTATCTCTAGGGCCATGCTGCTGCCTGGTCTCCAGGTATAAGTGAGCCGTCAGTAGGGATGGGTTAGTGACTATACCTGTTTGCAATTAAAGTGCTATCGTTTCTTGATTGAGATGTTTTAGATGTTTTCTTCTCTCCTATATAAAGTGAAAGTTGGGCTTAGAGAAACCTGGGTTCCAATCCTGGTCCTACTGCTTCCTAGCTAGATAATTCAGGGTAAATTTTCCTTATCTATAAAATAGGGATACAAAAATCTACCTTGCACAGTGGTTGTCAGGAGAGTGCTTGGAAATCATTTAGTTCATGGCATGTAAATGGCACTAAATACACAGTGACTAATTATTTGTCACTTAAACACTAGGTTCTGACATCTGAGGTTTGGTGAAATCCCCTTTTTGACCTCTTGGCAATTCATTAGCTTTGTTCATATCTTCTCTCAGCTCAACTTTGTTCTGTGTTTGTGTGTGTGTATGTGTGTGTGTGAATTGTGTGTGTGGAAATACTGTATATAAATATAAGTGCACATTCATACACATTTGGCTTCAATTGTGAGAACATTTACCACTTTCACTAGTCTCTGGATGCCTTCGAGGCCAGGGACCCCTTCTCATTCATCTCAAAAGCCCTGACACTTAATGCAGGGCCAGCCCAGAGTAAGGACTCAGCAGTGTGTGCTTTATAAATAAATAAACATGTCTCCATGGGCCGGCTCTGAAGGTGTGGGGGTTCTGGTCTGTGGAGGAAGAGCTTCTGTGGTTTATTTGGACTGTTAGGAGAGTTCCCTGCCCTGTCAGCACTTTCTTCCCAGGTGTGCTGTTCCAGGAAGCAGAGAAGCGTTCTTGTTTTGCCTAAGGCAACCTCTCTGATGATGCATATTTACATGGAAGGAGGTAACCAAAGGTATGATAACCAAATGGCAGCTTGAAACAGATTATTTGTATTATTTGTTGTCTGGCCCACCACTAACTGGACCCTGTGGAAATGTTTCCGTTGGTGTGATAAATTTGAGATGGACCAAGAGAGGACTGGATCGGGAGAAGGCTGCTGAGCTCCAAGACACGTACAAAGTAGGAGAACAGAGGGTCACCATCTTAACCAGTTGGGGCTGCCATAACAAAAATCCTGTAGACTGGGTGGTTTATAAGCAACAGCAATTTATCTCTCACGGTCTGGAGCCTGGAAGTTGCTCTCAGGGTGCCCTCAGGGTCAGGTTCTGGTGAGAGCCCTTCCAGGTTGCAGATGGTGGACTTCTCATTGTACTCCACAGGGTAGATGGCAGAGAGAGGAAGCAAGCTTTCTCCTGACTTTTACAAGAGCACTATTCCTATTCTTTCGAACTCCACCTGCATGACCTCATCTAACCCCTTTCATCTCCCAAAGACCCCACTTCCTAATGCCAATACGTTTGGGGTTGCGTTTCAACATATGAATCTTGGCGGGGGTGGGGGCAAACATGCATCTGTTAACAGTTGTGCTATGAGCTTTGCGGGAGCATCAGGCAGAAGGCAAGGGGGACACTGGTCTGAGAAGGATGCCTTGGGTGAGAGGCCACTGTAAATATGCATGGGCCCTTTTCTTTAGCCTTACCAGCCAGTAGCTACTCCTCAGTCTTCTGTTATTCTCTGTGAGGGGAACAAAAAGATAAAGCAAGTTCCAGATATCAAAGGGTTCACACTCTGTTTAGGGCAAACATCACACATGACATGAACTATTGGAGAACTTCATAGCTGACAGGAAAAGGGTAGATTGTGCACTACAGACATCAGGAAAATCTTGGAGGAAAGGAAGAAATTGGCAAGGATGGGAGAAGTCAGGAAAGATTTATGGAGCAAATGAAAGGAGTTTTGATGGGTGAGTAGGCACTGGGTAAGCAGATAGGAAAGGGCAGGGCAGTGAATGCAGGGTGGTAAGAATGCACATGATTGGTACACAGGCAGGAGTGAAGAGGGAGCTCAGCCATGGCCAAATACATTTCTGCATAATGTTACAGAGCTAATAAAAGAGTGAATGTTTATTGAATGCACACTATGTGCCAGGCACTATTTTTAGCATTTCACATGTCTGTTGGTTTGTTCTTAACCCTAATCCTATGATGCAGGTAGAATTACTGTCCCATCTTATCAGAGGAGAAAATTGAGGCCCAGAGAAGTGAAGTAACTTGCCCAAGGTCTCACAGCTTGGAGTCTGTGGAACTGAGATTTGAGCCCAGAACAGTGTCATTGACATGGATTTCCCATATCACCCAGGCTTACCTACCAGCATGATATGTCTGCTCTGGGGAAGGGTCTGAGTGAGGTCAGGGAGGCTCTTGATTCCCTGAAAAGGCATCTCCTCAGTGTCTGAGAACATTTGGGTATCACTACAAATTGCTGAGTCAGTTTCTCTGGAAGCCTCATTCTCTGATTCACTTCTCCATGAGGAGTAAGCATAGCTTCTGTCTTCTGGTCCAGGCAGCTTGAAGCCTTCCTCACCTCCTGTCATGCTTGACCTCAAGCAGAGAAGGTAGCTGTCTGCATTGCATGGTCTGAGATGTGCTTGTCAGGGTCTCCTGCCTTAGGAAGAGCTCCCTGGCTGGTCTTTCGTTTGGGTTAAGCATGGCCCTCTTCTGAATCCTTTTGTAAGCATGCAGGGTGAATAAAGGATACCACAAACACTTTGAAGTATATTAGATATACTTGAAGGCTGGACACTGGGGAGAAGGAGGGAGGATGCTGAAGAGTGGGTGTGACAAGGGTGGGAGGAGATGGTATAGATGGAGTAGCAGGTACCTGACTACTCATAAGGCCTCCTTTTCTTCTGATGTCATGGGATGATTATACGTGTCAATTGTTCTTTTCATAAATACCCATTTTATAAGGTTAATAAAGGAACCCCACGGGGCATGCAGCAACAGAGCCACCAGAAAGCAGACCAAGGGGACTTCCAGCTTGTGATTGGCTATGATCCAGCACCAGAGAGCCAGGTGATGTCACTCAGAGCCCACTTCTGCCTCTTCCTAGTGGTTTTCTAATCCTTGGAACAGGCACTGTTCTAAGAATGTTCTTAGGCATTCTTAGGACCTTGCCTGTCTCCAGCTCAGTGCCTTCTGCTTACATCAGTCCTCCAGGGGTATCTCTGGCCCTGACCAATTTTCCTTGTAGCTCATCTTGAGCCCCACTCTGAGACTCACTCATTGTCTGCCCCCGCTCTAGGATGTTCTGGGGTACCACCAGCCCCATGTATGCCCAAGCTTTCCCTCCAGGAATCTGCTGCTTACTCAGTGGCCTCCATTTGGGTAAAGGATACCTCTGTGCACTCACCCAAGTCAGAGCCCCAGGAATCCTCCAGCATGCTTTGCTCTCCTCCTCCACCACACCCCATCCTTCATCGTGTCCAGTTGATTCTTCTCATAAAGATCTAGAACCTTCCACATCTCCCCATGCCCATTGCTACTGCCTTATTCAGCAAGTTTTGCATATGGAAGTGCTAAATTTTAATTTGGCCCCCTCCTCACCCCTTCCCTCACACTGCTGTCAGGATGGGTGATACCAACTCCAGTCCCACCAAGCCTGCAAGAAATTCCATCCCAGTCATCATGAATCCATCCTTCACTATCCATGCTAGGGGCCGGTAGGGTCCCTGGTAGGTTTTGAGAATAGCTTCACACTCTTGGAATTGCTTCAAGTTTTTGTCTCTTGCAGGCTACCACTTGTGATGTCCACTGTCTGGACAGCATGGCCCCTTGATGTCTCCAGCTCTCTACTTCCACAGGTAGCAGAATCTTTGCTACCACTGGGGCTCCAGCACTGGAAATCCAATTCCTATAACACGATTTGCAGCCACTGAACTGGGGTGGGAGAGGGTGCTGTAGGGATAGGAGAGAGAGTAGGAGACCAGTTCCTATTCTGGAGGAAACCAGTCCTTTTCCCAGGTCTGCCTCTTCCATCTCTACCATAACCCCTTCTAGCAGCTCAGATATTCTCAGAACAAAAGCTAGGACAGGAAGTGTCTGTGGAAAACTTATGCCTACACTCTTGCAACCCAAGCCGCCTCTCAAGTGAGGATTCATGAGGGCCCAGTTGCCTTCTGAGAACAGGGAGCCTCACTCCTGATGATGGTTGCTCTCAAGATAGTTCTAAGCTCTCCAGTCTCGCATCAAAGTTGATGGTTTTTCCCCTCACTTCTCATCTGGCCTCCTCTCAGGAACTTTCCAGAAACTTCCAGCCATCAAATACAAACGTCTAACAAGAGCTTACTGTGTTTCAGGCAGAGATCTGGGTGCTTTATAGATATTAATACTCCTTCAGCCCTCTAGCCACTCAATCAGATATGTGCTTTTATTATCTGCACTTTAAAGGTGAGAAAACCAAGGCCAGGAAGGTTAAGCTACTTACCCAGTTCACCCAACTAGTAAAACAGTAAAACTGGGAATTGAATCCACCACGTCTAGTTTCAGAGTCTGCCCTCTCCTCTCTTGTGTCAGTGATTCTCAGCACCCAGTGTTGAGTGGGTTGAGAACCACTTAGGACAATTGTTAAATAACACCGATGCCTGGAACCCACCTCCAGAGATTAGGCTAGGATCTGGGATTTCCTTTAAAGTTCTCAGGTATTTCTGATGCTCATCCAAAGCTGAGAAACACTCCCATTGGCTGCTAACAGTTTCCCCAAGGAACGCTTTGTTTCTTTACATGGGTTGCAAGGCTGCTTCCAGGTGGAGGCCTTGTTCCTCCATATTTTACCACTTTTAGTTTCCCCCATCAAAGTGCCTGTTGGCTTCCTACATCCCTAGGCAGACTGGGAGCCCCTCAAGGGGCAAGCGTCCTGGCCATGTCTTTGTGCCCAGTGGCCAGCACTGTCCAAGGTCCATAGTGAATGCTGAGTGTGGAGGGAGCCGGGAGTGTGTGCCAGGGTGATGCCACCCATGCTGGCTTCGAGGCCTGAGGGCTCTGCCCTTGCAAATTTCTCCTGCTGAGTGCCCCTTCCTGCTCTAGGTCACTGGTAGGAACTGCTCATCAGGCCTCTCCCCTTTAGTTATCTATCTTTCCAAACCAATTAACAGCACTCACTTTGTAAAAGTTGAAAACACTCAGCTCTATAGATGAGTGGGGAGAACATTAACCACAGCAAAACGTATGAGGGTGTCAAGTCCTGCAGATGCCGTTGGAATTCTCACTGAGAAAGGCTATAAATGCCATTCTCATTGCTTCTAAAAATGCCTAATTGGCTGAAATTTGACTTAAATTTTGCTGATTAAAAAAAAAACACACATCATTTTTGTGACTTCTGCTTTGCTTTCCCATGATGTCTCTTGTAGTATATAGTTAAATCTGCAGTCTTCTAACAAGTCTGACAGGGGTCACTGTAGAGAATGAAGGAAAGCTTTGTGACCTGGACCCACTGATGAGTGCGAGGCTGGGGGGCAAATCACTCACCCCTTTGGGGTCTGCTTGAGTAGGCCCTCCTCTGCACAAAAAGTTCTGAGTATCCACATGGAAGTGGATCACAAAAGAAGGTGATTGGATCTAAGAAATTTGTTTTGAGACTTGGGGACTCTCCCAAACAAAACCCTGCGTCTTTCTCTTTTTACACTGCCTTACCTCTTTAGTTAAGTATATTTTCAGGAGAAGTTTGAATTTAGTGTTAAGTCCCTTCCCAGCTCTTTGATGTACAGCCTGCATATGTCACACAGCTGGTGGTCACCATGGTTACCCAGGAATGCAGCAGCTGCAGGTGCATAAATTTTCAGGGAAGAACCAGTCAAAACTGTTAATATTATGTCAAGCTGATGTGTCATTTTCCAATTTGCATGGATAACTGCATTGCAGCAAATTAATTAAAACAGATAAATGTTAATCTAATGCATGTCTCCTTGTAATTAATGAAATATAGCCATTACAGGGGTGTTTGATTTATGATTTTAATTTATAAAATGCTGAATTCTCCTATAAAGTTAGATAAAGTTATATAATAGGAGAAGCTGACCCATATATAGCATTAGGAAAAATAATCACATTTCTATAAATTAATCACTCTCTAAAAGGATATAGTTCATTAACACCATGAACTGAAAGTGTTAGATGTAAATTAGATTAACCTTTTTAGTGACACTTCCATTTATATTGCGTATTCTCTTCAAACCCAAAGCACTTTACATATATTAATTCAATTAACCCTCCCCAGACCCTTGTTAAGTAAGTACATATATCAAAGTTGGAAGGGAGGAGAAATGAAACCCTTCAAAGATATTGAAATCCTGGTCTTAGGATGCATTATTTATGATTTCCTCTGCAGAAGTACAGTTTATCCTGGACTTATGGAGCTTGAGAACGTGGGTGGGTATACAGGCTCACTCTCTGGGCTGCCACAAAACACTTAGCATGTCGCTCTGTCCCTGAAGCCAGAGACACTTCTCCCTGATGCTCAGGCCACATGCTCAAAGGAAACTTCTATGTATTTCATCAAAGGTACCCCAGTGACCCTGGGTTTGGCTGCGAACAGGGCATCTCCAAGTAGGTGTGGGTGATGAGAACTTAGTACTCCACTGAGGCATCCATTGGGTCATCTTCCTCTGGGTTGGGTTGTCCCACAACCCCCACCCTTGACCTAGACACTGAGGATGGGGCAGAGAACAAGACCTTGGGATGTGAATGGGAGAAGAAACAATGAGTGACCTGGAAATTGAGTTTACCCTTTCATCTGGGGTCTCTCTTCAGGACTGCCTGGGTAGGTGGTAGAGACAGATGTCCCCTCACTTGCTGGGAGAGAGCTCAAGGCCCTGAGAGAGGAAAGATTTGTTCCCTGTCTAGCTGAAAGATGAAAGTTTCCTGAGTGAGGATCTGGGTCTTCTGCTGCAGCTTGTCACCAGGAATGTCCCATCAACATGGGGGCCATGCCTATGTGCAACACTTACTGTCTTTGCTCCAGTCCTGAAGGCAGGCACACAGGGGAGAGGACAGGGAAGGGGGCTTGCATTAGGCAAGCTTACGGAGCATGAGGGATGGAGACTCTAAGCATTTGCTTAGCTTGATTGAATGGTTGTTTGAGGTTCTGAACGTTTATTTTTCCAGCTCTTTCTGCTTCAAGTTCTCAAATCACAGGTGCTCTTTTAGGGGCAGATTCTCCCTATATTCCACACACCAGACCCTTTTGAAATGCAGCTCATGTCAGGTAACAGCCTGCCCTGTAGCTAGTGGTTCCAAACCTACCATGGGCAACGTTAACCTGAAGGGATGAATCACTAATGGTTAGACGTGAAATAGAGTGGAGAACAAGTTTGGAGTATGGGAGATTCTTTTTCTTGCCACTGGAGTTGGAAAATCACTTACTCTGGTCCTTCAGGCTCACATGCAAGGGAAAATTAAGCCCACACAGTCCTAGAATCTCAGCTCATTGTTCTCTGCCAGCACTTCTTGGCACGTAACTCTTTACTGCAAAGTGCCCCAGCTTCTTCCCTCCAGACCCTGTCTGGGAGGGGTGAAGAATCAGGACTAAGAGCCAAGAGCTGAAAGACAAGCCCCCACTCAGAAATACATGAAACTCTGGGCAATGAAAGAAGTATTGACTTTGTATTTTAAGAGACTTCCCTCTCTCCTTCCCTCTCTCCTTCCCTCCTTCTTCTCTTCCCTCCTTCCTTCCCTCCTTCTTCCCTTCCCTCCTGCCTTCACTCCTTCCCTCCTTGCTTCCCTCCTTCTTCCCTTCCCTCCCCTCCCCTCCCTTCCCCTTAGTCCCTTCCTTCCTTCCTTCACTACCTGTTTCCCTCCCTCCCTCCTTTCTTTCACTTTTTGGTGTTGTTTTTATTTTTCTTGTTTTTGTTTGTGGGAGATGGATGGTCATTTGGAGTAGGAGAGGAGGCTGAAATTATTCATAATAGGAGTAGAATTTCAAATCCAAGACCTAGATTTTACCTTTCTGGCTTTTTTGTTGGTAGTTTTTCTAAAGGGAAATCAATGATCTCTGCTTTATTGCACCATCATCAGAGATATCAAGATGGTTATATCTTGATTGATTATTAATTTTGAGACTTTTTAGTGATTTTGTTCTTCTAATTGGATATCATGAATACAGCATTTTTTTAAATTTTATTTTTTCCTCTTTGAACAACCCCCTGCCTCCTTCCCACCCTAATTTTCCAGTAGTTAAATCCCAGCCCTCCTACCTAGAGGAACTCAGGTCAGAGACCAGCCAGGGATCTTTGCTTGAAACTTTCGCTTTTTCTGGAGTTTTGCTTCCAGACATGTCCTACCACCTCTTTGTTCTGGAGCCCAGGGGCGGGGGGAAAGGGAAGAGATGACAAAATTGTCCAGTCAGCCTTCAGTACCTCTGTCATTCCACCTTTTCCCCATCCTGTGATTGCTCTTTCTGCTTAACCCCACCCCTCTGGGGTGTCTCTTATCAAGACCTTAGTGGCACTAAGTTCTGCTTTTGGAGGTAGAGTTTGACAATTCTCGGGAGCCACTCTTTAAAGTACTATGAATAATAGTAGAATCATCATCATTTTCATCTTACAGTTTGTTTTCTTGACCCAATGGAAAACGTGAGAAAGTATCTTTGGAAAACTTTGCTGCTTCTGTTGCCTGGAACTCCCCACTCTTACTAAAGACTGAAGACTTGCTATGTAGCCACAGCTTCAAAACAAGCAACCTGGTTCACACTTCCAACTAAATGGGCTCCTATATAGGAGTTTGGAGCCACCATGACTCCTGCCCCAAATCTACAAGACACTGGTGCCTAGAGCTACTTACATCATCTTATCAGAGAGGAAGCACATGTGACTTGCCGGGAAAGTAAGGTAATGAGACATGATGCCTGGTCTCGTTTGGTGATGTTTGCATTTATAGAAAGAGACAGTGCAACTCCACCCATAGGGTTAGACAGTCACAATTGGTGGCATTTAAGACAGCCTGGAGGGTGTAGAGAATGTGTGAAGCAGGTCTCTGTCACGGTGTGATATCGGTTCCTGTGCCCAAATTGTGTGGACCCTCCAGGGATGAGTCTATGAGACGTACCTTCTGGCATCTAAAAGA
This sequence comes from Panthera tigris, assembly GCF_018350195.1. Taxonomy (NCBI): domain Eukaryota; kingdom Metazoa; phylum Chordata; class Mammalia; order Carnivora; family Felidae; genus Panthera; species Panthera tigris. The sequence continues at coordinate 122,320,372 of NC_056668.1, read as the reverse complement.
TCTAAAAGCATCCACAGATCTTTGGAACCTGGGCTCCTCCCCATGCTGACTGCCAGTGGTGGTGGGTCTTGAGTGCCTTCTCAGTCTTGGGTCCTCATGTGAGACAACCTGATATTTAGTATGAATAGCTTCTGTGGCTATGGGTAACCCCAGTTCCATGCCTTGTGGGCCTTCCTTGTGCCTCTGTGTTGGTTGCTTCACACCATGCCTTATCGGCTGCTCCACTTTTGCCCTGCCTGGCAGTCTGGCAGCACCCCTCAGTGTGGGCACCTTTTCTGGGAATCCATCCGTTTCCCCCCGGCCAAGAGAGGTATTCTTCTTGCCCCATTACGTAGCTGCTGTACAGACTTCCGCAGTGGCACTTATCAGATTGTATTGTTATTTGCTTGCCCGCCCCTCACTAAACTGTGCAGAACTCAAAGTCAGGGTCAATGACATCCCCATTCCTGTGTTCCCAGATGTTTAGGGTGTAGGGAGGGTGGATGAGTGTTGGCTAGAGCTCCCTGGAAGCCACCTCTTTGCCTTATGTGGGATGCAGGCTTGGGATGGAATTTTCCTTGTTAAATCCTTCTCCTTCATCCTCCCGGGTCCCCAGTGCCCTTCTTCCAGTGCAGAGACACCCAGTGCAGAGAAGGGCTGGTGGGGCAGGATGATTTGCTTAGGAAAGGCCAGCATCACATGCTGGCTACTGGCTACCCCTGGCATGTGCTGGTGTATTCCAGGATGGGGGGTGGAGCCAGGCTGGAGATGGGTGACCTTCTGGGTGTGAGGCAGGTAAGGGGAAGGCCAGATGGTTCAGGGTCTTGTACCTCTGAAGCTGATGATGCTGGGGTCCATTGCCAGAGTGTATCTTCTTCTGGGATAAGTAATGTAAATTAACTTTCCCATCAATGAAATGACTTAGTCATAAGTTCCATCTTTGTAGCATTGAACATTTGGGAGAACATTTTTTCTGTCACTGCACTGATGAGAATTTAGTTGTAGCTATAGCCTGCTGTGGTTCTAACACTCTCCCCACCACACTCTTCTTTTTTTTTTTAATTTTTTTTCAACGTTTTTTATTTATTTTTGGGACAGAGAGAGACAGAGCATGAACGGGGGAGGGGCAGAGAGAGAGGGAGACACAGAATCGGAAACAGGCTCCAGGCTCCGAGCCATCAGCCCAGAGCCTGACGCGGGGCTCGAACTCACGGACTGCGAGATCGTGACCTGGCTGAAGTCGGACGCTTAACCGACTGCGCCACCCAGGCGCCCCCCCACCACACTCTTCTGTGTCATCCTGGGGATTCTGCGTGTTCCCATCCACATTCTATTAAACTCTAGATTGTAGAAATCCTACATAATGTAAAACATGCTTTCTTTTCCAAACAGATCATTAAAGGCCCTTTGCAGTTTATGATGTCAGATGCATGGGTATGTAGAGGCAAGGATGAAGTTTTAAGTAGAAAAGCTTTGTCATCAGTTAAAATGGGACTACCACATGGGATGAGGCCCATGGAGTTCTCCCACCACAGCTAGGGAAGCAGGCAGGCAGGAAGAGGTATTGACTTCCAGATATGCTGAGATTTCTAGGCCGTGTGTGTAGTCCACAAAAAAAATGAGCAATTGGGAATCTCTCCAAAGTCAAAACATTTACTTCTGGATCTAAGGATCTACTGGTTCAGTACTGAGCATTAAAGCTTTGATACTGTGCACAGGGAAACCCCACGTTCCCCAGCCAGACCAGAACCTAGAACTTCTGAGGCTAGCATTGGGAAGGAGAGCTCCCCGCCCCCCCGCCCACCACAGGGATGTGGGGTGTGGGGCTGGTGGCTAACAGCTCTGACTCTGATCCTGATGTCTCCCTTTAAGGGGTAGGGGTTTTTCTGTGGATAATGCTGCCACTCACTGTATGTTCTGGGGACCCAGACCAGATGGAGATACCCTCATCCTGGAGCTCTGGCTCAAGTGAGAACATTTCCCTGTATTCCCACACCAAGAATAGAGCTTGGACCCAACAGAGTTTTACTAAAGTCTCAGGGTCCATAACAGGGAAGTAAAGCGAAAGGATTATGAATCCAGACACTGCTTTTCATCCCTGTCAGAACCAATGGCCCCTTTTTACAACAAATATTTTGTAGTGCACCCTTTGTTATCCTGCAATGAAATTTACTGATACTATTACCTGCTTGTATACATAATTTAACAAATCAATGTAATGCCTTAACTGAAATATAAAGGAACTCAAAGGAAAACGTATATTAAAATAGTATGTAATGCCCTGGGCCCAACTCTACTGGAGAGAGTAATGAATTAGATGCTTGCTGTGAATCCCACAGCTATAAATGCACATGAATCCATGTGTGTTGTATTGGCAGTTCAAATGTCATGGGCAGTATTGGAGTGATGTGTTGTTTAGATATAGTGAGATATTTCTGGTGAAGTCCTGAACAAGAAAATTATGCTCTGGCTTCAATTTATAGGGTGGCTGTATTCCTGGAAAACTCGGGGTTTATTAAAGCTATACAAACAATATTTAGCTGACTCATTCCAGGGCTACTGGCATAAGGAAGAGACTAGGGAGCTCTGGATGATGTGTTGGGGGATATTCAGCCCAAGAGATACCTGGACACCTGCAGTTCATTCACTCACCCACTCACTCACTCACTCAGAAATTCCCAGATCTAGGAGACACCAAAGATGTATCCCATATGTACTTACAGGTTGACATTGCCTTAAAGGGTAGACAATTTCTGGAACTATAGTCTTTCTGGGTACATTTTGGGGGAAAAAGGGAAAATGCCACCTGGACAACTGAAAGAAGTTGTCACGTTTCACAAGAAGATCTTCACAAGAATAAGGCTTCCCAGCGAGGCATGTTGGAAGACCGCATTAAGCCCATCAACCATGTACTGGAACATTATTTAGACCATTGGAAGAGAGGGCTGCTGCTTTGCCTTGTGTTAAGTATAGAGATATCTGCTGGTCCTTCCCCTCTTCTGCTACTCTACTCCATAATCACAAGAGCAGGTGGGAGGGGAGGGGAGGGGAGGGGAGGGGAGGGGAGGGGGCAGGCCACACTGGGCCCCTCCATCAGAGACTTGGTAATGCCTTGCCTTTGTAGGGAGGTGGGGAGAATAGATTTTTGGATCACATAGGAGATTGCTGTTAAAAATGACCTGGATTGAGCCTTGGGAACTGAAAGAGAGTGAAAAGCTGTGGAATGGGCTGAATATCCTTGAGGCAGTTCCTACCCAGTGGGAAAGAGGAGGTTGGACATAGCATAGTTGGGGGTGAGGGGGCAAAAATACCATCATTTTGTGTTTATAACCCAATGGGTTAAACTCCAACAAACAGGATAGAGTACTTATTATGGTCAGTATGGATATTTCAGAGTTAAAACCCCGTGTTCTTGGATGGAAAATTCTTCCTTAGTGTTCTCATGATAATGTAGAGGATGAGCGTTCTTTATTTATTTTTTTTTTTTAAATTTTTTTTTTAACATTTATGTATTTTTGAGACAGAGAGAGACACAGCATGAGCAGGGGAGGGTCAGAGAGAGAGGGAGACACAGAATCCGAAACAGGCTCCAGGCTCCGAGCTGCAGCCCAGAGCCCGATGCGGGGCTCGAACTCACAGACCGCGAGATCATGACCTGAGCCGAAGTCGGACGCCCAACCGACTGAGCCACCCAGGTGCCCCGAGGATGAGCGTTCTTTATTGCGTTGTTTTTAATCCCTAAGTGTCTTATTTTTCACCCTCCCTTCACATAAGCTTGAGGTGTTACTAAGAGAGAGGCTGAATTGCCAAAGAGAGTTTCTGTAACTTTGAGATGAAAATGCATTTTAATAGTTAGATTTCATAGGAAGTGGTATATTCCCTTAATAAGTAGTTCAGTGACATTTGGTAGTTCTGTAATATTTGACTTGGAGTGGAGTTTATAAAAATTTCAGCCCAACAGTAACTTCAGGGCACTAAGGGATGTATGTATTTCTGAAATGAGAAGACCTGGTTGACATTCTGATTCTAAAATCAACATCATCTCTTATGCGTCACCATATTTTCAATTATAATGGACTATAAGCTGTGAATTTAAAAGCAGCTTCCCAGCAAGTTCCCGCACAGACCCAGCTTGTGTGGAATAAAGAGCCTGGGTGGGAGGGAGAGTTCTCACGCCCACTCTTCTAACTTAACTTACTAAAATGCTTCCTTCTCTGAGCCGGCTTTGGTTCCACCCCACCCCCACCACACATTGGTTCCTTGGGGATTTTCTTGAAAGTGGCATCTTTTCTAACTTCATGGGGGAATTTGCATCCTGATTTGCCTGAAATGGTTGAACTTGGGAAAGGTAAAATCATGGCAGTAAAAGCCTGAGGTTGTATAAAATACCTCTGACAGCTAGACAAAAGTATTTCTAACAGGAAACTTGGGGATTAAAACAAGTGTCTAGGGCATGGTGTTCTGTTATCTCTTTGGCATTTCAGGATGAGTTCAGACTTTCTCTGCTTACTTGTTTCCCATTTCAGCATCATCTCACTCTCCAAGTTAAAAAAGTGCCCTAAAAGGATTATATCAGGTTCCAGGAGTTGTAGTCTTTGGCAGCAGTTAAGGTCAGGGGTTACCCTTAGGCAGTCCTAGGATGCAGGGGTTTTGTGGAGTACTGTAATTTTTTTTTCTTTGCCAAAAGGCTCAGAAGCAGACCTCTATGCACCAGCAGGTGGTTTCAGAACCATGCCTGTTATGACCAGCCCAGGATGAAGAAGGGCCAGCTCTTTTCCCTATCTACCCCATTCAGCAGGACTAGAGGAATAGAACAGCTATTGAGTTAAGTGAACCTACAACCATTGGCTTGGAATTAGGGGTTCCCTCCCCTGAGGGGATGGCACTCCAGGCTGGAGGTTATGGCAGGCCTTGACCCCCTCTTTAGCACGTGTTGTCATCAGACTCAATAAGATGCAGGTTGGATAGAGAGACTAAACAGTAGCCGGGGATGTGTGGGGGGAGGGGATTTATGTGGCCATGGAGGATTGTAATAGACACCATCAGTGCCCTGCCCACATTCCCTCTGCACCTGCCATTTTCATGCTTTCAGTCCCTACTTCCAGCACCAGTGGCCCTTTGTCTATGGCTTTTTCTGGCTACGAGACCCTTCTCTTTCTGTATGTGTACCAGGTCCGAAGACCAGGAATTAACACCCACAGGAATGGTCCTCCACCAATGACTGACGGGAGTTGGTGGATCAGTACCCTGGCACCCTCGCCCCACTGGTGAGAGAACATCTACAGCCTTTCACACAGTTCCCTCAGGTCCCTGGAAGCCTGGGCTCTACTTGCCCATGGTGGTGACTTTCTTCCATCCTTTGTTCCTGAGTCACTGCTCCTCTCCCCTACTGGTCTTTCCTGACATCACCTCCCAGATAAACCACCTGCACCCAAAATCCTGGACTCAGGCAGGGCCTGCTTCTGAGGGACCTCAAACTGACAGTGGGAGTGAACAAGAGAAGGTGTTTTGTAGGGGATGTGTGCTGTGCTCTTTCTGGACTCTTCCTCTATACCATCCCCGGGGGTAAGTCTTAGATTTCAGGATCTGAATGCTGGGGGGGTCCTTGGCACATCCAGGCAGACTTGCTTGGCAGCTCTGCGTTCTCGAGGGACATTTGGAGGATGCTGCTCACTCCCACCTTGTGTCTCCCTTCAGTGAACGGTGAGCACTCATGTGTAGTGCTTACACACCCCTTCACACCCACTGGGGTTAGGAGGTCTTCCTGCAACAAATGACCCATGCAGTGCTCTGCAGCTGGGGCAGGCACTGGGCCCTGCAGTGGTGGCAGCTTTTATTCTGGGCCCAGGACTCTCAAGGCTCCTTGAGGGCAGGGTGACCCCCAGCTCCTTCCCCAAGATCTGGGCAAAGGTACATCCCTGCCCTCTTGAGGTGACAGAAGTTGAATTAGGCTGAGTGCCTGCAGCACACAATCATTCACGTGTCTGGGGGAACATCTGGCCTCTGCTTGCAGCCAGATTTCTCGAGTGTCTATTTTCAGCATTCTCCCAGAGCACCTATAAGTGAATTTGCAAAGCAGGTACCTCTGTCTGTGGCACTTCCTTCACTGATGTGGAACAGCTGGCAGAAGTGAAAAACCTCCCCCCTACACTCACCTCGCTTGCCCACTGGTCTGAATTCCTGCTGTCATTCTGTTACTTCAGGTGAGGCCCTGCAAAACCTGACTGATACAAATTCTGCCCTTTCTCTGAGAGAGTCATTGTCAGCTGAGCGGTTTGATGTGAATTAGTCCCTCAGCTTAGCTTCGGTCACATGGCCTGGCTCAAGTGCACGGGATTTAGCATTTTTTAATTTTTTTGACAATCGAATGACTTTATTTCAGTGGTGAGTGTTATCAGGATATAAAATGTATGTAAATAGGCCATTTCAGGTGCTGAACACAACATCTGATTTATTTAAAAATTTCTCTTAATTCTGAGTGGCTGACTGATGTGCAGTATATAAATAGCATATGGATCCTGGTGTATGGATTGGTGTATTGGTCCTGATTACGCCACTTAGAAGCTATGTGATCTTGGAAAAGTTGCTTAACTTCTCTGAGAATCAGATTTCTCATCTCTAAAATGGGTATATTAAGTCCTATCTCAAGACGCTGTTATAAAGTGTCCCCAAGGACATAAAACATTTGGTATACAAGAGTCTGGTGTTCTGGTTATCTTCTGCTGCCCAGCAAACTACCTCACAGCTTACTGATACAAGGCAATCATTTTACTATGCTCATAGATCCCCTGGCTCAGGAATTTAGATAAAGGGGAGGGAGGGAGGATAGCCTGCCCCTGTTCCCTGATGTCGGTGGTGGTTTTGAATGACAGGGAATTGGTTGGGATCACCCGGAGGTTTCTTTATTCTTGTGCCTGGGCAGGTAAGGCTCAAGGTCTGAGCTCAGCTGGGACTACAGACCAGAACCTGAACATGGCCTCCACTGTGGTTCGGCTTCCTGCCTGTGTGAAGACCTTGGGATGGTCATACTTCTCACCTGGTAGCTCAGGGCTCCAGTGCACAGAGTAGAAGTTGCATGGCTCTCAGGGACCCAGCTGGACCCCTCTCCTGAGTCATCTAGGAACCGGTCCTTCTCACCTCAAGGGTGACTCTCACTAGATGATTCTTCCCTGGTTCTGTTTGTCTCTGACTTTGGCCTTCGCCAGAGCGGTCATGGCTTTCCCATGACCCAAACAGGAAAGGATGGGGGATGCCTGTTTCCTAGGCACCCTGTGTGGGGACGAGGGCAGGTGCAGCATGCCTGGCAAAAACTCTGGAGGACAGACAGGTCCCTGTAGGAGGTCGGACCTGAAGGCCAAAGGGGGTTGTGGTAACAGTGGTAAGACTTGGGGGTTAGTTGTCCTTGTCCTAGAGACTTTATACACATCAGCTCACATCACCCTCACAGGAGCCCTGTGATGTGCCTCTTATAACTTCCCCATTTTGTAGGAAGAAGCTGAGTCTATGACTAAGCTTTAGTAAGTCTGTCAGCACTGGCCTTGGGACTTGAAGCCAGATCTGTCTGACTTCAGAGCCTGTGCCCTTAACATCACTGTGGTATGCAGCATCCCACTGGGTGACACATTTTCCTATTTTATTCTCTACTGTGCATTAATCATTTTCCCTGACTCCTCTTCTGTACTCACTGAGGGCAAGAGTATGTCTTTTCCTCTTCTATTTTCCTCCTGTGCACATGGGAGGCCCTCAGAAAATAACACTGGGGCTTGGCAAAGAGGCCACCATCTCTTTTCAGGGGCCCAGCGAAATGATGGTCTTGTTAGCCACACAAGCTGGGCTCGGGTGGGTTGAGAGTAGAGAAGGCATTGTTGCTTATATCCTAGTCTCCAAAGGAAATTTTGTTCTAGTTTATTGTTGAAGTATGGGTTTTGAAATTGAAACACAGAAGGTCTACTAAAGGGATGTCCTATTTGGAATGGGCTCTCTTTTTTCCCGTTTTCAGGTTAAAAGCAATAACCAGGAAGCAAACAGAATGAAAACCCTCTAAAGAATATCTTGAATGGCTCTGACAGGTTAAAGCTGCTGGATAAATGTGGAATTTACATGATAAAAACCTGAGCACAATGCTGATTGTCATTCACCAGTAATAGCATTCCCTGAAAAACTAAAAATCTTAATTAAAAAAAAAAAGACCACATAATTTATATTTGCTGATAAGTGTCCCTTTGCCTGAGGAACTTCTCAGACTAGACTCTTGCTCTCCCCAAATTGAACTTCACCAAGGCTGGATCCTTCCTCCTTGACTCCTCACCCCCACTTCCTCTTCCTGGGTTTGGCAGGCTGCCTAGAGCATAGGAGGCTACCGGAATGATTGGAAAGACAACTCTCTGCCCTCAAGAAGACGTACGTTTTAGTGGAGAAACTAATGAGCTGACAGATTAAAATATTAAATGGTGATTCTGGACAGGAGGGCAACACAAGCATTAAGTGAGGCTGGAGTGTCAGGGCTGGTAGAGTTGAGGAAAGGTGAGGAGGGAGAGGATGCCTGCTCTGAGCGGGAGTAGGGGGATGACTGCCAGCCACAGCTGACTCTTAGAGCTGGGGCAGACGGTTGTTTTGCCCTCAAGGTCAGCCCCACCTCCTCTGGCTGTAGGACTGGGTGTCCTCTGCTCCCTACCCACAACCTCCATCCCAGATCTGCACTGGTGGAGAGAGATCAAGTCTCCTCTTCTGCTCATCTGGGATTTTTCTGTGAAGCTTTACCTTTCTCCTCCCACAATTGTGCCTGCCCTCACTCTAACCTGTATGTACCTCAAAAAGACTTCGGGCAATCCTTTTTTTTTTTTTTTGAAAAACTGAGTTTGCCTACCAGATAGTGGTGAGGTGTGTAAAGAGGCAGAGCTCATGTCTGAATTCATCGATGTTTCCCAGCCTGGTAACCAGTTGTCAACTGGGTGAGGGCACAAAGGGATGAATGGATGTTGATTCAAACAGATGCCTTGGAGTATGTGGGACTCTGAGGGTTCTGGAGAAAGGAAATGGTGTCAGTGAAAGTCCCAAAGTCAGGAGAGAACATGTGCTGTGTAGGGTACATGCTAATACCGGCCTGTTTGCCACAGGCTTCCATATGAGGCCTGGGAAGAACGGCACCCCCTTTCTAATGTTGGGCTCTAGGGTCCTGAGCTAGCGGGGCTGGGCTAGCATAGGAAATGTTCTCAGGCACAAATGGTCTCAGGAATACCACAGAAGCTCACGTGTCAGACTCATCAAAGGCAAGCACTTTCCCTTGTTTTTCTGGTTCTTTTTTCCTGCTGAGTTACTGCCTGTGAGTTACTTCCCATCAGTGGGGGACCCTGTGTGTTTGATGTTGATCCACTCTGCAGATGAGGCCAGGGCCATACAGAGACAGGGCCTAGTGAGGGTACCAAGGCTGCTTGGTCTCCTTCCCAAAGGGAACCTGGGACCAACTCTAACTCAGAAAGCTGGCCAGAGCACATACTGTTCCTGGCTGATTGTATACATTGTTGTCCTGGGACAGATTATGGCCACCAGAACCCTTACTCCATGGTAATGTCTTCTAGGATATTGGGGGTGTGATACTGTCAATGAGGCCAAGAATACAGCTGACCCACTTTGGGGAGGGCTTACTGGTCACATGGTGTAGGTGCCCCACCTCCAGCACTTGTCCAAGAGGTATGGGAGTGAGTGATGCATGCTCTTTTTTTTCTGAGCTTTATCTTTCTGCTGTTCATATTTCTCTTTCCTCTGCCTCAGTAGTAACTTTTGTCGTTTGGCACAGCATGCATTTCTGTACAAAAGACGGAAATGCATTGTAGCACGTGTTGGGGGAAAATGAATAAAATAATAAATTTGATTTTTGCCCAGGGAGGCATGATGAACCTGGAAGATGCTGCTGGCCAAGATGTACTTGGTGGGCTGAGGCAATAAGCCCTGGGGGAGGAAGATGCATTAGGAACCTCTGCACAAATACACCTGGCAGTCCATGCCCCTTCCAAGGGATTGATGTGTATCTCTGTAGAGTCAAGATTGGACAACAGTCTCATGCAAAGAAAACCAAGCATGTCTGGGAAAGGAGGTACTCTGTGAAGCATTGTGTGTCATGTCTCCATAGGTATACCATATTCATCAATTCTAAGACAATTTTTCTTTCAAATGTTAACGTCTCTAGAGTCAGGATGAGTCTTATAATAATGTCATAAATGTCATGAAATGTGATAAATGGCAGGTAGCATCATTCATCTGCCTGTTTGCTGTCAGATCTCTTCCTGCTTTTCTGTTGCTTCACTCTGTATGGCAGGGAACTGTGTTCGCCAGCTGCCTTGCCAATGGCTTCTGGTTAGGTACAACCAGTGGGGGGTACTGGTGGAAGACTGGGGAGAGTGGAAAAGGGAGAAGCCAAGGTATTCCCCCCTCTCTCCCTCTGCCTGGGGTGATCTCATTGCTGCCATATATCTGCCCTTGCTAATTCCCCTCCTGCAGGGGAGGCCTGGCAGGCTTTCAGGTTGGGCTCTGTTGAGCCTTCCTTCCCCACTTGTCCCTCCAGCCCTGGATGGTAGTGGCTTCCTGCCTTGCCATTTGCTGTTTAACTTCCCTATACTCCATTACTTGGGTAACCAGTTCTTTGCATTAAACTTCCTTTCTTTGAAACACCTACAGCAGTTACTGTTTTCCTTGTTAGATCCTGACTAATACATTTACATATCATCACAGGATTAAACACTGAAGAACCATTACTTCTCTTCCCCAGATCCTTATATTCTACTGAATCCGGTTATGTTGAGGTTACCAACAGTCCCTTTGATGCCAATCTCAGAAGATTCTTTGAGGTCTGTGGCACTCGACAGTGTAGCTATCCCCTTTTGTTGAATTTCCCTTTTCCCTGTTTCCTGGGGTATCTCCCCTTCTTCCCCTTTGCTTCTTAAATTTCCTCAATCTCCTTTGCCCAGACACCTCTTCTGCAACTCCCTTAAATATTGGGTTTTACGGGGCGCCTGGGTGGCGCAGTCGGTTAAGCGTCCGACTTCAGCCAGGTCACGATCTCGCGGTCTGTGAGTTCGAGCCCCGCGTCAGGCTCTGGGCTGATGGCTCGGAGCCTGGAGCCTGTTTCAGATTCTGTGTCCCCCTCTCTCTCTGCCCGTCCCCCGTTCATGCTCTGTCTGTCTCTCTCTGTCCCAAAAATAAATAAAAAACGTTGAAAAAAAAAATTAAAAAAAAAAATATTGGGTTTTACAGATTCCCAGGATTCCTCTGCCCTTTTTTTCACTCCACCTGCCCACACCCACAGCTTTAAATACAACCTTTCTGCAACATGGAACTCTATCCCAAGCTTCAGACACATAATTCCACTATCCTTGGGTTGTCTTACAGATCTCCAAAATTCAAAATGTTCTTGGATGAACTCCCTTTCTCCATTCCTGACTGTATATCAGCTCATTCTCCTGTATTCAGTATCTCAAGGAACGGAACCTCATCCATCCTGAGATCCAGACTAGAAACATCAGAGGTCCTGTAAGACTCTTCTCTCTACCTCCCCAATCCAGCTGGTTTCCAAACTGTATACCCAATGCTGTGTATAAATATATAACAATCAGCTCTCTCTGATTCATGGCACTTAGCAATTTTTTTAGTGGCAGATACTCCCATCATGGCTGTGATTTTGAGATACCAGTGTGACATCACTGAACATGCACTTGGGAAGGGATGTGCCCAGTCAGTTCTTATGAGCTGGTAAACACCTGCTCCACATCCCACTGTACTATTGCCATCCTTACATCCCATCTTCTGTCTCAGCCTTGTCCAGGCCCCTTTTGAGATGCCTCCTTGCTGCCTTTTCAGTCTCTCCCTTCCAAGCATTCTTCACCAGAACTGAGCATATCAGCCCCTAACCAAGAAGCTTTAGGAGTTCCCCATTACTTAGGAGAATCCCAGAGGTAGAGTCTTCTTGGACTTGATCCTGGAGGATGCGGCCATGCCTGTTCTCCCAGACCTAACACTGGGCTTGAGTCACTAAGGAGCTGATTCTCTTGATGTTTTGCTTTTCTTTTCCTTCTGTATCTGTCATCACTTTAGCTGTTTTGAGTGTGGAATCATATATTTGCTTGTGGGCTATGCATTCATGACCATGTAAGAAGTCTGGGGATGATTCAGCTTTGCACCTTGGGGCTGGCAATGCGGCCAGGGGATTCTTGTGATAAGGGGGTGGATATTTTGAATATGTCAATCATTTTGGGCGGCTGCAAAGACTCATGAAACAAATTATACTTTAGAGGGAAATTATTAATCTTTGGGAAATTATGCAATAGGTCATGAAAAACTGAAGATTCTCTTGGATATGTGTTACAGTTCGAGAAAACAGATTCAGATGCATAGCCATGCCTTTACCTAATTGCTAACCCATTCTTCTAGAAATAATAAGAATTTGCCAAATGCCTGCTTGGGTTGGGCACTGGAGATACAGAGATGAGCAGGACATGGCTGAAGCTCACAGGCTAGTGAGTGACCATGACTCCATGGTCCCAGTACTTCTGTCTCTTGTTCATATAGGAAAGTCAGGGAAAGACTTCTGAAATCAGTTTCAGCCAATTAGCACTTTTGCCTCATTTTCCCCTTTATGCATGCAGCAAAAGTCCCATCAACCCTACCTCCCACCTCCCAGGGTTCTTGTTTTGTTATGGTTTTGATTAAAATAGGAGATGACTCTGAAAAGCTGACTGTGTATAAGAATACAGAATTATTCATTTGTGTCATCATTGTGTGAGCGAGCATGTGTGCATGTTCTTACCTCTTTCCTAGATATTATGGCATTGTGGGGTGGGGGTGATGGGAGGTGTAAATGCAGGAAAAGATCCCACCTCTGCCTTTCAAGGGGCTTACACTCAAAATATGGATAGAAATGGAGTTTCAACAAATTGTAGAGTAAAATTAGGTGACAACATATGGTGTGCACCAGTTGGTTCTCTAGGTGGTCTAAAAGTAGAGAAAGGGAAATGGATTCAAGTTACAGAGTGGTAACTTGCAGTGAAGACATTTCTACATTTTCACAGATGCAAGGATTAGAGAAATGCAATCTGGTTCTTATCCCTACAGCAGGGTTTGCTTTTATAAGGAACAAGAAAGACTAGAGGGTTTCTTCGAATATTGTTTATTATATTTATTTTGTAATTTAAAAAATACATTCTCCTTGTAGAAACTTAAGGAAATATATGAAAACATAGTAACAATGGTTAAAAATTTGCATGAAAAGATTAAAAATTACCCAAATCCCCCATCACTCAGAGATAATCCTAAAAATATTTCAGAGATTTTTCTATGCATATTTTTACATAATTTAGTTCATACCATATATACAATTTATATCTTGCTTTTTTTCACTTAACATTATCACATAAGTATTTTTCCAAGTTATAGTCCTTATATGCATTGCCTTTAATGGCTACAAAATATTTCAACATGTGAGTATACACTAATTTATTTGAGCAATCATTTTGTCAGATATATTAGTGGTTTCCATTTTATTTTGTTATAAATAATCTTGCAGTGAAAACTTTGTGCTTTTTATGTCTTGGGATACAGGATACAGTTCTAGAAGAGGTTTCAAAGGATAAGGACTTTTAAGTTCCAGATATGTTTTGCCAAACTGCTCTCTAAAAGGGATCTGTTGGTTTATATTCCTATGTATCTCTCTATTTCTCTATCCTATCATTTTTTAACAGGTATAATTGATATACAATAAGCTTCACATATTTCTAGTATACAATTTGATAATTCACGATACATATATATATACCATGAAGCCAGTGTCACCACAAAGATAATGAGCAAATCTGTCACCTCCCAACTTTTCCTTGTGCCTCTTTGTACTCCCTCCCTGTAGAAAACTAGTGTTCTGCTTTCTGTCACTGCAGGTTCATTGATATTTTCTAGAATATATATAAATAGCATTATACTATATGTATTCTTCTTTTTGTCTGGCTGCTTTACTCAGCATAACTCAGATTCATCTGTCATAGCATATATTAATCATTCATTCCTTTTTATTACTGAGTAGTATTCCGTTGTGTGGATGAGCCACAATTAGTTTATCCATTCAGCTCATGGACATCTGGGTTGTTTGCAAATAAAGCTGCTATGAACATTCATTTACAAGCCTTTAGTGAACATATGCTTTAATTTCTCTTGGGAAAATACCTAGGAATGGAATGGATGAGTCATATGGTACTTGTATGTTTAACGAACTAGCATCTTTTGTTAGTAGTAATTACCTCTTAGGATAAAACATAAATGCACTATAATGATAATAATAATTATTATTTTTAAATGATTTTAGCTGGCTTATTGGACAGTGCACTGGTTCCCTGATCAAAGATGAGGTGAGGGAGGAGTGGAAGTGAGGAGGGGCACAGAGACCCCTTTCCTGCCTCACTTTTAGGTGTTCAGCAGACAGTGACCAAGGGCAATGGTCTGTGCACACTTTCTACAACCTAGTGCTCCCCACAGTGGGTCTGTAGCCCTGGCCCTGCTCATGATACCTCTAGACCCCTCCCCATTTTCCTCAGAAGAACAGACTCAAGTCCTCTGGTCTCTGATTGAGGTATTCTACTTGGGTTCAACTTTCTTTCTCTTTACAGTACTTTGTGATGAAGTGACCTAGACCTTCCCTCATAAGGGAAAAACTAAGCATCATCAGCCGTCAGAGGAGGGAGTGATCAAACCTACCTCCCTTGGGCACTTGGAGAAGGGCTCCTGAAGCAATACAAGCTACAACACAGAACCTTAGATTGTGTGGTTCAGGGAACAGTAGCAGAGGAAGGGAACTGCATTTCTTCTTCAGGAAACTTTCTGTACACCATAACATTGCATGGTCATAATAAACACGTGGACTAGATTATCATCTCCATTTTTCTGATGAGGTAATGAGACTCAGAGGGCTTGGGAAATCTGCCCAATGTCCCAGCTAATAGGGAGTGAGCTGACAGAGTACACACCCTCTTTGAAGGACCGGGGTAGGCCTTGAAATGGCAAGAAAAAGGGTGAGATCATTTTTGTCCTCTAAGTGGTGTGAGAACATTGGTCTTTTTCCATTGGTCCTGGGAACATGAACCCCTGTGCTCTGCAGAGGAACGTGCCATGGCTGAAAGGGCCTTTACCTCCTTTTTTTGTTCTTCCTCCTGGGAGCGCATTCTGTGGTAGGATGTGAGGTGGGACCGCTCCATCTGGCCACTGAAGTAGCCAGAGAGTGTCCGGCTCCCACATGGCCTACACTGGGACCCTGCATCCCAGCATCTCTGGGGTTATTTAGGAGCCGGGAAGACAGAGAATGGTATTGTTCCTGTGCCAGTCTTTCTTTATTCTTTTTTGTGTCTTCTCGGAGTCACTCAACACACTGATCCTAGAGATGAGTCTCTGATGTATCTGATAAGCTCTTTTTTGTGAGTTCTGTGAACTGTTTTATGTTTGTTTCTTTGTTTGGGAACTGCAACCCTAACCAGAAGGCCTTTGCTTCCTGGCTTCATGTTCTGGCCTGTGGGAAGGACAGTGGCCGTGGTCTGTGTATGTCTTAGCTTGACGAAGAAGTGTTCCTAGACAGTGTCTTACACAGTACTGGGAAGGGTGCTGGAGCAGGGCTTCGCCCTTGAGAAGCCCATCTGCATGGCCCAGTGCTGAGCACAGGGTCTGGCACTCAGCAGACACAGGAGTGAATAGCCTTGAAGGCTGGTGTGCATACCAACACCAGTATAGGCCTGGGAGCTGTCTCCTGTACTCTCCACACTAACCTCAGGGCACAGATTCCCCCACTTTCTCAGCTCACTGCATCCTTTGGGTCTTGGTAAATTTTTTTACAGTATCCGTAGGCAAAAAAAAGAATATACCTAATGGTTGTATTTATTAAATAGATCAGTCCTCAACATTTAATATGTATTTATGTTCTAACAACTTGTACCTATAGGACACTGAACAGTGTCCCAGAAAATGGAATCACAGTGGACATTGCCATACTCATGTCTTGTTCCACACTGGTTTTCACAGAGTACTTGCCTTTTATCATAGCAACCCTGAAATCCAAGGGTCACCAAGATGTGGCATCATGGAAAGAATGCGGCAATCTAATGTTGAAACTGAACTACCTGGAACCAGTCGTTTGCATGGTGTCTGACAGATGTTACCATACTTCCCTTGAAAATCTAAAATTGCTAGTGGCAACTCTGTGAATTTGCTGGGGCTCCCCATGCTGCATCAGCTTGCAGTTTGGGAATGATGGCCCTCATGTCACTATCCTCCCTCAGCTCACATGAGTGATTGTCTGGTGCTGACAGTGTCCTCTGTGTCAGGGCTAGAACCCTGCTGAAATTGCTTGCACGGGTCTCCTAGTCTAGGGGGATAACAACTACATTATAATCCGGTCTTGGCCATGCTGGAGATCAGGGCAGGTGTTATGCAAGACATGTAAAGAGCTCATTCCATCTAAGAGAGTGTGTTGTGGGATAAGGTAGGTGTGGGATATGTGGCCAGCACATGTTCTAATCCAACCTGAGAACCAGAGGATGCTTCTGGTGGGGGCAACACTGGAGTTTGTTGTCACAATGTGAACTGGAGGAGGAGCGGAGACAGTGTTCAGGGATGAATGTGCTTCTGTACCAGCCAGTATGTGGTCAGGCCACCCAGGAGGAGCCAGAGGAGGCTTGGAGTGGATGGAATCTGCAGTTGGGGTCTGAGCTGCCTTCTGAATAGGGAGTGAGTCAGGCTCATGCCCTGAAGGGCTGAGTCCAGTGTCTTCCCAGAACCTGGCAGCAATATAGCCCCAAACCTTTCCTGTGATAAACTCTTTCTTCATTTTTATTCTGACAAAAGTGAAATGTATTTTGCCAGTGCTGTAAACTGCCTTCCAGGAGGTGTATTTGCATCTCCCAACCACGTGTCTTTGGCCCATTGCAGGTGCCTCTTTCTCTCCAATTGGGGAACGACCTGCTTTGTCCTTCAGAACAAGGAATTGACAAATACCATCTGATGTCGCTCCCAGGAACCCCCATTCATCTTGATGACAGGCTTGAGACACCATCACCACATTGAGATCTTATACTTTGGGAGTTTTCTTCAGTGATTTCATTTCATGTGTTCATGATTTTTAGTGCCACCTTCTCTTGGTCCCCAGAAAGTTTACGTGATATCTTTTGGTGAAGAAAACACTTTTCTGCAATTCCATTCAAAGGCTATTTAAAGAATTAATGAAAGGCTCTATCATTTGCCCAAGCCTGGTTGTGGGCAATGGTTCTACAGGTGAGGGATTGGCATTGATTGATCCTTTGACAACAGAACTGTCCGAACCGACTTCTCCACTTTTGTGCTTTGGATGCTGTCTCTCACAAATTTTGCAGTGGCCTGGAAGGGAGGCAGAGAAATAGGAAGGGGAAATTTGGACTTCTGAGCAAGCCATTTGCAGCTCTGGGGCAGAGCGAGGCTTCTCTGTCTCTACTCTTAAGCCCTCCCTGGTGTGGAGTGGGAAAGACCTCCTCCATGCCTGAAACTTGGGCTTCTGAGTTGTGGTGTTGAAGCCTCTGCTCTGGCGAGCACTAAGGGAGAAGGTGGGCAGGTAAATGGCCATGCTCCACCTAGATGCAAGGCAGGGGGACCCCCTCTGTTAAATGGTATCAAGAGACAGAGAAGCAAACCCATTTCTTTCTCAGAGTGCCAACCTCAGGTCTGGACCAGCCCTCTTGAGAAGGCACCAGAGCCCAGCTTCCTTCCATTTGGGGACCCGTCCCTTTCTCTTGCAGGAGCCCAGAGCCCTCACATATTCTCCTGTGTTCTCCAACAGTCTCTTGCATCCTTCTACATTCTCATGAAGCTCCAGTATGTCCCAGCCATATTCTGAGGCATGCTCATTCACACACTACCTATAAATCCCATGCCCTTCTCTCTCATGCCTCTCTCTCAAGATCATCTGCCCTGACAACCTGTTGGGCAATGTTTTGATGACTGTCCCATTGAGGTAGCATTGTCTGTTTACCCCTGGAATTTGTGGGAACTTCATCAACACTGATCTGTGGAGGACAGGAAGGTGCTGGAGTAATGGGGGCCAAGAAAATGGACCAGATAGTTGAAGAGGTGCCCTGGGCTCTGACTTACTGATAAATGACAGAGGAATACGTGGGCTCTGCAAGACCAGTGTTGCCATCCAAGTAGGTCTTAGCTAAGGGTGGAGGTGACACTGAATTCTAGTCTCAGTACCCCACCTGGAGTGAGGCATCAGCCCAATACCCAGTTCATAGCTTCTGCGGTCTTCCACAGTCTACACACCATCATCTACTTTGCAGCCATAGACATCATCCTCTATCCCAGATCTCACTGAGCCACTCTTTTGCTTAAATCCTTTCAGTCACTCCACTTGTATTAAGGATAAAGTCAAATCTCTTTAACCTGTGTCTATGCTCCTTTATGATCAAGCCCCAGTTTACAGTAGGCCCTGTGGTGGTTGGTTGTTCCCATGCATACACCATGATGGCTATTATCCCTGCTCTTGCTTATGCTGTTTCCTCTGCCTGAGATGGCCATTCTTTTCCTCCCTGTCTCCCATCCAAATTGCCTGCTAATTCCTATTCATCTTTTCAGACTCATCAGGCCAGGCTTCCCCCTCTCCCGGAAGCCCTCCCAGGGTGCTGCTAGTTGGGGTTGGAGCCACCTCTCTGAGGTTGCATAGCACTGTGCTATTCCTTGGAGTATGCACCACCCTGAGATCTGATGGTTTATATATTAACTTGTCTCCCTCACTAGAGCATGGGATAGTTGAAGTCAGTCATTGCAATCCTCATAGGTACATATGTGTTTGTTGACAGACTGAGCGAATGAAGGGAAGATGCTCAGAAGCAGGGCTGTGGCTGAATCATTTTTGGGTCTGTTTGTGTGAAGTGGCAGGCCCTAAGCCAGAGGCTGGGGGATTGAGAAGCAGGGTCCCTAATAAGAGTGAGGCAGGGGTCAGCACCTCATCCTGCAGCTGGGATCCCAGGCTGTCACCACTGGGAAACCAGAGTGTAAATCAGGAGAGGAAGCTGTGTATGGGCATAGACGTGTGTCAGAATGTTGAGGGTGGAGGAAGCCTGCATCTTATTAAGGCTCTGCATGAAAAATTGCTACCATCCCTGGTAAAAGACCTTGGTGGGGCTGGCCTCCACACCAGTGCTGCTGAGCACCTGCCCTTGATGATGGAAGAAGCCAGGGACTGACTTGGAAGCCACAGGGATGATGGATGAATGGGGTGCATTTCAGGAGCAGTGGGATAAGGGCTACTTTTGAGAGATCTCGTGAGTAAAAGGCCTCCTGCCATTTCTCTGCCTTCTTCCACCATCAGCCCAACATCAACTTGAAAGGTAACCTTGTCTTTTAAATTGTGCTCATTAGGATGTGATTAATTCAGTTGTTGATGCCTCCACCTGACCTGGGCATTGAGGTCAGATAAGAAGTTGCCAGCAGTGGGTGCTGGCATCTGCACCTCAACAACACTAGGCTTCCGAGGAGGACTGCCAGAGAATGGTCATGGCCGTCGTTCATGTTTGCCCTTCAGGAACAAGCCAAGGGGATTTGGCATGTGGGGCTCAAGGTGACTATAGAAAAAAGTCCCATACATTCCCTGGGAGCCTAACTGTACTTTCTCTGTATGATTTTGTTTCCAAGACTATGAATGCCTTTCTGTCTTCCCCTTTGCTTTAGGAAGGGCTGTTTTGTTATGAAAACTGGAGTGCCAATTTATTATTTTTTTCCATGAAAAATAACTCTCAGTTTCCTGAGAATAAAATATTCCAATTGTTTTAGATGTTTTGAAATTATGGGCAAATTGTTACTTAAAAATGGTGACATAACTCCAACTCCATGTTTTTTACACATCTCACTTATGGAGATTTACTCATGATAACATGCATGCAGTAACAGACAATGATTCTGGTTTGTTATGAAGATAAAATACGGATGTGTGTGAATACATAAAATACATATATACACACATTTACATATATACATATGTGTGTGCATGTGTGTGTGTGTGTGTGTGTAGCAGCAAACAATTAAAATATTTGGCATAATAAAAATACTTAATAATTGGTTATTTGGTTAAGAATAGGTTGAGAACTCCAACATGGCCTCTCCACTTGAATGGCAGGTATGCCTTCTTGAACTTGTGAAGCCCTTAGAGAATTTAGCAATGGGAGCCACAGGGACTGGGTCCCTGGGAACTCTGGAATGCTCGTTAATGGAATCCCAGGGATAATTGAGAATTACTCTTCAAATCTGTTCTCTTTTATAGACCCTTTGTGTGTTTTAAGTTTCAAGAACTACAATAGATTGAAGACTCTCTGTATAAATATTATGACCCTCATGACCACCATCTTCTAAGAACTCCCATAACTGATTTCTTTCCTCTTAAGATGAAGAGGGAGGGTAACTTTTTTTTTTTTTTTTTTACAACTTTGTGTGCTGGTGAGTTTGGATCTTGAAGTATTCCAGAAACTCAGTACGTAGAATATATTGCCACATAAAATAAGGGGAAAATGTAAAAAGAAATTAAATATATTTTAAGAAACTCAAATGAAAAATTATTGACATTTTAATTCAAATTCATGTTGCTAAGTCTGTTCTCCAGCAGCAGCAAAAGACATAAACTCTTTTAATTTGTTCATAACTTTGAGCTATAAAGACATCATTATTAACATTTTTTTTTCTCATATGGTAGGATAGCCTTCAAGTTTAAGAGCTTGGGAAAGTAAAGAGAACATGCAGAGTATTAATAACATGAAATTGTGTGGGGCTTTGTATATAATGCTTTTTTACCCTCTGGACATTTTCACTTGCATTTTCTCATTTGAGGCCCCAGCCTGCCTGTGAGATGGGCAGGGAAGGTTTTGTTATGCCCGTTCATCAGAGCTGATAATAAGGCATGGAGAGTTAAGTGACTTGCTCAAGGTCACTTAATTAGTAAATGACAGGGCTGCTGACAAAAGCAAGGCCAAACACTGGCAAGTCTAGTCCATTCTGCTATCTAATGGCTCTTACTCCTTCCAGTCTTACTACCTTACCCTGGGTCAGTTATTAATTCTTGGGATGGTTCCATCCTCCTCCCAGGTGAACTTCCAGCCCAATCCACCTCATCTCAAATATTTTCTTGTTCTACAGTAGTCCTTGAGTGCCTCCCCTGTGCCACAGCCACATGACTCTTCCTAGAGCATATCCATACTCACATCATTGCCACTTGAAGGATCTTCAGGGGCTTCCCTTTGCTAAATACATAAATCGTCACTTCCTCCCCACACCCACCTGTCTTCCTACACTGCCTCTTCCTAGTCTCTGGGCATCCTCAAAACCCCAACCTAACTGAGCGACTTTCTCCACTTGGTCCTGCCAGCTCTCGGGCCTACCTGCTTTGTGCATGTCGTAAGCTTCACCTGTAAAAGCCACCCTCCACCACCATACCATGAATCTGTGCCTCTGGGCCCCTTTCAAATGAGACTTTCCCAAAGTCCAGAATCTCTCCTCCCTTGAACTCTATAGCCCTTTGGACCCACTTCATGGCATTGATCGACTCTGCCCTGTGACACTGTAGACTGGCTTTGTTCCTCTTATTAGAGTTTGTAGACACTTGAAGCCAGGAACCTCTGGGTAGAGTGGCATAGAGGTTGGGATGCCAGTTCTGGAGCCAGAGCCATCTGGGGTCAAGTCACCCTGTTCCCCTACTACCAGTCATGGGATCTTCAGCCAGTCATTAGCCCATTACTGTCATCACCTCTGGGCCTTGAAAATATGATATGCATCTCCCTCTCAGAGATTTGGCTGTAGTTTGGTCTGGGGTGTGGTCTGGACATTAGAATATTAAAAGCTTCTTGATTGATTCTGATTGATTCAGTTTGAGAGGCACAAATTTAACCTGCTTGAGTAAGTAGGCCAGAGTCTCCTCTCAGATAAAATGGCTCTCTCTCAGAATTCCTGGCACCATGTGAGATGGAATGTGAAAAGTACCTGGTAGGCTGTGCTCTCCATATGCTGCCCGTAAATGGGAGTTGTTATTAGTATGAGCCAATGCTGTAGCCTCCACAGCACCTACATAAGGTCCCAAACAGAGCAGGTGCTGGAAGCCTAGTTCTCAGATAGGAAACAAGAAAAATATGTGCTTTTGTGACAGGGGTGTGACCTGTCAGTAACTCTGGGGGCCATTCTGATGACAACGGCTACCGCAAGTGGTCTCTAAACCACTTTGTGTTGCGCATCTTGAACGTGGCTGCAGTTGGCCACGGTCAGCCTGGGCCGGGCCACCCGTGGGTGCATGCGGTCAGGCCACCTGAGGCATCCTTCTGCAGCCCCACATGGGAGATGCTGACTAGGTGCTGACACTGCTGTTTTCAAGGGGAGCAGTGGCCTCTTTCTTCTCCAAGTCGTGATGGGCCAGTGGCCACAAGAGGACACACATTTTAAAAATAGCTCTTAAACATAATGGTAGGATTTAGCTTCCGGAAAAGCTAAAGGAACAATGAGGAGACCCATTGTCTGCCTGCCCTTTGCCCGTGTCAGATGTTCTGCACCACGTGATGGAGGGCCGATGGACTTTGTAAACACTTGGGTAGGAGATGCTGCCTTTAATGATGAATTTTTGCCTTGAGAAAATCAATCAAAGGGAAGATGATGGCTTAGAGTTATCAGGCTTTCTTCTTGGTATTCATTTGTTTTTCTCAGGACTGAATAGCTGTTAGTAGTCCTTCCTGATGCCAGAGAAAAGAAATGACCACTGAAGATTTGGGATCTTAGTGCTGTTAAATGAAATGCTTATGGAATAAATAGTACCTCTGATTATGAAGTGTATTGAAGAGCTTCAGTGCTCTGCAGGGCTGGAGAGAAATGGGAGGAGAGGCCTCATAAAAGAGTAGTCAATTATTTTAAAGATGAGTTGGCATCTTTTAATTCTTCTCTGCATAATGAAATATCTATTTGAGCCTGACGCTGTTGCACCATTTCTGGTACATTCAACAAAATTTATTCAACAATCATTTATGCAGTACATCTCCGTGCCAGACCCTGGGCTGGGGGCTGACGGTCCACAGAGGAATGAGCCGCAGACACTGTCCATGGAGAGGTCTGTGTCTGCTGGAGAGAGATTGGGGCAGGGGGTGGTGCAGAGCAGTGTAGACTTCCTGGAGGAGGTGTGGCTAGCTCAGGCTTGAAGAAGCAGAGGGGTTACCCAGGAGGGAAGAGTTGTGAAGTAGGGTAAGGGGTTTAAGTCCCTGTGACCTGGGCTTACCCAGGGATGCAGCACTACATTCTCAGCCCATGCGTGGCTGTGGAGTGCAGACCAGGCCCACACCATGCTTATAGGGCTGGGCACAATGCAGCCTCCTTGATGAGCTTGCAAGGGAGCAAGGAGCATAGAAGACACAGAAGCTAGCCCCGACTTTGCTTCATGGCTGTGTATGACATCATCCACTGAGATCCACTGGACTCCAGTGTCACCATCTGCCCAGTGCAGCCTCTGACAGGCTCTGAATCCTTGACCATAGGTGCCGAAGAGGGTCAAGGAGGCTATATCTGCAGAGGCTTCCTGGAGGAAAGGGTTTGATGGGGCCCTGGGGCATGTAGCTCACAGTCTGGGCTTTATTTTCCTTCAGGCCTCCTAAGAGCATTTCAGTTTTCCACCTTTCCCCCAGGCTTTAGGCAGGGGCTGCATTGCTGAAGGGAGTAATGGTGTTATTGTGAGCATCTCTCAGAGGATCTGAACTCTTTGTAAGTTCTGAGTCTTGAGGAATGGACACAGCATGGGCTATGGATCCCCACAGCAGGTCGCACGGGAAGGTCTGCTGCTGCTGATGACGCCACCCAGCTCCTCCTCAGAATCTTGCTTTTTCCTCAGTAACATGAGCGTGATCACAATTAAGCAAAGGCTTGTGAGGATTCCATGAGATCATCTATGAAAGCCCTTCGCAGAAGCCACAGTCCATTGACAGCGCTCAGCATATTGTGGTCAGTAACATCCACGATGCCATGGCAGTTCTTACGGTGAGGGGGGTGCGTGATGAGGAACGCGGGCAGCAGCGCTTGTGGTGCCTTGCACGGTCTCAGTCCAGGATGAAGAGTGTGAGCGTTGGAGAACCATTGCTTTCTCCTGCCTTGGCCCACAGTTAGCCATTAGCAGTGCTTGTTGAATGAATGACTGGATGGATGGATGAATTAATTAATTAGGAAAAAAAAAAAAACAGAACTGCCCCTCTGGTATTTTTAGCTAGGAATTTTGTCTGCACATCTGTCTTGATTGTTAGAAATTAATTGCTCCTTTAGTCTACCTTAAAAGCAAAAAGGATTCCTGTAGAGTTTTATATAGGAGTAAGATGCTGGAGAGTGTGATTCTTGGTGAGGCTGGTGGGAAAGGGAACCTGCACTTGTTTGGTACTTACTGCGAGCTGGGCACTGGGGGCCTTCCTCATTCGAGGCCTTGAAGCCGGGGACCCTTGCTTGATCCAGAGGTTTGCAGGCCTGAGGTAGGCTCTGGGCATGGTCTGCCAGGAGCTATCCCCACACCTCTGCTAAGTTTCCTCCATCACTGAGAGGCCACATCTCTGTGACTGGTGTGAAGGAAAGCCTGTGGCTGAGAAGCAAGGCAGGTATCTGAGGCCCCAAGCATTGAATTCCAGCCATAGACTCATTAGTAGCTGGCTCAAGTTTGTGGCCTAGACTTAGAAACTCAGCTGAGGACTGGTGGACTCATATCAGATGATGGCTTCAAGAGTGTGTGTGAGTGTGTGTGTGTGTGTGTGTGTGTGTGTGTGTGTGTGTGTGAACGCGCACGTGGGGTGTCTAACCTAAAGGCATGGCGTTAGGAGAATGGGGCAGAGGGGGAAGGATTTATCCTTAGGAACAAGGGACTGTCAGTGGGTCTGGAACACCTGAGATTAGGCTGTGGGGCAGAGGGAGGCTGGGAACTTGGGGTCTGAACCTGCCTGGCATTTTCAAGAGGAGCATTTTCTTTTTTTTTTTTTTTTAATTTTTTTTTAACGTTTATTTATTTTTGAGACAGAGAGAGACAGAGCATGAATGGGGGAGGGTCAGAGAGAGGGAGACACAGAATCTGAAGCAGGCTCCAGGCTCTTAGCTGTCAGCACAGAGCCCGATGCAGGACTCGAACTCACGGACCGCGAGATCATGACCTGAGCCGAAGTTGGCCGCTTAACCGACTGAGCCACCCAGGTGCCCCAAGAGGAGCATTTTCAGGAGGCTGACATGACCTACTCAGGCAGGTTTCTGGGAAAGGATGGGGCCCGTGGTTGTGCCTGGCATTTTTGAAGTCTGATGCTGAGATTGCGGTGGAAGCTGCTGAATTATTCATGACAACCCTGCCTTTGTTGTTCCTGTCCCAAGTGGCTGGTTCTGTGGACCTTCCAAGCCCAGGGTGCTGTGACCTGGGAGAAAGCAACTTGACGTAAGCATTCTGAAGAAACCTTGCTATGAGAGGGTGTAGTTGCAGGTGTGGGGCCTTGGGGTAACTCCACTTGTCCTGTGAGAACCAGTTTGGGAATGGGAGCCAGGGGCAAGGACTAAAATCCCTGGCCCTGTGGACCCAACCTGCTGTGAGACTCTCCCCCTGCAGTTCTGCCCATGTCTAGATCCGGCCCCAGTTACTTTGTCAGCCGTTTTGCTCTGGGGAAAGTGACACCTCAGGCCTCATTTGGACCTTGCCCCTCCCCTGCATTCCCAGAGGTCGCTATGTGATCTCCCAAAAGCCCTGTGAAAGGAAGATGGGGTGTCCACGGGAAAACAAAGTCCCTTAGGGAGCTGCATTGGCCGAATTTACATTCATGCTAAATGTGTTACAGTGTATGTTGCACTGAGTAAATTGAAACTGGGCAGGAAGGTTTTTAACCAATTTATCAGTCCAAGTAAACCCCTGTTAAGAGGCAGAAGTGAGCTCTTATGGGGATAATAGCCACAGGAAAACAAAATGCAATAATATTCTTCTCTTTCCAAATTATGTATAAAATCAATTGCTGGGCCCCTGCTCACGAGGCCTAATGTCTTGCGCTGTAGTTTATTCCAGGAAACCAGGCCTGAGTGGTGTTTGCACACTGGCAACCCTCTGGCCCATACAGAGGTCTCGGGTGTTTGTCTTAAAGAGATGAGCTGAGGAGGGGGTATGCTGATTGTGTGAGTTCCGCTGGTTGGTAATGGTGTGGCCTCACAGTGGGGCCCCAAGGAGAGATGGAGGTGCTACCTGGCCTTGAGCACTGGCAGGGCACAGCTCATGCTTGATCTCATCCAATTGCTGGAACACTGTCAGTCTTCAGAGTTGGAAGCTGAAGTTCAGATCGAGGAAGTATCTCCCAAAATGCCTCTCAGCTGATGAGGGAGAGCTGAGAGTGGTATCCCCACCCCTGGGCCTAGCTTTGAGAGCTGTAGCTTCCTGGATTCCTAACTGGGGGTGGGATGGGGGGACACAGCTTCAAGAACTGGAGCAGGAGGTACAGAAGCAGCAGGAAGGCTGAAGGAGTCTCTGCAAGGCAGCCCCTTGGGCAAAAGATCCCTCAGGCGCTGGGATGGGGCTATGGGAAGGCTGCTGGGTTTATGCTTGACTGAGCCCTCCTTCAGGGAAGACACCATCTGTTGTGGATCCACTGGCTCCCAAGAGCACGGAGTACATGCTTTTTAAGTGTGAATGAATGAATGAATGAATGAATGATACTGTTGTCTCTAGCATTGATTGTAAATATGAAATAGGATCATAGGTAGAGATCACTCAACTAGAATCAGGACTAAGGGACTAATGAGCTTTGGGAGATCTTGTTTCTAAGAAAGGACCTGTGGTGTCTGACTCTTAGACACAGTGCTGAGGAGGGAAAGCTACAGGCTTCTGGAAACAGTTTCATGAAGACCAGGAACTAGGTACTGATCATACGAGTGTGCTAGCGTCCAGCCTAGGCTGACACACAGTGGAGCTTGGTGTGTGTGTGTGTGTGTGTGTGTGTGTGTGTGTGTGTGTGTGTGTGTGTGATGAGCAGGTGAGTGAATGGGCCATTTCCCTATCACCTTTCTACATGGAATGCTTCCTCATGGATCAGAATGGCCCCACTGCCATGTGCACAGACCCTTCTCCCTGGTCTCTGGGGATCTAGCTGAATCATGGGCACAGTCATTACAACAGCAGCCACAGCCCAGGAGTTGCCACATTGAGCTCTTACAGTGTACCAGGTGCTTACCGAGGGTTTCCACGACAGTCAGGAGGCAGGTACCGAGACTGAGGTTTGGGGTAGCCCTGAGCTGACTTTTCCACGGCGGGGCAGGGGAGGGGAGGGGAGTTCCAATCAAAAGTCTGCAGAATACAACTAATCAAATTTTTATGACCCCTGTGCGTAAATCATTGACACTTCAGAAGCTATCCAAGACCCTGTCACCAAATATTTCTGCAGAACAGTCATGGCCAGCCGACCAGCCCAGAAACTTTGGGAGGAGCCTGTTCTGCTACCCTGAGGTCAGGAATCTCCCGTGTGACTGTGCGCTTGGTTTCTGGACCCTGATCCCCTTGTCTGGGGCCACCCAAGGATTATAGTTCAGCCTGGATGGACAGAGCCATCTAAATTTGCCATGAATCTGAATGTTAAGGCAAAAAGTACTAGCATCTGCCACTTAAGGGAGCAGCTGCTGTGCTTAAGGACCTGTGCCAGGTGCTGCACATGTGGAGTCTCAAAGAATCCTTAAAACAATGCAGGGAGTAGGTACTGCTGTCTTCAGTGTGCAGATGAGGGAACCTGAGGCACAGGGGACTTAAACAACTTGTCTGAGGCCACTCAGCCAATGATGTTAGAGCCAGGTTTCAAATTTCAAATGGAGTCTGCCTGAGCCCAAAGTCCTGCCTTTTCCACCCACCCTCACCGTAGCATGCCATGCACAGTCATGTGATGGATGCACCCCAGGCAGATGACTGGGGCAGAAGATAGAACAATGGTCCTGGCTCCTGGCTCAGCACGTAGCCTGCCTTCCACAAGTCATCTCACTTCTGCAAGCTTCTTCTTCCACATCTGTAATGGAAGGGTGCTAAATATGCTGAGGGTTGATGCATCTGGGGGGGATTGTGCACTGCTATGTGTGTATTGATGTGAGTACATGTACATGTGTGGGCGTGTGCATGCACACATGTACACTGGCAGGTTACAGACCTCCAACCCTTCTTGGCAATCATACTTCCTAGAAGGAAAATACGCAGTCTGCTCCTCTGGAGACCTTTAGTAACGAAGTGCCCGCCCCCTCCATCTGCTTCCTCTTCCTGCCGCAGCCACTTGCCACCTGGGCCCCAGCCCTGGGATGGACCACCAGCCACTTGCAAACATGAATCAGTGGGTAGGAAAAGACAAAACTGCCAACCTTCCTGAGCCTGCTCAGCACGCAGTGAAAACATTTGATTTGTAGGTTAGAATAGGAGTCAGTGTTATTCCTGCTATTTTCTCAGATCTTCCTGGGTCCTTTTCAGATCTGTCATCCCCACCACGTCTGTTCATGAAAGGCTTGGGCAGTGCCTCTGAGCCCCGTAGGCAAGCCAGCTGGAGGTTTGTACAGGGCAAGAGACAGATGGAGTAGGAAGGGCCACTGAGAATACCAGCCCACAGTGGGGGGACCCCTACAGGTGGGGCTGGTCTTTGTAAACACCCATGGGCCCTGCCTCCCAGGACTTCCTGAGTCTCACTAGTCTGCCCTCTCTTCTCTTGTTCCTTCCACAATCCCAGATTTGTCTTGAGTGAAATGACAGCATTGGCCATGAACAGTGTCTAGTGTGGATTTTGATACTTTCTTCCCTCACTCCTGAGTCTCTGAGGAGCCTGATAGATTAAGTATTCTGGTGTCAGTATTACCGGGTTTCTTCTGTATCATTCCGATTCACACAGTGCAGAATTTGAGGGACCCTCTTTCTTTATATTGACATTTTAGTGGGTCTGTTTGGCCTGCAGGGTGGAGGCAGTGCCTAGACCAGGCAGCCTGGGCACTGAAGAAAAACCACTGCCTGGCATGGAACAGACCTGCCTTTGCTTCTATGTATTGGCCAGGGCAGAGGTCAATCACATTATTTTTTATTCTTCACCTGCTGAGAAAATATAGCTTTGGGATTGAGGTTATTTACCCATGCTCTCTGCTCAGCATGTTCTTAATATTTCTTTTGCTGGCCTGTTTCTGTGACACTTGATGATATGGGAGGGCATTTAGGTATTTCTCATTTTGGCAGTGAAAGGGGCTGGTTCTGAGGAAGGTCCCCCCAGGCAGTGGCTTCAGCCTCTGGGGAACCCTTTATGGAGTTCAAACACCAGAGAAAAGGCTTGTGCAAGGTTGAGAGATGACCAGAAGGGACATTTTGTCTTAGCAGAACTAGGAAGCAGAGAATAGTAAAAGATCCTTTTGAGCTCATCTGTTCAGTAGTTCAAAACACTTGAGTTCAACAAAACAAGTACTTGCTGTTGTCAGGCATGATGCTAGGCCTTTCTCAACCCTACTGGTTATATAACTATTTTTTTTCATGGGATGGTTATAAATTTGTTTTTGAAATATTGCTCTGGGGATAATATCTCCTTTCTGCCTAAAAACTCTCTGATATGTGAGTGCACAGGGCAGAGGGAGTTAGAATGATTGCATAAACTTAAAGTTTACAGGTTTAGGTTCTGTTTAGTTACATTGTTTCTGCACAGAAAGCACACAGAGAACAAGAAAGACAGAAATCAAGATAGATCTTACATTTTGAAAGCACATAGCGTTGTACAGAAAAGAGGAAAGTGACTAATGCTTTCATGTGACTTAGCTGTGAGTGACATTTACATAATCATAACCATGTCCACACAAAATATTAGGCTAATCAGAATGTAACACAGCTAACTATTGGGAGGATTGAGGATGGTGTGTGTGTGTTTGTGTGTGTGTGTGTGTGTGTGTATGCATGCATGCCTGTGAGAAGGTGTATGTTTATATGTGTATATGCATGTACGTGTGTGTCTGCATAGGTGTGTGCATGTGTACGTGTGTTTAGATGTATGGAGGAGAGAGAAAACAAGAGCTAAATCCTCATCTTCCAAAGTGGAAAGTCAATAGATGATGCTGGTGAAAAATGAGGTAGCAACATAAACCTGTGTATTTAGAGATACAGAGGTAAATAATGAAAGAACCATCCAACACAGTTAAAAGTGGTTGCCTCTGGGAAGTGGGAAATAGGGCATGGAAGTTCAGGATAACTGCCATTTTTTTTTTTTTTAATAACAAGCCCTGTAGAATGATTTGACTCTTTCAACTGTGTGTATGCAGAACTTTGATAAAAAGTAATCACAAATTAAAAAAAAAAAAAAAAGGATAAACATGAAAGAGTGGATATATTGTACCCAGTGGATCCCCTGCTCCTGCCCCAGGATGTACATGCTGACTTTGGAGGCCCACCCTAGAGCACTGTGAGCCCTTGACATCTGACTCTGAGGCCCCAATGGCAGTGGCCTCTGGTCCACAACAACTGACTGGGGCTCCAGACCAGTCTGCACTGACTTCCAGCCTCCTGCATCCTGTGAGGGCTTCATTAGCAGTGACTCCTGCCTAACATAGCAGAGCCCCTGAGATTTGTCACCTGTTCACTGAGGGTGTCCAGGGTGAATGTGGGACAAATCTGCTGTCATTTGCCATTTACATTTCCTTGCTCATGAAACTCAAAATAACTTCAGTCCATTTCTTTTGCATCATGCAAGTATCTGAAGACCAGGTTCTTATAGAGTACTCCAGAGGGAGCTTCTTGCTTGCCTCTGTGAGGAAGACTTTTTATTTTTTGAAAATGGAGAAGAGCTGTTTGCTGTGCTTTCTACTGCATCACCATCATTGCCTTCATCATCACCATCATTGCCTTCATCATCGTTGTCATTGCCATCATCATCGTCGTCATTGGCCAGTATTTATTTCCCACGCTGAGCTCTTGGCTTCTACTCTCAAGCTTATCATCCCACCCCCTCAGTGACCCCTATTTCAGTCAGGGGACTCCCCTTCCCCCACTTGTTCAGGCCACCTTCTAGTCATCTTTGACTCTTGTCTGTTTCTCTCACTCCACATCTCATCCATCAGGATATCCTATGAGTTCTGCTTTGAAAATGCATCCATAATCTGTCCATTTCTCTCCCCAGACAGTCCCTACCCTCTCCAGGCCACTGTCATCTCTCACCTGGATGACCATAGTAGTCTTCTGGCAGTTTCCCTGCTCCCACCTTGGCTCTGCAGTCTGAAAAAAGCAAATCTTAAACTCTAATACCTTCCAGGGACACCTGGATTAGAATCTAAAGTCTTTACAGTGATTCGCAAGGTTCTACATGATCTGCCCACCTGTGTGGCCTCATTTCCCATCATTCTGTCCCCAGCTTCTCTGCTGTGGCCACATTGCCCTTCTTGAAGTTCCTTGATCACTTCTTCTGCCTCAGGGCCTTTTACTTGCTGTTCCCTGCTGGACTCTTCTCCCAGATATCCACATGCCTTGCTCCTTCATTTCATTTAGGTCTCCTCTTAAATGTGAGGTCATCAGAAAAGCCTTCCATGACTATCTTAGGTAAAGTGGTTACCTCTCTTCCCCTGCATATTACTGTCATACCTTTCTGCTTTATATTTCTTCATGGCATTTGACATTTCTATATTATACATGTGTTTATTTATCTTCCCCTTTAGACTATAATCTTCATGAGTCCTTTTGTCCTTTGATCCCCTGATATATCCACAGACCCAGAACAGTGCCATCACACTGTAGGCACTTGGTAGACATTGTTGAACGTCCTAGTGAATGAATTCTGCTTCCAGGCACTACACAGAAGTGTTGGACTGGTTTCTGAATTCGATTTGTCACACCCATGGAGAGTTATGTGACCATGGGGAGTGGCCCATACTGACTTCCAGCAGGAATTGTGAAGGTAGTGTACTGCCTCCTTAGTTCCCTCTTATAACTCTTGCCTGAAGGCTGGAATGAATGGTGTGTGGTATGGGGGTTGGGGCAGAAAATGGAGCAGAGAATTCCCTGCTGTTAGGAAGCCTTTATGAGTGTGTTTGATTGGGCAAATCAAAGTGACCTCTGTCTATGGGTCACCTGCACATATTTGAGTTTACTAATGTATCTCAGTGGTATCATCTCTTTCTCTCAGCCTCTTGGAAAATGTCATTCTTTGAACTGACTTTTTGAGAAAATTTGGCAGAGTGCATGGGGAGTGATACAGCCTCCACTCCCAGATTGCCCTCTGTGAACATGTAGTGATATTTAACAAATATTTTTGAGCATCTGCTGTATTCTTAGCTCTGTTCTAGGCAATAGAGATACAGATGGAACATTAGCCCTGGAGCTCAGGCCTCTTCTCAGGGGCAAGAGTGACCCACAGAAAAGAGCATACGTCTTTGTGGGTATTGGTGCCCTTTGAAAGTATAGGCCTCCCGTGTAATTTCTATCATTGCCTATGCTTCAATATGGCTCTGCCAGGCTTCCATTACTTGGACTTTCTTCTTCAACAAATGGAATACCAGACATTAATTAAATGTCAATGACTATTCCTGCCAGCTCAATTTTCTGGCTCTATCTAATTAGAATTAAATGGTGAGAGAGGTTAGGCAGACTGAATCAAAAGAACAAAAAGAGTTCAGGCTTCCAAACTGTGTCCCTACATTGCTAAATCAATTTCAATTAGTTGTACAAAGCTTTCTGGCTGCCTTGTGAAGCAAGATGGTTGCCTTTTCTGAGAGAATCTCCGTTCTTCCCACTAACTACATTGACTTTGGGCCATCCAGTGGCTTCCTTTGGGCTTGTGATGTAAGATAGGCGGGTGAAAAGGCAGGTTTCTAGACCAGGACACTTAAGTGGGGGAGGCAATTCTGTCTTTTTCCAAGGCTGCCCGCCCTGGCTCTTCCCTGTCTTGCTGGTCAATATCTACCCTCAGTACTCAAACATGGCTGGTAGGAGAGTCATCATGATTTGTGCATTCCCTTCCCTCTATTGGCAGATCAAGGAAGAGTAGGCCCAAGAGATGAGGAGCGTGATAATTCACCCAATAATAATTTATCTGCTGTTTCGGAGAAGCCAAATGCCCTGTGGGCAGCTTTTCACAACCAAATTCAGCGTTCATCGGCAAATTAAAACGTGCTACTAATTTCTTGTTTGTGTGTTTGTTTCTGGCTGAATTTTTGTGTTTTCAGGTATTACTGGTATTACTATTATTCATTTGTTTTTAGATTACAGCTGAGCAAATGAATGTATCACATGCTTCAGTTATACTTTAAAAAGTCAGTGTTAATTTTTAATATGTTTATACTTGTGAATGATAGTATGTCATATTGAAATGTCTTAAATTTTTTTTGAGAGAGAGAACACGAATGGGGAAGAGGGGAAGAGGGGCAGAGGGAGGGGAGAGAGAGAATCTTGAGCATCTCTGTGATCAGTACGGAACCCGATGCAGAGCTCAGTCTTAAAACCGTGAGATCATGACTGGAGCTGAAATCAAGGGTCAGATACTCAACCGACTGATCCACCAAGGTGCCCCTTAAATGTTTTTTTTTTTTTCATTTTTTAAAAATGTTTATTTATTTTTGAGAGCGATAAAGACAGAGCACAAGTGGGGGAGGGGCAGAGAGAAAAGGAAACACAGAATCCGAAGTAGGTTCCAGGCTCTGAGGTGTCAGCACAGAACCCGATGCAGGGCTCGAACCCACAAAAAGTGAGATCATGACCTGAGCCAAAGTCGGACTCTCAATCAACTGAGAGGCACCACCCCAAATGTTTTTGTAATTACACAATTCTCATGGGTTCCTAAGTGAATGTTATACCCTTGGCATTAAAATGCCTCTCTGCAAACTTAATTTCTGCTGATGATTGTTGATGGTTAGAAATGCTGGGTCTTTAACAGTGCTTAGAGGTGCTTTTTTATTTGACATCTGCAACTTAGAAACTTCCATAGATCTGAGAAAGCTTGCACCAGGGTAAAGGCTTGCCAACTCTGCCCCACCACTAGGTGGCAGGATTCAGAACCTAACCTGTTGGTGAACAGAGGTCCATCCATAGTTTCCTAGTGCTGCTACTAAAAATCCTTTTGGGATGTTACTTACATCATGGATAAAGTCTAAAACCAGCTTTTGTTGCCTTCTGGGAAGAAGAAATGTGTATACAAGAGCATAAGAGAAAAAAATCATTAAGGACTATAAAAATTAATAAGAACTAGATATCACTAAATAATATTAAGGTAAGTTGACTAATGTTGATGTTGAGCAGATTCCAGATACTGACTCAAAGAAAAATAAGTATCTTGATGTCTGTGCACCCGGGTTCCATAATGAACAAAACTCCAAAGCAGCTTTTGATAGTTTAGAAACAAAAGCAACAAATAAAAACCTCAGAGATTAACTCTTTCCTACGTAACGTCTGCTTCTCATCGAGTATTTTTTTTCCCCTAAAGTTTCTGGCGGGATTTGGGCTTGGTGTTGGTGCATTCTGTCTGCGAGCTTTCGTAGGCGAAACCTGATTGTGTGTGTTTTACTCACCTTTCATAAGCAGCCACTCATGTGGAAATCTGTTTACAAAAAGAGTGGTGGACTGGAAAGAAAGAAAAAAAAAGGATGGGAAGGATGGTTTTTATCTGATTTAATATAATCTAACTGCATTAAAATCTTAATTAGAAAAGAAATCTTAAGCTGTGGGTCTCATCTGGAGAAATATGCCTGAAAGCACTCCTAAGAGAGAAATGAGCTCTTTTCCTAATTCACTATCATAACTTGGTGCACATATTCCCTTCAAGGCCTTGAAATAATCCCTGATTTTAACCTTACAGCCATGAGACTCCACTGTATTATGAACTTCAGTGATAGGAGACATTATTGCATATTACTAAGACTGTTATCCATTGGATTTCTAAAAACAGAATTTATCTGTAGAGCCTATTTTTATTAAATCTTTAAACACTCATGTGATTTAAATTCTTTGGAGAATCAAGAGGTCGCATTTTTTCCACTGCATTATAGTATTAAACTGTATCATTATTTAATACATAAAATTTAATATATTTTACAAGTCAACTCCCAGGTTATTTAGAAGATACTATGCACTTTTTATTGTGTAAAGCACTTCACATTTTAGATGGGAGCTTCCTGATCAATGGCATGTTAGTAACTTTGTATATTTGTAGTAACATGAAATTAAAATCCAGCAGTCTGATGCTTCTAAAATAATGAATATATAAAGCAGTATTATTCCTTAATCATTTGTAATTTGATTCAAGCTCCTCAAATCTTCTCCTTTCATTATACTTCTTCTTTTCCTCTTGGTTGTCCCTGAGAACCCGAAGTAAAATTTTGTGAAGTCCGTCCATGAATTAATCCATGTCTTTAATGAACTGAGCAATGGGCTATTTATAACAATGACATGGTCAAAACACCCCTCATGGAAGTTGAGCTGGGGAGAGGGGGAACTTGTGAGAAAACATGTTTGAAGAATCCTTGGGGACAAGAGGTTACAGATACCCATTGTTTGGCAACTGAGGAGATTCACAACTTCTACTCTTAGCCAAGAACCTGGGTTCTTCCAGGAACTATTCTCCAGGATGATCTATGGTCATGGAGGCCACAGGTGGTCAGTGTCCCTCATGAACAAGGGTAGTGTCATCAAAGATGTTGTTCCAAGAGAGTAAAGTATCATCTACTAGCAAGAGATGCATCTAGGTGCTCAATCTGTTCCCTTTCTCCCTCCACCCCATTCCAGTTTGGTGTCTGTACTCACGCACCACTGGCTATGTTCTCTGCTCACTGCCTATTCCAGTGGACCCTTCTCCATTCTTCTATTCCTGGGTTTCTCAGCAGTATTTAACATAGATGGCCACCTATTCCTTCCTGACGCCACTTTCTCTTTGCTCCTGGGGCACCAGACTTTCTATTCCTCTTCTCTCCCAAATCACTCTGTCCTGGTCACCTTTCCTCTTTCTACCTCCTCTGACCATTTCGTATGGTTTCTTTGGGCTCTGTTTAAGGTGCTTTTCTCAGCTTTCCCTGTATCACTCCCTAGGGGATCCCATCCAGCCCTGGGATGAGATGTCTTAAATACCATAGCAACATGAAAGTTTCCAAAAGCTACATGTCTCACCCCAGCTTCCTATCTCCAAGTCTCTGCTTGATATTTCTACTTGGGTCCCAGCTGCGTATCACAAAGTTCAAAGAAGAACTCTTATTCCCCTGCTCTTCATTCAGAATGTACTGTAAGTTCCAGAATGTATTGTAAATTTTAAAGTAAGTTATTACATGTGCATAAAGGTTTTTGTTGTGAATCATTACTGTAATTATTAATGATAACAGTTACCTTTTATTACACATCTTCATTGCATGCTTCCGTGGTCCTGGGTATTGTGCTCTGTTATCCATTACTTCTCCCCCTGCCCTTTGAGGATATATGATCTGGTCCCAGAGAGGCTCAGTATCTTGTTCACTGTAAGTGGTACTGTTGGGCGTCTATCCTTCCGTTGTCTGCATTCTTGCCGGCAGCCCCTAGTCCCAGCTGTCTGTTACTTGATGCAGGGTCCAGTATACTGTGGGGTGGGGGTGTGGTCAGTCCACCTCTGCTGGCCCTCTCAGAGGACCACATTCAGCTTTCTGTCATGTCTAGTGGCAGAGACTTTCTCTGGTTTCCCCTGCCCTTCAGCCCAGAATGTTCAGAGCCTAACTTGAGTTTTCTCTGTTGCTCTGGGTGGGTCTCCACCAACCCTACTTTTCTTCATGGATTGTGCATTCCTTTATTGCTTAATCATGCCATCTCTGCTGTTAGTGGCTGGTCAGTGTTGATGGGCTCCTTCCGGGCTATCGGGAGAGGTATGTCTCTCGGGATCAGCGCAGTCCGGCACCAGAACATGGCGCTCCAGAGAGGTGTGTTAGCACCACCCATTGTATACTCTGAGGTTGGTTGTGGCCTGGTGTTACTGGGCC
Source organism: Panthera tigris (assembly GCF_018350195.1). Taxonomy (NCBI): domain Eukaryota; kingdom Metazoa; phylum Chordata; class Mammalia; order Carnivora; family Felidae; genus Panthera; species Panthera tigris. Next base: position 122,283,433 of record NC_056668.1, on the reverse strand, counting down.
ATATTTGAAAGTTGGAAGACATGCCTGAGACACAGGTTTGGTATGAGGGCTTGGTGTCCACAGGGAAAGATACATCTAATCCTCAGTGACGGTTCTTACGCACCTTCTTTGTATCATACACATCTGTTGTTTACCTCGATGCTGTTTTAAAGATTTCTCCTTAGCATCGCAGTCCTAAAGAGAGAAGTCACCCTTACTGATTTTAGTGCCTCTGTCTTTTAGAGAGTCAGGTATTCTTAATAATCCAATTAAAGCACACTGAAAGTGGGGCGCCTGGGTGGCTCAGTCGGTTGAGCAGCCGACTTCAGCTCAGGTCACGATCTCGCGGTCCGTGAGTTCGAGCCCCGCGTCGGGCTCTGGGCTGATGGCTCAGAGCCTGGAGCCTGCTTCCGATTCTGTGTCTCCCTCTCTCTCTGCCCCTCCCCCGTTCATGCTCTGTCTCTCTCTGTCTCAAAAATAAATAAAACGTTAAAAAAAATTTAAAAAAAAGCACACTGAAAGTATAACTGCATTTTCCTTATATGATGTGAAAAGATGCTAAACAATGACCATGCCCAGTGCTGAGCCCTTACAAACTGCTGGTGACAGGGTGCTTTGGCAGGACGTATCAACTGGTCTTAAAATATTGATAGCCCCAGGGACGCCTGGGTGGCTCAGTCGGTTGAGCATCTGACTTTGGCTCAGGTCATAATCTCTCAGCTCGTGGGTTCAAGCCCTGCATCAGGCTCTGTGCTGACAGCTCAGAGATTGGAGCCTGCTTCAGAATCTGTCTCTGCCTCTTTCTGTCCCTCCTCCACTCATGCACTATCTCTCTTTCTCTCTCTTTCTCTTTCTCTTTCTCTTTCTCTTTCTCTTTCTCTTTCTCTTTCTCTCTTTCTCAAATATAAAATAAACATTAAATTTTTTTAAAAAAATTGTTGATACCCCTGAATTCAGTAAAGTCATAGAAATTTAAGGAAAGAATATGAGAAAGGGAAAAAATATTTTAATAATAATCATGGCATTTTCTACAATAGAAAACACTGGATGGAGATTGGAACCACTAAAAACAGATAACACAGTAGCTGGTTCAGTTCACCCATCCCAGGTTTCAGCCTGCATTTCAAACATTCCCACCTTTCCTGCCACTCAGGATCTTTTGCCAAAGGTTACTGGCATTATGTCATTTGTTTAGAGCTTATATTTTATAGGTAAGAGAGAAATTAAATAGAAAAGGAAAAGCAAAAAAAAAAAAAAGAAGAAAATGAAAAGCGCTTCCTTAAAACTATTTTTCTGCAGCCCAAGAAACAGCACAGGGATACTGTTGCTGGCAGTGGGATTTATCCACCTTGGGTGGTAGAAGGTTTCCAGGCCTCCAGCCTCCAGCACCCTTGATCCTCCTGGTGGTCCTATCGAGGTGTCAGGAGCACAAAAAATCAAATTGTGCACCTGGAGGGCAGCAGGTGAGTCACCAAGCCCCTGGTGAGTTCAGCCTCTGAACTGCAGGAAGTGGAATAAATTAAATAGGTCGCTTTCAGTTTTGTCCTTGGAAACCTGCACGGCCTGTGTATAGCAGCTGCAGGTGTTCCTCTGAAGTCCAGAACAGTGAGGAAGAGGGAAGTGACTCTCCCAAGGAATGAGGATGGTCCCTTGGAATTCTCAAAACCATGGAATGGGCCAGATTCCAATGTGGTGTTGAAAGGCCAGTGCTAGATACACCTAGCCTTTCTAGTTGTATTGGCATTGTGCAAATGGCATCTTTTTCTAAAGACATCTTACTGGAAATGCTACTTTGGGGACTTTAAGGACATTTGCAGAGTGGGGATGGAACTGATGTAGCTCCTAACTGCCCTCCATTTTCCCTTTCAGGGAAGCACTGACTTAGAGCCACTAGCAGGCAAACATTTCCTTCACCTTCTTGGGCCCAATTAAACTGTCCCTTTAAATTTCATGCATTGAAAATAAATTACAAAGAAACAAGAGAAAAAAAAAGGATAAATCATGCTACCTTCACGAAGATAGGCAACCTGCAGCTAGGTGGAATTTTGAAGCATTATATTGAGAGCAAAGCACTAGCATAATGAAGAGAGCCCCCAAATACGGGGACTCCTTGGTCCTTACCCCTGTGTTTGTTGAGAATCGTCACACCATTAATTTCCACTTATCACATGTTTATGAAGCATCTATTATGAAGTACTGGCTGCTCTGTAGATAGTGAGATACGAGAGTGAATCAGAGGTAGTTCTTGCCCCCAAGGATTTCATGGTCTTCATGGGGAGGCTAAGAAGTAAACGGACATATCTGGAGGATATGGGAGCACTGGGGAGGGCACCTGACTTGGCCTGCGTGGTTAGGCAGGCTTCCTGGAAAGGCAGGGAGATAGTCCTTTGGGGAGTAAGGGGTGGGGAGGATTTTAAGCAGAGAAAGTTGCAAGTGGCTATCAGAGAGCATAGTGGGGCTTGAGTATTGGTGGGCTAAGTACTATCCCTGTGCAAATAAAAGTCGATAGCTGCTTGGTGGGGGCCTGCCTGGATTTGAAAATGTTTATATAAGTAAATTCTATCAGCAGTCTGGGGCTTGCAACACAGACGGATTGGCTTTGTAATTACTTATTCACCCCTGGTAAGCTTAAGGACAGAATGTGATAGACAGATGTCATCTTGTGTGTATAATGTGCAGAGGAGTCCAGCTATAATCCTGCCTCAGCAGGTACAGGGAAAGCTCTCCTCTCATTTGCCTTACAATTTGGGGAGCGCTGGACTTCTTGTGTTATTCAGTCCACCTCTCACAGCACCTCTCCTCACCTTTGAGGGCAGAGACAATAATAGCCCAGGTCACTTGGGCGAAAATGGGCAGGTTGGGTCCAGGACCTTTTGGGAGTTTCAGGTGTGATTTGTAACCCCTACCAATACCCTGCTCCTGTGGCCATCTTGCCCTTAGGTCTGGCGTGGGTCTGGCAGGCTCCTTCACAGCTACTGGGACCCCTCCTTGCCATGGCAGGGCCAGGATGTCTCTAGTCTGCATCTCATCATAGACGACACTTCCTCTTCTACTCCCTGTTCTCCCTTGCTCTGGGCCTGCAGTTCCTCTCCCTTTGTCTTTTAGAGGCTCTTCACTCCCGTGTGGGTTTTTGCTCTCCACCTGCAGAGAAAAGCTGCCCTCTGCATGCAGCTTGTGCCCCTTACATCCACATGACCTGTCACAGAGCTCCCCCACTGTCCGTCCCTCTGAGCCTGTCTTTGCTCTGTCTGCCCTCATTTCCCTATGCCTAAAGTAGGGGCTGCCTTCTCCTGGGGCCTGGGCTCTCAGAAACTGCATCGGGGAGAAAGTCTGGAACCTACCTGAGCGCTCCAATTTTTTACCTCTATAAAGGAGATGTGAGAATCAATTGGAATAATATATTCGGCAGTTCTGCCCTGAGCCTTACTGCATCTGAGGTGTCTCCCCTGGCAAGCTCTTTCTCTCCACTTTGCAATTAGTGAGCCCCCTACAAAGTACTACCACAAGGCTTCTCCCATCCACCCTGCAGGTGCATGGTCCTCCCCAGTGTCCTCCCTTCTGAAAGATCCCTGCCAGCAGCAATGCAATCCATATGCAGTTGAATTAGCAGATTTGAAAAATGTGATATAAAAGTTTTAACAATGTCCCTTTATGTACAAATTTGGAAATGATTTGATCCTCCCATTTCTTTTTTCTTACAAATTGCCTGATTTCAAAGCCAGATGGCTGAACTATAAACTGCACTCACCCTTGAGCTGGTAAATAGAAATACCCCATTCTTTGTTCACATCTTGGGAATCCTTTTGTTGCTGGCACGCATTGACAGGCTGTGAGTCGTTTTGGTAACCATCGAGCTGTTATTTTAACATGCACTGTTATTATCATTGAAATACATTTTTTATACCCTATAGAGGTATAAATATCATTCCAGTGCTCATTAAGAAGCATTGTTAGTCCTGAAAATTATACCTGAATGTCAGTAAGTTTGGTCCAGAAGGCAGACCTGATAAAATACCATGAAGGAGGCCAGACCACCGCCGCCATGATATGCTGCCTGGTAATACAGGTACGGGCACTCATGGATCATTAGGGCCAAGCCTGAGAAAATAAATAGCAGCTTTAAAATAAAATACGTGAGAGTGTTTGCAGATTTATGGGCTTGTAGGGTTCATTCCCTTTACTTTGTACTTACCCCTAGGTCTGGAAAGGTACTAGTTTTAAGTTGTATCCTTTGCTTAAAACACAATTGTCCGGCATAATCAAAGAGGTCATCTACCATGTAAAGGTTGTTTCTAACTTTTTACTGCCAAGTTCAGACTCTATCAATGGTAAGTCAGTGCTTAATAAAGAGGAGAAATTTCACTATAGGGAGGTCCAAGGTGGAGGCCCCATCTGGTTTGTTAAACAGGTAGAGGACATGTGACACAGGTAGGCTCAGGAAGGTGCCAGACAGGACACCCTTGGAATTCTACTGGGATGGTTTAACTCACAAGTTTCCCCTAAATGTGCCATTGCTACCACTGTTGGTATATAAGAGACTTTAAATCAGTAGAGATAAACATTTTTTTATGTTAATAGCTGTATCTTTAATATTGTCTTAAAGCATAGCTAGCGTATCAAACTCATGATATAAATTTTTCTTTTTAAAATAAAATTATTTAAATGAACAAAATGGGCCTATTTAAAGAAACATTGTAAGTAAATAATAGTATAGCAGAAATCATGGGTGTATTATGGAAATAATGAAACGCTGGAAAATGTTGGTTTTATTTAAGTAAATATGGGTGTCAGGTTGACCGAAATCCTGGCCAACACGTATTGTTCTTTTGGGGCAATATATCGCATAATTGGATGTAGTGTTATTTTATATGTGGCTAATTTCAGAAGCTAAAACAACCATATCTATTAAATGCTATTTTATTTGATTAATAAAAATGCTAGATTGTTTTAGGATTGAATAAATATAAAATGCTAATTGGATATAAAATCCTTATTTATGTGATCATGGGCATCACCATAAAACTATAAGACAGTTATTACTGTTTAATATTGCTTTAATTAGAAGTGCTCTTCTAAAAGTTGGAAGACAATAAGCCTCTCCCCACAGCAGCTCCCAAGGAACCAAAGTGATGTCACAATGAGATTGGAAGTCAAAGTAGAACAGAGAGATTTTCTTTTTCCCAAGAAGGCACAGGTTGATGTTATGGTTGTACTTTTCCGGGCCAGTGTTTAAATAGGCTGCCTCAGAATTGTTGAATTTAATTTGGTATTTACTTAATGTCTACTATGTACCATGCTCTATTAGGTCCCTGAGGAGGTGGTGATGTTTATATGAACCAGGATCATTTGAACCAGCAAGTGACAGAAAACCTGACTCCAACTGGCTCAGACAAACCAAGAATTTATAGGTTCACACAATGAAACATCTAGGCGTGGACTTCAGGCATGGGTGAATCCACGTGCTCAGTCAGTATTATCAGAACTTATAGTCTCCTCCATCTCTCAGCTTGGCTTTCTTCTTTACTCACTGAGGTTCTGTTCATGTGGTAGCCCCTGACAATTTGAGGCCAGCATCCACTGGTTTCAGGTATAACAGAAAGCTCTACTCTGTAGTAACTTTGGCATAATTCTCAGAACTGAGACTTCTTGGCCAGGGTGCTTGCCTGTTCTGTTTCTGGGGTGGGGACTGGATCACTTGTGTGGACTGAGGGTAGAAGTAGAGTTCTTCTGGTGCTGGCAACCAGAAGAATGAGAATGGAAAACAGATTGTTCTGTCTTCAGGGAACTCTTTGACAACTAGGTGGAAGGTGCACTTGAGTCAGTCTTTTAACAAAAGTGCAAGTGTGGAGAGGGGATTTTAGGAAGAGGGTCAGAAAGCACAAAAGCATGGAGGTATGGATGGGGATGAGGCATCTGGAAAACTAAAAATCAGGGATTTCTAACACTGACTCTCAAGGATGGAAAAGGGTGCCATGTAGTCATAACAGAATCCCCTGGGCATTAAAAGAGTATCCTGCTATTGGACAGCTCCCTACTCTTACCCTGTGAAAGAGTGTGAGAATAGTGGGCACAGAGCCTCAACTGGAGGCTTGGAGTCTGTCTGTACAAAGCTGAAAGTAGAGGGCTCTCCAGAGCCGAAGCTCTCCTGCAGCAGCGCCAGTCTCTTATACTCTTGTTTCTGTAGGCAAAATAGAGAGTCTCAGCCAACAAGTACTTATTGAGCACCTACTATGTTCCAGGCTCACTAATCAAATCAGAGCTTTGCTGCCCCTTTTCTGCTGCACCACCAAGTATGCACCGAGCACCTCTGGGTGCCCGGGAGCCCATGAGATGCCATGGGAGAATCAACCAAGAGAAACAAGGGTAAGGAGATTCATGGGGGCTGCCAGGAGCTCTGGAGAGGAGGAGGAGGCTCTTGGGAGACAGATAACTCAGGAGTATGAGAGTTGGAGAGTTGAAGGCTGCTCTCCTCCATACTGCTTTATCTCTTCTCTGCTTCCCTCCTCTCCGCTCCTGTGGAGGAGCCCAGACTACCCTTAAGAGAGGAAGTTCAGAGCCACACTAGCATTCATCAGGGTTCAAGACCACATGGGGTCTAGAAAAGTCCTTGTGTTCCTCCTCTCACTCTTCGCTGTTGCTCTCTCTCAGCCTGCTCCTGTACCCTCTGAGGTGCTCTCTCTTGCATCCTGTCGGGGAGGACAGGGAGTTAATCATTTCACGTTCTCTTCTTGCTGTTCTGCCTCTCATCCCAAGCCCATTTTCAATTCCCCTGCCAGGGAGGAGGAATGAGGGGTCAGTGCCTGAGATCTTCACTGGGCCACACAGTTCTTGGTGTGTGTGTGTGGAGGGCACTGGGTGACAGGCTGGGGCACAGACCTTCTTTCTATCTTGTGCCCCCAAGAGAGATCTAGTCTGGTCCCTCCTTCTCTTCTAAGCATGCCATTTTTGGGTGATTTAGGCTCAACCCTCCTTCTGGGCCCAATGGTCTCTCTTTCTCTTTCTGCATGCAGAAATTCTGGAACACACTGGTTCCGAGATTCAGATCCATGTGGCTCTAGCTCCATGGCGCCTGTGCCTCATGTCCCAGCTCAGCCTGCACCACAGCCTCTGTACTGAGGGACACCCAGTGCTCTTTGTATTCCATTACCACTGCTTCTTCACCTGGTGCCTGTAAGGAAGAGGAGGGAGGGAGCAGGGCCAGCCTGGCTAGTCCTGGGTCTGTGGACAGTGAGCAAGTAGGCATCAAAGCCTCACCTTCTGCCCCCTCGCCCTCTCCTGAGGGCCTTTTGCCTAAACGGTATGCTCCCACTTCTTCCATGCCTCAAAAAGAAATTCATAAACTCTGCCTGCATCCTCTTGCATATTAATTCATTAATTAACGCTCAATAGTTTATTAATACAAATACCCAAAACCATGGATAAAAGTGTAGGCTTAGTGGGCACACACGTGTTTGGTTTAAATCCTGAGTTTGCCACAAACCAGTATGTGATTTGGGGCCAACTTAAGGCTCAGTTTGCTCATCTGTCAAATAGGGATAAAAGATGGACCTGGTAGGATTAGGAGGAATCAAAAAAAGTATATGATGAGCAAATGGTAAAGGCAGGCTGCTGCATTAGTGAGTCCTGTGACTGGTATAATGAACCTGTAAGAAGCAGGGCCAGTCCCTGTGAGCTGCTTGCTGGGGGCCGCCTGGGGTGGCCCCATTGCTTGCTGTTGCACAACCCACGGGACTTCTGTGGTGGGATCTTCACAGGGATCCAGGGAAGGTCTCCCAGTGAAGCGCTGATGTAGCCTAGCTCAGTTCCCAGGGATGATGGCTCATCTGCCCTTTGTACCTAACAGTGTTGGAAGGAAAGAGAGCAAAGTTGCTCACAGAGATGCTCAGGCAGACCCTGTACTTTTCTGCCATGCCTGAACCAGCCCAGGTCTTGGGTTTGGGCATTGAGTCTCCCTGGACTGAAATGTGTTCATCTTTAAGAACTTTCAGCTTGTCTATTCCCAATCCCATCTTTGGGTTGGCTTAGAAACTGCCAGTGACCTTTCCTCCTGTTTCTGTAATGTTCTATTCCTTTCCTTATACCTTCATGTCCATATCACTTGGTCCATACACAACCTTGGTAGGCATTGTACCATTTGAGAGATGAGCAAACTGAGACATAATGTCTTATTTTTAGATTTCCTGATTTCTCATCTCATGCTTACTCCATTTCTCTGAGCCATATCTGGCATTTGGTCTTAACTCCCACATGGAAATGATTTTTTTGTGACCTCTTACTGCTTTTATTATTCTGTCCTAGTTGAGATCCTAGGGCAAGCAGCCCTTCCAGAATGTTGAGAGGACTATCCCCTTAGTGCCCTGCCTTCCCCTTGCTCACCACTCCCTCCCCCAGTCTCTGCTCCTATTCAGTGTTTATATGATGCTAACACTGTGCATGTGATACTAATTCTGTGCATATTTCCTGTGCCTCTTGGATTGTAGAAATTAATTAGGCAATCAGCAGCAGTTAGTGAGAATATATTCTGTTCCATACACTGCTGGGCCGTGAAGGTGATGTAAGAATTGAGAGATGTTTCCCTTGCCACTGTGGGTTTACAAGGAAGAGATGGTTCTTTTGTTAGGGTTTCCTCTCCCCCTTCTCTTCCTTAAAATGTTGGTGCTCTTCCTAAAAGACTCAGTTCTCAAGCTCAAAAGAGTTTGGTTTTGAACAAAACTGATGTCTTGGCCTTCATCTGTCTGACATTTGCTGGCTGCTTGTTCTGAGCTGCGGCTCTGACTCTGAGGAGTTTGGGGGGCTTTGAAGAGTTGAGGACCAGTCATATCAGCCATGCCCTTGGGTCTTCTGTGGCATCCACCTTTCTGGGCTAAGCTCTTGCTTGTGGTGAGGGCTTAGGGATGCATTAGAGGAATCACATTTCCTTCCTGAGCTGCGAACATCCAATTTTCCCTCAGGGACCCAAAATGATCCAGTCACCCATGAACAGAGATATTTCTTTAGGAAATTGGTTTCCATTTCCAGCCTCCACACCTCACAGCATAGCATATTTGCCACATGTCAAGCTAAATATGCTGTTGTCTATCCTGATTTTTCCTTCCTCTCAGGAACCAAGCAGGCAAGGGCCTGTGCTCAGGGCTTTGTCAACCAGGGAACCACGTGGCAGTTTTATGGACTCTGCATCCTACTCTATCAGCTGACTTTTCTCCTGTCTTGCCTGTGGTCCCTTGAATTCTCCTTCTCTGCATTGCCTAAAGTTCTGGACAGGCTGAATGGGCTCCTGGGTACAGAATTTACCCACTTTTGTACATACTTCCTCTCAAGTGACTATGGGGAGAGCTGTGTGGGAAGGTGGGAGTCATAGCAGGTTCAGTGCTGATACCTGTCACAGTCATGACTAGGAAACGTTGTAGGGTTAACATGGCTGCATATCCATCTGCTACCGATGTTCAGGTGTAACGGGGGCATGGAGAACCTTTGGCTCAAGTTTCCAGTCTGCAGCAGTATAGACAGTAGGTCGGTGCTAGTCATAGATGACAGTGTTCTGACAATCACCACTATTCCATTGTGCATGTATTCCAGATTTGTAAAAACTGGACCTCAAGTGTACAGAATTGGATTAATCGTAGTTGTTTTTATGACCCATATTATCATTGGTTCTCTTTTACTTTTTAAACAATATAATAAACACTTGTAAACCCACAACTCAAATAAAAAATTGTGTATTTTCAGTAACTTAGGTCTACCCATGTGCTCCTTCCCCCATCCCACTATCTGCCTTCCTTACCCCACAGGGGTGATCATGATTCTGAAGGTTGTGATTATTATTCCCTTGTTTATTTTTTAAAAAGTTTTTTTTTTATCACACGTAACACCTAAACCTTAATTATTTAGTTTTACTTGTATTGAGCTTAACAAAAGCTCTTACTGATTACCTTCTAAGATAAAAAGGGCCTCTGTTTTTCCAGTCAACTTTAAGATTTACTGTGTGTATATGTGTAACATTGCAGTGTGTGAAATATCCACACTTTATTTGTCCATTATGCTATTGATGGGGTTTTGGTTTGGTGACTGTCCAAATTTACAAGATGATGATGCCAAATTGCTTTTCAAAATACTTGTATCATTTTACACTCTTATTGGCAGTGTATAAGATATCCACATTAAGTGGCATTCTTTTGGACATTGAGTATTATCAGACTTGGTATTTTTCTAATTGAATGAATTTACAGTGAAATCTCATGATCTTGATTTTCCTATTTCCTCACTGCTATTAAGGCATAACATTTCTTCATATGTTACTGGCTGTTAAGTATTTCCTCTTCTGTGAAAATGTCTGGTAGTGTCTGTTGCTTATTTCTACTGGGTTTTGTATTTTTCTCAGTTTTTGTAGGTACTTTTTATAGATTCTTCATGTTGGTCATTTATTTCACAGATACCTGCTGTGTGTTGCAGTGTGATCTTCCTTTGAGTCCTTCTTTGATGAATAAAAGTTTTTAATTTTAATGAAATCAAATGTATAAATTTTTTCTTTTGTTGCTAGAACTTTCTGAATCTTGTTTAAAAAATCTTTTCCTATCCCAAGATCAGAAAGATACACACACACACACACACACACACACACACACACACACACACACCCCACACACACACAAAGTTGATTTTTGTGAATGATGAGTTAGAGATCCAATTTCAATTTTTACACATGGAGAACCACATTTTCCAGTTCTGTGGATTGAATTATCTCCACTTTCCCCTGTGGTGATCATGCTGTGTCTTTCATATATTAAATTTCCAGATAGGTAAGGATCTCTTCCTGGGCTCTCTATTCTGCTTTGCTGGTCATTTTTTTTCTAGTCCTATACCAATACCATTCTATTTTAATTATTATACTTCTATATTTAGTCTTTCATCTGGTAAAATAAGTTCCTTTATTTTTTTTCACAAGTAGTGTGGGTATGCTTTGTCTGTTTCTCTTCAATATACATTTATAATCAATTTGCCAACCTGATTGAAAAAGCTTGTTTTGAATGGAGTTGCATCAAATTTATAGGTCCATTTGGAGAACAGTGACATTTCTCTAAGTATTAAAATTTCCTTTCCATGAATGTGGTATATCTCTCATCTCTCCATGAAGAAGAGGCTTGGAATTTATAGTTTTCTTAAGACCCTGGAATTACAAAGCACATGTTTAGAAGAGAGTGTCACCTTCTTCCTTCTTGCCATTTGAAAGTTTGTACAGTCTTACAGTAGGAAAAAAAAAAAAACCATTAACAGACATCTGGGCTGTTCAAAAAGTTTTCTTCCTTGTACTCAAGTAGATTGTAAGAATTCAGATGGAATCATGTCCATAGAGGGCCTAGGGAAGTGTCTGGTCCAGGGGGATATCTCAGTAATCAGAACAGAACATGATGCAGGGAAATAAGCCTTCCTGAGCTTAGGAATCAGACAGACCTGGCCTTATTATATCCTTGCACCTACCAACCAAGAGGCCTGGAGCTGGGACTGCACATCCCCAAACCCCAGGTTCCTTTATTTAAACTGGGGACAAGAGTATGTTCAACACAGGGCTTCTGGGAAGGTTCTGTCAAGTATGCAGTTCAATGTTTGGTGCTTGGTACAAGATGGGAGCTCAGTAAAGAGTGGTTCTGTCATTGAGTGTCCAACTTCGGCTCAGGTCATGATCTCACGGTCTGTGGGTTAGAGCCCCATGTCGGGCTTTGCTCTGACAAGGTTAAGCCTGCTTTGGATTCTTGGTGTCCCTCTCTCTCTGCCCCTCCCCTGCTCACATTCTCTCTTAAAAATAAATAAACATTAAAAAAAAAACTTAAAAAAAAGAAGAGTGGTTACCTTCCCTGAATTGAGACCAGGCCAGGACATGAATCATCTCCCGTCAGCTTCGGGAGCTGCACAGGTTCTTCCCTTCAGGTCCTGCTACCTGCCCTGGCCTGGCCCAGAGTGGTCTCAGAAGCTGACAACCCTCTTTCCTCAGCTGACTTTCTGACTTATATTCTAGTCACACACAGAGGCTACACAAAAAGGTTTCTGGAAACCTTGAGGCCAAGTTTAAGATGAGATTACCTCTGATGGGAAGTGCAGGAGCTTCAGATTCAGCTTTCCTCTTTTGCCTGGACCTTGTGATTTTTTTTCTTTTTAATTCTGAATCCCCCTATGACCCCATTATGTTTACCTGTCCCCATGGCTTGCCTGGGAGCAGATACACTACTGTGCCAGCCCTTTGGAGAGGAGCTGTCTCCAGGCATCAGGCACTTGGGGCAGTCTCTGTGGTGATGGCCTCGGGTGACCTGACGTGTTCTGATCCAGACTTCAGGGGACCCTGGGGCTGGGGAATAAATCCTGCATCTCATACCTACCTGCCTTAGGCCCCAGGGCGGGCCTTCTTCCACCTGTGCAACTCTCTAAGGAAGAATCTGAGCCTTGATTGGGGCCCCTGTGGTTAGCTGCTTGGTCAGGGCAAGATAGCTGTTCTGGGTGCCTCAAATCGATCTTAGATATGCCTGCCAAGAATGGGACCCTAACACTAAGATATATCCAAGTAATCTCTGATGTTCTAGCTTACAACCCTAAACCAAATCAGAGACAGACACATTTGTCACTTACTTAACTTATATTCAATACATGAAAAGGCACAAGAGGAGTAGATGCTCCTTAGTTTCGTTTTCTGTGTAAATTATATATAATGAATATATATATAAATATATATAAATATATATGTGTTATATATATTATATATTATATATAAATATATATGTATCATATATAAATATATATTATATATTATATATAAATATATATGTATCATATATAAATATATATTATATATTATATATAAATATATATGTATCATATATAAATATGTATTATATATATGTATTTATATATAATATATAATATATGTGTTATATATATTATATATTTATATATGTACTATATATAATATTTATTATATAGTTTACATGTATTATATATAATATGTATTTTATATATATTATATATAATATATATTATATATAATATATATATATATTTTTTCTGAGATCTCCATTGCCACACAAAAGCAGGCAAGAGACAGCATGTTTAATGAGTGTTGACAATGTGTTGACTACTGTGGTGGTCATTTTATATAATTATCTCTTTTAAACTTCACAGCAGCACTGTGGGGATAGTGATGGTTAACAACATGACCATGTTGTAGAGGAGAAACTGAGCACCAGACATTACTATTTAGTTTCAATTAGACCAAGTATAGAGGTTCTTAACATATAGTGGCACTTAACAGATAATACCCATTTCTTGTTGATGAAGAACCTTGTTAACTGGGTGAACTTGAGGAAGATATTTAATTAGTACGTATTTTAGAAGGTTGTTGTGGTAGATGAGTTAATATACATGTCAGATGTTAAGATCTAGCACATAGTATGCTCTCATGAAGTATTAGCTATGCATGAAATAATATACAGTAGGTCATAATCAGTAATTAGTATGATCATGAATAATAATACTGAATATTTGAATTACTGCCTTGTCTTATCCATGTGTTGATCCATAAAACATGGACTGCCCAAATGGAGAGGGTCAGATAGTAGGCTTAAGAGTGTCAGGGCCCATGTGATCTCCAGGTACTGGCAAAGGACGCTCCTTGCTCTGATAGAGCAGCCCAGGATTTATGTCTTATGCTTCCCAGGCCTACATTATCTCTCTTTTCTCCAGTTTCCCATCCTGTTCCATCTCTTGTTTTGCCTGGGAGATAGGAAAACCCACTCCATGAGTCTACATCCCTAGTTTTCCATCTTTTACACTACCCAAGTTCTTATGAGCCTGGAAGTCCAGTATTAGGGGCTTTTATTCCAGGGTTCTTCAGTTGTTGGCATGTGTCTTGATCCTGGGGCAGAGATCATTTGGAGAAGCACACACACACACAGATAATTTTTCAAAATATCTTGTCCCACTTAAAAAAGGCTCCAATATTGGCTTATTTGCTGCCATTTTACATCCAGAAACTGAAGGTCAGAGGAGAAAGGCCACCTACCAGGCATACCATTTACTCATCCAGCAAGTGGTCCCAGAGAAGGTAAGATTCAACCCAGGTCTGTCTGAAGTTAAAACACAGTACAAGTTTAATGACGTGTATTAGACTATTTGGCTGTTTCCCACATATCTCTGATGCTATTATCTCTTTCTCCCCATTCTTTCTTCATTCTGCACAGTAGTGTGGCTGTTTTTACCTGTCTTGTCATCTACTTTGCCTAGTTTGCTGTCCTGATGAATCCTTAACTTGATACGTTGTGTGTTTTAATTGTAAAATGACCTTTTAAAACCTTTCTTACACTTTGCAGTTTCTGTTGCAATTCTGCCTCTTTTCATCCATTTTCCTCATTTTGCCTTCTGTTTTCAACATGTTAATCATAATTACTTTATTTTCTTTTAATTTAAATTTTAGTTATGTATGGTACACTATTGGTTTCAAGAGTAGAATTCAATGAGTCATCAACTTACATACAACATCCAGTGCTCATCACAAAAAGTACCCCCTTAGTCATAATTATTTTAAAGTCTTTGTCTACTAATTCAAATATCTGGATAATCCATGGGTCTGTTTCTACGATCTTTCTTCCCTTGATGATTGGTCTTTTTTTTTTTTTTTTTGGTTCTTCTAATGTCTAGTAATTATTTATTGTATGCTGGTTGTTACATACAAAACACTGTAGAGGCTTTGATATTATTTCCTATCAGATGGGGCTCCCCCTTTTTTCTGTTAGGTACACAGGGTGAGAAAACAGTCACCTCAACCCAATGAAGCATACATGCACACACATTACATACCAACTGGTGTCCAGTGCCTCTTTGAGATTTCTGTGGTCATGCAGTCTTCCTCCTTGCAAGGAGGAAGTTATAGTTTCTTTTACACCAGTTAATTAAACAAGTAGCTTCATTAACATGCAATTCTCTTGTTTAGTCACAGAATTAAAGCAAAAGAGAGAGAGTCAAGGTGGCTTTCTTAATGTAAGCAGATGACTAATCTGACCTTGGTTTCCATTTATGACAGGTGCCATCTGGAGAGCCTCTGGGTGGCAGGAGGGGGCGGGGAGGTACAGACATTGATAAGGTGGGATGTGGGAAAACAGTAAATCTACCTCTGGCCATCTGGATCCAAACAGGGAAACTCCATAGAGCAGTCACCACAAAGAGCCCCACACCGGGGCATTTGGAAGGGTGGAGCTTTAGAAATATTTAGGAGGTTTTTCTTTAGAGACCTTCTCTGATGCTGGGGGTCTCCCAGGGACCTAGTCTTCTATCTTCACGGCCTTCCAGTAATTCACTAGCATAATGACGCTCTTCATCTGGGAGTGAATCCTTGGGGAAGATGTTCAAATTGGAAAAACAAACAAATTTATAGTCAGGAAGATCTGGTTTCTAACCCCTTAAACCAATATCAGTAAAACTGTGAAGATCTTCTTGTACTAATTTGGTTGTAACCTTTGTCCAGTTCGTAAAAGACGCACTGGATTTATTTGTAGGGGGCTCCATGGATTTTATTGGGTGCTGAGCAAGTTATAGGAATCTAAAACCCTTCATCCTAGAGCAGGCACTGTTGTTCAGTGGTCCATTGGAATCAAAGTTTATGATTCATAAACAAGTACCATTGCATTACATAGTCTCCATCTCCTGTGGCCATTGGAGAAGGCTAGAAAAGAGAATGGTAACCAGTAACTAGCCCTGGATATCACTACAACTGGGAAAGGTAGGGCTTAAGCTGGGTCTCAGGAACCAGGACAAAGGAGCTAAGCACTACACACATTGCCCTGGAGATACAGGGATTTCTTGGCAGGGTGTTTCTGAGGAGGACAGTGTCCCATGATTTCTTGGCCATCAGGGTGACCTTCAGTGCCCTCATGTCAAGCATGGTCTTGGTCCTAAACCACATGCATGGGTTGATTTGCATCCCCCTCCTTGACTCCAGATTTTCCCAGCTTGTGTTGTGATTATTGCTTACCCTGTTTATAGCCCTTCCTGTCTGTGCTTGCTCTGTGAGGACTTGGCCTCCTTCCCTATCACTGGTGTTAATCTAGCCTCTGGCTACATTTCCCCAGGTTGTCTGAAATAGTCCTACCAGGCTTCTTGATTTTTCTCACCCTCTGCCCACCAGGATTCCCACACAGAGCCCCACTACCTTTCTTTGTGTCTCCTTTTGGCCCTAGCAAACCTAAGTGATAGCCTAATGTGTGCTCATCCCTGAGCTGAGTGCGGTGAGAATAAGTGAAACAAAATTCCTGCTGTTGAACAGCTACATTCTACCTGTGGAGACAAAGTTTTCTCAGTTCTTAAGATGGGGCTATATTGGGTTATGTGCTAAACCATGTAGTGCTGATAAGTGCTAGAGAAAATCTGATAAGAGAAAGTTCATGTATATTTAAGTGGGAAGAAAAGTAGATCTTGACCTGGTGTGTGTGCTCTGACACACTTCTGAACTTTGGCCAGTGTCATTACCAACTGGCCAGGTGTCTGGCAAACAGCAATGACAAAAGAAATGAAATGATAAACAGAATTTTAGAGGTGCCCATTGACACATACCAGAATGGTGATAACTCATAGTCTCTACTGTTGACAGCTTACTTTGAACAGTAGTGTGATATAGTCCAGAATTAACGGTATCTAAATTCTCTTAGGTATCTAATATCTAACGCCGCTGCTAGTATTAGCAAAATTATGGTTTGGGAGCCAGAGTTGATATACTGAATTTCAATATAACATACACATTCTTGAAAAAAGGGCTCTGCTTAAATCCACATTGAGCTTTCATGGTTTCTCATTGAGGTTTCCATGGATCCCTAGATGTTAACGAGACTGTGGTATTCTTGAGCAGATAAAGAATGCTGACCAGGGCGCCTGGGTGGCGCAGTCGGTTAAGCGTCCGACTTCAGCCAGGTCACGATCTCGCGGTCCGTGAGTTCGAGCCCCGCGTCAGGCTCTGGGCTGATGGCTCGGAGCCTGGAGCCTGTTTCCGATTCTGTGTCTCCCTCTCTCTCTGCCCCTCCCCCGTTCATGCTCTGTCTCTCTCTGTCCCAAAAATAAATAAAAAACGTTGAAAAAAAAAATTAAAAAAAAAATTTAAAAAAAAAAAAAAAAAAAAAAAAAAAAAAAAAAGAATGCTGACCAATGGCTTGACATCACATTAGGCATTTTTCCTATATTTTGTTTTATTCTTTCTGAAAACTTTAAATTGCCAGAAAAATACTTTTGGTCACATATTTCATAATAATCTTCTTCCAACAAATCTAAAATAATCTCATGAAAAATTCAAAACCTGGTTTTTAAAATCCCTACCCGGCTTTCTTCAGTACGTGAATCCTCTAGCAAGGGAAGCCTTTCCTTAGTCCTTCCACAGATGTCCACAGAAGTGGTTGGTCTGCACAGCCCCCTACAAATCTCTCTGAACCTCTGTGGGAACCATGGGTCCACTCTTAATCTCTGTGGCTGGCTGTGCTTTGCCACGCTTCCCTGTGTCATCTCTGTCCTAAATAGGATGCACACTTGGTTGGTGTTTTCTAATCAAGAGTGGTCCAGTTCACTCCGTGCTGAATTTGTGTCCCCACCACCTCTTATCAGCTGTGGGACACTCCCTATGGTGTTTTCTTTCCATGCCTGCTTCATTTCCCCAATTATCAAATAGGCACATTCCTAACTACTGATGAGACTGTTGTGAGACTTATATATAATTTTTATAAGTACAGTGTCTGGTGTATTATTTATACTCAACAAACAGTAGCTCTATCACTAGGGACTAGAGGCACAACCCACCCCTACTCCCCCCCTGCATAACTAAAGTAAAATTTTAATGCAGTATTTTAGAAAATCAAAATTTATGTAAAAATCCGTGATGTCAGGGCACCTGGGTGGCTCAGTTGGTTGAGTGTCCAACTCTTGATTTTGGCTCAGGTCATGATCTTGTGGTTTTGTGAATCTGGGCCTCGCATTAGGCTCTGTGCTGACAGTGCAGAGCTTTCTTGATTCTGTCTGTCTGTCTGTCTGTCTGTCTCTCTCTGCCCCTCCCCTGCTCATGCTGTCTCTGCCTCAAAATAAATAAATAAACTTAAAAAAATAAAAAACTCCATGATGACAAATGTTGAAATTTTAAATAAATATAAGATCAGTGTTCCTGGTTTTTCCTTTGGCTCCAACATGACTTGGCATGGCAGTGGTAGTGATGTGTGACTACCTGTGGGTACCCATTCTTGCCCCTTTGTTCCTGGCCCACCAGGAAGTCCTGTTTCCTTTTCACCCACTAGGGATCTGAACATTGGGTAGAGTGGGTTGGGGGATTGTCCATCTTGCAGGAGTGTTTTCACCAAGCTGTTGGCTTGCTGAAGAAATAGCTTTCAGAAGACCAGCATGTGGGCCTGAGTAGAGACTGAAGAATGAAGAGTATAAGCCCAGGCTGGGGTGTGATCAGGTGGGTGTAGAAACAGGACACAAGGTAGCAGGAGAGGAGGGTGTGCTGGCAGCTGGTGTGGTGCACGAGTGGTGACAAGGGGGCTGCTGGCCAGGGCTGTGTTCTAAAGGGGAGGCCTTTTCCCTTCCCCCATCCCATCCCATCCCATCCCAGTTGCTTTTTGAGTTTATGGTAATCCATTTCAGGGAGTGCAGTTGAGTTGCATCATTCATGAATTTAATTCCTTCATTTATTTGTATTACCAACAATTTGAGAAGGAGAGAAAGAGAAACAGTTGTAATAGTGCTGAGAATTCTCTCCACCATTCCACTCTGAACAGGTAGGCCCCAGAGTAAGCATGTGTGGAGGCAGTGGGAGGCCTGGCCTGGCCTGAGTTCCTAGGTACCCACTGTGGTGTGAGAACCTTGTGATGCCCAGTGCATCCTTATGTTTGTGTACTTGTGTGTGCATGTGTGAGACTGTGCACCTGCTAACTCTGTGTGAGCTGGATAGCCAGTTCCTCTGGCTTTCAACAGAAATGCCAATGACCTTGTCCAGTAGTGGAAGAAAGATGCTGGGTGGTTCCATATGTACCTTCTGGACAATTTAAGGAATTTCTTAGAGGTAACTTAGCCAATCCGTGATTTTCACAGGATGTGGATTTAGAACTCAGCCTTTGGATGAGATACAGTTTTGTTATTTCATACATTCATCAACTTATTTAACTGCCAGTTGGTACTGGTTAAGGACTCTTGGTCTAATACTGTGCCAGCTGCAGGGATGCCAAGCCTAGTAGGATATGGTCCCAGCTTCAGGAGCTCATGTTCCAGTAGAGAATGACTATAGTTAAACAGCTAATTCCAGCATAGGTGTTGGGGACATGGTTCTGTGGGGGTGATGGCCTCTCTTCTTTCTTAAGTCTTTGAGTTTATCCCATAAATAAATGTTTCATGTTTCTTTAAGGTAGCAGCTCTGAGTGTCCAGCTGTCCCCAGGAACTATATAGTCTAGATCCTTGCAGTGTCTGGTATGACCATGCCTCTGGCATCCTTTTCCCTTTGGCCAGTAACCTAAGTCTCAGCTCACCTCCTCTTCCTGCATTGTGCCTCTCCTCATTTCTGTAGCCTCCTATGAACTCTTTCCATGCTGTACTGATTGAGGAGGTGCAGCTTGGTGGGTGGGGCAACCCCAAGAAGGTGGGGGCTGCAATGCTCATGTGGGGCCTGGGAGGCTACGTAAGATACAGGCAGCTGTTCTTGCAATTGATGGGGGTCTCCAGGGCCCAGAGCCCACCATTTGGCCAGCTTTCCATAGCACCTGCTGTCTGCCTTCTTCAAATCTGCCAGGAGCAGAGCCAATGCTTTGCCTCCATCCAGAGTTTCAAAGTTAACAGAATTGTCCTAATGATATGAACAATCAGAGGATTACAATTTGGCTGCAAAAGGACATCAGAGAGTTGGTAGTGTTTATTTGCCCAGCACTTGTTTTTAGTGATGGTGACAGTGTAGCTGCTGTGATTGTGCCCAGCTACTGCCTTGGTTGTTGAAGGCCACATTCTTTATTATGCTGAAACATCTGGGAGAAATGTGGACCACGCAATCAGTCACCCCAGAAATTGATCCAAATGGCATTTGTCTTGCAGATTTTTCCAAATATTTAGATGTTTGGCATAAATAGACTTTTTTTAATGTGAATTTTTGGCATCAGACAAACATAAGCCTTGTTGACTTTATTTTTGCATCAATGTGGTTTTCTCTACTAATATTTAATGTGCTGTGTTACAGATAGCTGAATAAATATGAAATATGGAGTGGACTTGTGCTAAATAGTTTTTGGCTGTGACATTGAAGGAAGGTTTGTTCTGGAGAGGAATATTTTCTTATCCATTATACTTTTCTAGCCATGCTATTTTCTGTTCTTTGTTAAGGTCCTATTTCCTCATTATAAGTCTTGAGATTTAAAACTGACCTTGGTGAGGCATTGTTTGCTTTGGAAGGATTTCTTATTTATTCCTTTTTATTGTGCAAGTAATTCATGTGTATTGTACAAAAAATTAGATAGTTTAGATAAGCAGATATAGAAAACAATTTAAAATCACCAATAATCCCATCACCCAGAAATAATGACTCCGAACATTTTGTTTGGTGTTTATCTGTTCAGATATATTTACTTGCCATTCATTCAGCAAATATTTATTGAATTCCTATTTTGTGCTCAATACATGGAATTATCCTATATATATTCTTCGAGACCAGTTTATTTCTTCTAGATGTGTACATATTTCCAAGTCAATAAATGTGTGTTTACATTTTCTTTTTAAATGTTTTTTTAGTTGCAAGGGCATATTAACATATTTTGTTGTTATTTTTAAGTTTCAATTATTATAGGTTTCTGTTATTATAAACCTTGGTTTATAAGGTCCTTATAAATATTTATTTGCATGCTTATCTGACTAGTTTGGAAGGTTTTTCACATGTATTTATAACCAAATTATAAAAGAAGGTTAGAATCCAATACAATTATAGCTCCTACCCCCCAAAATACAGCAATATTCATGAGTCACTGGTAATGAATTTGCTGTCTCAGCAATGGGTTTTCACCTATGCTGTTGCCCAGACTCTGCTTCATGAGGTTTGCTTTTGATCATTCTTCAGTTTAAATTAAACATGAGAGAGTCTTTCCTGAGTCTCCATTAGACTGGATTTGTATTATTATTGCTGCCATCCCCAGCCTCAGTAGTGTCTGTACCTCTCCTGTCCTATTAAGATCACTGCAGACGGGGATCTTGTGTATTGGGCTCACTACTGTCTATGCAGCCAGTTAATGTGCTGCTTGGCTTATAACTAGTTGTCAAATGAGTGAAAAAGTAACTGTCTGTGGTTGTCTTATGCTTTTCTTTGATTTTCACTTTTATCTTTGGCAGATTTCTCTGCCCAATTAGGCAGCCTTGGTTTTTACTCTTTGGGTTGGTGTTGGTGTAGAGACTCTTTCTATTGTTACTAAGATGAGAGAATATTGACTCACAAACATGAAAATTCTGGAAGTGGGACTGGCTTCAGGCATGGCTGGATCTGTGTGCTCAGTTACATTCCCAGAAATTCATCTTTCCATTCCTGGGCTTGGCTTTGCTGCAAGCCGATCTCATTCTCTGGCAGGCATTCCTCTGGTGAGGGTCAACCTTGGTTGTTTTGGGTTTGCATCTTGGTTTTTCCTGAGAATCCCATCAGACATCCCAGGGAGGATTCTGAGAGGCCTGACCAGGATCACAGGCCCTTCCCTGGACCTTCTATTGTGCGTTTTAGGGAGTCTTCTGGGAACTCCTCCTGGGAACCAGAAACCAGTAGGAAAGAGAAGAAGACAAAATTGATTGTTACTACCATCCAAGCACTTTAAAAATTGTTGTGAGATCTTTAGCCTGCCTCTCTGAGCCTGGCTTTGTTGTTGCTGATGGTGTTCATGTAGAAAATTGGAAAAGTAATGCTGGCTTTATCATTGTGGAGACCCAATGAGATAATGAATATGAAGGCACTGTGGCAATTATAACACAATTTGCAAAAAGAAGGTCTCTTCATATTCTAGATTTAGGAATCCTTTTGTCTTTATTCCCCAGGTACAGCTGAGTGGCCTATGTGTTCCAGAGATTAATGGGTGTCAGCTAGAGGGCTGGAGTCTGAGCTCTTGGGCAAAGCCAGGTCTTCTCCACCACCTGGCGACATCTCCCTGCATGCAGTTAGCGCATGAGCAGAACCTGTTGGATAGAGCCAGGGACCCCACCCCAGTAGCTCTGGGCTTGAACTGTGGCATGCTAAATTAGAGGCTTGTTTCTAGAAATCTATGATCTCTGATTGGTGACGTGGTTGTGGGTCTCTTACCATTCCTCCTCTGGTGTTTTGGTGGGTACCTGGCTTTAGGAAGGGGGTTTAGCATAGCTAAGAAGCTAGCAGCAGGGTACATCGGAGATGGCTATCCCCTGCTCCAAGACATGCCTGCTAGCAACCTTAACCTGCAGACCACCGGCTCCTGCAATCCATTTCTCTTTACCTCCAACCACCGATCTGCTCCCTGTTTGCACTCCTGAATCTCTCTGAACCTTGGAATCCATTCTCTGTAAAACTATCCCAATTGTGCACTTTAAAATGAGATGATACATGGATACCACCTGGCCCAGGGCTTAGTGTGTACTGTTGAGCTTACCCAGTGCTCATTATCTCCCTGGCTAGTCCTTCTGATGACTCCCCACAGGGCTGTTTGTTTCTGGATGATGTGCCAGAATATAATGCTGGTCCTTTCTCAACCTCTGGACTGCGGGGGCCCCTTTCCCTTGCTTCTGCCACTCTCATGGCAGAGTTTCACTAAGTCACACAGGAGGGGTGGGTGTCTAGGGAGCAGGATCTAAGGGCTGAGCTTGGGGTTGGGTGAGCAGGGCAGCGGGTGTGGCCTGGGAGCAGGGGCTGTGAGGGAGAGGACCCCAGCTCTGGAATGAGGAATTGCCCTGGTCAGGAGACTGAGGCCAGAGCAGCCTCTGGGAAACCTGAGGGCCATTGCGGTAGCTCAAGGGAGAGCACTTGAGGTTCTGACTTTGCTCGAGGTGTGCAAGAAACCCTGCGAGAAGGCAAAGAGAACAGGCAGGAGACTTGAGGCTCTGCACTGATGAATACACAAGGTGAAACCTAGCCTGGGCGCTCCCGCAGTGAGTGTGTGGCTGGCTCCTGCATTCTCTCCGGCCTGCAGTAAAGAGCCTGTGCAGAGTGGGTGCTCAGGAAGCAAGCACCTGCTAAAGCAAGGGCGAGAGGAGGGAGGGAGGAAGAGAGAGAACAGGAGAACAATTGAGTAAGAAGGTCTGTAAGCAATGGGAGGGGGTGGAAAGAGGAGAAATAAGAATGAATTCAGTGTATCAGTAAGGATGCTCTCACTGCCAGCACAGAAAATACAATACCTCTTTATCTCTCAGGATAAGCTGGCTGGAGGCAGGCTTGTCCAGAGCTTGAGTGGCAATAATAATGCCACCCAAGTGCCCGGCAGTTTCTTCCTCCTTCACTCTTACAGAGTAGGGTCTTAGTGTGGAAGCAGCTGCCCATACACATCAGTCTTGGGAGAAGAAGGGGGAGAGGCAGTTGAGAGCAGGAGGGATGACCAGCTGCACGGGGGCCACACTTTCAGGAAGGCAAACCTTTCTCAGGCACCTCAGCAAACGTCGGACAGAACCGTGTCTCCTGCCCAAACTACCAGCTGCAAAAAAGAAGGGTCATTAGCTTTTGTAGCCTGTGCAGGGAGGCAGGTGAGTCAGAACGGTTGGAGAAGGCGGGAGAAAGCTGTGTGAGGGACAGGTTCTGTCGATCCCATGGGGTTAAGCCTGGGTGACTGAGGGGCTGCAGCTGAATTCACCCCGTGAGGGAGATTAGGAAGCAGGACGGATTTCACAGGGAAATGGATGAGCCTGAAATTCCCAGGTGCATCTAAATAGAACCAAAGCTGGCACTGGAAATGCAGTGGGCAGGGTGGGGGCGAGGGGTTAGATGTGGAGGTGGCCCAGGGGACTGCAGGGTGGGCGTGGCCTTGGAAGAAAGAGTGCTGCCTTTGTCCAGGCAGCTGGAGGGAGAGGGGCCCCAGGCTGTCGTGGCAGGGCAGGGTGGTGGAGGCCGAGGCAGGAGAGCCTGTCCTGTGGCTGGGTGGGGCCAGCAGCCCAGGAGTGCACCACTGGGGAGAGTGGGGTGCCGGTGGGAAAACCATATCAGTTAGGGCAGAATGTTTTAGAGAGCGCCTAGCTAGAGCGCCTAGCTGGGAATTGAGGCATCACATTCAAGTGGAGGAAAGCCTTAGAAGGGGTGCAGCTCTGTGGGGGGTCGGGGGCAGGGCTGAGGGCAGAATCTGTAGGATGTGCTGTCCAGGGCCCAGCCCATGGGAGGTGATGAGGTGAGGAAAGGGCTTTGAAGAAGGGCCCTCCTTGTTACCTCTCCCAGTTCTTTGTTTTGGCTCACAAGGATCTGGAGGGCATCGCTGGGAGTGTGGGAATAGAAAGAAGTGCATGGAAACGTGTGGGTGATATGGAAACAAGATGGTTTGGGTGCCAAATATTGAAATATCTTTTCTTTCTGAGGCTTTTGCCACCCAAATATATAAACTGCATATATGAACACACCATGGTACGTTGTAGACAATCTGAAGCTTAGGTCTAAAGTTTTAATTTAAGAAAATTTAATTGCAAAACACTAAAAATAATCGGAAACATAAATAGCAGAGCAAGCCTGTCATGATTGCCAAACTCAAAACCGTAACTGGAAAGAGTATAAGATGCTGTAGAGAATGTACCAGTTGAAAACAATAAGCAGACTTTCAGATGTTGCCAGCCTGTGCTAGAGGTGGGGGGCAGGATCCTTGTGACCCTGCAGTTGCCTAAATCACTGTGGTCTGAGCCTCCTTCCAGCTGCCTGGCCAGAACTCAGTGCTGTGCCACATCTCCCTCAGCAAGTATTTCTGCAGCAGCCCAGGGAATGCTGACATTTATACCGTCCAGTGCTAGTCACCCCTTGCTCCCCCTACCAGCCTTGAGGACCGGGCCAGTGCTCTGCCCTTTTGCTGAATAAAAAGCTCCATCCTCTCTCTGCTATTGTGTTCCCTGATGCCATTTCCCCATTGCACAGCTAAGAGAGCCTCAAGTGCACTCCTGAATAATGTCATTGTGAAGACTAGGGCTGTGACCAGGGCAGTTTGCCTGGGGTGAGGGTAGTGGTGACACCTGGTGAACTGATTCAGGAAGGCCATTCTTGAGGAGGGACCTACCCAGTGGGGATCTGGAGGCTCTTTGGGGACCCAGGGGTAAGAAGGTAGTGTTGAGGACATATGGTGGCAGGGAGGATGCAGTTTTAAATAGGAGGCTCAGTTTGGTCTCAGAAGGTGGTGTTGAACAAAGACATGATGGAGGTGAGGGAGTGAGCCATGCAGATGTGAGGAGAAGAGTACCCAGCTAATGGAACAACAAGTACAAAGGTCCTCAGTAGGGCATGTGCCTGGCGTGCCTGTGTCTGAGGGACTGTGAGGAGGCCATCATGACTGGAGGAGGGTGAAGGATGGGGGAGGAGAGGAGGTGTGGTCAGAGGCATAATGGTGGGTGGGGATGGGCTCATGCATGGCCTTGTAGCCATTGTGGGGACTTCGTAGTTCACTGATTGAGACGAGTGTCCTTGCAGGAGTTTGAGTAGAGAACCTGACTTAGATATTAAATTAGGACTCCAGCTGCTCAGTGTCAAGAACTGTAAGGGTCTGCTTCCAAGGTAATAGTCTCACCTGCCACAGTTGCACAGATGCTGGCAGACGTGAAACTCCTGGTCAGAGATAAACGGTTTTATTACTCACTGCAGGCAGTGCAGCTTGAGCTTCTTGTTCACGTCGACCCCCCTGCTCCCCAAGTCCCACGTGGGCGATTAGGAGCAGCCCAGGTGGATGCCTTGCACACGGTGGACCTGAATCACAGTGGAAGAGCCCCCAGTCTTAAAAGGAACTATTGGCAAACCTGCCCCAACTTGCCCTGGAATCAGATAATAACTTTTTTTTCCTTTAATGTTTATTTTTGAGAGAGAGACAGAATGTGGCAGAAAGAGAGGGAGACAGAGTATCCAAAGCAGACTCTGAGCTGTCAGCACAGAGCCTGACATGGGGCTTGAACCCACGAACCATGAAATCATGACCTGAGCCAAAGTTGGATGCTTAACCAACTGAGCCACCCAGGTGCCCCTTCAGGCAGTATCTTTTTGATCCTGTTCAGGAATCAATCTGCTCTCTGTCCAAGAAGGAGATACTCTGCCTTCCAGGGCATTTGTATATAAACATCCTTGAAATGGCAGTCTAGGACAAACTTGTTACAAAACATACCGAAGTGCCAAGAAGAATTACCCTCCAGCACCAGGATGACTACAAACTGGGACGAGGCAGGAAAGCAGGAGGTCCTATCAGGAGACTGTTGCAGTGACCTGAGAAAGAGATGATGGGGCTCAGACCAGGGTCTGAAATAAAAGCCAAATTCTGGTTGTACATTGCAGGTGATGTCAACAGGAGTTCGTGACAGATTACATGAGAGTGTCAGAAAAGAAAGGGGTGAGGACTCCAAGGGTTTGGCCTGAGCAATGGAAGGATGGATCTGCTGTTAGCTGAGCTTGGGAACGTGGTGGGAGGAACATGTTTGGTGGGAGAGAGCCAAAGTTCTGGACATGATCAGTTTTTTGCTATTAGTAAATGGCTCAGAAAGCAAGGCTTTGGAAACTGCGGCCAAGGCCCACTGATCAGACCTCTCTGCCCAAAGCAGCGACTGTCATGATTGTAGCAACACTTGTTCTGGTCAGGAGGGAAGGATGCCAGGCAGGCAGAAGATGCTCTCAGCCACCTCTCCACCTTTCCAGCCACGTGTCCTCTCATGCCACTGGGTTGACTTTCCCTTTCAGTTCCCCATCTGATACCTGTAGGGCTGTGCCCAGAGGTGCAGAGCAGGACACCATGCCAACCTAGGAGGTCACCTAGGAGGTGTCTGGTGAAGGTGTGCTGATGAGGTGTGGGGTCTGGAGGCCTTGAGCTCTTATCTAGGTGCAACAGCGGGGAGGGCTCCCTAGACAGGTAGTGGCGGGTGTGGTTTGGAGGGGAGCTTGTTCTTTTAAGAGCTACAGGGTCTAGAGACTTGCCCCACAGCTTCCAGGCACATGCATAGGGTGGAGAACACAGTGGAGGCCCATACTGCCTTGAGGCACCAAGCGGGGGCAAGAGTGGGAAACGGTGACCCATTAGTCCCTGGACTTTAGTGTGAAGGGACTCCTTCCCAGGATGAGGGATAGGAGTTGGCGTTCCCGAAGCAGCAAAATGGAGAGGAGACCTGGAATGTGATTTTTTTCCTTTTTTGAGCCTCCTGCGACAAGCCAAGGCCACCACAGGTCTGACTCTGGCCTTACCTTCCACCTGCAAGTGATGTGGGCAAGTGTCCCACTATGGGTGTCTGTGCCAGGGCCCGGAGCTGCTTTATTGCCTCATCCTGGAATATTTATGAGCACGGGGTCTACGCCAGAGATTGTGTTCCTAAAGGACTCTGGCTGTGGAGGGAGATGCTCTGCAGACCACGCAGAGTACAGTCTGCTTTGGTTTTTGTTTTTCTTCTTTTAAGGAAGAACGGAATAGAGTGGCTTGCCTTTTTGAGGCTGAGTGATGGGTCTGCACTTACGAATAAAGCTTCAGGACACCCCTTTTCTCCACATTTTTAAAGAAAAAAAGTCTGTCTTTCTTTCCTTCCGTTCCATTGTATCTGCTGAACGGCTGGCTGTAGTTGTTGCAAATATGCATCTGGAAGATGCTGTTAATCATGCTTCACTTCATGTCTACCTGATTGCCAGGTGAAAATCCACTAGCAGCTGTGACATGATACTTCTCTGAATGAATCTTCTGGTCTGAGTGGGATGCTTTAGCCTTAACTTGGGGAACACCGTGTTTATAGCTGTCTTTGCTCAAAGAACCTCTCCTGCGAGGGGATTGGGGTCTGGCTGTAATAAGAAACTTGTACAGAAGCTGGGGAGGTATCTGATCTGGGTTTTTGAAGGAGTGCCTTTTTTAGGGCTGCTCCGTGGGGCAGTGTGGAGCCTTGGGTCTTCAGGAGGAGCTTCAGAGAATCAGTGTGCTTTGCCGGCTTTCCCGGGAAGAATGTGGGGGTGGGTAGAAGAAAGAAGGTAGCCTGTGGATTGGCTCAGGTGAAGGCTGAGCTCCTTGCTCACTGCCTGCGTGGTCTTGGGCATGGCCTTTCTATCTGTGCCTGGTGTTCTTCCTCTGTCTGTGGAGTAAGTCCCACTTAGTGTGTAAAAAGTGCCATTTCTAAGTTAGGGAGGGGTCTTCAGGGAGGGTTCCTTTCATCATTCTCATTCGTCTGTCATATATACTCCAGATAAGGCCACCTAAGAGGGAAGTGCTGGCCGTGGAGACACAGCTTCAGGACAGGTCTCGCCAGCCCCAGCCATCCTCTTCTTGCTGGATTGCTGCCCTTGAAGGAATTCCTGCCCCCACCATGCACACAGGGCCTGGCACTCAGTAGGTATTGGGCCCTGCTTACATCATATGGGGACCCTTAGCTTTTCTGTTCTTTCATATTACTCATTAAAAGAAATGTTTTTACATTTATTTATTTTTGAGAGACAGAGCACGAGTGGGGGAGGGGCAGAGAGAGAAGGAGACACAGAATCTGAAGCAGGCTCCAGGCTCCGAGCTGCCAGCACAGAGCCCGACGCGGGGCTCGAACTCACAAACCATGAGATCATGACCTGAGCCAAAGTCTGACACTCAACCGACTGAGCCATGCAGGCACCCCTCATATTACTCATTTTTAAATACTTACTGAATTGATTTACAGTGTGCCTCACCTTCTCAATTAATGGATTGTTACATGTCTGTGCCTTGATCCTATCTGGGCCTCTCTCTTCTCATTGCTTCATGAGAGGCTCTGATCAGATGATCCTGGGGGTCTCTCCATCTCTGAAGGTCTGGCTTCCTCTGCATAGAGATACTCAGGGGACCCTGCACTGGTCATGCAGGAGGGAGGTAAGCACTGCTTGCTTCCTAAAGCTTCAACTCTGTCATTGTAGAAAAGAGATAGTGTGATGGTTAGTTGTATGTCAACTTGTTGGGGCCACAGTACGCAGTTATTTGGTCAAACATTATTCTGGATGTTTCTCTGAGGATGTTTTTAGATAAGATTAACATTTAAATCTGTGGACTTTGAATAAAGCAGATTGCTCTCCATAATGCAGGTGGGCCTCATGTAATCAGCTGACGGCCTGACTAGAACAAAGACTGATCTCCCTTGAGCAAGGAATATTCTACCAGCAGTCAGCCTATGTATTGTAACTGTAACATCAGTTCTTCTCTGCTCTTTAGCCTCCAGATTTTGGACTTGCCAAACTCCATGATTGTATGATTCAGTTCCTTAACATTTCTGTCCCCCTATTGATTCCTCTGGTTCTGTTTCAGAGGAACCAATTGTTTTTGTTTCTCTGGGAAGCCCTGACTAATACAGACAACATGATTGGGTCTTTTTAAGAAATGTTTGTTAGACTTGTTCCCAGGCCAAGCAGTGTAGCCTCAGCCTGATTTTGGTGGGAGGCATTGAAGAGTTTAAAGCAGAAAAAGGACATGATTGGGTTTATATTTTAGAAGGATGCTGGGGAGGGTCAGGCAGTGGGTGGGGAGCCTGGTTGGGGGGGGGGGGGCACCAGTGTACTTACCCAGGTGGGAAATGATGGATTCTATGGCAGAAATGGGGATGGAGAGGGAGGCCGAAGTGGGCAGGTGTTGAGGCATCGGAACCTAATAGGAATCAGGACCCGTCGCATGAGGGATAAAGGAGAGAGTCAGGGTGAGCCTGGTTCCTGGCTCAGGTACCCTGGGGCTGCTGATGCCGAGGGCACAGGGGGGAATTGAGCTGGGGAAGTAGGTGAGGAGGGTGCTGAGTGTTCTGAGGTGGCACAGATTTCAGAGATGCCCAACTTGGGGGGTCCGGGTGGGGTATGTAGAGCTTGTCTGTTTCCACCAGAGCATCGTTTCCCATGGGATGGCCATCCGCGTGCCTTGCCTGGCATGCCCAGGCCTTCACCCAGGGGCCCAAGACAAAGAGCAGGCTGATAATGCCGAGAGGGAACATTCAGTACCTGTCACTGGGACTCAGCAAAGGTGGTAAACACCATCTGGTGCCAGCCAAGAAAAAAAAAAAGACTCTGAGAAGATCCTACGTGGAAGGGAAGAGGTGCACTGCTTGTGCTAGAGGGAGTGGGAGGCGTGTTGACTGTGTGTGTGTGCCCACACTCGTGCCTACTCAGGTGGAGCCCTCATGCGTGTACGCATGTGCACTTATGAATAATTGAATCTCTATAAACCTACCATCCAGTATCTCATTTCAGCTTCCCAGACCTCTTCCCCTGTCCCCTGTGACAGCTGTATTGTGCGTTGACAGAGGAAGAGAATGAGGGCCACCTGCCTGCAGACAGTCTCAGAGTGCTCCAAGGGACAGAGGCAGCAGTTCTGGGCCTAAATCCCTTGGGGTGCACCGTGGGCCCATCTCAGGATGGCCTACTCAAGGCCAGACAGGCTCTGGGCTCTCTGGTGTGACCGGGAATGGCATCCCTCCTCCCCCCGGCTGACTGGCCTCCAAGGCAGGACTCTGACACCAGGGTTATAAATGCATCTGTCTGGGTGCATTATCTAAATTGTTATGTATCACCCTGGGTAATGGCAAAAGTAAAAACCGCTGTTAGCTCAGTGAATAAATCCTTGGTGTTGATCAATCATCGCATGGCGTAGACTCTTTTAATAGGCACAATTTACACGGAGGCTTGGCAGACTGCTCCGGCTTCTAATTGCAGATGGAAAACGGATGCCGATCTCTGCTGTGCCGTAAAAATGTAAACTATAAATGACTTAAATGCTCGTGTGCTCCCTTCTCCACCCAGCACTCATTTTCACCTCGTATTCAGATACAAATCGGAGAAAAAACTACTCTCCTGCGAGATAATAACTTTTATGATGTGGGGCTCCACGCTCCTCCCATCCGATGCCCCACAGGCTTCCTGAAGCCATGGTCTCCCCAGGTCTCGGTCCTTGGGGGGAAGCATCATCGTTAGCTCTGCAGACAATCCCCAGGCCCTTAAGTGCCATGATGTTATTACAAACTCTTAAGTACTCTGAGTTACTGCCCCTGTGCTCATGAATACTCCTGTGGGCTGAAGGGATGGGAAGCTTTCTGAAGAGTTTAATTCCAGCCTGGAGCCCTGGGAGACAGTGGAGTCTAATGGCAGCTGTGTGCCACTGATGGGCTGAAAACAGGTTAGCACAGTTGACTCAGTGATGTGGTTTACCTGCAGCCTTGCCAAGAGCCAGGCTGTCTTTATTCTGTGTGTAGCTCTCAGACACCAGCAAGCCCCATTCTATTAGAAAATTCCCCTTCCAGGGTTAGAGCCATGGGGTGTGCCTGATACTCTAACATGGCCTGGGTGGGCTGTGTGTACATGAGTGTGTCCCTGTGTGTTGGGCTGGCTTTGAATTCCTGTTCCAGGAGTGCTAAGGAAGTATGTGTGACCACTCTGGGGTGATTTGGGGTACTATGAAGTCTCCTCTCCTCAGGGCTCCCAAATTTTGACTTACCCACATGCCATTATACTTGATATTCCACCTGGAAGAAATGCATTTCTTTGGGGTTTACGTCTAAAAGACCCCCGCATTGAAATCCGGATAAGAAAGCTACACTTGAGCCCTTCTCCTTGGTTAGTACATTAGTTCAGATTAGAATGTGGAGCCCGGAATGTTAAACACGAGGCTGTGCTGTCCAACATGCTCACTTCTGGGGCAAGAGGCACAAAGATCAGAGAAGGAGTACTCCTCACCCAGCCGTGCAGTGGGCAGAGCGGGGGCTCAGGCACAGCTCTTCTGACATGAGGTCACTGAAGGGCTGTGGGGCCCGCACCAGGCTGTGTTGGTGGGTGAGAGTGAAGGGTCTGTTGGGAACTCTGCGTCCCTTCCAGGGTGGAGGGGACCGGGACACGGAGTAGCCTGTGGCTGAGTAGCAGCCTGGATGCTTGAGGGAGCTCTGAAAAAGATGGGAGCCCCATGGGCTCTGCTCGTGGGCCCTCCCTCTCCCAGATGCCTCTAGAAGGAGCCTGGCAGTTTCTGGGGATGATGGGGAGGGGGTGGCAGCAGGAACACCGGCCACACAGAGCCCCAGCCATCCCTGTGTGCAGATGAGAGGAGCAGAGAGGACTACTCCTGCACTAACTACGCAGGCTCTGGTCAGCCTCCGACTGTCCCCATGGCTCGCTGAGCGCCTAGCCTCCCTTTCAGGGGCCCCCACTCCTGCTGCACGTGGTCCCAGCGAGGAGGGGGCAGACCTCGGTGGGCCCATCAGCCCTTGTGGGCCGTTGGGTTGTTTCCCTGGACTGATGCAACGGTCTGTGTGTGATCTACCAGCAAAAAGGGCTCAAGGACGTTTTTAAGTAAGAATTTTTTCATAAATCAAATGATTAAACATGGACACATAAAGGGGCCTCATTAAAGAAATGCAACAGATGTTCTTGTGCTCCTTGTATATTTTATAAGCACCCACACATTTATGAAGGTCAGTTTGTCCCTAAGCCTGGCCCCTCTGGCAGTTTCAGAGCTGCACTGGGCTCCAGCTCTACCTCTTGAGGACTGACAGCGGGAGGGACACAGAGACAGGCAAAGAGTCATCACAGTGTCATGGTCAGTGGCAGGACCAGTCTGTGCGTGGTGCGAGGGAAGGCTCTGCAGACCCTAGAGACGGAGGTGAGCTAGCCGGGAGAGGTGCCAGCTAAGCAGGGAAATGGGAGGGAGGGTACCCAGCAGAGAGAACTGCATGTGGGGAGGCCTGGACAATATGGCAGTGTGGGCAAGCCAGAGGTCCTAAGGCTGAAGCAGACACTGAGAGACCTGGGGTGTCAGGAGGGGAGGCTGACGGTGAATTAGACAAGGGCTATTTGGTGAGGGTTGCACTTGACATTCAGTATGGAGGTCACGGGGAAGGCTGAGGGGTCTTCAGCAGGAGTGACAGCTCTGCAGAAGGGTGCTTGGCCTCGCTGTGTGCAGAACGGGTTGGAAAGTGCGCCAGACCCCTGTAAAATAAGACAAATGCCGGTGTGACTGGTACAACATTAGATGACTTTGTTATCATTGTGATGGCTGGCTGGCCCTGTGACAGCTGGATCATTGACCTCCGCAGCCGGGCCCAGAAGTGGACCTTCTGAAAAGACATGAGAAGTGCTCCCTTCTCCCTGCTTGGGTCCCTCTGAGGTTGGTGTCCTCCCAACCCCACCAGGACTCCTGCAGTTTAGGGAAGTGCTGAGCATGGGAGGCAAGTGATGCAGAATTGGGAGGGGAAGGAGTTAGCCTTCCACAGTGACCTCTGCCTGTCAGTGGGAGACGTGTGTCTGGGGGAGCCCCCTCCTGCCCTGCTAGATGCTGGATACCACTACTCACCCAAGAAAAGTGGGTCAGGGAGCATACATGGAGTTTCACAGATCTCACCCCCAGGGAAAGGGACCCAGGCCACGGGCAGCAAGAGGAGAGACTGTCCTGCAGGTTGGAGCTACATGTTGGGAAGCTTTTCAGAGGGTTGTTGGTGCCGCTGTCCAGGCAAGTGATGTTGGTGGCATGAGTGGGGGAGGGGAGCCCTGGAAATCCACTCCCAGGAATAACTCCAGTCTGTGCCAGGTGTCACTGGAAGAAATGCACAATCTCAGAAGGGGTCTGCCCTGAAGACCCACTGGTTTGTGAGATGCACTTCTGGTATGGTTGTGAAAATGTAGTCTCTTTTATTAAAACAAAAACAAAAAGATGATTGGATGCCCACCATGTGCGAGGCTCTGCTAGGCATTGGGGATACACCAGTGACTATGACCGACCCCCTACCCACCCTCGCCTTTTTGGGGTAACTGAGTAGTGGGAGAGATGAGGAAACGAACCCCACAAAAGCGATTTGATTACCCCCATGGCACACGTCATGATGGTGAAGCCCAGGATCTCATTATTTGTGAGTCTTCTATTTCTTCCTCAAATATGACCAAAGAATGGAGTCAGAAGGTGGTGAGGACACTGGGGAGAACCCCAACACTTCTGAGTGAGGCCCCAGAGCAAGGCTCAGAAGAGGCCATTGCCTTCCCACTTGAGAACTGGACTGGCTCCTGTCCCCACTTTCTTGGCTCTGGACTCCTTTCTGAAATGCAAACGCATTGAAGAGAGTGGGGGGAAGTTTTTCATATGGAAGTGACCTGGTGGTGTTTTCCTTGAATCTTTTTTTTCTTCTTTAAGAGAGAGAGAGAGCCACAAGTGAGTAAGGGGCAGAGACAGACAGACAGAGAGAAGTAGGGCTCACCCGGGGCTCATGTTAACTCAAAGCAGGGCTTATGCTCACCCAGTGTGTGACTTGAACTCACCAACTGTGAGATCATGACCAAAGCCTAAGTTAGATGCTTAATGACTGAGCCACCCAGACGCCCATGTTGTCCTTGAATCTTAAAGAAGAATTGCCATTTGGTCCTAGAGTGGCCCTTGCTTTTCTGAGCCTGTGCCCCATTTGTAACAGGAGTGCAGACTAGATGATCCTCCAGGGGTGGAGCTGCTCTGTGTCCCTGACACTCTGGGCACTTGCCTCCAGTTTTGTGGGAGCACCTAATGCCCCCATTCCCTCAGGAGGGCTCTGGTCTGGCCCCCAGCACCTCTGTACAATCATCCTGCAGGGGACAACTTCCCTGTGCTCAGGATCCTGGTCCTATCTTCATGGGGGCAGGCACAGAGCCTGCTTGTATAGCTTTCAGTATCATGGGCTGATTTTGCAGCCCCAGGAGGTGCTCAAACTGGGCACCAGCGTGCCTTTGTGGCATCCAGGGGCCACAGGGGAGCTCTGAGCAGACTCCTTGTTTACAGGTGGCTTTTCCAGGACACATGGTGTCCCTGCCACCTCCCCTGCCCCATTGGTTTCAGGCACTGTTGCTTCTTGGCAGGAGTCTTGTCCCAGGGAAAATGAGCTCCGGCTGGAAGCTCTTGGTCTCTGCCTGGCACGAAACCTGAGGTTCTGGGCCCTGCCTGCTCCAAGCCTCAGTGCAGTTCTCCTCCTGGATATTAAGCACTCAGCCCCTCAAACCAGATTGCCTGGGTTTGAACTCCAGCTCTGCTAAATGTATAGTGCAGCCAATCTGGGTCTCAGTTTATTCATCTGCAAAATAGGGATAATGATACCTAGTTTGTAGAAGGTGGGGATTTAATGAGGGAGTGTATGTGAAGCCCTTACCACACTTCCTCATGCAGCATTTGTACTCATTAAATGACGGCTGCCTTGTGGTCATTACTAATAAGACCTTGTAAAGTCTGAGAATGGAGGAAGGAGTGCTCCCCAGTGTGGGTATCCCATGGCACAGGATGCTTCCTGCCTGCAGTGCCCACCCGTGACTGTCCCTCACACTGTGGGCAGCCTGGGGACAGTGCTGCCCTCCCCCAGGGAGACCTGGACTAAGCCTCTGGCAGGGCCCACCTCAGCTGGGTGTCCTGTGTCCTGTGAGATGAGGGTTTCTTTTCTCTGGATACCACTGATGGTGTCATAAGGGTTTTAAGCCTGCTGGGCACCCTTGGCCTGACTCCAGCAGAGGGCCAGTCGCTAGCCGACACCCTGTGGCTGGACCTGAGTCTGGGTGACATACAGCTGGCTGTGTATAACAGCTTCTTGTCAGTGCAGAGCAATCCATTTGGAATCTGATGGTGTCCTGTAAGTGAGGGAGATACACACTGTGGACATAGAGATGTGAAGACCCAATTCTCAGCTCTGTAGCCTGAAGAGAGTCACATGAGTTTTCTGAGTCTCAGTTTTGTCTTCCATAAAATGGGATTGGTAACCCTCATCTTACAGGGTTGTTTTAAGATTTAAGACACCGCATGTAAAGCACCTGGCATGTGTTTGCTTTCCAATAAATAGTAGTTGCTTGTCTTTTTGTTAAATAAGTATAGCCAATGCCAGGGATTTTACCTCTTTAGAGTAAACCTTAGTGATCACTCACTAAATCGTTTGAATTAGACTAAGAATTGTAGAGCTGGAAGCAGACATTTGGCAGAGGAGAAATTAAGGCCCAGAGAGGGCTGGTACTTTGTCCAGGGTCTCTCTGGCTAGGAACATTGCTGTTCTCTGATCCTTTCCCTTAAGCTCCCTAGCGTGTGTTTGTCAGCACGGCTTTGAAAGTGACTGCAGTTTTGTTTTTCAAGTGGTTTTGTTTCCACTTACTGTCTTGGGTTCATTAGGAATTTGCTTGGCCAAATCCGCTCGTGGGTATGCTACCCAAACCAGAGATGTGTGCATCTAGCCGTGGGCCTTCAAACACACCCACAGAAATGAGGGGCGCGCAGAAAGGTGCGCTTTCCTCCAGGTGTTCACTTTGCAAGAGTGGAGGTTGGGAGGCTCTGTGTGAGGCTCCTGACTTGCTGCTTGTGCAGCTCGTTCAGCAAGTGACTCATCCTGTCTGAGCCTCAATTCCCGCCTGAGATGAAACCAAACAAACAAAGAGCTCAACCATTTAGAGTTTCCGTTATTGCTATTATGGCTGTTTCTAATCTCTCACTGCCTCCTGATGGATGTTCTTGTTGGTGGGGTTGATACATGACAAGGAAGGCACTAATTTGTTCTTCGTGAGAAAAGCAAGAGGAGGAGAAGAGAGAGATGAGACAGCTGGTGGCCAGAGATGTCCAAGGAAGTTTTGAAAGATGTTTCCAGTGTGATGTATGATGTAGCCCCCTCTGAAATCTTTCATAATATCTGTCTTGTTGGGTGGACTACACGAAGTTGGGTTCACTCTATTGGGATAAGACTGGGCGCAGGAGCAGCTCCAGGGGGCCAGGAGCAGAAGTGATGTGTGGCCGGGCTGGGTGCTCGCTCCGGGGAACAGAGGAGGTATGGGGCACAGAGTCAGGGAGGTGAGACTGGGGACTGTGGCTGCCACTCACTGCCAGTAATAAAGGCGATGCTCCCCTCCTTGCAGGTGCCCAGTCCTGCTGGTCCTGTAGGTGGGAGTGACTACAGATGCACCTCTTCTCCAGTCTCTGTTCCCCCTGCAACCCCTTGTGGGGTGGGAGGAGATTAAGTTCCTAACCCCACTGGCAGGGTATTGATGAGTTCTCGTGGATGAATTCAAGCCTCAGCACTTCAGTATTCTTGACATGAGGATATATCGCCATGGAAAATATTGGAGTTGGGAACTATTAAAGTGTTTTCTGAAGCCAGGCTGTGGACTGCAGATTTATAGGGAAGGGTTTTGTTAGGGGGGAAAGTGCCGAGAGCATAAAAGCCAACCATGCCCAATATCTTTCCCAGACAGAAATGATATTTCAGTAGGTAAAATAAATAGTATATGGAAAGGCTTGCAAATACATCACCGCGCCCTTTATGTACTGTGTGGGGTGTGTATGTGCTGAATGTGTCCCAAGGCTCAGAAAGCAGAAAAAACTAAACGGACAAAAAAATTTGCCTTTCCATAAAGGGCCATCTTTTCTCAGCTTCCTCTTTCTGTCACAGAATGCTGTGGAATTTGAGGAATGGAACTGCCACTTGTTTCTTGTTGGATTGGTCATAGGGACAGGAGGGTGGTGGCTGGAGTCCATGCCTCAGAAGCTCTGGGTCCTCAGGTCTCTCAACTCCTCACTGCAAGGTGACGCTCCAGGGCTGGATAGGCCAAGTGTAGGACCTTCTCCGTTCCCGAGGCCCTCTCCTCTCCATTAGCTCACTGTTCCCAGTCAGGAATGTCTGAGATCCAAGAGCTGGCTCCTTGTTTTACAGATAGGTACAGGGACTCATAGGCAGCTGGTGAGACTCCCCATTTCAGAGGGCTCCCCACTTGACACTCCCCATCCCGAGACACCACCTGCTCTTGATTGAGAGTCCAGATGCCTGAGCCAGAGGCGTGAGAGTGACCGTAGTAACTTCATCCCCCAACCACCATGGGGTGATAGCCTTTCCCACACTGAATGGAGCACCAGGGATTACTGCTGATGGCATCAATGGGGCTGGTGCTAAAGCTTGCCTTCAGCTGTGTATGTCAGTAGAACTTTGAAAGTGAATGTTGGTTCTTGTGAGGTCAGCTGAGGGACTGCATCACAGCCACACTGACCAGCAGGCTGGGTGGAGGGCGGGACAGTCAGCTTTGCCTTAGACTTAGTAGTGGGTCATCTAGTGTCCCTCTCAATTCATATCCACCTGTACCTTGGAAGGTGGGTTTATTTGGAAATAGGGTCTTTGTAGATGTCATTGGCTAAGGTGAGGTCACACTGAATTAAAGTGGTATCTAAATCTAGCTACTGGTATGTTTATAAGAAGAGGAGAGGGCACCTAGAGATACAGGGGAGGTGACCAGGTAGAGGTAGAGTCAGGCCTGAGCCAAGGAATGCTGGGAACCCCTAGAGGTGAGAGGAGGCATAGACGGACCCTTGCCTAGTGCCTTCAGAGGGAACATGGTGCTGACACCTGGGCTTTGGACTTGTGGCCTCCCAAACTGTGAAGGAATATGTTTCTCTTATTTTAAGCCACCCACTGTGTGGTGATTCGTCACTGCAGCTCCAG
Source organism: Panthera tigris (assembly GCF_018350195.1). Taxonomy (NCBI): domain Eukaryota; kingdom Metazoa; phylum Chordata; class Mammalia; order Carnivora; family Felidae; genus Panthera; species Panthera tigris. Next base: position 122,244,894 of record NC_056668.1, on the reverse strand, counting down.
ACTCTAAACAGGTAGAGAGGGGCAACTTCTGGGTCTCCCTCCTTGAGGAAGGCAGATGGAGTGTGGGGGCTCAGCCAAGGGAATAAAGTTTGAGAAAACAAGAATGTTCCAAACTGGGTTTTCTGTCTTGGAAGTTGTGTTAGGCTTCTTCATGGAAACAGAACCAATGGGATTATATAAATGAAAGGATTCGTTATGAGGAGTTGGCTCATGCAATTACAGAGGATGAATGAGAAGTCCTACGATCTACTGTTTGCAAGCTGGAGCCCCAGCAGAGTCAGTGGTGTTACTGAGTCTGAGTCTGAAGGCCTGAGGACCAGGAGCTCTGAGAGCAAGGGAAGATCCTTGTCTCAGCTCAAGAAGTCAGACAGAAAGCAATGAATTCCTCCTTCCTCTGAATTTTGCTCTTTGCACCCTCAGCAGACTGGATGGTACCCACTTGCATTGGGGAGGAAAACTGCTTTACTCAGTTCACCGATTCAGTGCCAGTTTCATCTGGAAATTTCTTCACAGACACATTTCAAAGTGATGTTTTGCCAGCTATCTTGGCACTCTATGACCCAGTCAAGTTGACATATAGATGAACCATCACAGAAGCTATGGTTAATAAGGGCATAACTCCTGTAGAGTGAATGGTGGAGCTTCTATGATACATTTAAAAAATACAGCTGACTAGTGTGGGATAGGTCATGCAGAACACCTAGGCCTTCTTTCTGGAATTGTATGATGCATCCTGTGGGTTGCTTCCACATTCATGCTGTGTTTTGTTTAAAAATTGTTTCCATTTCCTCGTTTATGCGGGTTCTTCCCAAAAATCTCATAGGATACAGAACATTCTCATTCTGAGAATCCAGTAATTCTCTCAGGCATTCTAGAAGGTTATTTCAGTCTGTTTGGAGGGAAAATAGGAGTGGTCTGGAATAAATGGAAGAAGGAAGCATTGATTTTTTTTTAAGGGAAATGAATTCTCTCCTTTGTTGGTTTTTTTCCTTATATTTTTACATTTTAAGGATGCCAAAAATAATGGGTTTTTTTTGACTAAAAGTCTGGTATACATATGGTATGTATTCACAGTTGGATTTCGATCTGTAGAAGATGCTGGGAAAACAGAAGAACTGATGAGAATATCTGGCTCATGTGTGCAAGGCCTGTGCCCCACATGTTGGTTTTTAACTTTATTGTTTGAAATTTGAAGTCGTTGTCATAAAAACACTGTGAAGCATCAGAACAGTCTTCCTAAAACTATTTAACTCAATGCATTAAGAAGTTGATAGAGAATCTAGGCTTGGGGACTATCTATATGTGAGAAATACACAATACAAAACGGATAAGAAATGCTATAGTACAGATATCGAGATAGTATAAATTGTAAAATTAAATTTCTTCCAAAGCTCTGGAATTTGGAGTATTTTCATTTCTTGTGTCGGAATCATTACTCTTCAATCCTTCTAGGATTCTTCCTTGTTTCTGCTTCCCATCTGATCCCTTTGTATCACCTGATTAGTTAAAATGCAGATCTTTGAAGACCCAAGTTAGAGACAGAGTGACTTTCAGCAGATACCCTGTGGTGTCCCTAAAGGCTGAGTTCAGACAAGCCAAAGCTATTTCTGAGAGGTCACAGCTTCAGTGGGTTCTCTTAGCATTTCACCTTGGCCCCACATTTTCTGTTTTCTGTTCAGTGATAAGACACATTTCCAACACTGCATTCGGCAGCACCGATAATCGTCAGGAGTTGTGTGCTGGCAAAAACAGCAGAGCTGGGAACAGCAGTAGGACCACGGAGAAGAAGTCACCAGTCCCTGTCTGGAGTGCTTCTGAAGTGTTGGCACTGTACCAGCTGCCTCACCTCATGTCACGTACCTCTCTTATGAGACAGATGATATAATACCCGTCAGAGAGATGGAAATGAAAAGTTAGGTAACTGCCCCAACGTTCTACCTCTGGTGTCCTCAGAACCCCTGCTCTTTCTTCTTTCCCTGACACCGACTCTCTAAAACTGCATATGTGCTGAGCTCTATCATCAGGAAGCAAGGAAGGAGACAGAAGGTGGGAGTTGTGGTTCACTCTTGCAGGCTCCATTTCCTTCTAAGGAGCCCAGAGGCTGAATCCCACCACATAGGTGAGAGACTCAGAGCACATTGGGCCAAAGGGACTGTGGAGAACCTGTCTCCCACATGATCCCATGGAGGAAACAGCCTTAGCATGGGAAATACACAGGGCTAGTCAGGTACCTGGCACACAGTGTTTTTCCACCCCCCTCTTCAAGTCTTTTAACAGGAAAAAGGAAGGGCACCAGGGTGGCTCAGTCAGTTAGGCATCCAACTCTTGGTTTTGGCTCAGGTCTTGATCCATGGTTTGTGGGTTTGAGCCCCACGTCAGGCTCCATGCTGACAGCCTGCTTGGTATTCTCTCTCTCCTTCTGTCTATGCCCCTCCCCTGCTTACGTGAGCACACACTCTCTCAAAATAAATAAACTTAAAAAAAGAAAAGAAAAAGGATCCTGTCATCTTACGGGAGATAATTTAACTGAAATCAAAATTCCTTAATACACTTTTGGAATTGTTAATTAAAAAATACATGCCCAACAACATTTTCACTAAGTACCCCAAATGGCAGATAAATTGTATCTTCTGCTTTGAATTCCCTTCAGTGGGACACATTATTAAAGTCAGAGAAACAGCATAACAGCCCTGCAGCATAAATTAGGCTGAGGGAGAGAGGAGACCCAGACAAATGGATGGGTTTTCTTCCTTTTTTCATGTCAGGTCTTCTGCTGGGGAGGTGGGGGGACGTCAACTTTGACACTGCCTCTTCATACTTTTATTCATCTTGGAAAATCTCAACATGCCATGTCAAAAAGCTAGGACACCCTTCTGCCAAAGATCTCAACAGGCATGTGAATGATTTTTAAGGGCCTCAAATAAATCCAGTTGAAAGGCTGGCATTCCCAGGAAGCCAATGTGAGTCATGTTTTGCTTCTGTTTGGTTATGCTGTAAATCAAACTAGATTTTACATGTAGTAAAATAGGGGAAGACATTCTGGACCATGAAGATATGAAGAGCCTTGTTTAGTTATTCCTGGTTCTTTATTAATGAGGAGTAACATACAGTTCTCAAGTGGTAGAGGAAAGTAGCCTCCGTATCCCTGAAGTGGCTAAAGTATTGGCTCCCTAAGTCATGGTGGCCACTTGGAAGGGTCCCTGGGAGCATCTCTTGTTATCTGAACTTTAGTTATCCAAATTTGGGTTGATAATTTAGATAGGGATGCCTTTGTGGCTCAGTTGGTTAAGTGTCCAACTTCAGCTCAGGTCATGATCTCATAGTTGATTAGCTCAAGCCCCACGTCCAGCTCTGTGCTGACAGCTCAGAGCCTGCAGCCTGCTTCAGATTCTGTGTCTCTCTCTCTCGCTCTGCTCCTCCCCCACTCATGCTCTGTCTCTGTCTCTCTGTATCAAAAATAAAGGTTAAGAAAATAAAAAAAATTAGATAAACATTTTGTGGTAGGGGAGGTATCCTTTGCTATCCAAACTCTTACTGCTTTGCTCTCCAACTTTAGGAACTAAATAGATTCAGATAGTTAAGTGACTTTCTATATTTGGGAGAAGCACCCAAGTTCTTGCTATCCAATTGTATAGGTTTGAATATCAAGGGATATTTGTAATTTCCCTCTTCCTGGCATTTCTTGACAATGAGGACAATTTACATGAGTTGGAATTTGGTGTAATGGAGTGAAGACAGACTCAGAAGATCTTTGTTAGAGTTGGGTCCCCACTGCGACAGCTAAATGAGGTGGTGCCTCCAAAGCTGGTCCTGGGAAGAAAGCAGGTGGCTTGCAGCTTGCACGATTTGAGATGTGCCAGAGAAGATTCCTACATCTTTGAGTAACTCTGTGCTAAGCCTGAATGAATTTGTCCAAAGTTGCATGGTTAGTAAGAGGCAAAGCTGGGATTCAAACCAGGCAGTCTGGCTCTATGCCCTCAGCCACTGCACAGCTGACTGATGATCTTGGGCAAGTCGCCCCTCTTTCTGGACGTCCAGGCCCCTCTGTAAAATGGGGAGGTTAGACTCGAGGATTTATTCCCTCTCATAGTCCTAGTACTCTGTGGCTCTGGGAACACTGCGACATGCTGCTGTGTACCCAGAGCAAGCCCAAGGAGAGGTAAGGGGGACCCTTTGACCTCCTTCTCCTGCACCCCAGATAAAAGGAGAACGAAAGGAAGATGCTGCCCCTTAACATATTGCATAGGGCTTGTCGTGAAAATTATGTCTGTGCAAAATGAAAAGGCTTGCTGGGGAGAAGAGGCCCATAAATTTACTCACAGGGAAAAATTAATTTGTTAAAAAATATATTTCACATGTAGCCTTTTTATGAGTCTTCCTAAAATTTATTATTCTTCTGCTTTGTCTTTGCTCCTATCAAGCCTAGTTTCTAGGGCCAGTAAGTATCATAACTGCCTCCCCCAGTAGAGCTTTGGGCATGCTGCAGGATGTGCAGTGGCCCAGGGACCAGGAAACCAGCTTCCAGGCCCACATCCACCATTTTCCATCTGTGTGACCTTGGGCAGGTCACTTGGTCTCACTGCCCCTCAAGTTCCCCATTTATGAAATGGAAATTGAAGTAACAAAATATTCCTCTGGGTATTAGTGCTGTAGGGATGGGAGAGGCATCCTGGCCCTTGGGTTAGAGAAAGAACATTGGAGTCAGGTGGCAGCTGAAGCTGCCCGTACCAGTTATTAGCCAGTAAGCCAGCACGAATCTCTTCACCATTCTCAGCTTTGGTTTTTTTATTTGTAAAATCGGATTAATTATGCCTACTTTAGAGAGTTGTTTCAGTATTAAAAAGAAGTAGGCCTGGCACATAGTAGTAGTATATAAAAACTGAGACATGTTCTGAGACACATCTTGAGAGAATGCTGGTGTTGCACAGACCTCCTATGTAGACCAAAGGGACAGAGCCTGGTGGCGGGGTCAACATAGGCGCAGCAGGGACTGGGCAGGAATCCGTTGCTGTGTCCGCAAAGACAACAGCTCCACAGTGATAGCCAAAACCTATTTATTGAACACCTACTGTGTGCCAGGGGCTGGGCCGTGGAGAAGAGCCTGCCTTTTCTGCTGTACTTTCTCTGGGATGCCAGGCGTGATGTCTCTCTCTCTCTCTCTCTCTCTCTCTCTCTCTCTCTCTCTCTTTTCTCCCATTCTAATGGTGCATTTATCAAAATGTCCCCTCTAGAGGCCATTAGCTGATTTTTAAAGTGTGTGCAGAACACCTGATAATTTAGTTGGTGAGCAGGAAAATAAATACAAACACGGCTCATTCCGCAGGCCTCCTTCATTCAGTACAGATGCCACTAATGAAACAAGCCGCCATCAGTTTAATAAACAAATTAGTGGACTTAAAAAAAAAAAAAAAGAGAGGCAGAATATTCTTTAGGGCTCCTAGGCTGTCAGGTGAGCCAGGAAATATGTGAAATTGTCTTGTATGTCTGGGCAAAATTATCTTTTCTGTGTGCAAATGCGCATACCTGAGTAAAATGATGGATTTTACTGGGGAGAAGGTCCGTAGTGCTCTTCATATTCGTAAAGGGCTGAAGATCAAAGATTACATTAATCTACTGAGTCATTATTATTTTTAGACAGGAGGAGATTGAAATAAACCGCTGTATCATAATATATGGAAGAAAACATCTCTCATTAGCCCCTTAACAGCTTTAGGGGGTGCAAACTTTCAAGACTTCACCGATGAACGTTTTCAATTAATGTTGAGTAAATTTGCATTTTGTAAATGTGATAAAATGTGTATGACTCTGTATTAGAAACGTTTCCCAGCTCTGACAGAAAGCACAATGCCAGAGCAGGGGGGTTAACACTGGCAATCCCGAGTCAACTCTCTGTTTGTTTTAGAGATAGCTCTGTGGTGCATAGAAATTAATAAGTAATTTTCTTAGTGACAGCCTGAGGCAACTGAATGAATCCTTAAATCCAAGTGTATGCAGTGTGAAAAGGAGCAAATGATTTTTATAGAGAGTGTCTATTGCAGTGGGGGAGAGGGTGGTGCTATGGGGAAGCATCTCATGGGAATTCTCATATTTCAGTCATTAACCTATAACAGGGATGTCATCATTCTGTCAGAGAAAGTGGGAATGAAAATCCCAGAGGCCATAGGAGTCTCAAATGCCAAATCAGAATCAAAGGGTGAAATGGGGCTTGTCCTTGCCATAGAGGTACCCTGTGCTGTTCCTGGGAAATGATCCTCATCCTTCCATAATGCACTGCATATGTAGCATGCCTAAAACTGCTAGGTCTGACCCCAGAGGGCTTGCAGGCTTAGGGGAGGTTGCCCTACTGTCCCCTCCTTCATTGGCATCTTCTTCAGCTGGAAATCTAGCATGTGGTGTTCTGAGAGAGTGAGGAGCATGGAGGAAGGACCACGGGATCGGGGGGCAGTGTTGGAGTTTGACATCCATTGATAGCAATCACCTTTCCCCCTCTAACCTCTTCACTCAATAATTCATTCATTCTAGAGATGAAGACTCTAAGTCAAATAAAACCTAGATCCAAACACACTTTTTCATCCTTGAAGTGGGGATTGTGATGCCTACCTCTCAGGGTGGCTGTTAGGCATATTACTGATGCAAAGCCCAGGGTGTAGAATAGAAGTTAGAACTGAAAGACTGTTACCCTGTTCTGGGGAAGATGCAATCTATCTGCACCCAAGGCTGCTTCCCTGGGCGTTGCCATCCCATTCTTGACCTTCTGCCCCTAGGGGTCTTCATAGGAATTCTCAGGAGCCTACCTTTAACCCAGTTGAGAGATGACTGACACACAAAGGACATTGTTTCTGCGTAATCATACATATTGGAACTCTTCTGAAATGAACATTTTCCTTGTGGGGCTTTGAATTCTGGCCAGAGTGCCAGCCCCGTGACTGTGTCAGCTAATGAACTTTTACTGAATCTCTGCATCCTTAGGAATTCTGATCAGTCTCAAGACTGGAAGAGAGCTTGGAGATCCTAGTGGCACCTTATCAAGGGAATGACTAAGTATGGCTTAGTGGCTCAAAAGTTGGAATGTTTTTCTCCATGGTGCTGTAAGCTTTTCGTAAAGTGCATAGGGCAATAGGAAATGAGTGATGTAATAGTCTCCTAGATGATCTTTTCCACCCTGCCCTGGCTGTCCATTGCCCACACTGGTCAGTTGAACATGGAGAAGTGACAGAGCAGCATGGCAAGAGGGCGGGCTTTGGAGTCAGGGTTTGAGTCCAAGCTCTACATCTAACTAGTCGTAGGAACTGATGTCTTATTGACACTGGAGTCTTACTGATCTCCTTCTGCCCTGATCACTCCACCTCAGTTTGATAATAGTGCCTGTCTCATAGGGCTGTTACTCAGATTAAGTGAGGGAATCCTTATAATTCTCAGGAGGGTACCTGATTCATCAAAGTGCTAGGTGATGTCGGCAATTATTACTATGTTGTCAGTCATCTGCCTACAATGCTTCATTGGCCTAAGACTGAACTTTTTAAAAATTATTTTTATTTTTCTTATTTTAATTCTAGTGTAGTTAACATACAATGTTATATTAGTTTCAGGTGTACAATATGGTGATTCAACAATTCTATACCTTACTCAGTGCTCATCATGATAATTGTACTCTTAATTCCCTTCACCTATTTGACCCATTCCCCCATCACCTCCTCTCTGGTAACCATCAGTTCTCTGTAGTTAAGGGTTTGTTTTTTGGCTTACCTTTTTTTTCTTTGTTTTTCAAATTCCACATATAAGTGAAATCATATGCCATTTGTCTTTCTCTGGCTGACTTATTTTGCTTAGCACTATACTGTCTAGATCCACCCATGTTCTTGCAAGTGGCAAGATTTGCATTGATTTTTATGAATATGAACATGAAATTGAATATTCTAATATATTCCAATGTGGTTGAATATTCTAATACATATGCATAAATTTGTATATGTATGTATGTGTGTGTGTATGTATGTGTGAGTGTATGTGTATATATATATGTGTGTGTGTGTATAAATCTCACTTCTTTTTCCATTTGTCTATCGGTGAACACTTGGGCTGCTTCCGTAATTTGGCTATTATAAATAATGCTGCAGTAAACATGGGGGTGCATGTATCCCTTTGAACGACTGTTTTTGTATTTTTTGGAAGACTGACCTTTGTAATATGGCCTTTAGGTCCCAGTAAGATCTTCCCTCTGCCTCCCTCTAGCCTCATCCTAAGCTCCTCACATGGGGTCCAGTCACATTTGTTGTCTTTTTGTGTCTGGAAATTACTACCCTAGAACAGCTCTTTTCTTCCTGGTACATTTTCTTCCAACCCGCCTTCCTAGCTGCACGGATGGCATGTGATACTTTTATGACTTTCACATCTCAACTGGAAGAGGTCTTTCCTGAGCATCCGCATGGGGCCAGGCCCCCTGTCATGCTTACACCTTGTTCTTTCTCTTCATGGCTTTTATCACTACTTGTAATTATATACTTGTTTCTTTATTTGATTAAAACCTGTTTCTCCCAGGAAATTGTGAGCTCTGCGAGGGCAGGGGCAGGGTTAATTTGCCTATCATTGTTGCCCAGTGCCTGGCCTGACTAGATGCCAAGTAGTATATGGTGAATGAGTGGTTGAACACTTACCTTCTGAAGCACTAGCAATCATGTACATTATACTTATGTTCTGTTGCACTTTTTACAACTGTTTCCATTCTGTTATCTAAAATATTTACAACCCACCCCAAATCCATAGAGTGATTTATGCTGCTTTTAATGAGAACCAGATCTGAGATAGCTTGCTCAAGCCTAGAGGAAGCCCATGACCTCACCAAGTGTTTATCCTGGAGAATCAGATGGTACTGTACATCTATACTTTTTCTTGTTGATACTTCTGTTTGAAGTAAGTGGGAAATAACGATATCCTGAGGCACTGTCTCATAATACAGATGTGTAGGTAAAAAGCCTGAAATCTGGGTACAACTCAAGACATTTGGAAATGTTTGGATTTGCATTGCAAGATTCTGCTTTTCTTCCTGATGGTGCATGAAGTGAACACAGTGTCAATGTCCACATCACAGCATCACATCATCACATCATCAAATGCTCTGCTCACCCTCATTACTCTTATCACATCAGTGAGGATGCTAATTTATTTTTATAGGAGGTGGCACACCAGATGAAATGCAAGACATTCTGTCACTCATCAGAATGTTTCCAATGTTTAGCATATTATCATGAATTTTGACCTACATTTTAGATTATATTGATTTAAAAAAAAATTAATGCTTATTTATTTTTGAGATAGGGAAAGCCACAGAGTGTGAGCAGAGGAGGGGCAGAGAGAGAGAGGGAGACACAGAACCTGAAGCAGGCTTCAGGCTCTGAACTGTCAGCACAGAGCCTGATGTGAGGCTTGACCCCAGGAACCATGAGATCATGACCTGAGCTGAAATCAGATGCTTAACCAACTGAGCCACCCAGGTGCCCCTTATATTATACTGATTTAAGGACAGGGGCATATTTAGTCTAATTCTTGAACACTGTAACGCTGCTAGATAAAGCAAGCAATATTTTTTTTTATTAAAACATATATAATTATATAAAGTACAAAATACAGAAATGTATACAGAAAATAAAAAAGTTACATAATCCCTACACCTTGAGATAATTACAGCCTGCATTTTGAAGTATATAATTTGAGTCTTTTCTCTTGTGTTACATACACAACTGTATTTATATACTAATCTGAAGTCATGCAGTAAATGCAATTTTATAGGATCTTTTTTTCCTGAAAACGAGTACATTAAGGGCACAATTTAACATTCTTAATTATTATTTTCAAACTTTAGAAAAACTTTTGAACCTAGAGAATTTCAAACATCAATAAGAAAAAAAAAGAACACTGTTATAAACCTCTCTGTACCTGTTACCCGAGTCCAGCATTATTGGTTATCTGCGGCTCTCTTGCCTACCATGGAGGTATTTTCAAATACCTGTCAACCATCATATCATTTCCTCCATAAATATGTGAGCCTGGATCTCTAGAAGATAAGGAGTTAGTTTATTAAATACATACACACCATGCCATTATCTCTCCTAAAACACTAATAGTAATAATTCCTTATGATCACAAAACATGTAGTCACTGTTTATAAGCCCTGTTGGCTGATAAAAGATTTTTATAGTTTGTTCGAATCAGGTTCCAAATGAAGTCCATAAATTGCAATTGGCTGATAGGTCTCTAAGCATCTTTTAATTTAAAAGTACCCTTTTGAGACACACAAACTCTCTCTCTCTCTCTCTCTCTCTCTCTCTCTCTCTCTCTTTCTTGTAGTTTATGTTAATCTATTCTGTAGAGTTTCTCACAATCTGAAATTGTGTCTTGGTGGTATCCTCATAACATATTCCTCTCTGCTCAGTATTTCCTGTAAATCGATAGCTAGCTCTGGCAGTTTGCCAGGGTCTGGTACAAAGTTTTGGTAAGATGACCTCATGTGTGGTATAGCATATTTACATGATGGTATGTAATGTCTGATTGTCTTTACTTTTGCTATGTCGGTAGTCAGTGATGCTTATTGCCTAATAAATTATTTTATCGGTGCCTGTGGAATAGTGATATTCCAATTTTATCATTCCTTCTGCACTTAGTAGCTGCAATACCTCTGTTAAGATAAACTTCCCTTCATTAATTATTTGGTGAGCAGTTTTCAAAATAGAGAATTAGTTCTTTAATCTTTTCTCCTCAAAAGAAACTAACACATGTTTTGTGTTCTTCGAATGCATGGATTTAATATATTTGATGTGCTTCAATCCATTTCAGTTAATATTATTGATGCTCAAATTGTCCCATCTTTGGTTCGTGGAAGCTTCTTAGGATGACACCTGTGTTCTCTGAGACACAGTTCCATAGTCTTTGATGACATCCTTGGTTTCTGTTATGACAATATATTCTAGGCTTATCTTGTCCATATTCTGTCCCAGACCTACAATTAGCTATTTTACTAAGGAGTCTTTTTTTTTTTTTAAGAAAATGTTTTTTTTTTAATTTTTTAAATGTTTATTTATTTTTGAGAGAGAGAGAGAGAGAGAGAGAGAGAGAGAGAGAGAGAGAGCGAGCATGAGCAGGGGAGGGGCAGAGAGAAAGGGAGACAGAATCCAAAGCAGGCTCCAGGCTCTGAGCCGTCAGCACAGAGCTCAACACAGGGCTCAAACTCACGAACCGTGAGATCATGACCTGAGCTGAAGTTGGATGCTTAACTAACTGAGGCACCCAGCAGCCCCTGGAAAATATTTTTTTAGATAGTAGGGGTGCTCATTGCTACTGGGTTTTCATTGTTTCTAGTCTTTTCATTAAAGATAGGGAAGATGTATTTGGTTACACTATATGAAATTGTGTTATTGGTTAAAGTGATCCAATATTGACAATTTCACATGGTTTAACCAGTTGTTAAGAGAAAGCACATTATGTGCCAAACCGATCTATCCCAATGAGATTGCTCTTACTTAACTTCATTAATCCCGACCATCTGAGCCCACTTATTCCTAGTTATCTGGCAGGCTAGTTCCTACTCCTTGCTTTTCTTTGACAGGTTTTTGTTCATTCGTTCATTCTTTCATTCATTCATTCATTCATTCATTCATTCATTGGTTGTGTCATGGGTGTGAGTCCATCACTTGCCTACACCACAATTTATTTAACCCATTTACTTTTCCTGGATATTTTGATTCTAGTTTTCCTTTACTGTAAATGTGGCTGTGGTAAACATACTTGAATATGAATCTTAGTTGTGAATTTCTGACTATATTCTTAAGATAAATTACTAAAGTATGGAGTTTCTGGGTCAAGGGGTAGAGAGAACTTTTAAGGCTTTTGGTACATTTTGCCAAATTACTTTCTTCTGCTGCTTCCATTCTTGTGCATGGTTAGGTTTTTGGGTCTAATTCTCTATTCCTTGTCACATGGATATCTCTAGTTTGTACTTCCATCTTTTGTGTATTAATATCTTTGTTATTATTACTAACAATATTAAAAAACATGCTGACCTATTTGTAAATAAATTAGTTTTTAATTTATTTTAAACCCATGCACCACATTTTCATGGCTAATTCAGATTTAGGGCCTGCCTTAAAAACACTGTTGATTTCCTTCTTCACGACAATGCCCTGATGTCTCTCCACTGCCAACAGGTAGTTTGTGGGGCTGAAGACAATTTGAAGGCTGGATTTTAAGCTCGAGGAGGAAGTTCTGTCTGATGTGTATAGATGTATATTTTATGTGTGTGTGTGTGTGTGTGTGTGTGCGTACACATATATAAAGTAAATGCATATGCATTGTAAAGTATGTAACTCACTAAACAAGTATAAACAGATGAATTAAACCATTTCAACTCAACTGGAAGACAGTAGCAACAACAACTTACTAAGGATCACAAATGTTGAACTATGCCTAGATTATTTCGAGTTGGATAAACTGGAACTTTCTTTCCCTTATTTTAAGCTGCTTTAAGAAATCAAAGCTACAGAGGCGCCTGGGTGGCTTAGTTGGTTAAGTGTCCGACTCTTGGCTCAGGTCACGATCTCATGGCTTTGTGGGTTTGAGCCCCATGGGCTCTGGGCTGGCAGTGCGGAGCCTGTTGGGATTCTGTCTCTCTCTCTGCCCCTTCCCACTCGCGCTCTGTTTCTCTCTCAAAATAATAAATGAAAACTTGAAAAAATATATAAAGAAATAAAAAGCTACAACATTAAGTATTATTTTGTACAGTAAAATTCCCTGTTCATCTCCTGTAATCCAGACATTGTACTAGATGAACTTACATAACTGACAGTATTGCTTACTAAGCTCCCGATGGTAGAGTGTTTGAATTCATCTAGTCTGAGCCTCCTCTGTCTTGTGCATCAGCCATTGTCTGTAGCAGGGCCTTCCTTCCCATATCCGGGGAGCAATGTCTTCCTTACACAATGCCCTGTGCACACAGCTGGGACAGTCTTCCCCGGAAACAGACTCTACTACTCAATCCAAGTGCTCTTTGGCTCCTTTGTCATTTCTCATAGAAACACATCAGAAAAGTTTTCATCAACACTCTTGAGGGACCAATGTGCAAACAAAGGAAACTTTTGAAGGAGCCAGAAGGCTCATTTGCATAGGTGAGATGTGGTCAAATTATTTAATGGAACTGTTACAAGGTATGATATATTCAGAAGCAGATTTCCACCCCTAGTATGATTCTTGTGTGCTCTTTCTGTGCCTGGGAGGTAGAACAAGAAGACCAGGGACTAATGTCCCCACATGTGCACATGTTAGTATTCCTTCACCAAGCAACCTGATCGTCTCGTATCCAGATTTAGCCGGTGGTCTGAATGTTTTTATTCAGTGCTGGTGGCTTTTCCCACTGGTGGAAAGAAAGTTTGAGTAGTCAAGCAATTTGAAGAGATTAAAGAAAATGGAACACTTCTTTAGAAATGTGCCTTTACTCCTATTCAGTTTGAACCCAGTGGCAAGAGAAAAAGAATAAAGTCTTGGCTTGGAGGCTGTTGATAATGCAGTGCGAGTGACAGTCCCAATGAAGGGGAGAGAGTATTTTTCACAATTACAAGGTAGAGTGTGCTGAATCTGGCTGTTGGGCAGGCCCAGCTGTGAATCCTTCATGTCTCGCATGATGGGGGGGGGGTGAGGAAGAAAATGGGGCTTTGATATTCAACTTCTGTCATGGGTGGCAGTGATAAATGCAGGAAATAAGCATCCTCCAAATCAGGCAGCCCGAGTGGAGAAGTCTCATAATAGAGCTTGGAGATGCCTTTCACTGGAGTTTCTGTGAGCTCTCCATTCAGTATATTACCCCTGCCATTTATCACATTAAATCCAGAGATCTGGGGAGATGTAACTGTTCATTTTTATCATCTTGAGATGTGCAAGCTGTGATTGTGACTTTAATTGACTGACTTGAACCACGTTGATCTAAAGCCACTTCCCAACTGTCTGTGAGAGTCACTTGGCCACGTACAGCCAGCTTACGGTTAAGATGGCCACCTCTTCTGCACAACCATTCGGTTCACATCAGCAGGAGAGGCTTCTAGGCAGGCTCTGCTCTTTCCGTGTTCCGAAGGTTGGGAGCCAACAGGAGAACTCACTTCCACCTTAGAAAGATCTTTGGTGAAGACAGTCCCAGAAGAAATGTAGTCTTCCCTTTATGGGGAGAAGTGGGGAGGAGAGATGGGCATCTGGGCCTTGGCAGATGTACCGTCATCAGGGGACCATGCCTCTGTCTGTCTCTCTGTCTGTCTGTCTCTCTGGATCCCTTCCCTTTGGCACTTATATTCTGTACAAACTCCTGGCAAAGCCTTGGTCCCCTGCCCCTCTTGTTCCTTCTACCTAAAGTCATTTCCTCACTTTCTGGACCTGACCATCTCCTGTGAAGTTTTAAAGGCACATCTATATCATTTATGCCATTAGTGTTATTGCTTCTCTCGGTTCACCAGGAAGGAACCTGCACCAAGGCAGAGGCCTTGTCTGTCTGGATTTCCACTGTGTCCACAGTATCCCTAGTTGCAGTGTATGCACAAGGGGGTGAGAAAAATCTCTGCTCGGCTGGGGTGAGGAGGCTAAGCTGACCTCAGTCATGGTCCCTCTTTCCTGCTCTATCCAACCCCCCAGCCCTGAGTCTTTATTTTTTTTCATATGACAGCTTTATTGAAATAGAATTCATATGCCATAGAATTAACCCATTTTAAAGAGCATGATTCAGTGATTTTTAATATATTCGCAGAGTTCTGCCACTATTAGTACAATCAATTTTAGAACAGTTTAGAATTTCTTGGAACATTTAGAACATCACTAAAACCCATACACATTAGCAGTCAATTCACAGTTAAGTTCATTTGATTCATTATGTATTTGAAACCAGAAAGAAACCCTATACCCATTAGTAATCACTGCCCCTCTTTCCCCATCCCCCCTCCCTCCAAGCCCCTGGCAGTCACTAATCTACTTTCCATCTCTATGGATTTGCTTATTCTGGTCATTTCATAAAAATGGAACCACCTTTTGTGACTGGCTTCTTTTACTTAGCATAATGTTACGGTTCACCTATGTTGTAGCATGTATCAGTACCCTATTCCTTTTTTTTTTTTTTTTTTTTTTAAACCAAGTCATATGCCATTGCATGGATACATCATATGTTATCTATCCCTTCATCAGTTGACGGATGCCAACCCTGATTCTTAATGAGGTCTGGTGTCACCTCCTCCAAGAGGGCTTTCCTGGCTCACTTTCTCTGTTTCTCACTCAGACATCACACTGTGTGGGCAGGGACACACATATCATTTCTACATCCCTGCAACTTGGCAGCTGGTCTAGCGTGGTGTTGTCTCCCATCCCCCCACCTTAGCTGTCCCTTCTGTGAGTTTTGCACATTTACATACCATCTATGTTATTATTTATGGTGAAAGATTTAGAAAATAAAGGAACAGGCAAGATGTTAAGTAAACATCCATGTTGCTTCCAATCCAGATTGCTAACACAGTGTCAGATTTCCTTCAAGTCTCTGCCTCTCTCTTTAAAAAAAAAAAAAAAGAAATTTAAAAATTTAAATAATTTATGTTTTCTTTGAATATCAGTTATCGTCACAAGCCTTTCTCTTTCCTCTTTATTGTTCATGACAAACACTGTTCTTCTAGTCCATTTTGTATACCTTTACAAATGCATATATGTAGTCATGAAAAGTATTAGTAGTAGTATTTTGGGTATATTTTAAGTTTTCCATAAATGATGCCACTAAATATATATTTCTCTGCAGTGTTCTTTTCATTCAGCTATATGTCTTAACTATATATCCATATTGATACATAGGCCTAGTTCACTCGTTCTAACGGCTGCATAAATTCTACCTGTGCTCTCTATTTACATAATATTTCTTTAATCTACCTTCTTATATAAATTAATTTAAGGAAACTTTGCCAGCCTGACAAATGAGAAATAATTATTACTTGCCTTAAATAATGATACAGAGAAATAAAGAAATGCATGGTTATTAAAGTTAAAGTACAAAGTATAAAAAATTGACCAGAAGGATATTGTTCCCATGGCGACCGAGAGGCGAAAGGAGGAGGAAGGAATATGGCTAAGGAATGTGATCTAAAGGGGGACTTAAACTTATCTGAGATATTGTCATGATTTACTTAAATGGAAAGCTGATCTTTCTTGCCTTAAATATTGATATAAGGAAATTTTAAAAATACATGCCTGTTAAAATAGTATAACTCATACTGTCGACTTGTGTAGCACAGTTGTACATGGAACATACTTTGGAAGATACAGCCCAGTCCATAGTTAAATGAACGAATGCAAGATTGAATGCTCTGCTGTAGAATTTCGGGCCTTGTGCCAGCATCCCCATGGTGAACTATGGTGAGACTGAAGGCTTTCCTCAAGTCCTGCTTGTGCACAGGGTGGCCTCAGAGTTGGCCAGCATTCTGCCAGCAGTAATGGCAGCTGACCCAGTGCAGCACTTACCAGGGGCCAGCCCTGTTCATGTGCTTTACATATATTAATTTAGTTATCACAATAGCCCTGTTAGATAGTGCTCTTTTTATCATCCCCATTTTACATGTCAGGAAACTGAGGCAGAGAGGTTACATAGATTTCCTAGGGTCACACCACTAGTGAGAAGAGCTGGCTTTGAGCTTGGGCATAGTGACTTCAGTCTCCCGGATCTTTCCCTCCACCCCATTGGGGCCTGTCTCCATCAGTGGGTGGAGCTATGCAGAGCCCCTCCTCTGGTGGTGGTCCCTGGGTTAAAGTCCTCAGAACAGACTAGAGGGGAGCCTGCAGACTCCCTGTCCATTCCTACCCAGGCCAAAGCCCTCCTGCTGCCTCAGTTGGTCCCTGGGGCCCTGCCACACTCAGTGGGAAAGATCAGACTCAGATCCTGCTCATGATTCTGGCTCACCTAGACTTATTTCCTGGTCTCTGGCCTGTTTCGTCATCTCCATTCCCTCCTAGTTTGACCAGTGGTGCTTAGCTGGATGGTACTAGTAAGCCCCCCACCCTCCCACCCCACCCATGTTGGTCTTTGTACACTGGCCCCATCTCTTGTGTGGGGGGGGTGGGGGGCACCTGCAGTTGGGAACTGGAGTTTGAGCCAGAGCAATAATCAAAGGGATCTGGCAGTGTGGGGAATGGGGAGTTCATCCTGACCCATGTGCAGAAAGCGTCTCTAGGGAGGACACAATGACCAGCAGGCCCTGCAGAAGGCCAGTTCTGCGGGGGAATAAAAAGGAATAAATTGTCTTCAACTCACTCCCTCTGAGAGGCCTTTGACTGACTTCTTTGTCTTCTTGAAGCCCGTTGTCAAGGATATCCTGGAATTTAACAGTGAAATCAAGAAAACCATCTTTTAAGGCAAGTTTTCTAACCCAAGGTGTGTAAAATCAATATATGATAAACAGTTTTACCCTCCCTTCTTAAACCAGTAATTATAATCTCCAGATTAGAAATATTATTTCCAGAATGAGGGAACAGAACCAGCCATTTATTAAATGCATATTAGGGGCTACACATTTTATTTTGCCATCTTCTTTCATCTTAGCCCCTCTGAGGGGGCTGTTACCACACTTCAGGGGTGGGCCCTGAGTGCAGGGGGGCAGGTAAGGGGTCTAGGGTATAGAGTTAGGAGGTACAGGTGCCAGGCATTTTGTCTACTGCATCACTTTAAGAGAAGTGCAGTGGGGTCCCTGGGGATGGACAGGAACTTAGAGTCATGGGAAGGAGATGCTTGAGACAATGGTGGCTTTGGTGACCCCTTGAAAGGTGACATCCCCTCCCCCAGCTGCTTCACCTCCCTCCAGTAAAGCCTGGCATTATCCAGGCTTACTGACCCCCACCGGTGTGGCCCCATCACCTGTTAAAGCTTTTTTGTGTACCTGATATTATACTAAATCTGTCAGTGTCAGTGACTGACACAGTGTCAGGGTGAGATAGTTCAGTGGGAAGGAACACGGGCAGGAGAGGCAAGCAGATGTGGGGGATACAATCGGTCTTTGATTAAGGGTCTGCAGTCAGGCAACCTGCCCAGTGCTGGGCCCTTATGGTATCTTTTTTAATCTTCAACAAAAGTATGTGAGTTTGTTATTCCCCTCCTGTCCCTCCAGGCTCATTCTCTGCCATGTCTGTGGTCTGCTCTGTGTCCCGGGAGGCTACCTGTGTAGACTCCTTGCCTTTTTGCTTCTGGCTGAGTCTGACCAAAGGGGAGTCCCTGGGTTAGGCGCCAGGGGAAGGTTATTCTTAACTTTCCCAGTCCCTGAAGTCCCCCTTGATAAAGTGGGTACAGTGGGTAGTCATTTATCTCAGTTTTGATGACTAAATGAGATCCTCTGTATGAACTCTTAGTGCAGTGCCTGGCACACAGGAAGCACTCAGCCTGTCATTATTTTCTCAACCTTACGCTAGATGACCTTGGACACGTCTGTGCAGCTTTGAGTCTGTTTCTTGCCTGTGAATGGATGCTAACAACATCTCACCAGGCCTGCCATGTGGCTTGTACAGGGCACAGAGACCCACTTGGAGGGATTAACTAAAGACAGTTTAAGGAAGGGACGATTTACTAGGCTGAACCATATAAAATTGCTAGTGATTTGGCCGGTTTTGACCTGCAAACAGTAGTTTCACGTGGTTCAAAAGTATGGGCAATGTAAGGACACCAGTGAAGGGATAGCCAAACAGCCAGGCTGGCAGTGTAGGAGTCACTAGCACCATGAGGCTGAGGGGAAGGGGCGAGCACAGTTAGCAGGGGCAGTCACTGGGGCTACAGGAGAGGAACTGGGCTGCAGGAGCTGTGACCCTGTGTGGAAGTACAGGGGACCACCCTGGGACCCACAGAGAGGGGGACAGAGCAAGGATCACCCCAGCCTGTCACTCCTCCTGCCCCTCACTTTCCTTCAGGTGCCTCCCTTTGGTCCAACCCAGCCAGAGAAGAGGGCAAGGGAGCTTGGATGAAGCAGCCCCTAGATGTCAGCCTCCTGCCCTCAAAAGAGAGAGGTGGGGAATGGGTCTGCAAGGACAAGAAGAAAATCACCAGCTGCCCTGGGCCTAGTGCCGGTGGCTGCTTCCTTTTCATTCTCATTGTTCTTACTGTTAGGGGTGGAAGGCCAAGTCGAGGTGAACATGGATGCGAAGGCTCAGTGACATCAAAGAAAGAAACAGCAAGACAAAAGGAGATTTTGGAGGTTGTCCTGGATGTCACACAAGCCTTCAGAGTTCCCAGGCTGGGGCCTGACATGAGCACCCACTCCTTGGCCCCCGCCCTCCCCCTGGGCCTCCTTCAATTCCAAGGAAACAGGAAACTTGGCTTCCAATGCCCATTCAAAGCCCAGACTAGGCTGGTGGTGTGAACAGCTTCAAGGTCTTTGGTAGAACTGGGGTTTCAATGGCAAATTGCCCTCGGGAGAGGCTGTCAGGAGAAGCCATCAATCTTGTGGCCTGTGCAATTGGCACAAGTTTGCAGACCTTCAGGACTTTTTCTGATGGATGAGAAACAATCAGACCTGGATGAAATATCACAGACTTTTTGAAGCCCCATTAAAATCAAACTTGGAAGCCCTTTTCCTGCCTTTGGTCAGTTCTGGATCCATCCTTGGCACAGCCACTGTGCATCTTCCTGAGCAGCTCTCCTGTCATTCATCCACAGCCACCTGCATACTTGCTGGGCCCTACCCCACACATGGGGGGAGAAGCAGGAGTAATAGGGCTGGCTGCTGGCCACAAGGACCCATGAGGAGGACATGTTCACACCTGGGTTTGTCCATCTGCAGTCTTAGTCCAGGCGCTTCACTCCCTGCAAGGACCATGGGATCATCTTTGGAGTACAGTGCTTCTCATCGTGGCTGTACCTGGAACGCTTCAAAAAAGCACCGAGGCCTGCATCTCACCTCATTTACATCAGAGATGGGGAGGCCCTCGATCTGGAGCATGGTCTGGGTTTCACGATTATTGTAGAGCCTCCCCGGGTGACTCTAGTGTGCACGCATTCTTGAGGGCCATTGCCTCAGAGTCCCCTGGCAGGCTTGGAAACACAGATGACTGAGCCGCACCCCCAGATTTGCTGGTGGTTCTGGGGTGGAGCCTGAGAATTTGCATTTCTCTCAAGTTCCCAGGCAGTGCTGATGCTGCTTGTTTGGGGACCACACTCAAGAACCATTGGCTTAGTGGGAACTGAGGGTCAGGGAGGTCAAATGCCCCTCAGTGGATGAAGAAATGAAGTCTTTATCTCTCTCCAGGCCTGGCTGGTTGAGCCTATATAGAGGACCAATATTTTCTTCAAATGTTTCTGGTATCAAATTATCACAGGGCCCAGATCTGCTTCTCACTCCATTCTTGGTTTATTCTTATAGACCTGTGTTTGCCAGATCATAAGTTTTCCTGGGAGGATGGGGAAAGGAAACCCTTGCTTAAAATATGTCTTTCTAGCTAGCTGTATCTCCCACTACCATGAAGTGGGTTTGGAAACACCCCATAAGGCACGCATTTGCCTCTCTGAGCTTCCCTTTAGAAGTGTAGCCCTTCCTGCCTCCCTCTTGGAAAATCTTTGGCATGGGCTCTGTAGCCCAACAAGCCTGGATTCTTTCTAAGCACAGGTTCTCAATTCATAAGCTGTGTGGCTGTGGGCATGTTACCTAACCTCTCTGAGCCCAATTTCCTTCCCTGACAACCCCACTCTATACAATGAGGATTTCAGGAAGATTAAAATAGCATGCCTTGGGTGTGGGCACAGCATGTAATTTCTCCCTCCCCTGTGCAGGGCAGAAGCAGGCCATGTGGTAGGGACAGACACAGCTGCCATCAAGAAAGCACAGCCAACCATGGACATACAGGGGTGAGCACAGACCCCTCGTCTGGGTGGGATTGGAAGTCAGGACTTTGATTATATCCCCTGGGGCTCCCTGTCACTCCTGGGTGCAGGGAGGACACAGGAGCCTGAACACAAGCAGTTCCCCACCCAAGAGGCCAGCCCCTCACAGTCTGCAGCCCCGCTGTGCTCCCACAGTGCCTCTGCTGTCCTCTGAAGTCTGGGCAGGAGGTAATTTCACACCCCTGGCTCTCTGCACTCCGGTGATGAATGTGTGTAAGTGACCTTGGCCCCTCCAGCCACCATCGGCACACATAATGATGTAATTGAATTTGTATACACTGTAAATTTTATTAGAAGAAAGCAATCTAGTTCCAATTCTGATTCTCGGGAGTTACTGGATTGTATTTGAGGATAAACTCGCTGGTCAGCTGGGTGGGGACAGAGATCAGGGCCACAGCAACTCTCTCACTAGGTTTCACTGGGCATGATAAACAAAAGTGTGCAGCAAGTCCCAAGAGTGCCAGTGCCTCCAGCATGATGGTGAGCCTTAAGGGGAGGGACGTAGGCAGAGGCCAGTGCAGGGGCTGTTCAAAGCAGGAGCTCAGCAGAGAGAAGAGTCTAGATTTGTCTTTCATGTTTGACTCTTGGAGTTCTGTCTTCGCCACTCACCACCTCCCTCCTCTCTGTCTTCCCTTCCTCCCACTATGGTCTGCTTCCAGTTCTGTCCCTCTGAGCTGTGAGGCTCTGGAAAATAACTAGCTCACCTGCCCGAGCCTCAGTTTCTTCATCTGTGAAAGGGACTCAATAATACCTATCTCAGAGAGCCATCATAGGGAGGGAATGAGATGATTACTGTAAAATGCTTGGCACGTAGTAGGGACGCAGTACCTGCAAAGAACCTTTCCTTCCCTTAGCCCCACTCCCCTTCACCTCACTCCCCGCTGCCTCCGGTGATCGAATGCCTTGTCTGTAAGATTCATAGCTACTAATTGCCTGTGACTGAGGCTTGGGCCCAGTGCTCCTGGGTTACTATGGCCAATTCTTGGGCAGCTATAGTCTGCTGGGAAATCCCAACCCCCATGGATGCTTCTCTCTCACAGGACAAGGGTCTGAGTGGTCACAGACAGAGGCTGGTGGTGACCAACCATACCATAGAATGCATGGGAGGGAGATATCCTTGGGGATCCATAGTCAAGGAAGGCTACCTGAAGGAGGTGAAGGTGAGCCGGCCCTTCAAGTTGGGCCAGATGTGGGGAGGGTGAGCACAGCATGGAGGCCACGCATGTATCCAGAGCCTTCCCTATTCCAAAAACTTTACACTGTCATTTTATTTAGTCCTTACCCTCAACTGAGAAGTAGGCAGGCTTTTCCTTCCTTGACAGGCGCTGAGACATTGGTGATAATGAGAGGGTGGGTGATTACACCCCAAGGGGCTGGGTGAGGAACATACGATGTGGAAATCCCAGGGCACGTCTTACTTTCTAACCTGGGAAATGTGGGAGTAACTCTCTGACCTGGATCTGTCTGACCCCACAGACTTTGCTGGAACCACCTCTCATACCATTTACACCCCCACCTGCCCCCTGTCTCTGCCAGAGGTCCTTACCTGGTAACCAGGCGAGGAGACAAAAGCCCCACATACTGACTGACGAGTGTAGGCAGATCTGTCTGTAGGAGAGCCAAGGCACAAGAGTCCGCATTGTGCATGTGCTTGTGTGCGTGCACGGATGTGTGTATGGATGTGCATACATGTGTGTGCATGCACATTGTGTGTATACATGTGCATGTGTGTGTGTGTTTTCTTCGTAGACAAATTTATTAGAGAGGTTGACTCCCTGCGGGCGCCCCTGTGCACTTGAGCGTTTGTTGGCTACTGTTAACTCCCTGTGAAGGACAGCCCTGGTAGGGGTGGGCAGGAGGAGTGCACTTAGGAAGAAAACACCGCTCCTGTTCCACCCCAGTGACAAAGGTAGCTTCCTCATGTGGGTCGTAGGGACTAGTTCATCCCAAGTTCGGTTTCCACCCAAGTTCTTAGAAACACAGCTATTTCTGGAACATTCCGGGGGAAACGCCTGTAGGTTTATGTACTGTTGTTTCTGAACTTGACAGAAAAAGTGGCTTTGATTTTGTTGAAGGCTTTCTGTTTTATTAATGTTGGGTTTTCCCTCCAGATAGGAAGGCAGCTCAGTGATGTGTAAAACCTCCATTTTCATTTTCTTTCCCCCCTCAGAATTTCATTTCACTTCATCACCTGCTGCTTCCTATCTAAGGTTTCTCTGAGATGGATGGCAATGTCCAGAAACCATTTTCTTATTCCTCTTATCTTACTTGCTTAAATCCTGGCTCGGAGGGGCCTACCTCTCCCTTGAGGAGGCCCTGGATTTTCACCTGATTTCGAGCCACCATCGCACGGCAAACAGGTTTTGTTTATCTTTCCAGATTGCAGTGTTTAAGCAGGTCTTTGGAGGTAGCAAAGGGCATGTGTTCTTGAGAAAAACTGTGGTGGAGGAAGAAGAGCTTAATTTTCTGAATCACATAGCTATGTTTAAATCCCAGCTTTGCCACTTAACTAGTGGTGAGACCCCCCAACAGGTTAACCAACCTCCTTGAGCCTTGATTTCTGCACATACAGCCAAGGAAATAAAAATGCTTCCCTCAGGGTTGTGGTGGAGGTTAAAAGAGGGATAAAACTAAGGCATCCAGCACAACACCTAGCATGTAATAGATGCTCAGTAAACGATTCCTTTTTTCTTCCATCCCCTCGAACAAGAAAATAAAACATGCTCTGGTTTCATGCTACTCTTAGAACAGTGGTAACAAGTAGGAAGAAGCATTCATTTCTGGCACCTAGTTAACCATTCTCCCAGGCTTCTCGGTGTCTGGTGCTGTCCTTGGCACAATAAGGTATAAGAGAGAGGAAAGTGGGATTGGCTCAAGGGAGTCGAATAGGGATACAAATGAGGAGGTGAGTGAGTGGCCCCAGCAGGAGCAGATGTGCACAGTGGGGTCTGGGGAGAGGCTGAACTTGAGTGTGCCAATGGCTTTGAGCTGAACTCGGATGGGGAGAGAGAGCCTAGAATGGGGGGGGGGGTTGAGAAGAAAGGCCACATTGGGGAAGTTATGTCAGGGAGGCAGAATGGACACTGGTGTGAGTGACTGGAGTGAGCCACAGGGACTCTCAAATTTGGAGGAGTTATGTGAAAATTCAGGAGTATAGCCTCAGTAACTAGCACAGTGCCTGGTACACATAGGAGGATTTGATAAATGATTGCTGACTGATGGCTGGATGAATGGCTGGTTGGATGACCAAGACTCAGCTTAAGTGTCACCTCCTCCAAGAAGCCTTCTCTGACACTCTTGCCAACCTGTCTGCTCTGCCTGCAGGGTCCCGGGTACGCTTGTGTGTCAAAGGCTATGTCCCACAGAGTTAGCCTTATCTGTCTCTGGTCCGTCATCCCCACTGGCCTCCTGTCTTCCCTGGGACAGGACTGTGCTCTGTATCCTTGGCCTGGCTCATAGAACCCAAAGGTTGGATCAATGCCCACAGACATGGGTTAGAGTAGGGAGCAGTTCCTGGATGGGAACCGAGAAAGAGGGGCGGGAGAATGTTTGCAAAGCTCAGAGACCCTCAAGGACTACAGACTGGACTGTTTAATGGCAGTGCAATTATGGGCACCTATATAGCTGTGTACCCAGTAAGTCAAGAACAGATCACATTTGGAGAAGTTGAGACTGTTTAGTTACAAACTGTTTGGGGGAAAAATGTGAACTCTTTTGTAGCCTTGAACAGTGCTGGGTTCCTAAAACTATGCCTTGGAAATTGTTTAGTGAATGCTGTCACTTTATGGACTTTGAAAGCATGGCACCAGTGCCCAAGATCACTTGGCTTAAGCTCAGAGAGTGCAGTGGGGCCCAGGTTCCTGACTCCTGACTCCTTCTTGCTAGAACCCCTGCCTTGTGGCAGAGTCTCCTCCTGCAATAAGAGATGACTCATGCCCTCCCTACTCTGCAGCTGCAACAGCAATTTCTTCAGGACACTCTGGCCTGCTATTCTCCATACCAGGCAACCTCTGTGCACATTAGCACATGTGATTCTCATAGTCCATGAGGCGGGAAACGTTATCCCCATTTCACAGACACATCAAGCAATGACATCTACCATCCCAGGCCACTCAGCAGTGACTCATGGAGTTGAGATTTGAACCCAGAACTCCTGATTTCTGAGTTAATGCTGTTCTATGAGTGCCACATTGAAAAAAATTACTCAAAACAGCACATGTACAGCAGCCACTCCTGGGAGCATTTATAATGGCAGATGTATCCTAGCTAGGCAGATCACGCTGGAAAGAAATGGATGCTTTTCATGGTTGTCTCTGCTCTCCTTGGCTTTCCCTGCCAGTAGCAATGTCTTTTCTTCTTAGATCCCTTTGGTCACTGATGCCACCAAACTGAATTTCTTAGCATGGAAATGTTACATTCAGGAATTGAGTTTCCTGCATAATATTTCTAGAAAAGTTAATCGCCTCATTAGTCATGTTTACCTTCTGTTTTTAATTGCATCCTCGAGAGCGAATGTATTCATTTTTGTCCTATGTGATGGTTCTTACTTTAACAACCTCTTAACAAAGCAGAGAGACCATCAGAGCACATGAAGAGTACCTGGTTTTCTTAAAATATGCCAGCCACCTCCCCAAAATGTAGGGCCCAATTATCACTGCAGCTATAAGCTAATTATTAGGTACAAAATATGGATCACAGCTAATTATCAGGATATGACCTTATTTCAAAGTCATAGATTCCTGTAAACTAGGTTACCATTACTAACAAAATGGAGATTCAAGTAGGAATTCCAGAACTGCAGTAATGAGTGGGTATGAAATGTTTATATTTCTAACAAATGGCACAGGCAAGAGATAATTTTTCCTAGGTTTATGTCTGGTGAAATTTTCCAGAAGTCCAGCCTCTGCAAGGCCTTATTAGTGGGGCCCAGATGATGAAAAAGTCCATTTCATTACCATCCAGGATCTTCTGGTTTTTTTTCCAAATCCTGAACATTGTGTGCCCACTGTTTGCAGAGCTCTGTGCTAGATGAAGTGAAAGATTGCAAGCCAGCCAAGGCCACAAGGGGTCTAGTCAGGTAGGTGGAAATGAGATGTGGTCTCAAATTCCCAGCAGGGGAGCACTGGAGTCCCATGTGGGGAGCTGTGGATGAAAGCATTGAGGGAAAACCCTCCTCTATCTTCGTAACGTTGGAACTGGGGTTTTGAGGCATCACTAGGATTTATTAGATGGGAATGAGAGTGGAGGAAGCATCATGGACAGACAACATGTCATGAGCGGATGTTGGGAGGGGGATGGAAAGACACATGGCATGTTCACAGAATTAAAAAGGAGAATAAGATTTGTGTGTCTATGGCAGAGGTTTTCACAGTGACAGTATGAGCTGGGACGGTCCAGAAAGCATGTGCTAACTTTGGGAAGAGCTCGTACATGCTACTTTCTTGGGAAGGGCTAACTTTTGTTGACATCTCAAAAAAGCCATTGATTCCACTAAAATTTTAGACCCCCTGGCCTGGAGGATAGCTTTTGTGAACTGAGCATTGGTGAACAGAAGGAGAAATGTAGAAATACATTAGGACAGACTGCAGGGGGCCTTAAACACCAGGGTTATATAACTAGATATTATTTGGGGCTCAGCTCCGGTGGGGTGCAGGACAGAGTAGAGGTTTAAGAGGCGAGGTGGGAGGAACTGGGCATGGGGCTAGAAGAGGCAGGAGGGCCCGAGGGAGGCTACTGTGCTTCCAGAAGGACAGGATGAGGGCCTGAACCAGGCAGAAGGAAGATAGTAGAAGGTAGGCCAGCAAAGCTGTGGAGGAAAAGATCAAAGGGTTTGATGTCAGAGAAAAAAACAGAGACAGCAGAGTGTGATGGGGGGTGAACTCTGGAGCCAGGTGACTGGTTCAAACCCAGCTCCACTGCTTCCTGCCTGTTCACCCTGGGTAATTTATATAGCCTTCCAGTGCCTCAGTTTCCTTGGCTGTAATACTAGCTCCTCCATCAGAGTTTTGTGGGGGGGAGGGGAGCGAGTGAGCAAAGTTTCAAGTATCTGAAACAGCCCATGATGGGTGCCCAGGAACATCAGGTCTTTTTTCCAGAAGACCGGCAGCTTTATGAAGGCGGGGCTTTGGTGCTGTGTGCAAAGCTGGCTCCACAGGGCCGGAAACTGTGCTTGGAATACAACAGGCGTGTGTTCAGTGCTGAATGGAGGATACAGTGTAATGTGACAGGGGGCTGGGACTTAGGCATGCTCTTGGGGGAGGTAAGTGTGCTCATGAGCAGGGCACCAGTGAGAGCTACTTGGGGACCCATGGAGGTCCCAGAGGACCGCAAGGCCCCGACCAGGCTGCCTCTGCAGGCCTGTGTGGTGGGCCCTGGCACACCTGCCATCTTGTCTAATCCTCATGGTGGTGTCCTTTGAGCATGGCAAGATGGATATGGTTATCCTAGTTTCACGTGAGAGACTGAGCTCTGGGCAGTGAAGAAGCTGACCTGTTGACGCTACTCTCGCTGAGATGGGTCTGGTCTTTGGCCTTGTGTCTTCCTCTTCCCATACTACTTCCGTGGATCCTCAGTCTATGATCTCCCAAATTACAATGGAAGCGATTAGTTCATTAGAAAGCAAAATGTCCAAAGACAACATTTTAAACAAAAATTAAGGACTCTCAGTAATGTATAAAGAACTCACATAGAAAGAATGGCTTTGCTTCATAACGAGGTTAAGAATAACATCATCTCAGACAGATTCAGGAGGAACTGACATTGTAGCCTTACCACTGACCAGCTCTGTGGTCTTTGACAAACTGCTTAATTTCTCTGAGTCTCAGTTTCTCATCTGCAAAACGAAGATAATGAGACCCCTTTGTGAGCAGCTGGGAGGACTAAGTAGCATGTTTATAAATAACTCAGAGTCTTGGCATAAAGAAAGAGTTCAATAAAGGGTTGTTATCATTCAATTTTGTATTATTATACCTTGTTTGTGCTGATAGCCTGGCCCCAAAGGGATAATGTGATGGCTGTAAGGCTAGTCCTCCAGATACAGGAGAGTAAATTTGGCATGAGGTCAGGTGGAATATCCCTGGGGGTGTGTGTGCGAGGATGGGAGAGCAGGAGTCAGAGGAAGGAGGCCTCCCATAACTATTACCAAAGCTGCCCCACTGCCAACTTGCAAAATTGACAAGGAGCTGCCTCAATACACTCCCCAAAGTCCTCTTATGAATGGTCTCTGCGAGGGCAAGGGCAACCTCAGCTTTCCCAGAACTGTGGGAGTCCTGGGCCTCAGGGGGTCCCAGCTCTGCCCCTCCCTGGCTGGCTGAGTGACCTGAACCTCGTATTGGCAGGACAAGATGGGATGATTGATCTAGTAGGTCCTAATGGATGTCTAGCTCAGTGGAGATGCTGTGGTCTGGCTGTTAGAGCAAGCCCATCAATATCTGGGTGCATCTCCAGGGGGCTTCTGAATGTGAGATTCAGAGTAACAAAGCCTGTGGCTGAGCTGGGTAACTGGTGTTAACCTGTGGTAGGCAACACAGGGAACCATTTGGGCTTCATAGACATAACTACTGAGCTCTAGATCTGAGTTTCATGGCTGTGCCATTTGACATTTTCTGAGCATCTCTTGGGACCAGGTCTGTGCCAAGCCAAAGGGACCTGGAAAAAGAGGAATCTTGATCCCTGCCCTCAGTGGATTTCTAGCCTGGAGAAAGAGGCAGAGGAGTGGACATACTGTGACTGGACACTAGATCAGTGCTCTGGCAGAGGGAAGCCCTGAGCAGAGGGGTAGAGGAGGAGACACCCCTTACTCAACCTGGGGACCAAGAAGCAAGATACCCCCATGGTTCTCCACAAAGACTAACCTTCTCAATTCACATGGAAATATAGTTAATGATCATTTTTTCAAAGTGAGCTTTCCTGGATCAAATTCTGTTTTGCATCCCATGTGGTAGATAAACCTTCAAGGAGAGGAATTAGAGGCAGGTGGATACATGCATGTGAACGGACAGTTTCCTTTATCTGGAGCAGCAGTCAGTTGCTAACACAGGTTCACAAATCCATTCGAGCCCCCATGCTCTACAATGATGTGAAAGAAAAGAAAAGCTCATAGGGCCCAGCACTGCAGAAACTCAATTTGTCCATCCCCTATCTGATGTTCCTGACTTTCCAGATGGGGCATCTCCGGATTGCCCTCAAGGGTCCACAGTTGTGGATTGTGAAAAGAAGGCTGGCTTACACTTCCTGCCACCAGCCTAGCTTCTCTTCAGGTCTGGAACAAGTATTCTCCTAGGGCTAGAGGTCCAAGTCCCCTGCACCACTTTCCCGGACTGGAACCCTCTCCAAGAACACTCTCCCTACTTTTCCTTTCCTGTCAGAACTACTGTCAGGCTCTAAGACCAGAAGAAAGTCTTCCTCTCCAAGAAATCCCATCCATACTGTTGCAGCCTGCTGGGACATGAACACAGTTGCATTCTGCACTGGGAAGATGGAAAGTACTGCTAACGCCTGAGTGGGCCACACTATTTCTTGCCATGGTACCTTTTTGCATGTGTTTTTCTCTCAGCCTGTTCTCCTTTGGCTTCTGTACTTCCTCAGGACTTGGCAAAGTCCCCAGAAGCCTGTGCTTGCTTGCCCCTCCTAACATTGATCACACAGTGTTTAAAATGGTTGTTGATGTAACAGCCTCCCTTATAGACTGAGAGTTCCTGCCTGCTAGAAGTTCCAAGCTATAGGAAATGTTACATCATGATGAGGATGATAATAGTAATAGTTTTATTAATTAGTATTTATTAATAGTTTATTATTAATTAGTGGTGGTGGTGAAGAAGTATAGAGAAAGAATTCCAAGTGAGGGCTCAGCATGAGTGAAATGAGTCTGACATTCAGGGAAGGCCAGGAGAATGATGGGTATGTGCTGGAAGTCCCAGGAGCCCAGTTTACAAAATGCTGGGTGCAATGATGTCTGTCCTCCCTAAAGAAGTGAATATCATCCTCTGAAAAACACATTCTGTGTTTGCAAGTTATTGATCTCTGCAAATCTCAGCAAAGAAAAGGACCAAGTTGGGGGCTTCCTATCCTATGGGCAAGCATGAACCCTTGTGAGGTATTAGACTGAGGCACTATATGATCTCCCTAAACGGCTCAAATACAATTACAAAGAACACAAGTACGTGATATGAGTTTTAACTCTAAAGACAAATCAAGCCCCACCACCCTCTCCTGTGGCCACTGAAGGATCATTTAATCTATTACTTGGTTCCACGTGAGCAGACTTCGGGAAAACAAATAATAAATATTTGTAATTGGTGCTCAGAGGGCCTTCCTGGCTGAGCAGGCAGGGCTGCAGACTGTGCAGGCTGGCTTTACATTTCCCTAGTTCCCCCTGCCCTTGGCTGAGCCACGCCCCCTTTCCCAGAGCTGTCACAAGTCTAAGCTGTGACATAAGAGTGAGCTCTGTGCTTACTGCCTGCATCCACATGTCCCCCACTTTCTGTAAGATCATCACATGCTAGTAGGGTTGCAAGATTTGGGTTCTGGTCTTAACTCTTTTGTGTGACCTTGTGTGGATCACTTCTCCCTTCTGGCCCTATTTCCTCATCCTTGACTGGGGTTCTTCAACATGTTTTTGTACCATGGGCCTCTTTAGCAGTCTGGTGAAGCATTTGAACCCCTTATCAGAATAAAAACTAAAATACATTAGACTATAAAGGAAACTAAGTATATCAAAATAGTTGTCAAAATATTTACATATGATGTTGGAATACATACATTTATTTATTAACACATTAAGTGACACAATCTGTTTGTAGATAGAAGGAGTGATGCATATAAATTATGAAGTAGTGATGCTTATAATTAATATTTTGAGATGTCTGTGATAACTGTGATGTGCCACACAAACACCTCTGATTTCTATTGGTCACAAAGTCCCAGGTCCTAAGTCCACGGCTTACTGTGGTCTGTTTCCTGCATGCATAAGGGAGGAAGTTCTAAATTGCTGTGAGATTAGTGAGGATAAAGGTACAAGTGTTTCCTGTCTGAATTTTAGAACCCCCTGAGTTCTACCCATGGATGCCAATAGTGAACTGCTGGACTAGATTGTGTCTCTGGGCTCTTTCAGCCCAGGCACTTGACTGTATCTGACTCTGCAGGAGTAGGCCAGCACCTCCCAGCTTGAGCCCCAAGGTAAAGGGAGAAAGGAGTAAGGGAACTTTCCCAACCCCATGTATATGGAGCCCCTGCCATATGCTGGGCAACCACCTTAAACTTTTCATATGCCCTATAGTCCCCAGGGCTGGGCAAAGTCACCTCTCATCTTAGAAAAAGAGTGTTGGAAATAAGTCATGTAAAGATTTTATTTTTAAGTGATATCTGCGCCCAACATGGGGCTTGGATACACAACCTCCAGACCAAGAGTCGCATGCCCCACTGACTAAGGCAGCCAGGTGCCCCGGACATCAGTCATTTAAAAGTTAAATATGGAAACAGATTTTCAAAGCCCTGGCATAACTCTGTCATTTAACAGTTAAATATGTAAACAGAAATTCAGACTCCTGGCATAACTCTACACGCCCATCTTTTACAGTTCCTGCAGAAGTCTGCTCTGAAATAGTCATTCCTAAATCACCGCCAGACCCTTCTGCAGTATCTTGCCACTCTTTTGTAGGTACCATCCTACTCCATCAATCCTGACCTGGAGTAAGTTCCTTAATCTCTCTGAGCCTTGGTTTCTTTATCTGTGAAGGGGGCTGGTTACTATTTCATAGGATGAAACTATACAGTCATGGAGTAGTTCATCCAAAGTGGTATGGACACCTGCCCCATCTGGACAATCTATCTGTGACCTCTGGATGCTCTTCTTTCACCTGGACAGCTTGTGTTACAAAGACCCTCCAAAGCCTTTTCTCCTGCTGCTCTGGACCTGCTCTGAAAGATGGGGCACTGACCATCTGCCACCTTTCATCTTGTGGGGGGAAGGGGCGTGAGCAAGGGGCAGGGTGCTCTGATGGGTGCATTCACAACATGACTTGGCGGGGTACCTTTGTGCCTTGTTATAGGCCCTACCCCTAGCTGCTAAAACCCTTACACTTGCCTCCCGAGCCCCAGACAAGGCCACCAGTGATTTTGCATTCTGTTTTGCTGAATAAGCATCTTGGAGAGTATCTACTTATGCAGGTTTTGAATCTCATTTTTCCTTTTCTGATTTCAGTGGTAATGCCCTCTGAAGCTTTAGGCTGGTTGCTTAACTTTGCTATGCTTCAGGTTCTTCCTCTCTGAAAAGTGGGGTAAGAATGTCTTCCGTGCCTGTGGAGAATTGTGTTGTAGCACTTACAATGAAAATCAAAGCAAAATAAAACCTAATCACATGGAGAGAAGAAATGAAGCTTTCTTAAATGGCTTTTGGGTACAAGTGAAAATCAAAACTACAATTACAAGCTATTAATAGAGCAACACTATATACCAAAACTTATGGAATGTGACCAAAGCTGTACTTAGAAGCAAATCCATAGCCTTAAATGCTTCATGATCAATGAGAAAGAATGAAAATAAATAAAACATTCAACACAAGAAGTTAAAAAAAAGAGAAATCTTAGGAAATTAGGAAGCAATAAACCACAAATATGGTAGAAATTAATGTATTAGAAAATAGAAAAACATTAGAATTTATAAGTGAATCTAAAAGCTGATTCTTTGAAGAAACCAATAAAATGGACATGTTCTTCTTAGGTATAATCAAGAAAATAAGAGAGAAAGCACAATACTAAAGATGAGGAAAGGAGTATAACTGTGGATATGGAATAGATTAAATCAAATTGCAAGAGAATAATACACAGTGCTAAGCTACTGAAGCTAAGATATTAGAAAATTTCCGAAATGTCCTATATTCAGAGAAACTGTATGTTATTGGATTTGAATGAAAAAGTTAACTTGGCTAACAGCCATGGAATCAATTTAAAATAATGTTCAATGAATTATAAAAAAAAAAAAATGAGTTTGAGAGAAGGCTCCAAACAGTCTTAGGCAGGATTTTACTGGAGCAGATGAGTAGATGAGGCAAGACAGTGAGCAAGCAGTCAAGGTGGAAGGCACTGGGGAATCAGGTGGTCAGGGCTGAGGGCAGGTGTATGGGAGGTGAGGGCAGCTGTGAGCAGGGCCTGGGACATATTGTACCTGGAGATCAATCCCCAGTGTACTTTTGAGACTTAGCTGTGGCCATCTGAGTCCTGTCTCTGTCTCTCTCTCTCTCTCTGTCTCTGTCTCTGTCTCTCTCTCTCTCTCTGTTCATGTTCATCCGGGTTGATAGCCCCTCATTACCTACTCACCCCTGAGTTTCGATGGGAAAGGGTTTGGAAAACTTAAGTACTTGTACAAATGCAATTTTAACAGTAATTTAGGGGAAAGAACTAGCCTCATTGTAGTTAGATTGACTCCTACGAAGCTATTGTATTGGTAACTCTAAGACTTCAAGCGCTTCCTGTATATTTGAATGTGTTCACCTCAGAGGGATGCCAAGAGGGCTGGGACAGAGGGAGATGCCCTGGGAAGAAAATTCACTTTTCTTTCTGGATCTTCTCCAGCTTTAACTGGCCTCTCAGACCTCCGTAGAATCTCCCTGGAACCAGGAGATCAAAAGATGTTGGGATTTTAAAGGCCCAATTCCCAGGGACCATTAAATGCATCACTATTCATTTAAAAGATGCTGTTAGCAGGGCACCTGCATGGGTCAGTCAGTTGAGCGTCTGACTCGGTTTCAGCTCAGGTCATGATCTCGCTGTTCACCAGTTGGAGGCCCAATGCACTGACAGCACCGAGCCTGCTTGGGATTCTCTTTCTTTCCCTCTCTCTCTGCCCCTACCCATTCATGCTGTCTCTCTTTCAAAATAAATAAATAAACTTAAAAAAAAAAGCTTTAATAAAAAAAGGTGCTGTTAGCAAATGCAGCCTCAGGAGTGACGGGCACCAGACCTAATGAGCAATAGAAGGCTGCATGGGAGGGGTGCCAGCATGGCTCAGTTGGTTAAGTGGCTGACTCAGGTCATGACCTCATGGCTTGTGAGTTTGAGCCCTGAGTCAGGCTCTGTGCTGACAGCTCAGAGCCTGCAGCCTGTCTTGGGTTCTGTGTCTCCCTCTCTTTCTGTCTCTCCCCTGCTTGTGCTGTCTGTCTCTTTCAAAATAAATATTAAAAAAAAAATAAATAAAAAGCCTGTGTGGGAATATTCTATCTTAGTTGGCTATTTTTAATTTGTGGTGAACTCTGATAAGTAATAGTTAAACTCTGGTCCTATGGAAGGATTAATCTTGTATGATCTGTTCAGCTGTGGTATAGAGAGAAAGGAATAGTTACCAAGTTCTCATGAGATTTGCCACCCATTTGACATTCACTATCCCATATAATGTTCACCTTTGCCAGTGGATATGCAGTCATTATTCTACCTATTCAATAGAATGGGTAATGAAAGAAATTAACTTACCAATGGTCTTTCAGCTGGAAAGTGGCAGGAATGTGGTTTACACCTTGAGTCTAAAGTCCTTGATTTAAAAAAAAAATTTTTTTAATGTTTATTTATTTTTGAGAGAGCATGAGTGAGAGCGAGTGGAATAGGGACAGGGAGAGAGGGAGACAGAATCCGAAGCAGGCTCCAGGCTCTGAGCTGTCAGCTCAGAGACTGACACAACGCTTGAACTCACAAGCCATGACCTGAGCCAAAGTTGGACGCTTAACTGACTGAGCCACCTAGGTGCCCCAAGCCCCTTGATTTTTGCACTCCACCATCCTACAATTTTCCAGATAGGCACAAACCCAGAAAGCATATTTTCTGAAATGTTCCATCCTGTCCTCCATGGCGCCTGTCCGGGAGCCCAGAAGCAGCCTGTTTTTAGGAACAGATGTGAGCTAGAGAAGAGTCTCTCACTTTCTACTTCTACAGGGAGGCTACACGGCCTCTCTCCTGGTGTTTTTCCAAGACTCTCTCTCCCATCTTTCTCTGATGCCTGAAATTCTGTTTTCAGGCATCAAACTTGTTCCATAATGTGAGAAAAGGCTAGGGAGGGAAAGGCCCTGTGAAAGAAGACAAATGGCTGTATATTAACATAAAAGCATGACTGATTGCTGGGAGATGGTCTCTGGGAAGAAATTCTAGACAGGAAGGTGATTAGGGCTGAAGGCACCAAACCTCTTATGAAGGAATATTTCCATCAGAATGGAGTAGGAACAAACAGAAGAGGCTGCTGATTTTCAAAACAGACTTCCCATTGTACAACTCTGCCACCTTGGGAGAAAAACCCCTCTACTTGGGCTCCTGGTATTTAGTTAAGTCAAAGGTGTAATGTGTTGTTGGCTTCCATTCATCTGTGATCGCTGTGACCTCCAGATCACCTTCTACTGTACCGCCTTCATTGCCCTTCACCTACATACACTCACAGATGCTTAGCAGTCAGAAAATGATGGAGAGGAAGTAGGCTGTGCAGCACTGTTCTTTCCCCTTCTGTGACAATCACCCTGGACCAGTTGTCAGTGGCCCTCCTATCACTCACATTTCCATGTCAAGGAGTTTGGTAATTTATCATCAGTGTATTTTAATCAGAGCAAGAGATGCCTGGAGTGCATTTCATCAATCTTGAGGGAGGAGAGGTTTGACCCCCAACACTTCCTGCACCCCCCAGTCTATGTGACTCCATGATGGATGACACAAGGTAATGTAGGGTAATGGAAAGGCATCTTACTGTCTCACAGAGGGATGTGGTAATGTCACATAGGCTCTCTGAGCCATGGCCTCTTCCTCTTTACACCAGGGACACCATGTCTTCTGAGAGGGCCATTCATGTACTGGTACATGGTTGGGGCAGAACAGCTTTGAGTTCCTTACCCCTTTTAATTTTTGTTTTTAGAACAGTTTCTATTGTTTTTCTCTGGAGCTAGCACATTCTTGTCCAGTTATCCTGCTCTATTGATAGGACATTGCACAGCCTTCATCTGCTTCCCAGTTCTAGACAAATAACTCCCAGCTGGTCTCTGCTGTCCTCTGTCAACAATGCCTCTTCAGCTCCAAGAGGCAACAGCCATACTGAGAACCTACTGTGAACCAAGCATGTTGCATATATGCTCTTATTTAAACCTCCAGGTAGTCCAGGAAAGTAGACATTACACCTGTTTTATAAGGAAAAGATGGAGTCTCAGAAAGGTTAACTGATTTCCCAGTGATCACATATTGTCAAGAGGGATGTAAATTTGAACATAAATTTGAATGTGTCTGATGATTGGATGCCTGGAATGCAGGCCCTGGCACTCCCTCCGATCACAAGGGCTCCCCTGTTGGTGACCCTTTAAAGGAAGGGCACTTGCCTGAGAGAAATGAGCCCACTTCTGTGGTTGGTATCTTTGCCTCACTGGCTTCAGGTAGTGGAAATACTTGGACACTTGAAATAACCAGTCTCCTCACTTTATCTGGCTACCTTCCTAAAAACAATAAAAAGCAACACACATTAGGATAACTCTTTGTTGTTGACATGAAGGCTCTTCCCTTTTGGCAGAGGTTGTGTCTGTACAGTCTTGACACTATTTGTATAAAACTTATTCTTCTATTACAGGTTCGGGGCTGACATTATGGACATAGCTCTGTTATTCTAGGACTCCCACACCCATGGCAGTGGCAGACACATATTCAGATACTCCTCGGGAGATGGTTTCAAGGGAGGCAAAGAGGAGGGCCTTACTGCAGTTATGCAAGAGACAGGGTCTGTCCCGGGCATATGCCACTCTTTCTGTGGGCACCTGTTGCAGCCAGGTAAAATGTAGTGCTAAAGTTTGGTGGTAAGGGCCTGGAGCCACCTGCCTTTGAATACCATACCTACTTATAAGCTTATGAGCTCCAAGAATCAAGACAATTCACTTAACTGCTCTTGACCTTCGAATCTTCATTTATAAATAGACCCAAGGGACACTTTCAGAGTGAAGGTCCAGATAAACTGATACCTGGAGGTTCTTAGCAAATTGTCTGGCACCTGGTAGATTACTCTGAGGCTCTATATGGACTGTTTACCTCTAGTTTATGCCTTTACCTTCTTTTTCCCATCCAGATGGACTTGAAGTTTCTCTGAGTACTTGCATTTTATATGCATTTGATAGTCATGTGCATTGTTTCTCTTTCCACTGAAGAACTATATACATATTTGTTGAATCAAAGTCTACGTCGTGATAATTTGCTTTCTGAGCAGGCATTAGCTGGGGCATGACCTTTTTGAATCATCCTGATGAGATGACCAGTTTCCATTAGGTTGTCTGGTTCCTGATGGAATGACCAGTATCGGAAGATATGTCCAGTTCTTAATGTGATGTCGAGTTGTTAAGAGGCCAATTCCTGGTGGGAGGGCCAATTTCTGCCTCAAGAAAGGGCAACTATCATTTATTAAATATCTACCATGGACTTCACCTGGTACAGGCAATGTGTGGATTATATGGGATTTAAAGCATTCCATGAGACCGTCATATAGATGGATGCAGTTAATAGCCTGGCTTCTAATGTCATATTACCTGGTTACAATTTCATTGTTGCCACTTCAAACATGTGACTTAACCACTGTGTGTCTCTGTGATGATAATAGAATCTCTATCATAGGGTTTTGGGAGGAATTGTTTCCTGCCACATAGTCCAATAGCATTTAGCAGCCCTTATTTTTATCGGTATCTTGTAGACAGGGAAACCAAGGCTTGGGAAGTGACAGTAGGGGAGTCTTTCTCTTCCAAGAGGAAAATTCAAATTTAAATCTTGCCTGATATCCAATCTGAATGTCAGAATTGTCCCATATTCATTTTCAGTTCAGGCCAGGTCTTTGCAATGTGAGGACATAACCTTCCACTCAGTGGGAGTGATTCCTATGGGGGGCATCCTGGGTACAGCATGACACTGAGAGCAGGCTAATGGGAGGGCCATGGCAAACCTAAGTATAGACTGGTGATACCCCACAGAAAACAGACCCTGTTGGTGGGAAAGGGTAGAGTTCAGAGTCTTCATAGGTTTAATGGGTAGAGGCTAAGCTTGACTGGTGCCATTTGGCTGTATGAGAAGTGAGTTACAACCATCCATTGCTAAATAAAAAACTTCTTGTCATAAGAATGACTTTAAGCTTTTGTACCTTATTTCTTTTGATCCCTTTAGTCATACTAGGGAGGTATAAGAAATTTACCATAAGAAAGCTGAGGCCAGAGAAGTTCACATTTTGCCTTATGGCACATGTTGGCAAAGGCAAGATTTGAACTTGGGTTTATTGGATCCTTTCACCTAGGCTCTTCCCCCCCCCCCCATACTGCCTTTTTCCATGAAGATAGTACTTCAGGAGCAGTAAAAAGGGTTCTGGCAGGAGATGAAAGAGCTGTTCACAGCAGACGGTCCATGATCCTGATAAGCAATTAGGTAGATCAAGGCTCCATAGGAAGGAGGTGACATTGGGTGTGGTATAGAGTATATGATAAGAGGATACCTCAGTCTGAAAGTCCAGGAAAGTTAGAAGAGGGCAAGATTGATGACCTTCTGGGATGCCTGGGCCCTCAGCAGCACTGCCCACATGGACAATGGCAGGAACAAGTGCTCCATAAACCTTGCTCTCGTTCCTACTCTCAGCCAGGGCAGGTTGGTGGCTTTCCCTCTCTCTGGCCCCACAGTCAGTATGTTCCTGGTCACCTATATCTGGATTGTTTCAATGCCAAAGTCCTGGCCTTCACCTACCTTCAGTCAGGAGATCTACTTGCAGCAGGGGAGTGAGCTGGTGGTGATCTTGAGATTCTGCTGAAACCTACATACTCTTCCTAGGAAAATATACTTCCTCACAAATGCTGCCTACAGTTTCAGAGGATATCTAGGTCCCATGAGATTTCTCCATCAATCCCAGGAAAGCCTATAGATTTGGTTATAAGCTTTGCATTAAATTGGTAGGTTGAACTGGTGGGTTGAACAGGAGTCAATGGGAGCATTTTCATGTACAGTATTAATAAATGCAAAAATAAAATACTTCACACAAGAGGAGAAATGTGCACTAGTTATGAAGAAAACTTCAGAATCTTACTGAGAAGCAACAGTGAAACTTTGAATAAGTGGAAAGAAAGAATAGGTTTTTGGATGGTAGGAGTCAACATTTAAAAATGTAAATTCTCCCTTTATTAATCATTTATTTCCAAGCAATCCTAACCCATAGTTCAACAAAAGATTTGGTCATTTAGGTGGGGGTCATTTGGTCATGCTAGGGTTCATTCAGAACAGAGGCTGGCAAACTATGGCTCACCCAAATCCAGCCCACTGATCATTTTGTAAATAAAGTTTTATTGGAACACAATAATACTCAATTGTTTACATATGACCTGTGGCTGCTTTCTAGCTACAAAGGCAGATTTGGTAGTTACTATGGAGGCTGTATGGCCCACAAAAGGCTAAAATGATTACTGTCTTGTTATGTAAAATTTTGTAGACTTCCGATCTAGAAAATTAAATACATGAAATATCTATGAAAACATAAGAAAAGATTGATATGGGCAGACTGGCCTTGCCAAATTTCAAAGTTTCATAAGTACATACCATTTCAGTTAGTTTGGTATTGGCATATGAATAGAAAATTGTTCAGTGCAACAGAAGTTGCAGAAATAAGTCCAAATAATGAGGGAACTTACATCTAGTATATGATCGGATGACATTTCAAATCAGGAAAAGATGGACTCTTCAATGATCTATGTTGATATCTAGAAAAAGGAAAAAAATCTCAATACCATCTTCATGGCTTAAATGAAGGAAATTCTAGATGAATGCAATATTAAATGATAATGGAATCCTAAAAATGTTACAAGGAAGTAAAAGTTACAAAGGAAAGAAGGTTGATGTGTTTTACTGAAAAACTTTTTTTAAAGCCTACCTAGTAAATTTACTATAGTGAAGCCGAAAGACACGTGAGAAACAAGACAGAGTAACCTTGTCTTGGGAGACAGCACTTGAATACAAAGAGAGCCAACCAATCAATGAGAAAATAATAAAACAACCTAATAGAAAATCAGCAAAGAGCATCAACAGGCAGTTCAGACATACACAATAAAGAAATGAAAAATAGCAAATAAACATATGGAAAAATGCTCATTCTTCTGTTGATTAAAGAAGGGCAAATTAAAACAACTCTGATATATCTTAATTTACCTGTCAGATTAGCAGATTGGCCAAGATGTGAGAAGTGTCAAGGGTGTGTGGAAATAGACATTTGCATACATAGTTTGGAAAGAGTAATTGCAATCTTGTCAGAGGGTAATTTGACTGCACTTATGAACACTGTAAATTCACCTACACTTTGGCCTGGCATTGCCATATTTAGAAGGTTATCTTATAGGTATGCTCACATGCACAAAAATGCTTGGAAGAGGAGATTAATTGCACATTGC
Organism: Panthera tigris; assembly: GCF_018350195.1. Lineage (NCBI taxonomy): Eukaryota > Metazoa > Chordata > Mammalia > Carnivora > Felidae > Panthera > Panthera tigris. The sequence continues at coordinate 122,204,581 of NC_056668.1, read as the reverse complement.
TTATAAAATAACAGGAAACAACCTAGATACCCATCATTAGGGTTTCCTCGAGAAACACTCAGTGTTTCTCAAACCTGAGTACTGTATTGATTCCAGTTAAGGGAAAAAGAAATTCTCAGAAATTCTTTCTGTTGAATTTAATTATTTTTTATGCTATTTCTCCAAAATGTGGAACCATTGTGGAACCATTACTAAGTACAAGCCTCATAGGTTTATAGTTCTTATAATTCTGTATATCAAAATCGAATGTATAAATTATATGTGAACAAATAAGAAACCAATAAAATTCAAGATAACAATATTGTTTATAAGATGCATGGTATATTCTGCTGAAATAAAGTGTAGTTGTCAGGGCACCTGGGTGGCTCAGTCAGTTAAGGCTCTAGCTTTGGCTCAGGCCATGATCTCACGGTTCTTGGGTTCAAGCCCCACATCGGGCTCTGTGCTGACAGCTCGGAGCCTGGAGCCTGCTTCAGATTCTGTGTCTCCCTCTCTCTCTGCCCCTCCCCGGCTCATGGTCTGTCTCTGTCTCTCAAAAACGAATAAACATTAAAAAAAATGCTTAAAAAAATAAAGTGTAGATATCAACAGTGGAGTTGTGTACACATGGATTCAATTTTATGTATAAAATCTGTTCTTTCAGTCCAATCCCTAATGAAAGGAAGGATTCTTACATAAATGGGCTTTAAAAACTATATTAATACATGTAAACTTTGCTTGTTTGTTCAGGCTACTCAGATCCATGATTAATAAAAACTCTCAAATGCCAGTTTTAATGAGCTGTCATTGATAATCCCATGAAGGTACTCGGTTTATTTGAAGATAAAGTTAGCATCGTGGCCTATTGAAATGTGTGTTAAATAGTATTGAATCTAATTATCACTGGAACTGAGTGCAGAAACATTCTTTCTGGGGTATTTATTACCATGCTTGTTGCTAATGAGTTGAGGCACGCTGTCTGGGCATAGGCGCAGGCTGCTGTGAAGGCTGTCATTCGGGCTCTGTTTTTTCCTGTTCTACCAGGAGATCTCAGTTTCCCTCCTTTACTTTTCCCCTTTCAAATGACTCTGAAATCTTTCTTTTGCAGGCTGCCATGATGTGGCGAGGTCTTTACTTGCAGTGGCTCTCCTGGTTAACACAGATGGCTGTGCAGCAACTTTGGGCGGGGGGTGGTGCTTTCTAAAATCATCCTCTGGATGATCCACAACATGGCTTTTTACTCCCTTACTCTGGAGATAACATCAAAATGAAAACTCAGAATCAGCGAAGTCAAAATCAGCTGACTTCCAGGCTCACTGTAATATAGTGAAATCTGAAAGAGAGAAGGCGGGGTGCAGAGTGGAGGGAGAAAGCATTCCCGACTCCAAAGTCCCAGTCACAGGATAGGTTTCCTGGGTAGGCTTGTAGCGTGCCTGTTGACAATGTGCCTGAGCTGTGGAACCAGGACAACATGGGTTCGGGGCTGGGCTCAGCCACCTACTCACCAGCTGACTGATTTGGGGCTTGCAGAATGGTGAGTGCCAGATCTGGCTATGTGGGCACCTCAGAGCCACCCACCTCCTTCTGCCAGGCCTAATTGACTCCAGCTCCTCATTCATGATGACACCCAGCACCCTGCCACTCAGGGTCCCTTAGGGCAGTGGAGGGGTGAGGGAGAAGTGCACCAGGGCTCTCCTTAAAGATTGGGATGGGGCTCCTGGGTGGCACAGTCGGTTAAGCGTCCGACTTCAGCCAGGTCACGATCTCGCGGTCCGTGAGTTCGAGCCCCGCGTCAGGCTCTGGGCTGATGGCTCGGAGCCTGGAGCCTGTTTCCGATTCTGTGTCTCCCTCTCTCTCTGCCCCTCCCCCGTTCATGCTCTGTCTCTCTCTGTCCCAAAAATAAATAAAAAATGTTGAAAAAAAAATTAAAAAAAAAAAAAAAAAAGATTGGGATGACACAGCTCTGGGGGCTTAAGTAGATGTTGGCAGAGAACATTTAAGCATTTAAAATCCTTACATCAGATGTTTTCATGCACTTCCCTGCCGAGAAGTGCAAAGGGTGCTTGGTTTAACTGTGGTTATTTACAGCCCAAAGAAAGTGGCTGGCACTTCGAGGGAAGCCAAGGGTTTTATTTCTCACTCCTGTTTTCCATTTCTGTGATTTATGGTCCTAGGGCCTGGCAGAATGCTCCTGAAAAGCTCTGAACTCAGTCCATTCCTGCCCTAGCCCTGTGGAAAGCAGCCCCCCTCTAGAGGCTCAGGAAGGCATTGGGGCTGTGCCTTTGCCAGAGAAAGCCCGGATGCTGGTCCTGCTGCCTGGAGGTGGTTGGTCAGTCAGGCTGTCCTCCTCCATTTCTGACCCTGGAAACACCAGCCCCAGAACTCTTGGTGTGAAAACTGAGGTCAAAGCTGCCACTCGCCATTGGTTTTCTTCCATCTGTCATTTGATCTCTGATTTTCCTTAGGTAAAATGTTTATTTTCAAAAAAACTGCCACTTTTGCTCAGGGCTATTATTATCCATTTTTGTCTTGATTCTTTGACACTCGAGTATCTGAGAGATATTTCCTTACCTTGCCTACCCCTTGGCCATGATGGTATTAGACAGGAGGCCTAGTCTGTCAGCCTGGGCATTGACCAAAGATGCCTGTCCCTTCTAGGCAGCTCCTAGACAACCTGGGTGGGACTGGTGGTGTTCTTGGCACATAGGAGGCATTTCATAAAGGACTGCTGAGGGAATGGAGGGGTGAGGGATTACCCGGCTTTCTGGGCCTATTCACAGAAATGCCGTTCTGCCTCCCTGCCCACATTGATACATTAAACTATGTTCATAGAGGTGTAAAAATAATAATCATATTCATAGTAATATTGAAGGCAACTGAGCATGCACCAATCTCTTCTAATGTGCATTACCACCTTGTAAGGGAGGTACTATTATTACTTTCATATTACAGATAAGGAAATAGAGGCTCAGAGAGGTTAAGCAATTTGTACACGGTCACAAAGCTAGCTAGTTGCAGAGATGGGATGCAAACTCCATTCCGTTTGACCCCTCCCCTGAACTTATGGCCACTATGAGATACAGTCTTCCTTCAGATCATCTGAGTCCCTGTGGATAGTAAAAGCACTCATTGTAGGAGCTAGCAGGATTTTACTTTTTTTTTCTTTTTTTCTTCTTTTCTTTCCTTTCTCCTTTTTTCTTTCCTTTCCCTTTCCCTTTTTCCTTTCTTTCAGAGAGAGAGCATGCAAGTGGGGGTGAGGGGCAGAGGGAGAGAGAGAGAAAATCCAAAGCAGGCTTCACGCTGAGCTCAGAGCCCGATGCGGGACTCGATCCCATGACCCTGGGATCATGACCTGAGCCGAAACCAAGAGTCAGTAGCTCAACTGACTGAGCCACCCGGGCGCCCCAGGGTTTTATGTCTGATACCACTTGAGTAGCTTCCATGGCTTCCTAGTTGGGGGCTCTTTCTCCTCTGCACCTCCTGCCTGAAGTACTCACTTGCCCCAAATCTCTCTTTGATACTTTTCATGGACACGTGTCTCTCCCCTGCATCCCTGCATTTTCATCCCTGGAGCAGAGGCCACGGCTTCAACTGTGGGAACACCAGTCATGCTCAGCCACACAAGAAGTTAATCAGTTTTATTAGCCTTTTCAAAGAACTTGCTATTGGCTTTCTAGTCCTGCCCTAAATTATGCTTATTATTTTATTAGTGGCTACTTTAATCGTTATTCCTTTTTTTCCCCTTTGGGCTAATTTTACTCTTCGTTTTTTAGTTTAGAGAGATGGATGTTTTACCTCATTAATGTTTGTCCTTTCTTCACGTGAGGCTCTACATTTTCCTTTAAATTCTGCTTCAGCTGCATCCCACGTGTTTTGATGCATATATTTTTTATATCATTGAATTCAGAATATTTCCTGCTTATGTTATGATTTCTGACTCATGGATTATTCAGAAGCATGTTTCTTGATTTGTAGACAAATGGGGGATTTTTTGGGTTTGTCTTTTGGTGACTGATATCTCCTGAAGTTTCTAATGCACTTACATCCAGCAGAAGCAGGCTCCCGGTGACCACGCCTGACCTGTGGCTCCCTACACCCTCCCTCTTCAGGCAGTGTCTCTTTCTCCAAAGGAACTGATGTTAAAGTCTTTGCCCGATGTCCCTTAGCTTGTGTGCCAGAGTCGTGGGTGTGGAGAGAGGAAAGGGGTCCAGTCAAACCCAGTTCCTCTGGTTTTGAAGCTCAGCTCTGCCCTCTCCTTCTCTCCATTCCACAGTCACTGGGGATGTGAACAAGTGAGAGTTTTAGTGTCCGCGGAGAAATAGGGTCTGCACTGTCATCGCACGGTGGGCACCAACTCCTGCTGCCCTGCAGTCAGCCACTCCTTCACTTTGTGGCTTGTGCTCACTTTCACTAATGAAAGTTCCCTCTCCAGACTCACGGGGGGATTTTTTGAAAACAAACTCAGGTTCTGGTCACTGGCTTTCTTCGTTTCTGCCATCCACCGCAAGGAGCAATGTCCTACAGTCAGAGCAGCAAAAGCGACATATAAAAATGCAAAAATAGCTTGAAGGAAGGGCCTGCCTTGGGATGTGACATGTCATTTGAGCAGCCGAAGGATGTCAGAGCCAGCCTCCCACACTCCACTTGATGGGCAGACCTGTCGGCAAGTGGCTCCTTTATGATTCCCATCATAAAACAAGTGCATCTGGGTGGTTCATCCTTAGCAAATATTAAGGAGAAAAATGAGGACTCTGGTCATTATTTGGCACACAGGTTTTCATTATTGTGTTGTCCCCCAGCATGTTTTTCTCTGCCCGCTTGGAGGTAATCTCTTTGCTGTCAAATTACTCAAGTCAGCTGGAGAGAGAATTTGCTCCTGTACATGTCCTTTCCAGAGATCATCAATAAATAATAAATAAACTTGAGAGTTTCTAGAGCCTTCTGTTTTATAATGAGGTCATTTGAGCTTGAAGTAGTGAGAGGATAGTTTCTTTAAGGAGAAACGGAGAGAAGAGATGCTCCAGAGATCCTGAGTGTTAGGGATCTAACCTGCCAGGTGTCCATTCTTCAAAAGGCTTTAAATTGGTGGAGTTTGCTGATTCCACAAGGGGCCAAGGACTGGGGCAGGCTTGGGGCAGGTGATCCCAGCTGCAGGGCTGTTCCCAGGGAAGATCATTCTGAATGCCATGGAGCCTTCACTTGCTTTATGTGAGCTAGGCAGGCAGTTTAGTTTGTGGTATTTGTTCAGAGTGTGTATGGGGGTGGGAGGGACTGTTCATTTTTTATTAAAATAATATATATTTTTCTTATACAAAGGGAATGCATATTTTTTATTTATTTTGAGAGAGAGAGAGAAAGAGAAAGCATGAGCTGGGGAGGTGGAGACACACACACACACACACACACACACACACACACACACAGACACACAATCCAAAGCAGGCTCCAGGCTCTGAGCTGTCAGCACAGAGCCCAATGCAGGGCTCAAACTCACGAACCGCCAGATCATGACCTGAGCTGAAGTTGGACGCTCAACTGACTGAGCCATCTAGGTGCCCCTCAAAGTTAATGCATATTAATTCTGGATAACCCTCCTACAGTTTCAGCATTTGCAGATAATCACTTTTGTAGGTAAATTTTTTAGACCTTTCTCAAGGAAAAATATACTTGTACAAAATGGATCTTACTATGCACATTTTCTTTTGAATCTTACATTTTCAAGTCACTATATAATAGAGACATATTTCTTTGTCAATATATATTCTGGTATAATATGTTAGTGGCTGCATTGTATTTCATTGTATGAATATGCTGTTATTTAGCCAGTATTTTATTGTTGGGCTTCCTCTCTCTTTTTTTTTTCTTTCTTCTGTAAACAGTGCTGCAAGAAAGAACCTTTGAGCTAATTAGATATGTACATCTTCACTCTTTGTAACCTTAGGATAAATCCCTAGAATAACTGTTGGATCAGGTAGTCAGCCTTCTTTTTAATGCTTTTGATCTGCAACACTTAAGAGGATTCCATTAGAATGTGAAAAGTCTCTATGTTCTCTGTCCTCAATATCTGACACAATAGACAAACTGGATGAATATTCCCAGGGCTGGTGGGTATGCATGTCCTGAGCACAGCTTCACGATAGCACCTAACACTAAATTGAGCTCATATGCTTACTCCTCTGTCTCTCCAGCTGGACTAGAAGCTACTTGAGATGAAGGATTCTTATTTATCTTTATAATTTTAGTGCCTGGTACATTGTAGGAGCTCAGTAAATATTATTTTGTTCACTCGTGTCATAAATATTTACTGAGGGCTGACTATATGCTGGGCATTCTTCTAGGCATGAGAGATACCCCCATGAGCATCCCTGCTCTCGTGGAGCTTGAGTGGAAATGCCCTGCGTGGTCAGTGACTGCCCTACCCACAGTAGTGGTTTCTCCACCCTTCAAGGCCCAACTTCTCCCTGACAATGCCCCTGACCCCCACGGGCCACACTGCGCTGCCTGGGAACTCAACAGCAGTGAATGCCTGCATGATTTATTTGGCACTTAGCCTATGCAGTGTGAACTGTTTTCTATATTTTTATAGCTCTCTCTGGCCTCCCCAGCTTGACCAAGGACACCTCGAAGGGTGAGAACACCATGAAAATGGAAACCACAGTGTTTGCATCTGTGGGCTCAGGGCTCCAAACGCTGCCTTACCCGGAGCTGGCTTACCAGGTGATGCTGCGCACGCCCGGCCACACCCAGCCACACACGGTGCTTTGGAACTACCGGTGACCCATCTTCTCTGCTCTGGCTCCTCGGCCTTTGATGCTTGAGTGGCATGTTGTCCCTCGAGCTCCCAAGGACAGCTAGCGCTAATTCCCTCAATGAAAAGGAAACCACAAGAAACTTAGGAGAACCAAACTTAAGCACCAAATGCATCTAACCCACCACCCCTGGTGATCGTGAGCCCGGAGTTCTCTCAGACAGCCATGGGTAGAGTAGGAGAAGGGCCTGCCCTGCATGGTTGGTGAGGCTTTCCTGTAAAAGCCCATCGTGCTACAGAGGAAAGGGTTTTGTCAGCCTCCCCTTCACTGAGAGAAGAGGAAAGAAGCCCACTCCGTCCTGATGGTTTGAAAGTACTCAGCGCTGAGGTACTCTTCCATCCGCTGCCACAAAGCCCTTTCTTCGTGTGTCCTTTAATTTCATATCAAATGCCCACCTAGCTGTAGCTGCCAGCATTTGGAGAAGCTGACTTGCTCCTCTGCTGGGACAAAAGTGTTTGATGATTTACATGTGGACCCTCCTGGAATCCAGTCCAGGTCTGATTGTGATTATTCAAGCTTGCAGCTGCATCTCAGGGCAAGTGATTGGAGCTGGAGGGCAATGAACCGACCCTGAGAAGTTGCTAGGATTGGTGGAGACATTCCCCTGCAAAGGATCAACTGAGAACTTTAATTTTTGGGTAACAGGGGTGGAGGGGAGGGAGGGATGATGGAAGAGAGAGTAGGGATTATTGTGTATGCTAGTGCATTTGGGGACTCCTTTGAGCTCTGTCTTCTGGACTCACAGAACACCCTCCCCCCATCCTCCTGTAGATCAAGGTCAGGAGGGGCTTGCAGCAGCCCCCCTGTGATCAGCTCTTACCCTTAACATTGCCCCCTGTGTTTGGCTCCTCTCCTCACTAAGGCGGTAAGCACAGAGACACTGAATTAGTTTCTGCTGGTTGATTGCAGAATTAGCAACTCAGATCTGAAGCTATCCAGTGCATGGTGTCTGTCACTGTGGTTTGGGGGAGACGGTTGGAGCAGAAATGACCCATATTTTTGCCAACATGGACCCAAAGTGTGATACAATATACTGCTGTTAGCACGAGAAAATTAAAGGTGACTTTTCCATCAGGATTGCAAGCTGACAGCAGCCTGTCTCAGGAGCTCCGTGTAATGAGTATATTGTCTCCAATAGGGGGCCTTGATGACTGATAGGTGGGAAGCTCCACCCCAGCCTGGAATTATTATGCTCACTCACAGAAGAGGGCGAGTGACAGCGCAGTGATCTATTAGTGCTGTCTGTGGGGTTAATGGCAAGCTTTCCTGCTGCTAGTGGTCTATAAAGAGAGCAAAGAAGAGGGAAATGGTGCGGGGGGGAAAATCAATAGTATTAGCAGAGTCATGGTAATAAATGCAATCATGTATTTCTGGGATGGTTTTTATCGAACTGGTTATGAACTTGATACTTCTTTTTAGTTTATAGGTTGGAGAGAATGGGAATTTGGGGGAAAAAAACTAACTTTCTCGTAGACACAGCAGCCACGTTGCGTCGATTAAAGCTAATTTTCGTAGCCTTTAAAAAGGGGAACGGAAAAATGAATGTATACGCAGATGGAGGAATTCAAGGAATCCTGCGGATGGAATGTGTGATATTTGCTGTCAGAAGGACCTGATTTTTGAAGCCTGGTTCTGCTTCTTATTAGCTGTATAAACATTGGCCAGTTTCTTCATCTCTGTAACAGGATAAGTATATCTCTCTAGCCAGGCTGGTTGTGGGGCTGAAATAGCATCATGCATTTTTGCGAAGGCATCCAACCCTGCACCTACTAGGCAATGGGTACGCGTCAAACCATGGATATGGTTTGCCAGTGCCATCACCATGCTGGTTTAATGACTTCTGGGCCACGAGTTTAATGACTTCTGGGCCACCAGTTTAATGACCTCTGGGCCACAGACCAAGAAAGACTTGGGTGGTATAGGTGACCTTTCGACTCTGTTATTAACAACACTCACATTCATATCTAAAGTTTAAGAAGTCAGCTGCAATCTCTAAGTGATGTAAAAAGTCCCTCTAAAATGTAACAGTAAGCCCTGGAAATACTTCAGCAGAGGCAGAATATTCATATATCATGAGTGCTGTAGAAAAAGATTATGAGGGTGGATGGAAAGCAGGAGTAAGAGTTTGCATACAGATTACTTTTTAAATGAGGTTAGAATAGTTTAAAAACATTTTTTTAATGTTTATTTATTTCTGAGACAGAGAGAGAGACGGAGCATGAGTAGGGGAGGGGCAGAAAGAGAGACACAGAATCCGAATCTGAGCTGTCAGCACAGAGCCCAACGCAGGGCTCGAACTCACAGACTGTGAGATCATGACCTGGGCTGAAGTCGGACGCTTAACCGACTGAGCCACCCAGGCGCCCCTAGAATAGTTTTTAAAAGCTGGAAAAAATCTGAGGCAAAATGATATGGATTTTCATGTTTAGCTTTTTAAGTTTATTTATTTTGAGAGAGAGGGAATGGGGGAGGGGCAGGAAGAGAGGGAGAGAGAGAAAATCTCAAATAGGCTTCACGCTTAGCATGGAGCCTGACACAGGGCTCTATCTCACAACCTCGACATCATGACCTGAGTGGATATTAGGAATCAGATGTTTGGGGCCCCTGGGTGGCTCAGTCAGTTGGATGCCTGACTTCCACCCAGATCACGATCTGTGGTTTGTGAGTTTGAACGCCACATTGGGCTTTCTGCTGTCAGCACAGAACCCGCTTTGAATCCTCTGTCTCCCTCTCTCTGTCCCTCCCCTGCTTGTGCTCTCTCTCAAAAATAAATAAACATTGAAAGAAAAATAAAGAATCAGATACTTAACCAACTGAGCCACCCAGATGCCCCCATATGTAGCTTTTTAAATGGTCCAGTGCATAGAAGTTTCAGTATTCTTGATTATGTGGCAGAGAAGAATTAACATACCCTTATGGTGGCAGATGTGTTTATGTACATTATTTTTACAGTTCAGTGATATGAGGCATGTTATGCACATCTTACAGATGAGATTAAGAACGAAATATTTAATGTAGACTCAAGTTGCACAGCTGGAGTGAGGCTGAGGTTCATATTCCAGTCTCTTGGTCTTCTTGCTGCCGTAAGGAAGAGGGGATATTGATACCTTGTCCAGCACCCTTGTTAAGCTCTGACAGTGTTTGGGTCTTCTGCCGTCACCCCACTTAACTCACTGTATTGTTCTTGTCTGTTCACTAGTCTTAATCTCTAGAGTGAACTCTACAATTGCAAAGATTATATGCTTATCATCTCTGGACCTCCAGGACCTTCTTGGGGTGGCTGGCAGGTATTAGGTGCCTGGGCAACATTGAGTGAATGTTGGAAGACAGCACCCAGTGTCCAGCTCCCAGCCCTTTCCTTTGAGCCACGGTGGCTCTCCACTTCATCTGTGCAGGGTCCTGTCTGGGCTCATGTTCATCCCAACTCAACCTTCCTTCCCTGGTCCATGGGTCTCTTTTCATCGAGACTAATGCTCTCCCAGCCCAAGGCTCCTTGGGCCTCCTACGATCCTCAACTTATGACCCAACCCCATCTTTCTTTTGGATGTCTCCACTCTGTCCAAGATGCCACCTCCTTCACAGCCTTCCACAACCCTACCTGCCACTTGAGCTTCTTGGCTGGATCTGCCCATTCCCCACCATGAAGGCTCCAGGAAGCCACCACTCCAGACACTCTAAAATCGATGCTCTTCCACACAGGCTAGGTGACATCCTTGTTCTGCCATAAGAACAAGATGAGTGCAGGTTTGCCACAGGATAAGTGCAGTCATGTGATGGGGAAGATTTCAACCCACTTCACCACTTCTCATCTGTGGGACACCTAACTCCCTAGCCCCTTTATCCTCATCTGAGAAAGAGGGCCAAAGATCTCTATCGGGCAGTAAGTTTACAAAGCTCACTTTGATTCCAACACTGTGAGAATACTGGCAGTTCTGTGTGTACAGGTGAGTCCCAAGGGTGGCTGGTGGCTGGCTGACCTCCCACATCCTCAACTCCACAGCATGCACAGTGATCTAAGGGTGGCACAAGCATGCAGTTTCTTTATGGAAAATGGGCCTCCAAAAGAAAGGAAGAAGCTCCTGTTGATGACAGAATGGGACAAGCAGTGGAGATGTGTGAGAAAGTGATGGCTCTCTGCAAGAAAAGAGACATTCAGTGGGGGACATTTTGTACTAAAGTGGCATTTGTCAGTTTGGCTTTTCTCCCCCTTAGGGCAAATCCCTCACGGCTGTCAAGATACTACTAAAAATGAACAAGGAAGAAAATATAGAGAATATGAAAGTGTTGAAAGCATTGGGAAGTTTCATTTGTTTCTTTGTTTGGAAAGATTCTGTTCTGAATGCCAAGGTTGATGTTTCTCCTTCTGCCCGTTTGTTGTTAGTATTCTGTGTGAAAAGTTAAACACTTGAAACGGGTAAAGATTACCTGCCAATGCTTTCCTCATGAATCAGATTGAAAATGCAAACTGTGACATGAGGCAGAGGCATTTATTTTATTTAGTAGGGAATCGGGAGAGGAAATTGCTGGGTCCTTGCACTGCAGCCTCAGGCCCTGGTAGGTCACTCCAGCAAATTCCTCACCCCCCTTCCCTGCCTCCACCCCCACTCATGGCCCCCCCTTCCCTCTTCCCAGCTGTATCCCAGTACTATGCCACCACTACCTCCTTAAGAAGCACTTTTGAAATCTTTAGAGGGGGAGACCATAAGAATCTGTCTGGGGGAGGGAGTTGGGTTTTGTTCATTTCGATCTGCTGGATGTAGCCATCTTTCTGCTCTGGAGGTCAGAGAGAGAGTTAAGTTATTAAGCTCTATCACTTAATAGTTGTTTGGCCTTCAGCAGGTTGCTAAACCCCTCTGTATTTAGCTTACTTGTTTATTATTATTTTTTATATGGAATACAGATACAACCACCTATTGTCTGATTCATTTAACTCACTGTAACCCCCTCTCTTGCTCACCACCCTCCACCTGTCTATAGTTAGCATCTGGGCAAGGTGTTTCTCCCCAAGCATTTGAAGACCACAAGCCTGTTAGGAATGCTTCAGTAATGGGGCGCCTGGGTGGCTCAGTCAGTTAAGCGGCCGACTTCGGCTCAGGTCATGATCTCGCACTCCGTGAGTTCGAGCCCCGCGTCGGGCTCTGTGCTGATAGCTCAGAGCCTGGAGCCTGTTTCAGATTCTGTGTCTCCCTCTCCCTGACCCTCCCCCATTCATGCTCTGCCTCTCTCTGTCTCAAAAATAAATAAATGTTAAAAAAAAATTAAAAAAAAAAAAAAGGAATGCTTCAGTAATAAAACACCTTAACGGGAGCAGCAGGTGGAGGCCAAGTACTCTCCAGAATCCCAGCAGGTGGGTGCTCAGTGAGCACCTTTTTGTGCCCCAGGACAGGAAAGTAGTGCAAGAATGTAATCCTGTCTGTTCTTCCATAAGAGGCATCTGTGCAGCACACGGCCGTGGGTAATAACAAGAATGGGAATATTGGTATCCATGTGGTCTGAGCTCAGCAATCGTTTTTGAGGAATTTTTCCCTTCTATCTTTAAAAAAAAAATTTTTTTAAGTGGTAAACTTTGATCTTCTGCCTCCATTCAATGAGCATCAAAGATGGAGTCTTGATACTTAAATTTTTGATGTGACACATAAATCAGATATTGGTGGGAGATATTCTTCATTGCCTTTAGAAGGCTCTGACTGAAGAGAAGTAATAAGTTTTCTTGACCTGGGATGTAGACTTTTCATGTTGTGTACATCCCCAGAGGAAGAGGAGGTCAAATCCCAATGAGTCAGCATATGTGGTATGTTCTCTGCCTTTCTTGTGGCAAATTGGGTACATGTGCATCTTCCTTCTGCCCTCCTGAAAGGCACCAACACATGCTTGCAGCCTCTCTGTCCTGTCCTGGTGACTAAAAGACAGAGAGGTATGTATCTGGGGCCAAAGGTGAGGATATGATCATAGTAAATAAATAAATACAGCCTCCTTTCTTACTCCCTGAGGAAGTGAGTGGAGTAGTGGGCAGGGGATGGGAGGGTGGGTTTCCTATTCAGTGAAGCCCTTAACCAGCTGTGTGAGCCTTGGCAAGATCTTTAATGTCTGTGGGCTGTCACTAATGTGAGAAGTAAGGGTGTATGTGGATAAATACACATTCATACATATTCCAGCTGCCTGACAAAAGCTAATTTCCTACAGTAGCTGAGAGTCTGCCAACATCTGTCAGAAAGCAAGCTCATGGACAGCTGCAGTAGAATGTGTTGCTGTTTTATGGTTATTTTACTCAATTCACAGGTTCAAGGAGATAATATTTGAGAGTTGTCTGGTATACTACATGGTACAAGGCACAGTGATGTGGGATACAACCTATTGCTAACCTTGAGAAAATCCAGAAGCAAAAATTCTAGGGCATTTGAGGGAAGCCTGAAGGGAGTCCTTCCATCAGATACCAGAATCCCCTCTCCGGTGTCTGCAACAAGCATTTTCTTTTTTTTTCTTTTTTTTATTTTTTTTAATGTTTATTTATTATTGAGAGACAGAGAGACACAGATCATGAGAAGGAGAGGGGCATGGAGAGGGAGACACAGAAGCCGAAGCAGGCTCCAGGCTCAGGGCTGTCAGCACAGAGTCCGACGCGGGACTCGAACCCACAAACCGCAAGATCATGACCTGAGCCGAAGTTGGACGCCCAACCGACTGAGCCACCCAGGTGCCCCTGCAACAACCATTTTCTATGCCTCCTTCCCCACCTTCAGTGACAGGGAATATAGTACCCTTCTGATGAAGGCCAGTCACTTTTTGAATTGGGAGTTATGTAAACTGTGTGTGTATGTAAGTATGTGTATTTGTATGTAGGTGTGAATATGTGAGTGTGTAATCCATGCATTTGCTTCCAGTGCATATGGCTGAATCTCCTACCATTTACCTTTCTAACATTTCCAAAGAGAAATAGGGTTTTTCTAGGATTGTCAGGTATTTTGGATTCTTGCAGCCTCCTTCTACTGGTACGGTTAATTGAGGGTTGATTTTGTTTGCAAATGTTATGCATTATTCATCCAGGGTCTCTGTGGACACCTCATTTCCTGCCTTAGAAAAGAAATCAACAAACAGATGGGTGTCATTGCTGTTGCATTGTTTGACTGAAAGAAAAATGGTGGATTGGAATATTTTGTCCCTCTGTTGCACAAGGAGTCTTTTCCTGCCAGCAACTCAAAAGGCTCACTGTTTCCCAGGGAGTTTTTTTGACCAGCATTGGATCTACTTACTTTCCTCATTATGTATATGTATGGAGGGCCGTTGTCTAAGATGATATTTGATATCTGGGGACATTGTTCACAATCCTACTCTCCTGGGACTATCTTCATCCTGAACTGGGGGTGGGGGGCAGTTGGGCTATGGACACCTTTTGTGAGAATCTGAGTCCTCTGAGTACAACTTACTCCATCCAGGGAGCTGACACAATTAATAGTCTGTGTCTGGGTGCTGGGATCTGTCTGGTGACCCTCAGGTGTTACTTTGATGTAACTGGCTCTCAACATCCTGGCCAGGGCTCTGCGTCCACTTGTGCCTCTTGCTCCATTGCTGCCTCCACGGTCTCACAGAAGCCTGGCTAGTTACAGGCTCAATAAAACTATGTTTAGAGACTAAAAACTTGGCCCCTGAAGACTCCCTAGGACTTACAGACTCACAGGAAGTTTTGAACTATGTTCTTCTGTGTTACTCAGTTGTGTATTTGCCAGATCCTATGATTCAGGCCTTTGTGCAGGTCCTTGACCAATCATGCTATACAGAGCCAGCTAATGATTACAAATCATTTGCAATGACTCCTAGAGATCTCCTTAGATGGGCATTGACCCATTCCTGAGATGTATGATGTTTTTACATGTGTTCAACCAGCTACAAATATAGGGCTGTTACCTACCTAATTTATAAGAATACCATCACAGATTTTGCTTACTGCCCTATGGTCATTTGAATATGTTATGCCAATGGCAGGAATGGCAAAAGGATTTCCTCTGGTGTAGTGATGCCCATAATTTAGGTTGGGTGCCTCTGAAGTGCTATCTTGAGAAGAATATGGAGGCTGTATCTCTGGTCAGTGGCAATGAAGGCTGGGATTGATTAGCAGTGTCTGCTGTGGTCGTGTACTAGCAGAGTGGTAGTGTGTGTGCTAGATTTAGTGTCATTCATGGGACACAGGCTCTGGAGCTGCATTTCTTCAATTAGAATCCTCGCTCTGATACTTCTATAGTTATGTGTGATCTTATGCAAATTACTTAAGTCCTCTGTACCTTAGTATTTTCATCTATAAATTGAAGATATTGATAGTACCCACCTCATAGGGCTACCCCCTGGCTTGAATCGCCTAATAGGTGTAAAGTGCTTAGAATGATTCCTGGCACATACTAAGTATAACATAAGTATTTGCTGTTATTATAATTATTAATGTATATGCTTGACATTCAATACAATGAAGGAATTAAGGTTAACCTGGTGTGTTTGACATAAATAAGTCCGTTTTGGGTCTTCAGGATTACCACTTTTTTTTTCTAAAGTTTTATAAACTGTCTCTTTAAGATATTTCCTGCATTTTTCCTTGGCACCATTGTGTATCTTACAACATGTATTTTTGGATCCATATTTTCTTATTTCTTGAAAATTAAGATTTGTGCCATTGCCTAATCTCTAGGCATTGCTCTCATTCTGTTAGTACACAGGTGTCTTTGCAGATCCTAGTGACATATCAAGTGCCATTGTGTATCACACACAGTTTTAAGAGCTTCTTATTCATTGTCTCATTTACTCCTCACAATAGTCTTTTCAGGTCGGCACTGTGATCATCTTCATTTTATCATTGAGAACACTTAAACACTCCAATATCTCTAAGATTTGGAGAACTTAAATGTCTTGTCTGAGATTGCTTATCTGGGAAATGGCAGACTGTGAATTTGAACCCAGTCATTGCTCACATGAAAAGTAGTTTGAAGACCTTTTGTCTTGTAGAGGAGACCTTAAGAGGATCACAGTTGATATCTGAGACAGGATTTTGGAGCTGGGGTAAAGTTCTGGATCAGGAGCCAGTGTCACTTAAGACCAAGCAGATAAGAATTGTGATGTGCCCATATTGCCTTTGTTGAGTTTAAGGGAAGGAGGTAGAAAGAAGATTGTGAGATTAGACTCAGTTTTCCCAGTATCTCAAGGAACAGGTCATTGAGATTAGGACAGAGTCCAGGTAGGGGTATGGTCAAGGATTAGGCACAGGAGCCAATCAAAGTTTAAAGGGGCATGTGGGTGGCTCAGTTGGTTAAGCATTCAGCTCTTGATTTTGGCTCAGGTCATGATCTTTTGGTCATGATATCAAGCCCTACATTAGGTTGCATGCTGAACATGAAGCTTGGGATTCTTTCTTTCTCCCTCTGCCCTTCCCCTGCTCATGTGCTCTCTCAAAATAAATAAACTTAAAAAAAAAGTTTAAAAATATGAATTTCAGCCATGCTTCTTATTGAATTTATATTTTTTAAGGTCATAGGTAAATTTATAATAGCCACTGCCTATAGAGCTGTCATCCTGCATTGGAAGAGTCCATTTTTCTACCTCCCAGAATTAATTCTCTGTGTATATGTTCATCCCTCTACCCACCCAAGTCTTCATCCATTCAGTCACCCCTAAACTGGGCTGTCATGTTGTGGACACAGAAGTAAATAAGATATATCCCTGTTTTTTTGGAATGTGCTTTTAAAGGTAATCAGAGAAAACAAAAAAATTAAACTCACTCACATGGTAAGTTGAGGCTTATCTACAGATCATTGTTAGGTTCTATGGAGTCCCCAGAGGTAACACCTAACCCATCCAGAGATGGGAGAGGAATGTTACTGAAAGTTTCTCACAAGAGGAAAGGTTTGAGCTAACATGGTACGATAAGTCATTTGTAGCATGGGAAGGAATTCAAGAAAGCAGCATGTGGCAAGTCAGGGAGATATGGTAATGTTTGGAACATTTGCAAACTGCAAAACGTTGGCATGGTTAGAGTATAAATTGCAAGGGCTAGACTCAAGCCATATCCCTATGAGTCTCATGGTCCAGGTTAAAGAGTCTGGATTTTAAGGAGTTTGGAGCCTCTCATCTCTGTGAGCTGGATGAAAGGCTGAAGGCAGGAGAGTTTGGTATCTCACCAGCCAATCATTATGCTGTGACACTTCTGACACATTTGATTCTTTTGTGACCCATTATTTTTCCCCCTAAGAAAACCAGATGCAAACACAATCACTTGTTTAAAATAAGATTTAGAACATTTTTATCACAGAAGAGATGGTGCTATCATAAAAGTCTCTGTCCCACAGGCAACATTTTCTATTAACAGTGGAAGATTTAACAGATGTCCATTATCTGAGAATGGGATTTGTTCTGATAATGGCCAGACAATGAGTTCCAGACACAGTTTATAATCCAGAGTCTCCTTTATTCTTGCACAGAACACGTATATCAAGATTGACTTTTATGTGACACCTGGACATGCCATAACTTGTTGGGGGAGATATTTTTTTCTGAAAGTCTTATATTTTTAATCTAGAATACAGCTGAGCCACAATCCTCCACCCCACCCCATTTCACATTTATGTCCACCAAGTCTATGCTGACATTCAAGGTCATTTGAGCTGACCTTCATAGAATTTTAACTACAGAAAAACAAAGGAAGCCAGCTCTCCATGGCAGCTGTCACTTGGCCCCCTTCTATCACCTACCGTCATCCCAAATATTTCTACCCCAATGTTTCTGAATGCCTGAGAGACTTTCAATACCAGGATAGCTTGACCTGTCACAATGGATGTGGTGATGTCATGAATCATCCCTGAGTCTCTTCCTGGGCTCTCTGGGAGAGAACTTCACAGCTTGCAGTAGAATATTTGAGACAAAACTTACAAATGAGATTTCACTGATTCTTTCTCTGTTCTCCTATTCACTCAATCTCTTTAGGTTTTCCTAGAGACCTGTCAGCTTAAAGGCTACATATGTACAACATAGCCCAAGCTCATAAGCATTTGAGCCCTGCACTGTGCCCACCCTCTCACCTCACATTTCATTTGCCCAGACCTCTTGGCATTCTTACTCAGGGCTTGTTTTCCCATGTGTGGCTTTGTGCCACCCTTCAGAAATCAAGCTTTGTCCTGTTATTTTTGGGTTGACCTCTGTCTTTCCTTCTTGGCCGAGGTTGAAATTTGACCTTGGATTATGTGATCTCTGAGTTCCCTCATTTAAATACTTAGGTGGCTCCATTCAGTACAGGCCTTTAAGTCTATACCCCAACCTTTGCTTCTCCAGGAGGGGACTGGTCCCAGGGGAGCCCTTTGGATGTGCCCAATGGAGAAATGAATAGTAGTTCAGCAGGATGTCCGTACCTAGGACATTCAAAGAGAATTGGAGCCCTACATTTTCAAGTCTACTCCATTTGGGTCTTCCTTTTCAGCTTCTTAAATTGACCATTCTCCTCCACCTAGGATCAATGGGGAAAACTAAGAAAAAAAGCAGGGCATTTTTAATGGATGGACAAATGCAAGTCAAGTGCTTACTGGTGTCTGGCATTATGTCAGGTGATATGGGGGTGTGGGGGGGAGATAGTGAGATGAAGTTATGACACCTTTGTCCTGGGAACTTAAGTCTAATTAGAGACTAGTCTAGGTAGAGACACAGCACTAACACACAGAATGTAATTAGGGCATAGTGAATTCTCATGGGAGGAAATGGCTAGATCAGCCAGGTGAAGGTGAAGGAGGTATAGCTGAATGTGATCCTTGAAGGATAGGACAAGCTTAGCCTTAGGAGAGGGGTAAAGTTTCTAAAGGAGAAAATTAAGGTTCGGAGGCAGGCTGGACATAATATGAAAGATAGGAAAGGAGATGGGAGGTGGGGAGGATGCTGTTTAGGAGAGTGAAACAGAGCTTTGTGGTAGAAAGTGGGAGGCCCCCAAATGCCATGTTGTAAAATGTGAATCTGACCATGACAACGGTGAGAAGCTTTGAAGGCATGCAGGTCAGGTAACCTGATGGAGGAATCTTGAGCAACTGGGCTTCTGTTGTGGAGTGGGTGGAGTAGGGCTCTGTCACCAGCTGTGTTACCTTGGGCAAGTTTTTACCTAGAGCCACTCCCTGTCTTTTGATTTTAAAGTTGGGCTGATGACAGTGACCTCCTGAAGATGTTGTGGGGATCACTGTGAACAAACACCGAACACAGCATGTACCACAACAGATAGTCACTGCTTAATACAAGCTTGGTCCCAATGGCATGGGGTAGACTGTGTGCAGGGAAGCTCAGGGGAGGACAAGATAGACAGGATACTGCAAGGCCAGGTTGAAGAACACGCCTTGGTGACGTGACTTGAACAGAAGCTCTTTAGCTTTAAACAAATGGTTCAGGATCCCGAGACAGAAAGAAATCTACTCCAGTCATTCTCCTCAGATTGTTGGCTTCCAAGGAGCTATGCCTTTGAACAGGTTTCACATGTTTCATCCACTGGGTAGTGTCAGTCCCCAGATATTTGTGGGAGAAGGAATTTCTAGTAAACATCTGAGCCTGGGTGGCATGTGACAGTCAGAGAACCCGAGAACATTTCATTACCAAAATCTGTTTACAGTTTGAAGGCATTTTGAAAACGTTTATGGTAACTTGCTGCACTTCTCTATGAAATCACTTTCCTGAATCACTCAGTGAATGAAACATTTCTTTACTTTTTGTTGTTGAAATGTACCAAGCATGGGCCAACCATGACTCCAGGCCTTGTGTGGCTCCTCTGAGCCAAGCACAAAGCCTCAGAAACGAACACAAAAGGAAAAATATCCTATTAGGGTTTCTGTTGATGATGTGCATGAAAGCTATATTGTGTTTTAAAGCTTGATTAGGAATGGGAACAATAGCCCCTGCATTCACCTTTACTGCCCCATCCCATTATAATGCAAAATCCATTCACATTATCTGATTGCTTCACTTCTTGGTATTCCTAGTCCCAAGAAAATGCCCAGTCCATAATAGGTGCTCAGTAAATGTTTATTAAATAAACAAGGATGAAATTAGTCAAGTCTGGCTGTGCCTCAAAATCACCAGGGGGCTTTTAAAGAGAGCATATCCTGGGCTTCCTTCCTGCCCTCTGGGTCAGCTGCTCCCTCAAAGTCTGTCCATGGAGGTTGCTGTGGGAATGATTCAGGATATCCATCATCAATGAGACTTTGAGTCTCCTGGGAATGCAGTGTGTGCCCCTCAAGCCTCCTGTCCCTACCTGGAAATGTCTAGACCTGGGATGTGGTCTTGCTGTTCAATTTGCTAAGGAATCTTTCCAGAATTGTCACCTGGGAACATGCTTTTGGATAAGCCAGATAATCCTACTGGGAAAAAGTACACCTTGGTAAGAGGACAAGGATGACAGTGAGGCTGTGTTCTGTGTCCCGCACACGTGGACTAGTGATCAGTTCACTTAGCATGTGCTTAGTGTTTACAAATGTTGTTCCTTTCCTCCTGGCAGGAGCTTTAGAGGCAAGTGTTATTGTTTTATCCTGGGGAATCAAGAGGATGAGGGTCTTGCCCAAGGTTGCAGAGCTGGGAGGCAGAGCAGGTGCCCCACTGAGGATATCTGACTCCAGGGCTATGCTCGCAGGCACTGCAGTGTGCTCCAGGCTGGCGGAGTGGAGAGACTGAGGTGAAATCACTTTGCAGAGAGCAGTGGGCTGGGAATCAAGACGACCTCTGTCTGATTCCTGCCTCTGTAGCCTTAAACAAGTTAATTACAACATGCGGGGGATGTGCTAACAAAGGAGATTCTGCTTGCTGTGAGCTCACTCAGTGCTTACTGTCCTTGGACGTGGGAGAAGGGACAGAGCAATAGAGAAGATAATCCTGAGAGAGCTTCCACCCCAGCGTTCCCTCCACAGTTGTGTCTCTGACCATCACAGGGAAGGGTGGGCTGGGTGCTGCCTGGGATGGATGTTCCTCCTAGCCATGTGTCCTCCTGTCTTAGCAAGCTGGCCAGGGGGCCAAGGAACAGGGATGAGGGGTGGGTGGGCATCACTCTGCTCTTCTGGGGGCCACCAGATCCATCCATCCTTCTCCACGATGTGTGTACAACATCTGGGCTCCTGGAAGGATTTAAGCCCTTCATTACCCTAGGTGGGGGCTATAGAGCTGTACAGAGATTGAAAGGAAAGAGAAAGTCACAGGCTTTAAACCCATTTTGCTACCTAACTGTCAATCCCAGCATAGCCCAGGCTTCCCCAGGTGAGTGGGGGCAGGGGCACTGCCCCTGTGGTTGTTCTCTGAAGCATTATTTCACAGATATTATTATTACTTAAGGCTAAGTAAAAACCAGAGTCTACTTAAAGTCAAGTAAGTGAAAGTCAAGGTAGTAAATAATGGCACCAGGCCATCCAACTAGGAGGTGGCCTTACCGCATGCCCCACCCACCTTGGCCTGAAGGTGTGCTTGCTGTCTCCTCGCGCGTCCCTCTTCTCAGTTTCTTCTTTTAATCTGTATTCCACTGCCCTCCCCATCCTTTCCCCTCTCTACTCTCATCCTTAAAAAATGGAGTCCACTTGCCCTCACGTCCCCTCTGGATTGTGCACAAATTTCATATTCTTGGGTGTTGAGTTTCAGCATCCCCCAAGACCAGTGACTGAGGGTTGGCACAGTGAGGGGTGGGTTCTGCCCCAGCCTCTGCAGGGTGTGAGGGGTGGCATAGATGTGGCCATTTGAGAGATGAGGCGGGAAGAAACTATGGTTCTCTTTACTCTAACTCTCCCCTCGAGAAGTATTTCTGAATGAGCAGTGTGCCAAGTGATTTTGAATGGCACAGGGTGAACATGGGTGATTTATAGTTCTGTAATTACATATTAAAATACATACAAGTAGCATGTCAACCCTATTCTCAGATATAAGTGATAATATCTGAAGGCAAGGGCAACCCAGTAAAGTGGGTTTATTCAAGTCAAGTAAATAATAAAAACAAAGATAAATAAAAGTATGCATAGTGTCCAATATGGCAAAAATCTAAGAAGGGAATGTCAGAGTCATCCAAGTGTTGAAAACACTGCCCCAGAGGATCCACGGTAAAGGATCTCATGCCCAGAGGGTGCAGTTGTTTCTGAAGCCAGCCCATTTTTTCCGTGGGAGAAATTCAAACCCTTTTCATTAGCAGAGCTTCTAAATCCAGTAGGGAGTGGGGCACAGGACCTTGTCCAGGGTCACAGACTCAGGATCCAATGGGGAAGGGGGTGGAGGACTTTCTCCAGGGTCACCCCCCCAGGTGGGGGGGGCTGGGGGGGGAGGGGGGGAGGGGAGTGGAGGACCTTGTCCAGGGTCACAGACTCAGAAAGCAACAGAGCCAAGTGTCAAACCTGCATCTGTCTGACTTCAGAACCCATGTCCTTTGTCTTACTTTCCTAGAGGAGCTGTAAAGTCTCTTCAAACTCTATGAAACCTATGACTTGAATTACGGGTATTTTAATTTCTCTCCATGCCCTTTGAAAAATAAAATTGACCTTATATTTTCCCGGGGCTGGCTGATGCCTTAACTCTCACAGGCATTTTAATTAGCATCAATTCCATGTATTCAGGGAAATGAATTTTTATTTCAAATGGTGCAGGAGCCTCTGTAGGGAAGAAAGGAAAAACATATTAGCAAATGAAATGTTCAACGCTCAAAACTCTTTCTAATTTAAAAATGTAACATCATAAGTACCTAAATTAAGCCGCCAGTGTGCTGTGCAATATTAATGCTATATCCTTCATTCAGCATCAGGATTGACAGATACACGTTGGAAAAAAGCAGAAAACATGCCCCGCCCCCCATATCTGGGCCCCCAAGTTAAACTGTCAGGCTTGAAGCTCCCTTTAGGTATGGAAGTTGGCAGTATTCTGAAGTCTGGTGAAGACACTGTCTTCTTGTGGCAGGTTTCATTTGTAGCAAACTAACTTCTCACGAATGATGTTCTCTAACACGTCAGTGATTCTCCTGCAGCCAGGACTTTGTAACCACTGCTGAAACCAGTGGGATTATCAACGCCTTTCTGAGGTCTTGGAATAACTTCAATTAAGACCAAGACTGGTTATAGAAATTTAAGGAGATGTTATTGACTGCATGATGTCCCCATATTATGGGAGGCAGGTGGTATCCTCAACCCTACGAGAGACTTTCACGAAGATTTTATGGGCTAAATTTCTTTATCCCTTTCTGATCGGTTCTGTCCCCCTCCCAACACCACACCATAACTGCTCATATATTAAGGATATCTGGGGTTAAGTGGTGGAGAGAGTATTCATGGAGTAATAGAATAAATTAACCTGTAATATCACCTTTTGCTCTGAAATTTCTCCATGAATTATCACCATGTGTAGAGCATGGTCTTTGAAACTGTCTTGTCAAGTGGCCATGCCCCTTATTTTCATACTCCAGGTTGCTTGACCGTATTCCTTGATGTTCCCAAGCCAAATGTCAAAGTGAAAAATCACTTAGGTCTTACATGTCCTGCTAATGGGGACAACGTATGTGGGTGTTAAACACAGGAAGGCCAGTGCCACTAGAAAACTGGTGGATCCAGTGGGCTGTTTAAAACTCTTCCATTCCAGATAATGTCAGCTAATGGAGAGCAAGCGACATGCATTTTCTGCCTCACACAATAATTAGCATCAGGCTTTGGCATGGTTATTAATATTATTCCACTTCAACTGAAAACACTCCCACTTTTCATAATGTGTACAGAGACTTTGTCTGATGTCCTGATTATGAGTATTGGTCATGCTGCATGAAAATTTTTGCACAAAATGGGGAAGGAAGTGTGCGTGGCTGGAGGAGAACACGTGGGGGCTTGGGACAATGTCAATGACCAGTGACAAACATCTGTGTCTCTTCAGTGCTATGTGTTTTCCAAGGACAGTGACAGTAACTCCAAACCCTGTAATATTAGCTTTAGGATTGGAAGTAATTGAGCTACGAGCTGGCACCCACACTGTTGGTGAGTAGGCTGCTGTTTATATGTCTACAACGGGCTCTTGTTACTGATGGTTGTACAGTTGTGTTGAGCTGCTCTCCTAGGAGACAAAGCACAATGGATGGAGGAGGAAATTTAAGGACCCTGGATGACAATTTAGTCAACTTCTTGGAAAAACAAAAGCGTCTTTCCCAGAGAACGGATTCTAAGGGAAAGTAATTTGATTTTACTAAATGACTTCAAAGTCCAGTTTCAGAGTTCTCTGACAGCATCATATTTACTCCTGCCTTCTCGCTCCTAAAATCTCATTTTCCCTCCGGTGTCCAGGGTTTTCATGATGTCTCCAGTCCCCCAGTTCAGGGCATAACTAATTCTGCTTCCAACCCCTGCCTTTTTCCCTCTCAAGCCAGTGCTGTCTAATGGAAATCATGTTCTTCTTAGAAGTTTCTATGTTTTCCCAGTGGAAGGTTTCAGATAGTCCAATTGACACTAATGAGTCATAGTGCTATAAGAACATGTCCCGAGAGCATTTGTGATGCTCCAGAGGATAAATGTCATAGCTGGAAGGATTGAAGCTCTGATGGCAGGCTGTGGCACTGGAGGTAGGGTGCTGGAGAGAGTCTTAGGCAGGAGTACTTTCTCGGTATTCTACACTTTTGTTGAATAGCAGGACCCCATTCCCATGGCTCCTTCTTGTGAGATGAGTGGGAGGAAATCTTATATATCTTGGCCCAAGACCATATCTTCTAGGATCTTTAGCTGGCCATGTATTCAGTGCAGGTGGAGATCCACCAAAGCCTCCTTTGTACCCAGAGGTACACATGGCCTATGTTGGAAGCTGGACAGTGGACCTGGGCTCTTGATTCAGAGGGTCTTGTTTCATCTAACAAGAAATCTGTGGTATCTTAGTGTGGAAATAGTTGGCTATACTGTGGGGAAAACCAGAGAACAAGGGACAGGTCTCATTGTATGGACTTGGTGTTCTGTTTGGAGACATGAAGTGATAGTGGCAGTAGGCAGGGGTAAACAGAGCCCTCATCTGGGTGCAGGAGCCTGGAACTCTAGCCCTTGCTCTGCCATTAACCTTGAGTAGACTAGTTCCCGGCTAAATTTGGGTAGTCCAACTTCATTCTCTGAGTCTTAGTTTCTTGATCTGTAGGATGGGAGTTTGTTTTTTTTTTTTTTTTTAATATATGAAATTTACTGTCAAATTGGTTTCCATACAACACCCAGTGCTCATCCCAAAAGGTGCCCTCCTCAATACCCATCACCCACCCTGCCCTCCCTCTCACCCTGCCCTCCCTCCCACCCCCCATCAACCCTCAGTTTGTTCTCAGTTTTTAACAGTCTCTAATGCTTTGGCTCTCTCCCACTCTAACCTCTTTTTTTTTTTTTTTTTTTTTTTCCTTCCCCTGTAGGATGGGAGTTTGGATCAGCTGAGCTCTCTAACTCCTTCCAGCCCCAACAATATTATGGGATTATTACCTCAAATAGGTGGATACTTTGAGTACCTATAATGTGGCAGGGCTTTACATGTATTTTTCTAATATAATAACAACTATGTTATTACCTTGGCTTTATACATGAAGATACCCAGCATCAGAGGGTTTGGATGACTTAGGCAAGATTACAAAGTGGAAGTCTTTGGGCTGTGGCTCGGGTTTGCCTGTCCCCAGGCCCAGTGGTCCTTTCTTCTCTCCACCCCATCCTTAAACTGGAGGGTTATACCACCCATCTGGTTTGCACCTTCTGCTTCTCTGCTTAAGGATTTCTTTTCCTGGCCTTATCTAGGGGCCACATTTCTCTTTTGATAACCATCATCATCATAATAATCAAAGCAGCTAATCTTCTTTGGTCCTTACTATGTGCCTTTGAGCAGCTTACAGTCAAGTTGAGGAGATAAAGCATGCTAATATGAAGTGTTTAGGTAAAACCACACAAATTGTCCAAAAAGATACATAGCTGCACATGTGCTTTCAAATTGTAGAAAAGAAATAGAAAGGGTGGGGCAGAGAGCCCACACGTACCCACTCCTAACTATCTTCAGTTCCAGTGCAGTTACAGGGCTGGAAGGCACTAGTATTAAAGTCTACAGATGAGATCCATTGGATAATTTGTGTACTTGTACATTTTCATTGTCACAGGTGTTGGGAGTTTTCAGGAAGTGATTTAAGATCAGGAGATAAAGAATGTAATTATTTTCCCAAAATGCAAATGGGCAGCTTTGATTACATTGGATGTGAGTCCTTGTATTTTTGTTCTCCATCTAAGATACAATGAAACTTTATTTCCTGCTATTCCTCTCACAGAAATGAATTGCCTAAACACTTAGCACAATGCAATGATATAAGACATTGGGCAGAATATTCCTGAAAACAGCATTGGGAAGATAATATAAGTGGAATAAATTTGCCTATTCAGCTTACAGGCCAATAACGGTGAGAGTGCAGATAAAGGAGACACCAATGAGAATCTTTATTCTGTGCAAGTGTGAGAGCCAATCTGAGGTTTCTAGAACCCCACAAAGCAAGCCACATTAAGTCTTGCAGCTTGGTGGATACCTACTTCTGCAAACTACCATTGTTTTTACAATTGCACTGGGCCTTCCACAATCCAAGTTGGTATTTTCTACCAACTTTGCAAAGATGGTACAATCTGCAAAGTTAGAATAAGCCTTTTCCACACCATTAAATTTTAACATTTCACATTTCCAAGTATTTGGCTACTAACACAGCATTACTTTTAATGAGAAATCTCAAAGCTGATTTCTCGCCAGCTGTCATTGTTAAATTGCTTGACGTTAAATCCTTCAGCAAGACTGAGGGAGAGAGAGAAACAGCTATAAAGTGACATTAATGACTTAATCAAAATATGTTTGTTTGGAAATGTATAGACACTGCATATTTACTATTTTGAAGGCAGTAAATTTTTGTTTTTGCTGGAGATTTTATTCATTACCCTGGCTTTGGAGGCAATTACCAAATACTCAAAATATGCAATCCTCCCTGAATGAACTTCATTGTTTTATGATAGACATGAAGTTCCCCTGTTCTCCTTCCATCTGGCTTCCAAACATCTTATTCCATGGCTCTGCATTACTGAGCTATAGACCCTGTGTTCCTAAAACTATTATTATTATTATTATTATTATTATTATTACTTTATATTCTGCAAAAGCATTAGGAGTTGGCCCACCTGGGAGCAGGGGAAGAGGTAGAATTCACTGGACTGCCATGGCAAAACAAACAAAAAGCAAAGCAAACTTTCCAGGCCAGATCATAAATCCAGAACTAAAGCACAGGTTCGAGCCATACTGAGAGGTAAGATCATATGTGGACATCTGAGGTGACAAGACTCCCACGTCGGGACAGTTAGCTGAGTGAGGGGTGTGTCAAATGCCACACAATCCAAAGGACCAAGAATCTGCTGGTCCCCATGTGGCCCAGCCAATCTTATCCAATAGAAGCTTTTTCTCCTGGGGCAGGTTTTAATGAACAAAAAGGGTGAGAGAGTGGCTGCCAGCTTTTAAGGAACTCTCTGGAGGTCCCTCTTTATTCATTTCCCTAGGGCTGCTGTAACCAATTATTGTGAGCTGGGTAGCTTAGAACAACAGAATTTGTTCTCCCACAGCTTGGAGTCTGGAAATCTGAAATCAAAGTGTTGGTAGGGCTGGGATCCCTCTGAAGGCTCTAAGCAATTCTAGCCTCCCTCTTGCAGTGTGTGGGGGCTCCAGGCACTCCTTGGCTTGTGGCTGTCACTCTAATCTCTGCCTTCGTCTTCACCTGGACTTCTTCTCTTCTCCTCTTCTGCCCTTGGTGTATCTTCAATAACAACACTTGTTATTGGATTTGGGGCCCACCTGGAAAATCCAGGATCATCTCATCTCCAGAGCTTTAATTCAATTACATCTTCAAAGAGCCTTTTTCCAAATAAGGTCACACTCACAGGGTCCTGGATGGGGACATATCTTTGAGGGCCACCCTACTCAACCCATTACACTGACCAAACTGCTTCCTCCATCTCATTGGCAAGAACTGAGCCCCGCGGCATTCCTGGCACATCCCTGTCTACAAAGAAGAAAGAGAGATGCACGTTTTTAGCTGGATGCATTTCTCCTGTGGAATTCCTCTTAATGTAATGCTGCAGGTTCATTTAGAGCTGGTGAAGCAGATGAAATCTATTTTCCAAACCTAAAGAAAATGCCTGTTGCAGGTTAAGGGGCAAGATGAACACAGGAGCCAAAGGCGGATTTAGAAGACTGGGTCAGTCTGGTCCATTGTCAGCCAGGCTCTGGGTCACACTGTAAAGAGATGCTCCTGGGCAGTAGCACACTGCTCTTGCTACCTAATTTATTTGAGAATTGGTAATCAGATCTTGCAGAGATCTGTCTAAAGGCTGGCAGTGTTAGACTTTCTCCATTCCTTTTTTCTCCTCCTGGAAGGTTCCACAAAGTCTTCCTTCCTGTCTCCCACAGAAACACATGTTCCCATACACATGCTCAATACCTCTCTCCAGACTCCCACATCACCAGCCTCTATAAATTACATTTATTTTTTTTTAACTGTGAAACTTTTGTGAATTCTATTTTGGGAAGTCCCAGCTCTTCCTACTTGTCCAGAGGTCTCCTCTCATCCTTTCATTTCCCTTCTTGACTCGACATGGAGCTTTTTTCTGTTATTTCTCTCCTCCCTTTACATGATGTGGAAGTGGTTCCTGCCCAAGCCCCTTAGCTTTCTGTGGACTGTACCAAGGTATTAAAATTACCATCTGTGACCCCAAGACAATGCACCTCATTCTGTACTTATTCACTTTGGGCAGTGATCAAGGTGGACACATTTTTCTTAAGCAAAAGAAAATGATTTAAAATGTTGCTTTCAATATTCACTTTTAAACTCTAAAGATAGGAGGGAAAAACTGGAAACCATTTCTCTTAAATTCTCTTTAAAACATGACCTTTTGATAGGAAAATACAAATTTGCAGTCACTGAAGGTTTTCACTTTCTTCTCTTTCTTAAATGTACTTCTTATTACCCAGCCTCCTACACAACCCAGTGTGCCACTAAGGGTCCAGACTGAATGTGAGGACTCACACACAGTCCTCTCTGTGGGCAGGTAATGCATGTGTGTGAACAGCAGAGGTGGGTTATGAGGCTCACATTCTATCTAACAAAATGTGAGCGGCATCATTGGCCACCGGGTTGCTGTAGAGTTGGGAGTAGTCTCACAGCTGCCATACACCCCAAAGTGATGCTTCCTGATGGCACCCATGCCCCTATGTGATTCTGATTTCCCTTCTGCTCTCATCTTGTGTCCCTGATGCTCCTAGAGAGGATGCCAAGACAGTATTTACTGGAGGTTTTCTGATGCCCCTTGTGGTCAGGATGTATCACTGCAGGCCTTTGTAGATGGCAAAGGGAAAGGCAAGGTTATAGGAACCTGTTAGGAAAAGAAAGCAGATGTGCTGGGGTGAAACCTGGGTTTCACTCCTGATGTTGGTCACTATCAGTTGTATGTCCTTTAACCATTCTGTCAGTTTTCATTTGTAAAATGGGTTTTTACAAATGGCTAATATCTACTTCCTTATTAAGAATTTTATAAGGATGGTGCACCTGGATGCTCAGTTACTTAAGTGTCTGACTTCAGTTCAGGCCATGATCTCATGGTTGGGGAGTTTGAGCCTCATGTCAGGCTCTGTGCTGACAGCTCAGAGTCTGGAGCCTACTTCGGATTCTGTGTCTCCCTCTCTCTCTGCCTCTCGCCTACTCACGCTCACTCTCTCTCTCAAAAATAAACATTAAAAAAATTTTTTAATGAAAAAAATAAATACATAAAAAAGAATTTTATAAGGATCAAATGAGGCAGTGTTCCTGGTACACAGTAAATACTCATTAGTTAGGCATGAATTTCTGTCTCCTGCCTTCCCCAGTGGACTGCATTGCTTCATGCTGGCCACAGACTGACCTTGGTTGCCATTTTATCAGTCACCAACTAGTAGTCCTATTAATGTTAATATGGGTCATCGCTACATCGCCTAAGCTACTGCAATGTGCTAATGTATGTGTACTCTCTCCTAGGAGATAGTTCAGGGATTCAGGGTTGTTCCATCTTGCAGCTGTGCTATCTGGAAGATGTGGCCAAGGAATGTGACAGAATGATAGAAAAGGTGCATTTTAACTGCATTGGCCCAGAAATGACACTACTCAGTTCTTCTCATAGTCCACTGGCCAGAACTACTTTAGTGCAGTTCCAACCCAGTTGTGAGGGAGCCTGAGACATGTAGGAGAGCACGTGGATACTTGGTAAACATGGATGATCTCTGCCACACTGCTTCATACCCAGTGTCCCCAACTCCCTGTTATTTTCCCTGAGGCCTTCTTAGTTCAAATTCTTATTTAAGTTTATTTTCAGAGAGAGAAAAAATGAGCAGGGGAGAGTTAGAGAGAGAGAGAGAGAGGGAGAGAGAGAGAATTCCAAGCAGGCTCCACTCTGTCAGCATGGAGACTGACACAGGGCTCAAACCCACAAACCGTGAGATCATGACCTGAGCTGAAACCCAGAATTGGACACTTAACCAACCGAGCCACCCAGGTGCCCCTCTTAGTTCAAATTCTTAATGAGAGAGGCTACTTTTCCAATTC
The DNA here is from genome assembly GCF_018350195.1 of Panthera tigris. Classification (NCBI taxonomy): domain Eukaryota; kingdom Metazoa; phylum Chordata; class Mammalia; order Carnivora; family Felidae; genus Panthera; species Panthera tigris. Next base: position 122,174,203 of record NC_056668.1, on the reverse strand, counting down.
TTCATTTCAAGCCAGACCACACATGTCATACAGAGGTTGCTGGCTAGTCAGTGGGCTTCTTATAAACAGCTGTCCACCCTTGGGACAATCCTTTGTGACTAGGAGGGTGACAGTCACATGGTCTGCTGCCTCCTTGGAAGATGCTGTGTTAGGAGCATGTTCTCTCAGAAGGAGATACAGGTGGAGCTGGCATTCCCAAAGAGAAGTTGTACCAAGGAGCTTAGTTTGTTTTTCCTAGGGACCATGTAGGACCAATTGTCCAGGATTTGGGAGCAAGAAACCTATTATGTACAGGCATCATTTCAGGCAACCCAAACCTTCCATGGTCATTGCTTTTCTGCAGGCCCTCACTTTAAGCCAGACTGGTCTCTGTAGTGACTGAGCAGCCTCCTTTTTTCAGGCCCTGGAAAGCAGAGCAGTGGGCAGATAGACATATTGATTTTGCCTCTGAGTCTAAGTAAAAACTTAAAAAAATCTTACTGTGGGTTGCCTAGCAAGATTTCTTGTAAGCAAGAGGTAATTCCCTTGTATAGACAACAAAAACTCAACTGAAAGCTACTGTCTTCCCACGACCCAAATAACTCCTTTGTTATTTCATGCTCTTAATGATACTGATACCAAAAGGTGGGAAACAGTGACCTTAGTGCCACCTGGGTGTGATGGAATTGCCTTGGGAAGAGAATTCTGTGGTATTCAGAATGGCATATGCAATAAACCAGGAATTAATACATAGAATAGCTACATAATGTCCAATAGTTGAAAGAGCATTGGAGTCAAGTTGGGGTCCAATACTTAGATCCAAAACATACTGTGTGATAAACAATCCCTCTGGCCCTTGGTTTCCTTACCTTTCACATAGGGACATTAACAACTATTTTTGTTGTGAATATTTCAAACATTTCATTCTCATTGTCTGGAAGAGAATAGCTTTTCAGTTAAAGTTTTCAGCTGGCATTATTATTTCATAGTCCTTTGAAGGCAGACCTCTCTGGGCCTGACTATGCTCATGGTGCCCAGACATCTGTTACAGCTTAGGCTGTGGGGTTGCAACAGCTAGATGGCATACCTGGAGATACCTCCTTTGGGAAAGATCCTGGTCTGTACGTTTAGCCAAACCAGGGATTGCTAACTTCTGCAGTGCCTTCACGCTGTCTTCCACACCCTTCACTGTAGAACTGAATGATGGGTGCACAGCTGGCCTACTGTGAGTGAAGAAGAGGCAGTTGCACCCTTCACAGTGAGCTTTCAGGGGGGATAGGAAGCCTCCGCCTACAATTTTTTCTCAACCTCTGTGCCAGCCATAGTGCCTACAATTCCATGTCACAGGCTGTGTGTGGCATCATTTAGAGATTGCGGATTTGTCTTTTCATCAGCAGCATGGATAAGTGAGTTATGCATTCATCTTTTTCAGGGCCCTATGATCTCAGAACTCTAGTCACAATGTAACAAATTAAGTGTAAGCCAGATGGTATGCTTAACCATGTCCAGATTCTCAAAAATAAAATACAAAGTGATTTTCCAGCAGAGCTACATTCTTTTCCATTGTTTTCCATGGCCTAGCTGGAGTTCTAGAGGATCATACCCAATGTGGCAGGCGTCTACTGTGTACTCAGCCCCAGTTGAGCTCTCCAGGAGGTTTTGGACTAGTTGGAGAGAGAAGATAAACACATGAGGAAAGGATTCACACTGTCACTGTGGGATTCTGATTTCCAGAGAACTGGGGTGTGATTGATGGAGAAGGTAGAGGGAGCTCTGAAAGTTGCTTAGAACTGTATCTTCTCCTTGTTCTTATCAGGGAACAAGGATGTACCTGTTCACATTAAAGGCTGGTAAATTTAGCTGAATGGAAGGAATTGTACAGCTTTAATCAGAATATTGCCAACTCATACAATTCACTATCATGTGGTCAGTAAGGATACCTTTCCCCCCTGCTGACTCCTACAGTGATAAGGGTCAAACGGGACACTTCAAAGGATGATCTGGATTCTTTCAAAGACAGTCCCTCCCACCTGCCCTCTTCTTCACAGAGCAGTGGGCTAGGGGCACCGGAGAAAGAGAACTGTACCCCCCATACTTGAAGATCATTGTTTTTCTCCAAGTGAGAGCTGCCAGCAGAAGAAATTTCTTTCTGTTCCCAGCCCAAATATCAGAGAATACCTAGGATTCTTTTTCTTTGTTGCCAAGTCAGTAACACCTAGCTGAGAGGAGCTGTGATAGAGTTCTTCTAGCTGACTTAACATTTGACAGCTGTGCAAAATATTATACTTCTAGCTCACCCCAAATGCCCATTGATTTACCCCAGAAGGAGTAGCTGTTCATATTGACAAAAACCCCAAATCCAGGTAGGATAAAAGAGAAACTGTTGCTGCGACAGAAAACAAAAGGCGAAGGAATCTTTTTCCAGGACGATGACTTGGGGTGGCTTAGAAAGACGTGCTCTATTAGAGTCTTGAGGTATTTCCAGGTTTAGATTAAGCAGTGACTAATAGCAGTTAAGAATTAGTGAGATAAGTACTAAGTTTATCCAGAGGCTTATTTCTTTAAATTTTCCTCTTAAGATGTATTATCTTTCAATAATCCGGGGGTTTTTTGAGGTGCAGCTGACACTTAATGTTAGTTTCAGGTGCACAACTTAGTGATTCAACAAGTGTATGCATTGTGCCATATTTACCGCAAGCGAAGCTACCATCTGCCATCATACAACATTATTACAATACCCTTAACTATATTTCCTGTACCTTTAGTCTCATGACTTACTCATTCTTTAACCAGAAGCCAGTACCTCCTATTCTCCTTCACCCGTTTTGCCCATCCCCTCACCTCCCTCCCTTCTGGTAACCATCAGTTTGTTCTCTTATTTATGGGTCTGTTTATGCTTTTTGTTTATTTATTTTCTTTCCTTATTTTGTTTTTTGGATTCCACATATAAATGAAATTATATGGTATTTGTCTTTCTCTGTTTGGCTCACTTCACTTAGCATAATACCCTCTAGGTCCATTCACGTTGTTGCAAATGGCAAGATCTCATTCTTTTTCATGACTGAGTAGTATTCTAGTGTGCGTGCGCGTGTGCATGTGTGTGTATGTGTGTGTGTGTATGTGTATGTATGTGTCTCACATCTTCTTTATCCATTCACTATCACCGAACACTTAGGTTGCTTCCATATTTTGGCTGTTGTAAATAATGCTGCAATAAACATAGGGGTACAGATACCTTTGTGAATTAGTGTTTTTGTTTTCTCTAGGTAAATATCCAGTAAAGGAATTATTGGATCATATGGTAATTTTATTTTTAATATTTTGAGAAACTTCAATATTTCCATAATACTGTACCAATTTATATTTCCACCAACAGTGCATGAGGGTTTTTTTTCCTCTACACCCTCACCAACACTTGTTATTTCTTGTGTTTTTGGTGCTAGCCATTCTGACAGGTGTAAGTTAATACCTCACTGTGGTTTTGATTTACATTTCCCTGATGATGAGTGATGTTGAATATCTTTTCATGTGTCTGTTGGCCATCTGTATGTCTTGTTTAGAAAAATGTCTATTCAGGTCTTCTGCCCATTTTTAGTCAGATTATTTGGGTTGTTTTGGTGTTGAGTTATATAAATTCTTTATATATTTTGGGTATTAACCCCTGTCAAATACATCATTTGCAAATATCTTCTCCCATTCAGTAGGTTGCCTTTTAATTTTGTTGATTGTTTCCTTTTTTTTTTTTTTTTGCAAAAACTTTTTATTTTGGTATAGTCCCAATAGTTTATTTTTGCTTTTGTTTCTCTTGCCTGAGGAGACATATCTAGAAAAATGTTGCTAAGGCTGATGCCGAAGACATTACTGCCTATGTTTTCTTCTAGGAATTTTACAGTTTCATGTTTCATGTTTGGGTCTTCAATCTATGTAGAGTTTATTTAAATACTCTATTCTCTTTGACTTTAATCTGTTTTACTGAAGTTATTGACAAAATGCCTTCGTGTGCCTGTTAATAACTATGCCATGACAGACCTTGGCAGAATGGCAGGCTTTCATCATGGCTCATTCCCCAAGAAAACACATAGTTCCCAGAATGAAGGCATCATATTCTAAGCTCCAAATGCTCAACCCAAACATTTAAAGGGCCAGCACATAACACTCATTTTGGTAGTTTTAGTAATAACTAGTAATTGCACAGTAACCTCTGTTCCTCCTCTCCTAGGCATGTGGTCCCCCATGGAAAGGTAACACATGCATTTCTCCTAAGCTACTTGGTTTTTGTATCTTCTTTCACCTTCAGCACAGTGGAAGGTTTGATGACCAACTCCTGGCATCTATATCAGGCTGATTTCTTAGTCTTCTTGGACAAACCTTTACTGAGCGCCTAATCTGTGTCAGGCTCCTTCTGCAATGCAGGTATATCACCCAGGAAGATGAGGCAGTGAGGGATGCTGTTTCCTCAGACCCTCAGGCACCCTGGACTTGAGCCTGCTGAAGACTGTGAGATGTGGCAAGCCTTATAGACAGACTCCTGGTAGTGCACATTTTGTGTCCCGGGACAAGCACTTGCTTTCCCTTTGTTCCCTGGCATGTGTACCACTCTTGGAGAGGGCTGCTGTGGGTCGGTTTGCTCCCTTGCAGCACATAGGGCTTCCTTTGAGCAGAGGTCATGTTCAGTAATGTAAGAATTGACAATTCTTGGGTCTAGTCTCCTTCAGTGCAAAATCACCCCCTGCTCAGTCTTCGAGGACCCCAGTGGTGGGCCTGGTCTTACCTGTAGAGCACCTGTAGAACACGGCAACTTGTGGGCATCTTTTCCTTTTCAAATAGCCACATATATAGCAGGCATTTGAGGTTGCCTCATAGTATCAGATTTGGTTTTTAAAGTCCGTATTTGTTCTATTTCCTTTATATACAGTCCAACTCTGAGAAACACACCTTCCAGATAGACAGATTCTCTGAGTAATAAGTGACCAGGCCCATTTCTGCTCTGGACAGAGGATCCCCCAGATGCCTAGCACTGTCTTTAACATGTGCTTCTTCCTGAGAGCCAGTCCCAGGAACTTTCCCCGGAGCTTGCCAGAATTCTCCAAGGAAGGGGAAGATTTGATCAAAAAGGGGGGCGCCTGGGTGGCTTAGTTGGTTAAGCATCCACCTCTTGATTTGAGCTCAGATCATGATCTTATGGTTTGGAGGTTCAAGCCCTGCATCAGACACTGCATCAGGCACTGACACTGTGGAGCCTGCTTGGGATTCTCTCTGTCTCCTCTCTCTGTCCCTCCCTCTCTCTCTCTCAAAATAAATAAATAAACTTTTAAAAAGGGCACCAAATATAAAAAAGAGCTTTCTTCCCACTAGCAAAGTTAGCCCAGAATTGTGTCCAAGTCCTCAGCCTGGACCCTGTAGATCAGAAGACCACTTGCTGTCATCACAGAGGACAGCCTCCCTGACACATGGGCCAGAGCTGGCCATCCCACCCTCAGAGTTCTCCCAGTGTCTCATGTCCCTCTCTGTCCCCCCACAGTGGCACTACTCACAGCACCAGTTTCTGCCTGGAGTTCTAGGCATTGGTTCCTTCCGGAAGTTAAGGGCCCTCACAGGATGGCCCACAAAGAGGTGGGAGGGTCAGCTAAGTCTCCCCAAACCACCACACCACAGAGGACAGTGTGCAAGGCCCTTGTTCTTTACACATAATTCATATGGAAGAAAGGCTCCTTCTGAAATGAAGCTTCATAAAAAGCAAGATAGGAAAATCTCATGGTAGATTTTTAAAGCACTGTTATGAAAAATGGAATTAGGAATTATGAAAGCATGTTAATTTTATCTTCTATTTAACAAAAATGGTGTTATAATTGCACCTATGTGCTACTCATGCTAAGTCGAGTGTTGAGTATTTTCCCCCAACACTATTGTTAAGCAGCAGGGGGGACATCTGAGTGGGAACTCACCTTCTAAATGATCATTCAATTAATGATGTGACAACTTTTCTTTTTTTACACAACCTCATTGTAAATCCAGGCATTGATGATAAAGATTGTCTTTAAGAGGACTAGGAATCCTTGTGAATTCTTTTGCTGAGTGCTGAGCCTGCTGGAAAAAGGGCAGACAAGAACAGACTAGAGGTCTCCCTACATCAGCATTTCTGCAGTGCCCACAGGGAATTTCTGCATTGATATGGTCCTTGGTGATAGCAGCTATTGGGGAGCCCCCATGTCCTATCCTGCCCTGGCTCCCCAAGGGTAGCCTGTCTTTGTGGTTCTTTACATTTTTCTCCTACTTCTCAGGTTCTTTCTCACTGCTTTCTCCTAACACAAGGAGGTGTTTCTTTTGCTCCATTCACCTCTTCCCCAGCTCTTCCCAAATTGTCCTTATTCCTATGGGAGCAGCTCTCAATGTCCCTGTTCTTTATTTGCATACAAAATCAGCTTCAGGATGGAGTCTTACAGGGGGCAGGTTTTCAGGGGAGAGGTTTCCTGCCTTCCCATCCTTCACACCCAGTGGGAGTATGAGATGGGACTGTTGGATCAGACATCTACATATGCATCTCACCAGGGTGACAGTATGATTCTGAGAAAACCTGTATCTCATCCTGCCAGCACAAGGAAACTTCCCTGCTTGTCTCGCTAGCCAGTAGCTCCCCCTTCAGGTGGCATTGCTAAAGTCCATGGGCAGTTGCAAGGTTTGGTTCCTTACCCCTCAGCCTTGGAAATGAACCCAAGGAAAGGTTCAGGAGCCTGGGTACGATCTCATGCTGCTCCCCTTGTTACTCCAAGAGGAGTGGATTCACCATTCTCTTTGGATTCATGACATGATTTTGTTCTCCTCAGTCTTCTAATTTTCTTAAGCCTACAGAGACATGGGTATTCATCTCCCAATTTGGTAACTGAGAAAATGAAGACTAAAAAAGTTAAGGGAATTCCCTGAGGCAACACAGACAGACAGTGGCAATATAGGACCTCTAACTGAGCCAAGTGCATAGTTCTTACTAGGCCACCGTGTGCCAGAGCAGTGAAGAGTTAATGAGGGACCCCCCTCACAAAAGAGTGGCCTGTGGTGTTCTAGGCAGTCAGTGTCCCTCTCTAGTAAGCAAAAAGTACAGAAATTAATTTTTCAGACAGGATCTTCTTCTGAAATTTTAATGTTGACTCTCCTAGTAATTATGCAAATGCAGGTAGAACCACCATATCAACAAGTCTGGGAGCTGACACTAGCCCTTTCAAACCATCATAACTTGCATGGGAAAATTGGAGTGGGTTCAGGATAAAATTTGGTTGCTCTTTAAAGTATTAAACCATAGTACTTAGTATTGTCTGATGTGCAACTACTTAGAAATCGAAGTCTCTGTTATAGTTGCCCAAGCCATAGGGAGAGCTCTTCGGAGATTCCTGGAGCCAGTGGAAGCTGGGAAGTCTGCCACAGTGCGAGTGGGGCTGAGTCCACCCCTCCCTGTCTCTCTCCCGACTCTTTTCCAGGCACTTCTCTCTCCTGTCAACCCAATGCAGTTCCCATAGCTAGGAGTCCCATCTCTTCTTTCAAGAAACATGCATCTAAGTACATGCACTATGTTCCCTCTTTGGACATACTCCCTTTAGAAGGTGAGCCCAGAGAGGGAAGCTCTTCCCTAAAGGGAAAGGAAGAGATCAGCATTTGTTGCAATGCTGCTAGGTGCCAGGCACTGGGAGGACTCCATTTCTATCCTCTCATCCTGGGGATGAGCTGAGTGTCATTAACTCATTTTAAAGGTAAGGTAAGCGTTCCTCAGAAAGGTTAGCTAACTTGCTTCAGCCAAGCAGCTGTGAAGTCGTAAAGCTCATATTTGAACAGAAGTCACTGGGTTCTGTAGCTTGTAACTAAGGAAGTTTGTTCTGGGCATGTGGGTCTCTCATGGGTTTCAGCATGCCATGTATAGAAATGCCTCCTTTCTCTTCCTTGTTCAAATATAACAGGAGAAGACCACTTGCACCATTGCTCTTTCCCCAGTCTGAGGCTTCTGGCTCAGGATGGCTCTCCCTGATTTCCCATAAATCCATGTGTTGCTGTGGAGGATCCCTCCCCCTGGCAGTGTGTGTCTCTGATTGCTCCCCAGGGAAGTCTGAGGCTTGTGCTTGGGAGAAGCCTTAGCTCAGCCTGTGCCCTCAGGAGCCTTGATTGCCTCTAACTGGAAGCAGTGCTAGTGCTGCCTGACTGAGGGTTGGATAATTGGATCAGGCTTAGATAGAAGTGGGTGGAGAGTGTCTTCCTGTTGGCTGTGGAGGCCAGCGATGGATGTGGGGGGGGGCATGAATCTTTTGTGAAAAGATTACTCCTTGGTCTTTTCGGGGCTATTGAGTTTAGGGAAGTCCTAAACTCATGGTGTCAGTGCTCTATTAAAGTCCTGGGTTCTGCACAGTTCTTCAGAAGCACTTGGAGAATTCTGTGGGCACTAGAGAGTCCCCAGGGTTGGTGGAGAGGTTTCTAGCAGAAGAATTTCATAGTGGCACAGAGACAGGACCAAAGGGTCTTCCTAGAGCAAAAGTGATGGCAAAAGCTTCAATTTCATGTGACCTAGTCAGTGGGCCATGTTCTACTTCTGGTTTGGCAGTCAACAGCCAAGTGACCTTGGGAAGTTATGCTCTTCTCTGGGGCTCATCTTCTTTAGCAATAATCAAAAGGAACTTGTTAAAGCTTCTTCACATTTCCTCCCAGTTCAGCCATTTGATCACGGACCTCCCTCCAACTCTCTTGTCATGCTAACCCTCAGCATCCTTCCCAGAGTCATGGTCCTCACCCTGTATGCCAATTTTATATCAGATTTTGCTAAAATATTTATTTTAAAGGGCTGGCAATTTCAAGCCACTATCGCCACTCATCTTAAAGTCTGCAAATACTGGAATAATTCCACCTTAATATTCAGGTTTTATCTTGAATCTCTTAATCCTTTTATTTTGAGGAGCTTGCTACTTAGATGGCTCTGTGCTTATTTGAATTCCAAATGGTCATTAAGATGACCAACATCATCCTTAAAGAGCTGCCCACTCCCAAACTGTTAATGCAGGAAATTCAAAAGATCGAGGAATGGACCACACTGCAAGTCAAACATCAGAGTGTATTTGCATGGTAATATTTTGGCAGTAAGCAAAGAGAGAAATGCAAACATGAAGTACCATGGGCATCGTGTTATTGAGTTAAGAAATTAATTTCTACATTTCTGTGGAGAAGATAGAACTTTAATTCTAAGGTCAGGACTTTTTTCTGTTCCTTCTAATTTTATTTGTTCTTTATTATTAGAGAAAATTTTTATTTGTTCTTTATTATTAGAGAAAGATAAGAAAGCTAATTATAGATGTTCTAAAATAATTCCCTTGGAGGGTAGATATGTTGCCTCAAATGTTGGGATTGCTATTATCATTATTGTAGATATAGAAAAGCCGAGGTTGCTCAAGGTTCACTGACCTCAGTCACTCAGAGAGTAAGGGCTTCGCTTTCTGGTTCTTAGTCCTGAGTTGTCCCCACTGGTCCTCTGCCTCTGAGATGACTCCAAGCTGTCTACCTGGGAGCCCTGCCTCCCAGCCACCCACAGTAAGCCTCTCAATGGCTTCTCCTCCTGCTCCCCTTGCAGCCCCTAGATGGGGATGAGACTTGCAGTTGGATCCCAGAAAAAAAGCAGGCTAGTTGGACAGGGCCATTGTCTAGTTTCTGATTGTGCTCCAGAAGGATCCTGGGTTCCTCAACCCTTTCTCCTATTATTCTCAGGGGAGAGAGCTACATATTCAAGGTTCAACGTGTATCACTCCATGCTTCCCACCTCATGTGCTTGCATTCTTCAGTCACTATTCCAAGGAACAACAGTGACTCTGTTGGATAGTCTGAAGTAGTCCTGTGCTCAGGGATGACATCTCTCTTTATGCTTTATATGTACCTCTGTCCCCACAGACATGGCCCCTGCCCTGTTGTGTGTCTATTATTCTTGCCTTGCCCTCTCTGAGTTTCATTGTTTCTCTTCTCTGGCCAGATCCCTCAGTCCATGGTCAAGAGCTCATAGTTGTGGGTTTGGAAAGACCCCATCTTTGTTAGCCAAGTCAGAGAGGTGATCTGTCCAGTGGAAATGTGAGTCACCAGGGCAGGCCACCTGAGGAGATTTCTTACTTTGAGACCACCTCTGAAGCCACGTGTTTGAGGAGCAGAGTCCCTGCTTAGGTCTGATTCAGGATGTCTCCATCTCACACAGGAGACTCCCACTTCCCCCCAAGAGGGCCTCCTTTTTATCTGGGGCCCAGCTGTCTTTCTTCTTGTTCCCCCCTGCTGATTCATCAGCACATCAGTTTATAACCCCTTACTTAGCACCTATACTCTGTGTGTTCCTGGGACCTCCAAGGGGAGAAAAATGGCTCAATCCATCAAGCGGTCAAAGCATAATTGAAAGACAGGGTGCATACATTGGATCAGCTAGAGAACTGTAGCAGACTATGAGTCTGCAGTTCTCTCTTGTCCAGCAAGAGAGCGGACCCAGGATTGAATACGAGAGAGGCTAATGTCTGGGAGGAGGTAAGAGCCCCAAACAGGGGTTTTGTCTCCTTGTTTATTGAGCACTTAAGATCTTACACACATGGTGATCATAGAGAAAACAATATGATCGTAATCATTAACTTGTGTGTGTAAGAATCAAAGGGTCTGGGGGACAAGTGAAGTTTGAAGTTGTGATCAAAGTGTATCAGAGCCAGATGGGAAGTAGTTTCCTGCAGGTGGTATAACAAGTTACTCATGATCCCATCATAATATCTCGTTAACTAACCTTGGGCGCTTTTGCCCTATGGTGGCAGCTTTCTGCCTTAAGCTTTTTTAACCCATTTATGTAAATATAAGGAATTCTTGAGCCTATTTCCCCACAGAGAACATCATCATCACCCATTATGGAGTGCCTACTGCACCAGCAGCCACTGTACTAAGGGTTTTGCATGCACATCCCCTTTGGCCCTTGAAACATCCCTGGAAAGTAAACTGGCTCTGCAGATGAGAAAACTGAGGGGGAGGGAGTACAAGGGACTTGGCCAAGGCCACACACCTCCTGAGCTGCAAAACTGGGCTTCAACCCAAACTCTGACCCCAAGGCCTGTGCTCTGAATCTCCACTCCACTCCTCTCTCCACACAAAAGTGTATGCAGGGTGTGGAGGTGAAGATGCCAGGTGTCACTGGCATAGCTCAGCTCCAAATCCCCAAAAGAGACATGAAGGGGCTTCTTTATTTTGTTGAATCCAAAGTATTCCTTCAAATAGAATCTTCTTTCATTTCCTGCTTAAGAGGAAGAGAAAGAGTCATCTTGATGGAATTTTCCCTTCTGTGAGGAGCGGCAAAGAGAAGAGAAAGCATCCTTTAGCAAGTTGCCTTCTAAGCGGTTCCAGGAACACCCTTATTTTTGAAGCTTAGCTTGATTTCGATCCCAGAAGTGAGGTAGAAGGATGAGGAACAAATGTTAGAAATGTGTTTTTCACTGCACTCCAAATAATTACTTTTCCCCTAAATTTCCTGGCAAAACATATACATTTTTAAAACCTTCAACAAGGAGGGAGCTTATAATTCACAGGAGCACATCATGGGGAAAACTCAGAGAGTGAGTGGTGGGGAGGCAGGCAGCCACACACTGTATATCACACACAAGGCCATCAGTTCCTTTGTAAACTCGGTACATGCGAAAGAGTTATTCCACTACGGATGAATATAAGTCTGCAGTCACTCTCACCTCTGGCTTCTCGTGGATGCGTTCAAGCCAGGGGAGGTGTTGGGTTTTAACCAAAGGCAGATGAAGTTGTGCTAGGACCACATGTCTGACTCGGCGGGCACTGGAGAGAAAGAGTGCACATTCTGCTCTTTAGAGCTCTAGGCACATCTTGCTTATGGACACCATGGAAAGGCACATTTGAAAATCTCTCTGCTTTGTAAACATGCCTTTGGAGACAGAACAAGAGAAGAGCACATCATAAAAATCCCTCTACGGCTCATTTCCATTTAACCAAACTGAAGTATGAATGCTTATTACTGAAAATGGCTCATAATCTGCTTGTGGTAATTTTCTGGAGAGGCCTGGAGATGCCAAATGCATCCTTTTGATGGCTGCCTGAGTGTTCTGCTGGAGCCAGCTCTGCCAGCTTGCGGGAACTGATTGTTAAAAATTCTGGAATTTTTGGAGCCAACTTTTAAGCCGTTGGTGGCTTAAAATTGGCCATGGTTGGGGTTTTTACACCATGGAAATGGGCAAGCGCTACAATTGAGGTTTTTGCTGGCCTTCTGGAGGGCCTGTTTACTAGTCACTGTGCCCAACTGACATCAAATTCAGACCATCTAGCCGCTTTCCTCAAAGGTCTGTGGTAACCCTCTGAACCCTGGGGCTACAGCCACAGAGTACCCGCAGACCAGGCACAGACCCCAACTTTCTTTCTCAGCACTTCTGGCTCTTGGGTGATGGCTACAGCTGCAGGATGGAGCTGCCCCCAAATCTGTATAGCCAGGGGTTCCCACACTGCATGCACCTGAGTTCCCATATCTGCATGACCCCCAGTGCCTGAGAGATGCCTCTCCTTCTCCTGTGCTCCTCTCGGCCCAGCCGTTTTCCTGCCCTGTTTCTGTACCTTCATAGGTGGGAGACAGAGCTGTATGTGGGGTTTAGAGTCTCAGTCACATGATTCCATTAGCCTCAGGTTACATTTTTCAAAGGTTCCTGGGAAGCATCTCATTTACCATCAGAATCACCCTCCAAGTTAAGTTGGTCATGATCATTCCTATTTTATAGGTAAACACGATAAGATGGGGAGCAGTTCGGATGGGGAGGTTGTACAAAATTGTGAAACTGATTTTGTAGCGGAGGACTCTTCAATTGAGCAAGAAGATTCATTTTAAACAATAAAATGAACGAAACAGATGCACATGTGTGCACCACATATGAGACAGCGGCATGAGATGTGGGGAGTCACTTGCAGCTGTGGGGAAGGTGCTGACTGCATGGCATAACTGAGGTGGGTCATGCCAGTGAACCTGGGATGCACTGGGGGTCTATGGCAGTCTGCAGTAGCCTACAGCTGCCTCTGAGCAGACATGGTTATGGTCCATCTAAGTCTCCTTGCTGGCCTTTAGGGTAAGGCCCAGATTCCTTGCTTCTATCTACCAGGTCTCCAAACACCCCCCCCTGGCAGAGCTCCTGTCACTCTCGGGTGCCTTAAGATTCCCATCCCAGTGCGGTGCTCCCTTCTCCTCCTGCACCTGCTCCAGCTTTCCTGAACTGCTCACCTTTACAGCTTCACATCTGTTGTTTCTTTGCTCAGGAAGCTCCCCATTACATCTGTCCTCACCTGCGGGCTGGGTTAGGTCTACGCCGTGGTGCTCCCACTGCCGCTGGTGGTCACGACCCTCACACATAGCCTCCTGTCTTTTGTCTGTCTCCCGCTCATGCCCATCCCTAGCCTGTAAGTTCTTGGGGGAACAGCTTTGCGTGAGGCTAGTCCCTAACGCTGCACCCCGCCCCCCACCCCAGCTCACGTTTCTCAGTACGTTTGTTTTGGGAGAATGCAGGGATGGTCTTAGACACAAGGATAATAACTCTCACAATAAAATCCATCTGATTTCCCCAGAAAAGCTTGTACATTTCAAGTGAGTGCTTTCCTTCAAAGGGCCACTATACCTACTCCAGGTATGTGGGCCACTGGATTCTAAGGATCTTGGAGGCAGAATGTAATACTTTCATCATTTCTATCCCTGGTGCCGGGCACACAGGAGGTGTGTCACTCAGATATGTATTGGATGAACCAAAATAATGAATAACAAATGAATTGGTATTGTTTTCACCATCCCTGCTAGACAACGGCCTTAACCCTTTGTTAACCTGGCTAACATCCTCCAATGTCTGCTTTTCCAGGAGCCATTCCTGGAACCCTCTCGGTCATAGTAGCTGTGGTCTCCCCTCTCCTGTCTGATGTGACTTCCATGTTACCTTTTCCAGACCCACTCCTGGGCCCAGATATTATCTGTTTTCCTTCTTTGTAACAAGGCCTTTGGTTTGGCCAACAATTTACCATTTCCAGTATGCTTTCTGATGATTATATATCGGTTGTTCTCTGAAGGGAGGAAACATCAGCCCATTTTACCATTGAGGAAACTGAGGTTCCAAAAGTTGCAAGACTTACTCCATTATCATATGCTGTGTGCAAGTGAGAGGTGGGTCTGGAAACCGTACCTCACTCCTCAGCTTCTAAACCTATTTATGCTCATTCTGCAATTCTGTCTTGGCCTTCCCAATTTCAGGACACTGTAGTCGAGTGCATGACATTTCCTTAAAACATGCATAGCTTTTTTCTGTCTGCATTTACAGTGTTCAAAGGGATAAAATCACAAAATTCTAGGCAGCCTCATTCCTACTTTCAGGGGGAGTCACATATTTCCTGGACCCTCACCCATTCTTCTGCTTACCAAGGCTAGAAAAAGACCTCATTCTTCATTCCTACTGGCACAGGGCTGAGCAGGGAAATGTGAACAAAAGGTCATTTGCAAAGGGCAGACAGAAAAAAAAAAATCTCTACTTCTGATTAGATTTTCTTCCCAAACCAGCTTGTCCCCTTCTGATCTCTGCACCTCACTGGGCAGGGCAGCCTGGGCCAGAAGCTTTTGTGTTTGAGATCCTTTTCAAGTGAAAGCACCAGGGCCATATCTTCATTGGTCACCAAGGTGTCATGTCCCAAGAAACAGGTTGAAACAGTAAGGATGTCTTTACCAAGAAACTGTCCCCATTCTATTGTTCTCACTGAACAGCCACTTGTCAGAGGCTCTTATGCTTCAGGAAATAAAAAGTGGCTTCCTAGGTTTGATCAGAAATCCTCTGTGCAGAGGAGCTTGCCAAAGTGGCTGAAAAGATGAGAAACTCTGGGAGCAGCAAGCTTCTGAGATTGTTTCCATGGGAAATATAAACCCAGTGTCTTTGCCTGAAACAGAAGTCCTGCATTCTGCTGTCCTGGGGCAACAGTGGCTTCTGGTGTGGTGGCCAGTGTCTGGTGCATTGGGCTTACTGCCAGGGACATGTGCTTCCTTGCCCCTCCTGGACTAACCTGTTCCATTGAAGAAACAGCTGTGCTGGGGAAACCTAGCATTTCCCAGCGGCTGTCACACTCCTGCCTGTATGTTTCCTCATCGGCATATCCTCTGCTCTATTTTTGACTTAATATTTTTCTCCGGTTAAATATATTTTAAGAGGAAACTGCATATGTCGACCTTGAGTGGAAAACTAATATCGCTTGCTATAAACCTGTGAAAAAAAATATGGTGCAATGAGAGGAATTATTAAATTCTAGCCAGACATTGTTGCCTGTAGGGGGCTGTGAGCTTGAGACCTGCTCACAACCATAGAGAGTGTGGCCGGGTTGGGAAATATACTAGGCTTATCCTTGCAGAAATCGGGGGGATTTGATCATGAATTGAAAGAGGCTGGCTTTCTCCCTGTGAGCAGGGCCAAGAGTAGAGTGAGGTCAAGGTGCTAAATTAAGGAGGCACTCACCCTCCGGCCCATGATTCCCTGGCATCGGTGCTATAAGGGCACACCTCCCTAATTAGCTCCCTGGGCTCCTCACCTGCCTTACTCTGGTTCCAGCCCTCTCTGAATGGGTGTTATTCCACACCAGGTCCCCTGCCCACCTAAATCTGTCACTGGAGTGCCAGCCACAGCCTTGGGAAACCCTGACCTCCTCCAGCGTCCTGCCCAATCAGGAGCGAGTTTGAATTCGCATGTTTGTGCCCAGGTATCTCCTGACTGTGGCTGAACTCTGTTCTAGGTACTCCCTCACCACCTATTTAGTACCCAATAGCAAAGTGCACTGAGTGTTTTTATCAGGTTGTCCAACTCCAGCATCCAGAATCTACCATTTTGCCCCCTTTGAAACCGGGGTACTGTTTGCTTTTGGCCATTCTTCTGGCATCGCTTCTGTATTCCTGATTCCTTCTCTTACGCCTGCTTCAGCTCCCCTCACAGGCAGGGGAACAGTTTGTTAGGATGGCTCTGAGCACACCATGCTGTTTTGTGCCTGAAATGTACAGCCTGAAATTTCTCAGCCTGCTTCCTTCTCAGCCCTCAGAGCCCTGCTCAGGTGTCCCCAGTCCCTCGTAAGCATTCCTCTGCTCAGTGCTTAATGAAGATGACCCCTGCTCAGTCTGCTTCTTCTGTCTTCCATTGTGCATTGCATTTGGTGGCTTCTGCAGCCTGTGATCCCTTCAGAGGTGGGCTTGTGCCTCACACAACTCAGCGCCCCCAGGACAGCAGGGCTAGGTCCAGTGCAGGGCCAAGGGCACAGGCTCTAGAATCAGAAGCTGGGGTTGTGCATGCTTGCTGCATATCCAAACCTCCTGAGGCCTGCTTTCCCCACCTGTGAGCCACAGCTGGCAGTACTACTACCTTGGTAATGGCAAGGATGTCCCCAGGCTGAGTGGACAGATCCCTTGACCCAGAATCTGCCATGACAGCCCCCAGAACTGCTGGCTCCCCTGGAAGGGAGCTAATAGAAGAGGTGGGTCTCTGGTCAGCATAGGGAGGGGCAGGAAGGTTCCATTTTCTATAAACACTTATCTCTGCTTCTCCTTTCAATGGAAATTTTATAACCCACCTTGTGGGTGCAATGCTTTTAGCTTCTCAAAGAACCTTCACAACCATAGATTTATAGGATTAGCAGAGCAGCTCTGGGACAGGCCAAAAAGGTATAGTGGTGCCTGTTTTACAAATAGGAAAATCAGGGAAGTGAGGTGAGGGCTCAGAGCAGAGTCAGGCCTGGAATTCACGTCTCCTAACTGGGTTCCATATACCTTGTATTTGGTCCCTTTCCCTCTGGGGAACCTCATTATTGGGATGCCCTGCTCTAAATGCCTCCTTCTTAGGCATATTATGGGCTGAATCATGCCCCCTCAAATTCATATGTTGAAGTTCTAACCCCCTGCACCTCAGAATTTCACTGTATTTAGAAATAGGATCTTTAAATTGTAAATAGGGTAAAATGAGGTCATACAAGTAAACCCTAATCCAATATAACTTGTGTCCTTATCACAAGAGGAGATTAGGACACAGGCAGGACAATTAAGTGAGGATGCAACAAAAAGGTGGCCATCTGCAAGCTAAGGAGACAAGCCTCAGAAGAAACTAGATCTGCCAACACCTTTATCCTGGACTTTTAGCCTCCAGAATTGTGAAAAAATAAATTTTTGTTGTTTAAGCCATCTCGTCTGTGTTATGGAAGTTTCATTATGGAAGCACAAACTGACTAAAAATATATTAAAAGACAAAAAAAAAGGAGGGGTTATGTGGGTCAGGGGCACAAGAGGAAAACTTCTCAGTTCCAGAACAGAGGCTCTCTGACATATTTCAAAACACTCTGGAGGACCTGGGTGATGCTGAGGCTTGGGAAGGAAACCATAAGTTTTCTCTCATGATCAACATGAGGTTAGAAGAGGCAAAAATGAATGTGATTCCACACAGCACAGTTTGAGCCCTCTCTTGGGACTCAGGGTCAGGTCAAGGACAGGTGGTGAGCCTCAGAATGAGTTCTGCTGGGAAGTTTGCACTGGGGTACATATGCTTCCATTTCAGATACTCCTGGGTTTTGAATTACAGACATGGGGCGAGTTACTTAATATCTTCAAGGCTCAGTTTCTTCATCTTTGGAATACGGGCAATGTGTTCTCTCCTAAAGCAGGAATATGTGTGTCGTGTCTGGACTAGACCAGAGGCTCTGCAAGTGGTGGCCGCCATTGCCATGACCACATTTGTTAACAATTCCTTGGGTCTTGTCCTTGCATTCCCAGGACAGAGAGAGCACAGGGGTGGAGGGGCTGAAGGCAGAGAAGCAGCCTCAGTGGCCAAAACCCAGCAGAGCAGGCAGGTGGGAGCCAAGGGGGGCACAAAGGAGAGGTAGAGACAGGACCTAGTTCTGCATAGTCATGGGGCCCAGAAGGGTTGAAATGCTTGCTCAGGAACTGGGGGTGGGGGTGTCATGCTCATGTTTCTTCCTCTGCCCACTGTCTACCTCTCCAAACTGCTTTCTTCTGGTTTAAGAACAGAAAGGACAGGATAGGAGTCCATGGTCCCTGACTCGGCAGAATCCCAGAGTCAAATCAACCCAGGGTCAATCAGAAATTGGTAATGATACCCTTTGTGTGTGCTTAGCTTAGCAGTAAACACTGAGAAGCGGAAGGGGGGAGAGGCCTGGGTCCCCCCTGTGACCCGGACGTGGCTGGTGAGATGTCCAGACAAGACACGATTAAGTGAAATAATGGGTGTAAGCCACCTAGCGCATGGTAAATGTTCAGTTCGTGGAAGCTGTGAGTTAGAACACAGTTAATTGCTGGAATGCGTGGGCAGCAGGGCATCCTGTATCTCAGAGGGAGTGCTGACTTTCAAGTCCTCAGCTGCCACATGGGTGCTGGGTGGACGTCCCTTGAGCCTCCATTTCCTCACCCATGAAATGGGTGCATTCAGGACTTTCTCCCTGGGTTTTGAAGTGTGCCCAGTGGAGAGCTCTTTACCTCCTGGGTTGGAGGACCTCTGTATGGAGGACTGTCCTGTGCACTGCAGGTCACTGGGAATCTCTGTGCCCTGGCCACTGAACATGCTAGCAGCCAAATATGCCTACATTGTCAATGTCCCTGAAGTGTTGCAGATTACGTACCAGTTGAAAATCGCGATAGAGCACTGTACCAATCTGGGCTCCCATGGCAAACAGATAACACACTCAACTGATGTAGTTTGAGGAGAATTTAATAAAAGGATGATTTTGAAATGTGTGGGCAGCACTAGGAAAGCCCCAGGAAATAGTGCAGTACCTGAGGGCTAGTAACAGCAAGGCATTCCCCCTGGGCTAGAAGTGACTAGGGGTGACAGGGAGCTTACGAGGCAGAGGGCTCTCAAGGGGGGTTATGTATGGCCTTCAGTGGATGGGTGCAGCCAGTGCAGAGTGCCTCGCAGGGAGAGACAGGGCAGCCATACCCCAGCGTGCCTGATGGCTGAACCTAACCAGAAGCCAGAGGCAAGGGAGCCTGCTGATACAGGCTGCACAGGCTGGCCTCCCAGGGCCCAGAGCAGGAGGAGAAGGGCAGAGGGCCAGGTGCAGACCAGCACAAACACCCAACACACCATATGGACTCAACAAATACAAAGTCCTCCCCTCTGGACAGAAAACCTTGCAGGGATTCAAAGAAAAGAGAGGCCACAAGAGCAGGCTCCGTTTAAGAATAAGCTGGGCTGGGGCACCTGGGTGGCTCAGTTGGTTAAGTGTCTGACTTCGGCTCAGGTTATGATCTCGCGGTTCAGGAGTTTAAGAGCTCTGTCAGCGCAGACTCCTCTTCAGATCCTTTGAGCCCCCCTCGGTCCGCCACCCCCCTTCAAAAATAAACACTTAAAAAAAAAAAGAGGAAGAGGCTGGTTGGGTCTCAAGTCTCAGATCGAGATCTATGAGGTGCTGGGACCACCCCTCGAAATCCTCAGTACCCTTCTCAGCTCTGCTTGAGTGCAAATAGAAGGCCGATGCGGGGACATGCTATGGTCGAGAGAAAAGGCATGTGGCTCAGCTCAGACACTCTTCAGCGAGCAGTTAGCACAAGGCTTGTCACCTGGACCGTCTCCCCTGTAGGGGAGGGCCCAGCTCTGCAGATCACTCTGGAAGATTGGGGCCTGGGTGTTCAGGGCGGGGCCTCCAAGGGTGGGCAAGCATGGGAAGGCTGTGGTCTGCTCTTACCTTCCCTCCTGAGAAAACCAATTCTCACCAAGTCTGAACTAGAGGTAAAATACGGAAGCCTGCTGGTTGGAGTTGACAGCAGTAATAGCTGTAGCAAGTGCGAGACAGCAACTGTCGTCGGGCGGGCGGGGGTCGTTAATTACATTTCTGGTCCAACCAGGAGCACAGCAAAGCCAAGGGTGGTGCATCCCCTCCAGGTTCTCTGCCCTGTGGTTGTGCCTTGCTGCCCTCGGAAAATCACAGAGGTTTGACTACCATTCCCACTCCCACGGGTGCACACCAGCTTGCAGCACGTGCTTTGCAGTCGGTGGACGTCTCTCCCGGCTGCATGAGCTTGTCAGTGCGTCTTTAACAGTATGAATCTATTAGCTGTGCAGGGTTGGCATTTATGAGGAGGCAATCCTGGATGCCCCCTCTTAACTTCAAAGACAGCAAAATGCAGCGGATGGATGCAAGGGGAAGAACATTTGGTATACAACAGAAACTAAACGACAAGGAGTGGCGGTAACTGCTAATGGAATCACGTTAGCTGAATCATGGACTCCTGATTCACAATATAACTATTTTATTAGATCATAAAGAATGTCTTCACTCCCAAGAAATGGATTCTTTGGAAATTCCCATGAAGAAACCTCTTGAGCACTCTGCTATGTACCACATTAGCTCCCCTAATGGGCTGGAAACGTGGACGTAATGGCTCAGGGCGAGTGTGTGCCACTCTGGGTTACGTGGGAACAGCGTCTGCGTAAGGTGTGGCAGAGCAGTGGGCACAACATGCTCCCCTGAGGGCCGCTGAGGCACGGGCATGCCCGCCTCTCACCTTGGGCTTTTTCTGTAAGCTTTTTCTGTAAAGGGTCAGATAATTTTAGGCTTTGCAGGCCATACAGTCTGTCACATACTCTTATTGATTGTTCCTCCTTCTTCGCTTCCTCCTCCTCCTCTTCCTCTGCTTCTTCTTCCTCATCTTCTTTTACAACCCTTTAAAAATGCAAAAAACCACGGGTGCCTGGGTGGCTCAATCGGTTAAGGGTCTGACTCTTGATTTCGGGTCAGGCCATGATCTCATGGTGTGTGAGTTCAAGCCCCGCGTGGGGCTCTGCTGACAGCGCAGAGCCTGCTTGGGATTGTCTCTCTCTCTCTTTCTCACTGCCCCTTCCATCCCAAAATAAATAAACTAATTTTTTTTTTAAAGTAAAAATGCAGAAACCATTTTTAGCTTATGGGCTGTACAAAACCAGGCCACTGACTGGGTGTGGCCATCGGGCTGTTTGCCCAGACTTTTGTCATGGCGGATGGTGAGCCAGTCAGTCCGTGAGCCTCCCAGGTGGGGGACAGGGCCCTGAAGGAGACCCGTTGGGAAATCATTCGCTCAGGCAGTATGTCTCCACTGAGTGCCTGGTGCACACCCACCACTGTTCTAGGACATGTGGGGTAGGCCAGTGGGCAAAGTAAACAGAGGTCTCTGCCCTTCTGAATCTCACATTCTAGTGGGGAGGGGGAAACAATTAAAAAGCATACTAAGTGAGCATGTAGGAGGGTGGTAAGTGCTAAGAAGGGTGTAAATGGAACAGTAGGAACTGCTGGACAAGGGTGGATGGGGAAAGGAGGGGTCTGGGCTACCTTGTTTAAAGTCTAGCTTGACCGATATTTGGCTGTGTGATCTTGGATGATTTTGTTAACCTCTCCGAGTCTCAGTTGCCTTTTCCATGAAAGGAGGGTAATCTTCAAGGGCAGTTGTGGAAGTAGATGAGCATGTGAAGTACAGGGCCCCAGTAGGTGACTTTCAACAAATAGTACCAGGTATCATCATTGTCACGTTAGCAGTAGTATTTGTAGCCATAATGGTAGAGTTACCAGTAATACAACACCAGAGTTAAGCTCCCAGATAGTCCACCCATTCATGTCAAGGCTGCCACACCATCACGTGTGGTTGGAGGGCTGATGAAGCCATCATGTTCCAAGCCCTCGCTTCACCATCAAAGAAACTGAACCTCTACACAGGTGGCCTTGCTTAAGGTCACACAGTGAGTCTCAGGGCACCTTCTGCTCCTGGCCCCAGCACATGATACCCCTTTACTCCTATGCCAATAACTTCTCTTTAGCTTCACCCACCATTAAGTGGGCCTGTAGAAGGCATCTCCTCCAGTGCCTTCACCTGAGCGCTAGTCCTCGCCTTGGCATGTGCCAGCTGTAGGACCTTGGGCGAGTGACTTAGTTTCTCTGTGCTTCAGTTTCTTTACCCATAAAATGGGGATGATAATAATAAATCTAATCTCATGGGATTAGGATGAGGTTGACATATGTTAATATTTGTAACACACTGAAAGCAATTCTTAGAGCATGGTTAGAGCATGGTAAGTGCATCATAAGTCAAACAAAATAGTGCTGTAGAGAAAATAAATGAGGAGGGGAGCCACCAGAAGTGGGTGGCTGCTTTTAGCTACGATGGTCATGAAAAGCCTCTCTAAGGAGATGGCACTTGGGCTGAAATGTGAATGCTGAATGCTAAGATGTGACCTCTAAAAGATAGAGGAATAGCATCCCAGGCAGAGGGAACAGCACATTACAAAGACCTGGATGGAAACTCATCCGGTGTATCATAAAACAGAAGCCTAAATGTCTGCTCAGCATTTGGGGATGGACAGGCAATGAGCTGGAGAAGAAAGCCAGGGCTAAATCAGGGAGGGAAGGCTTTGTAACAGCTGATTTTTATTTCACGTCACCGTGCAAAGGCACCCGTGGTGGTAGCAGACTGCTGCAGGAGGGCCAAGCTGTGGAGGGCAGTGGTGAAGGCAGAGAAAGCAGGTGCCCTCCACTGCAGTAGCCCAGGCACGTGTTGGTAGTGACGTGCACTGGGGTAAAAGCCGTAGGAGGTGGTGAGATGTAGATGGATTTGTGGAAGAATTTCAAGGTCGAATCACAGGCCTTGCTGATGAATGAGATGTGTAGACATCATGGAAAGAGGAGGTGAGGATGACTCCCCAGTGTTTGGTCTGATTGGCTGAGTGCATAGTGGTGCCAATGACCAGGATGAGGCAGACTGGGCTGGAAGCAGATTCAGGGAAGCAATCAGGAGTCTATTGAGCATGTTGAGGTCCTCATGAGACACCCAAGCAGAGATGTTGGTAGAGATGGCCATTGTTATGACGTTGGTAGAGATGGTCAAGCCCAGAGATAAAATGGTGCCATCATCAGCATATAGGAGGCACTTAAAGCTCATTGCAGCATGAGAATGTATAGGAAGTGAGCGTGTGTACAGAAGAGGGCCAGGGGGACTGAACCCTCGGCCAACACTGAAGTTAGGAGAGGGTAATCAGCTAGCTATAGAGACAGGGGCCATGGGGTAGGAGGAAGCCCAAGGAAGTGTGGAGACATAGAGGCTTAGAGAGACAGTGTTTCAAGAAAGCCAGTGTGATCCTGTCAGAGGCGAGCTCTGAGAACTGATCCTTGGGTTGAGCAAGACGGAGGTGACTGATGACCATGAAGGATGCACCATCAGTGGAGGAGTGAGAATGGAGCCCAGCTGGAGTGGGCTGAGGAAGGATTGTGGGGAGGAAGTGAGAACCATGGTGTTGCCAACTCTTTTGAGAAAGGGTGCAGTGAACAGGAGCGTGGAAATGGGGCAGTGGAGTTGTAGGGTGAGGTATGTTTCAGAGTCAGTGTTAGGGCGTGTTTATGTGTGACTATGGAGTTGACGCCTTCAGGGACAGAGAGCAGTTGCAGGAACCGAGGCCGTAGGTGGGCAAGCAGGATGTATCTAGGGCCCAGCGACAGGGTTGGCCTTAGGAGCAGGGAGGTTCTACTACGATTGAAGGGAAGGCAGGATATGTAAGAACAAATGCTAGTAAGTCGGAGAATTTCGGGATGGGGATATGAGGTCGTTCCTGATTTCATCTCTTTGCTTTATGAAATAACAGGCAAAGTTACCAGCTAGGGTGAGGAGGGGGAGGGAGTGTTGGAGATTTTCAGTAGAGAGAGGAGGGTGTGAAATGCTCAGATGCAGAGTGAGACAGCGCATTTGCTGGAGGAATGGCAGCCTGCAGTGCTGAGCACACCTGCCGGAGAGCTGGGTCCCATATACAGACCAAGCCTGGTCAGCACTATCTACCTGGTGATCTCCAGACACACGTACATGGGTGCAGACCAGAGAAAGGGGGGCCCTTGGGTTAAATTGGGGGTGGAGTAAAGCCAGGAGAAAAGGAAGGAAAGAGAGACATGGCTGGTAAGCAGGTTTACAAGGGAAGGTGGTCTAGACAATGGATTCTAAGCAGAATGAGGATGGATATGGGGACACAGGGTCATGGTTGAAGGCCAGTGGTGTCAGAGGCCATTGCATGTACATTGGAGTGAGGAGCAGGAGGGTGAGAAGTGATGGTCAGGAATGGGTGATTGGAATTGAAAGTTCATTATTGGTTCAGTGATTGTACCAGATGATATATGGCCTTAGGAGTAGGTGCTCAAGGTGAGAAGAGAAAAAAATTAGGTTGAGGAGGTCAAGGGACTGAGAAGCCATGGTTATAGAAGAAGCATTTCCATGGATGTTGGAATCTTCCCATAAGAAGACAGGGAAGCAGTGTAGGGCATCGGTGAATGGCAGGGACCGTGAAGTTGGAAGATGACAGCAGATGATGTGTTTCAGAAAATCTGGGGGGTTTTAATGAGGAAGGCAGGGACAGGGTTTGAAGTGCCAATGGGGACCTGCAGGGTACCTGCTCACTTCCAAACCCTGGGCTGTGAGAAATTTGCCTCTGCTACTAGAAAGATCTATATTAAGTGTCCAGAGGGACTTCTAGGGTTCCGTTAGAATAAGAAAGTGGAGGAACTATCCAGTGCTGAGCCCCACCTATGGGATTGAAATGAGTTTGCTTTTGACTTTCTCTAAGTTCCACAGGGCCAGGAGATGGGTTTGAAGATCACGGAAGGATAAGGGGAGGCCCAGGCTAGGGTGGTCTCTCCATCACTTGCTTCTCCTTCCAAACCTTTTGCCAGTTTTTCTTTTCTGGTTACCTGGCCCTTTGAAACTTATGGGTCATTCTTTTAAACTTCATTTGTATATTCTTGCATACATTCATTTAAATGTTCCGGGGCGCCTGGGTGGCTTGGTCGGTTAAGCGTCCGACTTCGGCTCAGGTCATGATCTCACGGTCCATGAGTTCGAGCCCCGCATCGGGCTCTGTGCTGACAGCTCAGAGCCTGGAGTCTGTTTCAGATTCTGTGTCTCCCTCTCTCTCTGCCCCTCCCCTGTTCATGCTCTGTCTCTCTCTGTCTCAAAAATAAATAAACGTTAAAAAAAAATTTAAATGTTCGCTAAGGGCCTAGGCTGTGCTGGAGACACAGAGATAGTCATACCTAGACCTTGCCCAACATTGTGGGCCCATGATACCATGTGCAGATGCACAAGTGGGCTGGTGTCCATAAAGAGGTGCAAGGACTATGTTCCCATCGAAGGCTGAAACAATGCAATTAGCAAATTATTGACTTCAAATAATTTAGAGGCTAATTCAAGGTTATCATTATAATGTCAGTCTTCCTCGCTTCCTCCCTTTCATACCAGGATGCATTCTCGAGTGGGGGAGAAAGGGGTGATTCTAGGGCCAGTGGGCTGGGGGATGTGGAAGTGTCCTACAGCATCATCTTAACCCTGGAAGGCTGTAGTAACCTGAGGGCAACCTGTTAGGGTTTAGCTCCCAGATCCACTTCTTAGCCATTTGACCCAGGGTAAATTGCTTAACCTCTGTATCCTCATTATAAAATGGGAATAGTAACAATCTATTTTTTAAAAATTTTCAATGTTTTTATTTATTTTTTTTGAGAGAGAGAGAGAGCATAAGTGGAGAAGGGGCAGAAAGAGAGAGAGGGAGACAAAGAATCCGAAGCAGGCTTCAGGCTCTGAGCTGTCAGCACAGAGCCCGATGCAGGGCTTGAAATCGTGAACTGTGAGATCATGACCTGTGCAGAATTCGGATGCTCAACTGACAGAGCCACCCAGATGCCCTGAGAACAGTAACTCTCTTAATGATAGAATTGTCAGGAGGATTAACATAAGTATAATGCTTATGAAATACTTAGGACAGGGCTAGTCCAGTACATAGGAAGTTGTCAATACATTCTGGGTTTAATTATTGTTATTAGCATGCTACAGTCTCTATTCTGGGCCAAGTGTGTCATAGTGGGAAAGATGAACACCACTGGTCTGCTGGCATGCACAATATGCGCAAATAGGTGGCTATAAGGCAGACAGCCAAGTGAGGCATGGTCCTCAAGTGCTATGGAGGTAGGGATGAACAGACTGACAAAAATCATAGCTCTCAGACCATTCCTGAGTCCAATTTCCTAGTAAGGAAGTGACTTCCCTGGTCCTCTTGGCCAGAAAGAGCCAGAGTTATCTGAAAAGCTTGAGGAGACTAGGGTACAATAAGAACAGGACTGACATTGTAGCATGTTTGTGAGCACTGAATGAGTTAATGTTTGTAAAGCAGTTAGGCCAGTGCTGGGCACAGAGTAGGGGCCATATACGAGTTCCTGTTGTTTTTCTCTTCTGTCCTTTATTTTATTTTATTTTTAAAAAATGTTAATGTTTATTTATTTTTGAGAGAGAGAGAGTACAAGCAGGGGAGGGGCAGAGAGAGAGAGGCAGACACAGAATCCGAAGCAGGCTCCAGCTCTGAGCTGTCAGCCCTGAGCCCAACATGGGGCTCGAACTCACAAACCACAGGATCATGACCTGAGCCAAAGTTGGACCCTTAACCAGATTGAACCACCCAGGCGCCCCTCTCTTCTGTCCTTTATAAGCTACTAGAATCTGGGTTATGAGATTGGTCTATGAGCTTGAGCCCTGTGTCAGGCTCTGTGCTGACAGCTCAGAGCTGGAGGCTGCTTCAGATTCTGTGTCTCCCTCTCTCTCCCCCTCCCTGCTCATGCTCTGTCTCTCTCTCTCTCAAAAATAAATAAACAGAATCTTTGTGTTTCATCCCAGATCCTCGCCATACCGCCTGGACTTGTAAATCCAAGTGACATTCCCATTTAAATCGTCATTCTCATAATAATAAAGCATTTAGAATTGACTGTGTCTTGAAATTAGGAAGCAAGTGCTCACATTACAATAGGATTCTCTGCTTTAATAAATAATGGATTCATTGCAGGGGTTCTTAACCTGTGGTTTATGAACCAACCACCTCGAAAATTTATGCAAATATTTATGAAAACATGCGTTTGTATATTTTTCTAGGGTGAAGGTCTATAGCTTTCATCAAATTTCCTGAGAGATCTTTGTCCCCAAAATAGATTAGGAAACATTGAGCTTTCCCAGTTAACATAGGATTCCATTTGTAAAACCAAAACAAAACAATTTAAATACATTTGCCATAAGTGCAACTCTTGGGCAAGTGAAAAGATATTCAGCAGGGTAGCTCCCACCCACTGTGGGCCTGGCCTCACTCCGTGGTCGATACCAGAGGTAATGAAACAATACATGAAATATGGCTTCTGCTCTCAGAGATGGTATCAGACAGCATCCTGGAAGGAAACAGATTGCACCTTCAAATTAGGTAGTTGGAAGAAAGGTTAATAAAGGCATTATTTACAGAAGTGTGGGTAGGATGTTGTGAAGGACGAGAGAGAGGGTGTGGTGCCCTAGTCTAGACGTGGTGGGCATGGCGGCCACCCCCAGACCTGAAGAGGGGGACTCGATAGGGAGACTGAAGACAAAGCTGGGCAGGGAAGGTCTCCTGACAGGAGCCCTGGCCTTCCTTTTAGTGGAGGGAGGCAGCCATGTTGTAGCAACCTTGGGAGGGGAGGCCAGGGGCAGTAAAATACCCCGCTTTGCCTCTCCCCTCCTTCCTTCAGTCCCCACTGCTGAAACCAAACACAAGAGAGCAGGCAAGGGGACTAATTTATGGGGACCATGTGGCCTTGGGGCACAGAGCTAAGCAGAAAAGGGAAGGTTCAGCTGGAGGGGTCCATGGAAGATGTCTAACTCTGAGACCTAAGGAAGGGGGTTGTGTGAGATTAACACACGAGGTCGTCAGAAGTACAGACATGATGCAGAATTAAATTCTCAGCAGGAAGAGTCGATGGTGAGTGTTTCCACAGTGAGGAAGTTTGAGAGCATGAAGTCCTCACATTTTAGGGGATGTGAACTCCTATCTGAAAACTTGTAATCCTAGAATCTGAGTAGCCATCTCGGTTTCTCTTAACAGTGGCAAAGAAAGAGCTGACTCCAATTTGGGTGTTTAGTGTTAAATTAAATTGATTCCTACCACTTTTTTAAAACTTTTATTTTGAACTAAGTAGAGGCTCATAAGAAGTTGTAAAAAGAGCACAGCCTCTCCTGTGGTGACATCTTATTTGAGGACAGCGCATTATCAAAATTAGATTCCTGCCACCTTTTAGAGTATAACTTGTGCCATTGTGTAAGGGTCACATTTGGGGACGGTTTATTCAGAGGCACCCACTTTGTAGACCAGAGACCTCTAAACACCTCTCCTTGCCACTCCCATGGCAGCCCAGTGGGGCTCTTGGGAGACTTGGTGATGCAGCATACCATAGTTTTCATCCCTTTAGTAAGCTGTGTGTCCTTGGTTAAATGTCTTAACTTCTCTGGTCCCTGGTTTCCTCATTTGAAAAATTGGGAAAGTGATATGAGGTTGTCATGAGAATAAAGATGGACAAAGCATGTAGAACATCTGATACATTCTAAGGGACTACTTGTACATAGCTACTATTGTCTGCACGTCTGCAAAGAACTACTGGCAAAGACTCTGGGCTCACTGGACTTGAGTTCAAACCCAGGTTTTTGTTCTGTTCTGTTCTGTTTTGTTTTCTAATTAGCCATGAGGTCGTGGCTTGGTTAGTTCATCTTTCTTGGTCTTAGTTTTCCCACTCTTTACGTGAAGATTATACCTTACCCCACAGGGAAGTGGTGAAGCGTCAAGGAGACAAAGCACGTACAGTATCTGATACACAGTAAGTGTTCAATAATTAATGCTTTCATTATTGGGTGAAAGGTAGGGACTATAGCTTTCCTCTCTATCTGCGGTATCTAGCGAGCACCGGCTTGGACAGGTGCTCAGTCAGTTGTTAACAAGCGGGGAAATGCATGAGGGACTGGATCTTGAGTGGGTCGGTGTTCTTGAACCCCTAATCAGGCACCACATCTGCTGGGCCTGGCGTGTTGAAACTCGGTGCCATTCCAAGCCCTTTCTCTTGGAGCCCCATTCATCAATCCTGACTTCTGCGTGCCGGCAGAGCGAGTGATGCATCGCCCAACCCCTTATCACGCGTAGGAAGCCCGCTCTCCAGACCCCCTCTCATGTAAATGCAACCAGAACCCCATTCATCAAGGGGACACCGAGTCTTCCTGGTAAACTGAACTGCCTAATGCACAGAGAACATGAGTTCCCTCCGCAGCATACAGAGTAGCCTAAGCAAGGCGCCCAGTGGGGCGGATGTTGGGTTTGGCTGCTGACATTCAGGAGATAAAACTCCTGCATGTCACAGTGTGATTGTCTCTGACACAGGTTTCCAGACGAGGGCAAGGATGAGAAAATGGAGGAGAGCAGGAGCTTTGCAGTTAGAGAGGTGCAGCCAGCTCCCATCCACTCCTTCCAGTGTGCTCTTGGAAATGCCACACACCCTCTGTGAGCCTCAGATTCCATCTCTGCCTCACGGGAGCGGCAATACCAGACTCTCAGTGTGGCGGTGAAAACCCCTTTTGGGGGCCTCTGCAGTCACCCTGTAATACGGCTGCTATGCAGTGTGCCCAGGTAATGAGCACTCCACCAGGGTTTTTTAGGGAGACATTGAGGGTAGCTTTGGTCATGCTCAGAGTACATATTAAAGGCACATTCCAGGAGACCCTCACTGAGGCCCTGCCTGGAATAAGAGATCATGCCCTCAGGGAAGGTTGCCTGGGGTATAATGCATGAACAGGCATACTTTTCTTCATTCATTCTTTCAGTGAACAAACCGAGTTACAAACTATAGGCCACCCTGGGGGGAAAGACATGAATACAATAGCCCCTGCTCTTAGGGCTGGAGTTCTTGTAAAATGTGTCAGCAGGATGAGTGCGGTGATAGAGGGAAGTACAGGGACTGGGTGGGGTGGGGGCCTGGCCCAGCCTACGGGGTCCTCTATCCCAGGAAGCAGGACTGGGTGGGTGGTGATGTTTTTCTATATGGAGATGCAGATTTTATACTTGGTCTCTTTGTTTTCAAGAAGTTTTGACCTTTGCAGTTTTGCAGCCTAATTCAAAGCCATGTTTGCATCCTGGGTTTAACTGAGTTCAGCACTGATGGTCTTTTAAGCCACAGTTCTCCATTCTCCACTCTTAGTTTTGCTTCTCTTTGATATGATGGCCTGAGTTCACCCCCATGGATGTACTTTGATACCATCACCACCCAGAAGAGCACATCAGGGACAAGCTTTCTGGGCCCTTATAGACTGAAGGTAACCTTTTCCCTGCCTTGAAGGATGGACGTCATGGCTGCTGTTCCTGCTTTGAGTCACAACCACTGTATCCCTCACAACTTGATAGATCTGTGACTGGCAGATAGTGTCCCAGAGGAAAAGTCTGAGGGCACTCTGACTCTATTTGTCTGCCAGCAAAGCCGTTTTGTCATTTTTGCTTGGGTACTTATTAGACCATGTTTTGTCCTTTCATATCCAAATTTTTGCAGGTTACTAAGAGTGAGTTTCTCCAGGGTTTTTTGTTTTTTAATGCAGTGATCCTCTTAGGTCATTTTTTTCCCCCACTCAGCAAATTTCTTCTTTTATATCTTTATTTGTGGCTTCTACAGAGTATGCTCTGTACTGGTATTTTCTTCTGGAATATAAGTTATGTGTATGTTTGATGATTGCAGTCATTTGTATTTATCATTTTCTGTATCGTGACTTTTACCTTTTTTGTCCTTTTCTTCTGTATCCCGAAGAGAGGTTGTCAAGTTTGTGCTTCACATCTAGAACGTCCATAGCCCCTTAGAGGCAATAAGCAGACAGTTTTAGCCTGACATTAACAACTTCCAGTGTGATCCTGCTTCTGTCTGTAGATAGTGGAAGGATGGGATGAGGTTAGATGGGCAAGTAATGGCTGGATGGTGAGAGGTCTTATGCCTTGTTGGTAATGGGGAGCCAGTCAAGGCTTTTGTGCAGGGCATGGCTCAGGCAGTTCTATGTTTTAGGAAGCTCACTGTGGCATTTGTGTCTAGGAGGGGAGCCTGGAAGGAAAGAGACAGGGGTAGGAACACAAACACAGAGAAGGCCCTAAAAATTGCCCTACAGTTGACCAGTGTCTTGTCTGAACTGAATGGCAATGGGGAATTAATGTAGACACAGGCAGCGATGTTAAAAACATTGAGGACTAAATAGATCATTGCAGCTATACTTGTGTGTGATTTAAAAGCAGGTGATACAACACCCCCAAAGTAATAAGCTTCTCTGAGAGATGAATTAGGATTCAGTCTGGCAATTACATTAAGGTTTCTGATAGATAGCTCACATGGAGTGCTGCAATTATGATACATATCGCTATTCTGCATGGCGGGCTCACATAACTCATCATGTTGGCTGAAGTTTAACAGGAGGAAAGAATGTAAAAGACTCCTCACTTTGAGGGGAAATGCGTTCCTCTGATTTCTATGATTTTTACCGACAGCACTTAAATAATTGATTCTTTTTTCTATGTTTGAAGGTGAATAATAAATAGATCCATATTTTCTTCTTATTTTTTCAAGCTAATACAGGTAACCTCACTTAGAATGCATAAATCTTCTAAAAATACTTTGTAAACCAACTTTGTCTCCCCATAGAGGAAGAGAAAATAATTCTCCTGTGCCTTTGAAATGTAGAGGAGAGAAAGTATGGGATGGGAGCAAACGCTGGGACTGTGGGCTTTGTGGGACCCAATTTCCGGTCCTTGTTCTAGCACTTGCTAGGTGTGGAAAGTTATTTAGGGCTCCTGAAATTCAGTTTCCTGGTTGAAGTTGAGCACAGTAGGACATCATGAGGATTATACCAGATGACACGTGACAGTGTCATGCAAAGTAGGTGATTCAGAGAAGTGAGTTTTTTTAATATTTTAATATGTCTTAAAGTTGAAAAACATTGTTGATAGCAAAAGCCATCTAAAAAACTCTTATAAGAGCAACACAACTAATATCCACAGTTAGAGAATAGTCACTCCCTTGGAATTGTGTCTGTGTTGTTGTGGGTGGCCAAGCCGTCCCCTTTAGTCCACCCCAGGGATGTCCCAGAGGGAAGATACTCCATTGAAAGGTGTGTTCTTTGGAAAGTGACATATTTTTGTCATTTTACAGGATTTCTAAATGTCAAGATGGGGTACATTTTTAAAATGTTTGCTTTGTGGGGCAGGCATCTATCTGCTGACTTTGAAATCACACAGAGGCCTGATTCTGCAGTGGAATCACAAAGTCCTGATCCATGCCTAGGCTATTTGCATCTACCGCCAAGGTGTCTCCAGACAGACCTGGAGGCAGCTAACACTTGGTCAACCAATACCCAAGGACTGGGGTAGAAGCATGCCTGAGAAAGGCCCAGGTCACTCCCACACCATCTGACGGCTTGACGCCTGGAGAGTGGCAAGGGTGTGGCAGCCAGGAGCCTGCCTTCATCACCAGGTTTGATGCTGTCACTAGGAGGCTAACCACATTATACGGTACTGAGCAAGCTTGGGACGTGGGAATACAGGTGCCCATGTAGGGCATTCAGCACGGCAACGAAAATCTTGGGCATTTCTTGGCAGATGAGAGCATAGTGTCTGTCCTTGCAAGAATATTCACAGCCCACCATGGAGGCAGCAGTATACATCTGACTACAATTTGGACCTTGAGAAGCCAAAGCTTTGATGGGATATTTCTGTTCCCCACCACCCCACCCCATCCCCGCCGCCCCCAACACATGACCTTTGGGTAACTGGTTGCAGTTAGAGTGACATGAGCAACTGACTTGGAATCAAAGATCTCACCTGGCCTGGAGCCCCATCTCCGAGGGGCTTGCCAATGGTGTCTCCAGGAGATAACGTCACTGCCTCTGAGTCATTGTTTCCTTCATTTATCAAATATTGGTAAGCACTGAAGATGCTTTTATTTTTCCTTCTTGCTTATATGCTTATACTCTGAACTGGGTATTCCCCATCTGGACATGGAAGAAGTCGTTCCGCTGGAATTGTACAGTGCTCTGCAGCCTGAGTCTGTCTCCTGCTCAGATGGCTGTCTGCTGTCTTGATGATATCAGACAGGGCAGCTCTTCTCCATGAGACAGGACTGTCTTAGCCCCCACACCAGTCAACTGGCTTCTTGGGAGGAGCAGCCATGCAGAGGGCTCATGAGGCCATCCAAATGGTCTGGACACTCTCCTTGAAATAATGTTTCCATAGAAACATGGCCTGTGCTAACACTGGAAAGCTTGGGGTTTTAATCAGGCCTCTTCGGGCAGAGGGAATTATTATCACTTGGGCTTCAGCTTAGGAGAAGATAGTTTGACCCTTGCTGAGTATTGCCTTTACATATTTCTCCCAGTACAGCACAGGGGCCACCAGACAACAGCTTGTGCAATGCAGATCATCAGTGCGGAGCTGGGCTGGGTGGGGCATAGGGAGCAGCTGTCATTTAGTACCTGAGATTCATGTGCTGCCATTCCAGTAATCCATCAGGGAACATCACATTCATCAAACGCTCCAAAATACATGCAGCAAACCCCTCGATGATGGCTTGTGAAGAATTCCCCAAGCTGGGTTGTAAAAAGAAGGTTGAGAAGTGCATATAAGAATATTTCAGAATGGAGAACACATGGAGTTTCTTTCCCCAGGATGTGTTTGTTTTGCAAAGAAAAATGGGTTCAAGAAAGGTTTAGACAGCTTTTCCAAGAGGGTGTTCCACATAATATCTATAGTCCAAGGTTATACCTTTTAAAGGATTAGCTATATTGGGGATATACTGGGTATCATGGTCACTTCTGAGATTTATACAGTGCCTATTTACACATAAAAGACTGAGACCTTTGGTAAAGATGCCTGTTTAATTTTGTTTCATTAGTATTTCCCAAACTTATTAATTCTAGAGCTGTTTGATGTCCCTAATTGCATCCCATCCTTCTTTGTTGGCACACACTTGTGAAACTCTGGACAGTTTCCATCACACTTTTCCTCCATGTGATCCTTGTGGCCAGCCTCAAAGGTAGGATCTGGGCTGAGTGGAGAATGAGGTTGACCCGATGTGTCCCTTCTGAAGTGTTTTTATTCTCATGCTCTTTACACATGAACTAGTTTGGCTGGGAGAAACTTATGAACACCCAAGCTTCTAGAAATATTGAATAAAAGCATCTGAAGGGGGCACATGGGAGCAGATATCGTGGGACCATACGGCCAGCCTGTGTCATTGCCTTATCATACACTGAGAGCAGAACCATAGCAGAACACGTGATCACGCATGGCGCAAACACATTTGGCTTTTTGACAAATGGAGATGTTAATCCGGTGGTGCTGCCTATGACACTGAAGTTGGAGTCTATGTCTCAACCTGTTTTTGATAGCTAAAGCCAGCTTATAAAAGAATGACCTGTGTTGTACGGCTGTCTTCCTGTCCAGGACCGCCTCCATTTTAGGAATGTGACTTAAACCCAAATCTCTAAAATCTTATAGCCCGAAACTAAATTATATTCTGCAGTTCACCTTGAGAGCACTGGTGAACGCAGCCCTATGCTTGGGAGATTTAGGTTTCTATCTTGGAGCATTAATATGAGTAAGTCATTATTTATCTTGGACTTAAGAAGATTTGAAGGTTTTAGATTCAGGAAGGCAGAGTGAGGGTCACTGTCATTTTTAATGAGCAGTTTCTTTAGAGCTTATGAAGTACAGTGAGGCTCACTATGCCTGTCAGCCACAGCTTCCTAGAAATGATTTGGATGTATAACAGCGCTCTAGTAATTAAAAATATATATCCCTTTGAGTCCTCAAGCCCCCGTAGGATCTTGGTTTCCTCTTGAAAACAGTCACATCTCCCTACCCAGCCCCCTTCGATTCTTGCTGCATTTGTAGTTGGCACTGAAGTGGTGTGGCAGTAAGGGAACAGGCTTTGGAATCAGTCAGACTTAACTCCACAACTTAGTAGCCGGGCCTTAGAGAAATTACTCAACCTTTCCAAACCTCAGGATCACATGTGTAAAAGCAGGGCAATGGTATTTATCTTCTGGGAATTGCTTCTGGAATTAAGTAAGATGACAGTACCTTGTCTTGTCAGCGGGATGCATGATACTCAATATACAATAGTTTTGTTGCTACTGTTATTATTTGGTCTGTGGCCTCCGCCCCTGACTTCAGCCCAGGTGGAGGCTTGACCACATGTGCCAAGATTTAGGCTAGCTACAGGGATGCGTTGGTTTATTCTGAAGAGGAAACCATTGAGGAGGGCTAGCTCTGTAATCAGGGGCAAGAAGAAATCCATCTTCCTCCTGTCCCTGCCCTAGCAGAGGCTCAGGAGCCCAGTACTATGAAATCGCTTGGGCAAGGAGCTGAAGACCTTTGCAGATACGAACCTGGGTGGAGCTTCAAGCAGTACATTTGTTCTTTGCTGTGTTTCATTGTACATACTGTTTCTCTGCTTGCTTAGATAGTTCCCACCATCCCCAGCCTCCCAGCCTGCACCATTCTTATACATCCTCCTGAGAAAAGCTCAAGGGTACCTCTTCTCTTCATGAAGCCTTCTCGGACCACAGTCTAGGTTAGTTGTCCCTTCTCCGGAACCCACATTCCCTTCCTGCACTTCCTTCCCTCTAGTTTAGCACCCACTACTCAGTGTCCTCTGACTGGACACATCTTCCTCCTAGACCAAAAGCTCTTGATGTGGAGATTCTATCTAGTCCAGGGACTGCAATGTGTTAGGGACAATACCAATGTGATTTGAATGTGTGTGGCTTAGCCTACTTGCAGATCACAAAGAGATGTAATAATGGTAGCTGTTATCATGACTGTGCTAACATTTACATAAAGCTTTGCAGTTTACAGAGCACTTCTTCAGTCTTTCCTCACCAAATTCTCACCCTGCCCCAGGAGGCAGACAACATCTGTAGAGCAGGCTCTGTTTCCCTGTCCCCTGTCCTGCAGATGGGGAATCACTAGAGGACTAATTGTGTGGGCTGTGCTCTGTCCGAGTTGGCATTCAAATCCAGGTCCGTGTGGTTCCAAATCCTTTTGCTTTCTCTATTACCGTCATTTGTTTGTTAATTTCCTTACTTCACAGAAGTCCTAAGGAAAGGACACATGCGCAAACATACAACACACACATGTGCACACACAAAGACCAGTGGCCGGCACAGCAAGCAAGGGGCTCTTCAGTAAGGAATCCCCTAGTCTGGAGCCCTCCTTCCCCTGAATTACTTACCTTGGCTAATTTCCTGAGACCTGGCATTTCTCCATGGGGACAAAAGTCTGAGATCATACAATAGAGCTTGGGTAACAAATATTGCATCTACCCAAAATGGCAATAGTAAATTTCTCCTGAGACCCATGTTGCTTGAAGGGAGGACACAGTAACTTGTACAGGAACAGGGACAGGGAGGAGGAAATAAGCTTTGCTGCCCATACAGTGCTGCTTGTCATGGGGCCTTTGCTGTGTTAGACCACCTGTCTGGGCCTGTCCAGGGAAGTGGGAACCCTATGCAGCCACCAGGCTAGTGCTCAGGGAGGAGAATCCTTCTTGGGTCAGAGTCACCTGAGGTATACCTTCCAAATGCCCTGAGACAGCATGGCTGGGGGATACACTGTGATCAAGGCTGAATGAAGCCAGGCAGACATAGGAACCTCAGTTTGAACCTCAAATCTCGAGGACAAATTCACCAAGTGAGGCATTGGGAGACATATCAACACCTATCCTGAACCTGGTGGGCCCTGGAAACTCATGGACCCTTGTACTGAGTGGTTTTCTCTCTGAGCCAATTATATCTGTGGGTGATCCTCTGTTCTTACCAAGGTTAATGTGGCTGTCTGTGGTCCTTCTAGGTCAGTGTGGACGTCTGCGGTCCTTCTCTGCTCCCGGTTCAGCCAGGCTTTGGAGGAAAAGTAGAGGAATATGAAAAATTAGAAGTAATAGATGTACCTCTTTCTGGTGCTGAGTTACTTTGTTATGATAGCTCCAAATCAAAGAGCTCTGTTTGGAGAGGCCATGTTAGCATTTTCTCATGTCCTCTCTCCCAGAAGGGCAGAATGGGATAGTGGAAAGGGAGCTATATTTAGAACAAAAAAGATGTAGATCCAATTCCAGCTCCATCATTTACTATTAGTTTGATATTGGGCAAGTCAATTATGTTTCTGCCCTTGGGTTTCTCTTTGTAGAATGTGAAGAATCATACTTATCTGGCAGTGTGGATGCTGAGGATTAGGGATGATGTCATGGGCCTGCAACATAGTAGGTACTTAGTATTGGGCAAAAGGACAGAGAAGCACTCACAACATGCACACTCTTGTAGAAACCCACGGCCAGGGGGCATGTCTCAGCTCAGTTCTGACCCCCCTAAAACTCAGGCAAGCTACTGAACACATCTCAGAATCTCCCAGGGGCAGTTTGGGGTTTTTCTTCCCACAAAGTAGAAGAATAACATTTGCCCTTCCTTTCTCCAAACGTTTTTGTAAAGCCTAAGTGAATTTCAACTCATGAGCTGGCTTTCTGCCTCTTTACTGAGAATGACTGAATCTGTGACCTGGTGAGGGGACCAAAAGGATGAGGGTAGGGATGAAGAAGACACGGGCATGCTTCTGCTTCCTGCCTGACTGTGGACTGTCCACCTGGGTCATGGGACAGCCGCACATTGGAATCACCTGGGGAGCTTTGACAAGTGCTTGTGTTGGGGTCTCACCCCCTCCCAGAGGTGCTGATGTGATCTATTGGTCTGGCACGCAGTGTGGGTATCTGGAGTTTTCAAAATTCCCCAGGTGATTGTCACATGTGGCCAGGGCTGAAAACCCACTGCTCCTGGCGGTAGCCCATATTTAACTGGCTCTGACTCTATCAGCACATATTGAGTGCCTGCTTTTAAGGCGAGTTCATTACTCTCTGTAATAGCAACCACTCACATCCTTACTGGATTAGATTGAAGTGGACGTTTTCTTGGCTCATGTTTAAGTCAGTGTAACCACACTCTCCTCCTGCACCCAGTGACTTGTCCCTCATGATCATGGTTCTATCATGACTGGTCTGGCCACTGGCCACTTCTTCAGCTCTGGATCTGAAAGCTGGGTAGAGATGAAGGCCATTCCTTCATCTCTGGCTGGGGACAGACTGACATTTATTGAGTGTCTACAAAAATTCTTAAACCTTTTGGTGCATTAGAATCACCCAGAGGCCTTGTTAAAACACGGACCACTAGGCAGGATCCTCAGGTTTTTGATTCAGTGGGTTGGAGGTTGGGTGGAGAATTTGCATTTCTAACAAGTTCCCAGGTGATGCTGATGCTGCTGGTCCAGGGACCACAGTTTGAGAACCCCTAGTGTAGGCAGCCTAGGTCCTTTTATTATATATCTCTGATTTCCCAAAACTACTTGAGTAGGCATGACAACCTTCATCTCCAAGAACTAAGTAACTTGCTAAGGGGCACAGCTTTTAAGAGGCAGAGTCAGTACCTGAACTCAGGACCATGTCCCAAATCTGTCCCTCTCCACATACCACTGTGCCTCTTCACAGGTCAGCATTGGTTCCTGCAAGGATCTCAGGCATGTCCCAGGCACCAGAGAAATGACAAAAGACCCCTCCCTAACTCACTTAATGCCTTTTGTGGTCTCCACCAAGGAAGGAAACTCAGCCACCCCAGGCATACACCAAAGCAATAGCAATAGGAGACTGCCAGTGACCCAGGGCCCAGGGGCTCCTGTCCACCCAGCACCTCCTGTGGGGTGGAGTCAGCTGGGGCAGAGAGGGCTGTGGGCGGCAAAGGTGAGGAGAGGCTCTTGGAGGAGAAGGAGGTAGAGAGAGACTTGAAGGACATGGCATTCTAGGTTCTACGTCTGTTCCTATTGTGGTCACGGGGCTAGAGTCGTGCCCAGTCCCAGAAGTGGAGCCGGGTGGTCCCTATCCTGTCGTCCTGCTCAGATGGACCAGGGCACCTCCAGAGCACACCTCTGCATGCAGTGGATGGGGCCTGTGTGTATGGCCCTTGCCTCAGCCTCGCCACCGCCTGAGTCAGAGCCAGTGTCTATGCTTCACCTAACTCCACTGCCACAAAGGACCTTTCCTTGACTCCTGGCAAGGGGTTCCATTGCTTCAGAGCTGTGCTGACCCCAGGAAGAGGTCTTGTCCTGAGTAGTTTCCAGGCTTGTTTCCCTGCTCACTGGAGAAACCAAAAGCTAGAAAGGTAAAAGGAGGTGGGGGCCCCGATTCTAAAGCCCACTTCAGAGCTCTGACATTTTGGACATCTCATACCTTTTCCTCAGATTTACTTGCCTCATTTGTCTGATGAATACAGTCATTTGTGATCTGTACAAGGGGGTAAATAGGTGAAGGGGAGCACATTCTTTAGGAAATCTCAGCATCCAGATGTGTGTTTGCAAAGTCTCACCTTGGCTCGTGTTACCTCCTTTGTGTGGAGACTGAAAGCTGGGCTCGTGGTTTTGCCGTGAATATCATCAGGGCTCATGGAGATAGTTGCTGGGGACAAGGGATGGCCAAGAGAGGGGGTGCCTGAGAGCACAGAGACTGCTCACAGCGGACCCCCAACCTGAGGTGAAGCATGAAGGACCACAGGGCTGTTCAAGCTACCCAAGCTGTGGAGGGCCTCTCCATGAGAAAACTGCACCCCAGGGTGGGAGGGAGCAGGATGTGGTTGGCAAATGCAGGGGAATTGTGCCAATCCAGGCCCACCTAGCCAAACTCGCACCGGCTGCCAGAGACCCCCTCGGGTTCCATCTCCATAAGTTACAGGAAGTGTTGTACACAACCAAGATAGATACACCTGGATTTCTGGGATCATTTTTCTTATTTTCAAATTCACTTATGTTTACTGGGAAATCTTATTCCGTCTTTGTCTCTGGGCATTTCTGCTCAAGTCATGACTGGTCTAATGCTATTGAGCCCTTGTGTGACCTGGAGAGAAGTCCCAAGGGGCAGGAACAGAAGCCTCTTGATCCTGGCTTAGCGCATTGCCATCTAGGGTAATAAGCACCTTATCGCTTCGGGCCTCAGTTTCCCAGCTGTAAAATGGCAATAATACTTGTCCCAAGTTAGAGGTGTGATGATCCATTTGAGAGGCCATTGGGATGTTGCAGGCAACCTCAAACTCTACAATGTGAGGAGTAGAAGATCAACCTGTACTTGAAAGCACCTTAATTTTGTGCTAATATTGTGACCAATGAGCTCTCGAAGCCCCATTTTCTTATCTGTTTGATGGGGATAACAATACCCTCATTACAACACTGGGCCCTCATTGGGCTGCTATGAATTAAGATTATGTGTGTAAAGCATATAATACGGTGCTTGGCATATAGAATACAAATCTAAAACAACGGCTGCTGTTTGAATGCAGTCACCAGACTGACTATAATGATCACATACATGAATATAGATATTTCCGCCAGGTAAACCCACTTCTTGTGTGGAGTTCCCTTCCCATCTCTTCCACTGCAGTGGTTCTCAGTGCCTCGTTTTAAACCTAGAACCCCCCTTGCTAAGCCTTCCCGGGGCCTTGTTGAAGAGCATTGCCTAGAGCCCATGGTTTACTCTCTGCATCTCACCCCTTTCTGGCGGTTTGGGAAGGACGGGCCTGTGTGCCAGGTGAACCCATTCCCTCTAATGCAGGCTGGGCTCCAGGTGGGAAGCCTGCCTAATCACTAATATAGGAACTTAGGATCCTCTGACAGCAAACTTCCAAATGCTTCTTTGCCTGGAATCTTTGGAGGAAGCGTGCAGAACAACATGTTAGGAGTTCAGCTTTGCTAACCGGTGAAGGCACGCCGAGGGTGCTGTGCTAATTAGCATGCTGTCTCCCTCCCCAAGTGCCTTTGTGCTGTCTGTCAGCTTCTGCTTGGTAGATACTAAACACTGTTAAGGCAAATGATATGATGACTGACAACTTAATAGATGTCTTCTTGAGCTGAACGTGCTCCCCAGCGCTCCAGCCAGATAAAATTAACTGAAGCCTTTAAGACCATCCTTTTTCAGGCTGAGGCTTGGGAGAATGAGGTACTTGCAAGAGCCCCCCTACTCGAATGAAAGGCATGGAACTTGGTCCGATTGAAGATTAGGGGATTGGATGTTTGTCAACAGGCTACCAGCTGACTTGCTGGGGAATAGATATTTTCACAGTTATTTCTGATGACAGATAAAAATTATAAGTGGTAGAGACAAATACGATTCTTGTTAATGTTGAGTAGGGCTCCAAATGAGGGCTGACATTAAAAGCAATCCCCTTAGGCGACTGCTCTCTAATTCAGATTACATTGAAAGTACGTACATGTTTTTTTTTTCCTTCTTTTTTAAAAACAGTTGTTTTCAGAGCCCATGAAACCAAAGATACCAAGGCAGTGCAGCTTAAGTTGGCCAGAGTAGGCTCAATGTGCATTTTTTTCTAGAAGTTAGGTGATGCTGGACTTCTCTCTCTCTCTCTCTCTCTCTCTCACTCTTTTTTTCTTTATTGAGATATAATTTAATATAAACACACACACATACATAAACACACACACATATACCCATGATACCATCACCATAACCAAAGGTCCTAAGTATATTCATTACTTCCAAAATTTTCCTTTGTTCTTTTGTGG
This sequence comes from Panthera tigris, assembly GCF_018350195.1. NCBI lineage: Eukaryota > Metazoa > Chordata > Mammalia > Carnivora > Felidae > Panthera > Panthera tigris. The sequence goes on along the minus strand of NC_056668.1, from coordinate 122,132,741 downwards.
CTTTTTTTTTGTAAGAACATTTAACATGAGATCTATCCTCAACATATTTTAAAGTGCACTGTATTGTTAACTATAGATACCATGTTGTACAGGAGATCTCTAGAACTTAATCATCTCGCGTATCAGAAACTTTATACCCATTGAAAAACAATTCCCATTTTCCTCACCACACAGCCCCTGGAAACCAACATTCTGTTCTTTTCTATGAGTTTGACTTATTTCGACACCTCATATAAATGGGATCCTGCAACATTTATCCTTCTGTAACTGGCTTTTCACTTACCATAATGTCCTCTGAGCTCATCCATGGTGTCCTAATGGCAGAATTTCCTTTATGAAGTTGAGTAATAATGGATAAAGAAGGTGTGATGTATATATGCCCTGGGCTCCACTTTACATCCCAGCTCCATGCTACATTGTGCCTGAAATTCAGGTCATACTAAACCATCTCTTATTATTATTATTCTCAAATTAGTTAACATACAGTGTAGTCTTGGCTTCAGGAGTAGAACCCAGTCATTCATCACTTACACCTAATGCTCAGTGCTCATCCCAACAAGTGCCCTCCTTAATGCCCATCACCCATTTAGCCCATCCCCCAACCACCTCCCCTCCAGCAACCCTCAGTTTGTTCTCTGTCTTTGAGAGTCTCTTATGGTTTGCCTCCCTCTCTGTTTTTATCTTATTTTTTTCACCCAATAGGCTGCACATTCTCCTGCCTCTGAGCCTTTGCACACAGCTCTTCTTTTGCCGGAAACTACATCCCTTTATTTCGGCGCTTGATAGCTCCTTGTCATCTTTGAAGAATCATTTCAACTTACATCTTCTGTGAATAAGGTCCCCACCTCCAGTTGTCCCCCAGGAAGACCATTTGCTGCCCCAGTACGCCTGATGTTCCTTGTCCATTCCTTGGCAATTTTGTCATCTTAAGAGTTGAATTATGGGATATTTCCTTACACTGTGATTTCTTTTAGATGAGAGGATATATTTTTACTAAACCCTCTGTAACCTGCTTCTAGCAGAGCATCTGGCACGTGGTGTCACCTCAGTAAATGTTTATTCAGTGACTTTAGACAGCTATAAATAGGAAGCATGAGTAGGTGGACAGCGCTTGGGCTATGACAGGACAGAGCCTTGATTTCAGATTCCTTCTCTGGCCCACAGGAGTTGAGGAGCCATGGGGAGACCTCACCGTCTCTGTGCCTCCTGATGCACATGTGGGAGACAGTGATTCCTAAACACATAGGGTTTCTAAGAGAAATAAATGGCATGAATCAGTTGCTCTGTGCAGCACATATGGGCTGTGTAAAGCATTTGCTGGAAAGATCATAGCTTCTCAAGGCAGTTCTCAGAGAGAAGCTCTCCAAATGGTTCCAGAAAGGCTGAATCATTGGAATAAGTGCATAGGCTCCCAAGGGGTTACTTAGAAGCAATCTCTCCCAACTGTTTGAGAGGACGTTGGTATGTATTGGGAAATGCAGCTTTGCTTCCTACTACCTAGGCTTATGCTCAAACAGCACCTTGCCCAGGGCTGCCCCAGCCCCAGCCCCAGCCCCAGCCCCAGGGCCCTGGTGGCAAATTCTAACATATTTCCAGCTTTGTCTGCATGTTCTGATCAACCCTTTGCAGTTTAACAAGCTCCAGGCAAGTTTCCAACACTTCTTCTAAGCACAGGAAGGTTTCTTGGGTTCAAAGACTATCATTCCTGGAGCTGGCAGAAAGATCTTTCTGACACATTCCACCCATGTGGGGCAGATGGTGTTACAGAACCTTCTGCCTGATGAGAATCATTGCCTGTGATTGAGATTGCCCACCTCTCGTGATGGCCTGCCATTTCAAAAATGCTTTTCCATAAGAAGCCTGTTTTGGTTCTGGGAGTTGGTTTGAGGCACTTGGACATGTAGCACCAAAATGTTTGGATCCATAGTGCAGACCTGGGAAGACCTTTTCCCAGGATCCCCTGAGCCCACCTGTCACTGCCTGGTGAGGTATATTCCCCATACTCCCTACTGGTTTAGAAAGTCTGTTGATAAATATATACAAAGGGGCACAGAATCCATTACAGAAATGAGAATAAACAAAACTGGAGACAAGTGGAATTTAATAAGTTCAGTTAAGCATATAATAAGTTACAATAGCTGGGATGCCCTGAAGTTGCTGAACACACAATAAGGGAGGAGGAATTTAACTGTAGTTAAAATGCAGTGTGCAAAGCAGGTTGTTTTTATTAGGAAAAGGATATTATACAAATAGAAAAAGCTCAGCAAAGCTTTCTTAGGGTGTCTATGAAAAGCAGGAGGGCTAGTTCAGATGAGGCCAGAGAGTGAGCAGTGCCTGGGGAAGGGAACTGAAGGGGTTTCACGGAGGAGGCAGTGCTGTGCAGACCAACAGGGAACACCTCACCTCCTCCAAGGCTCCTTGAGGTTTTGCTAAATAAAGCAGGTAGGTAATTCAGACGAAGTTCAATGGAAGGAAAAGATAACTAGAAAGAAATTGTGTTGCACCTACAAAGTAGCACAAGTAATATAGTAAACATATTACTAGCAACACACAGAAGAAAAGATCTTAATCCAAAAGAGTAACAGCCCTGGGAATAGAGTTTTCATGTGCTAGAATGGAACAACGAGGGAGACCTTGCTGGGCCTTTGGAATATTTAAGTCGGTGTAGAACCTGAGACCAACCACAATGATGTCATCCTCTCCTTCCTCCTGCACCACCTCCTTCCAGCCCTCCAGCAGTGCCTCCTGAGAATGCAGCCCTGTTTGCAGAACACATCCTCAGTCATCTGTGCATTTATTCATCAACGTTATTTAGTACTCTGGGTGACAGGCTCTATTGCAGGTGCTGGGTATACAGAGACAAAGTACGCATCTGACACTGTGAAAGGAACTTGTTGACTCTCAATCTGTTGAGTGAATTAATTGAATGAGCGAATGAAAGCTTGAGTGAATGGGTGAGCCTATTTGGTTATTACCCTTCCCTCATAGAGGCCGCAGTCTAATAGATGGAAACAACAAGTACAACCAGACTGCTTCCATGTATTCATATAGGAGTCTGTACAGGACCCAGTAGTCCCCTGGGGAGTGGGCCACTCACCATAAAAAGCCAAGGAGAACATCCCATAGAGGGAGGGAGGCATCCTGAGGCCAAGCCTTCCAAGATGACCTTCCTATCTTGTGGCCACCTTGGTCCTTGCCTGTAGTCCCAAACATAGGCACATCCTTGAGGGAATCCTTGATACCTGGAATGGTTCAGCTTTTCTACTGGACCCTTGGCCTAACTGCTTGCACACTCTGTCCTTTGCCCACTGATTCTGGCCATTCCAGGGTGACATCTGATCCAGCCTGTGGCCAAAGATCCAGCCCTGGTGCCAGCTCCAAAGTCTACCCATGTGATTGACCCACACTCCCCATAGCTGTGATAAGGTCCCTGCAACATGGCAAGCAGGTAGCCCGGTCACTTTAAAATCATCCTGTGCTGGGGAAGCAAATGAAGGTCATTCCAGAGTCATTCGGCACTTATTAAGAGGATCATGGTAAAAGCAAACAGTTGTGTGGGAAAGGACAGGATCAGAGCAGGGGTACAGGGTCTATCACACTGTTTGTGAGCTGCTTCTTGCCACCCACTGTGGCCCCTGGGCTACCTCTGAGGGACCTGGGGCTGCCTAGAACCTTGTGAGGACCACAGAAAGTCCTCCTCTTCCAGCTGGTCACAGGGTGAGGAAGGTAAAGACAGGATTGTTGTCACAGAGCCCTAAGGAGAGCTCAGGGAGTTCACTTAGCTGGTGAGATGGAGGTGGCCTTCTGCTTTTTTCCTAAAGCCTTTAGTTGCTAATGACTTTGAGTGGGATTTGTTCAAGTGATTCTTTGTGTTCAACCTTTTTTTGTTCACAGTCATTACTCACTATGTTTAGTTTGGATATTTGAGACAGCCCAGCCTGGCATATTTCCCATCATGGTACTTTATAAATGTTCATGCTGATTAGAACTTTTATTTTTCATAATGACCCACGAATGTAATGATAATGCAAGTAATAGTCCATATCTAATGGCTTCTTGTCCAAGGGCTAAGGGAATTTATTTAATGTATTTAGTGCCAAACTCCTAAAAGAAAACTATTTAAGCTGTTGCATTCACTTATGCTTTTTTATGAATCTCTACATAATAAAAAGGAATGGCTTATCTCGAAAACTGGGAGAAAAGGAAGTTCGGGTCACTTGTGGTGACATTTTTGGATTATCTGCATACTCTCTCGTCATCACAGAGCAGCTAAGAAGCTGAAGGTACTAGGCCAATGACAGGACTAGGACACTCCAAGTGTGAAGCTGGAGGTTTGCAACACCTGGGTCTTTTCCAGATGTGGGGGAACTACACCACTCAGTAGCCCATATGCAGGTCATGGGTATAGCTGGTTGCTGGTAGGCGGGAGCTTATTTGCAGGCATGGGGTGGGGAGCACCTGGAGTGTTACCTTCCAAGCCAGAGAGAGGAGCCTGTTGAGCAATCCCAAAATACTGGAACCTTCTCCTCCCGGAGCATGACTGAAATAAATGGAGAAGCTCTTAAGACTGCCCCACACACCATGAGCCTTTTCTTCTCATCCTGAGCCCTTCACCCGCTTAGTGTCCACTTCTGGCCATCCCTCGACTCCATCTCTGCTCTCTTGTGCACATTCCCCAAAACCTGCTCTCAGTAATGTCCTGAGGGTGAATAAGTGTAGCTCATGGGTCCACTCTCGCTGGGGTGCTGGCACAATAAACATGAGCTTTAATGGTGCAGTGAGAAACTTTGGGTGCAGGAAAATGGATTTCAGACTGAGAAAGAGTGGCCCGAGGAAATTTTGTGTCACTGAAGTCATCCTGAGGATAGGGATTCCACTTCACCCTGAGTAGGGTTGCCAGATACAATATGAGGCACAGGGTTAATTTGAATGTCAGCTAAATAATAAATGACTTTTTAGTAGGAGCACGTCCCAAATATTGTATGGGCGTACTTAATATTAGAACAATCATTGATTGTCTATTTGAGCAACCAGTTTAACTGGGTATCCTGTATTTTTATTTGTTAAGTTAGAAAACCTCATCCACGAGACCTAGCCTTGGTGCCATCTCCTTAATGTGGCCGAGGATGAGGCACTGTGCCAGTAACAAAGTGGGTACAGGCGAATGGATACACATGGTGGCACCCTCCTTCACCCCCAGACTGACCTGAGCATACTGCTTCCACCTTTTGATCTCCCGGTTATTTTCGTGAAGAGCAGGTACTCATGGTCTACTGTGTGTTCAGGCTATGGTAGGTGAGGGCACACGGTTAAACCCTTACCCACTTACTTGGAAGGAATGAACATTAACAGTGACACAAGCAGAAGCTGTGAAACCAGAACTGAGTTCAAATCCAGCTGTGCAGCTTTGGGCACATGATACTCTCTCCATGCCTCATTTTCTCGTCTGTAAAATGGAGATGATATCTACATCTTGGGTCCTCGTAAGTTTTCAAAGGGAAACTTTGAAAGCGGCTGTGTGCCACCTAAATGCCCCTTCAATAAAGTACCAGTTGCCCCAGCTGCTGGGAGAATTCTTGGCAGAAACAGCTTTCAGCTGTCAGCTCCTTCAGCCTTGCTGCGGCTGCAGGGGGGCACGTTGCCCAAAGTTAACCCCCTTCCTGAGGGCACCCCATCCAGGGACTGATGAATTCAAGGGTGTAAAGGCTCATCCATCTGAGACCAACCGAGGACAACTTGGAAAGAGCCTTTCAAACTCTAGAGCATCACAGCTTCCCTTTCTCCACTGCCCTTCCTGCATCCTCTTCTCTTCTACGGCTGTTGATAGCAAGGGCGCTCCTAAAGAAACATCCTACATACTACACCGTCTTAGAGTCTGCTTCCTAGGAAATCCAACTTGTGACAACATGGTATGATTCAGCCCTAGCATAGAGTATAGGGGCTGAACCCATAGACAGCTTTAATGACAACAACAAAAGAATGGCAACAGTAGGGTCAAGCATACAATACTGATCTAGTTTTATTTACACAGCATCTCCTGCTCCTTCTTAAAAAGGGCCTCCTTCCTGGTGGTGATGTCGCTGACATAAGATTGTGATGAATGCAAGGCCTGTGTCTGCCCCTGTGCCTCTCTTGGTGGTAGACACGGGCCTGGAGACACAGCACATGCTCAATAAGTGCTTGGGCAACATTTACCAGCTTGGTCTCAGAAGATCAGATGGAGATCAAATTCAGGAGAATTTGCCTATCAGCGTGTGCAGAAGAGACCTGTGAGTGGCTGCCGCTGAAAATAAGGGGCTTGGGGATACTCTTGGCCCATAAAATAAGGTCGTGTAGGAAGAGGCCCTAGAAAATGGTGGGTGAGAAGTGTAAAGCAGGGCTGGAGAGAGAGCAAGGCAAACCCAGGAAACGTAAGGTGTCAGAGGAGACGAGGCAATAAGTGGGGGCCAAAGGCAAGTGGAATTATGAAGTGAAAAGCCTGTGTGCCAGGCTGAGTGTGATCTTTATATCCAGGGTGATGGGGGCTGCTGGAAGGAGGGGAACAGGTGTGGTCCAAATTGTGTTGTAGAGGCTACTCTGCCTGCAGCAGCGAGGATGCCTTGGAGGGTGCAATATGAGAGATGATTGGAGGCAATTGCCACAAACACTTCCACGGGCAGTGACGGGGGGCGGGGCTTGGCCTGGGCAGTGGGCATGGAAAGCAGAAACCCAAGAGACATTTATAGGAGGGATGATATGTAGACAAGGTAAAGGACAGATTAACAGATGGGAGAGGGAGGAGTTGAGGTAGATATCTAGGTTTGGATCTTTCCTCATCTCTTTGCCTACCTAGCTCATCATGCAAGACCTGGCTGAGGTCCAGCCCCACCTCCTGAATGCCTGCAAAAGTAGGTTCATTATTGACTTCCTCTTCCTCTGAAGTTGCTGCAAAACTGTATCTGAGCTCTCCAGTTACACAGTTAGAATTCCGAATCCTCTTTTCAATTTCTTACGTTGTTGGGAGCTTCTCCGAGCATGAAGCCATCCTCTGTCTCCCCATCACACACACTAATTCTATACTTCTTTGTCCAGTGGACCACACTTGGGTCTCTCTCAGAGTCTCTTCCCATGCTGTTCTCTCTTCTGGAATGTCCTTCCATCCCTCTCAGCTTTCAGGTCTTAGTTTACCTATGTCACTTTAAAAAAAAAATTTTTAATGTTTATTTATTATTAAGAGACAGAGACAGAGCATGAGTGGAGGAGGGGCAGAGAGAGAGAGAAAGACACAGAATCTGAAACAGACTCCAGGCTCTGAGCTGTCAGCATAGAGCCTGATTCAGGGCTCCAACTCACAGACCATGAGATCACGACCTGAGCTGAAGTCGGACGCTTAACCGACTGAGCCACCCAGGCGCCCCCCCTATGTCACTTTTGAATGGTGGTCCCTCCCAGCACTCCCACATAGGTCACTTCCCTCTGACATATATTCTCATAACATCTTATACTTTTTTTTTTAGCATTTACCCAAATTACTAGTGTAATTACGTAGTGCTGTATCTCCAACACCTAGCCTAGCCCCTCCCCACTTATCATAGTTACTCATTAAGTAAATATTTCTTAAGTGAAATTGTTTCTTGTGCACTACACTGTGTACATGGGCAGTGGGAATTCACATTCCATTAGCCTGGTCTTATTTGTGGGTGGAAGCCATTTTGCAAGTTACTTTCTGTGAGATGAAGCTACTGCCTCCCTCTCCCCCAACGCCCTTGAGTAAGCAGCCCCCATTTCATACAGGTTTGCTTTATAGCTAATTCCCTTCCCTTATGCTTTAGGAAATCCCATTTTCTCCCATTCCTTACTCAGTCAAGTTGGACATAATCCACATCTCCAAGACATAAATGCTTCATGAATCCGAGAGATACCTCTGGAGAGCCTGTTATGCACAAGCCCTGGGGACAGGCCCTGAAGCCAAGATTTGTCCCCACATGCACTAACTTCAGCTCAAATGTTCCGAAAGGAGGCCTGAACTACCTGTGACTGGAGCCACATTGGCTGTGGAGCTTGGGTGCCTGCCTGGTTTATGTAGTGTCTCAGAGAGCTTGCTTTGTGAGGATTTTAGAATCGCATGCCAGAACACGGTGTGGGGCTTGTTAAACTCCTGTAGAAGAGAAGATGAGGTTCCAGCTTACACTGTTGAGAGAAAAGGTCCTGGCACCTTGTCCCCTGTATGCTCCTCTCAGCTTCATTTCTGGTCCCTGTTGCTCAGACTGTGTAGGCAGAGGCTGTTTCATGAAGACATGGGGGTAGAGGAGCAGGTGCACTCATTGGCACGGTGAATACAGGGTGCTGCCAGGCAGTTAAAAAAAAAACAAATCACCCTACATAAAAGCATGGGGATGCTCTGCCTTTGACTGTGTCACTCCTTAGGGCTAGAGTCACCTACCTGTGGTAGGAATTTGTCAAGAGCTCTGGCTTGGAGCTTCAGCATTCTGCCCAGCAGTGGTAAACAGAGAGCTCCCCTCTACAGTGCTGAGGTAGGCTCTGCTAACTGGTCTCCACCAGCTCAGACCATGGATGCTATGGAAAGAGCTATGGGGCCTGAGTGTACCTGTGTGTGTTTGTGGGGCCAGGGGCCAGGGCGGGGCAGGGATGAGATTAACAAATCAAGGCACAGGTAAATCAAATAGACCAATTTCAAAATCATTACCTCACCCCTGAATTCCTTCTTGGAGAGCCTCATCCTTTGGAGGCTAAAAGACATTGAAAGTTCTCAGATTCTCTTTGCTGGAAATGGGAGCCTTGAAATGGAGAGTGTCTGAGCATGATCCATCACTGGTGCCTTGGGGACAATAGGGAGGGAGGAACAGAGGAGAGTGATGGCAGCATGGGAGATGAGAGAAACATCATGGTGGACATGGGGCTTCCCATGTAAAGAAGGGATTTACAAGAAGAAAGGGGCTGGTGTCAGAAAGACATTTTTCTGATCCCACTGATAGTTAGGATGGGTGCTAGTTCATTTACTGACCCAGCACGTATTTACTGGTGCCTTCCATGGGCCAAACACTGTCTCAGCTGTGGAGAAACAGTGATGGACAAAACAGATAAAGCCTCTACTCTCAGGGTTTCTATTCCAAAGGGGGCTGATAGACCATGAAAAAGTCAAGAGTTACAAAGGGTAATTTCAGGTGTGATCATTATAATGCAAAGAATCAAGGTGTGATAGGATGAGTTGGGCGGTGAGAAGATACTTCAGTGAGAAGATATTTTGAGGTCTTCTGGGAGGGTTTATTTGAGGTCTAAGCTGAGGGCTGAATGATGAGAAGGGACTAGTCATCTCATAGTGGGAAAAGCGTTCAGGCAGAGGGAACAGCTAGTACAGATACCTCAAGCTAGGGCTGAGCTTGGTAAATCTGAGGAGCAAAAGGGAAACCACTGTGGCTGGGGCAGAGTGGGTGAGGAAAAGTGGTGGGAGATGAATCAGGAATGGATCTTCTAGACTATAGGAAGAAGTTCAAATTTTGTCTTAAGTGTGGTGGGTAGCCTTGAGAGGCTCTAAGCAGAGATGCCCATGGCCTGCTTTATTATCAGATTTGCATTTTGAAATCATCACTCTAGAAACTCTGTGGAAAAAGGATTGTAGGGGACAAGGGTGAAAGCATGGAGGCAAGTTGGAGGGTTCTTTGTGAATTTAATCAAGATATGGTATTGACTGGGGATGGGAGATTGGCAGGTGGGAGAAGAGAAGTCCCACATTCTCTTATGTTGGTATAGAAATGGCAGAACCTACTGATTGGTTAGTGTGGACAAAGAAGGACTGTTGGTTGGTGAAAGGCAGGAATCAAAGTGCCTCCTGGGGTTTTTGCTTGAATAGCAATAATGGTACCATTTTCTGAGGGGAGGAACAGGCCTGGGAGGGAAATCAGAAGTTGCCTCCTATTCCCAAGTGGCAGCCAGAGGTGAGGGTTTCCTGAACATTTGAATGGGAATGATAAATTATACCTGGTCAGGGACTCATCTTTAAGAAAAGAGCATGCAACTCAGATTCAAAAGCTTAATTCCTTGCTTTCTTCCAAAGCCAGAGGCTGGGTCTAGGGCACCCTGAGTATGCCTAGGAATTCTCTTTGCATTGTGCATTGGAAAACCCTAGAGGATAATAGCTAAATGACCACCATGCAAACATACCTTCAATCTAATTCATTACGCATTTGCTGAGTGCCCATTATCAATGATTCTCACAGTCATGGAATAACTAGTAAGTCAAGGGATTCCAAAATTCTGGGACAGAGGCATGAAGGCTCACTGTACTATGATTATGATCTGTCTCAAAAACAATTTCCAAAATTGTTAGGCCTGAGATATAAGAGTAAGAAGCTGATTTTATATCCTTATCCATGCTTTTTCTTTCTCTTTTCTTAAAACAGATTTAATACCAACCCTCCTGGAGACAATCTTATTTACCTTTGTCTTGTCCTACCTTCTCAGCATAGATACATAGGCTGGATATATAATGTTCTTTGCATTCTGTAGCTCCCCCCATTCATTATCCATTACTTCTCCTAGCAGAGAGTTGGCAAATGAGTTTCATCTTATTGATTAGATTTGCTTTTATTGATTTATAGAGTTTGCTAAAAACATTGTGTTGGGAAAGAGTCTGAGGTCATGCCCAGACTCAGTGGTATTGATTACCCATGCCCCTCATGGACATGAGAAGAGAGGTTCTGTCCACTTGTTCCAAGATGTCCTAATTACATTTTACCTATGTCAACAAACCCCAGATATTTCTAGGAATATACTTCTCCTCAGTTTCATTGTTCATGCCTAGAATAGAGCTCTGTACATCATAGGTTCTAAGTAAGTATATATTGAATGAATAAATAAAGTTATTGAATGACTAAGTGAATAAATAAATGAGAGAATTTTTTTTTAAAGTTCACTCTGTGGGGGCTGAAAGCACGATCAGGCACCTTGTGTGCCTGGCAGTCAAGAGAAAGTGTCTCCTAAACTTCCAGCCACAGGGCAATTAATGAGGGCCCCAGCTGCTAGGTGTTGAGACATCTTGGCTCTGAGGCCATGCCTTCCATAGGCTGTTTCCAGCCAATGACTGAGTGTGGGGATACTGGAGGATCCTGGGACAAACTTACTCCTGAGAGACATGGGATCTGTTTGACTGCTGGCTCTGAGATGAAGATGGCCTAGGGCCTCAGCTTTATCAAGTTCCACTTAGATTTCATGACAGAATAAGACTCCTTCACCCAGTCTTCTCTTTTCTCCTGCATGGGACTTAAGCTTGCATTAAGGTCTGAAATCATGTCCAGCCTCCTCTTGCCCTTTTCCACTTTTCCCTCATTCAAGTATTTTCCCTTGTAAAATCCTTGCATGTTTAATCCCATCTTGGTTTTTTGTTTTCATTTTTTTGAGGGCCTGGACTGACATGTCCTGCTGACATCAGAAGAGACCAGGACTCTGGGCAGCAAGGGAGGGCTTGCTCATGTCCTTTGTGAAGTAGAGTGAGTTCCTGGAAAAATGTCCAATGGGAGGAAGCATCACTGTTGAGAAATCCAATCAATCCTTATAAAAAAAAATGAGAAAATGATGTTGAGAATTAACATGCAACTGTCTTTATAAATGTCTCAATTTTTGCTAATATACAGGACACCAAATAATCCACTATCAGTGGCATGATACCCATCTTAAATTCAATATAATGAGCTCTGCATAATTAATTCCATTTATCATTCTGTGTTCCTAAGAATCTTTTAGCCTCTCCCAACCCTAAATCAGTTCATTGGTAGTGCATTTGTATTTTGTTGCAGATAATATGCATGTCTTCTTTCTCATCCAAATGTCCTGTGACAATGTGATTCCATAAGATAGGAGTTACTTTTCCTCCTGTGACCTACTCAATTCCATGTAATTCTTCTTATAACATGCTGCACTGCTCCAGGCCATTGTTTATCTTCTGCCAATTTCCTTTATAGACCTTGTCCATCTTTTCTCTTTGTTTTTCTTTTCCTTGTTTCTTCCTTGCTCAGTTATCCCCAGAAGTAGTGTTGGTATATGTGGAAACCAGCATTCTCTTGATCGATCAAACGTTATTCAGAAGTAAATATGTCCAAACCAGAAACGTTGGTTAAGAGAATTTATATTTGGGGAAGCAACATTGTGCATGGGGTCTTCATAAGATAATTGACACAAGCAGAAAGAGCGTATTCATTCATTGAGCTTTTAACACACATGTGTTGACTACCCACCATGTGCCATGCTCCCCCGCTTCCACAGCACCCAGGAGACCAGGGATCTCACCCATCTCTTTTGGGAAGGATGCCTTAAGTAAGCATTGGGAGACTCTTCTAGCTGGCAAATACCTGTTCTATTTACCGCTAGGAGAAATTGACACCTTTAACAGTGGAGTTACCCTTTAAAATCACTAAGATCATGATTTCTCTTTTGAGACACACTGGTTGCCTCTCAAACACTCTGAAAATTCAGAGTACAGATTTATTTCAGAAATTCATCACGATGCTTTTAACCTTTGATGCCTTTTGCAGGAATGATTTATGAAGTTTGTTTCTTTTTATGGCGGCTTCTCCAACCAGGTTGCAAGAGATATAAGGACTGTGATTTCAGACAATTATTCTCTTGACAGCATGCACTCAAGTTCATACAGCAAGAGAAGATGCTTCTCTTGCTTTTTCCAAAAGAATCTGAAGCTCTGTTCTCTGCCCGGTATAGCAACAATTGGTGTGCAAGCAGTTCAGTCAACCAGTTGCTTTTCTTTCACATCCAGAACCAGAGAAAGGACTGATCTTGTCACTATATTGATCAACTTTCCTCCAACTGAGTTGAATCTAAGAATTGATTATGTGAATCTCGCCTTGACAACTTTAGATATCTTTTCTTTCTCTCCCTCTCCTCTATATCCTTGTTCTCTCTCTCCTCTGTCTTCTCCATTCACATCTGTTCTTTTTATTTATACATAAAGAGTGAGTATTATGCTGTGAGTCCTTTGCCAGGTCATAGAGCAAATTTGTTTGGTCTCAAAACACTTTAATACTCATATCATTGAAAATCCCAAAGAATTCATGTTTTTGTGGATTATGCCTATAGCTGTTTATTACATTATTAATTACAGCTGATACAATTTAAAATATGCTTTTATTGATTCAGTTAAAATAATAATAAACCCATATGATATTGACAAAAATACTTTCTCTTAAAAACAACTATGTTATCCAAAGTAAAAAAATAGTGAAGAGAGTGCTATTGTTTTATAGTTTTGCAACTGTCTGACTTAATAGAAGAGAGCTGAATTCTCTTATCTGCTTCTGCATTTAATCTGTTGTGGTATCATGTTATATAACCTCTGGAAAATTCCATAGGGAATGAGAGCAAAGGAATCAAATAGTATCTCAGTACTTTTATGAATATAGTTTTGACTTTGTGAAACCTCAAGGGTCTTAGGGACACCCAAGAGTTCCTGGGCTGTACTTTGAGAACTGCTGTACTAGGGTTAGAGATACAGACACGGAAAACCCAGCATCTTTCCCCACCATCGGCTAGAGGAAAGACACAAAGGATATTTACAGCCCGGTATAGTACTTACTGTGCTAAGGATAGGGATGGGGCTATGGGAGCACAAAAAGACATAATTCAGTCTTGCGTGCGTCCTCATGGGTGGAGGGAAAGGGGAGGCTCAGTGAATACTTACCTGAGTCACTGGTGCCTGAGCTGAGCTGAGCAGGTGATACTGTAGACATTTAATTGCAAATGGAACAACCCTGTCTGAAACCCTGCCACTCAGGGCTGATCATGAGGGTGACCTAAGGTATTTAGCTTGCAGCTTTATTAGGATCATGTATTTGGTAGTGGTGGAGGGGAGGCTTTTTTTTCTTTTTCCCTGTCCTCTACTATCGATATCCCACAACTTGCCAGAAAGGAGCCAGATAGTCCACATAAATAAGAAGTGAGATTGGCCTGCCAGTGCTTTCTTTTGGAAGCAATGAGAAGCAGATGGGCATTTTGCAGTGAATATACTCTAAACCAGATAATTGCCATTCATTGTTCTGAACATCTTGGAATCTAAGGCATGAAATGGAATTTGCAATAAAAATGTATCACACATTTCCTATCCTCTGGAACAAAGTTGATATCATAAGCCACAAAGGTTTTATTTATTAGTTTGACAGTAGAGAAACAAAAATATGGTGTTTCTATCTGAGGTTAAAAGGAATTTACACTGTCACATCAAATCCTTTCCCTTATTTTTGAATATAACATTTTAAAAAATTATTCAGTGAGTGTGATGGTTAGTTTTCTGTGTCTATTTGGCTAGGTTATAGTATCTAGTTATTCAATGAAACACTAATCTGGGTGTTGCTATGAAGGTATTTTGGAAATGTGTCTAACATCTACAATCAATTGGTTTTAAGTAAAGGAGATTACCCTCAATAATGTGGGTGCACCTCATACAATCAGTCAAAAGGCTTTAAGAGCAAAAACTGAGTTTTCCCAGAGAAGAAGAAATTCTTTGTCAAGACTGTAGCCTCAACTCCTGCCTGAGCTTTCAGCCTGCAGACCTGCCCCATAGATTTCAGATTTGCCAGCCCCCATAATCGTGCAAGCTAGTCCTTTTATATATGCACATATACACATACAGACATGTATACACACATATGCGTGTTATGTATATGTACATGTATTTATCTATCTCTTTCTATCTCCTATTGGTTCTGTTTCTCTGGAGAACCCTGATTGTTGTCCCATCGATTTCATTCTTGGCTATTTTGTCCCTTTGTGCTCCCCCAGGGCACTTGATCCAAGGCTGGACCCACAGGAGATGGAAACAAATGTGCTGTTGCATTGACCTCTGGGCAGGGGGAAGAATAACCCGTTGGGGTGGGACTCTCAGTTCCTCCATTAGGGACCATTTAAGCACTTGACTTGACTGATTTAAGCATTCGGAACCTCCATAACCTCACCCATGAAATGGAGTCTGTACTTTCCTCTCACAGGGATGGTTGTAAGGATTTAATGAGATTACAGCAATAGAGCCGGTCACATAGTAGCAATTCCTGATTATGTTGAGCAATGGTAATTACAGGAAGAGTTTTAGACAATTAACATTTAGTAGCATAAACTGCAAAGTAAGTGAAGGGCTGATTTTGGGGGTTAAAGATGTTTAAAAAGTAGTGAAGTATGAGATACTGAAGGAATAACACTGTTGGGAAATTAAAGCTGTAGCAATCATTTTGTTCGGAAGGTAAGACATTTTGTGTGGAAAAATGAGTTGGCTCTAGCAGCTGAATGGGAACATTACACTATCACAATCCCTGCCTCCCCCTGCCCTTCTTCCTGTTCCAAAGGATCCTTTTGAGTGGCTCTCAGTCTTCTTCACAGACTTAATCCAATTTCCCCATACCCTGGAAATTCTCTTAGGTCTTTAGCCCACCAATAAGTTTATTGGGTAACTTGAACACTGTCGAGCTGGGGTACACTGGGTCCCATGTGGGTCCTAACCCCAGCCCGTGGGTGTTGAGCTTCAGGATTAAAGGGACTTTACTGTGGACATACAACATGCTGGTCACTGAGTCAGCTCTGACCCTGGGTCTCGTTTTGTCTTCCTCCCAGTAACCCTGCGGAATTGGTATTGCCTACATTTTATAAAGGAGAGGGAGCAGAGGTCTGGGAAGATTGAAAGACTTGCCTAAGACATCCTGTTGGTTACATGGTGTCAGAACTATGACATGAAGCCCAGTACCCCTTGCGCCCAATCTTGAACTTTGTCTTAGGGCAAGCTTTGGGCAGTTGGCTTTGTCCAGATGGCTTATTCAGAGACAGCTAAAACTCACTTTTGTAAGATTACACAATCGTCCAGTGCACATTTCTCCCTAGCTTTGCTCCTGGCTCACATGCCACTACCCAATGGGATAATGGAATGTGGTTCGTACCCAGGCTGGAGTAAAGACTTTAAGAGAACCCACACTCCAAACAAATGAGTATTCATGAGTGGAAAATGACAGATAGAAGGGAAGAAAAAATAGGAATGGTATGTAAGTGGATTGATCAATGGATATAAGGAAAGGAGATAGGAAGGGAAGGAAAGCAACATGTTGCCCCACTGAAGCACCTATCAAGCAGTTACAGATTAACAACTCAGTCATCTTCTTTTCAAATGCTTTTTAAACCCAATTAAAGCAGTGAAATTTAACTCTCATCTTCTGTGAATATTTGCATGTATGAGTCACACACATGGGATTTGTATTTAAAACTCTCTAATTGGTACCTCTAGCAAGAAAGATTCATTGCCTCTAATTAAGTGATGGCAAATGTCACCTTATGATTTGGGAGGCACACCCTCTTTCTATTTGGGTGATGTAGAAATACCTGCTCATTGGAAGCACAGTGCTGCTAATTGCTTCAGGCATTGGAGGTGCCAACAAGGCAGAGGTGTGCTCACCTCATTTACCAATGTGCTGGGCACTGTGTTAGGTCCTGTGGATATCATCATGACTCTTCCCTGAAGAGGGCAGGTAAAGAGGGGTAGGGAAACAGCTAATGGCGATGCAGTGGACTTGTAGCATGAGATCAGGTGGTACAGGGTGACGTGGGTGCAGAGGAGGACAATTGGAGGAGGTGGGGCTGGAGGTGAATCTGGAAGGATGCGCAAGCAGTAGTCAGGAGAAAGAAAGAGGCGAGGAGTAGATGGCACAATGAGGGTAAAGATGTGGGTAATCAGGGAGCTGGTACCTTTGGGGAGCTTCCTCTGATCTGCTAGTTGAAGGCAGGATTACTACTGATGGATCATAAGCAAGCAAGTGCAGGGTCCGATTTGCCTGTAGGCAGGCTGACCTCTCACCTGGACAGGGGCCCTGTCCTACCCACACTTTGGAATTAGGAATAAAAACACTTTTTAAAATGCTATTACAATTATTATAATTAGGAATCATTTTATTATAACAATAGATACCTGGCTCAAACTATTACAAATACAAAAAAAAAATTGGTGCCTTGGCAGAAAAATTGAAAGGTTTCATTTGACAACTTCAGACCCCCCACAGCAAGCCAATGAGTCCAGTTGGCAACCTCAACCACTCCACAGCAGGTTGAACAGGACATCTACTGGAAGACCAGAGTGGGCGACCAAACTCTGTACTTCCTACAGCTGCTTGGGGTGCTTCTCTTCTCTCTGCTTCTTGGCTCCCAAATCCTGTCTCCTGGTAGCTTTCTCTCATTTTAATGGCTTCTCAGCTCACCCTAAACTTTGAGTGATCATTACATGAATACAAGCCCCAACTCCACATGAACTTTTATCTCAAGTGTCTAGCACCAAATAAATTATAGGTTCTGGGCCTGCCTCCTAAATAAAAGTTGAAAGGTCCAACCAGTTGGCCCAGCCTACCCCACTCATTGATTTCCCATTGGGATGGATATCCACTCTTTCTAAACACCTCTACCAGGGCACCTAGTCAGAAAGGGGAAGTTGCACATCACAGGCAAAAGACCAGCCTGACTACAAGAATGACCTGGGATATAAGTTATCTTCTCTAGAGCACTTTGTAATCAGTATAGTGTTTTTATTTTACTAACAGAGGGAAGCATTGGAGTTCTGAGGGTCAACTTTAGGATGAGAATAGAAAGATTCAAAGGATAAATCAACAGCTGCTTGGTCCCGCTGCTTAGATTGAGTGTTAATGCACTTTTTCAGAGGTGGAAGCAAGGAGAGGGAGGCAAGGAGTGCTCCTGAGAATGCATCTGCACTCTAGTTAAAGACACATTGGGTGGCAAGACCTAATTTCTCTGTAAATGGAGCAGAAATATCACACTGGTGTTTCCTCTGTATGAGTGCAAAGACACAGGCATTTTTCCAGATGCTGAAACAGCATGGGAAAGAGGCAAGACAGAGGCAAGAAGCAGTCCTAAGGGGGCATGATATGACAGAGTTCAGCCTCAGAAAGAGTTGTGTTGCAAACAGGGATGTTATCTTATGAAGAACTGATAAAAAGTCAGTTCCTCTGAAGTTACATCCAAAGGGAGTAAAGTGTGAGCTGACTGGCCTCAGTCTATTGGAACAAAAAAGCAGAACTGTTGTCAGGGGAGGGAACAGATTGCGTAAAGAACAACAGCCAAGGCACAAGCATCAATAGCTATTGCTTCTTTCTGGAAAGAAGATGGTTCTCTGGTATCCCATGAACGCAGCATTTGGAAGTGGCTTCTGGAAGAATCTGTACATGCCAATAAACCCCGAGTGATGTAGATACTATCTATCAGTCCAGACTCTTGGCTGGACTTGCCCCTCAGACTTTGTTCTCAGCTAAACCTAACTATTTACAGTTCCCCTATGGTGCACCAGGTGCTTTTACCATTGGTCTTTGCCCAGGCAGTTTTCTCTGCCTGCGACTCCCACGTCCTTTATCCCTGCTTAATTCCTACTACTTATGACTTTGATTCTACTGTCTTTAGGAAGTACTTCTGGATTACCATGGCTGGATTAGTGCTTCTCCTCTCTTTTTCTATAGCACTCTGCTTTTCCTTTGCCTCTCTATCTCTTACCATACTGGTTATCATAGGTCTTTCTCCAGTCTGAGGGTCCCTTGATGGTAAGAAGTTTGTTCTTACCACATATTTAACACCACATTATAAATTACATGTATAACATACATATAATAAAATCCAACCTTTTCAAATGTGCAGATTGCTAAATTTTGCCAAAGGCATGCAGAAATATAACCACCACAACAATCAAGATACAGAACAGTACCATCATTTAGAACTTCCCTTGTGTCCCCTGTACAAGCAAACCCTACCCCATCCCCAGACCCTGGCAACTGCTGACCCATAATCTGTCCTTATATTTTGGCATTTTCTAGAATGTCATATGAATGGCATCAAATAGCATGTAGTCTTTTGTGTCTGGCTTCTTTCGCTTCATTTCACCAGAGAAGTGCTTTGGATATTCAGTCATTTTCTTGTATGGATCAGTAGTTGATTTCTTTTTACTGCTGAGTCCATTATATAGATACACTGCAATTTGTTTATCCATTCACTAGTTGATGGCCATTTTATTTTCCAGTTTGGCACTATTCTGAATACAGTTTCTCTGAACATTTGCATATAAGTCTTTTTGGATAATTTATGTTTTCATTTCTCTTGGGTAGATCCTAGGAATGGAATTGCTGAGTCATTTTATAAGAAATTGCTAAACTATTTTCCCAAGTAACTGTATTATTTTACGTTCATACCAGCAGTGTATGAGAGTTTCAACTGTTTCACATCTTCATTAGAACTTGGTATTGTCACTCTTATTTTAAACATTCAGGTGGTGGTATGGTGACATCCAATTGTGGCTTTAACTTACACATCCTTGATAACTATTAATGTTGAGCATCCTTTCATGTTCTTATCTCCTCAGGTAACAGGTGTGTTCAAATTTTTGCCTTTTTTTTTTTACAGATTATTTTTCGCATTATTGAGTTATAAGAGTTCTTTATATGTTTTTGGATACAAGTCCTTTGTGAGATATGTCTCTCAAATATTACCTCACAGTCTATGGCTTCAAAAAAATATTTTCTGGAGAGTAAAGAATATAAATGTATAATTTTTGTAAAGTTTGATGTATCAGTTTTATTTTTACTCAGTGCTCTTTTTGTCCCTTGTAATAAATCTTTGCCTAACCCAAGGACACTGAGCTTTTCTTTTATGCTCTCTTTTAAAAGTTTCATAATTTTAAGTCCTACATTTAGGACCATGATCTATTTAGAGATAATTTCTGTGTATCATATACAGTAGAATTGAAGTTCTTTTTTTAAAATATGGATATCCAATTTTTCCAGAAGCATAAATGAAAGACCATTCTTCATTGAATTTTCTTGGAAAGAAAATTTGTCAGAAATTAATTAACCACATGTATGTCTATTTCTGCACTCTTAATTTTTTTTATGTTGATCTGTAGGTCTATCTTATGTTAATATCATACTACTTGATTAGAGAAGCTTTATAATAAGTTTTAAAATCGAGTAGTGTGAGTCCTCCAACTTTGCCCTTCTTTTTCAAAATTGTTTTGGCTATATCAGTTATTTAAATTTTCATATAAATTTTAGAATTAGCTTATCCCTTAAAAAATCCTATTATTTTGATTTGGGGTGCATTGATCAATTAGGGTAAAATTTATGTTTAATTATATTGAGTCTACTGAACCATGAACACTGTCTGTCTCCATTAAGACTGCTCCAGGTGTTCTTTAAATTCTTTTTTTTTAAACATTTATTCATTATTTGATAGAGACAGAGCGCAAACTGGAGAGGGGCAGAGAGAGAGGGAGACACAGAATGCAAAGCAAGCTCCAGGCTCTGAACTGTCAGCACAGAGCCTGATGAGGGGCTCGCACTCATGGACCATGAGATCATGACCTAAGCCAAAATCGGACGCTCAACCAACTGAGCCACCCAGGCACCCCTGGGTGTTCTTTAAATTCTTTAAGCAATATCTTGGCATCTTGTGTGTGCAGATCCTACATGTATTTTTTGAAAGTTATTCCTAAGTATCTGTTGGTTGTTGATGTTATCATATTAGTATTTTTTATTTAAATTTTCTTTATTTTATTTTATTTTATATGGAATTTATTGTCAAATTGGTTTTCATACTACACCCAGTGCTCATTCCAACAAGTGCCCTCCTCAATGCCCATCACTCACCCTCCCCTCCCTCCCACCCCCCATCAACCCTCACTTTATTCTCAGTTTTTAAGAGTCTCTTATGGTTTGGCTCTCTCCCTCTCTAACTTTTTTTTTTCCTTACCCTCCCCCATGGTCTTCTGTTAAGTTTCTCAGGATCCACATAAGAGTGAAAGCATACGGTATCTGTCTTTCTCTGTGTGACTTATTTCACATAGTATAACACTCTCCAGTTCCATCCACGTTGCTCCAAAGAGAATATTTCATTCTTTCTCATTGCCAAGTAGTAGTCCATTGTGTATATAAACCACAATTTCTTTATCCATTCATCAGTTGATGGGCATTTAGGCTCTTTCCATAATTTGGCTATTGTTGAAAGTGCTGCTATAAACATCAGGGAAGTACAAATCAAAACCACACTGAGATACCACCTCATGCCAGTCAGAGTGGCTAAAATGAACAAATCAGGACACTATAGATGCTGGAGAGGATGTGGAGAAATGGGAACTCTTTTATTTAAATTTTCAATAGTTTACTGCTAGTACATAAAAATATAATTGCTTTTTTATGTATTTACTTATTATACAGTAATTTTCCTAAACTCACTTATTAGTTCTAGTAACATTTTCATAGATTCCATAGAATTTGCTTCATTGAGGATCATGTTCTCTGCAAGTAAAGACAATTTTACTTTTTAATTTCCAATCTCATTTTTCTCCTTGTCTTATTGAATGGGTTAGAACCTCCAGTACAATGTGCATAGTACAGTACAAGGTAAGAGTGGACATCCTTGTGTACTCATTCTGCTCTTGGGAGGGGAGCATTTACTCTTTAACCATAAAGCACGATGTTAGCTTTGGTTTTCTACAAAAGTTCTTTATCAGATTGAGGAAGTTCCCTTCTATTCCCTATTTACTGATTGTTCTGATTATAAATGGATGCTGAATTTTGTCAAGTGTTTTATTCAGGGACTCTTCCCCAATTTACCTCCCCCACCCCGTGCTTAAGCTGTTCTTGCATATTTTTAGGTGACCCATAAATATTTGCTGAATGAATGGAGTTGGGCTAAATATCTCTGTGAGTGCAAAGCCACACTTTAGCCCCTTAGAAGTGTGAGATGGGCTTAGGGGAACTTAATATTTGAACACCTATTCATGTCAGAGATACTAGATTTGCCTAAATGATCTCATACAATTTTTACAACATTCTTATGAAGTAAGTATCTCCATTTTGCAAATGAGGGATGATGAGTAATAGATAGAATGATTAAAAAGCTGTAATATGGTTGGGATGTGGGGAAAGGGTCCTGTGTTTCATAATTCAATAGAATGAAAAAAGATAATCTTTATGTTCATAAAACAAAGAATATACAAAGGAGGATGGTTTCAAATATGATGCAAGTTAAAATAGAGTATGATTTGGTTATCTGATGGCATGAAACTATCAAGAGTCCAGTCGGTCTGGGTACAAGGAACGTCATCCGTGGAATGACAGTTGAACCATTAAGAAGGGAAAGCAATCCTTGCATAACACTCAGCTCAGCCATGAACAAAAGCCTCATAGTCAAAATCATGCAAATTTAAGTTATTGGTGTGCAGCCCTGAGGATGTGATCTATAGACAAAGCAAAGAAGATTTAATTTAGCTTACACATGAAAATGCAAATGTTTGTCAACCTTGACAAAGAGAAAGTCAAGAAAGATTTGAAGGAAGTTAGAAGGTGGAAGAAAAATGTGGAAATTGTAGGGATGTTAACACTCTTATTTTTCAAAAAGGGAACATTTAAGGCCCTCTGAGCTTCACTTCCTCACCTGCAAAATGAGCCATAAAGTCTTATATAATGGGGTTGTGATGAGGATTAATGAATGTATGTAAAATGCCTAATATGTGATAGGTACACAACTAGTAATGAGAGGAGAAAAGGACGGCAGGCCTATGGATAAAAGGAAATAAACCCATCCCCACTGATGATGGGAAACCTCAACTGTAAGGTCTATAAATCCCCTCTCTGCTGACACTGTCACTGCTCAGAGAGTAGTGGTCAGTCTGACTAATGAAAGGTCAGGGGCTCTGTGAGATGAGGGTGGTAAGTCTGAGTAATCAAAGGTCAGGGGCTGTGTGTCCAGCCCAGGGCGTCTGAATAACATGACAACCCTGTGAGTGGAGTCGTTTTCCCCATTTTACGGTTCAGGGAGTTGACACTCTGAGTGGCCAACTGACTCACATAGAAGTGGCCCCGAGGTGGCTAAGCCAGGCCTGAAACCCAGCAATCTAGCAACTGGCTCTAGATCCCATTGTCTGCCATCGAGTCAAGTGGCACAGTGAATCTGAAACACTGGATGAGCTTATGGCATATCCTCTATCCACATTTCTAATGAATAGCCCCTAGGTTTAATTAACAGGGAAAAAAGATTAATTGTTTCTCCCAACAGCTGCAAATTATTTACATTGCGTTTGTGTTGATGGCTAATAAAAGGGCAAAGGCGCACGGGGACAACCCTGGGTGGCTGTAATTCTTCCAGGGTCCATAATGAAGAACTGGTTTGAATGCCAGCATGTTAGCACAGAGGAGCCTGCTGTCCCATTCAGACCCACAGTGGGCAGAGCCGCTCTCTGACCTGGGCATGATCCAATCCGCAGAAATAGCTCTCAGGAGCCAAGACCTGAGAAGAACAGGCATATGTCCCTGCTCCACTAAACTGCCTCTTGGTTAGTTCGTGATTGCTGTGAAACGGGTGAGAAGGAGCAAAATGGTGGCCAGGTTGAGTCTACCAGCTATCCTAGAGCAACTCTTAGCTGACCTTTTGAAAGGGGACAGGAGCCACTGCAGCAGAGCTGTTTTCAATTTTATAAGCTCTTGCTTTATTGCTTCTCGGCCTTTTGGCTAAGATCAAGTGTAGCTCTTGCTTTGCGGTAACTACTGAAAATTATACACTATGATATGTATATATATTTTAATGTGTGTTATATATTATAATGTGCCCGACTTTGTATTACAATATGAATATGTTTATGTACACATGTATGTGTTTTTGGATCTCACCACATATGAGAGAATTGTTGGTCTTCCCAATTGTTAGTTTTCAAGCCTGTGGCCATCCTGGAAAAGTCACACCTTGTGAAAGAAGTTCTTCATTATTTGCATAATGATCACACCTACCTCTTAGGTCCCTGTGGGGAGCGTTACGCATGTGACAGCGTCATTCAAACTGTGAAGCAGGGTGTGAGGATTGGCATCAGGACAACTTTGATTATTCTAGGGTTCCCTCTAGCCTGTTATTTTGCTTCTTAAGCACCTACCCTGCCCTCAGACTTGTGTGAGTGTATGTAGAGGGATAAAGGACAAACCAAGAAGATCACAGTTAAGGAATCAGATTAATGTTTCAGGATATTATTCTTAATGCCATAGTAGAGGATGAATTGGAGTGGGATAGGACTTCTTACTGGAAGACCAGTCAGAAGGCCACTACAGGCATGCAGAGAGGTGATGGCAGGGCCAGAACCAAAAAAGGAGATGGAATTGACAGACTTGGGGTATTCACACAGGAATATTACACCAACCCTAGCACAAGTCTTATTTAAATTCTCGGCCCTTTATATGTGGCTGTTGACCATAAGTATCTTGTATTCCTTTGCTAGGCCTGCCTTAAGAAAGTGCTACTAACTTTATGGCTTAGAACAACAGAAATTTACTGTCTCACAGTTCTGGAGGCCAGAAGTCTGAAATCAAGTTGTTGGCAGGACCAGGCTTGCTCTGAAAGTACAAGGGATAGATCTGTCCCAAGTGTCTCTTCTGGCTTCTGGTGGTTTCTTGGCTGGTGGCAACAGAAACATTGCACTCACATGTATGCATGTCTGTCTCTGTGTCCAAATTTCCCCTTTTTATGAGGCACCATTCATTTTGGATTAAGTCCTGCCCAAATGACCTCACTTTAACTTGATTACCCCTATAAAGACCCTCTCTCCATATAAGGTCACTTTCCAAGATACTGGAGGTTAGGACTCTAACCTCTTTTTTTTCAGGGCCATAATTCAACCAGTAGCATGTATTTGACATGTGTTAATTTTCCATTAAATAATATGTTATTCACCTGGTAAAATTACTAAAGAGCAACTTAAACTGCTTAGGCAATTTAGACCATTAAGATAGACACGGTTTTTAAGTGATAAGAAAGCATTCAAATGTCTGTTGTATCTTTACACATATGTTGGTACATATACAGATATGTATGTATATAAAATGCAGTAACAATTTGTAATGATTAGGTTGAGGTCAGAAATTCCAGCACACAGCCATGACCTGCTAGTTCATTGATTGATAATGAATATTAACCCTGAAACATCTATTAATAGATGGTAGCATTTGAGAATTAAAGCTTTCAGTCAGTTTTTAAACAGTAGCTATCTACACTGGGAATCCAGGAATAGAAATAGTTGGATTTGGGTCAAGTGAAAGATCCCTGGTCTTGGAGCCCAAAAATCTGCTGCCCAACTTTCTGTGTGCCTCATTGAACTTCTCTCTAAACCTCGCTTCTCTGAAGGTTCCTTAGGTGTAAAATGGGACCATCGTGCTCTTTGTCTCTCATACGGTTGTAGATGAGAGCATATGATTGGACAAATGTGCACTATTAATAATATCATTATGGATGAGCTATTCAAGTGGTGATCTTAAAAGTCAATCTTTGTTTCCATTGTGTTCTAGTCAACAAGCACAAGCCATGGATCGAGACCTCATATCATGGAGTCATAACTGAGAACAACGACACAGTGATTTTGGACCCACCACTTGTAGCCCTGGATAAAGATGCACCAGTTCCTTTTGCAGGTGAGATGATGGCTTATTATGGTTGCACTTAGCCCTCTTTTAAACATGTCAGGAAGCCTCCATGGAGCTGAGACTCAGGCTGTCTATAGCTCTTGTCACCCTCTGTGCATCTCTTCATGATCAGTCTGTGATTTCAAAGCTCTGTGCCTCTTCTGACTTCTGGTGTGGTTCTGATTTCTGATTTATGGTTTTTTCCTTTGGTATTGCCTCCAGTGCAAGACCCTTATTTCTTCTTCTGAGTGATGGTATATTGCTGAAGTGGCCTCTGGAGTTGGAAAAGCTGGGCTAGTAAGGTCCATAGGGGAATTTTCCCTCTTGAAAGATGACCTGTCGACAGATTAAGTGTGTGACCCATTGTCCCCACTACCCATATATCATGGACAGGTGAAGAATTGCAGCTTGGTAGCTTGGCAAGAGAAGAGGGAAAGAAAAAAAGGACCAAGAAATATTTGCTAACGATAGGAGAGGGCTGTGCCCTTGAGATTCACAGTGGGTGTGGCTTTTGGTGGAGGAATCAAAAGACAGTGCCATTTTGCCCTCTGCAGCTTGTGGTAGAGAGTCTTCTCATTATCATCAAGATAATGACTACTTCCTTCTCTAACCTCCTGTAAGGACCAGCTCTCTGGACCAGTGTGTGAAGAATATGACTATGTCTCACATTTCCATAGACTCTGGCAAAGAGAAGGAGATGGCTGATAGTAGGGGCAGGAGCGAATGGGCAAAAAATTTCTGAAGATGCCTGCATCATGAGTAATATTGTTAACATTTTATCACTGTCAGGAGAAAGACAGGAAATTTAACGAAGGTTTTCAAGATTTCTAGAAGATTGCTTTATGATAGATGGGTGCCAGGCTGAGGTTTTCACCATGATGAAGTCTATTTTTTTCTGACAGTTTGTCTGCTACATTATGAGCTACTTGGGCAGAAAAAAATGGCTCTTTCACACTTCTAAGAGATAAGCTCTATGAAGGCCCCTTTTTCATTCCAGAACATTGTAAAGTAAGGAGTGAGGGGGTGGGTTCAATGGGGGAAATTCAGCGTTATGTGAAGATAAACCCATAAGTATTCTTACGGAGCATCAGGGAGATACTCTTGACTCTCAGAAGAAGCTTTATCTTTATTTCATGTTAGACTGATTACCACCAAGGGCACCTAACTGTGACTTGCATGGTGTTTTAGAGTGGGGATATTTCCTTACATCTTCCAGCCATCCTCAAAGTTTCCAGCTCAACCAAATTCCACTCGGAAGTGTGAATCCCATGCTGTCTTTTCCACAAAAGAGGAGTTGTCTTTCCCAGACCTTCTTTGCCAGCCTGAGACTATTCCAAAGCATCCCCTTCTTGGATATAATTAGATGATATTGGGGTGAATCAGCAATTCTTAACCTCCTAGAAATGAGATTTTAAAACAAGCACTAGCAAAAAATGTTTGGGTTATGGAAATGTTTGGTTTGGAATGCACTGTGTGCTTAACAAAATGGAGACAATATTTAAAAATTGAGAGATTTAGTGTAAGAAGGCAGGATTCTGGTTTATCTTGATGAACCAGATAGGAAATGCAAAGCTGAGTCATGGCTTCCCTCTCTAGGCTGAGCAAGTGCTCCTGGCTTCCCTCAGCCCCTTCTCTGCAGCCTGTGTGCATAGGTCTTTCCACCAAGCAGGTCTTCTCATTCACCTTTCCTTTCAAGTGTGTGACTCTTCTTTGAAACATGACAGAAAAAACCAGTGACGCATGAAGCAGGAAGTAAAAGTAAGTTACTTTAGTGCGTCTAACATTTTAAAAGATGAGGGATGTGTCTGATTCTTTATTATGTCTACCCTCAATGAAGCCCTGTTCTCCTCTAATAGTGAACTAGCAAACTGAAGTTGTTGAATAAACTGTTCTACCATAAAGTTATAAGCTCTTTAAGGTACAGACCAAAATGGGGGAGGGGGGCACAGTTTAAGCAAATCTGATATTTGGAAGTTTGGATTTACAAAAGATTACTTCTCTTGCTTGGTTTATGGGACTGCAGGACAATTAATAATTTCACCTGAAGATTCACCAAGGTGTTTCATAAACCATAAATCCGTCAAACTTGAATTTGTATTCTGACCATCTGATATGCCCACTGGTTTTCAGGCACATCTTGAAACTAAGATTTGCTTCTAAGCCAAGCCCTGAGTAGTTATTCCCATCTGAAGAAAATTTCTCTGCTCCTTGATTTTTGCAGCTGCATAAAAAAAAATCTAGCTTAATGCATCAAAATATAATCTTCCAAACTCTTCAGAGTAAAAAATAAAGGTGCTTTTTGGAATGGTCAAAGCTATTTTTCTCAGTGTTATTTATGATCAGCTCTAAGACAGGACACAGGCACTCACCATCCATCCATGCTGCAGACGTTCATTTTAAAACATTTATCTTAAAGAGAAAATACTGAAGATTTATTTCAGATCCCTATCATTCTCATAAAATTGAAAAATTCATATCTGCCAGCTCCATCAGTTCTTGAAGTCAACTGTAGCTTTTAGTCCCCCCTTATCAACTGTTTGTGCATTGTCAGTTTTCCACCCCTTTCCCACTGGTCTTTATTTCCAATTTAGCCTGTGAGGTGAGCCATAAGCTTGCTGAGAGATGGTTCCATCCATAACATTTTTGCTCTGTCTCATTTCTTTTGTGATTTCCCTCCTTGAAAAAAAAATTTAGAAAAATCTACATAAAATATCACTCACTTAACTAGAAGTCATCATTGCATTTTGCATATAAATGCAAATTCAGGGACATAGAATAGCTTTTCCTGCATATTTCCTGATTATTACAATAAGTGTTGATTGTGGAAAATGTGAAAAATATAGTAAAACACAAAGAGGTGTGAAAAATATGTTTTCTTACCCCCAGAGAGAGCCTCTGTTAACATTTTAGTGTATTTCCTTCCAGTCATTTTTCTACTCTTTTTTTTCTCCAAAAATTGTGATCTCTCCTCGTATTACAATTACTAACAACTTATTTTTCCCTTACTAAACTAATGAAAATATACCATTTCATTAAATATTAATTCTGCAACTGATTAAATGGCTGTGTGATGTCCTTCTCAATGAATATTCTGTAGCTTACCATTCTTTTTTTTTTTTTCTAGCTTCATTGAGTTACAGTTGACATACAACATTGTCTAAGTTTAAGGTGTACAATGTATTGATTTGATAAACATCTATATTGGAAAAATGATTATTGCCATAGTGTTATCTAACATCTCCATCACCTCAAATAATTACAATTTCCTTTTTGTGGTGAGAACATGTAAGATCTATTCTCTTAGCAATTTTCAAGGATATAAAACAATGTTGTTAACTATAATCATCATGCTGTACATTAGATCCCCAAAACTTACTTGTCTTGTAACTGAAATTTTCTACCCTTTGGCAACACCTCCCTATTTTCCCCACCCCCAGTGCCTGGTAACTACCATTTACTCCCTGTTTCTGAGTTTGACTTTTTAAAGCTGATTCCACATATAAGGGAATCTACATATAAGTGATATCATATATGTGATATAAGTGATTCCACATACAGATTCTATATATAAGTGAGATCATGCAGTATTTGTCTTCTATGTCTGGCTAATTTCACTGACCATAATGTCCTCAGGGTCTATCTATGTTGTCACAAATGCAGGAATTTCTTCTCTCATGGCTGAATAATACTAATAATGGAGTATTATTTATACACTTATCAATTTTCTTCTTTATACATTTATCAGTTTATCCGTTGACAGACACTTAGGTTGTTTCCATATCTTGGCTATTGTGAGTTATACTGCAATGAACATAGGGATGCAGATATCTCTTTGAAATCCTGATTTTATTTCCTTTGGATGTATATACAGAAGTAGGATTGCTGGATCATATGGTATTTATGTTTGTAATTTTTTGAGGATCCTCCATACTGTTTTCCATAGTGGCTGTACCAGTTTACATTCCCACCAACAGTACACAAAGGTTTCCTTTCTCTGCATCCTCGCCAACATTTTATCTCTCATCTTTTTGAAGATAAACATTCTGATGGGTATGAGGTGATAGGCAAATAATCTGTTATAATTCTTTTTTATTATAATTGTCTGCATTTCTGATTCTATCATTTGGATGGATTTCCAGAATTGGAATTAATAGGTCAAACATTTTAAAGTTCTGGAAACATGTTAAATTCCTTTCCAGAATAGTCGTATGAGTCTGCAGTCCTATTCTTACCACTCTAGTCTCATTCCCTGGCCCCTTTATGGCTTATTCTAATGGTGTGATTTAGATGATGTGGTGCAATCACCAGTAACAGTAGCCTCACCATCTTCATCTGTAAAATAATATAAGCTTTCCAAGGTTGTTGTTTTGATTAAATTTAAAGAATGTCTATGATGAATGTTACAGTGATTCAAGGTATAATAGAAGCTTAATAAATTTGAGGGTTTTTTTTTCCATATCCTCTTCTGTGCCCATTTCATAGCAAGATAACCCAACTCAGATCCCAAGCATCTCAGGGCAGGCCAGCCATGGGGCTGGGACTGGAGCCCAGGACTTCTCACCACTTTATCTGAGTTCTTTTTTCCAGTGATGTTGCCTTTCGATCCATGCCCCCACTGAGTACTAGAGGTGTCATCAACTCTCAGTCAGTGAATCATCCTCTCTCAGACGTCAGTCAAATCCATTAGACCTAACTCAGTTCTCAACCCAGTGTCTGGGCCCAGTGGACATGACCTTCTTAGAGAATCAGATCCAGAAAAATCCTTGAGTAATAATGAAAATCCTGTCCATTGCATGGCGAAAAAATGATAATGAAAGCAAGCTGGGCACACTCTGAACTTATTAATTTCTACATGAGCCCCACTGAGGCCTGTTAGGAAACTGTGGAGACTTTTAAATTTGAAGGGAATTAGATTGCCTTTCAGAGATAATAGAACTGTTCATTTGTCTACATTGGGCCAGTCTGGACTTGTCTTTAGTAAGGACAGAGCAGCAGAGAGTGATCAGGCATAATTGGCTGGCTTCTCAGGCTGGGTGACTCTCTGAAGGCTGCCTGGAAAATTGCCCAGGATGCTATTTGGCCTGTTTGGATCAGCTGGTTGGAGCGGAAGATTCTCTCCTCTCTGTGGTTAGCTCCATTTGCCCCTCCTTGTGCTGCTCAGCATTTGCCCACCTATTTGTCCCCTTATCTTTGGACTTGCCCAGGGCCCTTTCTGTGCTTTAGGCCCCCTAGGTCCCTGATGGCAGGGATCCTCCCTGAGGGCTTGTGCAGCCCCTGCCTCTTATGGTGGTAGGGGAACGCGGAGTGTGAACAGCCACAGGCTTTGACAGATACACATTGCTGTGTATTTACGTTCTGCCATTTCCTAGCTGTGTGGTCTCAGATAAGTTACTGAACTCCTCTGAGGGGCAGTTTTCTCATAATTAAAATGAGGGTAAACACAGTATCTACATCTGGGTTAATGTGGATTAAATAAAATACTAATGTCCTGTGCCTAGTGCACTCCCTGGCAGCCAGTAGAGGTCCAGTATGTCACAATTCTGATAATCCCAGCAATGATAATAATGAGAGTAATCAAAGTAGGTATAATTCTTAGTGTCACCAATAAGCCCCAACGTTTTATTTATTTTAGGCTGATTACAATGATGGAATTATAATCGATGATAATGATGTTAAAGGGAGGAGAAAAGTGAGTTTGGAGTTTGTTTTAAAGGCTTGATGCAGTCACCCATCCAGCTCGGTTTCCTAGACTGGTTATGTGGCAGTGTCGGGACATTCAGTTAAATAATGTACGGAAAGTAGTTGTGAATTGTGCAGAAGTCTGTAAATCTTTGGTGGGAATGTATTTCCTTGCATTGCACCTGCATTCTATCCCTGCGGAGTAATCCATTAGTTGCAAGATACACATTTGGATTACTGCAAACCATATGCTCTTTTATTAGAGACGTGCTCACACACACACGCGCGCGCGCGCGCACACACACACACACACACACACACACACACACACACGCCAGCCACAGCACACACAAAATTATATCCAAGCCTCACACCAACTCTGTGGAACAAGAAGGTCAGCTGTCGTGATTCTGTCTTGCCAATGAGGACATTGAAACTTGAAAAAACATTAAGTAACTATTCAGGGCTACCTCGCTGAGGATGGCTCGGCCCTATCACTCAATCCCAGATGCTCAGACTCCAAGTCCTGCCTTCTTTCCCCTCTCCCCATTGTCCAGTGTGGGATACATGTCTCATTGACAGTCGAAGATTGACATGGTACCTGGACATAGCGTTAAGGAATGCGGCCTACCGCTCCAAGCTGTTCCCTTTGAAGTTCTTTTTCAATCTCTCTGATGATGTCAAGGAGAAAGGCAGTTGGTGAGGCTCAGCACCTCTCCAGCATTTGCTAATCCCTCTCTCTGACAAAGAAGGAACAAGCTCTTTCTCAAAGCATTCCATAGGCCACACTGTTGAGGTAGAATGTTAATAGCATTCTGTCGTGTTTTATTTAAGTTCCTTTTTCTTTTTTTCTTTTTCTTACTTTTTTTTTTTTTTGAGACAAGTATTGCTGGCTTTTCAGTTTTGGGGGTTTATTTTTAAAAATAGAGTCATTTGGGTGTTTTTAAACCCCAATTTAAAGAAAAATGTAAATAAATAAGTAGGTAGTTCATGGCAATGGCAAAAAAAACCAAAAAACAAAAAACCATGAAAGAGGTCCAGGACTGAGTGCCACATGGGACGCCATGGAATGACCACCTCTGAGCTTCATTCCTCACCCAGCCACCTCAAGACTACCCACCATCTTCAGTGCCCTTCCCTGCCACAGGGTCTCTGAGGGCTGACCCTGGCAGCCAAGGAGCCACCTACATCAGCCTCACAGTAGATGGTGATTGTGTTCTAGGTGGTTTGTGTGGGGGTCATTCTTGTGGGCCAGAGGCAGGGTGCCCCCTGGTGTCCCACCCTGGTCTCTGAGCATTTACTTGGCCTCAGCCAGAAGCCAGTCTGGCAGTCCTTGCAGAGAACTGTGGATTCTCTGGAATCCACAATCTGGGTGACTGCCCCGGACCTAACAGAGTTGGAATCAAGAATAAACAGTACCAGGGGTGCCTGGGTGGCTCAGTCAGTTAAACGTCTGACTTTGTCTCAGGTCATGATCTCACAGTTCGTGAGTTCAAGCCCGTGTTGGCCTCTGTGCTGACAGCTCAGAGCCTGAAGCCTGCTTCGGATTCTGTGTGTGTCTCTCTCTCTGCCCCTTCCCTGCTCACACTCTGACTCTCTCTCTCTCTCTCTCTCTCTCTCTCTCTCTCTCTCAAAAATAAATAAACATTTTTAAAAAAGAATAGACAGGACCAGAAAGACATGGATCAACGTCTGTTAATTCGAGTACATGTGACAATTACTAAAAAGAATAAAGAATAAAACAAAATTAACCTACACTCCTAAGACCCTGCCAGACTTTTTCCTGTTCATATATTAATACACAGTTCTGATTAATTTGGATCATAGTTTACTCTGTTCAGAGTCTTTGTGTTTTCATCTTTCATAGACCTTTTCCAAGCTGACTAAAATATATTTTAAAATATTACTGAAGAGTAGAGTACAAAATTATACTTCATAGATCCCTCTCGTGGTTTATTTAACCATTCTCTTATTTTTGTACATTTAGGTTGTTTACAGTGTTTTTCCAATTAAAAATAACATTGCCATGGGCAACTTTGTAGAAATACCTTTCTTATACAAACATAGGAGTCAGGATTTCATGTTTATGGTTTAGTTCATAGACGGTAAAAAAACAGATGTGTTCTATTTTCAGTGACAGATTGAGATTGTGTTGTCAGATGTTTTTGCCGATATGATCGGTGATCGCCCAATTTTCGAGCATATGGTGGGTTTCCGGATAAACAGGGGAGTAGAAACTGGACTGGCTCCCACACCTGTCCACAGCCTGTGGCGGAGCCTCCATCCTTGTAATGAACCCTCTCCCTCACTATAGTGACTGTCATCTAAGGGTTTCCAGTTTTAGGCAAGGTGTGATTTGAGAACTCATCAGGACAGTACAGAAGTTGCTTTAAAGCTGGGAAAAATTTGCAGGGTGAGGGCACATCAACCAGCAAATAAGCCAGAAGTCCTGGTCAAGTGGATGCTCTGGGGAGGATCACCATGACAGCATCCATTTGTAGTCACCAGGAACAGCAAGGCCTGTTGGACCACACCTGTGGGCCCCGTCCTGTTGGTGGCGGAGGGGTCTACCAGGCACACTGGGAGAGAAGAAGACCTGGTATATCATTCACCCTGGAACTAAAGTATTGAGTTAGGTCTGTTCTTGGTGCTCTCTTTTCAGCCAGTTTGGCAGCTTCCAGCTTTGACAGTGATGGGGGCATATTTGGGTCTTTTTCTTGGTTACCCCTCCATGAGCAGTGCATTCACTCTGGTGTTTCCCTTTCACACTTTTTACCCCTCCCTCCTATCTGCTGATGGCCAAGAAGCTCAGGAAGCAGATCTCATCACTGGACAGGGCCTTCCATATATAACCCTCAGGTTCCCAGGGCCTGGGACACAAAGCCCTGGCCTTGCGGAGTAGAGAAGTGAACATCTCTCCTGCCACAGAGGAGGTTGGTAGCCTCTTTCTATGGTGGAGCTGTTCTGCTAGAGGGAGAAAAAGGAGCTTCCCAGATTCTCTGCTGCCCATGCATTTGGGGTCTTTGCCCTGAATTTTCTTTCTTGTTAATTATCCTCTTTGCCCACCTCAGACTTGATCTCAGTGTCCCTAAAGCTCTCTGTCTGTATATCGCCAGTCACTGGGCCTTTTGTTGTTGTTTTCACTTCTCTCATGCTGAAGGCTGTGTATATTTTTGCTTCATGGCAACTCATTTTAGGATGGCCCATCTCATCTGGAAAATTGTACTGTTCACCTCTTCTCCATTATGATCCATACTTAATCCTGGAGTCCCAGGCGTCTCCATAGGAGCCTAGTTGCTCAGGGTTCTTTTGCACCTGAGTCCCTGATGAGTGCAGTCACATAACCTCTTCTCAAGTTTAGTGGTCAGAGGCAGGTGCTGAGGGGACACTGTGTCAGGATGGCTGGAGGAGGGACTAGGAGCCAAAGTACAGAGGAAGGAAGGCAGGAGCAAGGGCTGGCCAGGCAAGGAAAAAGAAGAGTGTGGGAGTCCCAGATAAATGCTCACAGCAGGGGTCCCACTCCAGTTCAAACTAATGTTTAAGGGAGAATTAGTGATTACTTGTGGGCCATTTTCCATAATTTAGGCTGAAAAGTGAGGGACATTTAGGGATTCAAACCATATTCCTGGGACATGGGACTTTCATTGCTATAACCAAGAAGGTCTGGGTAAACTGGAGTTGGTCACCCCAACAGGAAGGATGTGGAGTTCTAGGATAGAAAGCTTAAGTACTGGCACTAGGTTGCTTGAGAAAAGCCCTTGAAGGTAAGAATCTCAAGTCTTCTGGGATTTGGAGCTAATGGCAGTATTATACTAAAACAGGATGAAAAGTGGACAATGAAATCAATAATAATAGCAGGACTGGTGCCAGCCCATATGGTAACTGTGAAAATTAGAAACAGGTGCTCTTTATTACATATGGACACTGTCCCACACTAGAGCACATGACTTGGCAAATGGAGAAAGAGGCAGATTTCAGCCCCTACTTGTCCCCTTAGTCGTACATCCTTGTACAAAAAACAACTTGTAGGCAACAACACTGGAAATTAACTGACATTTATCAAGCACTGACTACATACCAGGCACTGTACTAGGTAGTTTATCATACGTACTAGATACACACATACTGTATCATTTAACTTTTACAACAGTCCTCTGAAGTAAGCACTATCATTGTTTCTTTTTTACAGAAGGAGAGACTAAAGCTAAACCAGATTCTGTAATTTGCTCAGAACACAATAGTGATGATAATATTGTAATTTTAACCAGGTGTCTCAGCTAAGGTATTGCTGTGCAACAACCACCCCAAAACTTAGGAGCATTAAAAATCAGCCATTAATTCTTTCTCAAGAAAGATGCTCCCAAGTTTTGGGGTAGTTGTTGGACAGCTCTGCTAATGTGAGTCAGGCTCAGCTGGTCCCAGCTGGGCTTGTCCAGGTACTTGTAGGCTGGTGGGTAGGCTGTAGGCTGGCTTGTCTAGAGTGGCCTTGACTGGATGACACTGTTCTCCTCCATGTATTCTTCTGGAATGCTGGCCCAAGCATGATGGAGGACCAGCCTGAGTATATAGAGCATAAAGAGCACATAGTTGTGCAAGATTTGGCAACTACCTGGCAAGCTACTTGGGACAGGTTTGTTACTGTCCCGCGGCTAAACAAATCATATGGCCAAGCCCAGAGTCAGCGTCATAGCAGACTGCCAATGGCAAAGAGGGGTGACAAGTAGGGTCATCAGTGTGGTCCTTCCATCACAGTCTGCCCTTAGGCCACAACTATTCACACCCCTTTCTCAGAAAATATGCTCACTTTATTTTAGGATCCCCAAAAGTGCATCCTATAATGGCATCTGGCTTTGAGGCCAAGATTTTGTGATCTTCCTCAGGTCTGGATGCAGGTCTCTTGGTCCAGAGATCTGTTAGCTAACAGGATAAGTTATCTCCCCACCCCCTACCCCAATTTTCAGGGAAGGGAAACCTCAACAACCTCCCATTCAAAGAGAAGAAGAATGGGAAGCACACAGCAATCACTGGGCTGATCTCTAGCAATCCTGTATCCTTCTGGAAAAATGTTGCCAGGTCCCTCCATTTTGAGGGTGATTCTGTTCCCTAGGAGTGGCTTCCAGGCTACTCTTCTCTACAGTTCCCTGTTAACCACTGTTCCCTATCATCATCATTTTGTTCTGCTCCATCCCAAGCTAGTGGACTCAGCAGGAGTGGGCACAGGGTCCTGGCCTCAGTCCTTGGGGACACTTCTAGCTTCATTCATCTCCCCATTAGTGTCCCTGATGCTGTCCAGCATTAGCAAAAGACAGTGGGTCAAACTTAACTCCAAAGCCAGGGCTCCGCATACAATAAATCAAGGGAAAAAAATGAAACAAAAAACACACCTTTATTTCTATTGGAGAAACAATTCCTAAGACATAGGTATCAAAGCTCCAAGCCCAAACACATCCTGGGGAATCAGTGACTCTCAATCTATAGCCTTATTGGCAAATGTGATGCAAACATGTTTATGGTGCTTTCTCACTCACTGCCCCTCATGGCCAAATTCTAGGCCACATGACCCAGACCCTCTCCCCGACTGTGATTGGACCTGAAGTGGGCACATAGCTCAGGCCAACCAATGAATAAAGTAGTTACAGCCTGTGATTGCTACCTGGATAGAAGAGGTCACACAGGCCAATTGGCTTCCTGTTTGAGTGCTAAGGGACCATGTGGGAGAGCAAGGATTATGAATGAAGCTTCTGTGATATGTGCAAATCATGATTTGGTCAGTAGACTGAGGCAAGCCCTTGGTCAGCCAACTGAGGTGAAGCAGCTGGTCCTAGGGAGAAACAGATGTGCCTGGAGGGAAGGGTCTAAGTGGTTGCTCTTGGAACCATGGCTTCCATTCTTAAGTGGTTCTGGTGTCCAGGTGATCTTGGATTTCCATGAGATTATTTTCATTGCTGCACTTGTATCTCCACTCTCTGCTGAGATGACTCTGCCTCTTTGTCCCTGGAAAGCAAAGAGGCCAAATGAAAACCACCTGTTAATATGGTTTTCTGTATTGAGGGAAGGGGCATTGTATGAGCTAGGGGAGAAAAATGAACCCAAGAATGCTCAGGTAAGTGGGCAGCATAGAGAAGAACGAGCAGGGAATTTGAAAACATTGAAGAAATCCTCATAAAAAGCAGTAGCTGGTGATCATCACAGGGAAATCAATGATGATTGAAAACCAGCTCCAACTGTCAGTAATTGGACTGTTTAATAGCCAAGCTTAGACAAGTTAATACTGATTCAAATCCCTTCTCCAGAAGCCATTTCCGCAGCTTACAACAGTGGCCATATTGAATAGGCCTGGAATCAGAGCCCATCACAAATATTAATTATGAACATGAATTCATAAGGTCAATGGTTTTACTTTAATAGGAATTTGGGGCCTATGAATGCAAGTCCTAAATGTCTTAGACTTGTTAGAGATTCCAAAGCAAAGAATAGGAGTAGAGCAGGCATTTACAGTTCGTTCTGCTTGGCATCGTGTCCAGCGTGAGATCACTGAATACCTTGGCGTGAATTCAGAGCTCGATTTTATTATCTTGTAGCTGCCTGTAATCACAGATGAGGCATCAAAGGCCAGCTGTCCCCCATGAACCTTGACAGTCTATATAAACTAATTACTTTTTTATGAGCCATCCTTTCAGAGGTTTGGAGAGAGGGCCTATTAAGCCAAGTTCAATATGATCTACAAACTT
This sequence comes from Panthera tigris, assembly GCF_018350195.1. NCBI lineage: Eukaryota > Metazoa > Chordata > Mammalia > Carnivora > Felidae > Panthera > Panthera tigris. The sequence continues at coordinate 122,094,868 of NC_056668.1, read as the reverse complement.
TAAAAATTATTATTATTTATCTAAGTTCCAGCTGAGTGCCATGGTAAATGACATCGTCTGTAATGGTTGGCTTGGGTGGCCATGGACTTCATTAAAATACAATATTCTGTGTTATCCGTCCTTCCTTCCTTCCTTCCTTCCTTCCTTCCTTCCTTCCTTCCTTCCTCTTTTTCTTTAGTGCAAAGGTAAATCCCAGTGAGGCAGGAGGTCTTTCTGCACATTAACGATACTAATAGCAAAATTTGAAGGGCAAGGAAGAAACCCCACAGATTTCAGAAGTGTGGGAACATTAGAAAAGCACTTCTCCTGGCTCTATCAGGCTGTGGATTGCAAGGGTAAACCTTTATGCTCTTTGTCCCTAAGTCCACTGCACAAAGAGCACCCCTTGACCCTTTCTCTTTTTGTGTACCTCTCTCTCAGAGTCCCTAAAGAGGTGGGATAACAGATATAACACTCACTGAGGCCTGCCCTTAGACCACCCACCTTGGTGCTGTTCCCAGTTGTCTGTCACGTTAGCACTGAGGCCATCTATGCTGCTCTGCCTCACAGGTGGTGGGCTGGCCATACCATTTGGGGTGCTTTGTATCTCAGCCTCTGCCACTGGGCACTCCATCACTGCCCACCTCCAGATGCTTACTGCTATGATGTTTTCCTTCCATGTCCACCATGATAATGAGAGGCCCCGGGTCAGCCCACATGGCACTCCCCTTCATCACCTCCCTTCCAGCCCAGGAGAAAATGACCTTTTTTCTCTTCAGGCCAACTCTTGTTCAGGGCTTCCCACAGAAATGTTGTTTGGACTCCCAATGCTACAATTATTTCTGTTTTACCATAAACTCTTCCCTTTCCAGAGATGGATGGGTACTCCCAGGGTATCTAAGGGATGGGTTCACATACCAGACTGAGTTATGCTATAAGTGATATTCCACTTAGGTGACCCCTGCTGACTCTGCCCTTGTCTCAGTTCCTTCTTTTGTAGCACTTTATTTCCTCTCACAAGCAAAGACATTGCTGCCAGCTACATGGTTTCACAGGCCCTCTCCATTCACCTCTCCTGTCATCCCCACACACAGTCCATCAGACATCACTCTAAATGAGTATGAACCTCATTTACAGAGAGGGGCCTGAGCCAATTGCAAGCCAGAGTGAATAGCCAGATAGCAGGGGAGTGGCTAGAGGGGCTTTATAATTCCACATGCCCCTTATCAGGATCACGTCCACCCCACCAGGACTCCTCCACTGACAGCATGTAAAGGAGACTCTTCTAAGTGGCATCCTCGTGGTTCCCATGATGAGTTCTCTCCTCAGCCACGGGACTTGCCACACTGGGCTTCAACTGACAAGCAGAGTCTGAATCCATTTTGTGTCCCTAGCACCTAGCACTGAGTAGGTGTTCAATTAAAATTGGTGCAATGAATGAAAGACAGATTGATATCATATTACGTGCTTAGGCTAACCTATCACCTTCTCTTACTGCTTTTGACATATTTGCTCCTGGCCTCAGCTGAGTTCTGCAGTACTTTTAATCAATCTATTGAATTATCTGTTCCTCCTACCAGAGTGAGTTTGTTTATACTTATGTCTTGGCATACAACCTAGCTTAGAGGCTCTTAGTAAATATTTGCTAATTTGAGTTGAAAGGATTGAGTGGGCTTCCAACCTACTGCTCACAGCATGGGGGTAGGGAAGGAGGACGCTGGTGTTCAGGGAAGTCTCATCATGGTGCCCACATTGCACACTGCGGGGGCTAAAACTGACCCCTGGTGGCCCTCTGATGTAATTGGGAGCAAAGCCACCCCAGCTAGTATGTTTCCCAGATCACTACTCCCACATTCAATGTAGCCAGTGAAGGAAGATGACTGGTGTACAGAGATCTGGACCCGAGGGGACTGTGGCAATCCAGAGAGATTCTTTGTGGTAGTGGAAAAGTTTCCTTACCTAAGGAAAGAGGCAGCTGCTAGTCAGTGCTGGCTAATTTCTTTTAAGAAGGTTGATTTTTTGGGGGGCGACTGGGTGGCTCAGCTGGTTTGCATCTGGCTTTGGCTCAGGTCATGATCTCACAGTTTGTGGGTTCGAGCTCCACGTCAGGCTCTGCTGACAGCTCAGAACCTGGAGCCTGCTTCGGATTCTGTGTCTCCCTCTCTATCTGCTCCTCCCCCAGTCATGCTCTGTCTCTGTTTGTCTCTCAAAAACAGAACAAAACAAAACAAAACAAAAAACATTAAAAAATAATTTTAAAAAAGTTGTTTAAAAATCACATTATTTTCAATTCATTGTGTTTTACATACATTATAAGAAATAACATGGAAAGACCCTGTGTACTCTTTACCCAGTCTCCTCCAGTCATAACACCACGAAAAGCCATTGTACATCGCAACCATGACATTGACATTGATAGTTAAGATATAGAACATTTCCATCACCACAAGGATCCTTTTTGTTACCCTGTTATAGTCTTACCTACTTTCCTCCTACCCACTCCCTCCTTAACTTCCTGGCAGCCATTAATCTGTTCCCCTTTGAATAATCTGGTCATTTCCAGTATGTCATATAAATGGAATCATCCAGTAAGCGACCTTCTAGAATTAGCACTTTTGTCACTCAGCACTGTTCTCTGGAAATGCATCCAGGTTGTTACCTGTCTATCCTTTTTATTGCCGAGCAGTGTTCCACAGTATAAATGTACCACCATTTGTTTAACCATTCATCCACTGAAGGACGTCTGGGTTGTTTCCAGTTTTTAGTTATTATGAACAAAGCTGCTGTAACTATTTGTAGACAGGTTTTTTTATATTAAATATAATTTATTGTCAAATTGGTTTCCATACTACACCTAGTGCTCATCCCAACAGGTGCCCTCCTCAATGCCCATTACCCACTTTCCCCTCTCCCCCAACCCCCATCAACCCTCAGTTCGTTCTCAGTATTTAAGAGTCTTATGGTTTGCCTCCCTCCCTCTCTGTAACTTTTTTCCCCCTTCCCCTCCCCCCTGGTCTTCTGTTAAGTTTCTCAGGATCCACATATGAGTGAAAACATACTATATCTGTCTTTCTCTGCCTGACTTATTTCACTTAGCATAATACCCTCGAGTTCTATCCATGTTGCTACAAATGGTGAGATTTCATTCTTTCTCATTGCCAAGTAGTATTCCATTGTATATATAAACCATATCTTTATCCATTCATCAGTTGATGGACATTTAGGCTCTTTCCATAATTTGGCTATTGTTGAAAGTGCTGCTATAAACATTGGGGTACAAGTGCCTCTATGCATCAGCATTCCTGTATCCCTTAGGTAAATTCCTAGCAGTGCTATTGCTGGGTCATAGGGTAGATCTATTTTTAATTTTTTGAGGAACCTCCACACTGTTTCCCAGAGCGGCTGCACCAGTTTGCATTCCCACCAACAGTGCGAGAGCGTTCCCGTTTCTACACATCTTCACCAGCATCTATAGTCTCCTGATTTGTTCATTTTAGCCACTCTGACCAGTGTGAGGTGGTGAGGTGGTATCTCAGTGTGGTTTTGATTTGTATTTCCCTGATGAGTAGTGATGTTGAGCATCTTTTCATGTGTCTGTTGGCCACCTGGATGTCTTTGGAAAAGTGTCTATTCATGTCTTCTTCCCATTTCTTCACTGGATTATTTGTTTTTTGGGTGGTGAGTTTGGTGAGTTCTTTATAGATTTCAGATACTAGCCCTTTATCTGATATGTCATTTGCAAATATCTTTTCCCATTCCTTCAGTTTCCTTTTAGTTTTGTTGATTGTTTCCTTTACAGTGCAGACACTTTTTATCTTGATGAGGTCCCAATAGTTCATTTTTGCTTTTAATTCCCTTGCCTTTGGAGATGTGTCGAGTAAGAAATTGCTGCAGCTGAGGTCAAAGAGGTTTTTTCCTGCTTTCTCCTCTAGGGTTTTGATGGTTTCCTGTCTCACATTCAGGTCCTTCATCCATTTTGAGTTTATTTTTGTGAATGGTGTAAGAAAGTGGTCTAGTTCCATTCTTCTGCATGTTGCTGTCCAGTTCTCCCAGCACTGTTTGTTAAAAAGACTGTGTTTTTTCCATTGGATATTCCTTCCTGCTTTGTCAAAGATTGGTTGGCCATACATTTGTGAGTCCAATTCTAGATTCTCTATTCTCTTCCATTGGTCTATGTGTCTGTTTTTGTGCCAATACCATGATGTCTTGCTGATTACAGCTTTGTAGTAGAGGCTAAAGTCTGCGATGGTGATGCCTCCCACTTTGGTTTTCTTCTTCAATATTACTTTGGCTATTCTGGGCCTTTTGCGATTCCATACAAATTTTAGGATTGCTTATTCTAGCTTCGAGAAGAATGCTGGTGCAATTTTGATTGGGATTGCATTGAATGTGTAGATTGCTTTGAGTAGTATTGACACTTTAACAATATGTATTCTATCAATCCATGAGCATGGAATGTTTTTCCATTTCTTTTTAGGTGAACATAAGTATTCACTTCCCTGGAAAAAAATGTCAAGGAGTAAAATTGTAGGGTAGGATGATGGTTGCAATGTTTTGTTTTTTAAGAAACTGCTAAGTTGTTTTCCAGAGTGGCTGTACCATTTTACTTTCCCATCAGCAATGTATGAGTGATTAAGTTTCTCTGCATTCCTACCAGCATTTGATGCTATCCCTATATTTTATTATAGTCACTCAATTAACTATGTAGCATTATCTCATTGTGGTTCTAATTTGCATTTCTCTAGTAGCTAATGATGTTAGATATCTTTTTATGTGTCCATTTGTCATGTGTATATCATATCCCATGAATTGTTTCCTTATGTCTTTTGCCCACTTTATAATTGGATTGTTTGTGTTTTTACTATTCAGTTTTGGGAGCTCTTTACATATTCTAAATACTAGTTCCTTGTCAGATCCCTGGTTTGTAAATATTTTCTCCCATTGTATAACTTGTTTTTCATCCTATTAGCATGGTATTTCTCAAGGCAAAAGTTTAAAATTTTGGTGAAGTCTAGTTTATCTTTCTATGGATTGAATTTTTGGTGTACAGTTTCAGAACTATTTGCCTTGCCTTAGATTTTAAAGTCTCTCTAATGTGTTTTTCTAAAAGTTTTGTAGTTTTACATTTTATATTTAAGTAAATAATCCATTTTGAGTTAATTTTTGTATAAGATTATATTAGGTTGAGATTTCTTTCTTTTCCTCCTCCTCCTCCTTCCTCTTATTTTTTTTTAATTTAATTTTATTTATTTATTTATTTTTTTTGCCAATGGATATTCAGTTGCATACCATTTGTTGTTTAAAAGTCTATCTTTCCTCCATTGTAATGTACTTTCCTCTTAGGATTGCCTTTTCTGCATCCCAAAGGGTTTGGGCTGCTGTGTTTTTATTTTTGTTTGCTTCCATGTGTTTTTTAAATTTCTTCTTTAATTTCCTGGTTAACCCATTCATTCTTTATTAGGATGTTCTTTAATCTCCATGTATTTGGAGGCTTTCCAAATTTTTTCTTATGGTTGGTTTCAAGTTTCATTGTGATCTGAAAATATGCATGGGGTGATCTGAATCTCTTTGTACCTGTTTAGATGACATGCAAATTCATGAAGTGTATCTTTCCTCTATTGAATTGCTCCTGCACCTTTGCCAAGAAAAGTCAGTTGGGCATATTTGTATGTGTCTATTCCTGGGTTCTCTTCACTGTTCCATTAATCTATATGTCTACTGCATCAGAACTACACGGTCTGGATTATTGCAAGTATTTAAGTCTTAACAGTTAAATAAATGAATGACTCCCAGTTTACTTTTCTTTTTTCAAAATTGTATAAACCATTCTAGTTTCTTTTATGTTTCCTATAAATTTTAGAATAATCTTGTCTACATTTACAAAAAAATCCTCCTGAGATTTCAACAGGAATTGAATTAAACTTATTTATCAATCTGGGGAGAACCGACATTTTTACCATGTTGAGTCTCCCAATCCGTGAACGTGCTGTGTCTCTTCATTTGTTTCAGTTTTATTTCCTGCATCAATGTTGTTTAGTTTTAGCATAAAAATCCTGCACATGCTTTGTTAGATTTAGACCCAAACATTTCATTTTTGGTGACTGTAAGTGGTATTGTGTGTTTAATTCTGTTGTTCATGTGTTCATTTCGGGTATAGAGACATATAGTTGCCCGTTTAGGTTTATGTTTTTATGTGTATATCCTCCAACCTTGCTGGACTCCTATAGACAATCGTGCAGTCTGCAATTAGAAACCATTTTATTTCCTTTTATTGTCTTACTTCACTGAATAGAAAGAAGATTTTCTTGCCTTATTCCTGATTTAGGGAAAAGGATTCAGCATTTCACCAATAAGCATAATGAATGTAACCTGTAGAGTTTTAGCTAGTTTAAGTAGTTTTCTGTTTCAAGGTTTCTGAGAGTTGTTTTTTTTTTTTTTAATCAAGAATGGGTGTTAAAAAAAAAGAATAGGTATTGATTTTCTTAAATTCTTTTGTTCCAGTATCAATTTATATGAATATATCTTTTTTCTTCTTTGTTTATATGGTGATGGATTGATTGATTTTCATATATTGAACCAACCTTGCATCCTTAAATCCTGTTTAGTCATAGTGTATAATTTTATTTATAGGTTCCTGCATTTGACTTGCTAATAATTTACTCAGGCTTTTTTCATGCACATTCATGAGCAATATTAGTCTGTCATTTTCTTTGTATTGTCATTATCTGTTTTTTTTTTTTTTAATCAGGGTGATACTAGCTTTATAAAATGAATTGGGAAATGTTCCCTCCTTTTCTGTTTTCTCAAAGAGACTTTGTAGTATTGTCATTAATTTTTTTATAAACATTTGGTAGAATCATCCAGTGAAAACTTTTTGGTGTGAGTTTTAAAATGATAAGTGAAATTTCCTTAATAGCTATAAGACAATTCAAATTATCTGTTTCATATAGGGTTAAGTAGAGGTAGGTTGTGTGGTTGTATTTCTCAAGGAATTGGTCCATTTCATATTAGTTGCAGATGTATGTGTGTAGAGTTGTTTTTAGTATTCTGTTACCATCCTTTCAATGTCTATAAGGGTCTGTGATGATACACAGTTCAATCACAATACTGGTAATTTATGTCGCCTCTCTTTTTTCTTTTGGCATACTTGGTAAAGGTTTGTTAAATTTATTGATCTTTTTGAAGAACCAACTCATTTAATTGATTTCTTTCACTATTGTTTTTATATTTCTTATTTCATTGATTTTTGTTTCTATTTTTATTACTTATTTCATTCCACTTGTTTGGCTTTGTTATTCTTTAGTCTTTTGAGGTGGGGACTTAGCTTATTGATTTGAGATGTTTTCTCTTTTCTAATGTAGGCATTTAATGCTATAAATCTCCTTCTCAGCACTGCCTTAACTGTGTCCTACAAATTTTAATGTGGTGTATTTTTATTTAGTTCAATGTATTAGTTTTATTTTCATTGAGACTTCCGCTTGGAGCCATAGTTATTTAGAACTGTGTTGCTAAGTTTCCAAATGTTCGGAGACTTGCCTGTTTTCTTTCTGCTGTTGATTTCTATTTTGGTTCCTTTGTGGTCAGAGAGCATACTTTGTATGGTTTCAGTTCTTTTAACTTTTTTTTTTTTCTGAGGCTTGTTTTATGGTCCAGGATCTATCTCAGTCAGTATATATTCTGTGGGCACTTGAAAATAATTTCCATTTTGCTATTGTTGGGTTAAATGTTTTAAAGATGTCAATTAGTTTCTGCTGGTGGATAGTGTTGTTAATTTTTTTCATATCCTAACTGCTTTTCTGTCCAGTTCTATCAATTGTTGAAGGAGGCTGTTGAAGTATTCAACTATAATTATTAACTTGTCTTTTTTCTCTTAGTTTTAGTTCCACATATCTTGCAGCTCTGTTGTCTAGTGCATACACATTTAGGATTGCTATGTCTTCTTGGTGGGTTGACTTTTTAATTATTATATAATGTCAGTCTCTGTCTCCAGGAATTTTTTTATTGCTCTTAGGTTTACTTTATCTGATATTAAGATAGCCACTCTGCTTTCCTTTGATTAATTCTTACATGATATATCTTTTTCCATCTTTTACTTTCACTCTACCTCTATGATTTTATTTGAAATTAGTTTCTTATAGACGGTATATTGGATTTAAACTTTTACCAGTCTCTGTCTTTCAATTGATATACTTAGATCATTTACATTTAATGTAGTTATTAATATGTTAGGGTTTAAGTCTGCCATTTTTTTTTATTTTTGTATGTTTTCTCTGCTTTTTTTAAAAAAAATCTCTGTTGCTATTGTGGTCTCTCCTTTTAAACTATCTTTCTTTTTCCCCCCTGCCTTTGGTCAGAATTCATTTTGATTTATCTATAGTGTTTTAAAGTGTATCTTTTTGTATAGCTTTTTTAAGGGTTGTTCTGGCTAGTGTATGTACATAACTTATCAGAGTCCACTGCTGTCACTATTTTGTTAGTTCAAATGATGTAGGGAAACCTTACCTCTTTTTATTCCCTTTAGCCTCCCTGTGTGTGATTGTATTAAATATTTCTTTTATATACATTTAGAGCCATATCAGACTGTGTTACAACTTTTGCTTCAACTGTCAAATGTAATTTAGAAAACTCAAGAGGAGAAGGAAGGACTATTGTAACTATCCATATTTTTGCTTATCATATTCTTTTTTCCCGCTGTTCCAAAGTTTCCTCTTTTACAGTTTCTTTTTTATTTCAAAAACTTCCTTTAACCATCACTGGAGAATAGGTTTTCTGGTGACAAATTCTCTTAGTTTTCTTTCATCTCAGAATGTCTTGCCTTCCCCTTCACTCCTGAAGCATATTTTTTTCTGGATATACAATTCTGGGTTGACAGTTCTTTTCTTAAAAAGAATTCCTTTTAACTTCCTTGGTTTCTGATTAGAAATCTACTGTCACTCTAACTGCTTTTCCCTTATAGGTGATGTGTTGTTCTAGCTGCTTTCATTGTTTTTTTTTTCTATGTCTTTTATTTTCAGAAGTTTAATTATGTCACCTTGCCTTGGACTTCTTTAACTGTATCATGCTTGATATTCACTAGACTTCTTGAATCTATCGGTTTGTGTCTCTTGTCAAAAAGGGGAGTTTTCAGCCATTGTTTCTTTGAGTACTTTTTTTTTTTTTCAGCACTGCTCTTTTTTTTTCTTCTCCTTCTAGGACTCTAATGACATAAATGTTAATCTTTCGATCTTTTGTTACAGTCCTGCAGGTCCCAGAAGCTTCTTTCTTTCTTTCTTTCTTTCTATCTTTCTTCCTATCTTTCTTCCTTTCTTCCTTTCTTCCTTCCTTTCCTTTTCCTTCCTTCCTTCCTTCCTTCCTTCCTTCCTTCCTTCCTTCCTTCCTTCCTTCCTTTCTTCTAGTCTATTTTCTCTTTCTTGCTCAGCTTGGGTATTTCTATTTCTCTCTTTTCTAATGCACTGATCCTTTCCTCCATTTTGCTGATGAGCCCATCCACTCAGCTTTTTATTTAATTTATTGTGTTTTTCCATTCTGAAGTTTCCATTTGGTTCTTCTTTATATCTTCTGTTTCTTTGCTGAGTGTTTTAATTCCTTGCTAGGCTTTATTTTATTTTGAATCAAGCATGTTCACAATTGAACATTCAAGCATTTTTATCATGACTACTTTAAAATCTTTGTCACATAATTTTCATATGTCTGTTATCCCATCAGTGTCATTTATTGATTGTCTGTTTGTTCAGTTTAAAATCTTCCTGTCTTTTGGTATAATGAGTGATTTTCTACTGAAACTTGCAAAATTTTATATTATTCTCTGAGACTCTGGATCTTATTTAAACCTTCTGTTTTAATTGACTTTTCTGACACTGTTCCAATAGGGGATGGGGCAGTACTACCCCTTTACTGCCAACCAGAGGTGGAAGTCCAAGTTCTGTACATGGCTTTTAATGACATCTGAGTGGGGGGCCTCCTCATTACTGATGGTTGGGGCGTGGGAATTTCAGCTTCCCACATGGTCTCCAGTGACACTGCAGTGGAGATGGCCTCATTACAGCTGGACAGTGATGAAAGTCCTGACTCTCGCCTAGGCCTCTTTTGACACCACCCTCACGGGGAGGGTAAAGGGTTCCCCATTACTGTCAGGTGAGGGTGGACAGCCAGGCTCCCTACATGGTCTTCACTGACACTTTAGGAGGATCCTTGTAATGGGCTACTGGGATGAAAGTCCCAGCTGCCTGCTTGATCTTCCCTGATACCACTTTGGCCAAGATATTGGGGTATACCTCATTACAGCCTCATGAGGGTGGAGGTCTAGAATCCTAACTCAACGTTTTGTGGCATAGGTAGAGGTGAGGCCACATTTTTTTTTTTTTTTTAACGTAGTGCTTGTCTGAATAGAGTGGCAGTTATCTGAAAGTTATCTGTCTTGGTAGGTGTTATGCCCAGAATTCGTGATCCCCAAATACCGCCAGGGAGCTGAGTCCGATGCAAAAGCAAAAGAGCCTTTATTCGAGCTAGCTCGAGCTCAATCCCCTACCTGCACCGACGCAGCGGTGAGATACTGGGGAGAGAGAGCGAGTTTCAAAAGCACAAAGGTTTTATTGGGGCCTAGGGGCAGTTGGTGAGGTAATGGCTGTGGCCTCAGCCTACTAGCTGGGGAAGGGTCGTGGCCTCGTCCGATTGGCTGGGGAAGGGTCGGAGTCCTTTTACGCAGGTCGTAGGGCGTGTTTTGATCCAGAAGTTTGAAAGGGTGAGCGGGAGGTTACTCAAGGGGAAGAGGCGTGGTCTGAGGTTTCTGCGATTTTCCCGGAAAAGGGGCCATGTCAGGGACATAGTCACTCAAGGTGGAGGACACAGAACAAGATGGAGTCGGCCAGCATAGGCCCGCCCTTTCAGTAGGCTACTCCAGTGCTGGTCCTTTGGCTAGAGAGAGCAAACCTTTTGCTTGGAGTCTTGTTGGTTTTTTGCTGTACCTGTCAGCATTTCTAAGTTGCAGGATTCTTCAGGTCCCAGTTTGGGATTTATGAGGCAAAAAGAAACCTAAGATTCACCACCATGTCATTTCTCAGATTCTGAGCTCCCAAACCAGTCTACGTTGTCTCCAACTTAGAGTCTTCCTGTGTTTGTGTATCTTGTCCAGGGCTTTTACTTGTACTTGGTGGGAAGAATAGGTAAAAGTCTAATTTTTTTCATCTATAAACATAGGCCCAGGCTATCAGGTCTTGTCATTTTCCAAAAGAAGTCAGAAATCAAGAACATTTTTATGTGAAACTCCCCAATTTTTTTCATAAATAAGTCAGTTTTATCTATAAAGCAGTGCACAGACAGGCATTCTACAAGTTAAGTAACCCTGATGGCTAACTTTGTTCTCAGACCACTTGCTGGGACCTTTGGTTCAAGCTACCCAGATAATGAAGGATGCAGGGCTATGGTTTTGGTCCACTTGGAGGTTTGCACACTGCCACAGAAGGATGGTAACCCTACCCCACATTTACTCATTCATTCATTCATTCATAAGAAATTATCACATATCTACTGTGTGTGAACTAAGTGGTGAATGAGACAAATACTTCTCACCATGGAGCTTACATGGACAAACAAAGCACACTAGACTAGCATTGTGATGGAGAAGTTTTTGGAAATAGATGTGACTTTATAGGCAGCTACTGAGGTGGGATATCTTTCTCCTGGTTACTCATAGTGAATTTCTTCAGGAATCCAAAGTCATCTTTCTCATTATTTAAAAAGATGGCCTGGGGAAAGCCACGTTGGCTCCAGTGACAGCTGGAAGAGAGAGAACAAGTGCCCTTATCTACATCCTTTCCTGGAAGCTGGCTGTGGCCAGACTCACAGAGCTTTCCCAAACCTCACAGTGGAGGAAAGGCAGGGGAGGAAATCCAGAGTTACTCTAATGAAAGTCAAGGAAACAGGAGGGCTAACATCTGGATATAGGGTTGGAACATGCTTTATCATTGTGTGGACAGGTCCTGGAGGTGTAGGTGAAGGTCAGAGGTTTCACGCAGCCTGTTTCTTGCCTGGTCAGACTAGGAGCTGGCACATAATAGGCACTGTTTGCCATTTCCAGCAGAGAGAGAGAGGACAGGGATGGACCCAAGAAGTCACCAGTACAAATTCCTTTGAACTTTTTGGTCATCAGGGTATGAGATAATCAGTCCTGGTTATGAAGATGCATATGTGTCTTTAAGTGCCCTGGAATCCCAACCAGCATAAACACCCATGGTGGGGTAGAAACAGAACGAGGCCACCTGGACAGCAAAAGCTGTCTCATTCTCATGTGTGGCACAGTCTTAGGTTTCTGCACACACGTTTTATGGTGAAGCCAAAGTTTGAAAACCCCAGAACTGAACTTTCTGTTTAGATTCCTATATGATCATTTCTATGATCACAGCAGCAGCAGCATGGTTACTCTGTTATGAAAAAAAATTAGTTCTCTCCTGTTACACTTGGGCCTTTTCCATCTCAAAACCTTGAAATCTTCAGAGGTCTTTGGCAATTCCACATTTTTTATGAGTTTCGGCAATAAAAGAAGTTGACTGACTCAGCCAGGAAAAGGATGATAAATACTAATTGAATTTTATTTTGCAGAATCCTGCAGCTGAAGATAAGGAAGCTTAAAGACATGACAAAAACAAACAAATAGCACGTAGTTTGTTTTCCTGTACAGCAAATACAACCCTGCCTGACTTGCAAACGCTCCCCCTTTCCTCCAAATGTGAGAAGGTCACAGTCTCAGCTCACTGCTGCCAAGGTAGCTGTCCCCACTACAAAATGATTGTTCAGTGGCATTTACAGCAAATTGCAGAAAGGAGAAAGAGCTTGCTGGAAATAGACTGGTGTCAGACTATCGCATCTCATAAAAATAATAAAAACAATAGCCACTGCCAGTCTGCTATGTGCCTGGCACTTAACATAACTTCATTTACACTCACCAATCACAGGAGCTTGTACAGTTAGCACTAATTTTACTTGAAAGATAAGGAGACTCGGGTTCAGGAGGTAAGTGACTTGCTGAGATCACATAACCTAGTAAATGTTAGAGCTAGAATTCACATAGACACCATTGTTCACTCAGATCCCTGGCTCTTAACTGGGGTGATTTTGCCCCCAGAGGATGCTTAGCAATGTTCAAAAAAATTTTTTTTTTCTAATGGGGTGGGGGTTGCTATGGCATCTAGTGGGCAGAGAGCAGGGATGCTGGTAAACATCTGACGATACACAACAGCCCCCGAAAGAGTCATCTGACTCCAAATGTCAGTAATGTTGAGACTGAAAACCCTGCTCTGGAAGACAGGAGGCCACAGTTTTCGTTCCTATTCTGCATCTAACTCCGAGCATAACTTTGGAAAACTTACTTCCTCTTTTTGAGCCTCAGTTTTCTTGTGCCTAAACCAGGGGTTAGACTGTTAGATTGGATTATCTCTAAGGTATTTCCAGCTCTAATACCCTGTGGATCCTGAGAAACTTTAGCATTTCATCCGTGGCTCTTGAAGTGGCCTTGAAAGTACCCATGAATCATACTGAGGCTTGAAGCAGAAGTCAGGAGAGTTTTTGGAAGGCATAAATAAATCCTGTTGAGAGGATACATGCAGACACGTCATGCATTCAGCAGTAGAAAAAAAAAGTCTTCATACTGTATTCGGGTCTTAGTTGATGGTCCTGTTAAAATTTGACTTCCTACACATTTGGTAACAGATTAAATCTTTCAACCACTTTATGTGGGTGTGCTTTATGAGGATTTAACTTCATCCATTGTTTTATAATTGTGGAGAACAGACCTTTGGTATATTGAGGATACAGAGCTAGTGCTCTTGGGAAGATCAGGGGAGAAAAAAAAAGGTAAGAATTTACTTGAATTTTAGACAGGAGGGTATTTGAGTACCGGTAAATTAAACTAGTGAGTTAGACTCTCAGCTCTCTGAATCATGGGGTAGATGGGGCGCCTGGGTGGCTCAGTCTGTTGAGCATCCAACTTGGGTTTGGATCATGATCACACAGTTCATAGGTTTGAGCCCCACGTCGGGCTTTTTGTGCTGACAGCTCAGAGCCTGGAGCCTACTTCAGATTCTGTGTTTCCCTCTCTCTTTGCCCTTCCCCTGCTCACTCTCTGTCTCTCTGTGTGTCTCTCTCTCTCAAAAATAAATAAACATAAAAAAAGTTTTTAAAAATGAATCATGTAGATTCATTTTAAAAATGAAGCATGTAGATGTGGGCACGATTCGGTTCCTGCCTTGAGGGGCCTGGCAGTCTTTTGGTGAGAAGGCACAGCAGAGCTGGGTTGGAGGCCAGTAACACTGCTGTAGCCTTAGATGCCGTGAGGCTGGGCCAGAGTCCTGAGGCTGGTGAGCTTTTTGCAGGCCGAGCTGTTCCTCCATCATCAAGGTTGAGCACAGTGTTAGGCACACAAATGCCTCAGTGAACACTGCTCAGTACGACAGACCGGCACATTTCTCTGTCGCAGCTCTATTTCTGCTACATGGAAGGTGTCACTCCACCCTGCTCTGCCTGGACTAGGAACTCTGTGAAGGCAGAAGCCCTGACTTGTTCACCTCCATGTTGCCTACACCTGGCCCTGAGAATTCCCGAGGAATGGATGAATTCCTGCACAAGTGAGTGATACTCCCAAGGGCGCTGTGTTCCAAGGACTGCATACTTCCTGAGGGCTGGGGACGGTTGGGTGAGGCTCCGTGGATGTCAGGGAAACTGAAAGATGAGGCAGAGAAAAGTAGGTGGAGACTTCCAGAGTGTACGTTGGGCAGGGAGAGGGTTAAGAGTGTCTTTTCCTGGTGCAAATCGGCAGCTCTTTGGTGTCTGAAGTCTTGCATGAATCTTCACTTGCCATGTAACGAAGTACCACAGATTCGGTGGCTTAAAACAACACCTATTTATAATCTCACATGGAGGCAGGAGACCCAGCACAGTGTGGCTGGGTCCTCTGCTCAGGGTCTGAAATGAAGGCATTGGCGGGGCTACATTCCCATCAGGAGCTGAGTCCTCTTCCACGATCCCTGGTTGTTAGCAGAATTCAGTTTCTGTGCCTGTAGGACTCAAGTCCCTCCTTTCTTGATGGCTGCCAGCTAGGAGACATTTTCAGGTCCTAAAAGCTCTTATAAAGATACAGCATGTAGTATATGCCAGGCACTTCACACAACTTATTTCATTTAGCCCTCTAAACCAGGGGTCAGCAAACTTTTTCTTAAAGCGTCCAATAGTAAATATTTTAAGCTTTGCAGGTCAAGAGGGTACTTCAAGGTTATTAGGTAGGTACTTAATATAACCACGTCAAATGTAATCATTTACAGATGTAATAACCATCTTTAGCCTGCAGGCTGTGAAAATTCACTGGCTGAATTAGCCTGTGTGATGGGTAGCTTGCTCTCTTCCTGCTCTGGGCACTCTTATTAGGCTAAAATACTGTCATATTTAGAGAGGTGTAAATGGAGACACAGACCCTTTAGGTTACTTGCCAGACTCTCTCAGCACCCAGGTGGGTCTGATTCTGGTTCCCAGATCTGGTTCTGCAAGGCTTGATCAGAACCCACATGCGTAGGGATTCTCCGTTTGCTGATCTTCCTTCTAGATGCTAACTTCCTTTCTCTCAAGTCCCCACAAGGGTGACAAGACCAGAAAAGTGGAAAATCACTCAACCACGTGCCAATTGTGAGGTCTTGGTCTGTAGCCTGTTTTCTGTTCTCTGAAGTAGGTGGGGGCACTATCTTAGCCTTGCTCTGGCCCCTTGGCCCCTAGTGGCTGGTGGCTGGGGGAGGAGGTTAGGGTTCTCCTTGGGAGAAAATGAGTGAAAGTCTTTGTAGATGTCCAGGTTTATCCATCAGATAACCCTTCATCTATTCATCTGCACCCTCACCTGAACATCAGAATCCCCTGGGGAGCTTTCTAAAAATCTAAAAATCTAAAATCAAATTCATGGACTTTGTCCCTAAAACTTCAATCCAGTAGGTCTGGGGTGAACCCGAGAATCAGAGTCGTTTTGAAACTTTCTAGGCAATTCTGATGCAGCACCAGATTTGAAGCCACTAAATATATCAGCGCTTCTAATCAGCTGGATGATAGAGACCCACCAGACGTGCTTTCTCCCAGTCTCCTTCCAGCCTGGAGTCCTCACACGTGCTTACAGCTCGTCTTCTCAGAGATTGGGCTGGTGGGTGAGTTCTGGATAGAGAGATGACTAACAAGTACCACAGGTGAATCTCAGGTTCTCCGAAGTCCGCCATGCACTGTGATGCACAATCTAAGTCAGCACACCTGGCCATCAGGTGGACTCAGTAGAGTGTGCCTCTAGCAATCACTTAATTAGAACTTAATGACATTTAATCCAAATCAGACACTGGGTGTTAGGGATTGCAAAAGTCTTCTAAGTCTAGTGACACTGAACCCAAACACTGTGACAAATATAGTTCAGGATCTGGCTGGGGGGAATTATTTATGCTAGGATTGGAGCAGCTGGTGGCAGTTTCCAGGTACCTCCTAGGAGACCTTCAGTGCAGGCGCAGAGGAGGTTTGGGTCAGAGGAGTCTGTGCTCTACGTGTAGCCTCGTGTATCTTTCCCTGGGAGCTTCACTGTAAGCAGGAGCTGTATCTACTAGTATATACTTGTTGCAAGTTTTTCTTTTGTCAAGGTCATCATAAAAGCCAAGATTTGTTTTGTTCTTTCTAATTGGCTTTGGTTGTGATATGGTGCAGTGGTTTGCACATATCTTAAAATCACAGTCCCTGTGATATCTAATGAAAGACACAGAACTTCAGTGCCCTGAAGAATACCTGAAGAATGTCACATAAATTTCAAGGGATTTCTGGAACCCCTAAACCACTCCATCCTTAGACTCTATCCTCACTGGGTGGTGACCCCCAAATGTAGCAGAAAGTCTCAGGAGGGGAAGAGAGAGGGGCTGTGGTTTTTTTTAATATGAAATTTATTGTCAAATTGGTTTCCATGCAACACCCAGTGCTCATCCAAACAGTTGCCCTCCTCAATGCCCATCACCCACTTCCCCATCTCCCCCACCCTCCATCAACCCTCAGTTTATTCTCAGTTTTTAAGAGTCTCTTATGGTTTGGCTCCCTCCCTCTCTAACTTTTTTTTCCCCTTCCCCTCCCCCATCATCTTTTGTTAAGAAGATGAAGAAGAGCCTAGAATATTTTTCCATATTTTTGTATCTTCTTCAATTTCCATCATAAGGTTTCTATAGTTTTCAGCATACAGATCTTTTATATCTTTGGTTAGGTTTATTCCTAGGTATTTTATGATTCTTGGTGCAATCGTGAATGGGATCGGTTTCTTTGTCTTTCTGTTGCTTCATTATTAGTGTATAAGAATACATCTGACTTCTGTACATTAATTTTGTATCCTGCGACTCTGCTGAATTCATGTATCACTTCTAGCAGACTCTTGGTGGAGCCTATCAGATTTTCCATGTCATCTGCATGGAATATCATGTCATCTGCAAAAAGTGAAAGCTTGACTTCATCTTTGCCAATTTTGATGGCTTTTATTCCGTTTTGTTGTCTGATTGCTGATGCTAGAACTTCCAACACTATGTTAAACAACAGCGGTGAGAGTGGACATCCCTGTTGTGGTCCTGATCTCAGGGGGAAAGCTCTCAGTTTTTCCCCATTGAGGATGATATTAGCTGTGGGCTTTTCATAAATGGTTTTTATGATGTTTAAGTATGTTCCTTCTATCCTGACTTTCTCGAGGGTTTTTATTAAGAAAGGATTCTGAATTTTGTCAAATGCTTTTTCTGCATCGATTGACAGGAGGGGCTGTGTTTAAAATAGAGCTAGCTCACCCATCAGTGGTCAACAAGCCACACAGAATTTCCAAGTTTATTTCTAAATCTGTGAAATGGGAGTGCTAATAGCATGGTCTTTGTATCCACATGATACTTGCAAAAAGCAGAATGTATCATGGATGTGAAAGCATCTAAAAGCATTAAAAAGTCTGTTTCAACATGCAGGACCCTGTTACTAGCTTATTTTAAAAGTGTCTTTTATTCTAAGGCATCAGTTTTTCTTTAATCTCATTACAGTATCATGTAGAATCAGACATTTGAAAGTGCATCACAGACAGAACATTTCTCAATGACTGAATTGGATGCAACAAATATTATTGAGTCCCAGGGTGGCCTCTGTTCTAGGATGTCTCTGCTCCACCCACCTGCCTCTTCTTTTCACTCCTTCTTTGGGCTCTGGCTCAGGTGCCTCCTCCTGTGCTAAGCCTTCCCAGCCCCTCCCCCACCCAAGTGACACATCACTCAGTACCCACTTCTGCAGGACCTTGATCACGACCTGGGAACCCCTTGTTCATCCAGCAGTCTTCTCTCCCATCAGTGACCACCCTGAAGTCGGAGAAGGTGACCCACTTACCCCTAGGTCCCTCATCCTGGCACAGAGCAAACATGTCTGCTAGATGAGACCTGGATAAAGGAGTAGAAAGCCCCATTCTGTTGCTTGAATATAACAAAGGCCCTGCCTCCAAAATATTTATTCAGTGGGGGAAGCAGACGAGAGACAGGCTGGAGACCACGGTGATGTTCAGAGACTGGGGAGGTCTCAGTTCATTTGGGAACATCAGGGGAGCTTCAGTGTGGCTGAGGATTGTTGAAGTGGCCATTGGAAGATGAGTGGGTCCTAGGAGCTGCACTCAAAAGGAGAAAGGAAGCCAGGAACAGAGACAGAGGGAATGAAAAATGTGGCCAAGTTAAGGCTGTGGCTGTCAGTCCCTTTGCCTGGCACACAGGCCACATGTGTGGAAGAAGTGGGAGCCACAGTGAGGGGAAAGAGCAAAGTGACAAAACGTGTGGCATGTTTACTGCCAGGCTGGGAGTTTGCACTTGGTGGGGACTCAGGAAGGTTTTGAGCGACGGGACTGACATGGAGGCATAGGAAATTGAAGTGGCATTTTGTGGCCACTGTGAGAATAACTATGAACACTCTGTAAATTTTGGAGGTGCAAAATACTAATTATTTACTCAAAAAGTATTTATTGAGCACTCAGTATGTGCTCTTTTCTGGAAACTCAGGATACAAATCAGTGAACCCAAGAGAGTCCTGGGCCCTCGTAAAGCTTACATCCTAGCCAAGGTGAGAGTGAGACACAGATAATCAACAATAGATGTAGCAAATCAGCAAATTATATAGTAGGCCAGATAAAAAATGAAAAGGGAGAAAATCCTGAAAAGGTAGAGCAGGGAGTGGGTGGTTGGGAGTGTCAGGCGTCACTGTGAAGATGCTATTGATGGAAGGGTGGGGTTGTGTGGTGTGTCATCTGGATGGGTGGCTCGCAGGGTATCTTGGGCAGAGAGAACTGTCAGTACAAAAGCCTGGGGCTGGGTTCAGGGAATGGATATGGTCATGGCGGGGGTGTGGGCGGGGGTACGGGTAGATCAAGCACAGCTTGTGAACCATGGTGACAGCTTTAACTTTTCTTTTGAGTGCTGTGGGAGCCATGGCAGGGCTTGGGGCAGAGGGGTGACATGAATTGGCTTACATTCGGATAGGACCTCTCTGACTACTGCATGCAGAATAGATTGTAGGAGGGCAAGAGCAGTACCAGGAAGGCCAGGTAGGAGGCTACTGCTGTAATCCAGTTAGGAGTGCTGGTGGCCTGTCTAAGGAGGTGAGAAACAATGGGAGTTTTGGGTAAGTATGTTTTGAGGGTAAAGCTAATAGGATTTCCTGATACTTGAGGTGTGAGAGATACAAAGGGGTCTCTGGTGGCTGCAGGGTCCAAACAACTCGAATGATGGAGGTGCCATTGCCTGAGTGGGGGCAGTGGGTTTGGGAAGGAGTACTTGGCCTTCACTTTAGAATGTTCAGTTTGCTGTGTCTTCTAGCATCCACGTGGAGATGTGAAGTAAGCAGTTGGACACCCACGTTTAGAGTTTGGGAGAAAGGTCCGACTGGAGAAATAAATTGAGAATTGTTAGTTTACAGCTCGTCTTTGAGGGCATGGACTATTAAGACGTTCAGGAGGAGAGGTAGGACAGGCAAAGGAGACTGACAAGAACTGGCCAGTGAGTTAAGAAGGAAAGCAAGAGATTAAGTATCTGGAACTAAAGGAGGGGGGGGGGACATGGGAGATACCAGGGGGGTACTCCCCAAACTAGTTCCTCTTTTTCCCAGGCACATAACTAGACTACATTTCCCACCTTCCCTTGAAATTAGATGCATCCACACGACTGAGTTCTGGATACTAACATGTGGCTGGAAGTGATGTATGCTATCTTCAGTAAAATCTCCTGCTCCCTTGGCCCCAGGCAATGGTGGAACCTCTGGATGGGAGGATCTGGTCTCCTAATGACTGTGTGGAGTAGCAATCACCTCGCCACACACACACACACACACACACACACACACACACACTTTGGAGTGTGTCACAGGTGAGAAATAAACCTTTACTATTTTCAGGCGCTGAGATTTGAGGATTGGTTGTTACAGCAGCTAGTAACAACTAACAAACACAGGGGGTGATCAAGGACTTCAGACAGGTGAAGGAAAATGAGGACTGAGGAAGGATCATTGTGTGTAGCAACCTGGAGGTCACTAGTGACCTTGAAATGGGAGTTTTAGAGGAGGACGACTGAAACTCTGGGCAGTAAAAAATGGGAAAAAAGAAGTTGGTGACAGTGAGTCCAGATCCATCCCCCTTTGAAAAGCGAAACTGTGAAGGGGAACATATGGGGCGCTAGCTGATGGGGAAGGAGGGGTCAAGAAAAGGGTTGTTTTGTTTGTTTTAAGATGGGAGAAATAAGCACACCCTGTGCCATTTGTTGGTGGAAAATGTCAGCTCCTTTCCTGAGACCATGGTGCAATTTGGCACATGGCCCGTGCCTCTGCCGCTCACCTGGGACAGTTATTTGTTTCCGCCTGAATAGCAAATGATATCGTTTTGAAAGGCCTCCTGGTGCCTGATTGATTTGTTAGGGAACCTGACAGCCTTAATGGACTTTTCTGACAAGACAATGGCTTCTCTTGGCAGTGCTTGTCTTGGAGAGATTCCAGGGATGGTCATGAACAGCATTATGCTGGAAACAGAGGAGGAAGAGGAGGAGGAGGAAGGGGTAAATGTTGCAGAGAGTTTACTTAAAGTGGAACCTGAAGCATGGGAAGGAAACAAGCCTCAAGGTCCTGTTTAATTGTCAGATGCCAGGGGAGGGAACAAAAATATGAAAGAAATGTGTCTCATTACAGTTTTGGTTAGTAGGAAAAAACTAGGATCACCCAAGGAGGATATTTCCTTTTGCAGTTAATCTCCATGGATCACCCCTTTCCTTCTTCCCATTTTCCAAAGGAAAGGTGTCCTTTGGGATGCAGTGTCACATCTTAGAAAGACTCAACTTTAAGTTCTTGCTTCGTCACTTCCTGCCTATGTGATCCCTTTCCCCTTCTGGAGTATAGAAATGATCATATCTGAAGTAGTTTCTGGCCTGTGGCAGGTGTCCACGAGTGGTGGCTGCTGTTGTTTGGGACCCGAGAAGACGTGATAGCCTAGATAGAGAAGCCGGCTGTCGTAGGTTATCATATGGTGCTTTTCCCCAGCCTTCTGCAACTTTCCTTGTCTGTGCCTCCTCATCCGTAAAGTGAAGGTAATCACTACACTAACCTCACAGATCTGAGGAAAGTATTAATAAATGAAAGCATGTAAGATACTTAGTGTCTGGCACATAATGACTTCTTGGAGAATTAGCTGTTACAATTATTTGCACACGTGTGTGTGTGTGTGTGTGGTTTTGTGTTAATTTAGAGAAAGGCACATCTCCTGGTTGGTTGCTTGTACTTAACATGGAACCTGGACAGAATGTGGAGATGGGGTGATGGATCTGGAACTAAGGATAACAGTGTGATGTTCAGCCTATCTCTCATTCCAGCTATGCCCAAATGTCCCTTCTTGGAGGAGCCGGATCTGCTGAGGGGGACCTCCATCTTAGGGGTAACATAAGCCACCTTAAGTTCCTTGAAGTTGCCTAAGGTCTTCTTCCCCTGTTACTGCCCCTTCAGGCAGCCAGGTTGCAGTGGTCCTTATGATTGGTCAGGCCTGCCTGTTCCCCATTCTAGCTCTATGAGGCCTTGGGAAGGGACTAGCGATCCCTAAGGACAGTACATTGGTGGACCCCCTGTCATTATTGGCCTGCTAATGATTTTTAGGTGTTCTAAATATGGTGGGGGGTGGGGGAGTAAGGAGATATGTGAGAAGAAGGCAGGCATTATCTTTAAGATGTGGCCTTTGTCCTACCCGTGATGAGGTCAACATTATTATGTAACTCTTAAAGTTAGGAAATTGAAAATCAGAGAGGTTGTGTAACTTACCCAAGATCATACAGCATCCAAAGGGATTTGCCGGCATCTGAACCAAGGTTCTTCTGACACTGAAATGCTATGTTTTTTAAAAACTTTCAGGGTACCTGGGTAACTCAGTTGGTTAAGTGCCTCACTCTTTTTTTTTTTTTTTTTGAGAGAGAGAGAGAGAGAGAGAGTGAGCACACACATGAGCAGGGGAGGGGAGGAGAGAGGGAGAGAATCTCAAGCAGTCTCTGAGCCATCAGCATGGAGTCCAATGTGGGTCTTAAACTCACAAACCATGAGGTCACGACCTGAGCTGAAATGAAGAGTTGGATGCTTAACTGACTGAGTCACCCAGCTGCCCTGTGTCTGACTCTTGATTTCGGCTCAGGTCATGATCTCATGGTTCCTGAGTTCAAGCCCCACGTTGGGCTCCTTGCTGACAGTGTGGAGTCTGCTTAGGAATTTTTTCTTTCTCCCTCTCTTCCCCTCTTCTGCACTCTCACTCACTCTCTCTGTCTCTGTCTCTCTCTCTGTCTCTCTGTCTCTCAAAATAAATAATTAAACTAAAAAAAATCTTAAAATTTCTTTAACATTATGTCTATGTGTGGCTCAACTCAATTCAAATGTTTATGGAGCTCACACTGAGGCCCCAGTGCTGGTCGGGAGGCAGAAGACATTACACCCACCTGTGAGGAGTGGTCAGCGTAGACAAGAAGGCAGAACACGCTCATGGAGTGCCTGACCATGTGATACATATTCAGCGATCAGGTTGACCAAATAATAAAACGGATTCAGAGAAAAGCGATTCTAAGTACTTCCTGGGTCACACAAGGCAGGAATATCAGAGACATTAAACTGAGGTTGGTGAGCAGATAAGGTTGAGAAAACCAGAGAGGAGGGGTGAGGAGGCAGGATTGGATGCAGTTGCTGCTTGGACCTGACCCCACACAGCCACATTCTCTGCATGTTCCCAAGGCAGGTCTTGGTTAGTCAGTGAGATCACTCAAAATGCCATCTTCTGCCACTCCATGAGGACTAAGCACCTACTGTATGTAGGCGCTGTGTCTGACACTTGAGCCCAGAGGACCATAAGGCAAGGTTACTGCCCTAAATGGCTGGTACTCCCTGATCAGTACAAACATCCATGCCTCACAAAGCTCCCGACCTGCACTCCCACCAGTCGGCCCTGGGCTGGGTGCAGCTCATGTGGACAGCACCTTGCCATGGGCATACACTGTGCCCCCGGGGCCTGGGAGCTTCATCTTCTGTCCCTGAAGAAAATGCACCAGAATGCACACAAGTAAGGGATTTTGTTATAGGTGTAACCTTGAATCCATTCTATTAAAAAAAATGAAAAGGAAATCATTCACAAACTTCAGAACATTCGCTTTTATTAGTAACAAATTACCTCCTGTGGAAATACTGCTGCTGAGATCTATAGCTATAAACAACTCTAAATTAGTCTGTTCATGGGGCCGGGAGGGCACTTGATCTGGTTGGTAGTGGAGGCAGGGTGTTGAGAGAGGCAAGGAAGGAACCCACAGAGACACCTTCTCCTGACACCCTGCAGAGCCCCTCAGGGCGTCCTCCCCAGCTTGGGGACAGAGGCCAAGGCAGAGGGCAAGGATGAGCAGCAGGGCAGAGATTTGGCAAAGTGGCCCTACAGGAGGAGATTGAGGAACCACGGCCCCAGCCAGCCAGAAATGAGCGTGAAGTGCTCCAGGCAGGTTCTGGCTTTGTGAATACCCGTCTGCTCTTATCAAGGATGAGGACACCTGACACGTGAAAGCCAAACATGACTCTTACCTTCCAGCCCTGAATTAGCTCCCCAAACCAACTCTTCAGGGCTTCTTCTTTTAAATAATGAAGTATCTGATAAATGTGCTGCCAAGTGCAGCTGAGAAGAGCGGCTGAGACCAGGTTTAAAATCTCCCAGGGAAGCACCCTCTGGACCTTCGAGGGAGACATTTGTACCTGCCCTGCTAGAATCTCCACTTGGGGAGGGTCTGATGGATTGTTCCCTTCGGATGCTGGCTGAGCGCATCCAGAGTCAAGAATGCTCAGAGGCCAACCAGCACGTGGTAGACCTGAAATAGCAGATGTGGGGCCCATGACACAGCTGCCCGAGCCAGGAATTCGGAGCCCCAGAAGGGAAGCTGAGCCTGCCCTGCCTGAGCAGTAGATTAGACAGCTGGTATTGGTTCCCTCCTTCTCCTCTATTCCTACTTCGTCATGCATCCCACAACCACTGAGTGACCAGAGCCCCCCAGGGTGAGGAGCGGACTTTGGGATATTCTCAGACCTTTCTTCAGACTTTCCTCAACCTCCTGTTTGTCCATCACAACCGACTCATCACGTGTCCTGTTTCCAGTGTCTAAGGTGCCAGTGTTTTAGCACATAAGCTCACGAAAACAGCAAAGGAAGAGCTTTGAGAACAGATCCTTCTTTCCGGGAATGTCTGTGCCTTAACAGTGAGTTAGTCCAGGAGAAAGTGTCTCAGAATCACCATGTGCACCTCCGTGAGAAACTTCCCCTCTCTGAATCCCAATTATCTACTTTATAAGAGGAAGGAGTTGTTCCAGGTAACCTACCCTTCTCATTCTATTTATGCTTTAATGGCATGATTTCAGACATCAGAGAGAACTTTCTGTGACCTTTAACTCAGACTACCCTACCCTTTTTGTCTTCCAGGGTCTTTAAGTGGGGATAATGATGATAATGCCTTCCTTAGGAACTTGTTTCCAAAATTAAGTAAAATGACACATGCTCTACAAATTCAGAAGGTCAAAACCTGTGGGGACTGACGTTGATGGTGGTTTTTTAAATAACCAAGCACCGGGTAGATAGAGCATTCTCTGCCTGGTGAAAATCCTCCTACATACATCTTGATGCAATTATTGGATTGTTGCGCTGGGTGAAGTCCTAGCAGATGAATTGGCAGGTCAAATGTATACTCTTTTAGTATTCTTGGTACCCAGAGCAGAACTGTCTTCCCAGAAAGGAACTGATTTACCAGTAGTTAAGAAAGGAAATGCTCTCTCCCCTGTTTTGCCAATTTAATGAGCAAAATTGTGACCACATTTTAGTTTGCATCGTGTTGATTACTGAGGAGTGTGAACATTTCCAAAATCGTTATGAGGTATATGTGTTTTTTGTTTTGTACATTTTATATTCATATATGCTTATAATTGAAGAGATTATTGCTTCCCTATTAAAATGCAAAAATGTCTATCTCTCGCTTCCTCTTTTTAATAGTAACCCATTCACATATCTTTGTTTTGCAGGAAATGTTATTCTTTTGTGCTTTTAAATTTTGATTAGTTGGTTTTGGATATAAATTTTAAACGGTATTAGTCATATCCATTAATGTTTTCTTTTATGATTTTTTTCCCATTACTTTTTGCTCTAAGCAAAAGGAAAAAGGTTCCTCATCCAAAAATCCATACAATACTAACACTTTTTCCCAAGGTTGTATATGGCTCATTTTTAAACTAACTCTTTAAACTCTGTGAAATTTGTTTTGATACAGGATTGGAGGTGAGGCTCTAGCTTAATTTCTTATGAGTAAAAATATTTCACTAATCCCCTTGAAAATAATGTCATTAATCTTAATTTAGTAAATCTAGTTGGCTTTATCCAGGAAGGCTTCTTTTCATGGATTTTCTTTCTTTCTATGAAATGCAAGGAGATCTTTTAATCTTACAATTATGATTAATGTTTTTTGTCTGTTTTATTTTAGTCAAGGGAAATTTAGAATATCTTTGTTTATTGATTCCATTCCCCACAATTACTGACAATGCTTACAATCTCTGTTCTCCATGTATGATGCGTTCTGACACTGATGTGTGTTTCTTTGGCATTTTCCTGCCTTCTTAGATAGTTTATTTTATTTTTTGCATCAGTTTTACAGTGTTCACTTTGTTTTTTCGGTACTACCAATGCAAATTTTCTTTCCGATGCCATGGTTTTAGGTTCTGTTGCAATCCTTTTTATTTCACTTATCTTTTTTTTAGTTAATTCTGTTGGGTTTTCATATTATTTGTTATCTTTTAACCCAGTTTTACATATAAAGACCCTGTGACTTTGAGCAAGCTGTGGACCTTCCCTGTACTTCCCAGCGGTAATTGGAGAATAAAATGAGTCAATACTAACAAAGCGCTTCTAGCTATGGCTGGCGCAGAGAAAGGGCACAATTAATCTCATTATTATTAACCCTCACCACACTTACTTTACACTTTGAAAAGACACAGTGGATAGAAAATGACAGTTCCCAGTTTGAAGTGCCCCCAGATTCCTTCATAGCTTTGCCACTGTCACAGCACCTTCCTGTGAGAACCATTTATTTAGGAAAAATATGTTATTACCATTCTATCTATTCCACTCATTTCTCGCTCTCAGAATTTTGAAACGTAGAGATTCAGTTATCTGTAGAATAAAGTCCAGTGTGTGTACTGTGGTGGTTGTCAGCAGGGTAGGGATGCAGAGTTGGGGTAATGCTTGGGGGACAGTATTCTGGCTGATCAAACCAGGATCCATTCAGTAGAAAAGAGAGGGCTCAGTGTTTGGGTAGGTGTTGACTTTGCATTTCTAGATCAGGGGTCCATGGAGAATGAATGAATTATAGTCCCTCATGCTTTCAGGTCAACAGGTTCACTCCCTTTCAAACACATAGCTTTGGTGCCCGTTAGTGGATTTTTTTCATTTCCATTTCATTGATAGGAGATAGACTTTTCCTCCAAGTTTTGTTAATAGGTTAACTTCCAGGGCCAGATTTCAGTGCATTTGTGAGTGGTGGTCCCTGTGGTGGCTTGGTACGTACTTCCATGGGGTCCTTACTGAGGGAGACTGAGTCCCCTGCTGCTATCCAGGGAGCCTTCCAGAATATATATCCCTGCTGAAGTTCCAGTGGTATTTGCATTGCTGTCTGAACCTGCCGTTGCCCAGGCTGGGAGTTAGAGCACTGTGGGATTTAGTAACTGAGAAAGTAGCAGTAACAATGCATACTACTCTCTCCTGTGGACTGGCACCGGAGAAGACAAATGGCATAAAGAGGCCCACATAATGAAAGGGAGTCAACTCTTCGTTCATGTGGTGATGGAAGAGGGTTTTACCGTGGTTCAGCTTTGAAAAGGTGCTAAATTTTTATGTGTAAGTCAGAGGCTTAATTAAATTCTCACTACAAGCATAGATTTCAAGGACTTTTCTAAGCACCTACGTGGCTGCAAATCAGAGGCCATTCAGATTCTCATTCATTCACTTCCTTATTTATATTTATTGAGCTCCTGCCATGTACTAAGTGCTGGCGATACAGTGGTGAACAAGACCGAGCCCTCCCTGTCTCCTCTGAGAAAATCTACTCTTCACTGCACACCTACCATATCGTATTCATTTATTAAGAGCCTTATATGCATCGCTGTACATGTAATGACTCTGGGAGGTTGCCACCATTGTCCTTATTTTACAAGTGAGGGATTGGGACACAAAGAGCTTTGTGTCATTGGAGGGCCAGGACTCAACCCTCTGTTTGCCTGATACTGAAGCCCTTGGCTCATGATTCCCAAATCCACCAATTCCCACATGCCATGCATGATCAGAATATGTTTGTGAGGATGTGATTTTGCAACCAGAGATGCAGTGTTCAACTTGATAGAAGCAGCTGTAGTTGGAGCATGCTGTACATCTGGATGCTGAGAAACATCTGGAAGCATTACACACTTCTAGGCAGGTGTTTGGCAACAAAGAGCCAGTCAACCCACATGATAACGCACCCAGCGGGAATGAGGCATTCCCACCTGGAGTACAGACTCTTAAAGTCTGAGAGCAATTTTCAGTTTTGCTCTTGTAATCCTATGGGAAATCATGCAGTAGCCTGAGCTAAAGTCATGAAGGCTCAAGGAAACCTCAAGCTGCTGCTTTTTTTTGGTTGGATAACTCATCATTTTGAAGCCACACTGTGTCCTAACCATTCTTTGTACCATTCCTGAGGGAGGGTGCCACTTGTCTAGATGTTTCATCTTGCGTAGATCTTGGTGGGCCCTGTCCATGCAGTGGGTTTGAAGGAGGAAGATTGTTATAGAAACCCACAGAATAGGCCTACTTACAACTATTGAGGTAGAATCTGGGGACAGGGAGGGAGTTGTAACAAATACTTAGACAGCCATGAAGCCAAGGACAGCTCAGCATTCCCTCCACTTCCTAGGGAGTTTCCAGTCTCCAAATTCATAGCTTTTCCCATCGCCATCCCAACTATTCCGTGAACAGTAACACCACGTTATTATGAGCATGAGTTTTAAGAGAGGTTCTGCAGACTTAGGGGTGGAGCGGTGTCTCATTCCCTGGACAGGCAGAGTCAGGCTCCTGTAGATGGTCAGCTTGATGGAATGAAAGGAGCTCTGGACTGGCTGTTGGGAGGGCTGGGGTCTCATCCCAGCTCTGCCCTGCACTGGCAGTGTGGCTTTGGTAGATCATTCCCTTCCTGGCCTCAGTTTCCTCCTCCATAAATTGAGCTATTTAGGTCGGTTTGGATTATTTTAAGGAAACTTCCAGCTCTGTTACTTAAGATTCATTCTAGAGTGGTTGGTTTGCAGGGATGAGCAATCTGTTCTCAATTATCCATGACCAATAAACAGAAAAGGAGAGGCCCCAAACCACATAATATATGCTGGGTAATTCATATATATCCAATTAACCCCCACAATAAAAAACTTTAGGTAGTTGTAATAGTTACAGTGGTACAATGGAGTTGAATCATCATGCACATTTGATTTACTTGAATGAAACCAGATGTGGATATTGAGAGAGAAATCTTCATTTATCTCCTCTTTACATCCCTGCCCCCACCCTGTTTACCATCTCTCCCTCAGCCTTTCAAACTAGACCTTAACCTCTAGTGAATCCAAAAAAAAAAAAAAAAGTAAGAAAAGAAAAAGAATAATAATCAGTGGAAGCTTTGGGGCTTCCAAGTGCCTGGCATTCACAATTTAAAGAGGATTTAAAGTTTTGTTGTTTTATTTTTCAAGCACAACATGTGCTTGATTTTCAATTCCCAGCACACCTGCTGGCTTTTGACCCTAAACCCGAATAGATTTCCCCTGCCTCATCCATAGTAGCTGTGAAATGAAAACGACAGGTGTCAGGGATTAAGTAACCTGCCATCACAGGTGTGGTGAGGAGCCAGGGTTCAAATGTTGCACCAAATGACCAACTCTGTTCTCAGTCTCTTGCTTCATGTATAGCCATGCCCAGCAACTGCATGGACATTTGGTTCCTCAGGAACGTTCTGGGTGCTTGCTGTGGGTATTCCCCTGAATGAACAGTCATTTACACTTGGCTTTCTCATGCGTTATGTTAATCATTTTTAGCAGAGATTTCCCTTCTGGATTTGGTTTGGCTCAGTCCAGTGTTTAAAATGAGTTTGAGGCCTAGGGGAGCCTGGTGACTAATGACAGAAAGGCAGCCATCAGTGTCCTATGCAAGAATGGAAAATCATTTTTGGGTTAACGTTTCTCATTTGCCACAGAAAATCCACAAAGCAATTAATCTGCATATAGATAATTATTCATTTGTACCTCTTCAAAAGCAAAACTTCAGCTTATGTAAGTAGAAAGCTTATACGCTATGTTCTGAGGACCACCCAGAGCCACCCTTCCCAGAAAACTCCCTTAGCTAGCCTGAAAGACTACCATTAACCTCTCAACCACTTGACATTCTTCAATGGTTCCCCACTGTTTTTAGGGTAAAGTCTCATCTCTTTGACGTGACCCATAGGGCCTCTATTATCTATATTCTGCTTATATCTTTAGATTTGTTCCCCACTGTTCCTCCTACCTCCCAGCAGCTCTAACAAACATTTCATTTTCTCAAGTAGGCCATGCTTCTGTTCACTCCAGACCTTGCTACATATTGTCCGTCACACCTGGAACCCTCATCCTCCACGCTAAGACCCACGAGACCTCAGCCCTCAGGCCCTGGGAAGCCCACACTGTTGCCCCTCACAGCCTTGCTTATACTCGGTTGCAATTGCTGGTTTCTATGCCAGAAGCTTCTTGAGGGGAAGAGCTCTGTCTTCCACCATGCCTTGTATCCTTACCATGTCAGTGCATAGGGGGTGTTCAATGGCTATTGATGAATGAATGACCTGATCATTAATTAAGATTAAACTCGCCACTTTCTATCTGGGAGAAATAGCCTCATAGCCATCAGCATTTTTCCTTTCATTTTCAATACCATAAGTAATACATGAAAATATTCTTCTTGTTAAAAAACATAAGAAGAAGGAAAGAAAAGAAACGTAGCAAATGAAGCTAAACTCTTCTTAACTACCATTTCCAGACCCCAAATCCTCCCTTATACATTTTTTATTTTTCCTAGCCTGTGTGTGTGTGTATGTGTGTGTGCACATTTTCACATTTGTATTTCTGTACCCACATATCCTACAAAGAAAATGTATAGTATTATATAGAAATACCTATTTGCAGCTTGCTTTGTCAAATTTACAACTTGTTATGGATTTGATCCTGTGTTAGCATCCTTAGCTTTAATTCATTCTTTTTAGAGGCTGTCAAGATTTCAGACTGTGGATGGAACAATGTATGTAGTCACTCCCCTATTGTCCATCAGAATTTACGTACAGAGTAATCCTGGAGTCTTTGATAGAGGGGAGGACTTTAGGGATCATATGATCTGATCTTCTCTAGAGACTGGAGTCCCTCCAGGAGGATCCCTGTGCAGATGTCTCCCATTCTTGCTTACATACTTAAAGGAACAGAATATTCCATACCAGAGAAAGCAGCCCTAATTACAACATTTATTCCCACATTAAACTAAAATCTTCCCCCTTTTAATTGCCACCCTCCACTGTTGATTCTTTCATCTGGAACCTCAACCACGAAGTGCACTTCCTCCTCCTCTCCCCTTGCCCTCCAGACGTGTGATGGGAACGGTCTCCCACAAATCATTCTTCTTAGTCCTTTGCCAATTTCTTTAGGATTTTATTCCTAGACCCCATAAACATCAGGCAGCCTTCTGAACGCACCCAGTTTGGAAAAATACTCTCCTAAAGTGTCACTCTTAGGAGAAAAGGCAGCATACTAGATACAGCCTAACCAGCCCTGGGCTCTTTGGGATTATCATCTCCCTCAAATTAACCACTATGCTTCCATTAATGTCACCCATTATCCTCATAGCTTCCATCCCCAAGGAAAGAGGGAGCAGGACAAGTAGATTTGGGTCAGACTGGGATGACATTGGGTGTGGAATCTTCTCCTAGAATGTAGGTCTGGGCAGGGGTATGGAGATAATAAGAGGATTCTGAATTCCCCTGGAAAATGCCAGTGAACACAGGGAACAGAATGACCATTTTACTTGGCATGTTCTTGGAGGAAACCAGTCCTCAGAAAGCTGGGGACCCAGTCCTGCCTGCTGATTCTTACTAGAGTAGAGGAGGAGCACCTGGCCCCCCAGGCCTGTGCAGGCAGGCCCAGAGCTTCTCCGGGCTGAAGAGTAGGAACACTGGGGAGTAGCCCTTGGTTCCCAGTGTCCTTTCTTCTCTGTTCAGTCCTTCAGGAAGCCTAGTCTACCCTCATTCACTTATTCTAAGGTCTGACCCTGTGATGGGAATGTAGGTCCCCATGGTGGGATTAGTAGGAGGGATGAGTTTCACCTTCCTTTACAGAGGATCTGTGTCTTCAGGCAGAACAGGGCTCAAATCCAGCCCCACCCTCCATCAGTCAGCACACTTTGGTTGTCAGTAACAGGAACAGACCCTGGTGGCTGAAGCAGAAGAGGAATTACTAGAGGGTAATGTGAGCAGAGGGAACTCAAAGACCCCACGGAAGCTTGAAGGCCCAGGTTTAATTCCCATCCTTGAGCCAATCCATTCAAGATTCAGTGATCTGGAAAGGTCATTTGGCCTGGCAACCTGGTTTATGGTTCCAATCTAAACAGCAACGAGTATAAGGCATCCCCAATGCAACCATTCTAACTCAGTCTTAGATAAGATTATCCCAGCTTCAGTTTCCTTGTCTATTAAAAAAAAAAAAAAAAAAAAAAAAAAGGATGAATGTACCCATCCAATTTGGAAGGTTTTTTGTAGAAGTGCCTAGCATGGAGCAGGTGATCAACATTCTTTAACTCCAGCATGCCCCAGGGGACTAGAGTCAGCACTTGTATCCTCTGCCCGTAGACTCAGCACTACATTTACCAGCTCCTGACCTCTTTGTAACACGTCCTCACTGCTTGCAGGCCTTCAGTAAAGAATCTCTTAAGTATTTAAATCGTGTCTTCAAGGATGGCTTCCAGAGATCGAGGGAAAATCCCACCCCAAGTGATTGCTCATGTGGCAGACAGCTTTGAGAACAGGGAGAGACTATCATAGGGGAAGAAATTCAATAACAGCATAATTTAATGAAAGCAATCTTTCTTTGACTGTCTGAAGCTTTATCTGTTTTCTTACACTTTGGGAAAGCACAGACACCACATATTTTTGAATTCTTTATACAACATAATAAAATTAGACTATTTATTATATGTGTGTTAATCAGAATGTATCAAATTTTTATCAAGCAGCCAAAATAGCTAACACTTATGGATTTTGCATTATGATGTAGATCTGGGGCAGAGGGATGAATATTTGAGTAACAACACTTAGTCCTTGCTACGACAAAGATCTGGATCCCCTGGTAGAAATAGGAGGTGGGAAAAGTCCCTTTTCTGCCTTGCTCTTATATGTGGCTGGTGGTTTGATCAGAAAAAGCTCTCATTCTGCCTTCCTTCTTCTTCCTCTCCTCCTCCCCTGCCTTGTCCTTTTTCCTTATTCTTCTCTTTGTCCCTCCTGCACCATCTACCTTCTCCTCTTTTCCTCATTCCCTCTCTCCTTTTTTTAATTTCCCCCTACTTCTGCCATGTATGACAATAACAAATTATCCCTGGGTCACAAGACCCACCATTCATTCTTTGGAATAAAACAGTTTCCTTGGTAAAATGTAAGGAGTGCATAGAACGGGAAGCAGACAACTTGTTCTTAGACAGACACCCTTTAATTGGAACTGTTTATACATCCTTACATCTGTGGTAGTTCTCTCCATGCAAGAGGTATCAGAGGTTTGGGAAAAGAAACACTGGGTGGAGAGTTAGGAAGGGATGGGAATCCCTGCTTGGCTTTTAACTACCTGTTACTTTGGGAAACCGTAACTCATCCTTCGTTGAAATACTCAGTACAATGCCAGGCACGTGGTAAACATTCAGTAACTTAACAGAGTCTGTAGAGCCTAGTGATAGCCATGCAAAAGGAACTTTTCCTCTCTGTGCCCCAGTTACCATATCTGAAAAATCAGGATAATTGTGCTGCTTTTCAAACTGCATCATTATAAGGATTAAATAAGTTAACTCATATAAAATGCTTAACACAGTGCCTGGCATAAAGTATGTACTCATTGTGTGTTTTCTAATATAAAGTAGGTCTGGGTTTGGTCAGGAAAATGGCAAACACTCTAGATATTTCCAGCACAAAGGGATTTCATAGAGGAGATTTGAGGGCGCAGATCTTTAGAGGAACTAAGGGGATGAAAAATCAGCCACCGCTAGTGTTCAGGAAGTCAGGAATTGCAGAACCAAGGGTGGTAACTTGCAAGAGGATGTCCAAATGCTCCTGGCATCACTCCGTCCTGTCTGCCTTCTGCTGGAGAGCCTGCATGGCTGTCCACCACTGCTTAGGAGAGTAGGGACTCCGCACCTCGTCACCTTGCCTCTCTGCTGTTATTCTTACAAAGACAGAAAACCTGTCAACTGCTGGTTAAAATTCCAGGAAATCTAGTTCCCAGGGCTCTAGAACTGTGATACAGGAGAAAGCACAGAGGAGAGAAAATGGCACTAAGTTGCCCAAAACCCATTGGGCAGAGTAGGGAGCATACCCAGGGCTGATGTGAAGATTATTTGAGATTTAGAGTGTAAAAGCATTTTGTAAACTTCAGAGTTCCAGGCGGGTATTAGATTTTGATGATAACGGGAGGGAAGCAGGAGCAATATGCCCCAACAATGAATCCAAGACCGCATAAGAAAACCTAGGAAACCAAGTGACAGTGTACTGAAGTCACATGCCATGGATAATTTGACACATTTAAGAATT
Source organism: Panthera tigris (assembly GCF_018350195.1). Lineage (NCBI taxonomy): Eukaryota > Metazoa > Chordata > Mammalia > Carnivora > Felidae > Panthera > Panthera tigris. The sequence continues at coordinate 122,060,454 of NC_056668.1, read as the reverse complement.
TACCATATGCCAAGTTCTATCATAAAAGCTTTACATGCACTCAGTCATTTAATCCTTAAAAAACCCATGCAAGAGGTACCATCATACACATTTTACAGGTGAGAAATCCTGGTCTGGAGAAGTTAAGTAACTTGCCCAAGGTCACACTGCTTGTAAATGGTCAAGCCAGGATTTGAATCTCAACAGTTTGATTCCGGGACATGGTTTCTTACCTGGTGTGTTGTAGTGGGGAGGAATGCACAGGCTGAGGTTGGCTGATTTCACATTTCCTGGGTGCTAGCTCTGACTGTAGCCAAGTGTCTGTTACATCCTCCACTATGATTATTTTTTTAATTTTTTTCATGTCTATTTATCTTTGAGAGACTGACAGAAAGACAGAGCACAAGAACGGGAGGGGCAGAGAGATTGGGAGACACAGAATGAGAAGCAGGCTCCAGACTCTGAGCTGTCAGCACAGAGCCTGATGTGGGGCTCGAACCCACAGACTGCAAGATCATGATCTGAGCTGAAGTCAGACGCTTAACTGACTGAGTCACCCAGGCGCCCCTCCACTATGATTTTTATATCCTCAGAGTAGAGGTTACTTTTTAAAAGCCCAGGTTCTTATTTCTTGCTTCTAGAAGCAGTCTTTTGCCAAGGCTGGGGATGTGCTCTCCTATGAAGAGGAATTTGACAAAATGATTAAGCAACTTTGTCCCATCATGGCTGTTCATGGAGCAGAGTTATAACCTGCCCTAAGAACTGCCCCAAGATCCTCATTCAACACAAAGTGGCACATCCTCTGTGGTTTTCTGAGATCCAGAAGAAACTGATTATCATTCAACAGTCAACATAAAAAATTTATTTTTTTTAATTTTTTAATTATTTTTTAAATGTTTATGTATTTATTTTAAGAGGGAGAGAGAGCGCGCGCACATGAGCCGGGAAGGGGCAGAGAGACAGGGAGGGAAAGAGAATCCCAAGCAGGCTGTGTACTGTCTGCACAGAGCCCAATGCAGGGCTCAATCTCATGGGCCATGAGATCATGACCTGAAGTGAAATCAAGAGCCAAAGGCTTAACCAACTGAGCCAGCCAACCACCCCCGCCAAAATTTAATTTTTTTTTAAATTTCAAGTTCATTAATTACTTTGTATGTGACATATATAGGAAATAAGAACATGCAAATAAAGTCCTTTCTCTTCAGTATAATTGATATTTTCTGCACCTTTTCAAGATATAGGAGAAATAGAAATGGTTGGTGTCCTGAGAGACAGTTGTGGCTCCAGGATTTGTAGAATGTGACCCATTTCTTCTAATAGCCTTCCTTCACCTTCGGTTTTCTCCATCAGCTGCTTCTAGAACAGAAATGGCCTTATTTACCTTAGAAAGCCAGAGCATTGTTTTTGGACTAGAAAATGAAACTATTTAAGAAAAGTCAAGTACAGAGAAAGCTTAGAAATTACGGTTTGAGATTTTTAAAGTTCTCTACAGCAGAAAGGAAGGAAGAAACCAAACTATGTTCTGCTTCCACTCAGAAGCACATTAGCTGTGGAATGAACGAGACCCTCCCTGAAACCTTCATCAATGACTCAGCATACATAAACTAACCTGTTTTCTAGCTGCCCCAACAGGAGGATGACAAGGAATAGAAACATGCACCTCATCCAAAAAGTCATCAAGGGGCTGGAACTCAGGAGGTAAAAGCAAAACTAGAATGTTGCTAAGAAAATGTAATAGTTATCCCTTTTTTTTCATGTTTATTTTTGAGGGAGAGACCGTGTGAGCAGGGGAGGGACAGAGAGAGAGAGGGAGACACTGAATCTGAAGCGGGCTCCAGGCTCCAAGCTGTCAGTACAGAACCTGACTCAGGGCTCAAGCTCATGAACCCCAAGATCATGACCTGAGCCAAAGTCAGAGGCTTAACTGACTGAGCCACCCAGATGCCCCAACAGTTATCATTTTTAAAGACGTGCAAAATTTCCCTAGCTGTTGTCAGAAAAAGATGGCTACCCCTATTAACTGAGAGATTCCAACATTTGGGAATAAGATTTTCTGGAGTCCCTGCATTTGCTCTTGTTTTGCCTGTATTAACCTCCATGCCATTTAAGCAAAGATGCAACCTCACACAACCCCTTAGTGGCAAAGTTGTGAGGGATTTGGGGTGGTGCTTTCACAGTAACCCAGTACTCAAGTCTTTGCTCCCTTACTTTATGCTTACTTCTTGGTTTGGAAAGACCCATCCCAGGGCCAAGCAGAAAGTAAAAGTGAGTGTGGAAGACACAGGGGTACTGGGATTGTGCTGAGCTGCAGGGGGGCTGCTCTCACTGAAAGCAGGACCCAGCCAATTGCTGCCTTGTTTGATTGTCGGCGCATGTTGCTAGGTATTCTGAGTTTTGAGAAGAACCTGAATTGAAAAGTAAAAAAAAAAAAAAAACTCCTGAATTCTAAAGATCAACAACTAGCTGTTTTTGAAACACTGAGTAGGTCAACCTAGCTGGTGTTGGGACCAAATTCAGCCCAGAGGAACCTTCTCCCCAGAGACCTTTCAAGGCAGGTGGCTGCTTTATAAAATAACTAAAGCCCCATGGAATGTGGAGCAAAGCTAATGTTTGGGGTGGGATCTGTTGAGGGAAATGATAATTTGAGTTTGCTTCTAATAACGGATTATGTGGAGTCCCTGCGGGGACAAGGACATCCAAAGAGCCTTCACAAACATGGCCATGTGCAGCAGGATTGAATGGTGCAACCATTCAAACCATCACAGTGAACCACATGAGCAGAGGTGGTAAAGTAGGAATTTATTTTAACACCACCAGTATGTCAACTCTAACCATGTTCTGCCCCATGTGTAAATTGCATGGATTATGGACATTCCAGAACCTGGATACATTCATGTCTGAAGAGTAGGGTGTCCAGCCTTTCCTAAAAAATAGGAACAGGAATAGGAGAAGAGGGGGCTTGCATGCAGGGCTGAGGACTTCAGAGTTTCTCATCTAATCAGAGACCTTTTCTGGCCTGTGTTCCCAGAGAGCATGCAGGGGACATCTGGGCTCACACATTAGTTGCGTGTGAGTGAGTTTTAATTAAAGCCCAGGGCTTTAAAAACTCCGTATTTCCCTCAGGTAACCTTTAAAACCACAATTCCTTAATTCAGAGAATTCAAATCTCCTTAAGAAAACAAGGTAGCTTTTTATCTAGGAGTAATGTTGCTTCCAGACTCCTTTTCTTGATGTGTTTTTTAATGCTTTATGGATGCTGCTCCCTCCTTGTTCAGAGCAAACCCTATCTTGGTATCCTAGAGGCTGGTAAATGCAGTTGGAGGGACACCTGTGGTCCCAGGATGGAGAGGTGGTACCCAGCCCTTCAAGACTGTCCAGCAGATTCAGCTCTGGTGTCAGAGGCAGCTGGATCTCCTGCACAAACACTTGGTAAAGAGAAACTTCTAGAAGGCACCTCTTGGAAGCCTGGCTTCCTCCAAGCTTCCTGGCTGACCATGGCACCTCCCTGGGAATGTGCTATGTCAGGTCGTGGGATACAGAAGTGTCTCCAAAAGGCGCTGTCATCATTATCATATCTATACCCACCTAGGGCTTTCTCTTTGCTCCACACTTTGGCCATAGTTGGTCACTCCACCTTCAGGGCCATTGGGCACTATTTTTGTCCTCATTCTATAGATTTGGGAATAGAGGATGAGAGGGCTTATGTTATGTTCTCAGCATCTGTAAATGGCTTCAGGCCCAGGCAGTTGGCTCTGGATGCTGTTCTCTGACCTACTGTGCTGTTCTGCCTCTCATGGTTCCCTGCAGCCAGGAAAACAACATCCAGATGAGAACAATCAATGCATCAGTTCAACTTTAAGGTGCAGACTGGGCTGTGTCACCTGACGCTGAACTCCTCAAAGGCCTACAGACGAGTCTGCCCACAGCACCCCCCAGCAGAGGTTGCCCCTTCCAGGTGCCATCCCATATGTTCATGATACTATACACATCAGTGTTATGATGTGTTTAGTCACTAGCCTGCAACACTGGCCGGGGAGAGAGTGCAAGTACCCTGGGAGAATAGAATTGTGGACCATTATGTGGAATTTGGTTCCTGTCTTCCCACCTGAGTCCCATGGTTAGTTTATGGACAGTTTCCATTTTTAGCCTGAAATTGGCCTAGATGTCTTTAACTTTGGAACCAGGCCTCCTTGCCTGGGCAGCATAGCAAGCACTCCATCCATGTCCATTACTATTAACTCTCTAAGTCATGGAGAAGATTCGGGGTATATTCAGAGGCAGATTTGCCAAGAGCCGTTTCCATTCACTTTAACAGCAATGTCTTCAGTGCCCAGTACTGAGCATGCCTGAGCAGAACTGGAGCCTTCTTCCATAATGCTTTCTAATGGAAAATCCAAAAGCAAGGCCCAAGAACTCAGAGAAAGAACACAATACCCAATACCATTTGTGCTGATTGATGATAGAGACAAGGCAGTTTCCATCCAGAGAAGGAAGAAAAGTGAAATTGACAGATGTCTCTGCGTGTCCAGGACTGCGTGCTCAGGACTACACTGTGGCCTTAGATCCTCACAACTAGCTGGTGAGCTTAATAGTATTATCTGGGGCCAGAAAGGACAGAAAGTGATCTGAGGCACTGGCTCTGTGGGACCATGGGTTTGTGACTACGAGGAGACAAGGTTGAGAGCGGTGGCGGAGGGAGTGGAGAGCAGAAGACAGGTGAGGAGTTAGCCAGGCTCTGGACACACATTACCTTACTGGGTCTGACTTCAAAATGAACAACCACCCAGTCAAAGCAGAAATCATGGACCAAGCCTTGTTCTTCTCTGTACCTCTATAATGGCTGAAAAAAATGTTTTATATTATTGAAAGAATGAATTAATAGTATCATTTGAGGGCTCTTACAGAGCAGAAACATGATGGATACTGAGAAGAATAATAAATTTAAACCCATGATTGCTGTCCTCAAGTCTTTCCCTCTGACTTTAATTCTCAATTATCTCTCCACATGTCTGCAGCTAAGAACTGAACATCTCATTAGAATATGGGGCAAATGCTGAAAACACAGAATTCTAGGAGGCAGGAAAACAGGCTAGATCGGGAGCCCCTGAGGGTCTCATTCTAACTCCAGCAAACCCTGGGGCTTCCAGGGACATCTACACCCTTCAGGTGGTTGGGGATGAACGGCGCAGAAGGTTGTTTGGTGCCTGCTGTGAGACCCAGGTATTTAGGGTCTACAAGGCTCACAGGGCAGCCATGACTGGGACCTTGGCACACGGCCCCAAAACTAGAATTTATTTGTGCCCCAGAGTTGATCAACACCAAGAGGCTGTCTCACACAGTACCTAAGTACACTGAGGCTGGTGTTAAAACCAGAAGGCCAGCAAGACATAAAAGCAAGAATATAACCAGACCACCGCATGTCCAAGACCAGAGTTAGGAGGAAACGTCAGACAACTCACATTTTAATCTTTTTATTCACTTTGAAATTGCATCGTGTCCATCTTCATTCCAAGAGCAGGCCATCCACAGGCCCTGGGCAGGATGTGTTGGAGGGGCACAGTCTCTCCCCTGGTTGTTTCTCGAGTGGGCAGGGCTCTGTCTTCAGGTTAGCTCTTTGTTTTCATAAGAAAAGACTTCAGCCAAATAAGCGTGTCTAGCTCAGGAAGAACTTTATTAGTAAAGTATCTCTTGTGCCTCTAGGCTCTCACCGGTATGTATTGCCTTCAGTAGCATGGGGCCCAGAGTGGAAGGGCACCTTTTTGTATCTCATGTCGAAAGCTTGGATTTTCAGTAGATCTGAACCATAGCCTAGGCCACCACATTAATTGCTTTAACTTCTTACTTCTCATTTTCCTGATGTATAACATGGAAAAATAGCATCAAGTCCAGAAATTTGGAGTAAATGGCATGGCATATGAAAGTGGTGCAGGGCTGAGCTCCAAAATGGGGCCATTCATGGGTTCATTTTAATCACAAGGACAGCCTTCAGTGTCCCCTTGGGCTTCCCCTCCTTCTACTTCCTTCTCAGCAGTTAGAATTCAGACAATGTCTGCAAAGACAGGATTGTGCTCAGAAGGGGTTGACAAATCTTTGAGTGGGCACCAAGCACCAATATTCACAGAGAGGCCCAGTACAGAGGTCCAAATTCCTGCCTCTATTTACCACAAATTCTTACCTACGCAAGGCAAGGGGACTAATAAGTGGTCCTGAACAGGGCAGACCTTGGTCCATCCAGTCTCCTACTGCAAAAATTCCCACATCTTGGTGGCATCTTCATGCAGTTTGGGGGAAGCAGATGTTGACAGATAAGTTGATATTTCCATTCTTGCTAACTTTAGAGCTGGCACCTAGCTTAATGCTTTTATAGACTGAGGATAAATGCTCTTTTGTAGAGCATGAAGAATCTCATGGGGAGAATTTAAGAGCTAGAACTCTAAGGCTTGGGTGAGAGGTTCAGACTCCAGTGGCCCCAGGCCTGAGGGAAGGAGGAATCCAGTCTGCCGATCTGGTAAAGTACAGAGCACAGTGCCTGGCCCACATTCCAAATACTCCTCACTGTTAGCTTTATATCATTGTGACTCTGCGGACTCCTGGCCATGCAGGGCCTGGTAAGGGTCCTGGCACAAAGTAGGACCACAGTAAATGTTTACTGTGAGTGAGTGAGTGAGTGAGTGAGTGGACAGATTTGAATCCCACCCAGCCCTCACTCAGCTGCCCGTAAGTCTGTGATTTCAGAGCCTTGAGAGAGAAGGTGCTTCTTGACCCTTTTTTCACTATGCTTCCCAAGTTGGCCCATGACTATATCAGGCTGCCCACCTCACTTAAAGGAAGAGCTCTGTCCAGGAGACCAGCTGTAAAGCAGGAGCCATCACTAGTCCAGGCTAGGTGCAGGACTGGGCACTGTGCACACAGCATTAGGGACCAGCAAGAAAACCTAGCCAGGCACTGGGCATCAGGCACCTGGCACCAGGCAGGTACTCACAGCTGGAGGCCCTGACCCTTGTAGACCACTGACCATTCCCAGGCTCAGCCTAGAGGCTCCCTGAAGTTTCCTGCACAAGGTCTAGGCAGGAGCCAAGAATCTGCTGCTGAAACAGACCTCCGCAGTGAGTCAGGAAAAAGACTGAGGGATCTGAGTATGGATGGCACCTGTTCCAGTGTAGACACAGCAACCTATTGCAGGAGTACCTGTCAGACAGGTCAAAAATCCCTTATCCAAAATTTTAAAAAGCTCTGAATCCTGAAAGCCTTTTCATAAATTTGATGTCAAAACTCACTGGGTGAGAATATTTGACTGAAGTAACAGAAAAGTATTTATAGTATTTATTTATCTCACTTAATGTTAATGTTTCTATATTTAACTACATAAATATTAGCATGTTTGATTGTGAGACATTGCCCTCAATCCTTCAGGGAATGGAACATAATATAAATTGTGTGTGCCACATTAGCTTCCTAAATGCCAAAGCGCACCCCCCCACACACACACACACACAAAAAAAAACACCAAAAAAACAAAACAAAACAAAACCCCTCAATTCTGCAACCCAATTGGCCTCAAATAGTTTGATTAAGAAAATATACACCTGGAATAGTAAGATTGGCAGCTAGCACTCATACTGGGTCTTACATCTAAATGCCTCACTCTATTCTCTCTTTTAATCCTTGCCAAAATCTTAAAAGGCGGATGCTATCATTTTTATCCCTGTTATAGAGAAGGGAAAACTGAGGCTCAAAGAAATAAAATAACTTGCTCAAAGTAGACACAGTAAGCGATAGAGTTAAGAATCAAACCCAGGCAATCTGCTTGAATGTCAGCCTTTTTAACAGCTGTTCTATGCTGAATTGGAGTAATGTTAACTAAGAAATGTCTTACTCACCCAGCGACCTTGTCTGCCTGGGCCAGAGACGATGTTTTACCCGGAGCTGGCAACAAGCCTCCATCTTTGTCAAACATAAGATGCATGGAAAAATCAACAGGACAATGCATTAATTAGCAATTAGAGTGTACTTACAACACAATCCCTAATCTTAATGATAATTTATTTCATTTATGCTGCTGAGGCATCTGAACAATTCCTTATCCATTAAAAAAAAGGGCGGAAGAAGAAGAAGAAAGAAAATTTTTAAAAGTGGAGACTGCTTTTCCATAAGACAGGGCCATGCCTAAGTCATGTTTGAGAGGCACTCTGCAAAGCCCCCAGCCCCCAGTACCTGGACCAGACCCTAATGGGACCTGGATCCTGTGGCTGGCCTTTGGGCAAAGCTGTAGGAGACCCTTGAATACTAGGGTGATAAACCGGCCCTTTCTGAGGGATGCACTTCCTGTTTGCAAAGAGGGATCCTGAGAACGCCTTTTTTGCACCTGGCTTTCCGCCATATCAACATCCACTTTCCTAGGCAGGTTTATTTCCTATCTGCCACAGTGCTGGGTAGAAATGTCTAGTAGACACACTACCAACATCAGGAGGTCGAGATGCTCTCTCTTGGGCCTCGGTCTGCTGTGCTGAAATTAATGCTCCTAACTTCCCATTGGGAAGCCTTAGTGATTACTCGATCCCTGGCAAGAACTTCAGCCCCTGCCCCAAACCCTGTTCCTGTGGCTGTTTTATTCTACATGCTTCAGTGTTCAGTGTTGACTCTTGTTTCAAGGAGACCTGCACACAACTTAATGAAGACCAGATCAAGTTTTGCAGGTAAATCTGGTTCTTGGTAAACTACAGTTCCCACAGGCATGTGTGGCATGCTCTGCAGCCAGGAAGGTTTTGGGAATATGTGCTGTCCTCCGCACCCTGGAAGGCCACCTCTGAGGATGAGTTCACTTGGAGGAATGGGGTGTTTTGGTGGGACCACTCAGGGCTAGTTCCCTTCTGATGAGTGATGCCTGGATGGGTTTTGGATTCTTTTATCTACTTACCTGGTCCTTCCTAGAAGCAATGCAGAGAAACAATTACTCGTGTGGGTTGTAGAGTTATATAATCTGGATTCAAGCCACAGCCTGACCCCCTCCTATCTCTGTGACCATGGGCAAATTATGGAACCGTCTTAACCCTCAGTTTTCTCACCTGTAGAAGGGAATAACAATGAGAACTGGTTCTCAGTATTGTTTTGAGAGTTAAATGGGATAATGGCTGAAAAAAGCTCAGCACAATTCCTGGAACTCAAGAAGTAATAGCTATTATTTTTAGTCATGTAACCAGCATTCATTGGGCACTTACTGTGAGCCAGGCACTGTCCTAGACAGTAGAGATACAGCAGGGAACACAACGGGAAGTTCTCTAGCACAGAACTTACCTTTCTGTGTTCATTGCGGTCCTATTCATGCAAGCCTCACAGACAGAAACCTAGCGCGGCAGCCTTCCTCCAAGTGTGACCCAGAACACTTTTGTCTGAGTCCCTGGTCAGATAACTTTTTTTTAAAAAATCTGATTATAATCTTACAGTCAGTAATTATAACTCTCCAGTCTTATAATAATCTGTAGATGCCCCATGCACAGCCTCAGATCAATAGGTCTGGGCCATCCTACAGTAAAGAGGCCTGCTTAACTTTGATTAAACCTGTGTTTCTCGAACTTACATGACCACAAGAAATCGTTGCTAATTCCTGTTAGACTGACGGCCATGGGTCTACGCTCAGAGGAGCACATGAAGGCAGTGCTCAGCTAGAGATGACTCAACAGGCAAGTACAAGATAGAGTGAGGAGTACCTGGGTCTGTACTTTACCGAGCTTCGAAACAAATCCTTCCCTGCTCTCAGGGGCAGGAGGCTCTCTCCAGTAGCCAGCGCTGGCCTGCTGTCAGGGTCTGTCCCAGGTGCATCGGCCTGTGTGTGAATTCAGTATCAACAACTAGAGGAGCATCAGCCTGACCATCCTGGTCCACAGACGCCCAGCTCTGGGGCACAGGCTCACGTCTCCCACTGCAGACCTCTCCTGCAGCCCCTGCACAGGACTCCTTCCCTTGTGGGCCGCTACATTCCTTCCTCACTGGGAGTTACTTCTGGAGAGGTGGGAAGGGCAGGGCTTGAGCCCTAAGTGCTAAACTTTCCCTCCTCTGCAGAGAGGTCCATAAATCTGTAACCAATGTTTGCCCCCTTTGGAATAAACTCCTAATTGATTTCTAAAGATTGCTGTTTGCAAATTAAATTACACTTCCCTTATCCATTATATAAAGAAGCATAAAGCAGTCACCTCTCCTGGGCACACACCCCCTCCTCAGACTCCTGGGGTGTGATTACATTACTTCAATTGCAGGGCTTCCATTCAACTCAAGCTACATGAATTGTTTCTCTTGCTTGTTTAATTGCCCATGTCTTACTACAGAGACAATTTATTGTTTTAGTGCAGCATAAAGTTCAAATATTTTATGCAAGATGAATACGGCCACTGACATTTTTATTCTCTTCTCAAGTTCACACATACAAAATCCACATTGGAAACTTTTCAAAATGTTTGTGGCCAATACTGCAAAATGTCAAAACCTCCATAAGCTGTTTTGTTTTGTTGTTGGTTTTTTCAAAGAAAAGACTCTAAAGAGTATATTTCCTTTTGTAACATTGCTGGGGATTTTATGGAGTGATACTTACTGGCACAAGCTCATGAAGAACGTCCCCTAGGTGTGAAAATGCCTTTGAAAACACATTGGGAATGAACTGTTGATATACACAACAACTGGAATCACTAGAAAATGGTACTGAATGAAAAAAGCCAATCCCCAAAGGCTACAACCCGCATAACTCCATTCAGATAACATTTTTTGAAAGACAAAATTATTGAAATGGAGAATAGCTTAGTGGTTGCCACAGGTTTCGGAGGGGGAGGAAAGTGAGGATAGTAGGTGTGGCTCTAAAAGGGTAAAGGGAGGGATCCTTGTGGTGATGGAATCTGTATCTTGGCTGCATCCACGTTG